>NC_138750.1:47749775-49243084 GCF_965113315.1 Podarcis vaucheri | reverse complement strand
ACACACACACACACACACACACACACACACACACACACACTCTTACTGTTCATCTGATAAGCTGTAAGCCACTTTAGGCACACTTTTATGGGAAAATGACATAGAAATAAACAGATGGGTTTTGGAGGTGATAATAATATCACAAGGGAGGGAGAATGCATGCTTTTCATGCAGAAGGCTCCAGCATTTTCAAAGAGTACTGGGAAAGATTCCTGGCAGAAACCTTGGACAGCTCCTGCCACTTATTGTTGACAATACAGTGGTACCTCAGGTTAAGTACTTAATTCGTTCCAGATGTCCGTACTTAACCTGAAACTGTTCTTAACCTGAAGCACCACTTTAGCTAATGGGGCCTCCTGCTGCCGCTGCGCCGCCAGAGCCCGATTTCTGTTCTCATCCTGAAGCAAATTTCTTAACCTGAAGCACTATTTCTGGGTTAGTGGAGTCTGTAACCTGAAGCATATGTAACCTGAGGTACCACTGTACTAGATAGATGAATAATCTGGCATTGTACACAGCAGATTCCGATGTCTAAGTCACTTGAATGACACAGATGGAGTCCAGGGAGAAAATAAATCCAGGTAACACTTTAATGGGCAAACTTGAACAAAAACTGGGTATAAACTGAGCAGAAAGGCACAAGGGCTCTTAGGCCCTGCTTATTTAACTTATATGCAGAATTCATCATGCAAAAGGCTGGACTGGATGAATCCCAAGCCAGAAAAAAGATTGCCAGAAGAAATATCAACAACCACAGGTATGCAGATGACACAACCTTGATGGCAGAAAGTGAGGAGGAATCAAAGAACCTTTTAATGAGAGTGAAAGAGGAGAGCGCAAAATATGGTCTGAAGCTCAACATCAAAAAAATGAAGATCGTGGCCACTGGTCCCATCACTTCCTGGCAAATAGAAGGGGAAGAAGTGGAGGCAGTGAGAGAGTTTACTTTCTTGGGTTCCATGATCACTGCAGATGGCGACAGAGGTCACAAAATTAAAAGACGCCTGCTTCTTGGGAGAAGAGCGATGACAAACTTAGACAGCATTTAATTGGACATTCAAATGCATTATCTATTCATTTATACCCCACTTTTCCTGCAAGGAAGCCAGGGCTTGGCACATGATCATTTGTCCCCCTTCATTCTCACAACAACCCTGTGTGGTATGTCAGACTGACACAACTGAGTGGGGATTTGAAATTCAGTCTCCCTAGTCCTCCTCTATCCATAACACCAAAGAAAACAACTGCCTTGGGGATTTAAGAAAGTTAAACTGAAAGTGATCCTGATAAAAATAAATTAAAATTGCAAATCTCACTAGCAAGTAGTGGACTTAGAAACAAGTTAACTTCCCCCCCTTTTTTATTAGACTACCATACATTGGTTGCTGTGGAGAAAATGACATTTCTGAAAATCTGAAGCCTGCAGATAAAAGATAGTATTTTACTCAAGCGTCGGTATGATAACAGTGATAGTAAATCTGGCGTTTGAAGTGCTGAACATGGAAACCCCTCAAAGAAGGAGGTTCTTTATTTTTCTCCATGGGTTTTACCTAATACACCTCTGTGACTCAGGGTGAGATAAACATGGAGTTGAGTCTATAGCCAAGACAGTGCTGTGCCTATTTACATCACAGCATTATCTCATAGCTTCAAGTTGCCAATCCAGTGCATATATTGATCTGCAGGCCACAGCTTCCCAATAGTTCTGAGGCTCACCAAAAAGCGTGATGGGACTGCACTCAATTAATATTTCAGGTTACAATGTGCAGTTAAGAAAACAACATGAGTTTTTGACCAAAGGAAGGAAGGGAAAGTATCAGGGTAGGTGAATTATAATAGTCATTTGCCTGCAATCTGATGATAATTCTTCATTCAGCATCATAATCAGGTGTGCTTCTTCCCCCCCCCCCTCTGCTGAAAAACATTGGCCAAATAAGACCCAGATTCAAATCCCCACCTTACTGTTTACAAACACTTGTCCAGCCATTAACACCCTTTTTTGGGGGGGGGATATAAGGCATGGGGAAAGCTGGCCAACATTAACCAAAGGTGGGCCAACCATAAGGTGGGGAAATGACTCAGAAATTGATAATTTAAATCATCAGTGGGGAATCTCAGGCCTTGTCAGTGGCGTAGCGTGGGGGGTGCAGGGGGGCCCGGCCGCACCGGGCGCAACATCTGGGGGTTAGGGGGCGCAAATCCATGGGTTAGGGGGCGCAAATTACTTGCCTTGCCCCGGGTGCTGACAACCCACGCTACGCCACTGGGCCTTGTGGCCCCATGCAACTCTCCAAACCTCTCCATCTGGATCTCAGGACTCTCAGCAGACCACACACACTCGCCAGCCACACCTCCTCTCCCCAGACCTTGCTGCTCACTGGCTTTGCTTCACACCCTACTTGAGTGTTGGGTCTGGCTGGGATGTGTCCTTGTACTCAGGGGTGTGCAAATGTGTGTAGAAACTAGTCTACTGTTTGAATGGGAAACTTGCATTTGTTGTTCCACCCTCTAATACCAGCCACCACCGGCATGTGGACCTCAGAAGGTGGCCCAGCAGGAAATGGACTGAAATCTGGTCTCTACCACTGATATAAATAAATCAGGGAGGGCAAGCTGGAAGGGTTTTTTTTTTTTTTTAGTAAAGTATTTGATTTCTTAATTATTTATTTACTGCATTTATATCCTGCAGGGCCTCCGAGGTGCTCATAGACTACATACTTTCTCCCTCCCGCTTCCATTTTATCATCATAACAACCCCATTAGGCTGAGATAAAAGTGACTAGCTCAAGGTCACTCTGTAAGCCTGAATGGGGATTCGAACCTGAGTACACCACCTCTAACCAGTACACCACACTGCCTCTCTAGATGAGGAATGTCAAGTGAATGATGCAGGGTAACTTTCCAATTCAGAATTATTCTGAGTATGCAAGGAACACCCATCATGGAAAGATGCATTTGTAACATTGAGATTCTCCTCTCCTCTGTAAAATAAGATAATTCTGTCCTGGATCTTCTCTGCCCTTAAGGGCAGAACTGTTTCATATGCCACCTGGTTCATCAAATGCCCTAGAAAGAATATTTATCTGTAATTACATAGCAGGAAGTTGCTAAGCAATGTGTAATGCATTTCACACGGCGCTCTATCCTAGGTATCTAACACGGGAGAAACACTGTCCGTTTTTTGTTGCCTGGGCACCTTTTTATTTGCCTTTCAGTAAACCTCCAGATTTTCTTAGCATCAAAGTTATGTTTGGCCATCGATTACCGGAGGGATTATGAGGCACAAAGTGACAATTACGAATTGAGATAAGAATGGGAAACATTTTGAAGAGACTTGTTAATGCATTACTTGAGGGCGAAAGAGGTAGACTGTAGAATATAAAAGAAGCCATGAATTCTCTACAAGTGTTGCTGTATTCTAAATTTCTTACAGCTCTGCAAGAGAGAGAGGGAGCACGCATACATTGTTTTCAGTAACTCTTGCAATTTAAACTTATTCTCTTTCTGGGTAATTACCATTCGGTTGCTGCAACACTGTAGTTAACTTTCACACTTAAGTGGAAAACATGCCTTCATTCTTGTTCTGCTGAATAAAAGTCTGTTGGTGAAAGGTTAGTCTTATTGCCATCAACATGCTGTATCCAATCAAGGTGAATTAACTGTCCACTCTCATCCCTCAGAAGCCCAGCAAGTGAAAAGCATATAATTAATCTGAGATATGTTGTTGTTTCGTCGTCTTAGTCGTGTTGGACTCCCTGTGACCCCATGAACCAGTCTCACTTTCTTCTCAAAGCTTCTCCTTTTTTATGTCCATGGAGTTTTCTTGGCAAAATACTGGAGTGGTTTGCCAGTTCCTTCTCCAGGTGGATCACACTGAAATTGCTTGCAGTGATGACCAGCATAGAAATCTCTCTCTCTCTCTCTCTCTCTCTCTCTCTCTCTCTCTCTCTCTCTCTCTCACACACACACACACACACACACACACGATCTATCTATCTATCAATCATCTATCTATCTATCTATCATCTATCTATCATTTATCTATCTATCTATCTATCATCTATCATCTATCATCTATCATCTATCTATCATCTATCTATCTATCTATCTATCTATCTATCTATCTATCTATCTATCTATCTATCTATCATCTATCTATCTATCTATCTATCTATCTATCTATCTATCTATCTATCTAATCTATCTTCTATCTATATCTATCTATCATCTATCTATCTATCATCTATCTATTGTGTGTGTGTGTGTGTGTGTGTGTGTATGTGTGTGAGATTTCTATGTCGGTCATCACTGCAAGCAATTTCAGTTGCCAACCTCTGAATTTAATAGTGAATGGTTCAGATAACACAGAATAAACCTTTTGACTTGTGCTCCAGGCATCTTGGGAGTCCTTGGAATCAAGCCTGGCCCCAGTGATTTGCCAGATCACTCACTGGCTTGGCCTGCCACCCACCCCTTCCCCAAAGGGCCTGGGTGGTGGGGTGCTTTGCTTGAGAGTCAAACTACCCACTGGTTACTTATGAATCTTTCAGCAGCCTTTCCCGACCTGGTGTGCTCCATTTGGCATGGACTCCAGCTCCCATGAGCCCCAGCCAGCCAATGGCCAATAGTCCAAGATTTGTAGCCCAACAATATCTGGAGGGTACTAGGTCTGGGGAGACTGCTTTATAGCATGCAAATTATTCAGTTATTCATGATATTGTGTATCCATGATCAGAAAGGCTGTGTAAGCCACTCTGAAGATCTTCTTAGGAAGAGAGCAATCAAAGTCTCATTTTTTGTCTTTATAAAAATCACATAATATTCACTTCCACAGTCTAGTTTCTAACTCTTCTCAATCACACGGACATGTACAAATCTCATACGGAATGCCATTAGATGTGCCGTGTGTAATGCCATTAGATCATATTGTTAGGCTTCAGAAAATTCAGAAGGCGGATTAGAAATGATGATTCTCAAATAGTTCTCCACATGTCAGAATACGGACAGCCTGAAATGGTCTAATTATGAAGGCTGAATGCTACGCGTCCCACTGGCATACTGTGGTTTTCAAATGAAGTAGAAATTCTGAAATATATTCCTTCTGCATTTTATGTGCGACATTGCTGTGCATGGGCCAGCTACTCGCATAGAAACATTGAACCTGCTCTAGATTTTCTTTGCATAATATTGATTAACTATGTTTTTAATATTTTTTAAATTAATGTTAATGGGTTTTTTTGGGGTTAATCTATATAAAACCAGTCTTTGAGTGAATCCTACATGTGTTTTAGAGCACTGGTTCCCAATTAACTAAGTACAGTGGTACCTCAGGTTACATACGCTTCAGGTTACAGACTCCGCTAACCCAGAAATAGTGCTTCAGGTTAAGTATTTGCTTCAGGATGAGAACAGAAATCGGGCTCCGGTGGCGCGGCAGCAGTGGGAGGCCCCATTACCTGAAGTGGTGCTTCAGGTTAAGAACAGTTTCAGGTTAAGAACTGACCTCCGGAACGAATTAAGTATGTAACCAGAGGTACCACTGTACGGCAGAACACCCCCCAATTTTTCAAAAGCCAAGGCATGCACCAAGCCATACTTTTGAATATTTTGATACCTCTATGGTAATTTTTGCTATGTGAATGGTGCTGCGGACCCCCTGCGTAGGTTATGTGGACCCACTGGGATCCACGGACCACCAGTTGGGAACAACTGCTTTAGAGTATGTAACTGAATTCACAGAACCCTCAACAGGCAGGTATCTTGGTTGTTGTTTCTTCCATAAGACTTTGAAATTTCACTACAGTGGAAGCAGATGAGTCTTTCACCTGCAAGCAGAAAGAGGTGCTGCTTTTTTTTTTTTTAGAGTGATTAATTTGAAAAGCTTTAACAGCTCATAAACATGAATATTGTTAAGCCTCTTCCTGCGAGCTTTTTACATGGGCAAATTTCCTGTTTAATTGAATGTTTAATCTGCCTTGTTGCGGTGTGTTCTAATAAGAACAACAACTGTTCTTCTGGAGTGCCTTTCAAGCTATGTATCCCAAGGCCTTTTGAAACAGCGTGTGCATCTCAGAGAGATATCCTACGAAGAGCAGAAAGCCAGGCACATAAATTAGGTAGTAATGGGAGCAGTGCGCTTTCCCCCATTGAAAGAGATGGCAGAGCTTCCACCGATTTCAGTGGATGCAAATTTGCAGCCTAACTTTGTGTTTCCAGAATGACACTTCCAAGCCCTGTGGCATTTGGAGCCAAGATGTCAGGCAGATCTAAGGACACATTCTCAAGATCGAGTAATGTTTAAGAATTATACCTCTGTAGACCAGATACAGTGTGCAAATATCAAGGCTGCTGACACATTTCAAAAAGAAACTGGGATTGTTGCTTCTGATGCTGGCCTAATTGGGTCCTAGGGCTGATCCAACAGAACCTTTTTATGTGACTGCAAGATAAATACATTTTATTGGTTCAATTGGTGCAGGATTTGTGGGCGTATAGGGTACCACTCAGCAAAATGAGTGGGAGTGACTTACTAGATTTTAAACTAAGTGAAGTGTGTGGGGGGGATAGCATCTGAAGAGGGCAGAGTAGGGAAATAAAATCCAGATTCAAATCTCCACCTTACTTGCATTATTGGTTTAAGATTGCCCCTGAGGAAGGAAGACATATTTCTGAAATGCACCAGGCTTTAATAGATAGTAGCACACATGATTTTTGATATCCTTATTGAGTAGCAGAACTGGTCCCTCTCATCTCCATCTTTTCCTTCCTTTCCTCCCCTTGTCCTGCCAACTTGATCTTATTTTATTTTCCAAGCCACACAATTATAGGAAGGAGATAGCTCTCTGCAGCCCTGAACAGGACTCCGGCCACACTCCAACAATACTGGTGCTTTCTGGAGGCTAAAGAGGGCCAGCTCTGCTTCTACACCACTACACCACAGCCAGTGTGGTGTAGTGGTTAAGAGCGGTAGTCTCGTAATCTGGGGAACCGGGTTCGCGTCTCCGCTCCTCCACATGCAGCTGCTGGGTGACCTTGGGCCAGTCACACTTCTTTGAAGTCTCTCAGCCCCACTCACCTCACAGAGTGTTTGTTGTGGGGGAGGAAGGGAAAGGAGAATGTTAGCCGCTTTGAGACTCCTTCGGGTAGTGATAAAGCGGGATATCAAATCCAAACTACTACTCTTCTTCTTCTTCTTCTTCTTCTTCTTCTTCTTCTTCTTCTTCTTCTTCTTTCCACCCAGTAACAATTTCACATGTGTTCATTCAAAGGTCCTTGTTCAGCTCTATTTCAACATTAATCTCTTTTTAAATAAACCTCAAGTAAAAATCAGAAGGGGAAAATCATATCTAAATAATTCTAGAGATGTTTTATCCTAAGATGTTCAGTCGCAACACACCATGCCACATTCCAAGCTGAGAGTTCTACTGCAAAATCCAGAGGTGTGTGAAATCTGAAGAATAATTATATTATGAGCTGAAGATTTAGCTGGGAAGTGCAAGCCAGGGTAGTTCATGTTTGAATTTGCAGGAATCTAATTCTTCAAGCATCCATACTTGGAGGCACCCTGAGTGATGTCATCATAGCGTGCACCACGACACAGATGCACCCCTGGGTTTCAAAACACCAGGTCTGCTTTTCGCAAGTCTTTTTTTTAAGACAAAGAAACTTTAACTATCCTATATAAGTCTGGATTAGCAACAGGAGAATATCACAATTATTATTCTCTTGGGAAAAAACACCAATTTTTAAAAGTCACCCATTTAGGATCCAAAAGATTTAATTCCCCCCACATAGCTAGTACCTAGTAAAGCCATTGCACAAACTGAATTGCTTTTGCTCATGCAATGAAACTTCCTGTTTCTATTTTCCACCTGTACCTCCTCCTCAATCGGCTCTGGGTTCCCCTCCCCTCCAGAGCAGATTTGAGGTGTGTGGTTGACACAGGGAGGGGAAGTCCCATTGCAGGAACAGAAGTTGTTCCTCTCACGCAGTGACTTCATTGCATTCGCCCTATACATATTCTCACTCACCCACAATTTGTATTCTGTGCTGGGTGTTGTTTTGGGATTGCTGTTGATGGCAGATAACAAGACCCACCTCTCCAAATGCTAAACACACAGTCTATTTTGAGCGCACAAAACCCTCACGGATCAGGCTAATGTTATAATTGTGAGATATTTAATGATGCCTCTGAAACTCTGAAACCTCTTGGCATGCTGTCTAAATAATCAAGCATTTTGGGGGGAAGATGAAGCGACGCTCTTCTGCTAAGTGATATCAATCTTAATGTAATTAGTCCTTAGCAGTATGGCCCTTCATTATTTTTTCTATTTTTTGCCACAGTTATCTTCATTTTCTCTTCATTCCGCAGCATCTCTTCATCTGTCAGCCCGACAAGAACTTTCTCAAAGACAAACAATGCTAATGAAACACTGACGTGTCTCAATCAATGTCTTCCGCTTCCCACGTCTTGAAGGGAATCTTACTGAGCTCCTAATTCTGCAGTAGGTTTTTCCTCTCTCCCTGCCTCCCCTTCTCTACCATGTTTGGCCTCTGAGGCATGGAACAGAAATGATTTCAGCAGTTTTCAAATAGCTTTTTATCTGGCTAACCGGAAGCAATCCATGACATGGTTGAGCATCCCCAGAGGCAATGTTTCAGGTGGTTAAAACTAGCACAGATTATAAAAAACAAGAACAACCCACTCATTAAATTGAGATTATAATGGACAAAACAACAGTGACTAGTTAGCCAAATTCAGAACATATCATTATTTTTAACTCAGAGTTTCTTAATATGAGATATGATGGGCTTTGTCTTGCTGGCTCTCATACTCAGAAATTCTGAGCTAACAGTCATTCTGAACAGAATCACGTGGGGGCAGTTTATGTCTTCAATATATATATATGTGGGAGGAAATGATGGTATGCTCTCCAGTTCCTTCAGCAGTGAGAAATTTGAGGGGCAGCACCCAAAGAGCTTCATGGCGGAGCAGGGATTTGAACCCTGATCTCCAAGGTCCAGCACTCTAACACCTACATCAATTATTGGAAAGTGGCACACAGGTGAGGTCCATATCGGAGAATGATGACAGCACTCACCTCACTGCCTGGCATACCCTCCAACATTTCTCCAATAAAAATAGGGATATCCCATTCCATAACAATACATACAGTCATACCTTGGAAGTCAAAAAGAATCCATTCTGGAAGTCTGTTCAAGTTCCAAAACGTTCAGAAACCAAAGTGCAGCTTCTGATTGGCTGCAGGAAGCTTCTGCAGCCAATTGGAAGTCACAGAAGCCCCATCAGACATTCAGGTTCCAAAGAAAGTTCGCAAACCGGAGCACTCACTTCTGGGTTTGTGGCGTTCAGGAGCCAAAATGTTCAACTTGAAAGGTGTTCAAGATCCATGGTATGACTGTATATAAAAATATAATAAAACATTTAAAAAAGCTTCCCTATACATGATTGCCTTCAGACAGCACAGGGGTCAGATAACTCCATACCCTCCAGCGTTTCTCCAATGAAAATAGGGACATCGTGGGACATTGCAGGATCAAATCAGAAACTAGGATGGCTTCTCTAAATCAGGAATGTCCCTGGAAAAGAGGGACACCAGGAGGGTCTGGCCTGGTGTCCACACCATCATGATCAAATGTGGTGGACAGCTTCTACCAAACTTCCCCTTCAAGCTTAGTATGACTATACATCTGGAGTCAAAGTCTAGGAGCCTGGGGTGAAAGGCAAAGGTGAAGACAGGAGGGCGCACTGTGGGACTGAAGGTTGAACAGTCTGCCCTACATCATACATAGGAGGGAGGACGTGTGCCGTGATCAGTTTGTTTCATGCTAACTTGCCTTTGTGTAGGACAAGGAGCACCAAAATGGTCAAGGAGAATGAAACAACTCCCCAATGATGATGATGACAATAATAATAATTTACTTATACCCCTCCCATCTGGGTGGCTCCCAACAGAATATTAAAAACACGATAAAAGATCAAACATTAAAAACTTTCCTAAACAGGGCTGCTTTCAGATGTCTTCTAAAAGTCAGATAGTTGTTTATTTCCTTGACATCTGATAGGAGGGCATTCCACAGGGCGGGCACCACTACTGAGAAGGCCCTCTGCCTGGTTCCCTGTAACCTCATTTGCAGCATTTGGGGCTTCTTGGTTTAGAGAAAAGGCAAGAAAGAAGTAACGTAATGGAAGAAATGTGTGGAATGGAGAAAGTGGATTGACAGAAGAAAAACAGGACATAAATAGAAGATGGATAGGAATCCACCATTGGATAAGAGCTTGGCTTTGGAATGAAATCATGACCATGTCTAGATCAGCTGAATCAGGCTAGACTGTTGGAGGGAAGGAATAAATGACTGTGTTAAATTTATATTGCATTCGTATTGGGGATAAACATGTTATGTCAAACCAGTTCCCTTGTAGAATAATATCTTTCTAATGCTCCAGTGTTCTGAACACTTGTTTGGGATATCAAGGTCAAGATGATCAGAAACAACGACCAAACTAATGTGTTTTTGAAAAAGCTTGAGGGGATGAAAACCAGGAAGGGGGGGAACTAATTAGTCAGGAATGACAAAACCTTGCTAACACTGAGAATAAAATCAGTGAAGTTGGTCAGGGCACAGAAAGCATCAATTTATTTACATCATCTGGGCTAAATGCTCTATTAATTGGGGAAAACAATGTCTGGCTCTTACCTCTGGGAAAGTGCAGGTCACATGGCCTTTCTTTCCTTCTTTTCATACTTCCCAAGCATTCTTTGCTAAATCCCTGCCGTCCCACATGAAACACCTCTAAAGGCCATTTCAAGGATTGTCAAAAGGCTCAGCAAGTGAATTGAAAGCAAGGAGTTGCTGGTGTGCAGCGTCATTTCAAAGTCTTCTTTCCCTTCCCCTCTTTCTATTCTAGATCAACAGCTTAGTCATTGGCCGCATTCACAGCATACATTTAAAAAACTATGATACCGCTTCAAAAAATCAAGGTGTCCCCAAAGAATTCTGGGAAGTGCAGTTTGTTAAGGGTGCCATTCTCCTCAAACAGCTTCAATCCTCAGAGTGGTTTAACAACCAATCCCTCTTCCCAGAGAACTCTGGGAATTATAGCTCTGTGATGGGAGTAGGGGTGTCCTAAGAACTCTCAGCTCCAATTCAGTGGTAAAATGCAGGTTTTCCAGGGGAAAGCAAGCACCAGGACAAATATAATATAATATAACATAACATAATACAGTGGTGCCCCGCAAGACAAGTGCCTCGCAAGACGGAAAACCCGCTAGACGAAAGGGTTTTCCGTTTTTCAATGCGCTTCGCAGGACAAATTTCCCTATGGGCTTGCTTCGCAAGACGAAAATGTCTTGCGAGTCTTGAGATTTTTTTTCGCTCCCCCCTTTTTTCTAAGCCGCTAAGCCTTTAATAGTCTTTTAGCAGCTAAGCCGCTAAGCCGCTAAGCCTTTAATAGCCGCTAAACCGCTAATAGCGCTAAGCCGCTAATAGGGTTGCTTCGCAAGACAAAAAACCGCTAGACGAAGATACTCGCGGAACGGATTAATTTTGTCTTGCGAGGCTCCACTGTATAATATACCTGTTTAGTCACAGGCCTGGAAAGCCTGGACTTGTGTCTGGAAAGTGTGGAGCAAACGTAAGTGTGGATGAGCCCTCGTTCATGCCCAGAGTAACTTAAGTCCTGTTAAATTCAATGGGACTACTCGAAGCATGAACAAGTCTGGATCCAACCATATTTCACAAGCAATTATTCATTATTTTATCCAACATTCCAAAGAGTGTGAGAGGATCCCTTTGCCCTGCTTCTGTCCTCATTTGTCTAATAGTTATTTTGTTTTCGAGTTCTTAGTTACAATGCCTTGGCTTTAATTACCTGAATAAATTTTAATGCAATTAAGAAGTCGAATTCCCCCTTTGCATTCAGGTGATTATGCGCAGGTAATTATGCAGCGCCTGAGGTGCAATTTGCATACCATTACTACTGTAGTGAGAAGGGCTTTCTGCATGTAAAGTAAAGGAATAGGTCGGGGTTTTCTGAAAAGTCTTTCTGTTTTCGCTCGTCCACTACCCAAGTGAAATGAGTCGAGATGATGAGCCTGGCTTCTGAGCTACAGCTAGATGTGTGCTGGAGAGAGATGTTGCTTCTGCATTCACATCGGCAGTGAGAGCAAAGCCTCCTTGACTGTAGGGCGGTTGTTGTCATCAGCATGCAGAACTTTTAATTGCACAGAGAACTCCTGTGCATGTGATTGATTTTCGCTTATTTCACTTAATCAATTTGTAGGCCACTGACTATATATAATAAAAATAACATTTTTCCCCAAATCATTTTTTATTAGATGTTTTCAGCATGAAAGACAATAAAAGTCAAACTAATCTAAAAGAGAAGGAAAGAATTAAAGAGCAGATGGAAGAGAGAAGAAAAGAAGAAGGAAAAAACATAAAAAGCCCTCTGTCAACAATGTATCTTAAACTTTATTCCATGCCAAGGATTGTGGACCCTCCAAGCTCTCACCTGGGAGCCTCACCTTCTTTCCCCAATCTCCCACCTTGAAAGATCCTCTTTATCCTGCTTCTCATGCCAGAATGTGTGTATGTTCAGCAGCCCTGCAGGATCAGGCCAAAGGCCTGTCAAATCCAGCAGATGTCGCGGATATGAATGCAACAGCACTGTCCCCACCTGCAACTGCCTGGTAGTCAGTAGCCAATGATAGTTTTATCCTCCATACATATAAATAACTAGCATATAAACTTACCAAGAACCATCATCATCACACTCTTGAACTGCAACGCCCATCACCCCCAACTATTGGCCATACTGGCTGGGCTTGACATGAGTTGGAATTCAACAACATCTGGAGGATCACAGGTTTCCTATAAGGACTGAGTATGTTCAACCATCATAGAATCTTCATTATTTGTTATGGGAATGGAATGGAATATCCTGGAGAAAGGTATGGCTGGCTGGAACCCCAAACAGGAACACTCCACACTGAAAAATGGTGCTTTGGGCTTCATCTGTTCTGTGCGTCTTTTGTACCCAGCAGATCACATTCATTAAAAGTTAGACCCTATTCTATAGGGTGGGCATGAAATAAAAGGGGTGGCGAGCAGTTAACAAAGGCTAGAAGATGTCTGGTGGCAGAGTCCTGTCTGTTCCTAATTTTTCAGTGTGCAGTCTCTGCAGTGATTTGATTCCCTCCACTGACTTCGGGGATGCTCATGTCATTTTGCAGCAGCAAAGCAGTAGAAGAAAGAGAGACTTGTCTGGATTTCAATCTCCATGGGAAGCTACTAGCTTATTAGCTTTTCTACAACGCTCCTTGCCGATCTGGTTGTTGTTGCAATTCTAATCATGGACAAGCCTAATAGATTTTGATTTATACAAAACATATTCAGGAAGCAGGACTTGTTGGTCTGAAAGGACTCTGATCTGATACAATTGGGGGGGGGGAGAAACAGCCTTTGCTCGCCCATACATCTTCTAATTACACGGCGACGATGCCTTCCCGTTTGAGAAGCAATTGTTGTCAGGTGAAATGCAGCGCCAAAATGCATAATGTTGAAGAATTAGCACCTCAGTCCTTGCCGTTCCTTTCATCTGTCAAAGTCTCCTAAGTGTTTCAAAAAGAAATTGGTGATAATAATGGACTCTGGTTGGATTTTTCTCCCAAGATAATTGCACTGTCATTTCTGAATAACCTTAGAGGTGATTTTACTTTTCGGCTTTACTGTTTTTATTTTATTTTATTTTCAAGGCAATATCGCGAGGCTTGCGGAAGATGAGGTGGCGAAATTGGGAGGAAGAGCCTATAGCCGCAAACGATATGATTATAGCACAGTGGCAAACAACCAAAACATAAGAGGAAGTTCAGCGTAGTGGGTAGAGTGGAGGACATGAGGGGCAGTGGAGATTCACTGGATGGCAATGTTGTTGGGAAGTAAAATGGAATTGTTCCTACCTAGTCTGTACTGTGCTCCTTGGAGGAAGGGCAGCAGGACCCAGATCTCTCAGTAGTATTGATGTAGAATTGATGTAGAAAGAGAAATGGGAATGGGAATACTGCAGTTTTCATGTTTGTCCAAGGTCAGGAATGGAAATCACAAAAATAAATATGAGATGTATTTAGTATAGGGTGTGTGTTTTTTAAGCTCCCCAAATATTACATAAATAATTATGTTATTTTCCCCATTTTTTATGTTTCCCTTCCATTGAAATTTTGTTATGTACCGTAATTAACTACATAAGGTTCTGACATAGTGAATAGTCAGATGATAGAGTTTAGCAGCAACCAAACTGGAGTGGAAGGGAAGTGGTGGCGATTATGATGAGCCCAGGATGGAATGGAAATTGATGTCTCTTGATATCTCTTTGTTGTTGCTTAGTCATTTAGCTGTGTCCAACTCTTCGTGACTCCACGGACAAGAGCACACGAGGCACTCCTGTCTTCCACTGCCTCCTGCAGTTTGGTCAAACTCATGCTGGTAGCTTCGAGAACACTATCCAACCATCTTGTCCTCTGTCATCCCCTTCTCCTTGTGCCCTCCATCTTTCCCAACATCAGGGTCTTTTCCAGGGAGTCTTCTCTTCTCATGAGGTGGCCAAAGTATTGGAGCTTGATATCTCTTGTTGTTGTTTAGTCGTTTAGTCGTGTCCGACTCTTTGTGACCCCATGGACCAGAGCACGCCAGGCACTTCTGTCCTCCACTGCCTCCCGCAGTTTGATCAAACTCATGCTGGCAGCTTCAAGAACACCATCCAAACATCTCATCCTCTGTCGTCCCCTTCTCCTTGTGCCCTCAATCTTTCCCAACATCAGGGTCTTTTCCAGGGAGTCTTCTCTTCTCATGAGGTGGCCAAAGTATTGGAGCCTCAGTTTCACAATCTGTCCTTCCAGTGAGCACTCAGGGCTGATTTCCTTAAGAATGGATATGTTTGATCTTCTTGCAGTCCATGGGACTCTCAAGAGTCTCCTCCAGCACCATAATTCAAAAGCATCAATTCTTCGGCGATCAGCCTTCTTTATGGTCCAGCTCTCACTTCCATACATATCTCTACTCAATAGCTATTGCTGTTGTTTGTTTGATTGGCTGAAATGTGTCCTTCAACTACAACAGTGCTATTTGCTTGCCTGCATGGAGGAGTGTGTGAAAAATGTGTGCAGAAACTAGCCTACTGCAGAAAAGTCAGTTTTATATTAATTGCTTTGACCACTTTTGCCTCCGTCCCCACTCATCACTGGCCTGTGGCCCCCAGAAGCTTGCCCAGAATGCAATGCGGCCCTCAGGCTGAAAACGGTACCATAGCAACACCACACTTACAATATACCCCTCAGCTATGGGGAATTATTTGGTGAGTAGGAAAACAAAGTCTCTCTCTCTCTGTACACATAAAGAGCAGGAAATAGCTCAATGAAAGATCGGCTTTTGATGGGGGAGTCACCTAACATTTTTGCTCTACAAAATTTGTTTAGTTCTGAGGAAGCCTGGGTCTCTTTGGAAGCTTATCAAAGGTTCCTCAATGAAACCAACAATGGTGGGGAACTTCCCTTAAAGAAAACATGGTAGATATATGCCATTATTGATATTCCTTGCAATGAGTAAACACAAAGGAATTCTGGTTAAGGGTCCTAGGGTATTCTCAGCTCACATATGGCAATGGGGACAGCTCATAATCTGGACAATGCCCTGATTAAATGAATGTCTGTTCTTGAATCCTCCATTGAACCCTGTTGCAACAGACAGAGTTCTGTGGAAATCTGGAAGCCCCATGATGAGCTTCTCATGGAGTGCTTTTGGTTTTGAAAAGCAGCGTCCAAGTTGCAATTGGATGCTTCCTTCAATCAGGAAAACAACCTTGAACTAAGCAATGGTGATAGAAATTTAAATGCCCTTTTTACAGTTCCTTCTTCCTAGGATGGGTGGCCCTGTCCTTTGCTTCCCCCTCCCCCCCAAAAGGATTCTCTCTGCCATCCAAGAACTGAGGAAAGATTTAAGTGGATCCAGATGAGTTGCTGGAGGAGATTCAGCCTTAACCCTTAACTAACAGTGGCAGCGTTTCATCTGCACAAAAAGGCAATGGCAGGCTGCAGACAAGTCTTAAGGGGGTAGACACCAGAACTGTCAAAACACAAGTAAGCACTGTCAAAGCATGTCTATGAAGACTACATTAAGATGTCAAAAATGAAAGAGATGTCAATGCAGGCTCTGCTACCTGCACAAACAAACAAAGCCTTAAATTAAACACAAGGGACTTGACTTGTCTCTAGCACACCATCATGTAGGGGGTGACTTTGGCATGCGTACAGAGATGTGGAGCTCCAAATGGCATTCTGGTGGTGTAATCCCGGCATTGGGTGTAATTCAATTGAGAAAGAGAGAGTGTTCTGCCTGAATAATTGCACCACAGAATGCCTCCTTAAGAACATAAGAAAAGCCCTCCTGGATCAGGCCCCCCCATCTAGCCTAGCATCTAGTTTCCCCTATATATTTCAAGGAAGCCGGTTTGCACATTCACATGCCAAGCATGGTAAGCAAATTTATTTATTTTGTTTCATAAAATTTATACGCTGCTTGATTGAAACACACACACACACACAGAGCAACAACTGTCATGTGTGAGCCAGCCCTTACCTTTGATGAGATGCAAAGAGCTGTTTTAGGTACAAGAGCTGTTTTAGGTACATAGGTACATATCACCATCACTTTTAATTTGTATACCGCCATTTTATCTTACAATACTCAAGGCGGTTTACAAGCTGAAGAAACAAAGAATGTACACCTTATAATCTAAAGCAATACAAAAACGTGATAATAAACAAGCTTTAAAATAAGCAATCTACATCAAATAAAGTAACATTCAACAATCATAAGAATAGTATAAAATAATATCAGCATATAAGAATTAAACAGAAACCCACTCTTAACAATTACAATAAATAATTTTGAAACTACAATCAATAAAACAACGGCAAGCCACAGTGCATAAAATAATACAATACAAATTGAGAAGCAGGGACTGGAGGCCTTGCCTGATGGAGTCTCTCCCCTCACCTGGGTTCATACATTCCCAGCGCTTAAAACTTTTACAAATGCTTTTTCTTTTAACAAACTCCCATGATTTACCACACTCTTTTTGCAACCCACCCATCAGTTTCCAAAATGGTTTTCCATTGGCATTGATACCTGCTCTTCACAACATACATGTCCAAAGCTATGCAGTATTGGCTGTGTGAGTCTTTGGATCCGGTTCTTGTCCTGTTCCCTTATCTTTGCATTGAATCTGATTTCCTGAAAAATCTTATTTACATATAATACGTGGGGATCTTTTTTTAAAATAAAAAAATCCCCATGTCTGCGTCTCGACATCATTTCAATAAAATTATATATATTTAAAATTCCTCTCTGTTCAGCCTGATTATTTAGAATTGCAGTCCACATGCTGTCTAATTCTCATTCAAAATCATCACTGATACAGAAGAGTGATGCTCTTTACCACAATTGTTTAAAAGAATAAAATGGGGGTATTTAAGTGGCTAATCATACAGTTTCGCTGGGAAGATATGAGCATTCAAATTATATGGTGATAAACTGATCAGAAAGAAATGCTGGCAGTTCTGATATTGCGCTAAAAATGAGAAACAAAGGGAAGACGCTCTGGTTCACATCTGCAGCATTTATTCAACTAATAATTACATTTTAAACCACTTTGCTCTATTTTCTTTTTTATTAAAAGAATAGATTGTATGCAGAGTTGTGCTCCAGAACATGTATTAGTATTAATCATGAGTCTCCCATTGCAAACAAAAGAATGTTTAATTTACAGAATTAGAAATTGACAGAACTAGTTTATTTCTGTTTCATGGGGGAGGATAGAAATGTTATAGATAAATAGCCTTCAACTTTCTCTACTGTTTCATTCCAAAACCCATAGATGTGCTCAGAAAAAGTACAGACAGGTGCAATCAGATCAATACCATGGAGAGCTCCTTGTGGAGCAATATTCAGGGTTAGGTTGAATGCTGTTAGGCCAGAGGGAAGAACCTGAGCCCAGGGGCCAAATGTGACTCTACAGATCCCTCAGGACATTTCCTTGGGCGCTCCCCATCCTCCCCAAGTTAGACCCCTCATCACTTCTGCTCCACACGCTTCTTGAGTGCTTTTGTCTGGCTGAAATGTATGGCAATACGGCTTGCCTACCTGGATGGAGAACAGAGATGTGTGTGTATCTAGAAACCTCTGGATTTTGCATCCCTGAAATGTAGCCTATTGTGCAAAGGGAAGAGCTGTGTCCACCTCTCCATCCACTTTTGCCTCTGGTCCTGCCCAGCATTGGCATGCAGTCTCCACATGGTTGCTCATGAGGGTATGTGGCAAGAGAGGGCTGGATTTGTTGTTGCGCCACTGTTCTGAAACTGACTGAAGCTTTAGATCAGCCTCCCCCAATCTTGGTGCCCTGAAGATGTTTGGAGCTACTGTGCCCACCATCCCTTGCCAGCATAGCCAAGGGCCAAGGATGATGACAGTTGTAGTCGAGATGATCTGGAACAGGCATCCCCAAACTTGGCCCTCCAGATGTTTTGGGACTACAATTCCCATCATCCCTGACCACTGGTCCTGTTAGCTAGGGATAATAGGAGTTGTAGTCCCAAAACATCTGGAGGGTCGAGTTTAGGGATGCCTGATCTGGAGGGTATCAAGTTGGAGAAGGCATACCTTTTCTCCACCAGAAAGAAGTTGAGTGGAGTTGGTTTTCAAGGGGAGGAGGAAGTGGATGGGAAAGAAGGGAAGGGCGAAAGGAATTTGAGCTGCCTCAGCAAAGGCAACAAGGAGGGGGAAGAAGAAGATTAAGAAGGCAGAAGGGTCTGTGGCTGCCATCCCTAGATGTGAGCCAGTAGAATGGGAAGAGGTAAGAAGGCAGAGGCCTGAAAAGGTGACAGGAGAGGATACTATACTATACACTAGAAGACAGGAGAGAAAACACTGTGTATAAAACAAAACAGAGTGGAGACCTGTAGGGGGCAACAAAACTATTTGAGTAAGTTCTCCACCAGGTGGTGCTCTGAGAAGAAGAGGTCACATGGGCTTCTGATGGTTCCTTGGACGTAACTAATCAGTCAAAGAACTTCACATTTCCATAGTACTAACTGAGACTCCGCCTGCTTCCGCCACTCCCCCTCCCCATGCTTACAGACAGGGGAGGGAAACTCCCCATGGCTCTGCCCATCTTGTTCACCCTGCAAGACCTGTTATTTTGTTTAGTGAGTTGCTTTCCTGACCACAAACATTTAAATCCTGGAAACTTTAAAAGAACAATATGCAGATATTGAAACATCCACCAGGTCAATTGTTTTAGGCTAAAGGTACAAATGTAAAAAGGGGACGGTTCTTGGATCCTGCCAGATAATTTATTTCATTGGCAGTGCCAGTGCACTGCAGCAGTTGTGAATGCCCATTCCAGGTGGCTTGGGCTGTGCCATCCCTCGTTTTTTCAGTCCGTCTCCCACTTAGAAACAGATAGGGCACCTTTATCGTTAACATTCTGTGCGGGCCACATTACTTGACTTTTACATTATTGCTCGCACTATTACCATGCATGCATTATTTATATGGTTGGCTATCAAAGAAAAAAGGCAAGCAATTTACTTGTCAAAACATATTAGAATGCATGACTTTAAATCAAAGTTGCAAAGGTTGGATACAAAGCTATAATAAATGCACTTTGGCTAATATGCCAGTGCCACGAACTGGGGACGGTCAATGCATTGACTTGAGAAACCTATAATCATTTCTATGAGTAAGTATTTTCGAGTGATTGTGTTCCGCTTTTAATTGGATAATATCCAACTTTCATTTGCAGAGTCACTTTTCCGTTGTTTGCTTTGGGAAGAAGGGTCTCTAACCTTGTGCTTTAATGTTCTTAGTAGATGATAATCATTGGAGTCTAATTGTTTAGAAGAGACTTGCAAGAGCAATTTCAGGTACTTAGAATGCAAATGTCGGCTGGGCAACTTTTTTCAATGTGCCAACCTGCCAATGAGATTTTGCTTATGACTGAGACTCAGCCAACTGCCATTTCTCCAGCCTATCCATGAAACCTATCCCAGAGTAGTGGCAAATTCAGAAGTGTAGGGTCACAGCCATGCCCCTTCTAAGATTATACAATAATCTTATAACTATACAATAGTATTCATTAGGGACACATTGCAAGGATCAATGTAGTAAGTGTTGCCTCCCCAGTTATTATTTTACCATTTTCTGTGCACATAAATGGGCAAATGACTTGGGGTATTCCAATATCTTCCTTCTTTCATAGCAACTTAGGTTATATATTCTGTGAAGTTTCATTGTGCATAACATAATTTGCACACTGCTCTCTTGAAACTGAAGCACCTTGTGTTTTCAGTGCTCATAAAGGCTTAGCTTTGGAGCACACAGAAGTTAAAAAGCTGAGTGAGTGGTTCAAAGGCACTGGAGACAGGGACCATGCTGTGGAAACAGTAATGGACCATTGACCTCAAGTTTAGGCAACCAGCTGCCAAATGGATGTCATCCCTCAGCAAAAGTCAAAGGCCAATCTTACCTCTGAGAGGAATACTTCATCCTAGGGAACTCTGAGACTCATAGTTCTCTGAGGAGAAAAGGGGTCTTCTAACAACTCTCAGCAATGTTAACAAACTACATTTCCCAGGATTCTTTGGGGGAAAGAATGGAAAGCCATTACTGTTTAAAGTGGTATGATAGTGCATTTAAAATATAGTGCACATGAGGCCCATATCTTATTTCCCAGGAAGCAAGCAATCAACTTATGAATAGTCATCAATTGGGGAGCAGGTAACTGTGGCCCTCCAGATGTTGTTAGACTTTAAGTCCAACCAGTTGCAGCTGGTATGGTCAATGGTTAGGGAGGATGAGTGTTGTAGTCAAGCAACATCAGGGGGGTCTGGAGGTTCTCCACCCCTCATTCAGCACTTGAAGAAGGTCCAATGTTTGGTGTCTCCAGGTTTGTTTGTTTTTATTTTTGTTTTTTTAAAGGAATTAGGTAACATTTAATGGGACGTCTGCCTAGGATTCTAGAGGGTTGTTCCTAGTGAGACAATGCTGGGTCCAATGAACAGATACTAGGCTAAAGTGGGGAAATGGTCTGGCATAAGACAACTTCCTTATGTTCCAACCTGACTTGAGAAAAAAGTCATTTCGTGAAGCTAGAAAATAGGTTACATGACTTCTTCTTCTTCTTCTTCGGCGATCATTCATAGCCGAGTAAGATTGTCTTCCATAAACACAGTTTTAACAATGAGTCCGTAAGTGACTGTGGAGGCCAATTCTGGATCCATATGTCCTTCCACAGTGGGGACATTGGTTTCCAGGAAGGAGTTGATCACAGTGTAGATTTGCCAAGCGTGCCTTCCTCTTAGCACATTTTCCCCCTGCGTCCTGAGTTCGAGTGTCTTCAAAGCCCATGACACCTTTGGTAAAGGCTGTTCTCCAACTGGAGTGCTTGCAGGCAAGTGTTTCCCAGTTGTTGGTGTTTATACTACATTTTTTAAAATTTGCCTTTAGACAGTCTTTTGTTGATCACCAGCATTACGCTTTCCATTTTTAAGTTTGGAATAGAGTAGTTGCTTTGGAAGACGATCATCAGGCATCTGCACAACATGACTAGTCCAACAAAGTTGATGTTGAAGAATCATTGCTTCAACAATGGTGATCTTTGCTTCTTCCAGTACACTGGTATTAGTTTGCCTGTCTTCCCAAGTGATGTGTAAAATTTTTCAGATGACCTCCAAACCATCCTAAATATCTTCTCAGAAGCTTATGAAAAGCTTGTCCAACATTCAAAAGACCAAAGAGCTGCACCAACAAGTACAAAATAACCCCTCTGCAGTGCCACAAATCCAACTCAATGGTGTAATGTTGGAAAACATCAATCACTTCTACCTGAGAAGTTATCTTTCCATAAGGGCCGACATTGATGCCAAAATTCAGCACCGCCTGAGCTCTGCAAGTGCGGCTTTCTCCTGATAATATGAAAGGTAACATGGGATTTCCTTCAGAATAAGAAACATTTGAGCAGCACAATTCTAATACAACACAGGAGTGTTTCACATATATTTCTCATTTGTGGTGTATCATCATTTTGTGTTCATTTGAGATCTCCACGAGCCACATGTCCATATCCAACAGATTGCCTCACCCCTTGTATACTGAATTGATCGCTGCTCTTTAGGTGAGGGCCTCCTACAGATACCATCTTATTGGGACATCCATTCAACATAATGTAGGACTCGGGCCTCTGGTGTTGGACAGTTCTCCTCTTGAATATGAGACAGGAGCAATCTCTGTAGTCTCCAGGGCCTACTGATGACCTTCCTCTTTCAAGTTAAGGTCTTTCAAAGTCTGCATCTCTATTGGAATTGTTTTAAGAGTGTTTTTAAGCTTCTATTTTTTTATCATTTCTCGTTTGCCACCCTGGGCTCTCTTGGTAGGAACAGCAGGACATAAATTTTAAAAAATAAATAAAACACAATGCAATTTTTCGGAACACCAACTATAATAATAATAATAATAATAATAATAATAATAATAATAATAATAATAATTTATTATTTATACCCCGCCCATCTGGCTGAGTTTCCCCAGCCACTCTGGGTGGCTTCCAATCGAGTGTTAAAAACAATACAGCATTAAATATTAAAAACTTCCCTAAACAGGGTTGCCTTCAGATGTCTTTTAAAAATAGGATAGCTGCTTATTTCTTTGACATCTGATGGTAGGCATTCCACAGGGCGGGTGCCACTACCAAGAAAGCCCTTTGTCTGGTTCCCTGTAACCTCACTTCTCGCAATGAGGGAACTGCCCAAAGGCCCTCGGCACTGGATCTCAGTGTCCAGGCTGAACGATGGGGGTGGAGACGCTCCTTCAGGTATACTGGACTGAGGCCATTTAGGGCTTTAAAGGTCAGCACCAACACTTTGAATTGTGCTTGAAAATGTACTGGGAGCCAATGCAGATCTCTCAGGACTGGTGTTATATGGTCTCGGCGGCCATTTCCAGTCACCAGTCTAGCTGCCACATTCTGGATTAATTGCAGTTTCTGGATCACCTTCAAACGTAGCCCCATGTAGAGCGCATTGCAGTAGTCCAAGTGGGAGATAACTAGAGCATGCAACACTCTGGTGAGACAGTCCATGGTCAGGTAGGGTCTCAGCCTGCGTACCAGATGGAGCTGGTAGACAGCTGCCCTGGACACAGAATTAACCTATGCCTCCATGGACAGCTGTGAGTCCAAAATGACTCCCAGGCTGCGCACCTGGTCCTTCAGGGGCACAGTTACCCCATTCAGGACCAAGGAGTCCTATTTGTGCTCTTACTATTTGTGCTCATTTCATTTACCATATTAAGCAAAGCAGGCTTTAGAAACCATCTGCAGGGGAGAAGGGCTCAACTCTTTCCAAACCCACATTGTGATCTTCTCTCTATCTTTATAACAGGAAGCAGTAACTACCAAGGTTCTTTACAGTAAGGAGGATAGTCTCCGTTGTATTATATTTAGATTTCTTGCTGCTGCTTCAGGAACAATGGGAGAGGGAGATGGGGAGAGAGCGAGTCAAAGACAGAGAGACAGGGGAAATTATGCTGGACAAAAAGGAAAGTTGCAAGGTTTAGAAAGGCTTTTTGCTTTATGGAGATTGATGGACATTTGCAGGCATATGCAAATAGGTTTAGTCAGCTCATCATTGAAAACAACATTGGAGATAAAGATAAGAAAAATGGCATTTCCTTGCTGCTGGATAGTGCAAGACGTATGATGTCTGGCTGGATTTTCTGTCTCCCAGTAAGCCTGATAAAGCCACAAAATTATCTGTAAGAGACAATGACTAAATGCCAACTGCTTTCTGTAAATAAATGATTACACTTTTAACGAACAGAGATGAGGAAGGGGGCAGATGAGCAGGGGAGGCAGGAGATCACAAAGTTCACATTATTTTAAACTAGTGAAATGTCACTCATCATGATTAATTTGTTTAAAAAAAATATTTAGAATGATTTATAGAGTGCTAAGAGTGCAGTCCAAACCACAAACCCTGCATATTTCAGAGTAAGCACCACTGAATTCAGTAGGGCATCTGTGTAGACATGGTTGGGATTGGACTGTAAGTCACAAAGTTCTCTAAACAGTGTACATAATAAATTTAAGACACAGTTAATGCCAACACAACTCTTTTGGGAAACATAAGTACAATATTTATCAATAAAAACACAGATAAGATCAGTAAAAAGTACAAACTTGATGAATGGGATGTGTGTGGAGCTCAGGGATGAAGAATATTTGGTTCTCTAGATGTTGTTGGACTCCATAATCCATATTTCCTGATCTTTGGCTGTGATGGCTGGGGCTGATGGGAGTTGGAATCCACCAAAGATGGTTCATCTGTGGTGTAAGAAGATCCTCTCTACTTTAACCCATCAGATTCCTGTAAAATCCTGCACCATTTATGGTGCAATTCTATACGTATCTATTCAAAAGTACATCCCACAAAGTTCAGTTCTTCTTAGTCCCAGGTTAAGTGTGTATTGCATCCCACCCTGTTTTTACCATCTTCACAGAATTTTCTACCTTTTGATGACCACACCATCACTACTACTGTAAATTCATCTCACATTCAAAACATGGCCTTGATTCATTCCTTCAGATGGAGGGAACGACCACGATTTTCTGAACTTGAGGGGAATTTTCAAGAAGGCTGGTATAGGGAACCAGACAAGAACACATTTCACACCGGGAAATGCCAAATAATTAAACCACAAGCAGGGGGCCTACTCTATCGAGTATTTAGCATAATTGCTAATCCACTCTTGACTGGATTCACATCTGTTTCCCTTAGTGAGGATGTCCATAGGGAAACAGCAAGGGATGACATACAGCATCCATGCTCCTAGAAGGAAGGTGCTAATGGTAACACCAATGTCAATGTTATTTCTAGATCTCCTTCTCATAGAATGCTCAAAGCAGTTTACAGGGAAAGAGATGAAATCTAACTGTAGCGCAAAGATCAGCAATAAGTTATTTACTATATTTTGACCCTGCCCTTTAGGACAAAGCAACCGAACAAACATAATAAAACATCTGCCTACAGCTCCCTTCCTGCGTCACATACTTCCTGGCATGAGTAGGTTAGGCTGAGAGACTGTGACTAGCCCAAGGTTACCCAATGAGTTTCATGGCTTGAGTGGGGATTTGAACCCAGGTCTCCCAGGTCCTAGTCCAACACTCTAACCACCACTCCACACTGGCTCCAATATCCTTGTACAGTGGTACCTCGGGTTACATACACTTCAGGTTACAGACTCCTCTAACCCAGAAATAGTACCTCGGGTTAAGAACTTTGCTTCAGGATGGAAACAGAAATCGTGCTCCAGTGGCACGGCAGCAGCGGGAGGCCCCATTAGCTAAAGTGGTGCTTCAGGTTAAGAACAGTTTCAGGTTAAGAACGGACCTTCGGAACGAATTAAGTACTTAACCCCAGGTACCACTGTATATTCTGTAGTGTGCTGTGCCATGAGTAGAATTTCTCCTGATGATCTAACTGATCTCACAGGTCTATACAAGAGGGGGGCAAATGGTCTTAAATGGTCTTTCTGGTACCTGCCTATTTTATTTTATTTTATTTTAAAAAAAATATTAGCCTGAACTTTCCCCCAGTAGCTAACACCCTTGATTCGTCCTTCGCAATACTCAAACTCGCTATTGTGACTTATGATCGGAAAAACTGAATTTATTAAGAGATGAGGTAGATGTAGCGAGGTACGCTGTAACTCAGCTTCCCAGTCTCTCTAGAGCAAAATAATTTCTGTTCTCTAAGGGGCAGAGTTGAGTGAATGAGAGACTACATTTGACTTTGACAGCTGACTAGCATCCCTGAACTAAGCCTGGATGATCCCTATCAGTCAATTTGAAGATCAGCCTCCCATATCTAATATCTAAACATGGAGCAAAGTCTAGTGATTTGGGTCTATCTGGAGTTGGGTGGGAGAAGGGTAAGAAGAGGGCACCAGAGCTTATGGAAACTACGGATCAATTAGCAATAAACAAACAAAGTTGGCCAGTTTGCATTGAATTCACAATGTTTTGAAAAGGAAACATTCACTGTGTGCTTTTAATTCAACATCCTTTTTTTGCTTTGTTTTATCCAGAGGATTCAGAATTGTGTCTCCTTAGCAAGAAAGAAAAAGAGAGAGGAAAGAATAAGGCTGTAACCCTATGCATCAGTCTTCCCTGACATATTGCATGACTGGAGGCCACGAGGTTGGTGAAAGCATCTATGCGTACTTACCTGTGAGTAAGTCTCACTTCCACAATACTAGAAACCACTGAAGAAGAGGGATTGACTGGTAAAACACTCCCAGAATTATAGCTCTGTGAAGGGAATATCGCTTTCCTAACAACCCTCAGCAACCTTAACAAACCATAGCTCCCAGAATCCTTTGGGGGAAGCCTTGACAGTTTAAAATGGAATCATGGTGACTCAAATATATGAATGTAGCCTTTGTCATGGAACTTTCTGATGCCAAAGATTTATATGTACATCAATGCATAAAAAAGTAAAAGTAAAGGGACCCTGACAATGAAGTCAGTCGCGAATGACTCAGGGGTTGTGGCGCTCATCTCGCTTTAAAGGCCAAGGGAGCCGGCATTTGTCCACTTCTGCAGACAGTTTTTCCAGGTCATGTGGCCAGCATGACTAAGCCGCTTCTGGCGAAACCAGAGCAGCCCACGGAAACACCGTTTACCTTCCCGCTGGAGCGCTACCTATTTATTTACTTGCACTGTGTGATTTGGAACTGCTAGGTTGGCAGGAGCTGGGACTGAACAACGGGAGCTCACCCTGTCGCAGGGATTCGAACCGCCAACCTTTTGATTGGTAAGCCCAAGCAGCACAGTGGTTTAACCTACAGCGCCACCCGCGTCCCTCCCATCAATGCATAGCATGATTCATATTAGACAGTGGGCACAAACCAACTAGCTGGCTATGTTGTTAAATTTATTTCTTTGTATACTCAAGTTAGCAAGAGGTCTTACTTCATGCTTAAAACAACAGTTGAAAGAAGAAAACATAGAGTTCTTTACCCTTCCTATACCCAGCAGTTCTCCCTTGCAAAGGTCTTCCCTTCCATGGTGTCATATTTTCCCCTTGGCTCTGAAACTGGGAGTTAATATTGGCTCAGCAAAACAAGGCTTGGAAATCTTTTTCAGGAGAGAATTAGCACTCATGAGAGGGGCTAAGCACCCTATCAAAATGTTCTCCCAGTATATGTATAGAGAAGTATTATTCCTCTCTGAAGGTGGACTCAGACAACGAAGTTCCTTCTCCCAATGAATATTAAAATCATCATCATTGCCATTCATCTTTCTCCTCCTCCTGGGCCATGTTTATCTCAGGGAATGTATCCTCCCATATGTCTTGTTTTTCCTAAATTACCTCATTCAGATTAGCACTCTGGGAGACCTTTTGATCTTGAGATGTTTGTGGCCTATATTTCACTAATAGGATTAGAGGAGAAAACAATGCTTTAGTTAGGGAGAGGAATAGTTAGTTAGTCATATTCACACAAATCCTAGTGGAAGCATTCTTGCCTACGATACTAAAATAAATGAAGATGAGAGTAAGGATTTTGGGAAATGAGTCCAGAGCTATTAATTCTAAAACTTGTCCACAGAAAATGAGGATCAAAGAAGGAAATTTAGTCATGCCGTGTTTGAGTCATGCAGTGCTAAGGTCAAGGCTCTTGATTTGGAATGGGAATGAAACTTTTTGTGCAAAACACACACAATATTTGTTTAAAAATTGTTTAAAATGTTTGATTTCACAGTGCTTTTTATATTGTTTTTGAAAATGAAGCAAAAGTTCACCATGATGTATATTCTACTTCACTGACAAAAATGTCTCCACCAGAGGCAAAATGTGAAAATGTAGAGTTTAGACTTCCTCTCACTGAGGGCAGGGTTTTCTTGGTATAGCTGTACCTTGGCTCCCAAATGCCTTGGGAGAAATGTTCCAGCTCCCAAACAATCGAAAACCGGAAGTGAGTGTTCCAGTTTCCGAACTTTGTTTTTGGAAGATTTTGGTTTCTGAATTTATCAGAAGTCAAATGGACTTCCAGAACAGATTCCATTCAACCTCAGAGGTACGTCTGTAATGTCGGAATCTCCACTCGGCCAAGCTGATAAAGGTCATCTTTCGGCCGAGTCCTTCAGAATCGCCTCCGACATGATTAACAACCTGAGCCCCTGATAAGGTCCCAAGGCACATTCCCCCATTCAGCAGAGAATCCAAAACAGCATGCGGAAGTGATGAGATTTATGGCTACATTGCTATGCTTTATTTCTTACTACGCAGACAGCAAAGAAATATACTGTAGTATCTTCGGCTCACAGGCAGAGGTACCTGGCCTCCCCCGAGGCAATTGAGCGAGATACTGTGTTTACCTTCCGTCTGCGACCCCGGCAGGCTAGGTAAACAAACCCGGCGATTCTTCTCATTAGTTGTGAGATAGAACACACCCTCTGCTTTTCTCTTCTTGTCTCTCCCTCCCTGCATTCTCCCAGGGAGGAGAAATGAGACAGACAGGAGTCCTTTTTACATGTTTATTCCTGTCACTCATCAGTACATAGAAATGCGACCGTTCCCTTCAGACTCCATCAGAAGAGACTCAACTCCTCCCCTGTACTTCCAGCACAGGTCACATGACACTCTGAGCTAACATCCGGTGCTCAGTACAGAGAATAGGCTCCACCTTTTCTCCAACAGTACATCTGCAAAACACAACATCCTGTTTTGCATTCCAGCCATCTGGAGCTGGCTTTTGCCTTGGTGCATTTTCCCAACATATACATCCTCTCTCTATGAAAGCAGAGAGCAACAGAACAACAAAGGAACAAAGGAAACAGGAAACCACTAATGTCACATCCTGTCTCCCATCTCCCATGAGACTTCCAACAGCCTGGGCTGTGTCTGGAATGTAAACAGAGTCCTGTGACTCTAAGCAGCTGCTCAGTGGCAAACAGAAACTAACATGTATTTCCAAGTGCACTGGAATTCTCTTCCTAGAGAGATCTGGGCTTCCTTCTTCCAGTTGTTAAAGAACCGCTGAATTGGAGATCCTTTGAAAATTCTGAGTGAGACCTAGACTGGCTAACACTATTCCATACTATGCTGAAACTTTTTTCTTCTTGCATGGTTTAATTGTGATTTTTTGTTTGGAGTGATCTGAATTATCTTGTTATTTTCAGTTTTTGACTGCTACGGACAGCAGAATGCAAGTACGGATGGGAGTGAAGCTTGGTTTGCTTCTCATTTTAATGTGGACCTGCCTAATTTGATCTTCCTAAAACAATAAACAAAGCAAAGCACAGCTATGCTTCAGAATCTGTACGTCTCTGAATTTTACAGCACAGTTTTCCAGCCAGAAATGTGTAGGGGGGAGAAATGCATATATTGGGGCAGGTGTGCGTAAAAATGCAAATATTAGTGGAAATAATGCGCCCCAAAAATGTGCATTAGGAGAAATGCTGGTGAATTAGGCCTTTCGGGGGTAGGGGGAAGAAACTGCAATCTGAGGCAGAAATGTGGCAAGCTGAAGTGGGACTGGAAAAATGAGAAAACGAGAGAAACCAAAGTTAAACTATAGTACTCACTCCTACAAGAGGCAGTGATAGCAACCAACTTGGATGGCTTTAAAAGAGGACTGGGCAAATTCATGGCGGAGAAGGCTATAAATAGCTACTTGCCATCATGACACTGCTCTGTCTGCAAAGTCAGAGACAGTAATGCTCCTAAATACCAGTCGCTGCAAACCACAGAGCGCTCTTGTATTTGAGTCCTGCTTGTGGGTTTCCCAGGCATCTGAAGGAATGATCGCTGGGTGCAGAGCACACTCCCACCAGCAGACAAAGCCACAGCTGTCTGAACATCATGCCCTCTATCTAATCTTTGCTCTCTTAGTGGTCTGCCATGCCTTGTCTGTGATCCTTTGTCTCCTTCATCATACATTGTTCAAGGGGGAAATGACGCGGTGGAAACAGGTGCCAAAATATCTTTGCACCACCCCTTGATCTCGGGATTGGAAGATGTGTAAAGATCACAGTCCAAAATGTATCTGACTGGTTTTGCATATTGTGCTAATAAAAGGAGCCTCTACAGAGCTATCCGACAGCTTGTCTTGGAGCATGCTTGCCAGTGTGCTTCTGCACAGCTCACCTGCATCCAACCTCCTGTCGTCCTCCATTATTCCTACAGGCATCTGGTTGGCCACTGTGAGAACACGATGCAGGACAAAATGGGCCATTGGCTTTATCCATCCAGGTTCTTCTGACCTTCTTGTCTTTTAAATAAAGGAGCCAACAGATAGTTGTGGTCAGCAAAATCTTGGTGCCATTGTAATTCCCATACGTTAGCTTTTTATTCTTCCTCAAATAATCCAAAGTGTACTGACTGTGGGTGCAATAAACTAGCAAACTCATAAGCACTGGTACTCTAATACTAAACACAGTACATTTGATTGGAATGGGGCAGGAGAAACCATTTATGGACAGAAAATCAGATTAGTCTGATTAGGAATGCAACCTAAAGTTGTGATCAAAGTAGATTCCCCCCCCCCAGAAAAGTTTTTTTCTTTTCTTTTTGAATGATGGGTTGTATATGTCACATGTAAGATAAGTCATTCTCTGCCTTTGCATCGTTTTTCAGTTATTGTATGCGCAGCAAGATAACTGAGAAGGGGGGGGGGTGTAAAGAAGGGAGAGAGATGGGTAAATAAAAATAAAATAAAAACCAAACTGTGTTTCTAAAGTAATTTCTCACAGCTGGAGGCAGCTGTGTCTGACTCCATGCTATAAATGGCTTAGGAGAAAAATATATATTTAGTATCATTATTATTCTTCAGTAATGCACGAGGCATAATTATCTTTCACAAGATTTGCTAGATGGACAGCACTCTATTAGTAGGAAGTGTTTTAATAGATGCTTCCCAAATGAAGAGGGCAATAGCCACACAAATGCCCACAATGAAGGCAGAGAAGGAAACATTACTGGGACACAAAGATGTGACTAAGAGAAAGAGATTTAACTAGCTCTTCAGAAGAGTAGTGGGTGACATTAATATCAACTTTGCTGCAGCTAACTCATGAGTCCTCGTTTTTGCCAGCGCATGGTGATTGTGCCTAAGACTGGTCTGGCCAGGAAAAAACAGGGAAATGCTTTCACGAAGGAAAACTTTTAATAGGCTCACAAATCTTACGTTCTGATGGCAATGGCTTGTAATCTTGTGTGCTGGGAGTGGTGTCAGGTGTGGGAGTTGGCCATTGCATCTTTCTGGGCTACCTTAAGTTGAAACGGCTCTGCTCATTTCTGGAAGGCTGCTCTTCTCCTTGGCCTGTGGTCTTTGAGGTTCTACAGGGTTCAGTCTCGCTGGCCATGCTATTCAACATTTGCATGAAGCCACTGATTTGGGTTGAGGATCCTCCTGCATGCTGATGACACTCAGCTCTGTACATCAGATCCTAGAAAGTCAACAGAACTCCTAGATCGGTGCTCGCTGGCTGAGATGTTCTGTTCCATTCAGAACAGGGGGGAAACGGAACATGCTGGGTGGAAGAACTGTTCTACAAGCCTTTGATTGAGGCAATTTAAGTGCTTTTCAGTCTGGATGGCTCAGAGTGCTTTTTTACCATCTTTGGTTGATGTGCCACTCGCAGCCCTTCATCATAGCATCTGATCTCATCAGAGTAATCGGTGGCTTACTTTCTTCCAGGTTAGACTAAGAATATAACTGTTGGCATACAACCAAGGAAGCGGGGGCAATTGACAGGCTCCCAGCTGGCTCCAGCCCACTGGCCAGTGTGCTGGGCAATCTCCAGTCCTTGTTGCAGCATTTGCGACCCACAGCTTCAAAAGCCAGGGCACACAACTCATCAGAGATAACACGCAAACAGAAGTGGCAGGAGAGGTTGTGTAAGCATATTTACAAACAGTTTATTCAGCCCAAAAGGAAACATGTCTGATCCCTTTCGTGTCAAAAGCCAGCAGCTAAAAGTGAAAGCTATACACAAACGGAAGTTCCCAACAAGCTATGCTGGAGTGTAAACAGACATGTGACACACAACAGTCTCATGCCTGTCCCTTAAGGTGGAACGGAATATTCTAACAATAACAACACAATAAGAGTCCTGTTTGCTCAGACCAAAAGTCTCTCTAATCCAGACTGCTGTTTCTCACAGTGGACAATGAGGTGTCACCTCAGCCACAGTGGCATATTGTGGAGAGCTGGGGGGCCGTGGCCCTGGGTGCAGTATTCTGAGTGGGCGCAACCAGGCATCCCCATGACAGGCTCCCTCACTGAGGCCAGAGTTGCAAGGAGGGAAGCTGCACTTAGGGCCTGGCTCCAGCTTGTGAGGGAACTGCAGAGGCAGCTTCCTTGCACAACAGTACCATGGCACCAGCTGGCCGCAGCCCCACTCTTGGGGCTTGTGGCCTGTGCCTGACCCAGGGGCACAATCGGCAGAGTGGAAGAGACATGGTGGCAACATCACCGCCTCTCCTCTGCTGGGCAAAGCCACGCAGGACTGCCAGGGTGGCATGAGTGCACCCTTCAAATGCAGTGGCGAGTTGGGCTGGTGCGGCTGCAGGGTGTCCCCCTGCTCTGCATGTGCCCCGGGCAGCAGAAGCATATGTTACACCACTGCTCAGCCAGCCCTGTTTTGTGACAGAACTAGATGTTTGGTGGTTGAAACAGCATTCCCAACAACCCTAAAACCTGCATAGTTAAACTGTAAAACCTACAAGAGACAGTGGTGGTTACCAACTTAGATGGCTTTAAAAGAGAATTAGACAAATTCATGGAGGAGATGGCTGTCAATGGGTACTAGCCATGATGGCTGAATTCTGTCTCCATGGCTGAAAGCAGTAATGCTTCTGAAGTTGCTGGAAACCATAGCTGAGCAGAATGTTCTTGTGTTTGGGTCCTGTTTGCAGGTTTCCCAGGGGCTTCTGGGTGGCCACTGTGAAAACAGGATGCTGGACTAGGTGGGATATTGGCCTGATCAGCAGGCTCTTCTTATGTTAGAGCTTTTGTTATACAGTGGTACCTCGGGTTACAGACGCTTCAGGTTACAGACTCCGCTAACCCAGAAATAGCACCTTGGGTTAAGAACTTTGCTTCAGGATGAGAACAGAAATCATGCAGCGGCAGTGCGGCAGCAGCAGGAGGCCCCATTAGCTAAAGTGGTGCTTCAGGTTAAGAACGGTTTCAGGTTAAGAACGGACCTCCAGAATGAATTAAGTACATAACCAGAGGTACCACTGTAGTACAAGTACAAAGAGAAAAATGAGTGGAAATATTTGGAATATTCCCCTGAGGTGCCTTTTTGCATTTCATTTCCTTGCGGGAAACCATTTATTTGAAACTTCCATCCCATCTTTTCTCCTCATGTGGCGACTTCGGCCATTTTCCTACAGGAGAATTGGCTAGCTTCTGAAATCAAATGGCGGCAGCAGCTTTACCATTTGAGAGAGCTCCACAAAACAGACCTGAAGCAATTCTTTTTGGGGATGGTGCGTGAAACCAGTTTGCAATTCATTGTGAATTAATTCCCTCAATCCACAGTTGAATATTGAAACAGGCATGGGTTTCATCTTGCTAAATTTGATTTCCGCTGTAATGAGAAGGTATGTGTTGTCGTTGCAGCTGGTTGTTTTGCTTTTCAGGATGAGCGCCATGCTGTAAAATCCCTCGAAGCTCCTAAGAGCTTTGGGGTAATTAAGTTAATCTGCAACAGATTTATTTTGGGAGCGTATCTGATTTGCCATTTGCTGATGACGGACATCTTCCAAGGGCATTGCTGCACGGTGCTCAGGCCGCGGGGTGAGCTGCAGAGAGATGCTATCTGAGTTGCCAGTCAACTATTCTGTTACTGTTCTAGCTTCTGTGCCATGATTTCTGGGAAGATCTCCTGAGAATGCCTGAACTTTCCAGGTAAACTCCAGGTAAAGGGTTCCCAGCAAGCATGCCAGCATGTTAAAAATTGACATCTTCTGATTGTAAGCATCAGTCTTCACTAACCTTGGCTCATGAAAGTTCACCAGGCTGGCAAAGGCTGATTTCATTAATGGTGACCTTCCCCCAATTTTCTCAGATAAAAAATATACATATGGATTTCTTTTAAAATCACTTTTGGGGTGATTTCACATTTTATTGAAATTTCCCCCAAAGTTCTTGGAAACAGGTAGTGCCCTTTGAAAGTCAACATCAGGTGCCTGTCAGCCAGTAACCATCTGATTTATTCTGATTTTAAGCTGTATTTCAGTTGATTGCTTGATTTTATGTGTTAATGTATTATATACTTTGATGTTAGCCATCTTGAGCCCGGTTTGGCCAGGGAGGGTGGGATATAAATGAAATTACAGTTGTACCTCGGGTTAAGAACTTAATTCGTTCTGAAGGTCCGTTCTTAACCCGAAACTGTTCTTAACCTGAAGCACTACTTTAGCTAATGGGGCCTCCCACTGCCGCTGCACGATTTCTGTTCTCATCCTGAAGCAACGTTCTTAACCTGAGGTACTATTTCTGGGTTAGCAGAGTCTGTAACCTGAAGCGTCTGTAACCCAAGGTCCCACTGTATTATTATTACTATTACGACTACTACTACTACTACTACTACTACTATCAGATCTTTCAAAGTGCTCCCTCTGTGATTTCAATGATGCCCCTGGGGACCATGCTACGGTATGTCACAATGAATGCTGGGTATCCCAGGTGCATTCTGGGTCAGCCCCCAGCAACTGCAACCTTGTCTCATCCCACTAGAAGCGGTCGAGGTAATAAGAGGGAGCTCTTCAGCCACATCATAAAATGAAGGAAGGCAAGTGTTGCCCAGCCCATCGCTCCCCACCTGGAGCCAGGATTACATAGCCATAGTGTCAGGAGTGGTGGGAGGCACCAGCCAAGGAACCCCTTAGGGGGAAGAAGGCTGACAACCAGGGAACCAGTGGTGGGATGACAATGAGTGGTCAGAGGGAGAAGAATGGTGGTCCGAGGGAGAAGCAGTAGACAGGGAGGAGGAGGTGTCAGAAATGGAAGCTTAGTGAACAGGAAGAGGCTGCAGCAGAGCACAGTTCAGACAGAAGTAGAAGCCATGGGTGCAATCAGCTCCCCTCCCCCGGTCTCCTAGAACATGCAGAGAAATGAAGCAAGCAGAGCAGAGTGTGTGTCACGGTCCAGATCACGGGCGATCGAAGTCCCGGCTAGGGACGTCAAGACTGGGGGCAAGATGGTGGGGTGGGAGCAGGAACGGGAGTCCAGAAGCCAGGAGTCGGGAAGCCAAGAGTCTGAGGGTCAGAGGGCTGGGAGTCAAGAAACCAAGGGTCCGAGGGTCAGGAAGCAAGTGTCATGAAATCAAGGGTCCGAGGATCAAGAAGAAGGGAGTCAAGGAGCCAAACGCAGCAAGGCAGGGCACGTGTTGCTGTGGCAAAGAGCTGAAGGGAAATGCTGACTTTATATCCCTTCCCAGCTCTTGCCACCAAGTGCTGTGAGTTACCAATTGGCCTCAGCTCTGAGGCTGCGCCTTGCCTCTTGAGAACAAACTTAGGAAGGCCCCAGTCCTGGTCACAGGGCCAGGCTCCTGCACACACACCTGACAGTGTGCAGACACAACCTGAGACTGTGTGGGAAAGACCCTGGAGAGGAGGAGTCCTAGTGGGCCCTGGGAAGGAGGGGACTTTCAGTCCTCGCAACTGCTTCTTTGGGGCAGGACCTCTAGAAAGAGTTGCTAGGCCAGAGTTGTGGTTTGTTTCCTTGAATAAAGAATTAACTTCACTGGCTTCAGTTGAGGTATTGTTTTGTTGCTGACCTGTGCCAGACTCCAGCTCGGACATATAGTCCAAAACATATGGCGTATACAGGCTAGGATTATTATTTTTTTAAAAAACCCACACACAGATACAAAGTGGAAACAAAAAAAAAAAAATCCTTCCAGTAGGACCTTAGAGACCAACTAAGTTTGTTATTGGTATGAGCTTTCGTGTGCATGCACACTTCTTCAGATACACACATAGTGAATATTGGATGCCCATGTATACCCCACATATACATATATGACTTCATACTTTTACAGTGAACATCCTTTGTCATTTTGTTGCTTATTCACTCAGTTTGGGACGCTGGGGAGATGTTTCTCCTGCTCAGGCCAATGTAGAGCCAGGTCCTTTGAAAGAGTAGTCCACTCTTTCAAACACACCCTTCGAGTCAAAAGCAGCCATTGTCTTTGCCCTGTCTGCAGCTAATCGATGAACTGAATTGAGTATTGAAAATGAGAATTTGACTTGAATGCAGTAATGACTCGGGAGATCTGGATATAAACAAGGCTCCCTCTTTCCCCTCGGCTATCAAATTGCAGTATGGATCAGCCTTAACCCAGGTGGCAGACTGCCCTTTCATTCTGATGATTGGGCAATAGGAACTAATTAAAAAATAAACCCTCTAAAGTCGCTTCCAGGAGGTAGCTGCCATTTCACATTCTTTTCAACATGACTGGCCCATGCAACAAATCGTTTCTGTGCATCTTCCTTCCCGCTCAGACAGAATATTCAGTTTTGGGTTCCAATGGGACCATCTTCCCACCATTCATGCAAAGCTTTGTGATACCACTTTACGTAGCTGTGGTTTCCCCAAAAGAATTCTGTGAGCTGCAGTTTGGTTTAGGATGCTGAGAGCTGTTAAGAGACCCCCTCTTCCCCTCACAGGGCTCCCTGTGAAAATGGATTGATACTTAAACCACTCTGATGCCTCCTCCTTGTTTCTCAGTGGCTCAATTTCAGCCACAGTTGTGATGGCCCCTCCCCAGCTGAGTTTGTTATTAGAAGGGGTGACTTGGGTGAGGTGGGGGGCAAAGGGGACCCAGAGCTCATGAAGCTCTGGCTATTTTGCAGTCTTTTTTCAAAACTGCCTAGCTCTCAGCAGGCAAAGACAATGCCTTTCAGCATAATTATTATCTTCTGTTGCTTGAGCATGCTGTGAAAAAAAAAAAAGATTATGGCAAGGAAGAGATAAAGTATCCTTGACACAAATTAGTATTTAACATACATTTTAAATCCAGCTTCTGCTGCCATCTGTATTTCTTTGAGCCTTCCGTCAGTTCCTACTGGAAGCAGTGTCATTTTTTTATCTCCCCAGCAGAGAGTAGAAATATCTTGCTTTGTGGGTGTTTAAATTAAACCTTCTGTTTTGCTGTAAAACAAACAAACAAACAAACACATTTTAGTCGTCATCTGATAATCTGGAAATATGTTAAATGACAGTTCTTTGCCCTCAACCTTTGGGAGAATTGGACTTTTAACAAGTGAAGAAGGCGAGTGAATGTGTTTCTCTGGTTGTGTGTGGTTGAAAATAAATCTGTTGCTCTGTAGTTCACTTATCTTGCCTAGCTAGAATACTGGGCATGCTACACCTTGCAGACAAATGATGACAACTTTTTAATCGAGCGGAGGAAATACATTAAAATGTGCTAAAATGTTTAACACAGTCCGTCAATGTCTCTGCGTCATGTTTCTGTCTCCAGTCACTTCCTCAAAGAAATGACTTATTGGATTTTCCTTTTACAGGACCGAGGGGAAATGTAGATGGGTTGTTTCTCTTTGAAGAAGAAATCTGATCTCTCCCTACTTTATTATCTGAGACTGCAAAACTAAGCCAAATGTAGCCCTCCAGTTTTTATACTCAGGTCTCACCAAGGATGGGTAATCTGTGGCCCTTCAGATGTTGTGGGACTACAACTCCCATTAGTCTTCACCGTTGGCTGGCAGCGGTTGATGGGTTTTAGAGTCCCACAACATTAGGGCCATTAGTTCCATGTTTAGGGAAGCTTTTAATGTTTGATGGACTACTGTATTTTAATATTTTGTTGGAAGCTGCCTAGAGTGGCTGGGGAAACCCAGCCAGATGGGCAGAGTATAAAGAATAAATTATTATTATTATTATTATTATTATTATTATTATTATTATTATTATTCCCCATTCATTCTCAACTCCCTCCCCAACCTGGGACCAAGCGCATTTGATTGGCCAGCATCCATGGATGATGAGTTGTTTATAGAATGGCATGTCACAAGTTGGGCAGGCACTAGTCCTCCCCTTGAGTGGCCTGGGAGGTTTCTAAAGGAGCAAGACCTTGGACTAGAGTTCTGTAGTCCAGCATCTCTGAGAGGCCTCTAAGGAAGGCCTTCTCCCCTTCTCAGCTGGAACAATTACAGGAGAACTGTGTGCTTTAAGTAGGTGGAGGCATTGATGGGGGCAGGAAGAAAGGTGCAGACTGGAGGGAGGTACAAGGTTCAATGGCAGTGTTAGCTGTCATGTTCTTTTTCTCAGGGCAGCCCAAGGTTTAGTCTCTGTTGTGCAGTATGTCGTGGAACATGAGACCTCTGATGCAATTGTATTCATTTAAGGTTACTCTTCAGAGTATTTACATCGTCCAAGAGTTGGCCGAAAGCCACCAAGAACGTCTGCTCCACTTCTGAGAAGACTGAGCCTGGCTGTCCTTATGAATTAACAGCCCATCCTTGCAACATGTGGCTTGGTCAGTTCTGAGAGTCATCTCAGGTTCAGCAGGCTCCTCTTGCAACACATTTGCTTCCTAATTGAGGCACACCGTGATCAAGAATGCAAAATTTGATCTGTGGATGGTTCTCTCCTGCTACATACCTTGCTTGGGTTGTGGTTGGCCTATCACGGTGCCGTGTTTAGGATAGCCTCTTAAGATTACTAGGCCTATTGTTCCCACCCACTTGTATGGGAAGGGTGGGACAATACATCCACACACTCTGCATGCAAGGACTGGAGAAGCATCCAAGAAGGCTGGGATTGGTACCCTTAGAGACCAATAACATGGTGAGTGGGTGATGGTTAGATGCAGGTTGCTGCTGCAGGAAGAGGAAGGAAACCACAGGAGGGAGAAACACTCTTGTGCACAGATCCTGCTTGTAGTCTTCTCATATGCAGCTGGGATGGCACTGTGAGAACAGGATGCTGGCTTAGATGAGCCAATGGCCTGATCCAGGAGGCTATTTTTATGTTCCTATGCAGTTGTTTCCCCAATGGGGGCTAACACAGAACTGCACACAATCCCAAGGACTAGATCAGCCTTCTGGCCAATGGACCCCCACAATGGGAGAGAAATAGTGACAGTACTATTCTAATTGGTGCAAATTGCCCCTTTTAATTTTCTCCAATGCCTATAGATGCCAGGGAGCATGCTGAAGAGGGCTGGTGGGAACCATCCCCCCATCCTGAATCTTCCCAGGAACAGGAGGACAGTGTAGATTTGGAACAGTGGTTGCAGAGGGGCATAGTTCAGAAGGCAGAAGCTGGGAAATACTGGATGGGGAACAGCTAGAAGAAGAAGAAACACTGGGAGAGAGAGGGTTAACAGATTGATGGTCATTGGACAGCATTCCTCCACTGCCTTCCCCAAAGTTGAGAAGAGCTCAGAAAGTCTCAGAACAGAAAGCGCAGAGGGTACAAGCTCAGATTACAAGATGTAGGAGTGAGGTAGATTAATAGGGAAGAAGGGGGGGAGGTAGCCTTAATTGGGAGCACTGCCATTCTAGGGAGGCGTTTTCTTTAGTCTCTCACTGTGATTATTAAAGAATCTAACTGATAAGACATTCCTTTCGGTTGATCTACTTATTTACTGCCACAAGGGGAGGAAGCCGTTTCCCCGAAGGCTGACAATAGATGAGAATGCCTTTGAGGAACTGTGGGCAAATAAAATGGCAATGTTATGTTGGGGAATTGTGGGCAAGCAGGTGGCACTGTGGGTTAAATCACAGAGCCTAGGGCTTGCCAATCGGAAGGTCAGCAGTTCAAATCCCCGCAACGGGGTGAGCTCCCATTGCTCGTTCCCTGCTCCTGCCAACCTAGCAGTTCGAAAGCACTTCAAACTGCAAGTAGATAAATAGGTACCACTCCGGCGGGAAGGTAAACGGTGTTTCTGTGCGCTACTCTGGTTCGCCAGAAGCGGCTTAGTCATGCTGGCCACATGTCCTGGAAGCTGTACGCCAGCTCCCTCGGCCTATAGAGCGAGATGAGCGCGCAACCTCAGAGTCGTCCTTGACTGGACCTAATGGTCAGGGGTACCTTTACCTTTTTATGGCCTTTTAAATGGGGGGGGGTTATTGCTTTTGTTTGTTACTATGTTGTATATGTTTGTGTTTTTATAAACTGCCCTGTGATCCTCAGATTAAGGCTGGTATAGAAACTAAATAATAATAACAAGTTTGCCCATCATGTCTAGCATCCTAAAACATTCTCCTTCTCAGGAATTAATGCTACTGTGAGGGAGAAAGGCAACTCGCACACTTATGGTTTGAATTTTACTTTGGGTTTCAGTAGCTTTGCCGAGGAACCTCCTCTTGAATGCCGGATTGCCAGGTCAGCATTTCAAACAAGGGACAGAAATACCCCTCATTTAAGATAATGAGCGATGCACTTTCTGACATCTCCCAACCCTTCCCTGCTCTCCCAGCCGTCTAAGCCTGGGCTGCTGCTGCAGAGTCTCATAATGAAGCGCACATCACATTCCTGCTGAATCAATATTTGAATGCTGCTCCAGGCCATTTTCAGTCATCAGCAAGTTTGATCGCTCTTATTTTAATATTATTAACAAATGGTTTCCTCGTACCGCTGTTTGAACATACGTGCAGTGTTTATTGTCACTTTCCACGCAGGATTTGCATTCCCCTCCCTGCTACGAATATTAAAAGCAGAACCCTTACCTGGAGAAAGACATTGATGAGTGGTCTCCGAATGCAAACACCGAAGAATTATGAAAGAGGGAGACAAAACGCAAGCAATTTAGCTTGTTTATAAATTACATGCTAAACACAGAAGAATGGCTTTGTCTCTCTCCCGAGCTCCCCCCACTTCCTTCTTCTTCCCCCCACCCCCAAGGAACAAAACAAAGTGTGTATGTCTGGAAACAGCCAAAGCGAAAAGGCATTCAAGCAGGTGCCATTTCAAGGCAGTTTTAATCCATTTTCAAATGCCTTCACGAATCACTTTGTCAACACAATTATTCTTCGGCTGCAGAGGTGGCATTACCTGAAGTTTGAATGAGAGAGTGAGAGATAAAAAGAAAGGAAAAACACACATGCACCAAATATTATTTTTTTTGAAAAATTGAAAAGAAAGACTGCTCACAAATAGCATGAACTAATTCCGCCATCCCCAAACACACACTCAAGGTTCCATCTGGTGATATCCCAATTTAGGAAGGAGTTTTAATATTTTTAAATTTCAGCTTATTATTCCCACCTTTTCCTCCAAGGACCTCAAGGTGGCATACCCACTTCTGTCTCGCCATTTTATCCTCACAACAGCCCTGTAAGGTACGTTAGGCTGGAAGATAGTGACTGAGTCAAGTTCACCCAGTGATATTGACATGGTATTTCTTGTATGAGACCTGCAAGGTTCACCTGATTAATTGGTCAGATGTATGGATGTTTTTTAAACGAACAAAAACAAAGGTGCTTTTTAATTAATTAGGAAACATCTTTATAAAATGTTTCTTAACACAACTAAAAACTGGAATGGTGAGGGTGACATCCCTGTTAATTCTGGGAGGGAAAATCTTGTTTGGTTAATGAAGGTCGCATTCTCTTCAAGGCAACCTTTCAAGGGCCACATGTCAGTGGGAGGTGGAGCCAGAGGCAAAACTGAATCAAGCAACAGATGCAAATGTCTCCTTCATATTAGGCCTACCATACATCCGGATTTTTCCAGAGAATACTGGGATTTCAAAGGCAGAATTGATGTGTGTGTGTGTGGGGGGGTGGATTTCTGAAAGGTGGCACTTTGTCATGGATCTTAGGCAAGCCAATCTTTTGGTTAAAAAAAAAACAGAGCCCAACAGCTTTCAGGGGTATCCTGGTAACCCTACTTCATATTGTTATTGTTTAGTCATTTAGTCGTGTCCGACTCTTCGTGACCCCATGGACCAGAGCACACCAGGCACTCCTGTCTTCCACTGCCTCCCGCAGTTTGGTCAAACTCATGCTGGTAGCTTCGAGAACACTGTCCAACCATCTCGTCCTCTGTCATCCCCTTCTCCTTGTGCCCTCCATCTTTCCCAGCATCAGGGTCTTTTCCAGGGAGTCTTCTCTTCTCATGAGGTGGCCAAAGAATTGGAGCCTCAGCTTCAGGATCTGTCCTTCCAGTGAGCACTCAGGGCTGATTTCCTTCAGAATGGATAGGTTTGATCTTCTTGCAGTCCATGGGGCTCTCAAGAGTCTTATCCAGCACCATAATCCAAAATAGTTCATAGAGTAGGCCAGTTCATATAATAATTCATATAGTTGGCCAGTTTTAAACGCACTCACATGTTGCTTTCTGTCTCCCATCCAGACACACCAGGGGTGTTATTAGAGTTTAAAGGGACATTCCAGTAGGGAATGCATAACCTTGTGTTATTCATATTACTCCTGAAATGCTCAGGTCCTTATTGTGTTGCTAAAATTGGTTTTTACTTTACATCTGAGGTGTGGAACTTGTGTCTCTCTGGATGTTCTTAGACTCCAGCTCCCATCAGCCCTGGCCAGCATAGCCAATAGTGATGGATGATGGGAGTTCTAGTCCAGCCATATCTGGAGGACTATGGGTTTCCTATCCATGCTAGATGTGCACATCGGGAACACTGAGGCAGGACACATTTCCTTGAGTTAACTCTGGCCAATAATTACCTTATTCTGAAGCATGCCTAGGATGCTATAATGCTTTAGGAGATGTTAACTTATAACAGAAGAGGAGGTCGGAGACGATTCAAAGACCCCAAACACTAAAGCGCCACAGTGATGCTTTAAAATAAATAAAAGATAAATTTCAAAAGCCTTCTCTTGATTGAAGGAATCAAGCCTTATATTTTATTGAAATGTTTTGAAAATGGCTAGAACCTTGATTAAAAAGATGTTATCTGAAAGGCACATCTGTTTGGGAGGAGTGTGCGAAGTGTTTCATTTGACACTCACACCTTTTGCTGTCTTATTCTAAAGACGTTTTTATCCCCAGTAGTCTCTGAGCAAGCAGGGTGGGGGGAAAACAGCACCCTGCTGTCTGCCTTTATAATTCTACAATGAGGTCTGAAGATCCACAATTCAGAAACCTTGTTGAATCTCAATAGGGCTGGGTCTGGTCAATGCCTAGAGATTGCCTGTGATTCCAAGGCATATTACCTTGAGTTCTACGATGAGAGAAAGATGGGGAATAAATGTAATTAACAGGAATAAATGAATACCCGTCTTCCACTCTAGTTGGTTGTTTTGTAAGCAAGGCTTCAAATGTCAGGTGCATCTATTCTCTCCAGGAAATCTTTCAGGACTGCAAAAAATTAATTATCATTTCCATATATGTCTCAAGGAAATATTGTAAAAACAGCTTTTAAAAAGGTACAAAAATAGCAGAAGATTAGTTTAAAAACAATACAGAATGGACTTCCGGGAAGTAAAAACAGTGGTCTCAGGAAATTCCCTGGGAATCTTCAGTGAAAAGTCTTCAGTACCCAACAATTTGTCAATGCTTAGAAATGGTTGAATCAGTCTATTCCCATGTCACTTGCACAAGGACTCCCTCATAAACATTTCCTTTCCCATTTCTGCACTTATTTGTGGGTGTGGGTGGAATACTCACAAAAGTTTGCATTGAAATAAGCATTTAAATCCACATTTTTTTAGCCTATTTACTCTGAAACCTCACAGCTCTAAATGTGCTTTCTCTCAAAAATACAGATTTCCAAAGTGCTTTTCTCTCAACACGCACATTTGAAAATACATTTTTTTAAAAAAAACAAAACAAATGTATGTTGTTTTAAGAGCTGTGTCACATTTCTAGCAGTATGTTCTTTCAATATACACATTTATCTCAAAATATGCACTTTTTAAATGGGTTTAAACTGTCACAACATTCAGGGTAGCACAAAACCTTCCTAATAGCTATGCTACCGTCAAGTCAGTTTATATCAGAATTTGCTAAGGTCAAATTCTGCAATCCCTCCAAGTTTAGCTTCTCCAGAACTGGTAGCTCTTACTTTTCAGTTAAAGGAAACCCAAGTTTTGCTTCCAATGATGCATTCCTGCACTGGAGGCGAGTGCATTTGGTTGAATGAGGGACTTCCCCACCAATCTCAGTTTGCCCACAGCTAGCTCCCGCCTGCCCATCTTCTTTCTTACAACCTGTCCAGGGAGTTGTGCTGGCTATCAACTTTCTCCTTAGTCTCAGACCTCATCGACACCATGCATTTAAAGCACTTCATAACTTCCCCCAGATAGTTGGGAACTGTAGTTTGTTGAGGGTGCTGATAATTGTTGGGAAACCACTATCTCCCACCATCCACCCCATGAAACAGAGAGGGTTTGTCCTTCTTACTTCGGGCTTTGTTCACAGCAGGGAGACATCAAACCAAAAAGAGAGCAAAACTCCCTCAGAACCATACAGCCAATTGGAGCAAGAGCCACCTCAGTAAATACCAGGCCACTATGCCTATAAACCACTATCAATATTCAAAGAGAACAACATGTCATAGAGAACAACAATTACCAGACTTTCAGAAGACATCTGAAGGCAGCCTTTTTTAGGGAAGCTTTTAATGTTTGATGCATTACTGTATTTTAATATTTTGTTAGAAGCCACACAGAGTGGCTTGGGAGGCCCGGCCAGATGGGCAGGGTATAAGTAATAAATAATAATAATAATAATAATAATAATAATAATAATTTTCCAACAATGTACAGGTGGAAGCAGGGATCAGCAAACACTTTCAGCAGGGGGCCAGTCCACTGTCCCTCAGACCTTGTGGGGGGCCAGACTATATTTTGAAAAACATAATAATGAACGAATTCCTATGCCCCACAAATAACCCAGCGATGCATTTTAAATAAAACCAGACAGAGGGCCTTCTCGGTAGTGGCGCCCACCCTGTGGAACACCCTCCCTTCAGATGTGAAGGAAATAAGTAGCTATCCTATTTTTAAAAGACATCTGAACAGGGAAGTTTTTAATATTTAACGCTGTATTGTTTTTAATACTTGATTAGGAGCTGCCCAGAGTGGCTGGGGAAACTCAGCCAGATGGGCGGGGTATAAATAATACATTATTATTATTATTATTATTATTATTATTATTATTATTATTAGCACACATTCTACTCATGTAAAAACATGCTGATTCCCTGACAGTCCATGGGCCGGATTTAGAAGGCAATTGGGCTGGATCCAGCCCCTGGGCCTTAGTTTGCCTATCCATGGGTGAAAGGAAGGATTGAGCTTGTGTTGTCCTTGGTTCACATGAGGATGGGATTGAAGATTAGCAGTCTCAGACTCATGTGAACTGAGGGTGGAGGTACCTAGGATGGGGGTGGAGGACTTGTGGGCCTCTGAATGCTGTTGGACCACAACTCCCATCATCCCTGACCACTGGCCATGCTGCCTGCAGCATGATGGGAGTTGTGGTCCAACAGCATCCAGAAGTTCACAGGGTCCCATCCCTTCCCTAGAATGTGTCCCAGAATCCTCTGCAGTGTGTAAAGCAGGTACTCTAGTCATGGCAAATGTTCAGGATCCTTCCCTCAACCCTAGTATAAAGTTGCTGCATTTCCCCAAAGGTTAAAATAAGTTTGAAAAGCACTGCATTATGAACTGGATGTTTGAGATCAACACTCCTGCAACTTGATTATGTCTTCAGCTTTAGCATGAAGAATATGCAATACAGGTTTTTGAAATATATGCAGTATAAACCTTATAAATGTTGTGTATTAATGTCTACAAAGAAGGTGAAACAGAGTTAAGAACAACCAAACTATGATCAAGAGGGGGGAAAGAGACCATTTATAAGAATGTAGCTCATTTTTTAAAAGATGTAAATGATTTGGTTATGTATAAAACTTATATTCCCTTGCTAGAAAGGAGGTTAGCTTTCATACAGAGCTATGTATATTGCCTATTTTATGGATTAGAATTCCTCCACACATCAGTTAAACCATAAATGGATAATAGAGGAAAATTCTTTTTTTACAGATGGAGGATGAGACTAAATGGATCCTGTCTAGGCTGTAATGGATAGCGTAGTTAAAATCTCCCCCCAAAATCAGCACATTTTCACGCAGTCAATTCAATAAAACATCCCTCACCAAAAAAATAAAATAAAATAATCCTCGTTTAGCAGCCTAACATTGGCAGAATAAATGTTAATGAGACAAAAGCAATTTTGATCAAAGTTGTCCCAAACTTTTAACAACCTTTCCTGCAACACTCAGGACTAGGCATGATGGCAAGAATAGAGCTGGGGGCAAAGTGGGACTCTGAAACACCCCAAGAAACCTTTGGTCTACCCCCTCTTGAATAATTATCACAGGGGCATAGGAATCTGCCTTATATGGAATCAGACCCTTTGTGCTGGTCCCGTGGGTTTCCGTGAGGCGTTGTCCGAGTCCAGTCCGAGGTCGAGGGAGCAGTATGGAGGCTGTCTGTCAAAGCTGAAGCTGGGTCCAAGGCAGGGAGTCGGGTGAGGTCAGGAACTCTGGCAGAAGAGCAGGACAGGGTGCAGGCAGGAACAGGCTACCAACAATGTTGCTCCCGCAACCTGGGACTGGCTGGCTTTTATCTGCCCCGAGGCATAGGGCGGCCCCAGTCCACAGGTGACTCACCTCTCCTGGCTTGGAGGCACTCCTTCTGCGGGAACTTAGTTCCCTCCGCCTCTCTGCCCTGAGCCTCTGCAGCTCCGGAGAGGCTGGAGGGTTACCAGACCCAGAGGCTGGGAGAGGAGCACCTGCAGGCAATGGGTCCTCCATCACCTCAGGAGCCAGAGCAGACTCAGATGGTGCCTGCACCTGAGGATCCAGCACAGGTGAGGACCCTTCAGGCTCAAGCCAGAGCCCCGGCTCAGCTGGTTCTGGAGGCAGGGAATCCTGTGCAGGCTGAATCCCAGGCCATCACACCCTTGGTTTATCTTGCTGAGTACTGTCTGCACTGACTGGCAGCAGCTCTCCAGGATTTCAGACATGGGTCTCTTCTAGCCCAACCTGAAGTTGCTGGAGATTCAACCTGGGATCTTCTGCATTCGAAACAGATGCTTTACCACTGAGCATTTGCCCTTCCCCAACCTATTTTAATTAGCGATGCTTGAGAAATTTTATCTTTGCAAATTCCAATGTGAACCGACCTGATCTTTACCTACACTAGCATGTGAGTTGGAACCTGGTTATTTACCAGCTTCCAGACTTCCTGAGTGCTCTGATACAGTTCTCAGCAATCTCTCTCTCTCTCAGTCTCTTTTTCAAATGCACATGTGGAGACATTTGAAATGAACATGTGAATGCAGGTTTTCATGCAGATTTTTTTAAAATAAAAAATATAGATTAATGTTGAAATGGAATGGAATGAGTTTACAGTGAGGTAAAATAAAGGTAAAGGTAAAGGACCACTGGATGGTTGTTGTTGTTTAGTCATTTAGTCGTGTCCCATTCTTCGTGACCCCATGGACCAGAGCACGCCAGGCACTCCTGTCTTCCACTGCCACCTGCAGTTTGGTCAAACTCATGCTGGTGGCTTCGAGAACAATGTCCAACCATCTCGTCCTCTGTCGTCCCCTTCTCCTTGTGCCCTCCATCTTTCCCAACATCAGGGTCTTTTCCAGGGAGTCTTCTCTTCTCATGAGGTGGCCAAATATTGGAGCCTCAGCTTCAGGATCTGTCCTTCCAGTGAGCACTCAGGGCTGATTTCCTTCAGAATGGATAGGTTTGATCTTCTTGCAGTCCATGGGACTCTCAAGAGTCTCCTCCAACACCATAATTCAAAAGCATCAGTTCTTCGGCGATCAGCCTTCTTTATGGCCCAGCTCTCACTTCCACACATCACTACTGGGAAAACCATAGCTTTAACTATACGGACCTTTGTCAGCAAGGTGATGTCTCTGCTTTTTAAGATGCTGTCTAGGTTTGTCATTGCTTTTCTCCCAAGAAACAGGCGTCTTTTAATTTCATGACTGCTGTCACCATCTGCAGTGATCATGGAGCCCAAGAAAGTAAAATCTCTCAGTGCCTCCATTTCTTCCCCTTCTATTTGTCTGGATGGTTAAGTCCTGTCAAAGGCGACCATGGGGTGTGGCGCTCATCATGCTTCAGGCTGAGGGAGGTGGTGTTTGTCCACAGTCATGTGGCCAGCGTGACAACGGAACACCATGATGGAAGCCAGAGTGCACAGAAACGCCATTTACCTTCCCACCACAGCGGTACCTATTTATCTACTTGCACTGGTGTGCTTTCTAACTGCTAGGTTGGCAGGAGCTGGGACAGAGCAAAGGGAGCTCACCCCGTTGTGAGGATTTGAACCACCGACCTTCTGATCGGCAAGCCCAAGGGGCCCAGTGGTTTAGACCACAGCGCCACCCGCATCCCTTAGGTTTACCGTGAACACATGTGAAAGGGGTATGAATCAGAATGCTTATCTATTCCTACTTTCAATAAAGGACTCCTGAAACCTGATTTGCATGTTTTTGTTGCGTCCAGTGTGGTTACACATTGTGGCCTCATCCAGGACTGTGGTCAACTGAATGCAGACCTGGATCTATATGTTCTCCAGTGCTGCCAGATGTCTGGGCTCAATGTCTTGGGCTGGGACTGAAAGTGGAACATGCAGAACATGTTTCTTGATTTACCAAGCAAAATACAAAAGCCCATCAAAGGAGTCAATACTTCACATCCCTTTCTATTCAGCACCAGAACAGGACTCTGAGGCCTGAGCACACCTACGGCAGTCTGTTAAGCAAGATCTTACCCTCAGATCCCCCCTTTTTCTAAGCCACTAAGCCGCTTATCAACTGATCCGATAAGCCGATAAGCCGCTAAAAGCCGCTAATAGCGCTAATAGCGCTAATCCGCTAATCCGTCAATGGGCTAGCTTCGCAAGACAAAAAAACCGCTAGACGAAGAGAATCACAGAACGGATTCTTTTCGTCTTGCGAGGCACCACTGTACTGCCTATTTCAACAAGTTAGCAAAGAGCGGTCTGGGAAGAGGAGCTTCCTGGAGCAATGATTAAGCAATAATTAAAGGAAAGGACCATATAATAGTAGTAGTAGTAATAGTAATAATAATAGTAGTAGTAGTAGTATATTATTTATACCCCACCCATCTGGCCCCCAATAGAATATTAAAAATACAGTAAAACATCAAACATTAAAAACTTCCCTAAACCGGGCTGCCTTCAGATGTCTTCTAAAAGTCAGATGGTTGTTTATTTCCTTGACATCTGATAGGAGGGCGTTCCACAGGGTGGGTGCCACTACTGAGAAGGCCCTCTGCCTGGTTCAATCTAGTCCAGTTCCTCATTCAGTCTTGCAATTACAGCAACCTCAACAAATGGCTGAACACCTTGCTTAAGTGCCTCCAATGAGCAGCATTCTCCAACAGGACTCTCCGCTGTTGAACAGCTCTGGGTGTCCAGAAGTTTCTGCCAATGCAATCTGCTCCCTTGTAGTTTCCATCCGCTGGTTCTCTGGGATGACAAAGAAGAGGTCTGCTCCATGCTGTGCATGACAACATCGGTCAAAACCCTCTCCTCTCAGCAATCCACCTCCCCATCAGCATCTATAATAAGCTGCTGATAAGAAAACTGGGCAGTCCTGTGATAATTTATGAGAAGCGCATCGGACACTTCAAAATAGGCTTTATAATGCTAAGTATTGTTATTATAAATGGGCTTTAAATGTTCTAAATTCTGCTGTCAGCATTAGATGCTTAATTATTCTTCAGATGTATTGTCAACCAAGAGAGATATTTAATGTGCAAGAGCCTAATGGAGTAAAGAGCCCTTCACTTCAGATTTACCAAATGTGCTTATCAGCTGTTTTCTCCAGTGGGTGAAATGATGCAGTGTGACCTTGAGCAAACACTTTAAAAAAAAACACTTTTTTTTTTAAGAAATGGGAAAAAAGAGAGATGTGCTTTTGTGCTGGGTTGCAACCTTACCAGAGAGACGAGCTTTCCGTCCTAGAAAATAAATGGCTTAAGTATAAAAGCAACTCTGCTTGTGTTTCCCCCCTTTTATTTTTGTGGAGTGGGGATCAGAAACTCAGTGGTTTGAATTTTTTGTTTTCATTTTGGCATTTCCACTGTTAGCAGCAAAAAAATTATAGGCTTTTGAAAAGGAGCAACTATGCCATTGCATGATTGGTCAATGGTTAAAATATGGGAGATATTGATAACAGGCAGTAGGAGAATCTTACTGTCAGGAGCTCAGCCTACACTCGAGTAGGACCCTGATAGAGACACATGCCCAACAGGCATGTTCTCCCCCTCCTGGTCTTTTGTTCGGGAGCTTCAAGAGCTTTCTTCAGCCTGAACATCACAGCGACTGATGCCAACTGACACTGGCACACTTAGGGATCCGCAGAGCTTGCACATCATGCATGACAGACCTCAGCAACTCAGCATTTTGGCTAATCTACTTTATTTACATATAAACACACACGGAGCAGTGCAATATGGATCCCTCTCTCTCTAGCATCAGACAGCAAAGAGAAAGAACAAAGGACAATAGCCCCACTTCACAGAACACAGTAACATCCTGTCTCCCTCACTTCCCACTCTATGGAGTCAAAACATATACTGTCATGTGAATGACAACAATCCCATGACTGCAATTGTGGAGCAGGAATCCTAACACTTACTACATAAAAAGTAGCCAAGGGCACTGCTAGGTTTGAGGGGGTCCCTCAGGACCACATGTCCCCTCTGGTACTCCACTTCCCCCTCTGCCTGCTGTTCTCTGCTCATGGCTGTTCCTTTCTTGCATTAGATCCAGAGTAGGGAACTTGATCTGTCCCGCCCCCCCCCACATGCCAACTTTGATAGATGACCTCCTTTTCCATAGTGTTCTGCCTCACACTTTGCAAGTCCTGAAGATCAGTGTTGAGCACAGAGCATTGGCGGTGCTGCTGATCAGCTGACCAGCACACAAAAAAGCGTGAGCCTTATGCAATGAATGTTTGGATATATGCCTTCCTGCTTTGTATGAAGCCTGAAACAAGAAAGACAAGGGGCTCATCCCAAACTTCCTCTTGTCCCACTGCTTTCTCCCAGGGAAAACCACTCTTTAGCACTCACTTGGAACAAATGGCAGTTCAGGTTTTCTCTGTATTTATGTCTATTGCTTGTTCAGACCCAGAAACCTCCCCGCTAAATAAATTCACACTTGACTCAAATTTTAGTTTGGTTTTTGGCAGAATTTAGGCCACAACTTTATTGATTACAGAAAGTGAGAGGTTGCATAGGCTCTGGTTTGACTAGCTCCCTGTCATGCAGATAGTGCTGACTCAGAGTTCCAGCATAGGTAAGCCAAGGGTGAACACCTGGATATGCGGAAAGTCAGGAACAGACTATGCCCATCACCCAGATGTCCCCCTGGACTCAGGCATGGGCACAACCCCCTCTCAAGGGTTGACCGAACCATTTGAGTCCCTGGATTCCTTTAACGGAATACCCTTCACATAGGGATGGCAAGAGCGTTCTTCTATCCCTTTCGCCTAAACCAGAGCCTATCCGCAATCTTACAAGTTGTAATGATTTGCTATGCGACAGGCAAAACCCAAATGGCAACAGCCAATCAGCCAAGTGGGGAAATTCCTGCCATGCCCCTGTCCCAACAACAGACGACACATGATGGCATAGCTAGGTCAAGCGCAAAAGCCCTAAAAGTAGGGAGAGGTGGGCAGGTGTTCCGAATGCACGCTGCAAAAGAGGAAGCTCTGGATCACATGCATGGGTATATAAAGGTCCTTCGATCCATTTGGACCCACCAATCAGGTGTTGTGGCTAACCAATCTTACCCACCCACAACACAGGGGTTCGGTTTCCAGGTCTCACCACAACACATGCCCTCTTTAAGGGGAGGACACAATCTCCAATTGAGCACTAAACGGGTTTTCCCTGGGAAAGAAGCAGGGCTGGAGGAAAACTGCTTGGACTTTGGCTTTCTAGGTATGAAACAAGACGAGGTGTGGATGAGCCCAAAGCTTCTTTGTTCCTTTCTTCTCAGCTCATATACAAATTGTTTAGCTTATCCAGTAAAGTGTTGTCATGTTTTTTTTCTCCCTGGACTTTCTCTCTGTGTTATTTAAGTGACTTTGTCATGGAACTACAAGAAGTGGAGGGTCGAGATATGATTTGTGAGGTTGCTTCTTTCAATGGGAGACACATATTTCGCATCACATCTACTCCAGGCAAACTGCGCTACTGACAATCACCTCCATTACTGAAAGAATGCATCATCCCTGGGTATTATTCTTGCAGTTTTAGGGGAAATGAATAAAGTTTTCCAAATTTTGTGCTTTTGCAGCAAACCTTGAACAAACTTGTTTGGCCCACCTGGAACACAATTTACTTGAATTTCATTTAAGATGGAAAGTGAGGTGGCGTTCTTAGCTACTTTCCCTGTGACAAGGAAGAAGAAGAGAGTAGAATTTATTTGACAGGTGACTGCAATGCAAGCAATCATAAAACTTTTATTAAATTTAAGCCTCCTAATAACTTGCCGCCCGCTGAAACAAAGAAGCCGTGGCGTTGAGAAAGAGCTATCAAAATGGAATTGGGGGGGATTACATTTAAAGATACGACAGAAAGATATCTGGATAACAAAGCAAAAAATAAAATTAATTTCTGAAAGTGTGCAGTAGCAGAGCTTTTCCACATGACTAGAGATGTATTATTGAACTAATAAAAATAGCACCCTTATTGAGAAATAATGGAATAGTTTTAGCTCCGCATAAATATTTAAATCTGAAAAAATGACTTTACAGTTAAGTTTAGGAAAACCATCACCTTATCATTATTTTATACCATAACCATTATGGTATGAAGAAGAGTGAATACATGGGACTGGGTGGTTGGGAATGCTACATTGATTCAAATCACTTGTATTTGGATGGATTCCACTCTATACTCAACATATTTAATAGTTTCCTTGCTTTTTTCCTATGCAGCCAGAACCGCAGTGTTTTGCTTCCAAGGATAGGAAGTTTAGAAGCTGCCTTAGACTGAGTCAGACTGTTGGTCCACCTAGGTCAGTATTGTCTACACTGGCCGGCAGCAGCTGTCCAGAGTGTCAAGCAGGGCTCTTTCTAAACCTACATGGAGATGCCAGAAGTGGACCTTGGAACCTTCTGCATGCAAGGCTGAGCAATGATTCTTCCCAGTGGATTGGAGAGTTATAGTCCCTATCCCATCTTCGATTACTGTGATTGGCAGAAGTTCTACAATATCTCAGGCACTGCTCCGCAGATCTTCTGCCTTTTTCCCTATTCAAGGATGCTAGAGACTAAACCTGCCATTTTTGTACATGCTTTATGTAGGGCACAACATTCCTCAAAAATGATTTATCTCTCCCTAGGAGGAAATGCTAGGGATGCGGGTGGCGCTGTGGGTTAAACCACAGAACCTAGGACTTGCCAATCAGACAGTCGGTGGTTCGAATCCCCCCGGTGGGGTGAGCTCCCGTTGCTCAGTCCCTGATCCTGCCAACCTAGCAGTTCGAAAGCACGTCAAAGTGCAAGTAGATAAATAGGTATCGCTCCGGCGGGAAGGTGAACGGCATTTCCGTGCACTGCTCTGGTTTGCCAGAAGCGGTTTAGTCCTGCTGGCCACAGGACCCGGAAGCGGTACGCCGGCTCCCTCGGCGAATAAAGCGAGATGAGCGCCGCAACCCCAGAGTCGGCCACGACTGGACCTAATAGTCAGGGGTCCCTTTACCTAGGAGGAAATGCAGCCAAGTCTAATATGTAACTTACCTTTTGTGGGTGTAGCCACTTGGTAACTAGGAGAGGGGACACTAGCGGCTGGTCCAATCTCAGCCAGCCCCCACCTGCCTGCCTCCTTACTTGTAACTGATCCAGTGGGTGATTGGAGCACCCTCTTCCTTCCTTTTGGCATTGCTGCCCTTGTAGAACTCAGCAGAAAGGAGAGTATCAGCAGTCATAGAATTGGCAGACTCTGCCATTGGCTCTGCTGCCATCTCCTGCCAGACTCCCTCCTTTCCACCCTACCAATCCCACGGGCACCCACTGAATAGGATGGATATTATTTGACCCACTTTTTGCAGTGGACCAACCTGATCCAGCACTCCCAAACTTCCTCGTATATCTGAATGCTGTTCTCAGTCAAAATATGCACTCCTTTGGGTGTTCCAAGATATTTTGGGTTCACAAAATGGCTCAGGATTACAATACCTCAAGGACTGCCTCTTCCACTGTGAACTAACTCCAAACCCTGCAATCTTCATCTGAGGCCCTTCTTCGTGTGCCTCCTCCGTGTGAGATCTGGAGGGTGACAACATGAGAATTGGGCCTTTTCTGTGGTGGCTCCCTGCTTGTGGAATGCTCTCCCCAGTGAGGCTCGCCTGGTGCCTTCATTACAAGTCTTTAGGCACCAGGAAAAATCTTTCCTCTTTGTTGAATTGAACAACCTATGGCCTTTTAAACCGTGTGTGTGTGTTACTATCATATGTCTTTTTGTGTTTTTATATTATGTGAACTGTCCTGTAATCCTCAGATTGTGTAAACTGTGATCACTGAAAGAAGGGTGGTATAGAAATTTAATAAATAATATTAACCATAGTAAATTAAAAAGTGTGAATGTATGCTTTGCATTCAGAACATCTCAGATGAATCTTGAGTGCATCCAGTTAAATTACTGTGAGTAGCAGGTTTAGGAAAGATATCTGCCTGAAGGCTTTAAGAGTCACTATCAGTCAGAGTACATAATACTAGGCTAGATGGACCAATAGTCAAACTCAGTATATGAATCAATACCATGATGGTAAGTTATCGCATGACAAATGTGATCTGTATTCGGGCACTCACTCTTTTCTTCCTATCAGGTAGGTTCAGTGTACTTAAGTGCTGTGATGTGCAGTTGGCCGACAGATATCTAGTGTATCTTAAAATATATTAGGAGTGGCCCATAAAATCTGTGGACTGTGTAACTACCCTGTCAAGGCAGCAAAGAACCTTTGCAAACATAAGTGGAAAGAAGTCCGATTCAATGGAGATTTATCTTCTTAAAGCACTCTAGAGGGGAAAGGATAATGTGTCAGTAGACAAATATGTACTATGTATTGCCATGTACTTCCAGGCGTTTTTCAAATTAGCAGCTTCCGTTTCTCTGCCAAGGCTGGTCTTCATTATGGTTTTGGAGGATGCACTTTGAAATTTGCTTACCTGGAGGAAAAATATAATGGAAAGATTTGTGAAACCTGGAAAGAGTGCTTGAAATTTCATAAATATCTTCAATGTCTTACAGCCTCCCTGCTAGAAGGGTAGCACAGTTTGCCCAATGATATTTGCACAAGAGTATGGCTTAGCCTTCCTTTCAGAACCTGTTCATCTATACAGCTAAGGTGAACTTTCCTTACAGAACCTGCAAGTTCATACATCCCAGCTTAGCCTTTGTTTGAAAACCTACCTTTTATTATACATCCAAATCAACCCTCCTACTAGTACCCTCCTGTTGAAGTAGATCAGTCATCTGATTTCATATTTTGTACAATGTATGATAACATGGGCATCTCTATGATCTCATGGATATGCCCGGGACTCCTTTTAAATTTGATTTTGAGCCAGAGTAAAAGGTCACATTGTCTAGTAACATTGTCTTGTATGATTGGGGTCAATTATGAATGTACAAATGGGGAGAGGCCATAGCACAAGTTTAGACTTCTGTACGTCCTATTTCTATCCCTGACATCCTTAAGGAAGGTCAGGAAAGAACCACGTGTGAATTCCTGGTGAACCACTCCAAATTAATATAGATCAGCCTTCCATGGCCTGGTTCCCTCCAGATGTTTCAAAGCACAACTTCCATCAGTCCCAGCCAGCTTGGGAAATGATCAGGAATGAAGGGAGTTGCAGCCTAGAATATATGCAGTACACCAAGCTAAAGACTAGTTAGTTGTGAGTTGGATGAGCCAATGATCTGTCTTCATTTATGGCAGTTTCCTATCTCTGCCATCCAGAACTTTTATCATGGAGCTACATACTTCTGCAATGAAAATGCATCCCATTCCCATTATGTAGCCACAACTGAGTGAATTTACAAAAAAATGTGTTCACCAGTTGTGGTCACATGACCACAACTGGTGAACACATTTTTTTGTGAACATTTGCAGGGACATTTTGCCAGAGTTCTGCTCGTGTTTCAAGCAGGGAAACACTTGTGTCTTTGCCACTGGGGAAAGAGGTGGAATAAATGTGCAAAGTCTTCTTAGGAAGTTCTGTCCGAAGCATCAAAAACAAAGCCTTAAGCGAAAGTCTAATCTTTAAAATTAGTCTTCTATAGAAAGCTGCCTTGTTCTCTGAGAACATGCCTTGTAAACCATGCAAACAGCCTCTTCTGTGGATAGCTGTAAACAATAGGCGGGATTAGTCTGAAGAGATTGGCTTTATCTGTACGATCCAAATTAAAGACTGCCTCTAATCCATCCCAGAGGGAAGATACCGTGTCTTTACAAATCAAAAGCCTTAATGTTCTTCAGCCCAAACCCTGCTTAGCTTTTGATCAGAAAGATGGTGAGTGGGATTATTTCTGCACAGAGGTCAGCTCATATTGCTTCAGTGGTAGCAAAAACAGGCCAGAAGGAAGCATCTTGAACCTTCCAGTCACTGAAAGTCTAAGAATGGTCATTGGCAAGTTGACATGTACTTTTTTTCTTCATTCAAGGGCAGTCTTTGTGGTATTTATGAAAGGCATACTATATATAAATCACAAGCCCAGCTCAGTGGACCATGAACCCAAGCTGCTCCTATTGACTGATGGATTGATTGACTGTTGCTCCTATTGTCATATACTGATTGATGGATTGTTTTGGACTTACCTGCTTCAAGTCCTTGGGGTGGGATGGAGTGTAGCAGTTTGCTAGTTGTTTGACCTTTTCTTCTTTATCCCCAGCCACCAAAAGCTACCCCTGTGCTGCACCCCTAGAAAAGTTATCCAAGAGGCATCAGAAACACAATGATCTACTCATGTTTTCTGTTCATTTCATATTCTTAAAGCCTTTCTAAGATGGCACAAATAGAGAGTCTATCAATGACTCTGAGCTAATATGGCAATGTTCTGCCTCCACTTTTGGAGGTGATATGCCTCTGAGTACCAGTTTCTGGGAACAGCAGATGGGGAGCTCTGTTGCACACAGGTCGTTCTTGGGGGCTTCCCATAGGCATCTGGTTGGCCCATGTGAGAACACATTGCTGGACCAGATGGGCTGATCCAGCAGGGCTTTTCTTATGTTCTTAACCCAAGAGCTTCATACTTCCTATTGAAGTGACTAGGAAGGCTCTTAACCTTGAGTAAATTTTTCATTGTGCAGAGACAAGTGGAACAATGCTTAAAAATGCATGGGACAATGGGTCAGATATTGCAGTGGAGGAAACCAACTAACATGCAAAATCCAGTTCACAGGGGAACACAGAAAGGTGTTCAGATGAGGGATATTTTTTTCCCTCTCCTGGAGACTGTCCATCAGGAGTGAGGAATTTCATGCATGGGATGGGTCCAATATGGTCCTTGAGACATCTCTGTCTCACCCTCAGGGCTTTCTCTAAGCCCCACCCATGGCTAAGTCTGCTCCTCCATTGTGCTTTGGCCTGTCTGGCAAGTGTCCTTGGACTATGACAATGTCTGTTGTTTGCCTGGATGGAGGATGTGTGTCTGGAAACCTCTGACATCTGGAATGTACCCTACTGTACAAAGTTAAAAGCCACCTTCACTGCGCGGCCCACTTTTATATCTGGCAACACTGACATAAGGCCCCTGGGTGCTTGGAATAATGGAATCTGGCCCTCGGGGTGAAAAAGGTTACCCCCGGTGCCCCAGAAGTGGTGCAAATGTGCTTTTGCCATCCTTACGGCTATGCCCAATTCTGCCTGGTATGAGCCAGGAATGAGGGCAGAGACTGTGTTCCTCCAGATGTTGTTGGACTACAGCTTTCATCATCCCTGACCATTGGCTTTGCTGGCTGGGGCTGATGAGAATTGGACTCTAATAACCTCTAGGACCTCAGGTTCCACATCCCTGGTCTAGGCCATTTATGGTTTTATAGACATGAAGACTGAGGATCTGTTTTCGCAATCCAGTGAACAGCTAATAATAAAGAAAGATTAGACCCCTCATTACTTATCTGCTGCAGTGTATGACCCAGATGTACATATTATATTGAGTTTCTCTGCTTATGAAGTGTCACATTCCCTAAGCAGCACATTCCTTATAATTGAGAATTGTGATGGGGTGCAGGAGCCAGGCTATGTAGCTGCTACATAATTTTAGACACGCGGATGAAAAGTCTATATTAGAATGACGTCAAGCTAACTGTCTTCCCTTTGAGAGGTGAAAGTGCTGTGAAGTCTCTTAGCCGATAAAAATCAGGTCTGCACAAATCCCTGCCTTCAGAACGCTCAGATAATTTGACTGCTTTTTCAGAATTCCATGGGCTGTTTTAAGACTGACATTTGGTACCTCTTAATCTTTCTAACACCAGACCTCACCTGTATAATCTAATGCTATCTAAATGTACGAGATTGGAATTTTTGAACAGAAGTGTGCGTTTACAGAAGGAGCCAATGAAATAAAATAAATGTTTTTTTCTCTCTCACGCAGAGTCTAACAACTTGGCAGGCTGACGATAAAACTCAGCACTCCGGATGAGAAGCCAGTAGCATAGCTACACACAACTGCAGGCTTGTTCACATATTACAGTGAAAACCGGTGCAAGCTGTACAGTGAAAACGTGTACAAGTGTTTGTGTGAAAGGGCAGACACGTGTTGATTTGTTCAGTTCATCTGTTGTGCACACAGGTACACAGACTGTACGCTCATTGAATGTTGCATATGAATAACTAGAGGAGCAAATAGCTCAACAGTGGTGTGTGATGAAATTTTTCACGGAGGAACACTTAGGGCAATGGGAGGGGGGGAGTCGCACATGTAACATCACGTTGTCATGCCGGTAAGCATTGTGCCTCCCTCTCTAAGCTGAACAGAAGTTTCCTGGGCTTTGCAGAAGAAGAAGAAGAAGAGTTTGGATTTGATATCCCGCCTTTCACTCCCTTTAAGGAGTCTCAAAGCGGCAAACATTCTCCTTCCCCTTCCTCCCCCACAACAAACACTCTGTGAGGTGAGTGAGGCTGAGAGACTTCAGAGAAGTGTGACTGGCCCAAGGTCACCCAGCAGCTGCATGTGAAGGAGCGGAGACTCGAACCCGGTTCCCCAGATTACGAATTACGAGACTACCGCTCTTAACGACTACACCACACTGGCTCTCACCACACTGCAGCACTAGTCCACTTACAACACACCACTGTAGCGCTACCATTAGCAGGCCCAGACAGAGGGAGGGGTCCATGTGGGCCACTTGGCCCGGGCCTCCGATTCCAAAATGGGGCCTCGGTCAGCATATCACAATCAAATAAGAAGACGGAGAAGTTTTAATTATAAATATAATTTAATTAGAATTAATAGTCAAATTTGTCTACTTAAAAATAGATTTTTAAATACATTATTAAAAATTGTATAATACATTTTAACCCAGTTATCCCCAAGGTAAAAAAAAGGGGGGGCAAATTATCTACCTGGCCTGGGCCTCTGCCTGGCTCTGCAAGGCCCTGACCATTAGGGGACAGATAAAAACACAAGATGAACTGGCTAGATGGAGCCAATGGCACATCTACAGTGGTACCTTGGATTAAGTACTTAATTCGTTCCGGAGGTCCGTACTTAACCTGAAACTGTTCTTAACCTGAAGCACCACTTTAGCTAATGGGGCCTCCTGCTGCTGCCGCGCCGCCGAAGCACGATTTCTGTTCTCATCCTGAAGCAAAGTTCTTAACCTGAAGCACTATTTCTGGGCTAGCAGAGTCTGTAACCTGAAGTGTATGTAACCTGAAGCGTATGTAACCCGAGGTACCACTGTAATTCAGCATCCAGTTTTCACAGTGGCCTCCTGTGAGAGGCCCGGGAGCAGGACTTTGGTGCAACCACACTCTTATTTACATAAAAACAATTACTTTCTCCCCATTAATGTGGTTGATTAGCAACTCACAAAAGGGAATGTGTCTATAAAGCTCGTGTGTGTGTGTGTGTGTGTGTGTGTGTGTGTGTGTAGTGCAACCCTCCACACCTCTATATCTGACCCACAGAAATCTCCCTAAGCCATTCCACACACTCTGCTTTGCACCTCAAGTGCTTTTACCTGGCTGGAATGTGCCCTCGAAATCTGATAATGCCTCTTGCCTGGAGGGAGGACAGAGAAGGCTGTGTGCAGAAACAAGCCTAGTGTTCAACCCAGTTCTGACATGCGGCCCTCAGAAGGTTTCCAAGAAAGGGATCTGGCCCTTGGGCTGAGGAAGGTTCCCTGCTCCTGTTCTGTCCTCAGCATTTGTCAAAACATGTGAAGCTGCCCTCATTCTCAGGCAGCAACACGGGAGGGAGAAAAATACGATTTCATGCTAACTACTCATTACCATGCCTCCCACTCGATTTTAGTTGTGCAGTTTTAGGGAGGATTTATGATTTCGTACGGAGAAGGAAATAGATGGGAAGGAGTCCTTTTTACCTTTGCTGCGTTGGCTTCCTTTTAGTGCTCATTATTCAGCAAATATACGACACACGCTACTGCCAAGTTAATTTGTATTGTAATAATGAACTATTAATTAACTTCCCCAAACCCACCTGTTTCTTCAAACAATTAGCGGCAATAAAGTAATTAACAAAATCCAATATTGCATCCTTTGCTTCAAATTTATAGGCCCACTCACAACACGCTACGTTTCCAATGCGGAGGTTTAATCTGCACCCCCAGAAGATATTTGTGGAGGTGCCCATGCTCTTTTCGCCTCATGCAGATTCATTGGAAAACTGAAGTACAGAACCCACTCTCAATAACTAAAGTAACTAAGGTCCCCTTCTCTTGAACCCTTCACGGGATGAGCAACAGATTCCTTGCTCAGGAATGATACATTTAAAGCACTATCATACCACTTTAAACAGTTGCAGTTCCCCCAAAGAAAGTAGTTTGTTACAGTTGCTTAGAGGCCTGTATTAGGAGACCTCACAGATTCCCTGAGAGGTTTAGCAGTCAATTCCTCTTCCCTAACTCTGGGAACTGCTGTTCCCTAAGGGGAACTCTCAGCACCCTTAAGAAACTACAGCTCCCAGGATTCTTTGCGGGGAGCCATGGTGGTTTAAAGTGGTATGATACTACTTTAAATGTATAGGGCAGCCTGGCTTCCCCTATGAAAATCACTTCCACCTAGCAGCCCCCTATTACTTAAACACCATTCCACCAAACACCCACATTTCTTCCACTGTGTGCATTTGGGTCACCAACATGGCACTCTAACCAAGATGGCACCCTCAGACACCCCTTTGGTGCTTAGCAAACCCTGCCTATCTCTTATTTATTTATAAAAATACTTCTTTCTTTTTTTCTTCTTGTTTGTTCATTTGGTTGCCTCTGTGTGTGTGTGTGTGTGTGATTCTCCCCAACCTCTGTGTTTTATTTAGTTTTGGGGTGTATAGGTGTTTTAGGTGCATTTATATGTGTATTTATCCAATATTCATTACTTGTTATTAAATCAGTGTTAAGATTCCCCTTCAAGGCTCATCGCAGTTTGCTATACATGATCCTTCAGAGAGGATTCCTTGGGGCTTCTCTATACCATTATTTTCTTGATTCAGAAAAATGGTAGCAGTTTCTGCTGGTGTTTTATCATCATAATCAATAACTATGTTTACTGCCAGAGTACTTAGAGACGGAATCAGAAGAGGGCCCAGGAGGACTGTGTACAATCAGGTCTGCAGTCTATCCTTTGTCCCAGGAAACTTGCACCTGAAGGAAATAAGAAACATCTGAATTGGTTGCTGCTGTTTTTTCAGCAGCAACATGTGGTTATTATTGTCCTGAAATTATTGTTGGCCTGTTTCAGCTTTCAAGGGGAAACATACAATAATCAAATTATTGAGGGGTGTGTGTGTGTGTGTGTGTGTGTGTGTGTGTAGGAGCTAATACAATTCCGCAAAGTTCCATCTTCTGAACCCCCCGTTCCATTTTTAGCCAAATGATCATCTCAAGAACTTTTCAATTTCTTAGGGTTGCCATGGAGGTTGATTCAAATGTAGCACTCAGACCTTGCATGCCTTGGAACTGTATGGTGAATTGGGAATATGGGACCGTTTGCCTGTCATCAGCTAGGCAAGAAACCTGAGTTGGGAGTTTTGTCTTCAGCACTGGCAGGTGAGAACTCATCTCCTGTGTCTCCTGGAGGAGGGCCCTGGTATGTTGTCATGTATATCTGGGAATAATTCTAGGAATATAGAGATAAATGGGCCTCTCCACGAAGCTTTGCTGAAAAACGGTCAACATTTGGGCCCTCCTCTTCATAGACATCCATGCCAGTTGGTCATGGTAAGAACTTTGGAACTAAGAACCAGACCTTGAGCCTTTATTTTGTTGCTGCTGAAGGCAGGATGAAAGCATTTCCCCCCACTCAAGGAGACCACAGATAGTTAAGAGCCAAAGAAGGCTGGGTGAAAAGAAATGTTTCTGCCTGGCACTCTAAGCTATGTAATGATGGTCAGAATGTTTATGAACATTCCATAGCTTTGTTGCAGTGAAAGTAAAATTAAGCTTCTAAATATTTCTACTTGTTTGCATCATCACTGAGGGATGAGGATGCATAATAGGCTCTCTTATAGGGTCTTCATTACCACCAGGTTTTCCTTAAAATGACAACAGTCAACAAATATACTTGATTTCCTTTTTCTCTTTGTCGCTACATTTTGCTTCCTAGCTTCTGTGTGAGCAGGGGGCACAATATATATATATATAGAGAGAGAGCGCGCAAGAAGGTAACTCCTCATGTAAACTACCAAGGTGCCATCATTCAAATAGCAAAACAGCTGAGAATGAATAAATCTTTTTTTAATGTGCACTGAGTCTGCATTAAAAAAATACAGATGTACTGTATGCATATGAAATTTTTGATTAAAATGTCTCTCACCAGTCTGTCTCTTTAATTAAATAAAACCTGCTTGATATTAATCAAGGCATAAAGAATTTATGCCCCAAATCCAGATTAATTAAAAGCCCGAAAGCTTGAAGAACTTACTGCATATAAATACTAAAATAAATCAATCCAAACATAATATTTATGGATATGGGGTGGTGTATTTATTCTTAAAAATATAAATATTTTGTGGAATTATTGATTGGTAAACGCACCAAGGAAACACACTGGTTATTAGAATTTATATTTGCGCACAAAGTTGTACAAACAGTTTGATTTACACATTTCCCTTTTAGGGGCCTCTTTTAAAGAAATAAATAAACTATAGCTGGTATTTGAAATGCTTTTTAAATCGTTAATTTCACAACAAGCCATGAGAAATTTACTGCCCGTTTCAACAAGTTTGCAAAGAGAGGTCTGGGAAGAGGAGCTTCCTGGAGCAATGATTAAGTAATAATTAAGGGAAAGGACCATATAATAATAATAATAATAATAATAATAATAATAATTATTATTATTATTATTATTATTATTATTATTATTATTATTATTATTATTATTATTTATACCCCACCCATCTGGCTGGGTTTCCACTCTGGGTGGTTCTCAACAGAATTAATGATAATAATAAAGCAATAAAACATCAGACATTAAAAGCTTCCCTAAACAGGGCTGCCTTCATATGTCTTCTAAAAGTCTGATAGTTGTTTATTTATTTGACATCTGATGGAAGGGTGTTCCACAGGGCGTGTGCCACTACTGAGAAGACCCTCTGCCTGGTTCCCTGCAACCTCACTTATCACAGTGAGGGAACTGCCAGAAGGCCTTCGGAGCTGGACCTCAGTGTCTGCGCTGAACGATGGGGGTAGAGACGCTCCTTCAGGTATACTGGGCCGAGGCCGTTTAGGGCTTTAAAGGTCAGCACCAGCACATTGAATTGTGCTCAGAAACATACTGGGAGCCAATGTAGTGGTTAGGAGCGGTAGACTAGTAATCTGGTGAACCGGGTTCGCGTCCCCGCTCCTCCAAATGCAGCTGCTGGGTGACCTTGGGCTAGTCACACTTCTCTGAAGTCTCTCAGGCTCACTCACCCCACAGGGTGTTTGTTGTGGGGGAGAAGGGGAAAGGAGATTGTGAGCTGCTTTGAGACTCCTTAGGGTAGTGATAAAGCGGGATATCAATTCCAAACTCTTCTCTCCCTCCTTTTAATCTTTAAACTAGATTCAGACTAGGCAGCCCTTCAGATGGCAGACTCTACAACAGCCCTGTGGATAGAGGACTGTCCTTCTCTGAAGTAGGAAACACATCCACCCAAGGCATCTGTTACCTGATCTTAAAGATGGAGAAGTCAGGGATTGAACTTGGTTTCTTCTGCTCTGCTACCGACCTAATGGTTTCCTCTAATAACTAGGAACTGCCTGTTGACTGTTGCCTCTGTCTGTCGAGTCTCTACCTTTCTCTCCCTCGTAACACGGACACTTGCCCTGCTTCTAGGGGCTCTTTCATTGTGGCAAAAGGTCCCCAACTTGCCCCCTTTCAGGATGTGAGTCTAAGTATCAGGACAAGTCCTGTTTAAAAAGCTCAGCATTTGCATGTAAAGGCCCTCTAAGTGGACATGCTCCAAGACAGAAGAAGCTGGGACAAAAGCAACAACAGCTTCTGCCCACAGCCACGACCATCCGTGATCACAACCCTGCATATTAATTCCCGAGCAATGACAAAACACAATAATATTCAAACAATTCTTCCCCTTGCCAGAGATTCTTAGGACAACAATGGGTGCCAGTTCCTACAGCTGTGAAGACAATGCATGTCATTGCCAGAGCTGTCAAATACCAAATTTGACACCTGTTTGCATTGAGCGGACGTGGCATGGATGTCGGTGGAATAATTGCCTTGCTGAACACAAGGGGGAGGGAGGTTGCATGCATACCAAGCGCATCTGCATTGTGCTGGGTCTTCCTTCCCATTGATCAAGGATGCTTTCCCTCCCTCTGGCTTGGCTCTGCATACCGATAACACTTTGCTAGAGCCTGGCTGGACCAGGTCCTCCTGTGATTTTTTTTTAAATGTAGGATCTGCACTCTCTGACCTGGTGTTTTTTAAATATATATTATTATTATTTGCAGTCTGTTTCCGGTTCAGGTAACCCACCTGAAATCTCTAATTTGACATCTGTGTGTACCAGCTGGTAATGAGAATTTGGATTCCGAGCATCCCTGGTTTTTAATCTGGAGCATTAGACTTGTTAATAAGGATAGATGGAAAGCAGGTGTAGCAGTGGTTGAGGGGTTACTGGCAGGCATAATTGCTCCTGCTATTGTTCAGAGCTCACACCCCCCCCATACCCTGCTCAGTTTGTTTTCGGTGCTGCTAAGCTGGAAAACAGACAATTCCCCTCCCCACTCCAATGCGTATATCTCCACAATTTACAAACTGGAAACCAGGAGCTGGGAAAACTTCCAGGGGTTATGTTATTGCCTTCCAACAAAGTGGAGGCTTTGTCATTGAGCTGTGTTTATATGAACGTTGGGAACTCTCTAAACCAGGCTTCCTCAACCTCGGCCCTCCAGATGTTTTTTGGCCTACAACACCCATGATCCCTAGCTAGCAGGACCAGTGGTCAGGGATGATGGGAATTGTAGTCTCAAAACATCTGGAGGGCCGAGGTTGAGGAAGCCTGCTCTGAATGCAGGGCTCATGCCAAACTGAAAGGGTGAATGTTTTCCCAGAAAAACTTTCAGCAGTAAAAGGAAAAAAAAAATCATTTTGATTATTTGCCCAGCATTCCAAAAAAAGTAAGCGCATCCAAACCCTGTCAAAAGGCCTGCCTAGTCGAGAAACCTTGTTACCTTTGGAGAGTTCACAAGCACAACATGACAACAATGGCATTCGCCCACTTGTGACTCCCAGAAACTGGTATAAAAAGATTGGCCAACTGGGTAGGCCCAGGCCACGCCCATGCCACACTATGATACCATTTTAAATAGTCATGGCTTCCCCAAAGGTTTGTGGGAAGAGCTGTTCCCTCATAGAGCTACCAGTTCCCAGATTTCCCTGGGAAGAGCGACTGGTTGTTAAACAGCTCTGGAAATTGTGCAGGGGCAGACTTTGATAGTATGGTGCCCTGTGAACAGCCAAAATAAAGGGCCCTCAAACAGATCTTCCCAGTTACGGATCTTTCAATTTTGTGCCCCCTCAGCTCAGCACTCTGTGAGGGAGACCTGCCTGCACCACGCGAAATCTGGCACTGAATTGTGGTTTTGTGAGGAGAACAACCATCAACACCCAAAACAAACTACTACTACTAATACTACTACTACTACTTATTATTATTATTTTCTACCATGACCATCTGACTGGGTTGTCCCAGCCACTCTGGGCAGCTTCCAATAAGGTATACAAAAACACAACAGCAAAATGGTGGACACAGTCACTGCCGTTTAAGGAAACTGATGAGGAAATGTGGCAAACGGAACATAATATCAGAAAAATGAGAAACTGAGTGAAGTTGAAAATGGGCAGATTCATCCATACCTAGTGTGTGCATATATGGCTGCGGAAAGTGTGATTTCCATTCCAGCCTTCTTGTAATTTCCACCCCCTCCCATCTCTCTGCTCATGCTGATGAATCCCATGAGTAGTATATATCATCAGGAGGACAATCAAATGTAACCATTTCAGAAAGGTAATCAGCACTCCAGAACATGCCTCTCTGCCTTCTCTCTGCGACTGGCATTTGGGATGTGGCTTGATCAGTATGAAACAGGCAGAATTCCAATGGCTTTTTAAGTTCCTGATTAATGTGATATTTTGTCGTTGTTGTTTCTGTAACATTAACTTTTTAACCTTAATTGGCAAAAGTATTGCTGTGCGGCAAGGATAATCAAAGGCAAAATCAATCTCACTTGTTTATGAGGGGAATTATTCACTATGCATTTGGTATTTTGAATTATTTAGAGGCTACTTTGTTTCACCACTGCTAATTGATTCAATAAATGGTGTTTCAGAGGCCTCGGAAGGCTATTGCAAATCAAAAGTGGGGATTTAGAAGGCACTCGTGGTAACCATTACCAGGTGCAATCGAAAGTACCTCTTCTGGAAGGCTGTTTGCCTGTTCTGAACAGCAAAAAAGGAAGAAGTTCATACTTGAAATTGCTAGCTGGCAATGGTGGATGTGTTTGAAACGATCCGAGGCAAAGACCTCAAACCAGTAACTCTGGTGCACAAATGAAGCTTCATGCTCAAAGCATTTCCACATGCTGAAGAGAAGGTGCCATTCTCTTTTATAGATTCTTTGGAAAATGCCTTCTCCTCTGTAAATCTCTTGGTTGTTAGTTATCTGAGGAGACCTTGTACTTCACCCATTGGAGATCAAGTTGATAAGGACCACTGAGGTGTTTGAGCTATTCCACCAAATATTTTTTTGTTTATTTGATCAGTACATACACATTTTTTTTTTTGGGGGGGGGTGATGTGACTTGAATATAAGACTGAAAAAACAAGAAACTGAGAGAAACCAAAATTGGCAAATTTGTCTAGCCTTATCCTCTGGAGAATATTTGGCCATCCATGAATTTGAGGCACCACCATAGATCCAGTTATAATTAAATAACATTTAACATTACTTTCATATTGCTGAAATAAACAATGGCTTTGGCCTTGCCCCCTCCTGCCATCCATTTCTGGCGTCCTTCATCCAACAAGATGGGTTAAGAACTGTGTATCATTCAGTATTAACTGGACTAAACACTGCCAAATGAGAATTGTCTGAGATTCCACACACACCCCCCCCGGACTGCTGGGGGAATTCCACCACACCCAGAGAATGTTCAGCCCCCCACCCCACCCAAAAGCACTCTTAGAATTTTTCTACCAATAAATAAAGTGGAGAATGTTGGGAGGCCATTCCCCCCCCCCCTCAGGCTGAGTTTAAAATCATGCTGTTGTTTGGGGAAAGAGCAAAATTGGAAACCTGTGATGAAGAGCAGAATGGCTATGACTTTGTGGTGGGAGGAGGCATGATGAATGGAAACAACTGTGTGTGTGTGTGGTGAATATCTGCTGCCTTTTGTTTTATGGCACAACTTCGCTGCCTGGAGGGACTGGAAGGAAAATGAAGCTTTTACCATTTCACTGAATAAACATCTGCATATATTTCAGAAACTGTCATTTGTCCCCGTCCCCTACTTTTAAAAAAATGGTAGGCAAGTGTTGTAATTCTGCTTTTAAAAATAAATAAATAAATAAATCACTGTGTGTGTGTGTGTGTGTGTGTGTGTGTATACACTGACGCATACACGTGTGTGTGTGTGTGTGTGTGTGTGTGTGTTTGTGTGTACAACAGAAAATCAGAATAATGAGGAATGAGGAATAAAATCAGATAATCCAAACTAGAAACCTATCAATCCCATATTTTTGTGCCTAGGTTTATTAGATTTATATAATTAGATATATTTTTTTAAAAAAAAATGAAAACAAAAAAACAAACCCTCCTGCAGTTTCCAGCAACTGGTATTCAGAAGCATTACTACCACTCACTATGAACGCAGAGCAGGTAAAAGACCCCTGGACGGTTCAGTCAAAGGCGATTATGGGGTTGCAGGGCTCATCTTCCTTTCAGGCCAGGGAAGCCGATGTTTGTCCACAGGCAGCTTTCCGGGTCATGTGGTCAGCATGACTAAACTGCTTCTGGCACAACAGGACACAGTGAAGGAAGCCATAATGCATGGTAACACCATTTACCTTCCTGCCACAGTGGTATCAATTTATCTACTTGCACTGGTATGCTTTCGAACTGCTAGGTTGGCAGGAGCTGGGACAGAGCAACAGGAACTCACCCCGTCGTGCGGATTCAAACTGCCGACCTTCCGATCAGCAAGCCCAAGAGGCTCAGTGGTTTAGACCACAGCGCCACCCGCGTCCCTGCAGGCAGAGCATAGTCATCATGACTGGTGGCCATGTAGCAGCTAATAGCAATGTTCCATTAGTCTGAACGGGCCAGCCTTCCCTGTCTCCCAGTGTATTAGCAATGACATTCAAGGTCTAGAATTGAGGGACTATGCATTCAGGAAATAAAATAGCCCTAGCTTTTATTAGTTGAGTTGGAAGTTTCCTTGTCCTAATGCAGAAGTAAATAGAAAACAGGACAACAGAGAAGTCTTAGCAAACCTCTTCCTCAGTGCAAATAAGACCAGGCAATTTGGATCACACAAAAAAAGCTAGTAAGGAGACTTTCAGAACCATCCATATTTTTTTGGTTGGGGGGCGATGACAGAGCAGAATATCCTCAATAAAGTTTGTAAAGGAAAAGTTTTGCCCATTGCTGAAACACAGAAAAACTTCTCAATTCACCCAGTAGATTTCATCTCAATCTCTAATCAGGTTCTCTGAGTCCACAGGGCCTTTCACATGCTAATTTATGGGAACACAAAATCTCACACTCATAATGTAGGTGCTAATTGGTGTATTTCTAGAAATCTCTCACCTTCCCTTTCCCCCTGAATAGGTGATGGAGGGGTAGGAGAGATCCAGAATACACACAACCAAAGCATGCTGCTCCTGTTGGAACACCATTGTTGTCATTCGGTCAGTTACCGTATTTCTTGCCCCATAGGACGCACCACCCTATAGGACGCACCTAGGGTTTTTTTGGGGGGGGGATAAAGAAAAAATTATTTCCCCCCCCCAGGCACGGGGCTGGCGCGGGGGAAGCCCGAGCTTCCCCTGACCCCAGCCCCCAGAACAGCCTGTTATCCGCAAGCCTAGGGAGCCACGCTGGTCTCCCCAGGCTTGTGGACAGCTGTGCGAAGCCTGGGCGTGCTCTTCAGGGCGCCCGAGGCTTCAGAATGCAGGCAGCTCTGCGCAACTGTCCGGAGCCCGGCGCGGCTTGTCGGTGGTTTGAACCCCCGTGACGGGGTGAGCTCCCGTTGCTCAGTCCCTGCTCCTGCCAACCTAGCAGTTTGAAAGCACGTCGAAGTGCAAGTAGATAAATAGGTCCCGCTCTGGCGGGAATGTAAATGGTGTTTCCGTGCACTGCTCTGGTTTGCCAGAAGCGGCTTAGTCATGCTGGCCACATGACCTGGAAGCTGTACGCCAGCTCCCTCAGCCAATAAAGCGAGATGAGCGCCGCAATCCCAGAGTCGGTCACGACTGGACCTAATGGTCAGGGGTCCCTTTACCTTTTTTAAACATTTATTTGGGAGGGGGGGGAAAGCGCTGGATGAGCCTAATCTAGCCAGTTCAAAGAAAGGGGTAGTGAATGCTGAAGCAAGAGAAGAAGATACTTGTGAGGTGAAGGGGATCAAGAACTAGGAAAGGAGGCCAAGATGTTTAGGAAGGAATGGGAAATGGTTCAAGTTCTACCTTCTGCAGCAGCAGAGAACACACTTGCTCCACCTTCCATGTGGCAACCCTTTACAGGGGTGCCACCATGCCCTCAGGATTGTAGGTGCCCACCGCCGTAATGGAGACATGTGACATCACATTTACGCACCTGCACAGAGTGCATGTGATGTCACACGCACAACGTCACACTGCGTTTTTGAAAGAGGAGCTTCTCTTCCTCCTCTCCGCAGCCAGCAAGGCACCCTTTTCCGTGGGGAGGGTCTCAGACTCGGAGGCAGAGAGATTCCGCTTCCATGTCTGAGCGCGCGCACACACACACGGAAAGGGTTCCTCGCTGGCTGGCTGCAGAGGGCAGGGCTGAACTGCTTCTCTCTCTGAGGCGGCACCAGAGAGGCTGGCTGTCTGCCTCTCTCCAGGTTTGCTCATTAACTTTGTGAATGCCTAGCCCCCACAATTATATTATTGTGGGTGCCCAATGTGATAGGAATTTTGAGGTCTTAGATATATAGAAATGTTCATAAGCGTACCAACCAAGCATGTACATAAATCAGCACAGGAAGACCAACCTGGAACCATTTTGATTCCTAAACTGACCAAATGTTTTCTCTGCAAGGTCAAAGTGGGAAACCTCCCCATTGTCTTTCCTCACAAATCCTGTCTTAAGGGCACATTTAAGACATGAATAGGGTGTGAGCCTGTGACATGGCCCAGGAACTAAGTATTTATCATTACAAAAGACTAGCCAGGCTACCCAGGAAATCCAATCAAGTACCCTGCCAGACAGGAGATAAACAACAACAGGAGTAAAACAACATCCAAATTTCTGTTTTAAGACCACCTTTTCTGTGATGTAGGTATGATGTATCTGGGGGGTGGTCTTAGGTTACACCCCTTCTATGATGTATATATGATGTTTCTGGGGGTGGTCTTGATCTACAGGGTGGCAATTTCAAAAGTCTTTATAAGGTGTTGCATGCCATTTTTCTGGGTCTCTCCTCTCTCCTGCGGATGGGGGGAGCACCCTGTTGCAACAGTTCAATAAAGATAAAGCTTACTAGCTGCTTTGTTTCTCAATATTCTCTGGTTGGCCTCTGTTATCTTCTCCTACCAATAGGGAACCTATGTAAGGACTCTATATGGGCTCTTGGATACACCATAAGGGAAAAGGGCATTTTTTGTTTACAACACCAAGCACCCACGCCCCCTTGTAGTTGGCTCCTATGACCCTTTAGATATCTATCAAACCTCCTCTCAGTCTTCTCTTCTCCAAACTAAACATACCCAGCTCCCTCAATCATTGTTCATAAGGCTTGGTTTCCAGACCCTTGTTCTTCTTGGCTACCCTCACCCTGCACACATTCCAGATTCTCATTATCTTTCTTAAACTGTGGTGCCCAGAACTGGACACAGTGTTCCAGACTTGAGCAGTTAAAGGGCTCTAGTGCGATAAATCCATTTCTTAGAAGAAGAAGAACCTGGTTTTTCTGTAGGTCTGGGGTGAATGAATTACTAACGAGAGAACATATAAACACCCCATAAGCAGATCAGGATGAATGCAGAGTGAATGCTCATTGTCATATAGCCGCCCCACAATCAAATCAGAATAAAGGCAGGTGAACCAGAGGGACTCTGTATCTTCCAGATACAGATACTCCCTGCTCTCCACTTGTGAAAACTGGATGCTAGATTAGATGTGCCATGGGCCTGATCCAGCAAGTTATTCTTAACTCCTAACTTTGAAAGTCAGTGGAAGTTTGTTCAAAATAACTGTTAATAGGAAGTTGGTTTGTTAAGCAAGAGGTCAGACTGGCCTCCAGCTGGCCTAGGGCCGTTGTAGAAATGCCTTATTTCATATTATTATCTATACAAAAGCAACCCACAGTAGCAAAGATTTAATTAAAAAAGAAAATCAGTGAATATATCACTCAACTTTCTCTTCTTCCCAGCTCTCCACACCCGCTAAAATCCCTTCCCTACATAGACGCTCCCTGCAGGAAAAACTGACCTCACTCATAGGCTGGAGACAAAATCTACCTTCCAACTTTCTGTAAGTAGGCGGTTTGTTGCATTCCCCATCCCACTGCTTCTAACAGCGGGGAAGACGCAGTCCAGACAAGTCCTGCAGCTGTTTTATTTAATTCAAATCCTTTCCTCTAGTTTTCCCAAGCAATTCCCTTAGCTGAGAAAAGTTCCCGGCAACTTGCTAGACATTGCTGGAAGACATTTCTGTTTGCATTGTATGCTGGGCAAACAATGCCACAATCAGATCTGTAGCATTGCTCAGCAGACAAGTAGCAAAAGCAAATGTTAGCTTTTTTTTAGTCTGCTTAGCAGCTATTACATTTGATAACACTGGTGTCTGCAATCTAAACATACCGGTAAGTTGCAGCCCCCAGGCCCCCATTACATTAGTATATGTTTATCAGGTGTAACATCCAGTCTAGGTTGTTACTAAAAGGGTTTATGTGGATACATTACATTGCATCTCAATGAAAGCAAACAGGGATAATGAGTGTGGGGAGGGAAAATCAAGTCTCTTCTGAATGCTATTGTGTAGATCAGAGGTGGCAAATGTCTATTTTCTGTATTTTCACCTATCAGGCTATATTCCACTATTCACTTACCTGGAAGCAAACCCCTTTGGACACAATGGAGCTTATTCCTGAGTAGACATGTTTGGTGTACTCCTGCAACGGGTGCAAGATCCAGTAGCGGTCAACCCCACGTTGACATTTGTCAATCACATGATGTTATATGACATCAAGTCATTGAAAGTTCAAGCCAAAGGACTACAAAGGAAAGTTTTGGTGAGTTTAAGATAAGAAGAAAACTAGAAACTGAGAGAAACAAGAATTTACCCATCCCTAGTGAGATGTGTGGTTGTGCGTGAGATGCATGTCTGGCAACATCTGCAGCTTTGTAGCTCTGTATCCATACAACTCTTTTTTATATATATAATAATTTGTATTGGTTTTAACAATTTTTTCAAACATAACAGACAACATTGTAATATGATAAAAAATTAAAAAAAATTATTTTGGCTATATAAGCCTGAGACTTCCTTGCCCCTGAATATTAGTTTTCATATTTATTCTCTAATCATGCAATTAATTGCTTTTGTTATTATTAAATAAAATCCTTTTATGAATAAATTATAAATCTCTTAATAATTAAAAAGTAGAGACATCACCTTGCCAACAAAGGTCGGTATAGTAAAAGCTATGGTTTTCCCAGTAGTGATGTATGGAAGTGAAAGCTGGACCATAAAGAAGGCTGATCGCCGAATAATTGATGCTTTTGAATTATGGTGCTGGAGGAGACTCTTGAGAGTCCCATGGACTACAAGAAGATCAAACCTATTCATTCTGAAGGAAATCAGCCCTGAGTGCTCACTGGAAGGACAGATCGTGAAGCTGAGGCTCCAATACTTTGGCCACCTCATGAGAAGAGAAGACTCCCTGGAAAAGACCCTGATGTTGGGAAAGATGGAGGGCACAAGGAGAAGGGGACGACAGAGGACAAGATGGTTGGATAGTGTTCTCAAAGCTACCAGCATGAGTTTGACCAAACTGCGGGAGGCAGTGGAAGACAGAAGTGCTCTGGTCCATGGGGTCACGAAGAGTCGGACACGACTAAACGACTAAACAACAACAACAATAATAAATGATAATTTTATCCTTACAAATCTTCTTGTAACCCTACTAATGATTTAAGTTGCTGACAGTTGTCTTTCAAGTATAACATATATTTATTCCAGGCTTTCAGAAAGTTATGGGTGTCCATACAAATCTTTGTACCTTCAACAAACTACAGTTCCTTGGGTTATTTGGGGGGAAACCATGGCTGATAAAATAGTAAAATAGTGCTTTAAATGTCTGGTGCAGATGTGACCTTTGTGTATGTAGTCTGTATATATTGGGGGAGGGGGCGTTGCTCCCACCCAATTTGGCCCCACCCCTTTCGCTTTGGCCCCACCCACTCCTTCAGAAGCGGGCTAACAGCAAAGTGTGGCTCTCCGTTCAAAAATGTCAGCATCCCTCATGTAGACTGCATACTCTAGGCTATGAATGCAGCAGAGTACTGATTGCAGGGGTCAGAGTGGATAATGATAGCTCAGCATGTTGTAAGGGGTACAAAGTTTACTTCCGAACTGTCAAAAAAAGGAGAAAAAAGGCCATTGGACTAAGGAGGAGGAGGAGGATAGGACATGGCTCGGAGGACTTGCCTGAATTTGGGTAGGCATCTTTCGGGAGCTAATCCGACAAGAATCTACACCTTTGACATTCACCCGCTGCTACTAATTGAAAAAATATCAATCACAGGTTTCAATAAGAATGCTGAATTTGTCCTGTGGAAGGGCTGAATCGACCAAAGCCTGAGCTTTTGTTCAGAGGTAGAGAGGCTGCCAAGAAATTGTCTTTATTTTACCTTTTATCAGGAAATCTTGCCAAGTGGCTGAGAATTATCCTGTTAAAAAAGGCATAACTGCAATAAAAGAATCCGCAGTCTCTGTAGCAAAAGATTTGGCTGATTAGGTCAAACCAATATTTCAACTTCAGTTTTCGCCACAAGGGAAACCTGTGGCCTTGAAGGTTCCTCCTCTCTTCAGATCCTGTCTCTCGCCTTACTGCCTCCTGTCTCACCTGCTTCCTCTAGTCTTTTCAGAAGGAGAAGCGGCATTCATTTGTTTTGGTTTTTATTATGCATTTTGTTTTGCTTTTTTCCTTGTATTTTTATGCTGTGAACCGTCCTGAGATCAATGGGTGGAGGGTGGTATACAAATTTAATAAATTGATATATAAATAAATCCTCTCCCTCTTTATAATGGTGCTGGGGGTGTGGTTAGGGCCACATGTGCACTATATATTGAAAGCAGTAAGATAGCACTTAAAAAAGTTATGTCTTCCCCCCAAAGAATCATGTGAACTGTATCATAGAATCATAGAATCATAGAGTTGGAAGAGACCACAAGGGCCATCGAGTCCAACCCCCTGCCAAGCAGGAAACACCATCAGAGCACTCCTGACATACCATTGATGAGCACCCTTTGGGTTCGGTCAGTCAGCCAGTTACAAATCTACTGAGTGGTAGCCTAGTCAAGACCGCATTTTACCAGCTTCTTTACAAGAATACCATGGGGCACCTTGTCAAATGCCTTGCTGAAATCAAGGTAGGCTACATCCACTGCCTTCCCTTCATCTACCAGGCTTGTAATTCTGTCAAAAAACGAGTTCAGGTTAGTCTGACATGACTTATTTTTCAGAAATCCATGCTGACTATTGGTGATCACAGCATTCCTTTCTAGGTGCTCACAGACTGTTTGCTTAATGATCTGCTCCAGAATCTTCCCTGGTATTGATGTCAGACTGACTGGGCGGTAATTATTTGGGTCCTCTCTTTTCCCCTTTTTGAAAATAGGGACAACACTTGCCCTCCTCCAGTCTGCCGGGACATCGCCTGTTCTCCAGGAATTGTCAAGGAATTGTAGTTTGTCAAGGGTGCTGAGTAGGGATAGAGGAGAAATGTATTCAGCATCCAAATCAAAATTGATCAAATTCACACTTTCTGAGATGATATGCAAGGAGCTTGGCTCTTGGAAGCCCATCTTAATATTGCTAATGCCCACTTCCCTGTACTGGTAATGCCACAGAGGGCTGGCTAGCTGACACTGGCTCATGACAGGGACTTTTCAGTGGTGGTTCCCCATATGTTGCATGCCCTCCCTGGTTAGATATTTCTGTCTCCCTCTACAAACTTTCAGTAGAGCTTAAAAACATTCCAGCCAGTCATCTGCTGGCTGAAAGATACTGTTCCTCACAACCTTGAAATTATTATAACTCTGAAGTTATGTCACTATGTTACCTGTATTTAGATGTTTCAAATTGTTTGTTTGTTTGCTTGTTGTTTTTAAAATAGTATTGTTTTTCTACTTTGGTGTTTACCGCTCTGGGAAGGGAGCATGGGAAAGAAATGCCATAAATAAGCAAATGCATAAATTGCTGATAAATAGCCCAAGGGCAATTCTGATTTTCATTGTTTTGAAAAATCTGTTGCCTGCATAGCAACCAGTCTAGAATGGACCTTTCCCCCCCTTTCTTCTTCCTTCCACCCCCTCCCTCTTCCCATTTACGAACTTGGAGGTCTGTTAGATGCCCTGAAGGACAACAAAGTCTAACACATGGCACACAGTGGAATATGAGTGATGATGACACTAAAGACGGCGCCTGATGGGTATTGGGAATGACCCCCTTCTGACTGCAAGGCAAGTGGATTCAGGGTGCCGGAATTACTTTTTTAATTGCTCTCCCAACTAATGGCAAATGTCCTAATGAGATCAAAACCATTACACTTCTCTTTCATCTGTTGTCGCATAATTTGTAAAGGGAGCTGCTTGCTGTCAGAAGACAAATTCCAAACGCCGTGTAATAATTACAAAATTGAGTAAAGTAAGACTTGAAGCAATCTGTTTTTATTTGTGTGTGTGTGTGTGTGTGTGTGTGTATATATACACACACACACACATACACACACACAAATAAATAAAATATATACACAAATAAGTAAAAAATGGGAAAGAGGGTAAGAAGAGTTGGGATATGGGGTGTGCACTTTTCTGTACATAATTAGTTAGAGTGACCACAGACTCTCAATGACCGTGACAGAAAATGGCTATTTTTAAAACATCCTATGTCCTTTTAAAATGTGGTTCTTTTTTTTTGGGGGGGGGGTGTTATTTGGTTGCTGTTTTTATTTTGATTATATATATTGTGGTTTTATATGTTGTTCTTGTTTTGTGAACTGCCCTGAGACCTCCGGGTATAGGGCGGTATATAAATTCGATAAATAAATAAATAAAATATATGGTATATTTATTAAATGCCTGAAATTGGTGCTGGATTAAAGGATGTAAGGGGCCTTGTGCCGAACTGCATCCTGGGATACCACGATGCTCTGATGATCTTTCCATCTCAGGGCTGTGTCAGTCAACTGGGATTTTACAGACTTGACCCAGAAAACTGTTGCGGATGGTAAAAGAGAGAGGGACAACATAATTACAGGCCATTTAACTTTGAAAATTACAAGTTTGAGGCAGCTTGGACCATCATGGAGGAGAGCTGCTTAACTCCTGTCCGTTACTCCAACCCAGTGGTCCCTGAGCTAGCCCCTATCAACAATCTTGCATTGCAGTCTGGGAACAGGGGGCTCTGCATTCCTTCCAGATGTTGGACTACAACTCCCAGCATTCCTCACCACTGGCTATGCTAGCTGAGGCTGATGGGAGTTGGAATACAACATCTGGAGGGACCACAGATTTCCCCATCCCTGACATATAATGTTATCCACCCAGCCATCACCCAGCACTGCTGTGAAGAGTCTACCTTCATTTCACCTTGTAAGATTACTGCTGCAAGCATTTGGTGACCTCCTTCCCAGTGAAATCTCAGCCCCTTTTATTTTTGTAAGCTAAAGTTCTGCTACCAGGAAAGGTTCTGGATAGCTATAGTGCAGCTGTACTGTCTACCAATATGCCAGATACTGGTGCCCAAATTTTTGCTCTGTCATCACCATTGGCACAGGCATCTCAGACAATGAGGTCCATTTGTGAGAAGTTAACATAACTGTAAATATGCTTAGACCACACATTCTATAGTACTTTAAGAACAGGCAGAAATCTTCGAGATTATGGCAAGTGGTATTATTCTAGATACTGAAGTGTTGGCAGTTTCCTTGTTTCATTATGTTACTAGATAATTCACAAAGATTTCTAGGTTCAGAACTTAGAAACACAGGACACTGCCTTCTATGGAGTCACTTTTATTATGTATTTTGTGTTCTGAATTTATATTTTTACATTGTAAACCAATTGACAAAGGGCAGTATACAAATTTAATTAATAATCATAATTTTAAAAAACCCTTCACCCTAGAGCATATTGGCAACAAGCTAAAATAATAATAATAATAATTTTATTATCTGTACCCTGCACACCTGACTGGGTTGCCCCGGCCACTCTGGGAAGCTTCCAACAAATATAAAAGCACAATAAAACATCAAAGATTAAAAACTTCCCGATACAAAAAGGCTACAAAAAAAAAAATCAGCTGGGGAAGGCTTGAGGGGTTTTCAAGGGGCATCTAAAGCACAGATCAGCAGGAGCTCATCTGAACTGTAAGCACAACAGTTTCCCATAATCCAGGGGCAACCACACAAAAGGCCCTGTTGCCACTAACAACACAGTGAAAGTCTCACACTGCCATCGAGGCTTCATTTGCTGAGTGCAGAGGCCGTGCAAGGCGATCTCTGGAGCAACATCACAGTTGCCAAGTAAACTATATTTCACCAGTTGCATCAATCTTGGTACTCCTCTTTCTATCATTTTCAGTAAACATTCAAGAGGGTATATCTTTCCCAATTCCAGCTCCCTCTCACACACACCCATGGTTCAATGGCAGAAACTCCAGCACCAAATGTGAAATCACTCCACGGTGTCTCCTGTATCATATGAGCAAGGAAAGACTTTGATTAGCCATGTCTTTCAATGTTAACGATGATGTTCTACATAGTGGAACATGTCTGAAAGAAAACGAGCACACAAGATGGCTCAAGTTCCTCTTTGTAATGTTACAACTACAACTATAACACTCACGTGTGTGTGCACACATGTATATATGAACTTGTTCATAATCATAATAATTATTCCCGGGGATAATTCCAAGGCTATAGTCTTTATTTCTGAATTTGCTCAGGGTATGTACCATAGGGAATGGGGGTGAGGGAAATGGTGCTTTAATAACATGTTGTGCTATTTATAGCAATAATTACTGAGCATGGAGGAATATTGTTCCTTTTCACAATGAAACAGGACAGCTTTATCTCTCTGAATGACTTGGGGAACCATCCAAAACGCTGCAATAATGAGAGGTTTGGTTGAAGAGACATCCTGTTTACATAGCATTTGATTGACATGATACTACACGGGCAAAGAAATGTACTATGAATTTCGTTGTTCATAACAATCTGGATTAATGTTCTCTTAAAAGTTTGTTTCCTGTGCTTTACATACAATTTCATACACTTAGGATGCCAGTTACCTGCCTACTTTGAAAGCCATACATTTGAGGCCCACTCTGTCTCCAAGGAGATAAAGAGAATATGAGGTTCACACCCCCCCCTTTATCTTCAGAACAACCCTATGAGGTGGGCTAGAACAAAAGCAAATCATTGCCCCGTGGTCACAGAGTGAGCTTCTTGGCAGACTGAGGTTTTGAATCCAGGTCTCTGCAATCAAGTCAAGTCCTTTACTGGTTCTTTAAAGCTCTATGGATGAGACCAACCTTGCAAATTTTCAGAACTGCCACATTTCTCCTTTAAGATGTCCTGAACATGTAGTAGTGTGCTTGTGGCTAATATTTAGTAAAAGCCCCAAAATACAAGTCTGCAAATTATCGATTCAACTCACATGTGGGTAATTTGTAAGTGTATGCAAAACCTGTGATTTATTTACTCATTTAATAGTCCAGATTTCTTCTGTGGAACTCAAAGCATAGGATTCCTAAGCAGCCTTCTATTCCACTGATAGAAATGGATGAGCAGCAGGCACCAAAACATCTGGAGGACAAGAAGTTAGCAAAGGCTAATTGGGATGACCTCAGCAAATGTTTTCCTGCAGATGTTGACTCGTATAGGAGACAGTGCCAGTATTCCCACTTGCAGTAAATATCAATATTGGGTGGAGCCAGTTTCTATCAGGGTTGCAGAATGGGGAAAACAGGTTAACCCTTTCCCATTGGTTAGCCTGATTCCACTCCCCATGTCTGCTAATTGTTTTGAACAAATGGTGGACAAAAACAATGCAGTTCATGTTATCTCATTCGGCTGGTCCTTCATAGAGTTCATCTAGTCCAAGCCTTCAATGCAGGAAACTTTTGCCCAATGTGGGGCTCAAACCCATGACCCTAGGATGTTGAACCACCCCCAGGCTTCTACCTCCACTGACTGTGGCCTATGAGATACTTGATAACCCTTTACGCTTCCCCAGGCAGTTCCAGTTAAGCAATGAAAGACAGGGGAACTCTTGGACACCCCACCATATGTCTGTTAGAATTCCTGATCTATGATTGCAGTCATGGGATTGTTGTCAATCACATGACAGTATATGTTTTGACTCCACAGAGTGGGAAGTGATGGAGACAGGATGTTTGTGTTACTGTGTTCCATGAAATGGGACTATTGTCCTTTGTTTTTTCACTCTTTGCTGTCTGATGCTAGAGAGAGAGGGAGCCATGTTGCAGTGCTCCGTGTGTGTTTATATGTAAATAAAATAGATTAGCCAAAACGCTGAGTTGCTGAGGTCTGTCACGTGCATGATGCACAAACTCTGTGGTTCCTTAAGTGTGCTGGTGTCGGTTGGCATTGGTCGCTGTGATGTTCGGCTGAAGAAAGCTTTGATCAACCAGGAGGGAGAGAACATGCCAGTCGGGCATGTGTCTCTGCCAGGGTCCTACACGAGTGTAGGCTGAACTCCTGACAATGTCTTCACTAAGCAAGAACCTCATTCAGGGTGGGGAATGCTACATGCTTTTGTTTTGAAAGCACACATTTATCAGTGCTGTCCTTCTCTTTGGGAGAGGAACCATTGCTCAGTTCAGTGACAGAGCATCACTTTATGCCCTGGGGGGGGAGAGAGAGAGAGAGAGAGAGAGAGAGAGAGAGAGAGAGAGAGAGAGCGCTGAGCTGTTGTGCTTAGGTCCTGCTTCTTGGCTTCTCATAGACATCTAGATGGCCACCATGAGAACGGGATGCTGAACTACATTGGCCTCTGACCTGTTCCAGCAGGTCTCTTATGTTCTGCAGTTTCCTCTTTCCTTTCTTGCCAGCCACGAGGTCTGTCCTTATGTAGCAAGCAGCCGCATTATTGTTTCTGAGGGAAGGAAGCGTCACATCATTTTTTGACATTGCAAGATATGACCCGTTGCTTTAATTAGCATTTTCCTGTTCCTTTTCTTTTTTTACGGACCGCAATCTGAAATGACAGCAAATCTTCAGCATGTTCTCTGCTCTTTCGCTCTCTCTCACTCTCTTCCCTTCAGTGGCAAATGCAATTCAGAGCCCGCTGTAGAGCTCTTTAAGTTTGGAATTAACTATGCGGCATTACCATAAATGGCGCCTGCATAATTTTACAGATATTTGTAAACTTTAATATATTCACTTTAACTTGGCTTTCAGATGGAAAGCATGAAAAATCAATTCCCCAAGCTGTGCAAATATGAATGAAAGGAAAAGCATAATTTGTGTTTGATCCTGCTGAGATATATCCAGGAACTGAAAAGGGCGGGGGCAGAGCAGGGGGTGGGAGTTGAGAGATTGTAATTCACAGAATTTTAAGCAACTTACAAAATGTCCTACTACTTTGCATCATTACCATGATTGCATAAAGCAGCAGAAAAAAGGAAGAGCACTCTGCAGAGATGTAAATGAACTGTCTCCATCCCCAGCATTTGGCTTTGGCGTAGCACCTGAGCAGCGATGCCAAAACGTCTCATTATCATTCTTGCCTTTGAGAAAAGCAAGCACCAGTCACCTATTTGGCACTGGGAAAAGTCTGACGCTAGACTCCAGGGCAGACTAGACCTACTGGCATGGCCATAACTGCCACCAGCCATTCCCAAGACATTCTAGGTAGGATGCCAAGAGAGACACCAGGGAGGGTGGTGGAAGCAACCGTCAGAGATCAGCTCCTACGAACAGATGCTGAGAGGATTTATAGGGCCCTCACAGCAAACCCCAGCTGCCTTCTCCTCATTTCCAACACTGGTGCCTCTGCCATATTTGGCGTTCCCAATTTTCACACAGCAAACATATCCTCACCCAAGAATGCACCAGCCGTAGGGTGGCCTGCAGCTCACCAAAAAGGGGGTATAAATTAGCAGATTCTCGTTTTTATGCATAGATGTGAATTTTTAAACAATTCCACCCATTGAAACAGAGGTATCTAAAAAAATAAAAAATATATTGAGCAAGTGATCTGCTCTGTGGCTACTCAGGTGTTCAGGTGATGACTGTGGACGTCAAGGCTCCTGCCATCTTGCCTAATGGTCCTGTGGTCTGCCACCTGCCAATTCTTTGAATAGATGGCTGTCTTCTGCAAGGAAGGGTGCATGGACCTTGGGAGAAGCGACAAGCCGTAGTGGTTAATTTTGCAGCTCATCATGTCAACCGTCACAGTCTTAAGGGGAGAGGTGAGAGGAGGAGCAACTGCCCAAAATGCCCCCCCTCTCATTCTGCAGATGGAGGCTTCCTCGCGGCAGAAGGTTACAAGGGAGTGCCATTCTAAGGTGATTGAAAACACCGATGAAACCATTCTGCAGCGTCCATTAAACGTGTGTGGCAATGAATTGGTTTGAATGCTCCCTTCTCCTCCTGGAATACAAGGAGCCTCTAATATCTAAAAGTAAGAGGCGTCAGGAAGCTGGGGGTTACAGATTGATAAGAGTTGCATTTTTCCCCTCGCTGCTTTGTCTACCAAGCCAGTCCTATCCATAATACCAGCCACTTGGTAAACTAATCAATATTGTAAGTGCCCGAGGTTTCGGATTCTACAAGCACAGATAACTAATGAAAATGCCTTCGTGCTGGAGATGAGAAAAACAAATGTGTCAATAAAAGAAGGGGAAAGGACCTTGCAACTCTTGGGGAAGGGGGAATTGAATGACACATTTATTTTTATTTGCTTGTTTCATATGGGATCTCACAGCTGTTGTTTTAATGCTACAGCAATTTATGTCCTTGCGGTATTACCATTGTTAAGAGCTTCACCAGAGGCCTTGTCTCGATGCCTGAACCATCGGGTGGGTGGCAAATCGGGGCCATGGCCTCTTCAGTGGTGGTGCCCTGATTCTGGGACCCTAAAGCCATTGGATGACACTCTTGTTTCTGACTTTTGGACAGCAAAGCAAAACAGGTCTCCTTGGCCAACTAGAATAAGTACTCCGAAGTTGTTTTATTGCTGCTGTTACCTGGTTTCTTTTTTGTTCTTGCCTTTATGATACTTTATGGTAGATTGCTTTTATTCTCCTTAAGCTGCCTCATGGGCCTTTTTTAGTAGATGGGCAAGACATAAATGTTTACAGCAAGGTAAATAAAACTAGGGTTGCTGACTCCTCCTGCCCACGGCATGACTCCATAACAAAACCACCTTACCCCACATGTACCCACTCAACCACTTTGGTTAGTGGAATTGGCACTAATACAGGTGCCACATAATAGCTGTTCTGGACCTGTAAGAACTCAGCTGTTTAGTGCAGCAGCCCCTGAACTTTGCAACTCCCTGACTATTGAGATCAGAGAGGTGCCTTCACTGTACACTTTCCCGCACCTGCGAAAAATATTATTGTTTAGAAAAGCCTGTCCAGATGCTTAGAAAGTTGAGGTCATTTTAATACGGTTTAGCATATTAACTTTTGCATTTTGTGAATTTCTCTTGGTTTTGCTGTTTTACCTTTTGCAAACTGTTCCCATTCTTTTATAATAATTGTTGTTGAATTTTCAAAAATTTAACATATATACTTTAATACGTAACAAATTTGTCTGTTCTCGACTTCCCACCCCATTTTCTATAGTGTTTTAATTTCTGCCCTTCTGCTGCACATTGCATTATCTTCCTTATAACAATGCTGTATTCTCTAATGCCTTCTGTTGCTCATAATGCAGTTCCTGCTTGCTAGTTTGCCAGACTATAATATTTCCTTAAATAGTCTGAAAAGGGCTTCTGTTCTTCCACAAAACAATACTTTTTAAAACAACAACAGCAACCAACAGCAACAATCAAAAGCTTCCTGCAGCCAATCAGAAGCCGTGCTTTGGTTTCCGAATGTTTTGGAAGTCAAACGGACTTCCAGAACGTATTCTGTTCAACTTCCAAGGTACGACTGTACTGCAATCTACCAGGCTTACTTGTATAGGATTCTCTCTGAACCAAGTCATTTCTTTATTTTTCAGTATTAACTGGCAATGACAGGGTGTGGAAGAAAGAAGAGAACAATCAATATATGCTTTCTTTTTTTAAAAAATGTATTTCTTATCTTCCAGTGCCTATGCTATCAGTAGGAAGGAAAAAACAGTTACCTGAAGCTATCTAACCAACTTTCACAAGGTTAGTGTGGGTTTTGCAAAGCACCTAGTTGTATCTGAGAAAATGTGTGTGCATTTGGCTATATATATATATATATATATATATATATATATATATATTCATTAGTATTTAGCTGCAGTGTGTACCTTTTAATTTGGTTGTCAGGGGAGACAGGAACAGGATGCAATAATTAAGGATAAAAGATGGGGAATGGAAGCTTTATTAAAGGATATATTGAAGATGGGGATTTGATCTGAGATTAGATTATGATTGAAGTTGTTAATGCAGCTGTGGCTCTCTTGAGTGACAGAGCAGTGGATGAATTGAAGAGGCAATTATAAGTACAGGACTCTCTGTAATCTTTACAATCCCAACCTCACTGTCACATCTGCTTAAATTAATTTCAATGAAAGCTGCAAATTTACAGCTTTCCCGGATTGGAAAATGTTTGTTTGTTTATTGTCCTCTGGAAATATTTTCAGGGGAGGCTGTGGGCAGCGGGCAACGTGGCGAAGGAGGGGGTTGGGGGGAGAGCCATTTTGTTCGCTTGCTTGTATATTTTTGACTCACTGAATTAATAAGAGGAGATTAATCTGAAGGCTGGCGCCTTTATGAAAACTGATTGATTTTCGGAAGCCTGGTGCTATTATGATTATCTTCTGGAAGGTCAAAGGGAAAGCATGTAAAAGTCATAGCTGATTCATGAGTTCCATATATTAAGAAGAGGATAAGGCAAAAGAGGGAGGAGTTTGTTGATCCGCGCTACAAGTGAGGACCACTTTGCCTTCATTGCTGAGAGTGAAATTCGAGGGAAGGGATTTTAAACAACTTTGGACATAGTTATTTAAAGATGTCTGTTCAGGAGAGATAGCAATAGTTCATTACTATGCATGCTGAAAACCTATTTTAAGGAGCTCTTTTGGCGCACAAAGATTAATTTACCACCACATTTTCTACCACCCCCATCCCTCACTACTAATATAAATGATGGTTGTAGTTTAAATTGGTATTATATTTTGATAGCCTAGTTTTGAATGTACTGAAGAATATGTTGCATAAAATATGTGGAGACCTGGTGGGCGGGGGGAAACCACCCCTCCAGAAACTGAGGCCTGAAAGACTGTTCTTTTTCGCCTCGTAGGGTAGGAACAAAATGTAAGCATTTAAACCAAAACTACTGCTTGAAAAGATTATTGAATGCATTCGGCGCTTACGGACATTAAGGAAAATAAATATACAGTGGTACCTCAGGTTACATACGCTTCAGGTTACACACTCCACTAACCCAGAAATAGTGCTTCAGGTTAAGAACTTTGCTTCAGGATAAGAACAGAAATCGGGCTTCGGCGGCGCAGCGGCAGCAGCAGGAGGCCCCATTAGCTAAAGTGGTGCTTCAGTTTCAGGTTAAGAACGGACCTCTGGAACGAATTAAGTACTTCACCTGAGGTACCACTGTACACATTTATTCCTGATCAGGTCAGGGAACATATATGCATGGAAGGGTGTTTCTTCATACACGACTGGTTAAAAAAAGCATAAGTGTAAACGGTGTCTGGTGTGTGCAGTTTTAATTTAGTCCAGGGATGGGGAACGTATGACTCTTTTGATGTTGTTGGGCTGCAGCTCCCATCATCCCTGGCCATTGGCCAGGCTGGCTGGGGCAGATGGGAATTGTAGTTCAGCAACATCTGTAGGGCACCACGTTCGCTATTCATACAGAGATATGGAGAGATTTTTGTTGGTGGGGGCAGAGAAGACGTAAGAGTGCATTTGTTGTGATTTTCAGGATTTAGTTGCAGGAGGAAAGTATCTGACCTCAAAGATGTCCATGGTAGACCAGGAAGATGTCTGAGTTTGGGCAGGAGGAATGGAGGAGAGGTATCTGATCCATCATTTCCATTCATAACTGTTATGTACTAAAGTTCTCACCCTGGGCCAGCAGGGGGATACTGTAGATAGTTTTCACTCAGGTCCACATATGCAAATAAGGAATTGAAAGTGACGTTCAGTGATTGGATAGTTACAGAAAGTTGTTACTGTTTCCATGTAGTTGAGCTCTATATAAGCAGGTTGGCTGGTTCAGCCCTGTTCTGTTCTGGCCTGTGAATAAAGAAGAGCTGTCTGAAGAATCGCTGTGCCATCTGATATGTTCACCCACAACTTAACAATAAGAATATAAGATGAGTTTGCCAGATGAAGCCAGTGGCCTACCTAGTCCAGCATCTTGTCCTCACAGTGGCCAACCAGATGCATGCAGGAAACCTGCAAACAGGCCCCAGGCCCCAGGCCCCAGGCCCCAGAGCGCTGCTCCCTCCTTTCATTTCCAACAACAGTTATGCAGAAACATTACTGCCTGTCAGGGAATCTGATTGCTCCCATGGTGGCAGCCAAGAAGCAGATAAACAAGAAGAATTCTTACCAAGTGATTTATTCAAAATTTACAGAGAGAGACAAAGGAATGCAGTCTTCCCTAGATGATGGCGTTGCTCCGAGTAAAGTCCCACCCCCTCTGTCTCTCCTATTCTATGTCACCCTGCGTCGGCTAATCTGAGCTTTCTACCTCAGAGCTTTCTGTTCTACTACTCTCAATGCCTGTCTAGTCCTGGGAGAGGAGGGTCAGGAATGCTTTCCAAAGACACTGAGTCTGTCAGCTGTCTCTCCCCTGGTGCTTCTTCTTCCTGCTGCTCCTCTCCCAATATTCTCCAGCTTCTCCCCTCTGCAGCCTCTGAACTATGTTGTTGTTGTTGTTTAGTCGTGTCTGACTCTTCGTGACCCCATGGACCAGAGCATGCCAGGCACTCCTGCCTTCCACTGCCTCCCAAAGTTTGGTCAAACTCATGCTGGTAGCTTCGAGAACACTGTCCAACCATCTTGTCCTCTGTTGTCCCCTTCTCTTTCCCAACATCAGGGTCTTTCCCAAGGAGTCTTCTCTTCTCATGAGGTGGCCAAAGTATTGAAGCTTCAGTTTCAGGATCTGTCCTTCCAGTGAGCACTCAGGGCTGATTTCCTTCAGAATAGATCGGTTTGATCTTCTTGCAGTCCATGGGACTCTCAAGAGTCTCATCCAGCACCATAATTCAAAAGCATCAATTCTTCAGCGACCGGCCTTCTTTAAGGTCCAGCTCTCACTTACATACATCACTACTGGGAAAACTTGCAAACCACTGTTATAAATCTATACTGTCCTCCTCATCTCAGGAAGATTCAGGAAGAGGGGGGTGGTCTCCACCATTCCTCCTCAGTCCAGCCCCTGACACTGCCTCCAACTGTGGTGGCAGTGCATAGCCATCATGGCTAGTAATCATATATAGCCTTACCCTCTGTGGATTTGCCCAATCCTCTTTTAAAGCCATCACTACCTCCTGTGGGAATGAGTGTGCTGGTCCCAGGGGGAGGTTACCATGAGGCGTGGTCAGAGTCCGGTCCTGGATTGAGGGTCTGGAGACTGTCCACCAAGGGTGAAGCGGGGTCCTAAGCGAGAAGCCGGCCGTGGTCGGGAACTCTGGAAGAACAGGTCTGGGTGCTGGCAGAAACAGGTTTCCAACTACGTTGCTTCTGCAACCTGGGACTGGGCTGACTGGCCTTTATCTCCTCTGGGGCCTAGGGCGGTCCTGGCTTACAGGTGACTCTGCAGCTCAGGAGAGGCTGGAGGGTTACTAGATCCAGAGGCAACCTCACCTTCCCCTGACAGGGCTAGGAGAGGAGCACCTGCAGGCAATGGGTCCTCCATCACCTCAGGAGCCAGAGTGGAAACATCTGGTGTCTGCTCCTGAGGATCCGGCACAGGTGCAGGCCCTTCAGATTCAAGCTCCTGCCCCAGCTCAGCTGGCCCTAGAGGCGGGGACTCCTGTGCAGGATGGGACTCCTCAGGTTCAGCTTCTGAATCAGACTCCCAGGCCAAAACAATGAGTTCGATAGTTTAACTATGCACTGCGTGAAGTAATGCTTCCTTTTATCTGTCCTTAATCTCCCAACATACAGCTACATTGGATGTCCACAACTTCTAGTACAGTGGTACCTCAGGTTAAGTACTTAATTAGTTCCGGAGGTCCATACTTAACTTGAAACTGTTTTTAACCTGAAGCACCACTTTAGCTAATGGGGCCTCCAGCTGCTGCCGTGCCGCCAGAGCACGATTTCTGTTCTCATCCTGAAGCAAAGTTCTTAACCCGAGGTACTATTTCTGGGTTTACGGAGTCTGTAACCTGAAGCGTATGTAACCTGAAGCGTATGTAACCTGAGGTACCACTGTATTATAAGAATGGGAGAGATATTTCTCTCTCTCCATGCCATGCCTCATTATATACATTTTTACCATGTTACTTTTCCCTTACCTTTTCTCTAAACTAAAAAAAAAAAAAAAAACCCAAACGCTGTAGACCTCACAGGAGAGTCCCTCCATTCCTTTGCTTTTAATGCCAAGGATTTTTACCAGCACATCTATCTGCATAAAAGTCAACAAGGGAATTTTTTTTTTTTTAAAATAATGTGTTCCTTTTGATGTTCTGCACATTAAATATGCTCTGCTGCAAGGTTGCTTGGGTTTCTATTCATTTTTGCTTAGTTTCCTTCCATTCTCATTTTAAATTGCCATAGACTTTACAAGGGCTGAAGGGAAGGAAGGAAGGAAATGTTGATCGTATAGATGGGTCAACTACAGGCAGTCAAGGTTTAGATCTGAACTGCTGCCAGTTGGCATCTACCCATCACTTCACTTAATAGGAGAGAAATCCCTCTCCATCTGCTGGGAATATGCTGAAGAGCTGTCAACATCAACCACAAGACATTATGAGAGATTGAAAGGTCAAAGCCCTTTCAGAAGTACAAATTCACAATGATTTTATTATATTAATACCCTGACCTCTCCTCATTGACATCATCACCTTCCACAGAAGTCTTGACCAAAAAGGCTTGCTCTTAGCACTTGAAAACTAATAAAGGAAATGAAAACATGAAGAACATTTGGCTTTAGGGGGAGGAAATCTGTTCATCTCCCCATCCATTAACGGAAGAGGGGAAGCTGCTATTTTAATTTTGCTTTCATAGTAATCTATACCAGGCATTCTTAAAGTGTGCTACAATGCACCCTGTGCAATGCCAAAATTCAGTGCCTCCCCCCGCCTCTCATCTTCTATTCTATGTCACTGTTGCTGAGCCCCCTGCAGCACCCTCTTGACTTTGGCCCAGAGTGGGTGAACCAGTTACACTCCCTTAAATCTGGGGAGAGTCTCTAAGGTCAAATACCAGAGGCCCAGGGTGCATTATTTGGTCTGTGGACCAGAAGTTGCCCACCCTTGCTTTAAAATGGGTGACAGACTCTGTGTTGGCCATCAGGCGATGGCTTTTCCCACTCTCCATTCTCAGGTGTGTTCATAAGGGAATGCTTAAAGGGGTACTTTGACTTGATCAATTAATAAGCTGTATGTTTACTTATATGTTATATGTTTATTCTGTATACAACATCGAAGTCTCACATCAAATATAACTGATCTGTAGAAATGATCTGAAAATAGAGACTCTGTATGTACTTATGTGACGCAAAAAAATCTTTAATAAAAACCAAAAAAAGACAAATTAACTATTAATTGTTAGTGCTATATTATGTTTTATTGTGTCTTATTGCATTATTGCAATTAGACTTTGATTTTTTTGTGTGAATCACTTTGAGTACAGATTCAGTCGTGGAAAATGCAGCATATAAATTAATTTGCTATAATGAAATAAAATGAAATCGAAACTTAGGTCAACTTAACATGATGTTGCCAGCTATCCCATAAACACTGAAATCTTGTTGTTGTTTTTTAATTGTCCAAGAGGTAGAATGACTTCTTGACAACTGAGGAAGTCCAAAGGCCTGCAAAATGGGTGGAATAGTGAAATAAAAAAAAATCTTATTCTTAACAGCCCTGATGATTGGGTTTCACCAATCTTCAGAAAAAACTAAATATAGAAAGGTTGAAAGAGGATTAAATCTGCAGTAACTGAGGGCAACTAAAGAGATTAAGAAATGAACATAAAGTTTAATTAATTCAATAGACGGGGAGCTACTTAGTAGCTTCATTACTTATAGTAGATATCTCATAATCTAAGAAAAATGAGCACTTTTAAAATTCTAAGATAGCTAATCTGCTGATTGTGGTTGCATTGGGTGGAACACACTGTAAGGTACCCCTTGACTTGAATCGGACAATCCAGTTAGCAGAGCTGAGGTGCCTTTCTCCATGCCCCATGGGGTGCTTGCTCATAAATACATAGTGGAGCAACAGCGATGGAAGGCTGTTGCTTCTGGTTGACACTGTGTGAAACAGGGTGGTGGACTGGAGGCCACATTCCTGGCATACATGTAAAGCACTATGATGTCTTTTTAAATAGTCATGGCTTCCCCCCCAAAGAATCCTGGGAGCTGGGAGTTCTTAGTAGGCCCCCTACTCCCCTCACAAAGTACTGGGAAGAGGGGTTGATCCAGGCATAGGCAAACTTGGCCCTCCAGATGTTTTTGGGACTACAACTCCCATCATTCCTGACCACTGGTCCTGTTAGCTAGGGATGATGGGAGTTGTAGTCCCAAAACATCTGGAGGGCTGAGTTTGCCTATTCCTGGGTTGATCATTAAACCTCTTCAGAAATTCATTAAACCTCTTCAGAAACTCTATGAGGGGAATATAGGAGTCTCTGGACATGGGTGGTGCTGTGGGTTAAACCACAGAGCCTAGGGCTTGCTGATCAGAAGGTCAGCGGTTTGAATCCCCGCTATGGGGTGAGCTCCCATTGCTCGGTCCCTGCTCCTGCCAACCTAGCAGTTCAAAAGCACGTCAAAGTGCAAGTAGATAAATAGGTACCGTTCCGGTGGGAAGGTAAATGGCATTTCCGTGTGCTGCTCTGGTTCTCCAGAAGCGGCTTAGTCATGCTGGCCACATGACCCGGAAGCTGTACGCTGGCTCCCTCAGCCAATAAAGCCAGATGAGTGCCGCAACCCCAGAGTCAGCCACGACTGGACCTAATGGTCAGGGGTCCCTTTACCTTTTTTAACAACTCTCAGCACCCTTAACAAACCACAGCTTGCAGAATTCTTTGTGGGAAGCTACAACTGCTTTAAATGGATGGTGTGAATGTGCCTTAATCCAGCAAGGTTCTTACTATTCCAAGACATAGTCTGGGATGGGGACGACGGGGATGACTGATGGTACAGAAATCCCAGTAGGTAATTGAAACAATATCTGTAGATAGGAACAAAAACACCCACTGCACATTCACATTTCTTGGTGTGTGGGGAGCGGGGGACAGGAATTCTGCTCCCAGCCTCCCCAAATTGAAACAGACAAAGAGCCATAATCCATATACTGCCTGTTCAGATATCACGGGTTACTAAAGCAATCATTACCTTAATAATACTTCAACTTGCAGAAGTCAACTGAAAGGTACAGCCTTGCTATTCAGCACTAGGTTTTGTGTGGAGAAGAGAGCTCTTCAGAAAAGAGCCCTCTTACGGCACAAGCAGCAGTTAATGATAACAGTTTTTCCTCTGTTTGTTCTTCACCTCTTTTTTCATTTTTTTTTAAAGGAAAAACATAGGTGAGTTTGGTATTCATATGCGTAAGCATATCCACCTGTGTATCACGTGTTGTGTTGCCTTGGCCGATGCACATCTGAGTGGTATGTGGGATCACTTAACTCCATCCACATAGCACAATTGCCCTGGTTTCAAGGCCCACAACCTAGGTCAGCTCCAGATTTGGATGGCAGGCGCTGGTCGCTGCCCACTTTCTCAGCAACGGCTGGTCTGGGAAGCCTCCTGTAGGGAATGGAGAATAAAATCAATTCAGTTCACATTTGAAGGCAAACCTGTACACGTACACGAACCAAAGCACATCAATTCTTTGATATTCACACTTTTGCAAAGTTTGTAGTAGTAATTTGTTAAACTACAAGTGATATTCTCATTCTGCTAACGATTTTAACTGTTAACAATGGTCCTTAAGAGAAATAATAAATTTCCTCCATTCTTTAATAAAGCCGACCACTTTAAATTCCCTCATCAGAGTCTGCTGGAACAGGTCAGTGCTCCATCTAATCCAGCATATAGCCAACCAGATGCCTACAATTATAGCTACATTTAAGTGATAGTGCTCTCTAGCAAAGGGGTGGGTTGGGAAAATGCCCCTCTGCTAGCGATAAAGTAGGAGAACAATGGCCAGAGTTGGGGTGTGTGAGAGCTGGAAGGTGTGGGACACAGAGATGTGTCTTGCTCTGTGCTGGACTGCGGGTCTCCCCTGGAAATCTAAAGGGGAAGCAACATCTGTTGTGGTGCTAATGCTGTGAGCTCTTCCAGGTTGTATATTTGTGTAAATGAAACAATATACAGTCATACCCTGGATCTCAAACGGCTTGGCTCCTGAACAAATTGATTCCCAAACGATCAAAACCTGGAAGTGAGTGTTCTGGTTTTCAAATGTTCTTTTGGAAGCTGAACTTCCAACAGGGCTTCTGCGGCTTCCTATTGGCTGCAGGAGCTTCCTGCAGCCAATCAGAAGCATCGCTTTGGTTTTCAAACATTTTGGAAGTCGAACGGACTTCTGGAACGGATTCCATTAGACTTCCAAGGTATGACTGTATTCTAAATATATATCCCAAAGACATCATAGTCTCCATTGCAAGGAAACTGAGCTCTGGGTTGGCACAGACCCCCCTGGAGTCTCTCGCCACACAGCGATTGGGGTGGCGCATTACAATATTAATGCATGCCTTAGTAATTGTGCCACCCTTTTGTGGGAGTACTTCATAGTTCTACATGAATCCAGAGACCCTAAAATGCTCACCCCAAAAGTAGTCCAGAAGTGATTAACAAATATTGGGACGCCCTTTCTTAATAGCAATGTTGAAGTTGCCGCCTGATAATCAACATCCTGTGTTCACGCTTCCTGAGGTTTCCCGTCTAGATGAGAAATCAGGTTCTGAAATCAACAGACTGCAAACAACTGCTCTTTAATCAACAGATTTCTCAAGGAGGCTTTGAGTATCCAGGCTCTGCGGGCTTGCATTAAAAGCCCACCAGCAAATCAGGCAAAAATGATTAAAAAGGTCTGATTCAAAATCTTCCTGCAACGGCGAGGTGGGTGGGAGAGATGAGAGTGAAATGAACAAGAGTTACTTTTGAGCAACTATGGCAGACTGCATTGGGCTGATTCTTATTAATGTTCACCTTAGGCAGCATGATAATAGGCAAAGTACCCCACCTTTGTCTAAGAATTTTTCCCTTATCACTAACCTGGTCCTGGTTCCTTTTGATCTCCACTTCTATTAACTTGCATCCTTAGGAAATCTGAACCCTGTGGATTTGATTGCGTTTTATGCAGTGCACAAAGGTCTCCCACCTAATCCATTTCTCCTACCCAATTTTTGCATTTTAAAAAACCCATATTTGTCCCTTCAAGCCATTCTCTGGCTGAATACGCTTTCTGGGTCACACTAATGTGTGAAGGAATTTTGAAAGGCACCATATTTACAAACACAAGCGGTGTTCACACATTATATTTAATGAGTGTACAGTCTGTGTACCTGTGTACATAGTAGATGAGCTGTATATTTGTATGGGTATCCACATGTAGCATTCAATACAAGCTGAGTCATACAAATCAGCTGATGTACACTCTTGTACAAAAACACTTACATAAGTACAGCTTGTACCTGTTTTTAGTGCTGAAGCCTTCAGGGTTTCTTGCTCACACTCAGCAGGGCTGATCATATTGTTACAATCAATGAATGCACAATATGTGTTGTGTGCAAATAGCTGAGCTGTACACTTGTACGGTTATTCAGAAGCAATGTTCAATCAGTGTACAGTCAGTGTAACTGTGAGCACAATAACCGAGTTGTACAAATCAACAAGTATACACTCACACAGGCATTTTCAGACATTTCACTGAAAACAGGTACAAGCTGTTTCCACACATGTACAAGTGTTTGTGTACACAGGCTGTACACTAGTTGAATGTAACATGTGAATAATTGCACCATTGTACAGCTCAACACATACAGGTACATAGATTCTACACTCATTAAACATAACATGTCAACAACTGTACATGTGTAGAGGCAGCCTGTAACCTAAATGTGACCAATGAATGGTTGGGGCTATGGAGCTGTAAGGAAGAAACCAAGTGGATAAGCAGGGGGCAGTTTAAGGTTTCTGATTTTGCACCTCCTGCCTCAGACTGCTACTTGGACCAAGGATTCCAGTGTAGAGAAATTGAGTTCTTCTTTATCTATCCTTCCCTGGAGCCCTCACTCTCTCCCTGCCCTCAGGCTCAGTCCCATGCACATCCTGAATAGGAGGGAGGATTAAACCCACAGGTCATGAAATATGAACACAAGAAGGATGGAAGCAGACTCATGCCTTGCACCCTGCGCTTATCAGTCTGATGTGATAAAGTTTGTAACAGCCAAGCCCCCTTTAGGGGCCCACATTAGGCCCACATTTCCACAGTGAACAGAGTCACCAGACATTTTGTGGTCCTTCATGCTGGGTTGAGGTGTTCCCTCAAGTTTCCTGGATATCTTCAGCCCTCCTGCACTTTTCTCCTTATTTCTTAGTAGTAGTAGTAGTAGCAGTAATAATAATAATTTATTATTTTTACCCACTCTGGGCAGCTTCCAATAAAATATTAAAATACAGTAATGCATCAAACATTAAAAGCTTCCCTAAACAGGGATGCCTTCAGATGTCTTCTAAAAGTCTGGAAGTTGTTGTTCTCTTTGACAGCTGGTGGGAGGGCATTCCACAGGGCGGGCGCCACTACCGAGAAGGCCCTCTGCCTGGTTCCCTGTAACTTGGCTTCTCGCAGTGAGGGAACCGCCAGAAGGCCCTCAGCGCTGGACCTCAGTGTCCGGGTAGAATGATGGGGGTGGAGATTCTCCTTCAGATATACTGGACCAAGGCCGTTTAGGGCTTTGGAGCTGGGGGATGTTGCCACACACCTCTCTCTAACTTATCAGGCTGCTGGACATTGGTCAGGGTGCCCCCCTGCTTTAAAGTCCCACACTTCACACACCACCACGAGGCTCTCTCTGCAATGTCCCACCAGCAGTGAACTTCATGAAAGATCCTAACAGCATAATTGAATGTTAAAGAAGTAGAAGAAGCAGAGAACACCTTGCCCCACGTAGAATAGAAATGCCCCCCTGTCACCAAGAGTGAATAGGCTGTTGTGTGGAAGAAATGTAAAAAGTAGAAGTTACATCATTTTCACAGGTCCCCACTCAAACTTTCGAAAAAGCAAGCTCCATTCATTTCATACTTTATGCACTTGCAAGCTATGCTTAACATCAGATAGCCACAACTTTATTTATTAGCTACAGTAAGCCTGGAGGTCTTTTGCACGTAGGAAGCAAGCTGTGAATCATCTGGAGAGCAGTTGACATGCAGGACTTGGTGGATTTGCGGCAAATTAGATGAGGTTATTATCATGGCATCATCTTAGAGTCTTTGTTTATAGACTACTTAGAGGCTGGGAGTGAGGAAATTTACAAACTGAGTGCAGAACTTGAGCACGCCACAACTGACAAATAAATTATGTTAACTTTTGGAATTAAATTAACCACTAAAACATGCAGCCTCATTAGCTGTGGTAATGAGGCACTTGATGAGATATGCCTAGTCTTTCAGACAGAGAGCTAGGATCACTGTTGCAAAATATCCAGGGTTGTGGAGAATAAATAAATAAATCACGTTTTTAAAAATCAAAATCAAATATTTCTTTTGCTTTGACCCCTGAAGAAGCCTCATCTTTGAGATATTTGGAGCTCTGTGGTAATTATCAAGCCATCTGAGTCAGGAGAGGTCACCAAGGTGTTGAACCAGTGTTTGAAGGCTGTGGCGGACTAGAAGATGACCAATAAAGTGAGGCTGAATCCTGATAGGACAGAAGCCTGTCCTGGATGAGATTGCACTCACCCAGAATGAGCAGGTATATAGTCTTGGGTAGGGGGTAATCATTGATCCAGCCTTGACACCAGAGGTCCATGTAGCTTGAGTAACATGAAGTGCCATCCGCATTGCACCATTGAATTAATCCTTTGGATTAATGTGCTCTACATGAGGTTGCCCTTAAAGATGTTCCAGTACTAGTTATACAGAATGTTGTGGCAAGAATGTTCTCTATAGGGAAACAATCACGGATCATGTAAAACAGATAATAAAAAAATAAATCTTCATTGGCTGCCCATTACATTGAATTTTAGGTACTGATAAAGCCCTAAACCAGTTCTGGTCCAGGTATCTGAAGGTCCAGGTATCAGCCTGCCTCAGTCCTTAGATCTTGGGCATAAGCCCTTCTTGCTGATCTACCACCATGGGAAGTTCATTGGGTGGGTCATGATAGTGCCTTCTCAATGCTCATTCTACAAACCTGTCAATTCATGCAGACATATATGGGATGTTAGACCATTGCTACAGCTGGTATTTTGGATTTTTTTTAAAAAAAACAAAAATACTTTAAAAAACCCTACATATAACATATAACAACATATAACATATAACATATATCATATAACATATATCATATATCATATATCATATCTCATATTTATTATATATTATATATTATATTGATTTTGTTTGGGTTGTTGCTTTAATTCTTTATTTCAATTGTTTGAAGAATGCTTGCTATTATCCAACACAGATCAATTGATGAAGGGCTGGTTTAAAATGTCAGTACTGCTACTGATGACGATGATGTTGATGTTTTGAAGATATAACCAAACATGTAACCAGACAGCTTCAGGATGGTCACTTGACTGTCAATTTTAGTTCCATCTCTTCCTGGCAAAGAATAACTTAGGAGACTGGCTATGCCCACCCAAGAACATGGGTAACATTTTGCTTAGTGAAATGCCACACCAGGATGCTATAGTTAATTTGCAATGCAGTAGTGCTCTATAATGAACTGTATTCTGCCAGAGATAGGGATGTGGAATTTAACTGTCTAACATACTGGTGGAAATAAATCACCCCTCTCTGTCGGCATATTGGGTTCCAGGAACAAAGCAAAGATGAAGTTTGTAACAATGGAGAGCCTCATCTGAAAGCATCATGCAAAGAGAGGAACAGCTAAAAATCGATCCCTGGAGGCACAATAATGTGGAAATAATTAAATGTCTTCCCCCAAAATGTCAGTCTTTAATTTAATTTTCCTTTTAATCTTTAGAAAAGCTCCATCAGTGGCAATAGGCACTCAGAAAAAGAGTGCCGTGTCCTATAAATCGCCTTAAAGACAAATGAAAAAGCCGGGCTTGGCTGTCATTAGGATTGTGTTTAGTGCGCATTCTGATGCATTTACCCCTTTGGCCTTTGCCGCATCTCCTCCGCTAACCTGCTTCTTCCCAGAGCAAAGTTATTATCCTGTTCCCAGTGTACACAAAATAGGAGGACACGCCACTAATTTGTTATCAGGCTTTGAATGACTTGTACTGGCTCCTTAAACAGGCATTTACCTGCCATAGACCATTTGTTTAGCACTTAATATATGGCAAAGGGGGGTTCATGAAAGGGGCTATGATTGATTGCAGGAAACGATCTTCCCCAGCAGTCGTATTTGTCAGAGGACACCGAGAGAATTCCCAATAAGGATGTGGAGGCAAATATAGGGTGGAGGGAAGATCTCTCTGTTGCTGCACGTGCTTTTGCGAGTTTGCAACATGGGTGGAGAACCTGTGGCTCTCAGTGTGGGATGTGATCCACGGGTAGCAGACAAGAACAACATTCCTTATAATGCTAGAGTGGACATGCAAGGGAATGTTTGGTCCAGCCAGTCAAAACTTCCTGTTCCCCCTGGCCTGGAGCATCCTTCCTCTTGCCTGTGACCAAAGGTGGGTGTGACCTTACCTGTCCAGATAACAAAAGGACAAGTCACACAGCACCCCCTCCCTTTCTTCTCTTTCTCCTTTCGTCTGCTTCCAGCTAGGACTGCTCTGTTGGCTTTCAGCCAATAGCAGCACAGAAATTGTCCCCCATATGGGGTAAATCCACATGTTGCTATTTGTAACTTTAAGTCTTTAAGCCTCCCTTCAGGATTGATACTGTGTACTTCCTGAACATGAGTAAACTTACTTTTTGTTGACTATGAATAAGATTGTGGTGTCTTTATTCTTTTAGGAGGGAATTAAAAGGGATCCTACCAGGAACATGCAATTTGATCTGATGCAGATTGAATTGCATAATAGTAAGAGGTTCTCACAAGCCTGCAACCAACTTTCTGCTGTGCGTGAGAAGGGAATGTAAACTCTGCTAAATAAGAAACTTGCTAGCGCAAGTTAGGAAGGATATTAATAAACAATATTTCCTCTCCTGCCACCCAGAATATTCCCACACTCAGGATGCTGCTGGACCCCAGCTCCAGTCATCCCTGGCCATTGGCAGTGCTGTCTGGGGCTAACAGGCCCTGGAGTTCAACAAGACCTCTAATGAAGGGTTCCCCATCATTAATTTGCAAGAAAATGAGCAGGCAACATAAAAGAGAGTTCCTAAAAGAGACCTGTGTGGCATCACCTACACTTTTCAACTCCTTGCCTATTGATATCAGGCAGTTGTCTGGGCTGTACTCTTTTTGCTACTTGATTAAAGCATTTTTGTTTAGGAAATCCTACCCAGATATGCAGTGGCAGAGCTACATTTTGGAGGAGCTGAAGCTTGAACTGCTATGAGGCCCATAGCTGTCAACTTTCAGATTTGAAAATAAGGGAACAGCAGCCTCACCTGTCCTGGGGACAGTCTACAGGATATCTAACAATCCAGGATAGCAGCAGGAAGCAGTGGGAAATGGCGCTGGAATAAAGGAATTTCCCACAAAAAAAGGGAAGGTTGAGAGATATGATGCCCCCCCCCTTTCAAACAGCAGTGAGGTCCGGGTAGCCACTGTTTACTTCTTCAGTGGGGTTGTTCCACAACAGATCACCACAATTTATTATTTTTAAATTAACTACTACATCTCAAATTTTGATAGCAATTGCTGTACTGGATTGTCTCACATGTCAAAGTCAATAAATTAATCAAAATAGGGGAAATGTTATATACGTTCATGATGCATCATAGAATGATGAAATTGGGTTTGTTAGACCCATTTTTTATGCAATGTGGATGAAAGTCGATTCTGGGACCCTCCAAAATATGGGGGCCCTGATGCTCAAGCTTCATTCGTTTCATTGTAGGTCCACCCCTGTGGACAATACCTATTATTGATTCTACCCATTTTCTGTTTCTTTTAAAATGGAGAATTTTTGCTTTATTTTGGTTATTATTTGTAAACTACTTAGAAGGGTTCACCACCCCAATCCAGCTATATAGTTTGTTAAATAAAATAAAATAAATCTAGCTGTAACTTGTCTAACCATGCCACTGAATTGACAGATATATGGCAATTCCATCCCATCCCATATTTGATGCAAGCAAAAGACATTTTCCATTCTCATTGCAGAGTTGGACTAGATCACCCTTGGGATCCCTTCCCACTCTACAATTTTGTGATTCTATGAAGCAGTCAGAATGTAAGCATACTCACACACCCCAAAGGAACAGAGTGGTGCTATAAGGAACAGCTGCAATGTTTAGGGCTTTTCAGGAGACTATAGCCACATTCGTATCATACACTTAAAGCACTATAATACCTCTTTAAGCAGCCATTGAGCCTTCCGTGGATCCTAGGAACTGCTGAGGCTGCTGGGAATTATTCCCCTCCCAGAGCTACAATTTCCAGAGACGTTCAACAATAAAATCTGTTTCCCAGGGAAACTTTGGTGACTATAGCTCTGTGAGGGGTTCTGATCTGCCCTGCAAGCAAATTTCCCCAGCTGCCTTCAAGACCTCATAAATTTTGGTGGCAGTGGCAAAAAAACAAACAAACACACAAATTAAAGAAAACACAGCACTAGGCTGGGTGGGGAGGTTTAAACCTTTCAAATTATACAGTGGTACCTCGGGTTAAGAACTTAATTCGTTCTGGAGGTCCGTTCTTAACCTGAAACTGTTCTTAACCTGAGATACCACTTTAGCACAAGACTTCTGTTCTCATCCTGAAGCAAAGTTCTTAACCCGAGGTACTGAAGCCTTATTTCGGGTCCTCTGGGGTGGGGCGATATCCCGGGCGAGCCCCCAAAAATATGAAGCCTTATTTCGCCAGGGAATCATTTTACCCGCGTCCCCAGGACCAAAGAAAGAGTAAAATAACACCAGGAAAGTTTCTTCTTTGGAGAAAAGGGTTTTATCTGTGCATAGAGACAGCCAGCAGAATATAGTTTCTGAAATCTGACTGCAAAGTAATACACATCAGCAAACTTTCTTATACCTGAAAGCATTCACCCACCTCTCAAGACCTCCCCCAAAACTTCCCCAATCAGCTGGCAAGTTTTCACTTATTCCCTTTTAGGGCATATCTATATTGCTTGGTAAGCACTTCTGGCTAAGCACTTCCTCCTCTTACCCCTGTGTGCTTTTCTGCTTGCTTAGCAGTCCCTCCCACCTCCTTCGTACACGTGTCCTTTTTGCTAGCTAAGCAGCGCCTTGTACATGTCTATTCTTATCTTGCATTACTGAAGCAGGAAGCGCAAGGCAGGAAATGGCCGCATAGCCTGTCTGGTCGCTGGCTTGACCACAAATGCAGAAGTAAGTTTAATGCAGAAACTTACTATGTGTAGTTAATATGAAGATTAACCCTTCAGTACTATTTCTGGGTTAGCGGAGTCTGTAACCTGAAGCATCTGTAACCTGAGGTACCACTGTACTTGTAAAACTGTGCTCCAACAATGCAAATCCAACTCTATGCATAAACGAAGCACAAGTCAATAGTATATTATGAGAACAAGGAATTTTCGATCTGATCTAACTGACCCCTGATATTGCCCAACATGTGCAACACCTATGCAGATTATTTGTATTGGCCAAATCCAACATGACTGTAGCAGTCCATCTTATACCTCCTTGAGCGTAGATTGCTAGCTTCAGGTCATTCAATGAAGCTGGTAAGCAGGAAGACAGTCGTCTAGGGCATTTCTCCAAGAATACAAATGTGAAAAACTAAATCTGAAAGTCAGATCTTGTAAGGGCTCGATTCATCCACCATGATTCAGAATAGAGGTCTTGCACCCCAGCAATCTAACACAGACATAGGCAAACTTGGCCCTCCAGATGTTTTGGGACTGCAATTCCCATCATCCCTGACCACTGGTCCTGTTAGCTAGGGATGATGGGAGTTGTAGTCCCAAAACATCTGGAGGGCCGAGTTTGCCTATGCCTGATCTAACATACGCTATTAAAATAGTTCCTTGGTCTATTCAGTTGATATTCGTGGGATCAGGATCAGGTCTATGTTTTGGTGCCTGCAGGATGAAAAATGCTGGCGAGAAGGCCTTTCCCCCCACTCTGCTGCTAGGTGGAAAATCCATTTCCTGTCGAGAGTTATTTAATAGGGTAGGACAAGAGTGGATACAGCAGTGCACTGTGTTACGATGAACCTCTAAGGTGAGCGAGGCGACACAGCGAGGATTCCTTGGAGACAGCGGCAGTCGCAAGCAATTCTGAGGACACAATGCCTCGCTTCTTGTTATTCCGTATGAGGCCTAGAGAAAAGAGGTTATAGAGGAAGTGACATTGTGAAAGGCAGGTTGGCACAAGGCATATTTCTCTGCCTTACAGCAGTCTCTTTGTGGAAGGTCATTTGTTTTGAAGACAGCTCTGTGCATGTTTCGATATATAATTTCCCTTGTATACAACGTTTAGGTGGAAGTCTGCATTTAAAAGAAAGGTCTCCCATATCTTTTTTGGCAGCTGCACAGCACTCATCAAGAGTGCTGTCAAGGAACCAAGAAATCAAGTCCTTTTGAGATGGAGGGGGGAAATCATGACTGCAAAATCAATGTGTTCCTATTGTTGTTTTGGTCCCTTATTAACAAAGTTTGGCGCTGTCTAAAGATCAGTCAATCGTGGCGTCACTTTTACATCAAGGACATAGGATTTTGTATCTGCTGCGGATCTAACGTTCATCCTGCTCTACAGTCCTGAATAGAAAATAAATTTAAGTAAAAAAAGAAATGATCGCAGAGGATAACCCATGAGCTGTCACCTAAAACAGTGGATTTTTTATATATATAATATAAAAGAATCAGCATAAAATACAAAATGTGCACTTTGACTCTGACTTGTGAATTCATAATTTTACATTATTATTATTTTTAATTGTGAGTGTTTTAGGTATCTTTTTTATTGTGGCATGTATATACTGTATAAAAAAATGAAGACTCAAATGTTGTCAGATACTATAAAGAGGAATGACACATATTCATCCCTGTCAATGCTAAATGCCAATGCAGCTCAGTTTTCAAATACTCTTGGATAGTAAATGCTGGTGCCAACTATCAAAAAATTAATCTTTCACAACAGGAAATAAATTTTAGATCTTCACTTCACTCTTAGATCACTGGTGCTTCATTTCAGTTGTGCTTTGCTGAATGGCCAACCATTGCTACTGTGTCCTTTCTTTTAGAAGATCAAGATGATCAGGTGACGGCAAAAACTGCAAGGTTTTTAGTGGGGGCAATTAGAATAAGATCTATTATTTGATTATTGATGTAAACCTCCAAAATGTATTTTGTATAGTTAGGTTTTTACCTCTATCTTAAGTACGTTTTATTTTATTGCTATGGCTAGTAGTGGTTGATGCAAATAAAAATTCTTCTTCTTCTTCTTCTTTTTCTTCTTCTTCTTCTTCTTCTTCTTCTTCTTCTTCTTCTTCTTCTTCTTTGCTGAAGGGTTACATTTCCCTCAAATGCTCCATGTGAAAACATGGCAGCAGAATTTTGTTTTGTTGGTATGTGCTTTTGGTATTGCTTAAGACACCATGAAGACAAGCCAGGAAAAAAAAGCAAGTTCAAACGTTCTTTGAGTGGGGATAGGATATCGTTTTTTTGGTTTCAGTCAAAATGTATGCAAGCTGTGCGTTTCTGACATAGAGTGCAAGCAAAGTGATAAGAAGCCTTCCTAGCTCCCATTCTAGCATCCACAGTGAGGAAAAGAGTCGGCCTTAAGTGGCATTTGAAGTGAGAAGAATTTAGTTACTTTCAAATACAGTCTCTTCTTACTGGAGGTAATAAGTTGGCTGGAGAGACAGCAAATCCAATTCCTTCCATTTCGATTCTAGGCTACTCCACAATGTGTGGTTTATTTACCCGGCTCAACGCAACTAAGATCAGATTTGTGCAAGATGGTGGGTTTGTTTTCTGGGTGAGCCTAAAAATATAAATCTGTGAATGGCAGTGGAGCTACAGGTTAGCATGGCAAACATATGTTCCCATTACAGAGGTGTAGGTGTTACACAGCATTAACTTCCTGTACCAGAATGAAAGGAGGGTCCTATTACTGTCACTGGTTATCATGAAGCTTTAAGACTATGGCAGGGAGCAGAGCTATCTCGAAAGCTACACAAGTGTGGTGCCTAGCTTTCCATGATGCAGCACCTCAGTCTCTTGAGACTTTACTTGGACAACTATTTTTAAGTACATTTTTAGGGGGAAATCTGAAGGTGGGTGCTGCTTAACCCTTAATCTGTGTCCCACAGATTCTCCTTTGCAAATGTCCCCACAGGCTAGGGGAAGCCAACATGATGCCCCCTGAGATGTTTGTTGGACTCCAAATCGAATCAGCCCCAATCAGTGTGGTGGGTGGTCAAAGGTCACAGGAGCTGTAGTCTGACAACATATAGGAAACACCATATTGAGCACCCCTGCCATAGAACATCTCCCTGTCAGGACAACTTATGCCCTGCAAGTAGAGCCTGAAGTTCACCTTATGGCTATATGCAATGTGTTTGCCTCATTAGGTGCAGGACTGTCATCATACATCACACCAGTACACCCGTCAAAAACCCAGGAGTGACTGTAGTTGTTTTGGGTTTTTTTATTGAGGGTACATCTAGGTTCTCGAAGCTACCAGCATGAGTTTGACCAAACTGCGGGAGGCAGTGGAAGACAGGAGTGCCTGGCGTGCTCTGGTCCATGGGGTCACGAAGAGTCGGGCACGACTAAACAACTAAACAACAACAACAACAAATATCTAGGTTAGATTACTGCAAGACATTATTTGTTGGGCTGCCTCTGAAGATGGTTTGGAAACTTCAGCTGGTGCAGAATTCGGTGACTAGGTTGCTCACCAGGTACAATGGTTTGAGCAATCCTGGCCCAACTGCTCTGGCTGCTCATTAGTATCCAGGCCCAATTCAAAGTCCTGGGTTTGACATATAAAGCCTTAAGTGGCTCAGAACTACAATACCTCAAGGACCGCCTCTCCCCATATGAACTGACCCAGACCCTGCCATCATCATCTGAGGTCCTTCTTTGTGTTCCTCCTCCAAGAGAAGTTTGGAGGGTGGCAACACCAGAATGGGCCTTTTCTCTAGTGGCTCCCTATTTGTGGAATGCTGTCCTCAAGGAAGCTTGCCTGGAGCCTTCATTATATACCATTAGGCACCAGGCGAAAATGTTCCTCTTCAAGCAGGCCTTTGGTTGATTAGCATCCTATATCCTTTTAAATGTGGTGGGGTTTTGGGGGTTTTTTTTTGTGGGGGAGGTGTATTTGTATTGTTTTTGTTTTATTATGCGTTTTGTGGTTTTATATTGTATTTTTATGCTGTGAACCACCCAGAGAACTCCAGAGGAAGGAAGGTATACAAATTTAATAGAGAATAATAGCAGCAGCAGCAGCAGCAGCAACAACAACAACAACAACATTTCTTGGGATGGTTTTCATGTTGTGTTATGTGGGGAAAGATCCAAAGTTTTATATTTTCTGAAGAAGAGATGGTCTGCTCTGTTTTTCTCTCCAAAATTATGCAGATACAGATATCCAGAAAACTGGGAGGGAAAGTAGCATCTATACTGCTCTGAGGTGTTTGGATGAAGTGTGTGTGTCTCTCTCTCTGTGTGTAGTTGATTGGCCACTAGTATAGCTTAAATATGGTAAATGAGAAAAAAATAATCATAACAAATAATTGCAGCAAAAATCAAAAGCTATAAAATCTGTTTTGACTGGCTGACTTCCGTAGAAGCATTTTACACATACCATCTTGTGTCATCTGTAAGATGACAGTCAACATGCTTAAGGTTACCTAGGAGACTCCATCAACAATGATGTGATATTCCAGGCAATCTTACTAAGTGTTACTTAAATTAAGAGAAATCTCAATTCTTTAGTCATTCCAATTATCCTAGTTAAATTGAAAGAGATCTCCAACTTTTCCAATTAGGAATTTACACACACACACATACACACACATATGTAAATGCAAAAACTCAACAGAAGGTAAATACAGATTTGTGAAAGCTGAGTGAAGTGTCTGATATCTTGCTGTTGCAATAGAAGGCGACAGTGCAATATGTTACCGCTTTTATCTAACTTCCCCCAATCCACTCTGGAAATCATCAGCAATTTATAACCGTTAGGGAATCTGTGGAGAGAGCACTCGAAAATTAGACAGAAACACGACATGCAAATCAACCTATGGGGAAAAAATAATTCTTATAATAAAAACCTACTCATGGGGGGAGGGAAGGAGAGAGGAATCCACAAGTGTTTGTCTTTCATCTGCAGATCTGCCTAGGAGTGTAAGACTGAAGAATTAATTAAGGCTTCATCCAGAGCCAATATGGTGCATCCAATATGGCTTTAGCGTAGGGGTTTTTGAGCAGCTGGGATTATTTCACATTCTGACATTAGCCGACCTGGATTAATTTGCGAGTCAGAACGCAGATCTATATGAAATTTCGCACTTCCTGAATATTCTGCCACTGTTCTTGGCTGAAAGAAAAAGGAAAAGAGCAGAATTTCACCAAAGCCAAAGGAAGGCGCTGAAGGAAGGGCGTCTGGGAACTGGGTTTTGCACTGGGTGAAGACAACACACCACTTACCCACACCAGTGATTCCAGGTAAGGGAAGGTGGGGTGGTCACTGTGACACATGAGCAGCCCAGCTATGGAAGGGGGACTTCCTGATTGCAAGTGCAGTACAGAAAGTGATAGGTAGATATAGTGCAATTGTAAAACGTGGAAATATGCTAAAAATATTGGATTCACATGAGCATGGAATCCTTGAATAACGTTATAAAAGTTCTACCCAAGAGGCAGTGCCTCCATGAGTGAATTTTTCTCTCCTCTTGGACAGTCCATTCTCCAGCCAGCTATGGGTATGAAGGTTCTACTTGATCCCTCACTGAAGTTGATTGTTTAATTAGAACCCTGTTTTCACTCTCCCCAAGTCCTGCAAAGCATTGCCATTCTCGTATGAAAAGACCAATCCAGCCTCTTATTGATGCCATGCTGAAAATAGCTTCTCCTCCACCCCCAGTTTTCCTAGAGATAACTCAGTCCCAACCAGCGGGTGGCGAGGGCTTTGGTTCTGCATGGGATGTGCTCTGCAAACATGGATTTTGCACAGAGGAAACGCTGACACCACCCGAAGCAACTGCAGAGCACACACAACCGCTTGCAGTGATGGAGAGTTACTTTTAAAATAACATCTGTTCATTATAATGAATATGTTTTTGCTCTGTGCAGGAACCTTAGCTGGCAGTTATACAATGTTGATCACAAAACTAATTAACCTACTCATCTGCCAACCCCCCGCCCCTGTCAAAAAACCAAAACCACCCTCATGTATTTGCGCAACAGCTTTAAAATGAGGCTGAATAAGAATGTGCTGTATATTATCAGACTGCATTAAAGGAGTTGTAATTCTTTGTTATTGAGCCGTAAAAGCCCCCGCTATCTATACGGCTGCCCAAATGGGCAGGGAGCGTCATTAACTCTTGCTTCGTTCTTTGTTGTGCTACAAGCTGAGATTCTAACCACATCTAGAGCCAAATCAGGGAGCAGATTTTTACATATATGCTCATGCCTTCTTAAAAGCAGCCCCCCTTTGGACAATGTCTGGGAGCAGGTAAAGCATAGGTTAATAAGACATGGCAAACAAGACACACTTTGCAAACCCTATTAAGAAAATGCGGAACAATAAGAAAACCATCGAAAATAAAACATGTGGAAAAGGAGAAAGGGATATGGTTACTATGCTCGCTGCAATGTCAACATCCCTGAAAGAGATTGAATAGGATAGGAAAAGTATTGTTGGCAAAGCCATTTCCCGTTCCCGGGGAGATGACATTGCAGGCTGGGAGCAAGCCCTCCCCACGCGCACGGGTTGGGATAGCCCCTGCACCATTGGATTGTCCTTGACCACGTCATCCTTAGGCCGTCCAACCCGGATGGTCCGGGGGCATGGTGTGGGGTATTTAAAATGCCCGCGGCCGAGGACTCATCCCTGTTTTCTCTCTGCTTGGTCAGTTCTCCCACCCTCCCGCCCTTAGGTTAGGCTATTTATTTCTTGACCTTGCTATGGACCTCGGTTGGTCGCCTTGGTTTCCCAAGGGGCCTGGTAGGAATTTTTCCCCACTTGGCAAATTGGCACCGGCCATTTGGTTTTCCGCCTGCCTCGTAGCAAATTGTCACAACTTTGTAAGGCTTGGCAGTTAGGCATTGGAGTATTAGGTTGAAGGGGAGGGGAGCTAGGGGCCATCACCTACCCCTCCTAATTCAAGGGTATTCCATTAAAGGAATCCGGGGTGTGTGGCCTCTGTCCTCAATCCTGTGAGAGGGTTGTGCCTGTGCCTGAGTCCAGGGGGACATCTGGGTGGCAGACATAGTCTGTTCCCGACTTTCCGCCTATCTGGGTGTTCACCCTAGGCTGACCTATGCTGGCGCCCTGGGTCAGCGCTGCCTGCAAGGGTGCAGGGAGCTAGTCAAACCAGAGCCCATGCAACCACTCACTTGCTGTAATCAATTAAGTTGTGGCCTAAATTCTGCCAAAAACCAAACCAAAATTTGAGTCTTGTCTGAATTTATTTAAGGGGGAGGTTTAAAGGTCTGAACACGCAAATTGCTGGACTGCAACTACCAGGAATTAGAGCACTTCTTCCTCTCAGTGTCTGTTTCTTCCCTGAAAGGCTCAGTTTCTGGTTGGTTCCAAAAAGCACATTGAAGTTGACCGTTGCCCTTCTGACATCTTTTTTGCCTCCATGGCACTAACTGCGTGCAGTTCTTTGTTGCCTGTGTCTGTCACTGTAATAGGGCCTAAACAATGTCATGCATTGCCCAAACGGTTGACAGAGTGGCACCCTTTCTGGCTCAATAACACAACCTGAAACATTATGTAGTGAAATGGCACAGGGCTTGTGCTTCTTGGGTGGAACAGTTTGACATCTGCTAGAGGCTCTTCCTCCAAGCTGAAAGAAAAGAAATTTAATCCTGTAACATATTGTTGCAAGCTAAAGAAATTAGCTATGAAAATTTGATCCTACAATTTAGCCGTAGCCCATTCTGTTGAGAGCTCTATGATGAGATAATGGACGGCACTGAAAGTTACCAGTGGATGGCTATGGAAAGCCAGTGGCTCGTGGAAGTTTTAATGAAGGGGATTTTCTTCTTTAGGGATATGAAACGAGAATGTGGCATTTGAAATCTGGCTCTGGAAATTGTAAGGAAGGTAGGTGTGTCTGTTTCTTTGTGGCTGATTAGCTGCTCTCCCTGTGCAAAGGTCAGAGGGGGCAGGGTTTCTGTTGAGGCAGGTGATTAGCTGTGGGAGGAGCTTATCAGAGCTTGCAGGGCAGCGGCGCGCGCCGGCAGTTTGATCCATCTTTTAGATTTAGGGGAGCTAGTCTCAAACGTTTGTTGGGGGAGACCTAGGGTTTTTTTGGGAGGGCGGAGTTATTTGTCCGGTCTTCACGCTTTTTATAATGGAGGACCACTGTAGCCACCCCCAACGACACGTTCTCAAGATGGAGGGGGAGTGAACAGCTGCAGTCGTCTGCGGTTCCTGCGCAATGTTTGCCATCTTGCCAAAGGTTGCAGGCAGCTTTACCTGCAGCAATTGTATGTTGATTGCCCTCTTAGAAGACAAAGTCCAGCAACTGGAGGAACGTGTAGCTACGCTCCAAAGAATTAGAGAGTTGGAGCTCTTCGTGGAAGCAACAGAGCACACCGTCTCCACCAAGGAGGAGACAGGGGACTCCCCTGAGAAGGAGGCTAGTTCACCAACACAGGAGCCAGATATATGGAGAAACGTGACTCAAAGAAGTAGGAGGCCCAGGGTTCACTTTGATTGTTTAGAAATACACAATCGCTTTGAGGTCCTCTCCCCTAGCATGGAAGACGAAGAGCAGACTCCATTTGAGGATCTCTTCCTCGTTACAGTGGATTAGGTATATGAAGACGAGCAGCAAAGTCCGTCCTCAGGGAATGTGCAGGCGACCTTGGAACGGACAGCTCACGGAAGAACCCTGACCAAACCTAAGAGGAAGCGTGTAGTGGTGATAGGGGATTCCCTACTGAGGGGAACAGAAGCAGTGATCTGTGGGCCTGACAAGATGTCTTGGGAGGTGTGCTGTCTCCCCGGGGCTAAGATCCAAGATGTAACTGAACGACTGCAAGGAATCATAAAACTCACTGACAAATACCCCTTCCTCTTGGTTCATGTGGGAACCAATGACACTGCAAGCAATAGCCTCCAGAAGATCAAAAGAGACTACGAGGCTCTGGGCAGGAAATTGAAGCAATTAAATGCACAAATTGTCATCTCATCTGTCCTCCCAGTTCAACGACATGGCCCAGGGAGAGAGGGGAAAATAGTGGAAGTGAACAGCTGGCTTCGCAAATGGTGTAAACAGGAACGGTTTGGATTCTTAGATCACGGACTGCAGTTTCTTGAAGATGGACTTCTGGCAAGCGATGGGCTGCACCTCACAACGGTTGGGAGGAATGTTTTTGCCAAAAATCTCAGAAACCTCATCAGGAGGGCTTTAAACTGACTAATGTGGGGGAGGGAGACAGTGCTCCTGAAGGTAGGAGTCTATCAATTGATGAAGATGATCATCCAAATGTCATAGACCAAATGGAGCAAACAGCACGCAGACCTAGTGGTGGGAGGAAAAAATCCTTAAATAAGAGACACGGGGGAATGATTAATGGACTTCAATGTCTGTACACAAATGTGCAAAGCATGGGAAATAAACAATATGAGCTTGAGCTCTTGGTAAAAGGTAAAGGTAAAGGTACCCCTGCCCGTTTCGGGCCAGTCTTGACAGACTCTGGGGTTTGTGCGCCCATCTCACTCAAGAGGCCGGGGCCCAGCGCTGTCCGCAGACACTTTCGGGTCACGTGGCCAGCGTGACAAAGCTGCATCTGGCGAGCCAGCGCAGCACACGGAACGCCGTTTACCTTCCCGCTGGTAAGCGGTACCTATTTATCTACTTGCACCCGGGGGTGCTTTCGAACTGCTAGGTTGGCAGGCGCTGGGACCGAGCAGCGGGAGCGCACCCCGCTGCGGGGATAAAATCCTTAAATAAGAGACACGGGGGAATGATTAATGGACTTCAATGTCTGTACACAAATGTGCAAAGCATGGGAAATAAACAATATGAGCTTGAGCTCTTGGTACAGCAAACTAAATATGACATAATAGGCATCACTGAAACCTGGTAGGATAAGTCCCACGATTGGAATGTAATAATGGAGGGATACAATCTATTTCAGAGAAACAGACCAGACAAGAAAGGATGAGGAGTGGCGTTATATGTCAGGGATGTGTATACCTGTGAAGAGATCCAAGATTTAGAACCTCAAAGCCAAAGTGAGAGCATTTGGGTCAAAATTAAGGGAGAGAAGAATAACAGTGACCTCATTGTGGGAGGTTACTATAGATCCCCATGCCAAACGGAGGACATAGATGATGCCTTCCTGGAACAGATGGCCAAGCATGCAAAACGAAGGGAGATAGTAGTAATGGGGGACTTCAATTACCCGGATATTTGTTGGATGTCAAACTCAGCCAAGAGCATAAGGTCAAACAGATTTCAACCCAACAACTGGCCTTGGAGACAACTTCATTGTCCAGAAAGTGGGAGAAAAGTGGGAGAATAAGAGATACGTATAGAGTTAGGATTGGTAATAAAGCATAAAGAGAAGAATTGGAACTCTAGCACATGTGGTATATATGTAGGATATGTAGGTGAGTTGGGTATATATTATGTACGTAATGTATTGTATTGTTTTGTGATGTTTTGTAATGTATTTGTTAAGTTTTATGTTAATTGATGTATAATAAAGATCATTTTTTTAAAAAAAATGGGGGGGCAGGATGCAATCTTCTGGGGCCACACTCCCACATGAGTCACGTGATGAGATCACATCCCAAAATTGTGTGATAGCAAGGCACCCAAAATGGCCGCTGTGCTCTCACAGGGAAAAAAAGGGAGATGTCCCAGTTTTTCCAGGACAGTTGCAAGGTATACGTTCACCTCTGTCCAACCCCTCTAGGGGCTACAAATCAGTGGATTAAAATGGGCCGCTCCCTCATGGGAAGAAAGGCATGCAGAACCCTTCCTCAGCTGATTCATGAAGATAAGCTAAGGAAGAGGGGTTCTCATTTGCCTCTCCACTTATCCATCTTATGCCCAGAGAAGCGAAGATTTGCACCTGCCCACTCCAACATGGTGCCTGCATTTTCCACTCAGCTACTAAAAGCCTCATGGCAGGGGGCAAAAATTGTGTTGGATCAGGTTCTTGAATTGGATATTAGCCACTGCCTGCAGAAAGGCATTGTTATGTCTGGAGCTCGGATCCTAGAATAATAGGCAGGGAGGATTTTAGAAGGTAGTATCTGATTGGCCATTGGAGCTGTCCAACCCGGCTGCAGAAGGGAAGTTTGAACCAGCCTATCAGGTGTGACCTAGGGTGTGAATAAAGGATATATAGCCCGGGGTCTGGGAGGGGTCAGCAGGAGACACACCCAATGACTGTTTTTACTACAAATAAACTCTGTGAAACCGATGGCTCCACTCTGAGTATATTTCAGGCATAGAAGACTTCACATTTATCTTCCTTCCAAACCAAGATCAGCCTTTGGTTATGTTCATAGCAATGGTTCTTGCTTAATGAACACCTAAAGCAGACATACTGAATCAGACTAGAGGTGCGCCCTGGCCACAATATTTGCCTTCCATCTGTTGTGTTCAGATCTGCTGTGGATTTACTCTTTGTCTTTCTGATTCAATGGGTTATTCATTAGCGACTGTTAAACCTGAAGCTCTACGCCACTCCAGGTCTCGTCAGTCAATTGCGCCACAACAGTGGTTCCCAGTTGTTTTCTATTAGTTAAATAAGGGAGGGACAGAAATCAGCTTTTAGCATTTCCAGTATGAAACACAAATAAATGCTACATTTCCTGCTAAGGGATCTGTGGGAATTGTGGGAAGTGAAAGGAGTTATATGGAAGAGTAACTCCTTTGACTCTGCAGAATAGAAATGTCAAATAAAATGTGCCTTCAGTATAATTTCTGGCATAGGTTCTTGATTTCATTGTTGGTCCAGCAAAAAATAAAATGAAATAATTAGGAATATGTATTCAGAATCATTGCCTGGTGCTCATTTTAATAATATGTGATACAGTAGCATATCTTCCAATTATTAACTGCCTTATCTTTATCATTTCGTTTTCATGCTGAGCAATATGTTGCTGCACGATTGCTAATGGCAAAAATAGACCAATATTTTTAACAGCATGTACCAACTTAACTACCATATTCAGCAGCCAAAGGGTCATCCAGAGGAGATGCCTTTGTATAAGTATAAATTAACCAGAATTGGTTTATAATGTTAATTTTCCTCCTAAGAGAAGAGGCACTTGGCTTTATTTGAGGCATTGGCTGGGGAAGAAAGAGAGCTTGCAGATTACTGGAAGACAGGCAGAGAGGAAACAGGTTTCTAAGCAAGGAGTAAGACTTTTACCTATCAAAATGGTGGACTGCGAGGCGAAAAGTGTAGTGACTATAATCCTATATGCATCTGAAGTCTCCAACATGGCCCCCAGAGCCCTCTGGCCCTCCCAGTTATTGTTGCTGTTTGATGGAGCAGTTGTCTGAGGCATTTTTTGGTGTCCTCCAGACATTTTGGACTACATTTTCCATCAAACCTGAGTGGTTGGGGCTGATGGGTATTGTAGTCCAAAACACTGGGCTGAGGGATCTTGGTCTGACAGACAGCAGCTCTCCAGGGTTTCAAACTGGGGTATTGCCCAAGCCTACCTGCAGATTGTTAGGAATATGAGGTAAAATACCAACACAGAGAAGTTGCTCCCAGGTCCAGTCACCACACAGAGGCAGCTTAAGGTCCAAAATAGTTTACTGCTGTGGAAGATCAGGCTTCCGTAATACAGTTCTGGATGGTATTTCCTAGCTTCTTTGGTCTGTGTTTTGTTTGGGGGTTTTTTGGAGGGGGTGCTATAGGTATTTTGCCTGCTTGGGGAGGCAGCAGAGCTCTGAGCATCACCCATTTTCACTTATTTGAAATGGGTATTTTGTGATGCACGCAACAGTTTCTTAGATTTCCAAATGTGCTTCTGGACTCAAAAGGCTAGGGGCTTGCTAGTAAGTCTGCTGGAACCCAGCGGGGCTTTCTTCTAGATAAACAAACATAGAATTATATGCTGCTAGTTGCCTCATGTGTAGGATGCTGGGTTTGCTATGGGAGCTCTGCATTCAAATTTGTCCTGACCAGCAATTGGCTTGGGAGCCAGAAATTGAGTTCAAGCATGCGCTGTTAAATCAGCAAAGGTTCCAAAGGAGCATAGCTGTCAACTTTTTCCCTTTTTTAAGGGAAATTCCCTTATTCTGAATAGGATTCCTCGCAAGAAAAGTGAAAAGTTGACAGCTATGCAAAGGAGACTTAGGTCACACTCACACCATATGTTTAAAGCACTATCAGACCACTGTAAGCAGTCATGGCTTTCCCAAAAGTTTTCAGGGAGCTGTAGTTTGTTAAGGGTGCTGAAAGTTGTTAGGAGCAGTGGCGGAGGAAAGGGGGTGCGGCCTGCCCTGGGTGTCATCATGGGGGGGGGGCAGCACAACAAAATGAGGTGTGTTTTTTTTTTTTAAATGGGCTCACAAAACTTTTTAGGAGTAATAATAATAATAATAATAATTTTTATTTATACCCCGCCCTCCCCAGCCAAGGCCGGGCTCAGGGCGGCTAACAAGCAATAATAAAAACAAGTTGAATGACGTGAGGAAGTCAGGAAAATATGTGAATTTAAGATGTAAAATTAAGAAAGAGGGAATTTTTGTGTTTTTTCTATATGTGTTTTTCCCCTCTTTATTATTAGTTTTTAATTTATGTATTTTTGTATTCTGTATTTCTGTGCTTAATGTTTGTATTGCTGTATTTTGTAGTATGTACTTTGTGTCTTTATATTCTCTTTGTCTTTGTTTTTGTATTTTTTCTTTTATACTTTGCATTGTTAAAATCTAATAAAAAACTTTATAAAAAATAAAAAATAAAAACAAGTTGAATGATTACAACTTAAAAACAAAATTAAAATACAACATAAAAATATTGAAACATTAAAATATTAAAATGTAGCCTCATCACAGTGATCATCGAGTGATGTGGGGGCTTAAGTGCCTGCAGGTTCCATGTTGCCTGAAACAGTAGCGTGGGACTTGCATCTGCCTACTGTCTCTCCCTAAGCCTGTTGAGATGCAGCCAAGGAATCGGGGTCAATTGGCAGGCCCCCAGCTGGCTCCAGCCCACCAGCTGGTGTGTCAGGTGATCTCCAGTCCTTGGATCAGCATGAAACTGTGATCTGAGCTTCAGAAGCCTTCAGAAGCTGGGCAGGCACACTCAGCAGAGTAAACGCACAACGGAAGTGGCAGGGGAGGCATATGTGAGCATACTTACAAGCAGTTTTTATTCAGCATACATCAAGACAAAAAGAAAAACATGTCTTCTCCCCTTCCGTGTCCAAAGCAAGAGGGTGTAAGCAAAAGTTATATACAAAGAGAAGTTCCCAGCAAGCTGTGCTGGAGTGTAAACAGGCATGTTACATGCAACAATCCACACATCTGTTCTTAAGGTGGAATGGAATATCCCAACACAGCCACCCTACAGCTGAGGGGGAGGCGGTGGAGAGGCTCCAAGCATCGGAGAGGCTCACCCCACCCCCATGGGCAGCTTGCCCCGCCCCCAAGGGTGGATTAACATGCCCCCGGTTGCACGACGCGCCCCCCGCACCAGGCACCCAAGTGGCTAGCTACGTCGCTGGTTAGGAGACCCCCATTCCCCTCACAGAGCTACAATTGCCAGAGTGTTTTAACAGTCAATCCCTCTTCACAGGAAACTCCAAGGAAATGTAGGAAATTGGATTTAAAATTGGAAAAAAAATGAGAGGACCAATTCGTATTCACCCATCCTGAGCATGATGAGACTCTTTGTAAAAACTGTACCCTGTTCCTTTTCCAAAGCTATAATTAAACATTCCTTTACATCTCTCAAAATAACTCATCTTTCCTGTCTCACAACAGAATCACACCTTGACTTCCTTCCTAGTGACGGTGCGCCCTACTTACCTAATCAAGCCTCATTTTGCCTCGGTGTCTTCCAGTCATTCTTTTCTTTAGGTAACACCCAAATCAAAGTGGTGTTCTCAATGATCCTGGAAACACCGCACTGAATTTTGCAAAAGAGTGCTTGCTGTTTTCAAACAGGGTTTCAATACAAACCAAGACTCATCCTGTGGTTTCAGGGGTAGAGCTTCACTCAGCTTAGCTAATTAATGTTAGCGTTTATAGATTTTTTTGCCTTTGAACGTTGCTCAGTAATTTTCTGAAACAAGGCTTTGATTTTCTTGAAAGGCTTGGTTATTTAGATGAACATACTGTATATGTTACACATAGCGAGTGAGGAATATTTTTAAACGTTCCCATGATGGTTCCTAGTGTCTAGCATTTTATTGCATCAAGAAGTTAATATATTAGGGATTCCCTTTGCTTTAGATGTACACCCTGGAAACTGCCATCAGTGTCATTTCTGTTGAAGTCAAGCCGCATGCATGAATCGGCAACCTGTCTTTAAACTTCTAGCCTGCTGGATTCTTTACATTCATAAGAAATATGCTTTGCTGTGCATGGTATTACCTAGGAGTAGGGGTAGATTGCATGGTTGGAGAGCACAGTGTGTGCCTTGGGAACCTTCAGCTGTTTTGGACATTAAACCCTAAACAAAAAGCATATATTTTGCTGGCCTTATGCTGCAGCCAGTTCAGTTTATTGCATCATGAAATTAGGATTTTTATTTACTATTCTTATTATTTTAAAGATCCAATCAACTTTCCTCAGTGTTCTGGAATCCTTTACTACAGGAGACACCTACCAGCATATCGAACAAGTGAAGACTGGTTTCTCTGAGTAATTTTTCGTGGGATTTCAAAAATCTTTGGGGACATAAACTATGTTGTATGTGGCCCAAACACAGCTCCTTCTTACCAATTATTTGTGCCTGTTCTGCTTGGCAGTGGGGCGCCACCTCTTATGCTCATCGCTCAGTGGAGTTAAGGCATCCTTCACCAGCACATTTTACCAGATTCAGTCTCTGAAAGCTCTAAAAGGGATTGCAGGTAGCATAGAAACATTTTTGGAAAGGCACAAAAACCTTCTTGGAGTCCTTATCCCAACACGTTAGTTTTGTACTGCTGATTTCATTCTGATGTTTGAAATACTTTTGACCTGAGTGCTTCTTCTGATCCTGGCTCTTAATTGTTGTTACTTGGCAGTGTGAAATATTGATAGCGTTGGTCAAAAAGATTGGCAGCTGCATGAATTGTTATTAACCAGCCTCTTGGTTCCAGCTTAAAGTTCAATAAATACCAAGATGCAGCATAAGCCCTGAAGGAGCCTTCCCTCCCACTTCTTCATGCCCCCTTCCTGCCTCACAAACAAGAGAAAATTAACCATTTGATGACTTCATAACCTGCTTGCCTGCTGTCCCAAATGTACCTGTCCCAAATGTACCAAATGCATACATTTCTATTTTTTAGTCTATAGCAGTGGTTCCAAAACCTTTTCTGCCCACCACCCCCTTGGTAAACTCATCCCCTGTGCCCTCTACCCTATAAAAGGCATTCAGAATAGCAGTAAACACAATAAAATTCAAAACAGCAATAATTAATTGCACATTCATTCAAAATCCAGTTAAAATCATTTAGTTTAACTGGTTCAACAAAAATGATGAACTTGATCCACTGATGCCTGCTTTCAAAGCCTGATAGTATTTTGACCCCTCCAGCGCCCCCTGCCCCCCTTGCCTCTTAGTGCCCCCCAGGTTATTCCACCCCCCACCCCCAGGGGGCAGTAACACCCACTTGGGAACCTCTGGTCTATTGTGATTTCAAAAGGGAACTAAAATGATCAACAGAATGGAGCATTTCTCCAATGGAAATAGGTTGAACTTATGAGGCTTTTTAGTTTAGAGAAAATGCAAGCAGGAGTCAACATGACAGAGAAAGGTTTTTCTGCCTCTCTCATAATGATAGAACAGCCAGTGAAGCTTAATGCTGGAAGATTCAGAGCAGACAAAAATTAACTCCTGAAAAGGTTACTCCATTTCTTGATTATTTAGAGTATCCTTTAGGTTAAAGGCAGAAACATAATCATATGCTAAAAAGAATTGATAACTTGTTTGAACAATGGCAACAATCTCCCTGCCTTTGTTCTGAATGTCTGTGGTAATTGAACCTACTGCATTTCAGTGCTGACATTTAATCAATGCATGTAAATCACCTCAGAGGCCTATTATTCTTGTATTCATTAATCCAGTCATGCAGAAGTCGGGCACACGAGCTTGTGTGCAAAGATTTTTGTAGCGGAGGTCAAAAAGGACCCCATGCAAAGTGTTCTGTTCTTAAGATCAGTTGTTTGTTGTTTCCTTATTGGGTGTTCTTCAGCAGCAGCAGCAGCAATAAATAATCCCTTAGGAATTCTAATTTTGCCTGTTTCACTCCTGTAAGATGAGGGGTTGGCTCTATACCATGGTCCCCCCTCATGTTTTGCCCGAAGAAACTCAGAGGGAGGTAAGTTGAGATGGAGGTTATCCAAGTTCAATGTGTTGTCAAATGATTTCATCCCCTTTCCCTCCTCACATAACATGCCTCAAACATTTCTCCTTCCCATTGTGCCTATTTGAGAGTGGGGAGAAGAAATATTTGTGTGGGAAATTCATCCCCTATGGGAAACTGTCACACGGGGCAGAAGTTTTGCCTCCCCTATATCCCTAAGACCACAATCTTTCCTCTTCCCTTTTCCTCCTTTGCCACTTCCTTTTAAACCTTCTTGGTAGAGCCTATGATTTCCTCCCTAATCCCATACAAAGGTTTCCCAGCCTCTTCTTCTGATCAAGAAGGACTGCTGCTAAGGTGATAATAGCTAAAAACTGGGAGGAAAGGATATCTCCTACTATAGGGGATTGAGAAAATTTGGTCCATAGCAACTATAATTAAGCTAACAAAGGATTTTTTTTGTAATGTTTTGGAGCAACAAGTTCAATGATAATGTCCAATTTAATGCTGCTTTCAGCCTGCTATAATAGTATTTATTTCCATTCTTTATCTTTGATTTATTTTGTCCGTTAGTAAAAAAAATATGTAAGGTTGTTGTCATGCTGCAGTCTGCAAGGCTGCCAACAGGGGGCCACACCAATCCCAGTGTGATGACGGAGCGATGATGAAATAGTTATCCTTTGAAATTCACACTTCTCTGAATGTTGCAGCTAAGCCATGCGTGCATAGAATCAAATAATTGTCAGTTTGTAAGGAAGCCCAACCTCTGGTCCAACCTCTGCAATGCAATGCAGGGACCACAGTTAAAGGATCCATGACAGGTGACCAGTGGCGTAGCGTGGGTTGTCAGCACCCGGGGCAAGGCAAGTAATTTGCGCCTCCTAACCCATGGATTTGCGCCCCCTAACCCTAACCCCCAGATGTTGCGCCCGGTGCGGCCGGCCCCCCCTCCACCCCCCACACTACGCCACTGCAGGTGACCATCCAAACTCTGATTAAAAACCTCTAATGAAGGAGACTCAGTACCTTCCATGGTGGTGTTTATCAAGCAAAATCATATACATAAAATATGTTAATCAGGGAAATATGCACTAACAGGCAGGAGGCCCAGGGGACCTACAGTGATACCTCTGGTTGTGTACGCTTCAGGTTACAAGCTCCACTAACCCGGAAGTAGTTGCTCCTGGCTGCGAACTTTGCCCCGGGATGTGAGCAGGAGATGCCATTAGCGAAAGCGTGCCTCAGGATAGGAACAGTTTCAGCTTAAGAACGGAGCTCCGGAACTAATTAAGTTCGTAACCAGAGGTACCACTGTATTTAATAATAATAATAGCAATAATAATAATAATAATAATATAATTTATTATTTATACCCCGCCCATCTGGCTGGGTTTCCCCAGCCACTCTGGGCAGCTCCCAACTGAATATTAAAAACAATACAACATCAGACATTAAAATCTTCCCTAAACAGGGCCGCCTTCAGTTGTCTTTTAAAAGTAAAATAGTTGTTTATTGTCTTGACATCTGCTGGGAGGGCGTTCCACAGGGCAGGTGCCACTACCAAGAAGGCCCTCTGCCTGGTTCCCTGTAACCTCACTTCTCGCAGCGAGGGAACTGCCAGAAGGCCCTCGGCGCAGGACCTCAGTGTCCAGGCAGAACGATGGGGGTGGAGACGCTCCTTCAGGTATATGGGACCGAGGCCATTTAGGGCTTTAAAGGTCAGCACCAACACATTGAATTGTGCTCGGAAACATACTGGGAGCCAATGTACAGTTGCCATATGTCCAGACAAAGCTGGCAATCAGCCATTGGAAAATCGGGACGTATAGCAACCAAATACAGTGGTACCTCGGGTTAAGTACTTAATTCATTCCGGAGGTCAATATTTAACCTGAAACTGTTCTTAACCTAAAGCACCATTTTAGCTAATGGGGCCTCCTGCTGCTGCTGCACCGCCGGAGCACGATTTCTGTTCTCATCCTGAAGCAAAGTTCTTATCCTGAAGCACTATTTTTGGGTTAGCGGAGTCTGTAACCTGAAGCGTATGTAACCTGAAGCGTATGTAACCCGAGGTACCACTGTAGTTCAAAAACTGCAATGTTATTGAGATTTTTTTGGGGGGGGGGAGTTCAACAACTTTTCTGTCCAGATTTTCACTTTTTGAAATATGGCAACCCTAATTTAATGGAGGAGGCTGCTTCAGCAAAACCACTCCTTTAAAAGGAGGTGGGGCTGGCAAACTGAGATGGGATAGGCAAGGGAGTGGGTGAGGTGTAAAGGGAGTGGGATTGATCAGGTGTAAAGGGATTAAGGAAGTGTGCAGGAAGGAGGTTGACAACAGGGTTGGTAGGTAAGCAGGTCAGGCATGCAGGGGCAGCAGCCCCTAGTGCATAGGTAGGCAAATTAAGGCCCGGGGGCCGGATCCGGCCCAATTGCCTTCTAAAGTCGGCCTGCAGACAGTCCAGGAATCAGTGTGTTTTACATGAGTAGAATGTGTCCTTTTATTTAAAATGCATCTCTGGGTTCTTTGTGGGGCATAGGAATTCATTCATATTCCCCCCCCCCCAAAAAAAAAATACAGTCCGGCCCACCACATGGTCTGAGGGACAGTGGACCAGCCCCCTGCTGAAAAAGTTTGCTAACCCCCGATGTAGTGAATACATCAGTAACTAATGGTGAATAACAAGCAATCTCTTGTGCAGATTTCCAGATTTGCCCCCTCCCCCATATTGAGTTGGAAAGACAGCTCACCTTTCATGGTGGGTGGCATTGTGGCCAGGCATCTGGGCCCTCATGGTGATCTGACTCGGGGGTGGATGCCCCCCTCACGCCAACCCCCGGCTGCATCACGCCCGCCCAGCCAAAACAAATGAAAAGCTAGTGAGTTCAGTGCTGAAATTCTCTTTCTCCTTCCATGCCAGTACTTGTCAGTCCTCCCCTCCCCCTAAATGTGAGTTATAACTAACCCAACAGAATAATCTGAGCTAATTTTCTTTGTGTGGCTATGACATCCATTCAGAACTTCAGAGGGAGCGAATGCTGGAATGAAATGACCTGGATAATAACTTTGTCCTGCTGAATAGTGTCCAGCTACCTGCCTTCTTTTAGTCTGTGTCAATCCAGGTCTCCCTAGTTACCAGCTTCAGAAACAGATGAAGGAGCTGATTGAACAGTAATGTGCCTTAGAGGCATCCTTGTTGATGACCTTCATTTACAGCAGGTCAGATTAGTTTTCTGCCCAAGAGGCTCTGCATTATTGATTCATCTGCCTCTAAACAGATGCACCACTAGATATTGGCGTCCCGGTTTCAGGTCCTGGAAATGGAGCAGATATTTAATGTACCTGAGAGGTACTGAGCTATGGAAGATGCTTAGCTTCCAACAAATAGGAGCAGGTGAGTCTCTACAGGAGAAAAAATGGATGCTGATAGCCTTCCCTCCATGGAAGGCTCAGACAATTACATGAGGAGTGTTTGCAAGATGTCATACCCCTCAGGAAAGATCTGCCTTTACACCGGACCCAGTTGGATTCTTGGTTTGCCTTTTCTGTAGCTGAACATGTCACAGTGGCTTCACCACTTCTTCATACACGTTTAAGTGTGTGACTAAGCATAAGTAGGAATTCATTTTCACATCTCCAAAAATACATCCGAGTGGAAAAAAAAGATGCATTGACTTTCTTCTCCCCCTTCTTTGCCCTTTGGACTGTTAACAATCATGTCAAGGTTTTGTTTTTGGTTCTTCCTGCTGATGAGATGCACAGACTTCAAAGCTCCAAGCATCTGTTCACTCGAATGATCAAAGAAGCAGAGATGTTGGTGGGAAGTAGGAAAGTTGTGGAACAAAAAAGGAAAGTAGTGACATCATAGCTAGAACTTTCTACAGTGGAGCTCATCAGATAAAGAAGTCTTTAGGGGGAAAAGAGGGTTTCTTGAGCCAACTCTTGTTGTGTCGCAACAGTTGTCCCAATCAGGACCTTGAAACAACAGCCCCACTCCTAAAGTCGCCAACCATCACATAATATATTAATGAAATATCAACCATCGTGGATCCTATAATAGTCAGTTGGGGCCCTTATTGATGGTCTTGCCACTGGAGGCTGACCTATAACAGAGCCTTTTTAGTGGTGATTTGTGACTTTGGAATGCCCTCTGCAGTGAGGTGTGCCTACCTCCATCATTCTTCCCTTGGAGGAGGAACTTGAAAACATTCCTCTTTACGGAGGCATTTGCTGACTGAATAATACCGTTCCTGGCAACCTCGTGATCATTGGATGGAAGAATGCTTTTAACTGAATCAACTTTTACATGTTTTAATTGCCTTTATAATGTTTTTGCTTTGTTTTTCATTGAGGAAGAAGGGCAGGGTAGAAATTCAAATAATAATAATAAATAAAATCATAGGGCTCTTCATATATTTCCCCCCATGTATTCATTGAACTCATGGAAGGGGAAGCGGGACTATGACTGGTGACCCCACCTGCAAAATCGATAGCCCCAATAATGATGATAATGATGATGATAATTGTACCCTGCCCATCTGGCTGGGTTTCCCCAGCCACTCTGGGCAGCTCCCAACAGAATATTAAAAACACGATAAAACATCAGACATTAAAAACTTCCCTAAACAGGTCTACCTTCAGATGTCTTCTAAAAGTCAGATAGTTGTCTATTTCCTTGACATCTGATGGAAGGGCGACCCACAGGGCAGGAGCCACTACCGAGAAGGCCCTCTGCCTGGTTCCCTGTAACTTCACTTCTCGCAGGGAGGGAACCACCAGAAGGCCCTCAGAGCTGGACCTCATGTCCAGGCTGAATGATGGGGGTGGAAACACTGACCCCTTCTTCCAACATCTCTGTGCTTGGCCAAAGGTGTCTGTGTGAAAATGCAATTGCATATATCATTCATACATCCAATTAGCTGGTGTGATCAAGTGTTCTGGGGTGCAGGGCTCTAAGAAGCCTAGAAAAGAGAATGTGCAGTTTGAGAAATGCAACTTATTCTAGAGCTGGTTCTGGGTCCATTTTCCCAACTCCCCACAAAGCAGCCAGAAAGACAGGGTGCTTTTGAGGCGCTATGCCGTATGTTGAAGATGAAGGCCTTGTTTAAGTTTGCAAACTGTGTAGGTTTGCTGGAGGTTAACGGCGTTAAATAGATTGGAGTCAAAGCTTCTCGTTTGCAATCGGCTATAATCACGTTCGGTATGCGAGATCAGATTAGCGTTGGACAGCAGCGCTTTGGAATTAAGCAGTGCATTCCCCTCTCCATTAACATCCTTTCAAATTACAACGCTGATCACACAGCTGTGTGCTGCATTCAAAAGGAGGCATGTGCCTGTCCCAGGGAAGGTCGTTCATTAACAGACTGCACTCCACACATCTACATTTCATTGTCTGCCAGAACAGAGCCACCTCAAGCCTTTTGTGTTGGTCAAGTGCTGCTCTTAGTTACTGGCTTTTCAAAGGACGATTGGCAATAGGGCCTAGTGAAATCTAGAGTGCCTTCAGAGGTGGGGATTATTGCTTTAGTTCTCCAGGTTGCTATGGGAGGATTTCTGTCCTAGTTTCTCATGTTCCTTTTACCCTGCATTACCTGTTGCTTTATGGAACCATGGCTTTTGGCTTGCAACAGCAGATATCATTGGGCATGTTGTCAGCACAATCATACACACACACAAACCTGCTCTCACTTCGTGTTCATTTCTGCTTCACTTCCACCAAGATTCACCCATGAAGGCAGCAGGAAAGAATATCATGCTGGGATACCCCCTCACATTTTGTTGCTCCATGAAGACGTTCACAATTTTATGGGTTAATGGGGCTGTGAACAGAATTTTTCTGGGAGCAGTGGATGCTCAACATCTGTTAGTTTGTGCTAGATTTCCAAAAGTGGCTTTTACATCATGTGAAAGATCACATAAAATGTGGAAATTATGAAGTATGGGGACATGGGGAAAGTGGAATAAAGTGCTCCTTGAACACAGCCCTGCTCCAATTCTTTCCTCTTTTTATTTGAATAGTGCTTGCCATTTTTGTGAATGTATTTGAGATGTTTGGGTGGTGTACTTCACACCAGTTTCTTGGTCCTCACATTCCTTTGCCTCAGCTGCCCACACAACCATCCATGTTGTGGTGAATATCTGTCCATCCCTGCCATTTAATGATTGGCTGCGTGGTGGCCCAGCTGATTTTTTATTGGTCACTGATGTCATAAGAAGACTTCTGTCATGCCATCATGTGGCTGCTGGTGGAGAGGCTGCTGCAAAAAAAATAATTAATTTTTTTATTTTATTTTAAAAACATTGGGATTATGAATATTTTTATTGTTATTTTCAATAATTTATATACCACTTAACACTGTCATCTCTAAGTAGTGTACAATAAAGCTACCAAAGATGCAATAGAGATGAAGTCAGTTAAAATTAGCCATAAAATCCAAAAACTTAGGCTGTGGACTCACTATCCCTTTAAAGCACATTCAGACCACATTCTTTCCCTCAAAGAATTCTGGGCATTGTAGTCTGTTAGGGATTGCTGGAAATCATAACTCTCTCTGTGAAGTGGTAGACTACAGTGTCCAGAATCCTTTGAGGGATATAATGTGTTTTGAATGTGCTTTAAATGGATAGTGGGTATTCAAGCTCACTTAAAAGTGCCTTCTGAAATAAATACATAAGTAAAATGTCTTCACCAAGTTGTGGAATCTCAGCCAGGAGAAAATTCTACAGAAATGGACCCACAATACTGAGCACATGCCACTGTGTGGATACAAGCTGCACTTCCAAGCCATGGGGAACCACAAACAGTGATTTTATAGACAGGGAGCAGCTGGCTAAGCATGCACATAATTACAGGTGCTCATTTTATTATTTTTACTTGAAAAAATTAATTATCCCCTCCCGTAATAAAATGACATTTTGTTTACATTTACACCCCCCAGTAAATGTGCTTAGTATCAGGGCAGCAGACGCAAATGCCATTTTATCAATGCAGTCATGTCAGTGCTATGATTTAACTGAGTTTAAAACGCACAAACTGCACATGCTCAGAGTATTTCTTTCCATTTTTAGCCTGCTGGGGTCCTGCCCCCACCCCCAGCAACTTGTCAATGTAGAAATAGCATGGAATGAGGGGAGAAGAGGAATATTAACTGTCTGCTTCTTATCTGAAGTCTAAAAGGCCATTTAAAAGACCTCCCACCCTCTGTATGCCTATTATGCCCAGGGTCTAAAAGTACCTAGCTGCACCATTCAGCAGAGTGACGATTTGAACCCGGGTCTCTCTAGTATTAGACTAGCACTAACCACTATGGAAGAACCACAGCTCAGGGGCTTTACATACAGAAGGACCCAGGTTTGGTCCCTGGCATCCCTAGGTAGGTTTGTCAGTTTGCATTTCTTTGTGGAGAAAGTATTGATCTGATGTGTAGAGATCTTTCCTATTCTAATTAATTCAAGAGGGTTCTGGAAGCTTCTCTGTGTGAAAGAAACAAGCAGAAGGTTCATGATGCTTGGGTTATACTTTCAGAGAAGCTGAGTACATCTGGTTTAAATTAGTTCTCTCTTCTGTCAAGGTCATGCTGACAGTAAAATCAGGGCCACAAGGAGCCTGAGTTTCACTTTCTCTTTCTGTCTCACTTTCCTTCTGGTGTGGTGTTCTGTATACAGTCTTATCTTGGTTTTCCAATGGATTCCGTTCCAGAAGTCCGTTTGACTTCCGAAAATGTTCGAAAACCAAGGCACGGCTTCTCATTGGCTGCAGGAGCTGGACGTTTGGGTTCCAAAGAACGTTCGCAAACACATCCACTTCCGGGTTTGCGGCATTCGGGAGCCAAAATGTTCGAGTCACAAGGTGTTTGCAAACCAAGGTACGACTGTGTAGTGTTAAGGTTTAGTCTTATTATAACTTATTGTAAGTTTAAGTTAAGTCTGCTGCAACTGGATTTCTTAATGGCAGTGCCAGTCCTGAATGTACTGGATTTGTGACCATTATGCTCATTTGCCGTCAGTAGCAGTAAAGCTCTGCTGGATGAAATATAATTGCCTCTGGTCTATTTTTGGAGGAATCCTGTAATATGTTTAAGTTTTTACTCTGCTAACTATACGTTGGAGTTCTACTCTGGATCAATAGAAGAATTCCATTACAAGGGTCGTGTAAGTTCCCTACCTGAAACCTGGGACTGACTAGAGACTGGTTAGTGTAGGAAATGTAGACAGTGCTGAGCTTTGTTGTTTAGTCGTTTAGTCGTGTCCGACTCTTTGTGACCCCATGGACCAGAGCATGCCAGGCACTTCTGTCTTCCACTGCCTCCTGCAGTTTGGTCAAACTCATGCTGGTAGCTTCGAGAACACTATCCAACCATCTCGTCCTCTGTTGTCCCCTTCTCCTTGTGCCCTCCATCTTTCCCAACATCAGGGTCTTTTCCAGGGAGTCTTCTCTTCTCATTAGGTGGCCAAAGTATTGGAGTTTCAGCTTCAGGATCTGTCCTTCCAGTGAGCACTCAGGGCTGATTTCCTTCAGAATGGATAGGTTTGATCTTCTTGCAGTCCATGGGACTCTCAAGAGTCTCCTCCAGCACCATAATTCAAAAGCATCAATTCTTCAGCGATCAGCCTTCTTTATGGTCCAGCTCTCACTTCCATACATCACTACCATAGCTTTAACTATACGGACCTTTGTTGGCAAGGTGACTTTTTAAGATGCTGAGCTATATGGACCAATAATCCGACTCAGTAAAAGGCAGTTTGCTATGCTAGGGAAGGGCTGCAGCTCACTGGCAGAGCATCTGCTTTGCCTGCAGGTGGGTGGTCCCAGACTCGGTCCCCAGCATCTCCAGGTAGGCTCTGAAACACTGGAGAGCTGCTTCCAGCCATTGTAGACGATGCTGAGCAAGGCGGATCAATGGTCTGACTTGGTAATATGAAGGCACCCTATGCTCACCATAGGAAAAAAATGGTGCTCTGAAAGCAACAGCTTGGAAAACTAGAGGACTGAAACAATGGAGGTGGGCTGAGCATTTGGCTCTGTTCTACCTTTGAATATGGTGATCAAAACTAGAGTTCGTGCAGCACAACTCCAGATGATAAAATGGCTCTGGGACTCAGCAAATGCTCATTCCTGCAAGAGAAGCCACCTAAGATGGAGAACTGATTATTTCTTGCCTTCCGTAGATCAGCCTTGCAGGGTACTGTTGGGGCTCCCTCTTCTCTCCATTCCAATTCAACCTCTAAAATGGGGGTCACTTGGCAGAACTACCTCTGCCAGATTCTGTTTGGACCTCATCCCTGGCCTTGCTCAGATGGTTAGTATTTTTGAAATCGCAAGTTGGCAAGGAGTTTTCCTGTGTATAAACCCCAGTTTGCACGGAGGGTACTTCAGCATCCATAGTAGAATGTGAGATGCCAGTAAATTGGATGCAAATGCAACTTTTTTTTTGCGCAGAATAATTACAGAGAGAAATTACATTCAATAATGGATCTGGCACAATACCAGATCTTTTCCAGGTGGCTTAATCTGCACTGGATTTCCATTTCCCCACCACCATGAGTCTGGAAGCAATTTGTGAATGAAAGACATGGTATTATGATTGATCACTTTTCACATCTCATAACTACTAAATTGCTCGCCTACGATTGTGATACCTCAAGAGCGTCCATGAGATGTTATGAATTCCAGGGACACCTGCCTGCATGTTCATCCACCCACCTAGGCAGAGTAGCAGTGTGTCTGCTACTCCTAAATTTGGCGCTGCAGTAATTTTGTTGTTGTTGTTGTGTTAATGCACTACTCAAAAATCTGAACTGGGTGTAAACAGGCATTAATTTTAGCTGAGGGACAAGGGTGGCTTTTGAAACTTGTAATTAACTTCAAATGCCACTGAGAAAAGCTACAAAAATTATCTGGAAATGCAATACCTCCACTCTGAGGAAAAACAGCAGCTCTCATTTTATAAAAAGATGGGGTGATGAGAAGTTGCAACTGAGTTGATATTATCCTGAGCGGATGGCAGATATTAGTTAATCATAAAACTTGATAAATTTATAGGGAGGACACATAAGCAGTCGCTGCATCCCAGTCCTTGTAAGAACAATCTATGGTGAAAAATAAGGATATGGTTATCATCTGGCGCACAAAGCCTTCCAAGTTAAGGATTTATTTTTTGTAATAATTTTTTTTATTAAATTTTCAGAAAGTTTAACATAGATACTTCAATACATAATAAATTCCAAGTTAGGGATTTCTGGTGATGGGCTCTAGATGCTGATTTGGCTCAGCTCAAAGAACATGCATCCCTATATTATTATAAAGCTTTTCTTGAGAATAACTAAACAAACTTAAGGAGTTTTTAATAGGGTGCTAGATCCATGTTCTTCAGTCTTGGGTCCCCAAATGCTATGGGATTACAACTCCCATAATCTCCACCCAGTTTAACCATTGGGCAGGAATGATGGAAGTGGTAGTCCAAAGCATCTGGACTGCCACAATGGAAGAAGATAGTTTTTTTGCATAGATACTTTCAAAACACACACAGACACACCTTTATAAACATTACTGATAACTCCAAAGTGCAGTAGCAGAGTATTGTATCCTACCATATGCAAAGTGAACAAAAAAAGAGGAAAAAGAAATGGTGACACACCAGTGTAAACCAAGACATCCACATTTCACGAGCTGGCAAGGATGGTGAATACTGAGCTTCTAAGTTGGAAGCATAGGAACAGTGGCATAGCATAGCGGTTGCCCCTGGGGCAAAATTGTCAGGGGGTGCACAATTTCAACACCTGGTGCTGCCTCAATACAGCTACACACTTCCATCGCTGGGACCCATTGAAAATGGCTTCTCCATGCAAACCAGGAAGTGACCTCTCCAGACAACTGAATGACCCTTCTTTTCTCCTAGGGCCTGAGGTCCCTTCAGCACCCACAATAAAATATTTGAGGGGCCTGGGGGCCCCAAAAGTTGGTGGGCATTGCCATTCAAATGGCGTGTGCATGCAACATCATGTGATTTGATTATGCAGGGTGGGGCTTACTTGGCGTTCCCCAATATTTTATTCAAGTTGGTACCCCTGAGTGAAAGGGATGCGGGTGGCGCTGTGGGTTAAACCACAGAGCCTAGGACTTGCTGATCAGAAGGTTGGTGGTTCGAATCCCCGCAACGGGGTGAGCTCCCATTGCTCGGTCCCTGCTCCTGCCAACCTAGCATTTCGAAAGCACGTCAAGTGCAAGTAGATAAATAGGTACTGCTCTGGCGGGAAGGTAAATGGCGTTTCTGTGCGCTGCTCTGGTTCACCAGAAGTGGCTTAGTCCTGCTGGCCACCGGAAGCTGTACGCCGGCTCCCTCGGTCAATAAAGCGAGATGGTCAGGGGTCCCTTTACCCTTTTACCTACCCCTGAGTGACAGCCAACATTTTTTAAAGTTAATGAAAGCTCAGCCATTACACCTTAATATTAAAAAGTTTAATTGCCAGACTTTAAAAAGTATTCGCTCAGGGGGAGAAGTTGGAGTGGCCCAGATGATCTTGGAAACTGCTACAGAGCTACAATTTCCAGAGTGGTTTAACAATCAATCCCTCTTCCCCAGGAACTCTGATAACTATGAATCTGTGAGGGAATTCTCAGTGACCTTAACAAACTACAGCTCTCAGAAGCCATGACTGTTCAAAGTGATATCGCAGGACTTTAAATGGATGGTGTGAATGTGGCCACACTGGCTGTGCCCTACCCACAGGACTATCAGCATGTTCTAATATAATACAGAGTCTTTACCCACAGTAAAGTTTGCGAACTTGTCTTCACCCAAAAGACCTCTCACCCACAGAGCCAACCAGAATGCTGATATAAAAGACCAGAGGCATGCGTTCTATTACAAGGGTTTCATAGAGCCTTCGATTTTACACCAGGAAAATATCAACGTGTGCCATACAAATTGAATTTGATATATATACTCTGTCACAGTGTAAGCTGCTGAAGCAATGAGGCCATCGTGATTCATGTGGAGAGGGTGCCCAAGTTCCTTTAGGCAGGTGGGCAGAGTGGGGGTGGGGTGGACAGCAACAACGCAGTGTCAAGGTTTGGCTTCCATCCTACCGAACACAGCAGGGACAGGTAATTCATGATGCGCTTTGCCCATTTAAAGGTGAAAAGAAGCTAGCACTGCTAACAGAATGGAGAGAAGGCATAAAAATCCTAGGAAGTAGATTCACAGGTTGCGATAGTACTTCATGCACTGCAGAAACAATGGCAGAGGTGAAAACCAGTTGTTGTTCAGTTTTCCTGTTGTTGTTGTTGAGCTTCCAGCAAATGCTGAAGAAGCACATCTTTGTCCTGGCGTTTGACACTTGATCTGCGAATTTTTAGGACTCATTATGTTATTTGATTGTTCTAAACTGTTCTTAATATTGTGATTTAATGTTATAACCTGCCCAGGGACCTCAGAGTGAAGGGTGGGTAAATAGTAGTAGCATCATCAACAACCACAACATTTTTTTTTAAAAAAAATCACCCTGAGACAGTGGTTTAGAAGGTGATTAATAAATTGATTGTTATAATAATAATTAGCAACAATAATCATAGTCATGCCATCTTCCAGTTTAGAACAAGGGGTGGGGAGAAGTGGCGACACTGTGACTACACCCAGTTTGGAGCATATCTGCATCTCTCCCTCCATCCCCTATTTACTGACAGATGTTTGGTAACAGCAGCCATCACTGATGGGAAAAGGTTGTGTCAAGATAACTTATCCTGGAGGGCTATTAGTCTCTGATCTGAGATATGCCGCAAGGAAGGGGGGGAGAATGAAGGCAGTAGTAAGTGCTGGCATTGGAGCCATTTATCACCTACTGCTGTGTGTGGAATAAAAGGGATTCACTTTGAAGACAGTCTATTATCGGCTTCTCGCCAGCTTCATGCTGTCATCTGCTTCTTTCTTTCTTTCTTTTCATTTTCAGAAGTCAATAAATTTAGGAAGGCCACATTTGGAGTGTAAGTACTGTTATACTTCTAAGTTTATATACCGGCCTTTTATTTACAGCTGCTTTGCCCATTTTTCAGGAAAGGAATATTTCGTGCATTTAGGTGTGCCTAGCTACTTTTCATTTACAGCCACCCCCCTCTCTCTTTCCTTTCTTTTCTCTAACATCAACGTTCCTGAATGTCTGCGCCAGGAAGGGGAAAAGGATGACTCCCACATTTTCATATCCTCAACATTATGCATTAAGCTGAAATACAGAACTGGGACAGACAACCGAATCCATCTCCCATTTCAGATGCTCAAGAGGGGTCAATGCAATGGGCGCTAGAGATCAATAGTAGTTCAGCTGCACTGAACATTTGTGAAGTTCCGTTTTCAGTGAAAAAGGTGCTTTCTCAGGGGAGCAAAAGGCTCTATTAAGAAAAAGGAAAAAAATCCGCCTTCCACATTTTAATGCAGTTTCTCTCAAACTTGTTTGCAGTCATGTTTCCATGATTTGCCGCCCTAGACCCCCTCCCCCTTTTAAAGTTCTATTTGAAAGGGCTTCTTTCAATCTAGCCCATTAGGGATCAAACAGTCAACATAATGATGTCGTGGAATCATGTAGCCAATCAGATTTGGTTACATGATGATGACGCTGAAGAAAAATGAAGTTCTCACATCTCCCTCGTGCTGAATGATGGGACGGGAGAGAGGAAATACAATCCTTTTGTACATGGGTGGATATTCCATGTTTTGCCATGACATGCTGGCATTTTATACCACCAACACGTTGTGGCAAGATTTTTGCCCTGATCCAGTTCTATTCATGCATAGTTATTCATGGATATCTTGGAGGGGGGTAAAGGTGAAGGACCCCTGGACAGTTAATTCCACTCAAAGGCGACTATGGGGTTGAGGCACTAATCTCGCTTTCAGGCCGAGGAAGCCAGCGTTTGTTCACAGACAGCTTTCTGGGTCATGTGGCCAGCATGACTAAATTGCTTCTGGTGCAACAGAACACTGTGGCAAGTGCCAGTGGGCACAGAAACGCTGTTTACCTTCCCGCCACAGCAGTACCTATTTATCTACTCGCACTGGTGTGCTTTTGAACTTCTAGGTTGGCAGGAGCTGGGACAGAACAACAGGAGCTCACACTATTGCAGGGATTCGAACCAACCTTCTGATCAGCAAGCCCAAGAGGCTCAGTGGTTTAGACCACAGTGCCACCCGCGTCCCTTTCATCTGGGGAAGAATGCAGATGGAGCTGCATACCTGGCAACAAATTCAAATTGGCAGTAATCAGCACAGATAGACAATGCCTGTATCCTGGTGTGCATTCTATCAGATATCTGTGGCTAATGCATCAGTCCTGTTGATTTAGCAAGGGGAATGTATCCCTTTCCCCCCAGTGCGTGTATTGGCAAAAAAAGTTACATGCTTTTGCAAGGAAATGCAAACCCATCCCACAAAGCAGCAGCAGCAACAACAACAACCGAAAGAGGGGCTGAAAACATTCACAAAATATGTTCCTCCTGTGGAAGGCAAAACACTATCCACAACAGGTAAAGGGTTGGGAAGAACCAGGAAAAGTTGAGTTCAAACACCTCTTCAGGTATTAATGCATGAGGTGACTTTGAGCAAGCAGCCACAGTTCAGTAACTGTATAATAATAATAATAATAATAATAATAATAATAATATAATAATAATTGTGGACTCAATTCTTTGTATTCAATAAGAGGCAGATCAGACTCCAAAGCTGTTCGCAGTCATGGAGCTCAGTAGTTGACTGGGGCCTAGTTAGTCTCAGCTTAGCCTACCTTGCAGGGTTCTTTAGAGGACATATATATATATATATATATATATATGCTTTCGTAGATTTTCACGGGTACAGGAATGCAGGTTTTGGTGTCTTCGGGTGTCTTCCCGTGTAAGAGTCGGGGTGTCTGGGCGACGTTTCGACGAGGTCTCACTCGTCATCTTCAGGCTGGTGCTTTCGGCTTCTTGTTACTGGAACAGAGCTCTGTTCCAGTAACAAGAAGCCGAAAGCACCAGCCTGAAGATGACGAGTGAGACCTCGTCGAAACGTCGCCCAGACACCCCGACTCTTACACGGGAAGACACCCGAAGACACCAAAACCTGCATATATATATATATATATATATATATATATATATAAACATTTAAATACAACATTTAAGAAAGGATCAAGTGGAAAGGCAGGATATAAATGTGAGTAATAGCTATAATTAAATGGTTATCAATAGTGACTGACTCCAGAAGGTTCTTGCGAAGGCAAACAGGTGAAAGACTGTGATGCCCCCCTGCACACCAATTGTACTAGATAGGTGATTAATAACAATTTGCTTTCGGGTAAATGTCAATTTCATGCCAGTTTCACTCAAAAATTGGTTTCCACAGATTAAAATTGACATGCCACGGACGGGCATCTAGACACTCCAAAATGAAATGGCACACGCCTTAAGGCGGTCTAGGATAAGGTGACAATTAAAAATGAACAAACAAGAGTATCTGAAGCAACACTGAACAGCTCACCAATTTGGTTGTAGCTAATCAAGTTTCAGTTTAAAAGTTTATGGAGGAGGAAAGCCTACTTGTTTCATTGAATACTGTGCACGAGGCACGAAAAGAGCAGCCAATATTCATTCTCAACTGAAGGCTGCAGACATACCACCATCTCATTGTCTCCTGCCAGATGTTTTTTTATGTGTTTTTTTTTTGAGGACCACATGCAAAATAAAACTTTAATCTGCAAATCAATTTCACCATGTATAATTCATTTCTTTCTATCCCCATGTCCCTGCTTCCCTTGCTTCTCCACAAATCTACATCTGCTTGGCTTAATCGCTTTACAGTGTCAGAGCATTTTGCAATGTGCATTAGACCTGACGTGTGCGATTCTGGTGCAGAACGCGGACCCAAATGCAAAGGACTTCTGTGAAAATTAATGAATTTGAAACCTTTCTGCAGTTAAACAATCTATGGCCTTTTAAACTGCGAGTGGGGCTGTTGTTTTTGTTTGTTACCATGGTGTGTGTTTCTGTGTTTTTATATTGCAAACTGCCCTGTGATGCTCGAATGAAAGGCGGTACACAAATTTAAACAACAGCCAATGAAGAAAATGGCCATCGAGACCACGTAACACCGGTCTTGAAAGACCTATATTGGCTCCCAGTACGTTTCCGAGCACAATTCAAAGTGGTGGTGTTGACCTTTAAAGCCCTAAACGGCCTCGGCCCAGTATACCTGAAGGAGCGTCTCCACCCCCATCGTTCTGCCTGGACGCTGAGGTCCAGCGCCGAGGGCCTTCTGGTGGTTCCCTCATTGCAAGAAGCAAAGCTACAGGGAACCAGACAGAGGGCCTTCTCGGTAGTGGCACCCGCCCTGTGAAACGCCCTCCCATCAGATGTCAAAGCGATAAATAACTACCTGACATTCAGAAGACATCTTAAGGCAGCCCTGTTCAGGGAAGTTTTTAATGTGTGATATTTTAGTATATTTTTGGTTTCTATGGAAGCCGCCCAGAGTGGCTTGGGAAACCCAGCCAGATGGGCGGGGTACAAATAATAAATTATTATTATTATTATTATTATTATTATTATTATTATTATTATTATTATTATTATTATTATTATTTTGCCATCTGGACCTGGCAAGTCACTGCAACCACCACCTCTTTAAACAGGCAACACATATTTTAAAGACCAAACATACTTCTTACTGTTTTAAAGATTTGCTATTGTTTTTTGGTTTTTTTAATTGATCTTGCCTAAGCTGATCTGGGGCCTGAAGAACAGAGAGAAAATGCTTTAAACAGCAAATAAAACAAGCCATTGAACAGCATTAGAAAGAGTGTTTGCTGAATTAAACTTACCTATCTGCAGACATCGTGGAATTATGTTACCTGTGTACAGTCCTTTTTTTCTTTAAAAAAATGTTTAGGGATACTCTCATTTTGAGTCAAGTAAATCACCATTTTATAGTTAAAATTGTGGAAAATAAATACATTGAATGTATAAAAGTACAAAGAACATGCGTTACCTCATATTACACAGCTGACAGCGCACAGTAACTTCCACATTGTCCTGAGCCTGTGTACACTAACATCTTCCTGATTCCTTCCCGGGAAAGGAAAGGAAGCCGCCATTGGAGGTGCTAAGAACGAAACTGACCAATCACTGCACTAGATTCCAACTCTTACTTCTCACATTAGACGCCCGCTTCTGTCTGAAACTCTGTGACAGGAAATGAGGCCGCCATCGGGGTAGCTATGGAACTGATGATTCACTGTGCTATTCAATGGAACTGACAATTCACCACGTTAGAGAAGAAACTAAAACTTGTAATTTTTTTGGTCTCTTCTCTCATTAGAGTCACAAAATGCTTAGGGATACGCGTACCCCTGCGTACCCCCAGAAAAAAGCACTGCCCGTGTATTAAGTGTTGCATGAACCCTCTCAAAGATGGCATGAGGATTTTGATTTTAGTGAATTCCACTTTACACTGAGACTGACCATTGTGTCCATCTAACTTGTTGTCTGCACTCACTGACAGAAGTTCTGCAGGATTTACATTATCTGGTGAGGCTGGGCATCCAACCCAGGAACTTCTGTGTGCAAAGTAGATGTTCGACCATGGAGCTACAGCTCTTCATCCCTGCTTGATACATGACTGGAAAAAATGGCTGCAGATGCCCACACCAGTGCAAAATCTAGGGGGAATCCCCTTTCCCACTTCCCCTTCAAAGGAGCCATCCTCTTCCTACTTGGTGACCTTAATGAGATGTCAGAGGGTTAATAAGAAAATCAATTTATCTTTTTTTAAAAAAAAGAAAGTGCAAGAAGTAATTAAAGTCTAAGGGAAATCTGTATCATAATTGAGAATGAGTAATGAGCAAGTAGGATATGAAGGGGGGAAGAGTTTGGTAATTAAGACAGGAAGTTGAGGACAACGAGAAGGAATAATGTATTTTGTCACCTCTGGCACAGTGATTGCCTGCTGATATTAAGCTGGCCAGCTTAAGCGGGAGAACAATTGGCCCCATGGCGCAAGGCGGAGCTGGATCCCAGTGGCTCATCGTCAGAAGAGACGGCTTTGAGGAAACGGTAATAGACAGGCTCCTGATAAAATCAGGGCGCTCAGATTAATGAAACTGAAATGCATTAAAAGGATTAAAGAGCAATTGTGTCAGCAATTTATATTAAAACTCCCAAAGTCATAAGTCCTTTGGAATCTGAACAGCAGCATATCCCTGAATTATCTCCTGAGGAACAGCGAGTTTAAAGAAAACTGGGGTAAGTTACAGTTCCTCAGTCCTCCTAGGGAAGTAAGTCGAGACATTTCAACAGTTAATTCAGCCTGTTGGGGCACAACTGCCTACAGGGAAAGCTGATTACGCTTCTGATTTGGCCATATTGGAAACTTTCAGGGAAGGGTCATAGCTCAGACGTGGAGGTCTTGTTTGGCAGGCAAAATGTCCCAGGTATAACCCCCGTATCTCATGGTAGGACTAAGGAAACAACAACTTCTGAGATCCTGAAGTCACTGTTAGCCAGCATAGATAAAATATGGAGCTACATGGACATAGGTCAGATTCCCAGATATTATGCAGGGCTTTTCCACCCACACCCAGAACTCAGTTGTGGCACCTCTCAGCCAGGCGCCATTGCCATTATAAGAAAACAAGGGAGGTGTTCATGGTGAGATCTGGCACCTATTTTTCTAGAAAAACACCACCGTTTTAGTCTATTGTAAAGTCACTGTGTACTTCTGGTAGTAGCCTAGATGCACTTTATGCCTTTTGTAGTGATGTGAAACATCTCCTGTGTCCCACTTACCCAGTGGCATAGCGTGGGGGGTGCAGGGGGGGCGGCCGCACCGGGCGCAACATCTGGGGGTTAGGGTTAGGGGACGCAAATCCACGGGTTAGGGGGCACAAATCCACGGGTTAGGGGGGCGCAAATTACTTGCCTTGCCCCGGGTGCTGACAACCCACGCTACGCCACTGCACTTACCTCAATAAACACTCCTTCTGAGCCTCTGCAATTGGCCTAAAGTGCTGCTAGATACATAGTGAGGATCTGAAGTGGAGCTGGTCAGCTTTAGAAGGACTGCCCTTCCTTCTTCCCACTCCCCACAGAAAGGGCGCTCCTATTCTAAAGACACTTCCACACCATCTATTTAAATGATTATTACAGCACTTTAAACACTCAAAAAATTCTGAGAGCTGTAGTTTATTAAGGGGGCTGAGAGTTGCTAAGAGACCTCTGCTGCCCTACCAGGATTAAAAATCTCAGAGTGGTTTAACAATCCCAGGGAACTCTGGGAACTGTGATTCTGGGGGGGGGGGAGAGGTACCCTAACAACTCTCAGCCCTCTTAACAAACTACATGCGTCAGTATGGTGTGAATGTGGCTTAAGTCTTCTCACATATTGTGAAGGGTTTTGCTTGGTTTCTGAGGGAACTCTTGGGCAGGGGAAATGAAGTCCAGGCTGGCAGAAGCTTTAGAGGGGGCTTGAAGCTCAGAGGAGCTGATAGGTCCAAAACTTTGAAGAAGGCAAAAGGAAGCTGACTTGAGTTAGCTTTTCTACAGAGCCACAAGATACCTCAAAGTCTTCTATCCCTACGGGAAGCCATTGTTCCAGTCCAGATCCCAGTAGGGGCGGAATTCTACCCATCCCCGCATACAAGACCTTATCATGAACCTGTATCATTTTCAGGCTGAGCCCTGTAATTTCATACATAATGGTTCTTATACACAGTTGCTTACATGTCACAGAAGTGAGAGCGATACACAAAACGAATAGGTGTTTCCTGCGTTCCTTTGTGTGTCTCCTCTGCCCTGAGTTCCTCTGTTGAAGAGCACACTGTCAAGGTTTGCAGAGAAGACCTAAAATTAACGATGTCAGACGTCCTTTGTGTTTGGAAGCGGGGGGAAAGGGTGCCGTGTTTCCTATACACTGCTTCTTGATGGTTTTTTCCAGGAAAACCTCTGGGGGCGTGGGGAGAGAAAGATCAACAATATGAGACAGAAGAAAGCAAGTTCTGCCTTTTCCATTGGGGCAGGTGCTTATAAGTTGAGATTGAACAGAAATGCTATCCTGCCATGTTAGGCTTCCCTTGTAATCTTTTCCTAAGAGTATTCCTTAATGTTTCTTCGAGAGCTGATGGTGGCGGGGGAAGGTTCAATTTGGAAAATGTTGGGAGCGTTTAACTCTTCCCCATACGTGTCTTCTCCCCTGGATTGCTTCCCAGCTATTATGCCCCCCCAAAAAAATTTGTTGAAGGTGGGAGAGAAACAACTGGAAGAAGGTGAAGGAAACATTAAGCACCCCTTCTCTGTTGTTTCTTTAGACATCTACAAGAGGCTCAGGCTCTAAGATTCTGTTAGGAGCTCATCCTACTCTCGAGTAGGACCCTGGCAGAGACACATGCCCAACTGGCATGTTCCCTCCCTCCTGGTCAATCGTTGACCAGTGAGCTTCATTAGCTTTCTTCTGCCCGAACATCACAGCGGCCAATGCCAACAGACACCGGCACACTTAGGAATCCACAGAGTGTTTGCAGTTTGTGTAACAGACCTCAGCAACTCAGCATTTTGGCTAACCTACTTTATTTACATATAAACACACATGGAGCACTGCAACATGGCTCCCTCTCTCTGTAGCATCAGACAGCAAAGAGAAAATGGACAAAGGACAATAGTCCCAATAGTCCCACTTCATGGAACACAGTAACAGAAACATCCTGTCTCTGACACTTCCCACTTTGTGGAGTCAAAACATACACTGTCATGTGAAAGACAACAATCCCATGACCGCAATCATGGAGCAGGAATTCTAACAGATTCAAGCCCCCGAACAATTCACTTGACCCAGTCCAAACAGAGGATTGGGCCTTTGCTATTTGGGTATTGCCCTTTGCTTATTGGATACAGGACTGTTCTATTCTCCGTGATTTAATTAATTCACTTAATTGTGCTTCGACAAATTAATTGCCTGTCACAACTATTATGAGGTAGCCCAACTGACTCATCACCCCCCCCCCAAAAAAAAAAGAGATGGATGAAAGGAAGACTGAAGAGAAGGCATGCAGCTGCAGAAGGAAGCCAGGAGGAGGAGGAGGTGAGATGCATCTCAGATAGAATGACTAGAGGAAGGGGCAACAAAGAGGAGCATCTCCCATCTCTCAGCTGTGATCAATGGCCATTTGGGTCCTCCCAAGTCCTTCTGCAGCTATTCCACAGAATGAGAGGCAGGAAATGCAGTCCTCCACTCTCCACTGGCCTGCCTGGGACTAAACAACATTGTGTGGTGTAGTGGTTAAGAGCGGTAGACTCGTAATCTGGTGAACTGGGTTCGCGTCTCCGCTCCTCCACATGCAGCTGCTGGGTGACCTTGGGCTAGTGACACTTCTTTGAAGTCTCTCAGCCCCACTCACCTCACAGAGTGTTTGTTGTGGGGGAGGAAGGGAAAGGAGAATGTTAGTTGCTTTGAGACTCCTTAAAGGGAGTGAAAGGCGGGATATCAAATCCAAACTCCTCTTCTTCTTGATTTGTCACTCCTTGGAGGCCATTGAAGAGAGCAGCCTCCTCTTTTCCACTGGCAATTTGGAAATCTTGTGGGAAAGTGGCATGGGGTGGTGTGCTGAGTATTATGAGCCAAAGTGAAATACAGAGGAGATGTTGGACTTGGCTCAGAGGAGGAGGAGGAGGAGGTTTCCAAATGGGCAGAACATAAGAAGAGTTGGCTGAATCAGCCCTCAAGTAGGACCCAAACTCTAGAGCACTCACTGTTGCCTCTTGTAGTTTCCAGCAATTGTCATACAGACACATTGCAGCCTCCAACTGTGTAGGCAGTGCAAAGCCGTAGTGGCTAGTACAGTGGTAACTCGGGTTACAAACACCTCGGGTTACAAACACTTCGGGTTACAGACTCTGCTAACCCGGAAGTAGTACCTTGGGTTAAGAACTTTACCCAGGATGAGAACAGAAATCGTGCGCTGGCAGCAGGAGGCCCCATTAGCTAAAGTGGTACCTCAGATTAAGAACGGACCTCAGGTTAAGAACGGATCTCTGGAATGAATTAAGTTCATAACCAGAGGTACCACTGTAATCATATATAGCCTTAACCTCTGTGGATTTGTCCAATCCACTTTTAAAGCCATCCAGTTCAGAGACCATCACTGCTTCCTGTAGGAATAAATTCCATAGATTAACCATGTGCTGTATGAAGAAATATTTGCTTTTATCTTTCTGGAATCTTCCAACATTCAGTTTCATTGGATGTCTGTGAGTTCTAGTGTTATGAGAGAGGAAGAAAACTTTTTATCTCTCCATGCCATGACTCGTTTTACAAATTTCTAACATGTTACCTTTCCCTTACCCTTTCTCTAAACTAAAAAAGAGAGAGTCCCAAATGCTGCAGACCTCACAGGAGACTCTCTTCATTCCTTTGCCTTTAATGCCAAGGATGGTTTTTTTACCAGCACTTCTATCTGCATAGACATCAACGAGGGAATCTTAAAAAATAAATTTGTCTCTTTTGATGTTCGGCACATTAACTATGCTCTACTGCAAAGTTGCTTGGGTGTCCATCCAGGTTTGCTTAGTGCCACTTTCTACATACTCATTTTCAAAACCATATACAGTGGTACCTCTAGTTATAAAGTTATTTCGTTCCAGAGGTCTGTTCTTAACCTGAAACTGTTCTTAACTAGAGGCATGCTTTCGCTAATGAGGCCTCTTCCTGCCGCTGTACTGCTGGCACACGATTTCTGTTCTCATCCTGGGGCAAAGTTCTCAACTCGAGGTAACTCTTACAGGTTAGCGGAGTTTGTAACCTGAAGCGTTTGCAACATGAGGCATTTGTAACTCGAGGTACCACTGTATAAAAAGGCAAAGGGACCCCTGACCATTAGGTCCAGTCGTGGCCGACTCTGGGGTTGTGGCGCTCATCTTGCTTTATTGGCTGAGGGAGCCGGCGTACAGCTTCCGGGTCATGTGGCCAGCATGACGAAGCTGGTTCTGGCGAACCAGAGCAGTGCATGGAAACTCTGTTTACCTTCCCGCCAGAGTGGTACCTATTTATCTACTTGCACTTTGACATGCTTTCGAACTGCTAGGTTGGCAGGAGCAGGGACCGAGCAATGGGAGCTCACCACGTCACGGGGATTCGAACCGCCGACCTTCTGATCAGCAAGTCCTAGGCTCTGTGGTTTATAGATGGGTCAACTAAAGCAGGGCTAGGCAACCTAAGGCCCATGGGTCATTTAATTGGCCCACTAGCCGCCCCCGAACCGAGGTGCCTGCTTGGTGAGTCCCCGGGGTGCTGTGATAAACCGGTGCAGACTCACTTCTGCGGTGCCAGAAATTGTGTCTGCGCATGCTCAGATGCCGGAAATCGCATCTGCGCAGACCCCTGAAATCGTGTCTGCACAGGCTCAGGTACTGGAAATCACGGCTGCGCACGCGAAATCTGGCCCACAGAGGGATCTCCGCTGGAGTGAACCAGCCCAGGTGAGGTAAACCTTGCCGACCCCTGAACTATACAGTGGTACCTCGGGTTAGGTACTGAATTCGTTCTGGAGGTCTGTTCTTAACCTGAAACTGTTCTTAACCTGAAGCACCACTTTAGCTAATGGGGCCTCCTGCTGCCGCCGCTCTGCTGGAGCAAGATTTCTGTTCTCATCCTGAAGCAAAGTTCTTAACCCGAGGTACTATTTCTGGGTTAGCGGAGTCTGTAACCTGAAGCGTATGTAACCCGAGGTACCACTGTACTATACTTTAGAGCATGACTGTGTCTTTTAAATAGGCTTTATTGTTGACTATCTGACTGCATGTAAGCTTTCATACCCCGCCCCCATGATTCATAACCCTCAATGCCAACTTTTAGCAGTTCTTAAAAAATAATTTCTGTTATCTTTTAGTTGATGCCACTTTCCTGTTGTTCCCATCTCTACATCCTGTGGATGCATTAATCTATTTCCCACCCAGTTTTTGTCACATTGCTGCTGGAGCCTCCTCACCCCCATTTTTGGCCTCCAGTGAACAGTCTTTGTCTGCCATGGGTGCTCTGTACAGGGGCGCCATCTCGCCCTTGGGATTATGGGTGATTGCCACCCAATATGGGCGTGTGACATTACATGCACATGCCTACTCATACTGTGTGTGATGTCACACAGCCAGTGGGTCACCTTTTCCCTCTGCCTCTGAGCCCCACTCCCTGGAAAAGGATGCCTCACTGGCTGGCTGTAGAGTTGAACTGCTTCTCTCCCTGCCAGCTTTCTTCATTGACTTTGTGGGTGCTCGGCCCCCACAATCATATTATTGTAGGTACCCAAGCACCCACAGCCCCCCCTCCCAGAGTTGGCTCCTATGGCTCTGTATGCTGCCATGTGCACATCTCCCTGGGTTGGGCTGAGTCAGATAGTATCAGGGCAGAGGACCCACAATGTAACTTTGTGGTTGACAAAATGGCAAGGAGTCATGAATAGTGCAGCAGTTTGGAATCAAATGGAAACAAAAGCTTCATTCTAGATGGTGGGGGGGGGGCTGCCCAAATTAACAGAAAAAGTTTCTTGCATCAAATGAAAGCAAAGGCCAATTATCAGTCTGTAATTTATGGTTTGCTGAATACTTAAATTACCTGGCACCCAGCTATGTCCAGAACAGAGCTGTGTCACTGAAGGCACAATTAATGGGCTGCTTTAATTTAAGATAAGGCGTGATGCCGGGGGAAGGGGGAAGGAAATAAATGAGCTGTGTCACCAAAGCCCTGATATTCTTCGAACCTAAAACAGCTTTGCTCTGTTTTTGAGAAAGGTCTTTGCTCTGTGCTTAGCAGGTCTCAAGTTCAGTCTCCGCAATCTCCAAAATGCCTCTGCCGAAAACCCCAGAGGGCTGCAGACGGTCAGAATAGGCAGTGCTGAGGAGAAGGACCAATGGTCTGAATAGGGAGGAAGCTGTTAGAATTCCTGCTCCATGATTGCAGTCATGGGATTGTTGTCTATCACATGACGGTGTATGTTTTGACTCCACAGAGAGGGAAGTGACGGAGACAGGATGTGTTACAGTGTTCCGTGAAGTGGGACTATTGTCCTTTGTTCTTTTTCTCTTTGCTGTCTGAAGCTGGAGAGAGAGGGAGCCATGTTGCAGTGCTCCATGCGTGTTTATATGTAAATAAAGTAGGTTAGCCAAAATGCTGAGTTGCTGAGATCTGTTACGCATGATGCACAAACTCTGTGGATTCCTAAGTGTGCCGGTGTCGGTTGGCATCAGTTGCTGTGATGTTCGGGCAGAAGAAAGCTTTTGAAGCTCCCGAACGAACAATCAGGAGGGAGAGAACATGCCAGTCGGGCATGTGTCTCTGCCAGGGTCCTACTCGAGTGTAGGCTGAGCTCCTGACAGAAGCAGCACCGCGTTTTTAGATGGTAAATAAGAAGACTTTATTTTTTAGAGTTCTCTTTGGTTTGGTGAAGGGTTCACAATTAATTAATTAATACGCCATCCTAAGTCTCTTGGCACATCCCAGAGTGGATTGCAGGATAGATTGCATTCTACTCCCTCACCAAATCATTTGAATATTCACAAACGGGCGGTGGGCAACACTTTCCAGTTTCTTAATCTCAGGGTGATGGGTTCGAACCCCATTTTGGGCATTGCAGGGGGCTGGACTAGATGACCCTTGGAACCCTTTCCAACTCTACAATTCTCAGATTCTAAGAAGATTTTTCCTACGTAATGGGGGAGCTCAGCTGTATCTGTAGAAGTCATAATCCTAAGCTTATACCCACACACCCTGTATCAGTTCACAATGCTCATGCGACGTTTAGAAATGCTATAGAAATCAAACGAGGCCCTCTTTCAGCCTTGCAGAGCTTTAGTCTGTTACTTCATGTTATATTTCAGCACTTGGAAGTTTTAACATTGTTAAAGTTATTGGCAGTAGGCTAGTCAAGCTGAAAAAACACATTCCTCGACTTGTTATCCCTTCTAGGGTTCTAAAGTATATTTTATTGCCACTAAGAATAAGGATGTTATCTACACCACTGAAACACTCCCTTGTTGGCCTGAACAACAGCAACACTAATTGTTTGACAGCACTGCAATATATCTTTCCAAAAGGGAGAAGTCAAATGCGACTTTTCAGGCACTGCAAGTTGCTGTAAAGCATGGGTAGGCAAACTAAGGCCCGGGGGCCGGATCCGGCCCAGTCGCCTTCTAAATCCGGCCCGCGGATGGTCCAGGAATCAGCATGTTTTTACATGAGTAGAATGTGTCCATTTATTTAAAATGCATCTCTGGGTTATTTGTGGGGCCTGCCTGATGTTTTTACATGAGTAGAATGTGTGCTTTTATTTAAAATGCATCTTTGGGTTATTTGTGGGGAATAGGAATTCATTCATATATTTTTTTTCCAAAATATAGTCTGGCTCTTCACAAGGCCTGAGGGACAGTGGACTGCCCCCCTGCTGAAAAAGTTTGCTGACCCCAGCTGTAAAGGATGGTCCTCTCCCTCCTTCCCTCTCTCCCCTCACTTTCTCCCCCCTCCCTCCCTCTCTCTCACACAAATGAAATATGCATTGAAAGAGTATTAAATGTTCTGGGTCCTTACTGTGGCTCATGATGTCCAATACTTCCCTGATGTCTTAGATGAAGGAGTTCAAATTACATTCCTTAACATATGAAGCAGCCAGAAGGCTGATCGCCGAAGAATTGATGCTTTTGAATTATGGTGCTGGAGGAGACTCTTGAGAGTCCCATGGACTGCAAGAAGATCAAACCTATCCATTCTGAAGGAAATCAGCCCTGAGTGCTCCCTGGAAGGACAGATCCTGAAACTGAGGCTCCAAGACTTTGGCCACCTCATGAGAAGAGAAGACTCCCTGGAAAAGACCCTGATGTTGGGAAAGATTGAGAGCACAAGGAGAAGGGGAGGACAGAGGACGAGATGGTTGGACAGTGTTCTCGAAGCTACCATCATGAGTTTGACCAAACTGTGGGAGGCACTGGAAGACAGGCATGCCTGGTGTGCTCTGGTCCATGGGTCACGAAGAGTCAGACACTACTAAACAACTAAACAACAACAATTGGTCCTTGCAGTGGCTGTCTGCAGACCTTTTGACTAGAGATGTTGAGAATTAAACCTGGAAGCTTGCAAGTGAGTTTAGGCCTCTTCCAGGAATTAAACCTGGAAACCTGCAACGAGTTTAGGCCTCTTCCATAAGCCCTTAACTATTTTAGAGGCCACTACATCTAATAATCTTTTATGTATACATAAGGCAGCCGTTTTACTTTCAAATGGAATGAGGTATATATATGTCCTGTCCGTGTGCTCCCTCATGCATTCTCTGTCACAGGAGGGAGCAGAGTGGTAACACACGATTCTTTGCTCTGACCCCAACAGGGTCCTAGCGCATTGTCTCCATATGTGGGGCCAGAGAAGACTGCTATACATATGGGTACTCTCCATTCAAACAAGGCCTATGTCCTACATGTAGAGGCCCAAACCATGGGGTTGTTTCATCACATATAATCTAGGAACTGCCCACACAAGGTTGGCTTTAAGTACAGTGAAGTGTGGGCTGGGTTCCCACGAGGAAAGACACAGTGATAAGAGCAAGAACCTTCATCGAACTAACAGATCTGGACAGCAGGAGCAAAGCAACTGCTTATATACATTTCTGAAGGCCTGGGCCATTCCTACTCCCAAAGTGATTGGCTGTCTGAAGCTGCGAATCATAACTCAGAGCTTCAGGGCCAATGGCAGAGGCCCAAATCCTGAAATGTTCTGTGATTGGATATCATGCATCGAATCAGAGCACAGGGGCTCAGAATCCTTAGTCCAGACTCAATCTCAGGCAAACATAGACCACTCAATACATAACATACAGAGCATGCCAGATAGTGAGCTGGTTCCATAGGGCTGGGTAGGGCCTCCAAAATATCGCTCAGCATTCAAGTTATTTTGTGTCAATTCTAAGCTGATGAATGAGGTTCCCCCCCCCCGTGCTCCACCCTCTACAGGGAGGCATTCACCCCAAAGTATGCTTCTCGCCCGCTCCAAACTTAGGCATCCATGGATTCTCACAGAGGAGATCTTTACATGAGCGATAGGTACTTTTTTGATTAACAGGGGAATGAGCATTTCAGGCTGTTTATCATCTTTCTTCCTCCAGTGTGACATCTCTGCTGATTACACACATTATGGTTAATTTGCAGCTGATAATCAGCCCTCGTTTCTTAATAAACTTCTCATTAAGTGACTGGAGCTGTCACTTTGCCTCCATGTTGCTGCTCCTAAGGATAATCTGTGACCATTATGCAAAAGAAGGGACTGCTGGACGTCACACGTGTCATTTGCAATCATGTACAAAAGCTTCAGAAGGGGCTTGTTAAATAAATGCCCTTCACAATTCATTAGGGCAAAATGGAAAAGTATAATTAATCACCCTATTGCCACTTGGTTACTGTACTTTGCTTTCATCTTCAAGGTAGGGGTGTTTATATGGATGTCACATTTCCCCATTTGACAACCCAAATGTGGGATGGATTCACACATGCATGATCCGCACTTAATGGTTACAGCAGGAGATTTCCGTGTATGTGTGCGAATGAGGTTTCAGAGTCTCCCTGACTGACGAAATCTCAAACACGATGCTTGCCAATTGTCTCCACTTCCAAAGTTTGACCACAAGTGATGGCACAATGGAATATTTGTATGTGTGAACCGAGCCATGGCAATATAGCAAGAGTTGTTGTGGAACAGTGGAGAGAGCATTGCATTTGGCCACAAGAGATCTTGATCCCCAGGGTATCTGTCAACCATGCACCAAAAATTGCAAGGGGAGTAGAAATCTTTCAAGGGGACATGGCACACGGCGTATCAGGGGGCATGATAATGAAATAGAATATGCCCTATTTGTTCTTACATTTACAAATGTGTAAACATTGGAATACTCCAATACTTTGGCCACCTCATGAGAAGAGAAGACTCCCTGGAAAAGACCCTGATGTTGGGAAAGATTAAGGGCACAAGGAGAAGGGGACGACAGAGGACGAGATGGTTGTGCAGTGTTCTTGAAGCTACCAGCATGAGTTTGACCAAACTGTGGGAGGCAGTGGAAGACAGGAGTGCCTGGCATGCTCTGGTCCAGGGGGTCACGAAGAATCAGACACGACTAAATGACTAAACAACAACAACAACCATTGGAAAGTGCTGAGGCATTAACAGTTCAAAATGGAGGAACTGGCTTTCTCTCAGGATACACAGGGCTGAATCCAATGCTGTGGTTCTGCTGGCAACACATAGGTAAAGGTAAAGATAAAGAACCCCTGGACACTCAAAGTCAAAGGCGAATATGGGGTTGTGGTGCTCATTTCGCTTTCAGGCCAAGGGAGATGGCGTTTCTGGGTCATGCTTTCTGGGTCATGTGGCCAGCATGACTAAACCGCTTCTGGTGCAACAGAACACCATGATGGAAACAAGAGCGCACAAAAATGCCGTTTGCCTTCCCGCCGCAGCGATACCTATTTCTATACTTGCACTGGTGTGCTTTCGAACTGCTAGGTTGGCAGGAGCTGGGACAGAGCAACGGGAGCTCACCCCGTTGCAGGGATTCAAACTGCCAACTTTCAGCAAGCCCAAGAGGCTCAGTGGTTTAGACCACAGCGCCACTGACAGCTCTCCCTCTCCTGTTCTCTATAGCCCAATCCACCCTCTCATAATCAGCCCTGGAGGGCTGAGGGACCTTGGGGAAAGAAGGCTCAGAGCCAGGGGATTGGTGGCCCTGGATGTTTTAGTAGAGATTTCAATTCTAATCCCTTTGTGATGCTGAAACAAACCTTCAAAGAGGCTCATCACCTGGGATGCCACTGTTACATTAGGTGACATACAGTAGGACAGCCCCACCCACCTGTCTACTTTTGGGTGGGGTAGATATAGATCTGGTCTGCTGTGTGTGGCGGGGGATGTCCTCCACTCCCTTCCAGTTATTTCATTACAAACTATCAATAGATTTCAAGGTTGATGGGGGAGGGAGGGAGAGAGAGAGAGAGAGAGAGAGAGAGAGAGGTGCAAATCACAACTCTGCAATTATTCTGCTGCCAAAGCGCAGCGGATGTATTTGCAACCATTGTGAGATGTTTGGTATCTTCAAATCCTACTTATCCTGGGGCTTACATAGACCTCAATTTCCTAATTATCTCTGGAAGTTCATTTCAAGTATGCTCGCTTAAATTAAACTTAGCATCTCAGCATCTAACCTAACTGCCTTCTCCCTTTTAAAGTTTGGCTACTGCTTCCTCAGAGATAAAGATTCACAGTGTCTAAGCAGCCTCCTCCCTTTCCATTGCTCTCTGATGTTTTCTTCAGCAAGCTTTTTTAAAAAAAGAAGACGAAGAAGAGGGAAAGGATGCAATCAGGGCTTGAAATGAATGACAGTAGTTACTTTATCTGGAAACCTTGGAGGACATGGGAGGATGTGCGTTTATGTGTGTGTGTTTTCCAGTTGTGAGGTTATGAGCCACTTTTGCAATCAAGGCTGCTTTCACATCATACATTTAAAGCACACCATTTCCCCCCAGGAATCCTGGGAATTGTAGTTTGTTAAGGGTGCTTGTATGAACAGGCTTTTTAAAAAAATCTCCTGTAGATTTCACCACTTTCCACCCAGAAGCCAGGACATTTTCTTGGAGGCCAGGTTAAATAGCATCTCTTAGATTATGGGAATGATTTAGTCTGACTTAGGGTTGCCTTATTTCAAATAGTGGAGATCCAGACAGAAACATCTAGCTGATTTCCACACAGACACTGCTTGCGACTGCAGTATGCCCGGAAAATTTGGCAACTGACTAAAAGGGTGTGGTCCAAGAATTGTATGGTTAGTTGAAACTGATATGTGAAGTTCAGCATCCCACAACATTGTTTGTTTTTTGGCCAAAAATCTTTTTTTAAAAAAGGGAGTTCTTGAGCAATTTTTTATGAAATTCACTAAAATCTACACTTCAGACATGGGTTGCCAAACGTCCAGATTTTCCCAGACATTTCAGTGATTTCTGCCCAGACACTGGCAACCCTACAAACCATAGGATTGGCTGTTGGCCATCCTAGCACCTGGCAGAATTCTCTTTTGGGTGAAAGGGCAAAAGGAGTTCTTTTGCGGCCCAGACTTTTACATCTGATGTTCCTCATGGCTCCCTAGCCAAGAGTCCCTTCTCCCTGCCCTCCTCTCAGGTTGCTGATTCTCACTCAATTGCTTATTTTGCCCCTTTATTTCAGGTACCCCACCTGTGACTGCTCTGCTCCATAGGCTCTCAAATTCTGAGACCTCTTCCCATTCAGCTAGATAAATCCTTTTTCCACGGGGCCCTGTGCCAAATCCCAGCCAAATCAAGCTCTTTCCCTCTTTCAAAGAGATTGCCCTGGAAACACTGGCTGTTCCTAGCTTTGTTTCCCGAGCAATTGCAATGTGTATGGATATTCAGTAATTTGACACATGCTTAACCAATCAGTATTGGAGGCATCACCAGTAGGGGCACAATTCAATATCAATTAAGACTGCAATTTGTTCACATTTAGTAGGGATTAAGGCCCACTGATTCCCGCGGGTCTTAGTTCTGTGAGAACATGCCTAGGGTGAGATGGTCAGTAGACATTTAATTGAAAGGAAAATCTCACAACTGAGAAACCTCAGGCCCGGAGGCCAAACCAGTCCTCTAGAACCTTCCATCTGGTTCTTGGGATTCTCCCCAGGTTGTGCTTTTCATTGGCCCTGCTTTGCCCCTCCTCTTTACTTGCTTTTGCCTGACTGGAATGTGTCTTTGAATTCTGATAATGCGTCTTTGCTTGCCAGGATAGAATGATCCTCTTTCTGTGAGTGGGTGTTTGTGTATAGAAACCTCTGTCTTAAGTGTGGCTGGAAAGTAGACCTACACATCAATCGCTCCACCCACTTTTGCATCTGGCCCTGCCCACCCTGGTATGTGGCCCCTGGAAGGTTGCCCACATGAGAATGCTGCCTCCAGGCTTAAAAAGCCTCCACACCCCACCTTATAAGGAGGGCTGGCTTCAGGTTTGAGGGAACCACTATTCTATCTCAGTAGACACCAGTGGCAAAGTTGCTGCAATGAATGCTGGACAACTTGGAGCCACCCACCGTACAGATTCCTTGCAATGCTCAGAACAGACACTGTGTCCAGTTAAAATGGAGGCTCCAGATTACCTGGCATAAAGCAGGCAACAGTAGAGAGTGGGTCTTGGTGATGGGACACTGGAACCTCAGACATTGTATGCTAATTCTGGATCTTCTGTTTGGGGAATATGGGGAGGACCCTCCCTTGGTTTCAGAGCACTGGTTATTCCCCATAAGCAGTGGCATAGCGTGGGTTGTCAGCACCCGGGGCAAGGCAAGTAATTTGCGCCCCCTAACCCGTGGATTTGCGCCCCTAACCCTAACCCCCAGGTGTTGCGCCCGGTGCGGCCGGCCCCCCCTGCACCCCCACGCTACGCCACTGCCCATAAGCACCTATATTTCTGGTTATTATGAGATATAAAGAGTGGTTTTAAAATTTCCTCTCTTTTTTAGAGTGTATTCCAACAGAAGGTTTCGGAGCCATGGTTAGAATCATCCTTCCCTGCCCCCCCCAAAAAATAGAATTGTGCCCCTAGTAGCATGTTCAGGTTTATATTTTCAATTTTTTCAGAGTAGTGGAGGAGGAGTATCTTGCAGGGCAGCAGGTGAGCTGGAAAATAATTAGAATTCTGAGTTCATCTGGCTTAGACACTGAACCAAAGCAGGCCAGTAGTTCCAAACTGTAGACTCTGCACTGGCAGACTGATCCTTCCAGTATGTATGTTGATGTGTCAGAGCACCTTCCTATATATGCAAAGGGATGCATGGTTATTGAACATAAAAGGGCATCTTTATATTCGTAAGAACTTAAGAACAGCCTGTTATGTCAGGCCCAGTGGCATATCTCCTCCTGCATCCTGTTCAGATACCTGTTGGCCAGTCAGATACCTCTTGGAACCCTGCAAGCTGGACTTGAGCACAACCACCCTCTGCCCACCTGTGGTTCTCTAAAATAATTATACATTCTTTATCAATCTTCTGAGAAAAATATAAAACCTTGTGCAAAGCCACAGAGACTTATGAACTACCCAACCTAAGATGAACTTATAATGTCTGGTTTCAATAGATTTTTCAAATGCTTAGTCTTTTGTTTTATTTATCTTTTTAGGTAAGTTCGTGAAGATACCAACAAAGGGTAAGTTCGGTGTTGTTCACAATACTGAGAGATGCTAGTGAAGTTGTAAATGGATGTTAGTGAAGTTGTAGACAGGGTGCTGGCGTTTTGTGCCTGTTTCGCCCTGGCGGTCCAAGTAAGGCCGCTGTTCGCCCCCGATGGGGCCCTTTTACTGCGGCTTGCAGGTAGCACACTCCCAAGGTAGCTTTCCAGGCTTCTTCAGTGGTCTAATCTCAAAGCCTTGATACGTATATTGATATTCAATTTCATAAAGAATACTATTTCTTGTCTTAAGCTTAAGAGACTGATTGGCTTAGCCTCTGGCAGTGGAGGTAGCAGATAGCCACTCCTTCCAATATTTCACCAGTTCCTAGAGCAATCCAAGTACAAGGTCATCATCAAGGACCAATGATTCAATATTCTGGAATTGAGCGGAACCATTAATCTTGCCCTCAGCAGTTATGGTGAAGGTGGATCCTGGCCTGTGTTGCCAGATGAAGCTCCATGCGTGTATCAGAGCACATTTGAGGTTCTGGATATATTGGGACCATAGTTGAAATTCATGTTGACTTCCATGTCTCAGTCGCTTCTTAATATCATTCCAAATAGCCAGCACTAAACCACACAAAGGCATATTACTTCTTGTTATCAAGCAAATTGAAACAATGAATTGAGTAGCAGGACACCCGCCTGGCTTTATAATTTCTTGGATTGTTAGCAATAGAAGAAGCAAATCGTTTTTCAGGAACCAATTGTTTTCCATTAAGGAACAATGGCAAAGATTCAATTGTCTCGAATCATTTTACAAAGATATTTTGACTGGATTAATTTTTTTAATGCTTCTTCTTTTTTTATTCATCCCACGACATCATCAACTAGCTGTCGCATTTCACTTTTATTGATTTGAAACAGAACTGGAATTTTGATATCATTTATTCTGCATATTGTGTAATTATTCAGTTGCTTCATTTTCATTTGTGCTTTCCTATTTGTTTTAAATGTTATTACTTGCTTCGCTGGTTTTTCAGTTTAGTGAACACCCTGATAAATATTTCTATCAATTGCAGATGTGATTTTTTGCATAAGTAACCAAAATCCTACCAGTGAAGTTTAATACAATATTAGGCGCCAGAGAAGCATGTAGAGACAATTAGAAACTCTCTGTACACATCTGATTAACAGCTTCTTCTTCTTTTTTTTAAGGATGTCATGAAGGGCATATTTACATTCAGAGCTTTTCAGTTTTCCATTTTCCTTGGAAATGTTATTATGTTCATTGTGGCCCTGATGTGTTCCTCCTCCTACTCTTCCAATGATCCATGTCCATACACTCAAAATTGCTTAGAATTCACCCATTCCCAATCCAATGGGGAGGTCAAGATTTGGTCCAGCTCCTGACCTCTCCATTAGATTGGGACTGGGTGAATGGAGGCTGCTCCATTAGGACAAATGGGGACCTACCAACATCAATCTGCCTTCAGCCAACCCCCTTCCTATCTGTCTGGTTACTTCCAGCCAGTCCAGGGGGGTGGAACTGCCTGACAGTTTCCACCTCCTAAGTCTCAGGGTTGTCCTTGTAGTAGACCACCATTTAACCCAACAATAGATGACTAGGGCGACCACTTTGGCAATTCTGGTTTTGGGGGCAACAGGTGTGCTTTTGGGGAACCCTTGAAACCTCCCGGAGCATCAATAAACCCCTGATGAACTTCCACCCCTAAAAACTGCTATATTCTTTATTTAAATTCAGCTCAAAATGTTGCCACCTAATTAGCAGCCACCTTCCAAATGATTAGAATTACGGTGTGATAAATCTGACCTTCTGCCTGGCTTTCTCCGAAAGGAAATAAACTCAGTGGGGAAGACAAACTTGCACCGCACACCTCCTCCCTCAGATTTCTCCCCACCTCCCCTCCTTCCACCAACACCACAATTTCCTGTTGCATATTTTAATGCAATCAGCCGAGTTCACATCTGCACAGCAATCAAATTATAAAGTCAACATAATCCAATGAAATGCTGAAGAGCCAAATAATCACATTCAGGTTAATATTAATTGCTGTGGTTGTTTTTTTTCCTTCCTGCACCTGGATTTACAAAATGAGAAAGTGTGTGTGTGAGAGAAAGGGGGCTGGAATCAAACAACAGTTTACCCAATTAAGTGGTGTGTTAATGCTCCCCTCTTTACAAAAGTTCATGTTCTTCCTGTTCACCCTTATCCCCACAATTAGCTTCCATATTTTTCTTTCAGTATCAAAAAGCAGAAGAGCTCAATAAAGAATTATCTGAAAATGGGTGCCTCCATTTGCCTGCCTCAAAAATTGACTATTTTTGCAGCATTTTAAAAAGGTGCATGGACTTTTATCTCCCTCTCCCTCAGTGCAATGCACTGCTGTGGGATAGCACTCTTGCTTGTCCCTTTTCAAATGCACATGTGAGCCATGCAAACCCCTGCATTCTTACTCGGAAGTAATGAGCTGTTATAGGTTAGGGAAGTAACGGGGAAATGCACTCAAAAATGTGGGGTGAACAAAGGGTTAACAGGGATATGCAGCATATAAGCAAATCTGGATGAGTGAACATTGTCTTAAAACCTCTGCAGAAACAAATCAGAATGAATGCTCCATAAAGACAGGACATGATTGTCTAATTTCCACCTAAGTTTTGTGCAAGCAAACATAGGTGTGCCAGGCATATTTCATTATGGTGCTCACCCATTTATTGAATAGATACTCATTTACTGAATAGATACTCAATAGATATTCAACCCAAAGATATTGATACTTATCTAAACTCAGTTTCTGAATTTAAGAACTAAACTTTGCTTTAAAAAAATGCAAACTTAAAAAATGAGACACAAAATACCATTATTATTATTATTATTATTATTATTATTATTATTATTATTATTGCTGAAGAATACCAAAACTGATGCCACAAAAGCCTCATAAACTAGAGACATGGTTATTCATTCTCTTGAGGCATGGACATTTGACAGTGTTCACAAAACGGGGGGGGGGGACGGGACAGAATTGTGCTGCACTAAGAAAATTCACAGAGTGCAAGAATAATTTATGAAAATAGATGCCTTTAAAAACCCCTCTTTCTTTCTTTCTTTCTTTCTTTCTTTCTTTCTTTCTTTCTTTCTTTCTTTCTTTCTTTCTTCTTTCCTCTCTCTGGTTCAATATTTTAGGACAGTTTTACCAGGCCACTTTGAAATTTTCCAGCCTTGACACATCACTGCAATGATGCATCACACCCCATTATGCTGTGACAGGAGCTCAGTTTGCGATCATCCTTCTGCCTGGCTTTCGAACTGCTCTGCTATTGGTTAGACGGGCTGGTTTCCATTATGTTCCTGGGAGGAGGAGAGGGAGGATGCATCAATATGGGGCGAGCACGAAGGATGGACACTTCCCTGGGTTCTTACTTGCCCTTGACAAGTCTCGCAATATATGAATGCAGCACGGGAGATTTGATGCACTTCAACCTCTGCAATTACTTCTCCGGCCACAAGGACAGCAAGATTTGTTGCTAGCAAGGAAAGGGCCGTATTTTGTCATCCTGTTTGGTTCTAGCTCCCAGCCTTCTGCAGCCTAATAAGTCAGCCCTCGGCATGGCCTGCGTTTCATCAAGGTCGAGTTGTGCTTTTATGGATTTGGATTTTGACGCATTAACCTGTCTTACACCGAGTCGACTGGCCCAGGACTACCAACTCTGAATGGCAACAGCTTTCCTAAGTTCTCAGACACCTCAGATGCCTTTGTCAGCATCCTAGCATTCCTTTTACCTGGAGATGCCTGGAACTGAACCATGGATTTTGCAATGCTGACCATATATCAGGGACCGTGCTGAGAAGGGCTGCACCGAGGAAGAATGGTGGGAGCCACCCCCTCCCCCTGATCCTGATCCTGAATCTTCCCAGGAGCAGGAGGGCAGTATAGATTTGAAACAGTGGTCTGCAGAGGGGCATAGTCCAGATGGCAGAAGCTGGGAAATACTGGACGGGGAGCAGCTAGGAGAAGAAACACTGGGAGAGAGACGGTTAACAGATTCATAGTCTTTTGACAGCATTCCTCCAGCGCCCTCCCCAAGGTCAAGAGGAGCTCAGAAGGTCTCAGAACAGAAAGTGCAGAGGGTACCAGCTCAGATTACAAGATGTAGGAGTGATGTAGATTAATAGGGATGGAGGGGGTGTATGTCTTAATCGGGAGCACCACCATTCTAGGTATCTGGGTTCTTTTGTCTCTTGCTGTGATTGTTAAAGAATCTAACTGGTAAGATGTTCCTTTTGTTTGATCTCTTCTTAGTTACTGCCACGGAGGAGGAAGATGATTCCCCAAAGCCTGACACCATGTGACTGAACGATGGCTCCCTGATGACATTCGCCTGTTTGATCCAGGAGAATTGCTTTGAGAACGGTTACAAAAAATACTCATAAAGCATGGTGCTGGTAACGCCAAGGTTGCAGGTTCAATCTCCTTATGGGACAGCTGCACACTCTTGCATTGCAGGGAGTTGGACTAGATCAGTGGTTCTCAACCTGTGGGTCCCCAGATGTTGTTGGACTACAACTCCCATCATACCTGAGCTCTGGCCTTGTTAGCTAGGGGTGATGGGAATTGTAGTTTGACAACATCTGGGGACACACAGGTTGAGAAAGGCTGGACTAGATGATCCTTAGGGGCCCTTCCAACTCTACAATTCTGTGATTCCAAATCAAAATGTGAAATTAGATCTGGGGTCTCCAGCCAAGGGACTAAACTAGATCTTAAAAACCTCTTTTGTTGTTGTTTAGTCATTTAGACGTGTCCGACTCTTCGTGACCCCATGGACCAGAGCACGCCAGGCACTCCTGTCTTCCACTGCCTCCCGCAATTTGGTCAAACTCAGGCTGGTAGTTCCGAGAACACTGCCCAACCATCTCGTCCTCTGTCGTCCCCTTCTCCTTGTGCCCTCCATCTTTCCCAACACCAGGGTCTTTTCCAGGGAGTCTTCTCTTCTCATGAGGTGGCCAAAGTATTGGAGTCTCAGCTTCAGGATCTGTCCTTCCAGTGAGCACTCAGGGCTGATTTCCTTCAGAATGGATAGGTTTGATCTTCTTGCAGTCCATGGGACTCTCAAGAGTCTCCTCAAGAGCACCATAATTCAAAAGCATCAATTCTTGGGCAATCAGCCTTCTTTATGGTCCAGCTCTCACTTCCATACATCACTGTTGGGAAAACCATAGCTTTAACTATGCAGACCTTTGTTGGCAAGGTGATGTCTCTGCTTTTTAAGATGCTGTCTAGGTTTGCCATCGCCTTTCTCCCAAGGAGCAGGCGTCTTTTAATTTCGTGACTGCTGTCACCATGTGCAGTGATCATGGAGCCCAAGAAAGTAAAATCTCTCACTGCCTCCATTTCTTCCCCTTCTATTTGCCAGGAAGTGATGAGACCAGTGGCCATGATCTACAGTAAAATATATTGTCGGGGGGGGGGGGACCTCAACTATATAGGTATTTCTATTTAAGTTTATAGAATCATTGGATTGTAGAATTGGAAGGGACCCCAATGGTCATCTCCTTCAACCCCCTGCAATGCTAGAACATAGGAAACACAAGATAAGCCTGCTGGATTAGGCCAATGGCCCATCTAGTCCAGAATCCTGTTCTTAGAGTAGTCAACCAGATGGCTGTGGAAAGCTTGCAAGCTGGACATGAGTGCAAAAGCATTCTGCCCTCTGGCAATTTCCAGCATCTCTTATTCAGAGGCACGGTGACAACGGTGAAAGAACATAGCCATTGTGGCTACTGGTCTTTAATAGCCTTGTCTTCCATTAATTTGCCCAATCATCTGTTAAAGTCATCCAAGTTGCTGGCCATCAATGTCTTCTGGGGGAGTGAGTTCCATAGTTTAACTATGTGCAGCATGGCTCAAGTAGTATAGCCAGGAGCCAGGAATGAGTCCTTATGGAATCAGGTTGAAACACAGGACACAATGCACTGTTAACAGGTAGCTGTGCAGCAGTGTCCCAAAGCATTGGCCTGTGAGTGCTCCAGTTGGAAAACAGCCTTTACCAAAGATGCCGTGGACTTTGAAGAAGCACAAACTCAGGGCAAAAAGGGAGAAGTGAACTAACGGCCTCAGTCCAGTATACCTGAAGGAGCGTCTCCACCTCCATCGTTCTGCCCAGACACTGAGATCCAGCACCAAGGGCCTTCTGGCGGTTCCCTCACTGCAAGAAGCCAAGTTACAGGGAACCAGGCAGAGGGCCTTCTTGGTAGTGGCATCCGCCCTGTGAAATGCCCTCCCACCAGATGTCAAAGAGAAAAATAACTACCAAACTTTTAGAAGATATCTAAAGGCAGCCCTCTTTAGGGAAGCTTTTGATGTTTAATAGGTTATTGTATTTTAGTGTTTTGTTGGAAGCCGCCCAGAGTGGTTGGGGAAACCTAGCCAGATGGGTGGGGTATAAATAATAAATTATTATTATTATTATTATTATTATTATTATTATTAGTGGAAGGCATGTTTGGCAAACCCTCACCATGATCAACTCCCGCTCAGAAACCAATGTCCCCACTGTGGAAGGATGTGTGGATCCAGAATTGGCCTCCATGGTCACTTACGGATTCACCGTTAAGATCATTTTCATGGAAGAGAATCTTACTCAGCTACAAGTGATCTCCAAAGAAAAGAAGAAGATAGAGGGTAGGGATGTTTTTTTTAAAGGCCCTGCACCTTATTGCTGCAGCTTCCCATGTTTATTTCTCTGCCTCTGCTTGAGATCTTAAGATATCAGAGGGCAGGGGAATGTGGAATGCCGTGATGTCGTGAGATGAGATGAAGAGTCAGAGACAGGGAACTTGATGCACAGTTGTTGTTTTCAGAAGCAGCAGGCATTCACTTACCCTCTAACAGAGGTGCACAACTGCTCTCAGTAGCAAAAGTCAAATAGACTGCAAGAGGGAAGTCTACTCCATCAAAGAACTACCACTTCCATTTATTATTGCACACAGGAAATGCCCAGTTTTGCTAGGGATGGGAACTGGTCTATAACTATGAAACTGCAACCACCTCCTTCCCCCCCCCCATCATGTTGACAGTTACTTTATCCTAATTGGATTTAGCTTTATTTTTATTCTGTTGAGCCTTGATCTGCCACAGAGACTCTTGTTTCTTAAGGCAGCTTCGGAAGCCTGATCATACTGACTCATAATGATACTGGAAACAAGGAAGTACATGAATTAAGATTTCGCTTTACACTTTAAAGCAAGCATTTCATTTGGTTAGCCTAGGGCATTGGAAGAGATAAAAGATATAGCAGAACTTCCGCCACAGCCCCTTGTTATGATGAACGGAAATGCAAGACTCCGAGTATATTTATAGCATGCATTCATCTCCTCTCCTTGTCAACTCTTAAAAGGAGTGTTTGACCTAAATACTTAAAAACTAGTGCATAATTTGTAAGGAAGAGACAGCTTTATGGCAGCGGTACAGGCTCTGGCATGCTAAAGCAGGCCTTTAAAAAAAAACCTGAGCTGTATTAAAACCCAATTACTACCCCCTCGAATGATGTTAACAGCAGAACTTGCAATCCGCTGTAAAAAAAAAAGTTCAGGCTGCCAACTAGGAAATGTGGGAGATCAATGACCTCACTGCTCTCCCTCTCTTTCCCAACAGGTGGCAGCAACATCACTGCTTGGAGGCCAGGTAAGTGGTGCTTTCCCAGTGACCAATACCTGTTGGGCTAGAATCTGATCATCTACTTTGCTGTAATTTACACATTCATTTTTGTAGAGAGAGAAGGTCACTGGGATGGCCATAAGCTCATAGCTTTAGCCAATATAATAATAATAATAATATCTGGCCCACCCACCCTCCACCCCAGGACACCCCCTTCCATAGCTGTCAACTTTTTTCTTTTCTTGCGAGGAATCCTATTCGGAATAAGGGAATTTCCCTTTTTTAAAAAAGGGAAACGTTGACAGCTATGCCCCCCTCACCAGCCCTGCTTTGTACTTTCCTTGAGGGTTTTTACCTCGCCGGAATGGTGCCCTCAGATATTTCATTTTATGTGAAGTACAAGGAAAGTTCCTACAGTGGTACCTCGGGTTACAGACGCTTCAGGTTACAGACGCTACAGGTTACAGACTCCGCTAACCCAGAAATAGTACCTCGGGTTAAGAACTTTGCTTCAGGATGAGAACAGAAATCACGGCACAGCGGCAAAGGGAGGCCCCATTAGCTAAAGTGGTGCCTCAGGTTAAGAACAGTTTCAGGTTAAGAACAGACCTCCAGAACGAATTAAGTTCTTAACCCGAGGTACCACTGTACTTGATGTCAATAGACAGGAAGTTCCACAGATCTTTTGGGGCATTCCCTCAAAGAACATGGGGAGGGATACTGGGGGCCACACAACTTTGCGTTGCTGCTACCTGCCATCCTTGCCTGGGAGAGGGACATGTTGCTAAAAGAGAGCCTGTTCTATGGACATTGGCTCCCTCTTGAAATCTTCTGCTCTGTGCTGCCGCCAGGACTGCTTTTAATTACAAGTGCGAATGCAAAACGTGTTGGCTTTGGGTGCAACTTCTTTGTCGCCTTCTTCCTTGGCCTGCCCCCAACTCTGTATCAAAGCACCCTGCCTTAATCCTCCATCTGACACGCCCTTGACATGTTTCTCATTGTTTCGCTTTATCGTGGAGAAAGTCAGATCGCTGGGCAAACACAGATTGCTGCTGTAAGTAAGTAGCAGGAAGCACAGTCCATGCAAACAGCTTCAATTAAAGAGAGAGGGAGGGAGGCTCATACAGTGTAAGAGCCAACCTCCATGGCGGGCTTTGCTAAAGGTGCTTAAGCAGATCCTAAAAGTTATTGAAATCCCTGCACACAGACTGCATTGCCTGATTTAGGTTGGTTGGTAAGTGAGGACTTGCAAAGCTCTCTAGGTGAAGGAGGGTCACGGACTGATCAGCCTGTCATCATGCCTGCAAAAAGAGTTCAAAGCAGTCTTAACGTGTTAGAACTGCAGTCAGGTAATGCTCAGCTGGACAAAACATGTTGGAGCAGTGTGGACAAATCCTGCAGCTGGGGAGCCCACATTCCAGGAAGCAAAGAGAAGGGGAATGAAGGAAGGGGAGACCATTGGACTCTTGTAGGTCCAGTCTGTTGCCAGATTGGTTCCTTAACCCAAGCCCTTCCCCCTTGTTTAATAACGCACATCTGAAGACTCAGGCAAAGGGTTATTCAACACACACACAGAGAGAGACCTATGAACAGCAGCAAAGGCTTTGAGCACATCTTTCATTTATGCACATCAGAAGGTGAAAACGCGAAGGCAAATCCATGGAGGGGGTAGGGTGTCACACAAGCCCTGCCCCTAGCATCCCTAGGCATGAGGCCATGCCAGAGCCGGCCTGGCCAAGTAGACAGGGTGAGACCACTGCCTCAGGGGGCAGAAGCTCCCCAGGTGGCACCGACAATTGTGGGCAAGATAGCATCCATTTGGGGCAAAATCTCACCCCAAATCAGCATGATCTCCCTTGAAATCCATGCCAATGGTATTAACACTTCTCTGCCAGCAGTGGGTATGGCAGAGCATGCAAAGGCAGCAGCAGAGCCAGTGGCAGCAGCAGGAGTGGGTAGGTGGTGGTGGGTGTGGCAGCGGCAGCAGGGCAAGGCAGCACTTCCCGTTTCACCTCAAGTGGCAAATCAGGATGCACTGCCCCTGGGCTCTGCTCCCTCAGCCCCAGCCTTCCCCATGTTGAGTGGAGCAGGTCTGCAGGCGTCTTCTACGAATGCTCACTTGAATGTAAGCAGAATCCCCTGTGTTAGGAACTCTGCTTTATGGGAGCCTCCAACTGCATGGAGGCTTCGCCTTGCTTGCGTTTGGGTCAACTTGAGTACAAGCTTCCCACTGTGGACTTCAGAGGGAAAGTGGCAGTTTCCCCACTATTATATCCATCCATCCATCCATCCATCATTTAAAGGATAGGTCTCCCAAGATAGCTGACATCAAAGTGATAATGCATAATACATCTGATAATAATAAAACCACAATCTAAAACCTAACGACCAATCTACACTGGTGGGTTATAACGTTAAAAATGTATAAAAATGTGGCACCAGAGGGCGCTGTAGAGCCGCGTTCAGTCAGCAATGGGAAATTGCATTGAAATTGCACTGAGAGCTATATTATTATTATTATGTATACAGCGTTTTTACGGATCAGTGTAGATCCATCCTAAGCATGATGGCATTAGAACAACAGCTGTTTAAACTAATTCTGGGAAGAAGTCTCATGGGACCATTGATTCTCCCCACCCTAAGAAATTTAGGAGGATCAGTATCAATGACTTTGGGAACTGCAGAAAAGTGTCCCCCCCCCTTAAAAATGTTTAGGGGTACTCTCATTTTGACAATTTTATTGTTCAAACCAGGGAAAATAAATACAGTAAATGGACAAAAGTACAACGATTCACAAAATGTTTAGGGGTATGTGCCCCCCCGCCAGAAAAAAGGCACTGGGTAGCACTTTCAGGTGGAGCTGAATTTCAACAAGGTGACTGAGGGGTTCTTTATCTAACTTAAACCACCACCACCCTAAATTACCAATTCAAGAAGTGTCTTGCAATAATTCCCAGGGACATTACTGGGTGAAGGTATGGCTGCCTCCATGGGTCAATGCTGGTGTTGAAATTTGACCTGACTGCCAGCCCAGGTGATTTCTGCACACAGAAGGGTGGGGCTCTTTTTCTTCACCATAACACCGCTCCTGACCCTAATTGCAAATCTGCAATGAAGATTTGCTTCCTCTGTGTTATGTCATAGTGCAACACAGGTTAGTCAATGCATTGCAATTCACCTTTTCATCCAAGCTGCTTTTTCTCTGCGGGGCAAATACCCAAAGAGTTCCTTCTTCCCAGACCTTTCTCCTGGAGGTAAGTGTCCCTTAGTCGAGCACATTTGTCCCCAACACTTCCTTCTTTTCTTTCTCGGCTAATTAAAACATCATTTGTGTCAGACTCGTTTCCCACTTATTTTCAAAAGCACACACATACGCAGTCTTCCTCTCCTGCACACACGACTGGAATATATTCAAATGCAGCGAAGAACCGCAAGGGACTGTTTTGTTAGAAGCGGTAATCAACCCAAACATTACAAGTGCGCTGCAGGCTAAACAAATTGGCCTGTGGCACTACAAGAGTGATTCTGCTTTGAAAAGCCTCATCATCATTGCCAAAGCATGCAGGTTATGGGAAAGGGAACATTGGGATGCAGCTGAGCCAAGGCATAGAGGGAGTCAGATGGGAAATGGGGACAGGATGCGGCATCTTCAGACTGAGTGGTGTTTTCCGCCGTTTTGGAGGGGCGGGGGAAGAGACAGATGCTTTACCGCCAGTCACTCCAGATGCTGCATGAATATTCCAGCACTGAGTTCTGCCTCTCTCATCACATATTAAGAGCATTTTAATGTGCCGTTTTCTACAAAGGGAGACAAATCTCTCCGTTTCCATGATCAATGTGGGTGGGTGGGTTCCTGCTAGCCCAGGGAACTGGGGAGCAATCTGGAGGCATGAGAGCCTATGAGGAGCCCTGTTGGAGTCCCTGGGGAGGCCCATTGAGTCTAGCACCCTGTTCTTCCAGTGGACAAGCTATGGGAAGCCCACAAGCAAGACCTAAGTAAGACAGCCCTCTCTGCACCTGCAGTTTCCAGCAATTGGTATTCAGAGGAAGATGTCAGGGACTGGCTGGACGAGGAGGAGTGGTGGGAGGCCCAGCTGGAGAACTGCCTAGGGAAGCTTCAGAAGAGGAAAGATCAGAGCTAGGGTGATGGGACACTGACGACAGGGCAAAGGGTGAAGGGGGAGAGGAGGCAGAATGGCTGGGTGCTGAATAAGCAGCAGGCTTCAGTGAGAGAGAGGAAGAAGAGGCAGAAAGCACTGCAGATGTAGAACAGGCAGCTGAGGAGGAGGAGGTGAGGGCTGAGGCTGTAACAGATTCACAGGAGATTACCAGTCCTATTGTATTCAGCCTCGCCTCCAAGGGCTCGGAGGCATTTGCATGTAGCAGAACAAAGAGTATGGGGTGGGGGACTCCTAACAGAGTTTAAAATTGCAGGGGAAACAGTCAGACAGGGAGGAGACTTAGGGGGAAGTGGGAGTCCCAGGTGGTCAGTTCTGGCAAATGCTTTGCTGGGAGCCGGTCTGTATTCTGCTTCCTTGAATGAAGAGTCAACTTTACTGCTCATCTCTGCACTGACCTGCAGCTGAACCAGCTCTGACAGCCTGCTACCTCTGACAGTGGAGGGAGAGCTAGTGGAGAGCTCCAAGAAGAGAGAATGGGGCTTCTAATATTATACGACGGAGGGCTCATTCACACTTTGCTCCACATTTTCCAGGCACAGGTCCAGGCTTCCCATGTCGACGTTCGAGTGGTGTGATTTTTTATGTTTGTTCCGCCACTTTCCTTGGGGAAAACCCATGTTTTACTACTGAACTGGAGCGAACTCCAATTCCAAACTCCTGTGGAAAAGCCAATTGCTTTTTGCTCTGATTCAGTAGCAAAATGCAGGTTTTCCCAGAGAAAACCACCAAGAAACCACCCAAAAAATGCAGCACTTGAACACTGACACAGATAGACCAGACCTGTGCCTACAGATGCAGCACAAAAGGAAGTTTGGATGAGCTATGGTTGTCAAGGACAGCATCAAGGATCAGCATCGTTGGGCACCTGCAAAGGTCCACACCAATTCAGGGGTCCCACAGAAAGAGAGGTGGCGAGTAATTTGATGCTAGTAAGGAGCAAGTAAGCCTACCTGAGGGCTCTCCAAAGCTTGCAACTGGCATTGCTGACAGAAGACATGGCTGTCATTCTGAAAATCCCTGGCCTTTGGTTGCTAAGGGTGGAAATGCAAATAGATTGTGAAGAGTATGCAAGTGTTCTTGAGACTATAATCCCCTTCCTTCTCTCTCTCTCTCTCTCTCTCTCTCTCTCTCTCTCTCTCTCTCTCCCCCTCTTTCCTTCTCTCCCTCTTTCTTCTCCCGGCCCATTTATCCCTTGCTCTTGCTGAACAAAACTGGGCTCAGAAGGATGCTGGTCAAATCTGGCCAACTGTGCAAATAAAAACATCTAAGGGTTACAGTAACTATGCCAAAACTAAGGTTGTCGTATTTGGAAAATATAATCAAAGCAGGCACAGCTTGCCCTCCACACTGTCTCTGTTTTGTTTCGATTCCCAGAGTGCCCAGCACCACCTCATATCTTTCTCTTCCCCCAAGTCCAAGACTTTAACATGGACAATGAGAAGGTGAGGAGGTATCCTAGGACATGGGGGTATAGCCTCCTCCCATCTTGCTGGGTATCTGGGATTTGATGGCAGGTCCCAGGACCCTTGCAAGGAGGCCCTAGCATTTCAACAAAATATTGCAGTAAAACGCAGCTCAGTGAAGCAAAGTTTAAATATCAACGGCAGAAACCAGAAACACCAGGAACCAATATTAGTGATCAGAGCAAGACCCAGGTAAAAGGGTTGTGTTTTCAATTGTCAGATCCATGGGCATCACAATGTGACAAAGCAGGCATCATGATGTGACAAACCTCATACCCCCCCAATATACCTCAGCCCCCACCCACTAAGATGTATGTCTGCAGGCCATAGTATGGTCATTAGCATGGGTAGGCAAACTAAGGCCCAGGGGCCGGATCTGGCCCAATCGCCTTCTAAATCTGGCCTGCAGATGGTCCAGGAATCAGCGTGTTTTTACATGAGTAGAATGTGTCCTTTTATTTAAAACGCATCTCTGGGTTATTTGTGGGGCATAGGAATTTGTTCATCCCCCCCCTTCAAAATATAGTCTGGCCCCCTACAAGGTCTGAGGGACAGTGGACTGGCCCTCTGCTGAAAAAGTTTGCTGACCCCTGGTCATTAGAGCCTCTGTTGCAGATAGCACATCCATTGAACTTACTCTTGTTGAACTGGCATTCATTTTGGTATAGTAACTTTTTAAAATGTGCCATCTATTTCAAACAAACATCTCCCCATGTGAAAATGAGATGATAAAGTTGTCACAGGAAGATCGTTTTACCGTCTCTCAAAATAAGCAGCTGTGAAACTTTGTTTCCCTGGAGAGCCTCCAAAGCCCAAATCTGAGCACTTCGCTACTCCCCTCCAAAAGAAAGTGTTGCAAGACCTTGTTATTATGAAAGACTTTTTGTAGCAGGGTTAAACTTTTTACAGGGTATGCTTATAACGAAGGCTTTCTTTCCTGGCTTGAGAAATCTGAATTAATGCATTAGCACAGGGTAGCCAAAAAAGTGCTCTCTAGAGATTGCTTGACTCCATCTCCCTTCAGCATGGCCAATGGAATGATTGTTGTTGTTTAGTTGTTTAGTCATGTCTGACTCTTCGTGACCCCATGGACCAGAGCACGCCAGGCACTCCTGTCTTTCACTGCCTCCCGCAGTTTGGTCAAACTCATGCTGGCAGCTTCGAGAACACTGTCCAACCATCTCATCCTCTGTCGTCCCCTTCTCCTTGTGCCCTCCATCTTTCCCAACATCAGGGTCTTTTCCAGGGAGTCTTCTCTTCTCATGAGGTGGCCAAAGTATTGGAGCCTCAGCTTCACGATCTGCCCTTCCAGTGAGCACTCAGGGCTGTTTTCCTTAAGAATGGAGAGGTTTGATCTTCTTGCAGTCCATGGGACTCTCAAGAGTCTCCTCCAACTCCAATTCAAAAGCATCAATTATTTGGCGATCTGCCTTCTTTATGGTCCAGCTCTCACTTCCATACATCACTACTGTAAAAACCATAGCTTTAACTAATGAAATGATTGGAGGTGTATAATTGGGCAGTTGAATTAGACACCTCTGTCATGTCTTCCATTAATTGTCTTTTCTCTAAACTAAAGAGGCCCAATGCTACAACCTTTCCTCAGGGGGGAGTTTCTCAGCCTCTGGACTGCCCCCTTTTTGTAACTTTCCCCATTTCTACAATATCCTTTCCAAGGTGACTTGAACCGTACATAGTATTATTGGACCATAGATTTGTATAATGACATTATTATACCCACATTTTTATTTTCAGTCCATTTCCTAATGATCTCTAATGTAGAATTCAAATTTTTCACAGCTGCTGCACGCTAGGGGCAGACCTACTTAAAGCACACCTAACACACATTGAAAGCACATGACTGCCTGCAAAGAATCCTGGGAACTGTAGTTTCCACCTCACACAGCTGCAATTCCCAGCATCTTTCACAAACTACAGTTCCCAGGATTCTTGGGAGGAAGTCAAAGGCTGTTAATTTTGTGTTGGATAAGCTCTGGTGTGAACCAGCCCCAGGTCTACATCTTCATCAAGTGACCCCATGATCTTGCTCTAGCAAAAGATGTGAGATTTCAGAATGTACTAAGGCAGGATTAGACTTGGCCCTTGTTCTAGAGTCTAAGAACAGATTTACACGTGGTTGGACCATAAGCAAGGGTGCAAAGAGCCTTTCCAACATGTGTTGCAATCTGCTATTCACCACCACTCTCTCTCCTGCTCCCAATACCATAATGTTCCTCCCTGCTATGTGACCTAGAACATTCTGCTTTCTCTCTGCTTTTGAAATCTTTACTAATTATTGGATTTCACATCCTTCTTACATTGGACTCTCACACGGAGCTTGTAATTACAATGACAGGAGAGTGTTCTATTAATTGCTGTCTTTTGCTTCCCAGATTTGTGGGTTAATTGGTAATATGTACATGCAACGTTCTTCTTCAAGATGTTCTACATTACAGTAATTAACTGCATATCAGGGCCTGCAGATGTCATTAACCGTTTTGCTGCAGATTACTAAAGGATTACTAACTTTAGAACACAGATTCCAGCATGGGCCTCTAGGACTTATCTGGGGAAGATGGAGGAATATTCTTGCTAGGTTATCAGACTATCGGCCATGGCTATCACAAAAGGGTTGAGTCAGATTGTTGAGTCAAGGTAAAACCAGCAGGTTAACATTCCTGCAGTGGACAGTTGGCTTGTGGAACTCTCTGACACAGGAAATTATTTTCAATAATAAATAATAAACCCAGTTAGCTTTTTGTTCCTTCCTTGTTGCTGTTCTAAACATTATACTGATGGTGGGATGTTTCAACAATCCCCGCCCCCTTTAGTATACAAAACAGAATATGTCCTGGCATGGCAGTAACCCTCTTGTAGGGATGGGTGAATCTGCAAGTTTTGGTTTCTTCCCCCCCTCCCCCCCATCTTTAGTTCAGTTCTCTTCATTTCCACATCAGTCTGCTTTTTTTAAAAAAGGTCCTTGTGAAAAATTAATCAGTCTTAGTGTGAATTTCTCCTAATATACTAACGTTTCTATGTATTTTTGCTTCATATACACATTTTTTTGCAAAGCAATTTCCACCCTAACCAGTTTATAGTGCATTTTTATGTTGTTTTCTCTAATATATGCATTACACGGACCCAATGTGTGCATTTGTACACATTGGTCAGTTGGAGAACTGCATTTGAATGTCAAACCTTTGCTGTATCCCAGACCTCATTTTGTTTTGGAATGTGCAAATTAAGTAGGTTTGACTTTAAATGTGAACAAAATTGAATTCAACCCCATCTCCACTGGAGGCCACCATTTTTATTTCCCATGCCCCCATCTGAGTAATAGAGGCTCTCATGCTTATTTCCCAGAACTCCCTTGGAATGATGTCATGCCATAGAATTGTTCTGAGGGGAGCTAGTTCTGGGAAATAAATAAGGGGCATTAATAGAGGCTTGCAGATTTTATTTTGAGACTTTCTGATAGTAAGCAACCTGTAAAAGGAATAATAGTAATAACAGTAGTAGTAGTAATTTCCCAGGACCCCCTAGGAGTACTGCTAAGTAATGATGCAGCATTGTTCAGAGGGCATTCTGGGAAATAAAATGATGGCCACTGGCTGGCAGCCACTGTGAGAAGCGCCATAGCTACCGGACTAAAAGGTGAGCAAACAGTAGGTTTATATTGCTCTCCTTGAAAATAAAAAGAGAAACAAAGTGTGCTTTCCTTCATCTTAGAAAGCTAAGAAAAAGAGACATTTTTTCCATATGATTTTGGCTCCCGCCAGATCGTGGCCCCGAAATATCCACACCCCAGTTTTCAGTGCTTTTTTTCTGGGAGAGAAAAAGGTGGGGGAACTCACCACAAGGTTAGTTAGTTAGTTAGTTAGTTGCAGGCCCAATCATAGTGCTGCCCCCCCCCCCCGGACAGTGGCTAAATGGAAGATGTGATTAATAAATTAAAGTAGATAATGTAGATAAATTAAAGTAGATAATAAAAAGGTAAGAGAACTCATTTCCCCTGAGTTCCTGCTAAAAAAACACCCTGCCAGTTTTCCTATAGGACATGTTGGAGGGTATGTGGATGAAGATTAGTATTATAGTTTGTTCTCTCTCTCTTTCTCTTTCTCTCCTCTCTTTCTGTATCCTTCTCTCCCCAGTAGAATGAATCTTTCTGCTCTGGAAGAAGGAAAGCATGGTTTAAAATTGGTTAAACCCTAACAGATGAGCTGAAAGTGAGCCTACAGTTCCAAGGGCAGCCGCCGCCCAATGAGGATATTTCATTTCCGAAAGAAATATTAAATTAGATGAGCTTGCAGAACCCCATAAACATGTTGCTAGGCCTGTGTGCTGTGAGCAAGATAATGGAAGTAATAACAAATAGAATGGAGAATCACATTTTAATTAGTCATATGAACTGCTCACGGCAGAAAACACTGTCAAAGCACAAGTTAACACTGTAATGAAGCTGGTTAGGAGCATAAGATAGGAGGGCTTCTAGCAATATAAATGTACTGCTTAATAAGATTTTTTTTTTTTTTTCAAAATTCAAAATAACCATTTCAGGATAACGCTATAACAGGAAGAAGGCCAAATTAGAGAGATGATAGGCAATAATTCACCGGCTGTTTCTAATGCACTGCCCTACGTTCGTTAATTTAGGCTGCGATGCCACGCCAAATTATGTCCTGCTGCTTCCAAGTGAGTTTAGCTCTGGGCTTGTTCACACATGACGCGGAATCTTCCAGGGTTCTAGATCACACAGGGAGGGCTGCAGAAGCAAAGTGAAGAGACTGTGATGGAGGGGGCAAGCCAATGGGCATATATGTGTCCATTGTTCCCTGCCTGCATTTCTGTGAACATCTGAAGGGGGCTGATATCTTCAGCCAAAAAAACAAACAGCTACTTTGCTTTTAGATCCGTGGAGGACAGACTACTGTGCAGAAGAATGCCACGTATAGAAGATGAAGTAGTCTCTCCAGAAATCGCATTACAGTGATACCTTGGTTCTCAAACACCTTGGTTCCCAAACCCCGAAAACCCGGAAGTAAGTGTTCTGGTTTTCAAACGTTTTTCGGAAGCCAAACGTCCGATGCAGCTGTTGGCTATTCTTTTGGGGGCACCTGCACCAATCAGAAGCTGTGCCTTGATTTTTGAACACTTCGGAATCCAATGGACTTCTGGAACAAATTAAGTTTGGTGCTTTTATTTTTGCAATTTATTTTGCGTTTTTTGTAGCTTTTTCGCTTAATTTGTTTTTGTGACTATGTGGAACCCAGTTCAGCTACTGATTGATTGATTGATTGATTGATTGTGTGACTGCGGAAATGGATAAAAGCCCCCCATCCAAACAATGACTATCATCAGTGCAGGTAAGAAAAAAAATAATTTTCATCATGTACTTACTTTATACATCTTACTTATGTTATAGTGCAGTACATTGATTTTTGCTTTCATCTTATGGATCAATGGTCTCGTTAGATAGTAAAATTAATGTTAAATTGCTGCTTTAGGGGTTGTTTTTAAAAGTCTGGAACGAATTAATCCATTTTGCATTGCTTTCTATGGGAAAGCACGCCTTGGTTTTGGAACGCTTTGGTTTTGGAACGGACTTTCAGAACAGAATAAGTTTGAAAACCAAGGTACCACTGTATGACTCAAACCTTCCTAACCTTTGCAATTGGGGAACTGTGGCTCCGTGATGGAGCAATGCTTTGCATGCAGAAGGTGCCAGGTTCAACCCAATTATAAGGATTTCAGATAGCAGATGATGCGAAATACTCACTGCCTGAGATAATGGGGAGTCACTGCTGGAGTAGGTAACAATGGGCAAATAGAAGGCCTGGTGTAAGGTAGCCTTTAATATTCTGATGACCACAGTATGCTGTGTGGGAGTGTTTGTTAAGCAGGTCTCTCCATCCCAGGTGACTCAAGAAACTGAGCCAAGTTGCAAGTTGCCGGTGAGAGCAAAATAAAAAAGTACCTTATCATCCAAAGATGTATGGCTACAAAGAATGGTTTGGCAAAACTTGAATACAGGACTTATCTACATTGGTCAGTTAAAATGTTAAAAATATAAATGTGACACCAGAAGGCGCTGGAGAGCAGCTATCCGTCATCAATGTAAAATTGCATTGAAAGCTATACTATGTTTTTTCTATATAGCATTTTCCAGATCAGTGTAGATCCAGCCACAATGTAGAGCTTCTCACTAAAAGAACTTCTCTTACAATAAAACGTGAAGCAGGTATAGTTTTGATGCTTAATAATATTTACCAAACTTTTCTTTTTTTCTCTCTCCTCCAACAGCAAGTTTGTTGCATCAAGGCTAATTTTCTGTTCTTCATGCCCTCTTCTGTCTGGAACAACCACCACTATTGTGGTTTTGATTGAGATTTTTTCTTTCTTTCCACAAATCCATTTCCACACTTCATACAGAACTCGCTGCAAGAAGGGGCTCAAATAGATAAGTGCAGAAAATGATTTTGAAACCAACTCAGCATTTTTAAGGAATTTGATTTATGAAAAGCTACCGCCTTTCTGGAACACCTTCCTCTCTCCCCACTCCTAAGATTGGTAAATCTTTATTATAGTGTGTATACACACAAACACCTTACATTTCTCGTCATTGCCTACAAGAGAGGAAAAAATAGGTACTTAGAATATCCATTGTGGCTGCTTCTTCTTTTACAAATATTCTCAGAAACCAAAGATAATTGCCTTACCCTAATAGATAGAACATTTCTAAGCTTTTAGGTGTGCATGGATATTTTATAACAAAGAGAACACAGAAGTCTTTTCTGCAAGGAGGAACAAGCCATACATTAAAGCATATGACTAAGAGAACTGAATATTGTACACTAAATTAATAGTGTTTTAAAATAGAGTTTGTTATAGCAGGTAAGATTAATGTTCTGAATCATTACTATTATGTGTAGGAAATGTCCCTTTTCTAGCTAACAGGCTCATTCAGGTTAACTTAGGCTGCATTCACACAACAGTTTATTCTGTTTCCCTGACATTTCCCTAACTCTTCATTTCTGCATTATATTTCACATGGTGCAAAAGCCATTTCTGGAAATCTAATGGGATGTAGTTCATGTTCAGTACTTCTTTCCATTTTACCTGATTCCCGAATAAAACTGTCTGCAGCCCCCTTCACCCAAAAACTCACATACAGCAAAGCATTATATGAGGGGGAATTGCTTTGCAAAAATGTGCATATTAAGGGAAATTGCATACAAAAATGTGCATGTTAGGAGAAATTTGCTCAAAAATGCCGGTGATTTAAAAAAATGCAAAGTGAGCTCAACATATGAAGGACTGAACTTAAAACTGGGAAAAGAGGAAATGAGAGAAAATGTTTGTGGGGAACAAATTACTGCCTCTATATAATGTGCCTCTTGTGGGATTTGCATTGCTGCCAATCTGCTACTGGAGCAAGCTCAGGATAAGGATACTTGAGAGACCACCATATCCCTTAAATGCTCCAGGATATCCAGATGGTCTTTGGGAAAGTTTATCTTGCAATTTCCAAAGATTTCAGAAGTGCACTTCACAGTAATTTGGAGCAGGGCTTTTAGTGTGGCTGCCTCTGCCTGTGGAATGGCATTCCTGTCAAAATAGGACAGGGGCATTTGTAAAACAAAAACAAAAACCAGAAGCATTTTTGTTAGGGGTTGTAGGACAAGACCTGCCAAGAAAAATAAAGAACTTGTTTATGTATGTTACAACAGCAGCAAGAGTCTTGCTAGCACAAGGATGGAAGAATGAGGAAATCCCAACTAAAGAACAGTGGCAAGAAAATTTGATGAGCTATGCAGAATTGGCCAAATTGACATACAAACTGTGTGATAAGGACGACTGTGACTTCAAGGAAGAATGGGATCTTTTTACAAATTACCTAAAAAGACAACAAAAGGATCTGGACTCCTTAACAGATTTTGAATAAACATCGACAAATTTATTAGTTGAACACATGACAGATGAGGCAAGGATATGTACAATTTTATAACATGCAAAGAACAATATGTGCAAAGAAATCAGAGAGGGGAGCTGAGAGAAGTCCTTGGTGGGGGGGAGAGGGAGGGGGGAAGGGGGAAATTAATGTAATTGATTATTTGGACTGATAATTTGTTATGCTGAAATTGTTTAATAAAAATATTTTTTTAAAAAAAATAGGACACGGGCCTATTATCTACACTTTCTGGAAACAATTAGACCCCCCCCAAAAAAAAAGACTTTCCCTGCTGGTTAGGTGGGTCTTTGGAGTTTCTGTTTTGTATTGTTTTAATTTGGCTTTAAATGTATGTGCTGTTCTCTTTGTTTTTACCTATCATTTGTTGTTTTTATTGTATATCTCCTTGAGGTGATTGTGTACAAGGTGATTAATAAACTACTACTACTACTACTACTAATGCCTTCCTTTTCCTGATTCTTCTGGATGCAAATAACATGATTTCTCTGCAGCGCAAACTTAAGCTGTTTTGAATGTGTGCATTGAGGTTCATTAAATTATTCATTTAATCATTATTGATCTCAGATGAATTAGCAAGCAGCGTGATTTAGATGCGCTCAAAGTTATTCATCTTTGATTTTAATCTTGGAGGAAGCAGAGTTACATGCCACTAATGAAAAAGTACAAACTGAGCACAATAGGCAATTTTCTCGCAAAATGTTGAACAACATAAATTACAGATGTATTTATGCTCGAATTGGTTCAGTAACTGGGAGCCAGAGAGTGGCATTTGTATGACAACATCAGGTGGAGGGTGGCACCCTTGCTACAGAGAGCTTACACACACACACACACACACACACACACACACACACAGAGAGAGAGAGAGAGAGAGAGAGAGAGAGAGATTTCCTATAAATGAATGGGGGGTATACTCACAGTTCATTAGCCCTGAATGGTGTGTGTGTGTGTTTAATTCATCAACGCAACTTCTTTTGCAAGGTACATGAAACTGGTTATCAGGAAAGGGTTGAGCCCCGGCATTATTATATTCCCCAAAGGAAAGAAGAGATTTAGTGGTACCTGTGTGAAAAACAAAAAAAGAGAACAACTGAGAAAATAGTTGTTACTTAAGACAATAAGAAGAGACCTGTTGGATAAGATCAAAGGCCTATCTAGCCCAACATCTGGTTCCCACACTAACCAAGCAGGTGCCTCCTGGAAACCCCCAGAAGAAAACAGGAGCATAATATCTGTCTCCTGATGTTGTTCTCCACCAACTGGTATTCAGAGACAAGATGCCTCCGACCCTGAGGGTATTTGCTGGCATCTGTCTGTCTTGAAAGACAGTGGAGTGTGCCTCCAGGGGTGAAATCAAACCGCCGCATTGCAGCACTGAAGCGACCTCCCTAGGGACCTGAGCTGCCAAGGCAACAAGACCCCCCCTCTCGGTCTCACTGATGCAACCCAAAGGGAAGCAGAGCAATACATTTGGCACCAGCTTCGCTGCAGGAGTTGCTGGAAGGAGGTATACAAGCCACCATTCAACCGTCTTAGGTTGTGTACTCCATAGCCTTTTCTTCTCCCAAAGATATCCCACAAGACAGCAAAGATTTAGGATCAGAATCAACTTGAATAAAATATCGGGGAGCCCCGGTAAGCCTCACCCAGCATAATTGATCAAATGAAATGGTGAAAGCACAATTTCTGAATGGCAATGTCCATCAATTTTGGGGGTCCCGGTCCCCTTAAATATTCTATTTGCCCCTAGAAATTTGCCCCTATGATCAGAGTTTTCCTTCTCCTAGATGGGCTACCTTCCCAGGTTGTATAGCCTGGGTAATATAGCCATCATTAATAAATAGATGCAGCAAATAATCATGACTAGTAGCTATGGATAGTTCTAGTCATGGAGGGTAAGGCTATCAATTGCTACCCTAATGGTTGATAGGTTTTGCTGAAATGAGACATACGTTTCCACTGGGACTCCCAAGATAATGTGCTTAGGGTCCTGGTGAAATGCATTTAAAGTACAGGCAATAATTAATATAGGGAAAGTGCAGTAAGTGGATTGATTTTTCCTCTTTCACCAAGAACTGATTACACAGGTCCTTTGTAGCAAAATGAATAGAAATGTACTAGAGAAATCAGATCGTGGGAAGAAGCGACTGGTAGATTTGAGCACTTTGGGGATATATCTTTTGCTTTTTTGTACTGGAAACTGGCTTCTTGAGGGCTGTAATCTGAAATATTCTTACTGAACTATTCAGCAATCTGAAATATTCTTACTGAACTATTCAGCAATCTGAAATATTCTTACTGAAATATTCAGCAATCTGAAATATTCTTACTGAAATATTCAGCAATCTGAAATATTCTTCGTGTAGGTCCTGAAAGACCTACATTGGCTTCCAGTATGTTTCCAAGCACAATTCAAAGGGCTGGTGCTGACCTTTAAAGCCCTAAATGGCCTCAGTCCTGTATACTTGAAGGAGCGTCTCCACCCCCATTGTTCTGTCCGGACACAGGTCCAGCGCCGAGGGCCTTCTGGTGGTTCCCTCCCTGCGAGAAGTGAAGTTACAGGGAACCAGGCAGACGGACTTCTTGGCAGTGGTGCCCGCCGTGTGGAATGCCCTCCCATCAGATGTCAAGGAAATAAACAACTATCCATGTTTTATAAGACATCTGAAGGCAACCCTCTTTGGGGAAGTTTTTAATGTTTGATGTTTTATCGTGTTTTTAATACAGTGGTACCTCTGGATGCGAACAGGATCTGTTCCGGAGCCCCATTCGCATCCTGAGTAAAACGTAAGACGCGACAGCACGTCTGCATGTGTGCAGGTCGTGTTTTGCCGCATCCGCGCATGCGCGTGATGTCATTTTGAGAGTCTGCTCATGCGCGAGCGGTGAAACCCAGAAGTAACATGCTCCATTACTTCCGGTTTGCCGTGGAGCATAACTTGAAAACACTCAACCCGAAGCACATCTAACCCGAGCTATGACTGTATTCCGTTGGGAGCTGCCCAGAGTGGCTGGGGAAAGCCAGTTGGATGGGTGGGGAATAAATAATAAATGATGATGATGATGGGAACATAGGAGGAGCCCAGCTGGGTCTGGCCAATAGCCCATCTAGTCCAACATCCTGTTCTCACAAGGGCCAACCAGAAGCCTATGGGAAGCCCACAAGCAGGATCTGAACATAACAACACTCTCCCCTCCTGTGAAAAGAAAAGGTCATGGAAAGTAGGAGGGATCTACCCAACTTGTTGCATCTTCCTGGAAGAAGCTTGGGGTGGTTGATGCTTTTGGATGTGGCATGTTCCTTTCTCAGCTAGTGTCTCCTATCCCCCTTTAGACACCACCTGACTCTCCTTCCTCCCTGATGCTCTGCCCCCTGAAGCAGTACCCCCCATGATTGATGCCTCCACTCAAAACATGTGGGGATGTGTTGAGCAAAGGATTTGATCCTGCAAGGTGAAGGATGCTCCGCCGCAAGCAGCTTACCCACTTGCATTGATCATGGGTGGCTGTAGTATACATCCTGGAATACACAACAATGCAGTTATAGCTTGCAGGAAATGAACAACAATCTTTCCCCCAAAAAATTCAATTCTGATTCCGCAGACTGCATTACCCCCAGGTTCCTAGATCATAGGGCTATAAGGCCAGGCACATTGTCCTCAATGACTTTTCATTTACTTATTCTCTGGACGTGCCAGAAACAAAGTTCACCTTTGCTTCAGAAATCTGTTGCACCTCCATTTGCTAGAGATGCGTAGTTTTGAGAGAGTTGCGCGTACCAAGAGGACATGGGAGATGAGAGAGGGAACAAAGGGATGGCAAATGTTAATTGCATTGTTCCACCATTGCTTCTGCTGCTAAGCAAGAACCTGAACAAAAATCAGAGCCATTATAAGAAGGAGAATAGCAGATACAATTCTCATCAATAAGACACTGAAATAATGTCAGGGAGGTGATTGAATCATACAATTATGGTAGTTGTAAGGAGACTGGAAATCAAGAAGGGAAGGTGGTGTGTGTGTGCGTGTGTGTGTGTGTGTGTGTGTGTACAACACCACAAAAGCTCTAGAATTGCAAAACTACATTGATTTGACAATTCCATTTCTTGAAGGACAAGTCACATGACTGTGGGTCATTTTCTCAGCATGGGCTGCAGATTGCGCTTGGGACATTGGTGTCACACAGAGGCTGTACCATGATCAATGGCCACTAGCCATGATGATATGTTTTACACAGCAGCAGACACTATGGCGGGGCTGCATTGTGGCAGCAGGGCTGGCGTGGTGCAAACACGTTGGCAGGAGCACTGGATTGGTTTCCCCAGTACATATGCCCTGTGCTGATCTTCCTCCCTCCTGCCCTCTGTCCTGGAAAACAGCAGTGCCCCAGCAAGAGGAAGGGTACATACAGGGGTGTACGAAGGGGGGGCGGAGGGGGCGGGTCGGCCCATGTACCACTTGGGGGGGTGACAAGATGGCCTGCTGCCTTCCCTTAGGTGTAGAGCGGCCAAGGGCACGCGTGCAGTCAGTATGGGCGCCACTTGTGCGCACCGTTCATACGGGCATCCGTACAGGTTGCCTCTCGCCTGGCGACTGTATGGGCTGCCGTGCGTGCGCAGTCCGTACGGACATTGCACGTGCGCCGCTGGGCACTTTGCCCTGCCCCTCAGGTGCCCATCCCGGGTGACAGAGAGGGTTCCTCTGCCACTGAGTAGATAAATATCCCACCACAGGGTATTGATTGGATCCCACCGGCGTATTGATGTTATCCCACCGCTTACCACCACTTTTGTGGCGATCACACAGGGTCCCCAGACTTTTAACGGTCTATTGATCCCTGTGCCACCACTGTGCTCACTTCCCCGCTGCCACCAACCCATTACTCTCGAGTAAAACACTGAGTCCAGACAATTGTATAAAGTGAACCAAAAAACAATTGGCTCAATTCTATTATTTGCCAATATTGATTTTGTTCATATTTGTGTACATGTCTCCTGCTGGCTTCTCGTCATGGGACTCCCATGTGAAGTCTCTATTTCTGGGTCATTCCCCCCAACCCCCCCTCTTATTTGTCTTTATTATGCATCTTTCCCCATGCTTCTTTTAAACTCCACAAACCTGCTCGCAGGCATTCATGTAGTGAAATTTATTCAAGAACATTTGCCTGAAGAAGACTATTAAAGGGAGCCTCTGGGTGCGATCCGTCTAAGGTTCTCTCGTGTTTTAATGTATGCCGACCTCCTGGTGTTTCTTCCGATGTCTGCTGGTGCCCCTGGAAAATGAGAGAGGCGGGAGAGAGAAGCCTGGCAGGCTGCCGTTCTCTGATAAAAGGAGAGTTAGTAGCATTCTGTTTTGAAGGAGCAGAACTTGCTGAAAGGTGAACCTAATACACATTGCAGCCCAGTGATGCTTTCAGTTATGCCTTACATCTTCTCTGAGCAACATAACAACGCAATTGCTTGCCATTGTCTTTAATAGGGGTGGTGGAATCCTGTGAGGAAAAGAACCCCCAGCAAATAAAATTAATTGTGAAAGATTTATGTCGATGGCACTAAATCGCCTTGAGAGTTTTGACTGTGCAGGATAGGAAACTTTCAGATATCTTCCAAATTGGGAATAACAAACCCAAGAAGGTAACTTGAGGAGGGGCCATAGCTCAGGGTAGAGCACATCCCTGTACTATCCTCCCCCCCAAAAAAAAAGGTCTGCTGAAGATGTCCTGCTTGTTAAGTCCATCTTTGTGAGATGTTTGTACAGCTGCAGCTCACAAAAGAGTCTTCTCAGTGGTGACGCCTCTGCTGTAGAATGCACTCCTGCTTGAAACGCATCTGGTACCAACATCAGTTGGTTTCAATGCTGGCAAACAAAACCATACCAGCTTATCCCTGGTATCTCCAGAAAACAAAAGAAAATAAAATTTTAAGTACCGAAGATGGGGGGAAGTCCAAATCCTGGAGAAGTGTTTACTGTCTGAACATACAAACCTGCCTTATTTAGACCACTGGTCCATCTAACACATGGGTAGGCAAACTAAGGTCTGGGAGCCAGATCCGGCCCCATTGCCTTCTAAATCCGGCTTGCAGACGGTCCGGGAATTAGTGTGTTTTTACATGAGTAGAATGTATGCTTTCATTTAAAATGCATCTCTGGGTTATTTGTGGGGCATAGGAGTTTGTTCATTTTTATTATTATTATTTTTCAAATATAGTCCGGCCCCCCACAAGGTCTGAGGGACAGTGGCCTGGCCCCTTGCTGAAAAAGTTTGCTGACCTCTGATCTAACACAACATTAACTTTCAACAACTCTCCAAGGCTTGGACAATGCTATGCACAGCATAATGCTATTCTATGCGCCTACGAGCATTGTATTGGGAAATCTAGCGTGAGACTATAACTTTTTCATGTTGCTGACATGACCTTACTTCAAGATAACTCGAAGTGATCTTCAGATCAGTGAAAACCAGCTGTTTGGCAGGGGTCTAGGATGTCAGAACCTAGGACCTATGGATCAAAAGACAGTTGTTTGTAATTACTCATTTTGTGCCCCATAAAACAAATGTGTAACTTGAAAAGGTGACTGGTGTTCGTTTGTAATAGTATAGGATACATATGTTTGCAGTAAGTGGCCAGTAAGTGGCCAGTACTTACTTTTTTCCAGGATAAAGTTTTCTGAATAGATTGACCAAATATATTTATATAATCCAAAGTTTGCATCTATACGGCTCCTCGCACAGTTACTCTTTTGTAAGGTGCTGTGTCAGCAGTCCTGGGCCCAAAATGGGAAGAGACAGTGCTTGTTCCAACACTCTTTATCTCCTTTAATTTGGCAGCGAATATTTATAATTGAGCCACTGGAGACATGGCACATGGTCATAAGCTTTAGGTTCATCTGATTGGCTAATAGAAAAAAAGTGATAATGCTAAAATATAGAAAATGAGCAGCGGGCTGGTTGGAAATGTTGTTTTATATTAACAGAGTGCTGTAGTTTGAGTTAAGGTTCTTCCAATTTACTTTGGATGAGATTCATTTGGAGTAGCTCCAGGCACATGCAATGTAGGACAATTTGAACTTATTCCAGTAGGGCCCCGTATGTCCAGAGGGACACAATTAGCAGACATATCCAAGTAAAGATGTAACCATTATAGTGTCAGGCACTTGGTGATGAGAGCTATCGGGTTTTGCTTGTTGAGTTGCTTGATTGAGCTTCCTGCTGCTAAAGTACTTGAAATGGACATTAATTTTTATACTGCATAAATTCCTGAATGACTTTTGATGGTATTATAATATATTCATTTTCCTACACTGGGGTGGGGGGGAACCCTACTCAAAGTGAAGGAGTTGGAAGGCCTTTAGCCAATAGTGAGTGAAAGCATAGCCAATGGTGAGCGAAGGCATAGCCAATACGGAGTGTTCTATTTTATTGAATGAATATTTGGAAAATAAAGTACTCTACCTTTGGAAGGAAGGAAGGAAGGAAGGGTTAGTGTGCTAAGTGCAGAGAGAAATAAGTGCCAGTTTTGACACTTCTGACTGAAATGAATAATTCAACAACCCCAGAGAGCAATGGTTTACCTCTTGCTTTTATGTCACTTGGCCTTAGTCTATCAGCTTTGAAGCTTTGTGAGCCATGTCAGTACCCAGATGCCTTGCATTTTGATCTTGAGACATCCAGCTAATGAATGGTGGTTAGGAGCAATTGGCTGGAAAATATTCAAGGCCACAGACTTCAGCTTATCCATAGACCCAAGATGCCCTTTTAACTCAGAGTGCAGCATGGAAGCTACTTGGAGTTCTTTGCTATTTAAAGCCCCCCAAGACCTGAGGACCAATACCTGCAAGAACACCTTCTCTTGCATGGAATTTCCTATACATTAATATCAGTCGGTGAGCCCAGCCTTTGCAGAGGATCAGGCCGCATTTCAGTGCTGTAATGTGCTGTGCTGATGTAGCCCAAACTCACGTTTCCTGGCTTTAAAATGTGAACCCCCTCCCACTTGTATACCCTTCCCACCTTCTGCTAAGACTCATTGACCTATCAACCAGAAACCTATCTGTCCCTCCTCAAGTGCCCATGTGGAAAGGGGTTGTGGAGACTCACAGTTAGGTGAGATGGAGAGACTTGGAGGGTCATGGGTGGTTGAGAGAGGAATTGAGCTGTGTGCCCCATTGTGACCTCAGTTGGATACAACAGGATCTGATTGAGCTTGCCACTAGTCTCAAGGTAATCTGAGCTCTTTCCCGTGTTTTGGAGGAAGGATATCAGTTTTTCTGAATCTGATTTGTAGCCTAACTGGAGAGAGAAGCTGACCTCACGACAACTAATGTGTCCCTTCTTGCTCTCGCTGATAGCCCTTATCTGTTTCTCACCAAAACAACTCCAAGCCAGAGGAGAAACACATTTTCCTTCCTTCCATCTGCACTGCAGCCAGGATGGAAATTGCACACACTATTACCCTAAGTGCTTTTCAACTAAAGAACATAAATAAATAAATAAATAAATAAATAAATAAATAAATAAATGGCATAATTAGAAAATGCACTGCAGAAAGACCATAAGAGGTTAAAATTCCTCCACAGGAGGCAAATATTTTCAGTAGTACTGGAAGGAAGGTGGAAGGAAGATCAGTGTTCTTTTCAAAGACTTGAACAGCAAATCCGAATTGCCCCCCCCCCACAGTTCACAGTTCCTCTGAGCATCCTGCTAATCTGAAAGCTCACTGCCAATCTGGCAGTGCTCTCAGAAAAATGGAAGGCTGACTTGCAAGGCACAGCAGCTCCAGGAGAACTGGCAGGAGGCAATGAGTGGAGTAACTGCAAGGCAGGCAACCATAGCAGAATTTCATCAATACTTGTAAATCAAGCCAGCGATGCACACAACATTGCAAACAAGAGGTTTCCTTCCAGGAGGCTAGCAGAGTGGCCTTTGGTTCTCTTCCTCTTCTAATAGGCACTGTTACATTGATAGTGGCTGAAAGCTTGAATTTGGAAATGGGTGGAGGACAAGATCAGAAGTCAAGAAGGAAATGGAAATGGGTTGATTCACAGTTAGCCGGTTCCCGGATTCCTTGATGTGTGCAGAAAGCTTTTCTGCTACAGACTGTGGGTTCCTTTGAACCTCGGAAAAATAAAAATCTTCTTGCAGAAACTTTACATTTTGGCTTCCTTCTCGCTGTTGCAAAGGGGCTCAAAGCTTTTAAATATTGCCTCTTGAAGAGATGGATACCCTTAACAGTACCAGAACTGATATTGTTTCTGTTCAGAATACTTGTATTCATACAGATTGCTGAAGTTCAGTTAAATTTGACTCCTGGTAAAGATTGTAAGAAGGGTCCTGTTGGATCAGACCGAAATCCCATTCAGTCCAGCTTCCTGTTCTCATAAATGCCAACTAGATGCCTATGGAAGGCCCACAAGCAATACCTGAGCGTGTCAGCACTTATCCTTCATGAATAAGTGGTCCAAACTCCTTTTAAGGCATCCAGGTTCATGTTCAGCTTTACATCTTGTGGGAGTGGATTCCATAATTTATGTGTGACTAGTAGTTATTTTTCCTCCATCTTTTCCCAACGCTAGCCTACCTTGCTTCAATAGGGGGTGAGAACTGTGATGCTTAATCCGATTATGTTGGGTTGTTGTTGTTGTTTTTAAATTGGTAGGGTTTTTTTCCTCAATGCCAGCCAAAAAGAAAATAAGAATACAGGATTAAGGCTGCATTTTTCAAGAGACCTGGACAGTGTAATATACCAATTTACAGGTCTTTGTGGGTGGCCGTCATGAAGCAGTTTAAAGGGCAGGGTAGAGAAAAGGGACCCTACTCATTGGCTAGTCCCTGGCATTAGAATTCCAGTGGTCCAAAGTTCAATCACAGCCTAAGCTTGTATCTTTCAAAAGTTATGTAAGTAGAACCTTTTTATTTGGGCAAGTTTCCAAAGAAACTGGAAGGTTATTTTAAAGAGTCTGTTTGTTTTGAAATACGTCTTACACTTTTCACTGGTTTGAGAATATCCCAGAAAGGATATTTGTTTATTTTTATATTTCTTTTTTGTATGTGATGTATTAAAATGAAAAAGAAAAAAGAAAAAGAGAGAAAATATCCCAGAACAAAATGAAGCAGCAGTATTTATTCATTTTTTTTGAATTTATTTACTGCACCTGTCAGGGAACTGACATCGGAGGAAAGGGAAGTGGTAAGGCTCCCAGAGACTGGGAGAGAGTCAACAGCCAAAGCAGGGACCAGCAGGGGGAGCACGGGGTCTCTGGAGGAGGATCTCAGTAATGCTGAGAGAGACGCAGCAGCCCAGGCAGGAAGCAGCAGGGGAGAGAAAGGGGTGAGAGACACTTCGAGCGAAAATAGCGGGGAGGTGTCAGAAGCAACTGCAGGGAGACCCATGCTGCGCCGGAAGCTGCCACGTCGTGAGTCCAGGAGACGCGTTTCCGTTAAGGAACTTCTTTGCTGGAAGCGCTTCCGCAGACAGCCACTGTCAGACTCTACTAGTGACTAGAGCAGACATGTCTGAGGAGCTCTGTCACACACAGAGGTTTGTGGGGTCGCACAAACTCTGAAGGGGCACAATTTTAAGCACAAGCAGCTAACCATCCCCTGACAGCAGTCTGACAGTCTCTGTACGCTGCCTGTGCAGGAGAAAGCATCATGAGCAACCCAGTCGGAACCGGAGACGCAGGGGTTGGAGCTGGTCCAAGCTTGGAAGAAAGGTATCAAGCTCTGGAGGTCCAACTTGCGCTGCAGACGGCGAGGCTCGAGGAGAGAAGGGCTCAGGATGCTGACAAAAAGGGGAGAACCACTCAGTTCCCCAGAAAGGTACCAGGATTGGTGCAGAAGTTTGGGGGGGACCCCAAGGATTACCATGCCTTTAGGACTGAGATGCAATATGCTCTGAATGTGCAGTTTGATGAGTTCCCTGATGAGGAATCGCGAGTTGCGTTCGTAATTGGGCATCTTGAGAAGGGGGCGCGGGACTGGGTTCGACCCCTGATGGCAACGCACAACGATATCCTAAAGGACACTATGAAATTCTTTCGTGCAATGGATATCATGTTTTCCAGCGATATTGAGGAAGGGGCGGTACGCAGACAGCTAATGGCTTGCAAGCAGGGAAGCAGATCTGTCCGTGAGTACTGGACTGAATTTACCATGCTGATTCACAGATTGGGGTGGGATTTATCGGCGGCACCCATTCAGATGCTATTTGAAGAAGGTCTTTCTTCAGCTGTGAAAGACGAGCTGGCCAGGAGCCCCAGGGCGGGGTCTATGGATCAGCTGACCAAATCTGCGCTGACCATTGGAGCGCGCCAGGAGGCAAGAGCCTTGGAGAGGCGGGAAGGGAGAGGGGAACGTTGGAAGGAGTTACGCATTCCAGACATTCCTGAGCCAGCTTTCCCGCCGGCAGAGCTGATGGAAATCGGAACAGCCCGCGCGCGCGCAGTTTCAAAGCCCAGTGAGGGGGCGAAGAAGGAGGGAAAGGGAGCCCGGAAATGCTATCTCTGCCAACAGCCAGGCCACTTTGCCAGAGTCTGCCCCCAGAGGAAGGAATGGCAAGGGATGGTGGGAGCTGTTGAGGGGGAAGAGCAGGGAGAAACGGAGCAGGTAAAAGCCAACGCCTGGTTGCCAGCAGGGCACTGCAGCCAGGCCAAAGAGCAGTGAAAGTGCCCCTTCCCCAAGTGCCAGTGCCAGAAGCTCCTCGACCTGCTCTAGTGATTGAAGTGTCGCTAGAGCTGCAAAATGGACACCCCCTAAAAATAAAGGCGCTGTTGGACTCAGGCAGCTCCTGCAATTTCATGAGCAAAGAGTTTGCTGCGGAACACCAGATACAGACTATCCCTTTAAGCAACCCCCTGCAGGTGACCACGATTGATGGCAGGGAACTGTTGGGAGGAGGCGTCAGCTTGCAGACCGTCCCAATGATAATGAGGGTGGCAAGGCACACAGAACTGATAGCGTTTAATGTGGCCACCTTGGGAGGCGCTCCCATTATTTTGGGAATGAGCTGGCTAGCCCTACATGATCCGCTGGTGGGCTGGCATCAAAGAGTGGTTTCCTTCGGTTCCGCACACTGCTTAGAACACTGCAGGGCGGAAAAGGGGTCAGCAGGGGCCCAAGCCACCCTAGCAGGGACGGAAGTGATGGAGAAGGGGAAGGTGCCACCACAATATGCTGATCTCAGCGACGTGTTCAGCGAGAAGGAAGCGGACCAACTACCCCCGCATAGGCCCTTTGATTGCCAGATCAATTTACTCCCTGGAGCACAGCTTCCTGTAGGCAAGTTGTATGCCATGTCAGACAGGGAGATGCAGGAATTGCGAGCGTTCATTGACAAGAACCTGAAGAGAGGCTTCATCAGAGAGTCCAAGGCAGCGGGGGGTAGCCCAGTGTTTTTTGTGGATAAAAAAAACACGGACAAGCCGAGGCTGGTATGTGACTTTCGGGCCCTAAATGCAGTGACAGAGCCGGCGGCTTTTCCTATGCCCAGGATTGATGATATTTTGACCAGGGTGCGAAAAGGAAAGATTTTTACAAAGCTGGACCTAAGGGGGGCGTACAACCTGATACGTATAAGGAAAGGGGATGAATGGAAGACCACCATGTTCACCCCTTTGGGGGCATTTGAATACCTCGTTATGCCTTTTGGATTACAAACAGGCTCCGCGTGTTTTCAAGCCTTTATGAACCATGTACTGGGGCCTTTGCTCTACAAGAATTGCGTGGCCTTCTTAGATGACGTGTTGGTGTATTCGGAGAATGAGGAGCAACATGTGAGAGACGTCAGAGAAGTGTTGAGCAGGCTGCAAGCCAACAGACTGTGGGTGAAACTGGAAAAGTGTCAGTTTCATACCAAGGAGGTGGAATTCCTGGGGTACCGCTTGTCAGACAAGGGGTTGGCCATGGACCCCGGCAAGGTTCAAGCGGTGCTGGAATGGAAAACACCCAAGACCAAGAAGGATGTGCAGAGGTTCCTAGGGTTTGGAAACTTTTATCGTAAGTTCATCCGAAACTTCGCCCATCTGATGGCGCCCATCACGGACTGTCTCAGCAGCAAAAAGAAGTTTGTTTGGACGGGGGAGGCGGAGCGAGCGTTTGAGGAACTGAAAAGGGCCTTCGCCTCTGACGAACAACTTCTACATGTGGATTTACAAAAAAAGCTGAGGGTCGAAACAGACGCTTTGGACAGAGCCATAGGGGCGGTGCTTCTTCTGCAGCCGGGGAAGGAGGGGTCAGAGTGGCGACCGTGTGCCTTCTTTTCGCGAAAGCTGAACAAATCTGAGAGAAACTACACGGTGCACGACCGGGAACTTCTTGCGATTTATGAGGCCTTCCGGAGATGGAGGCACCTACTAATTGGTGCACAACGGAAGGTGCAAGTGTGCACGGACCATAAGAATCTAGAGTATTGGAGAACTGCACGAGTGCTCAACCAAAGGCAGTTGAGATGGGCCCAGGAGTTCTCCAAATTTAACTTTGAGATTTGTTACGTACCAGGCCCGGAGAACGTTAGGGCGGACGCTCTCTCACGCAAACCTGAATATTTGGAGGGAGAGGGTGCACCCGAAGAGACCCATGTTATTCCCGAGGACCGCTGGGTGTGTGGGGCGGCTCTGGTGGGGCAAAGGGAACTGGTAGAGGGAACGGTGCAGGATGAATACGCCCAGGACAAACTCAGGGGTCTCAGGAGGGAGGGAGACAAACCCGGGGGTTTTGAGGAGAGAAACGGGGCGTTGTACTACAAGGGAGCGTTATACATACCTGAAGGGGAATTGAGGGAAAAGGTACTCAAGCAACTGCACGATAGCCCCACAGCAGGGCATTTTGGGCAACACAAAACCATGTGGCTGGTTACCAGGGAATTCTGGTGGCCCAAGGTCAGGGAAGATGTGCGGGAATATGTGAGAGGGTGTGACCGATGTCAACGAGCCAAGGGGGAGAGGAGGGCACCGGCAGGTTTATTAGAACCACTACCCACGCCAGAAAGACCATGGGAGGCAGTGGCAATAGATTTCATGACTGATCTGCCCAGGTCCAAAGGGAAGACAGCCATTATGGTTGTGGTAGACCTGTTAACCAAGATGGCCCACTTTATAGCCTGCTCACATGCGGTCACAGCAGAAGAAACCGCTAAATTGTTTGTGGAAAATGTGTTTAGGTTGCATGGTGCCCCCTTGAGGGTGGTTTCGGACCGAGGGAAACAATTTACTTCCAGGTTCTGGAGGAAGCTCATGAGCTTATTGCATGTAGAGGTGAATTTTTCCACTGCCCGTCATCCAGAAACCAATGGGCAGGCGGAAAGAGCTAATGGTGTCCTCCAGCAATATTTGAGGTGTTATGTGAATGACAGAGAGAATGATTGGGTGGAGAAGCTGGCGTTGGCAGAATTTGCCTATAACAATGCAGAGAACGTGTCCACGGGGATGAGCCCTTTTTTGGCCAATCACGGGTGTCATCCCCGAGCCTTCCCAGGGGGGGAGGGGGAGAACTGGAGCGTTCCTGCCGCAGAACAGTTCGTTGAAGAAATGGAAGCGATCCATCGCCAGCTCCAACTTAATTTAAACAGGGCGAAGGAGGAATATAAGAGGCAGGCAGACAAAACCAGAAGGGAAGGGGAAAGCATTAGGGTGGGGGACCAGGTGTGGCTGTCCACCCAAGGGTTACCATTTAAAGGAGGTTGTAAGAAGTTAAGACCCAAAAGACTGGGCCCATTTGAAGTCACGCAACAGGTCAACCCAGTGGCTTTCAGACTCCGGTTACCGAACCACATGAAGTTGCACCCAGTGTTCCATAGATCATTGCTGTCACCGTATATAGGGGACAGAGAGGGGAGGGTCAATAGGGGACCAGCTATGGAGGAAAAAGAACACAGCTACCATGTAGCGGAGATTCTCGATTCCAGGTGGAGGGGAGAGCAAGTAGAGTATTTGGTAATGTGGGAAGGGGAGCCGGAGTCGGAAAACACCTGGGTCAGGGCAGAGGAGGTAGATGACGAGGTTTTGATTGAAACTTTTCATCAGAGATTCCCTAGAAAACCCCAGCCAGTGGCGAGGTTCCGGAGGGAATACTTCGCCACCACCGACGACGAAGAAGAGTTGGAGGGGTTCGCTGATTCCGAGGTGGAGGAGGATTCAGCGAGTCGGAACGAAGACCGATGGAGGGAATTGTTCGAGACGTCTGAAGATGAAGAGGATTCTTTTAGGGGTTTCAGCTCCTCACCGCCCAGAGGAGAAAGTAGGGGCGGGGGAGAGGGGGGCCCTGGAGGGGAGGTGGATGTCAGGGAACTGACATCGGAGGAAAGGGAAGTGGTAAGGCTCCCAGAGACTGGGAGAGAGTCAACAGCCAAAGCAGGGACCAGCAGGGGGAGCGCGGGGTCTCTGGAGGAGGATCTCAGTAATGCTGAGAGAGACGCAGCAGCCCAGGCAGGAAGCAGCAGGGGAGAGAAAGGGGTGAGAGACACTTCGAGCGAAAATAGCGGGGAGGTGTCAGAAGCAACTGCAGGGAGACCCATGCTGCGCCGGAAGCTGCCACGTCGTGAGTCCAGGAGACGCGTTTCCGTTAAGGAACTTCTTTGCTGGAAGCGCTTCCGCAGACAGCCACTGTCAGACTCTACTAGTGACTAGAGCAGACATGTCTGAGGAGCTCTGTCACACACAGAGGTTTGTGGGGTCGCACAAACTCTGAAGGGGCACAATTTTAAGCACAAGCAGCTAACCATCCCCTGACAGCACCCAAGTTGGTTTACATTTTTTTAATATTAAAAAGAAATAAGTCACCATAAAATACAGAGCACCAGAGTTCCTTCATTTTTGCTTGGGGTTGTTTGCTTTTGCCACCCCTTAGGTGCTACAAAAGTCCTTAGGTAGCCCCTTTTAAGTACCCTCTGGGAAAGTAATAGTGCATTCAAACTTATTCCATCCTAGGGTTCTTTATGCAAGGATTTTAAAAAGGGGTTGCTATTAGATATCGCAGTCACCGAGCAAACCATGTACAATGGGCATAAAATGATGCTTTAATATGCAATTGGTTCCCCATGAGAAGACTTGTGTATTGGTAAAATGATGCTATTATGTTCATGCATGGGCCTTCCATTTTGACCAGGGATGGGGACCCTGTGGCTCTCCAGATGTTCCTAGACTTTAACTTGCATCAGCCTCAGCCAGCATAGCTAATGGTCATAGATACTGGAAGTTGTAGCCCAACGACATCTGGAAGTGCTAATGTTCCTCATCCCAGATTTTGACTCACCCTTCTAAAAAGGATGCACTTCCCAGTTGTGGAACACATGTCTCGTAAGAAGAAACTCCCAAGGCTCTCTGCTAAAAATGATCTCAGGCAGCAGGTGTGGGAAATACCATTGCTAGTTAGTGTGAATAATAGTAAGCTAGCTGACCCATTAGTCTGGCTTGGTGCAAGACAGGCTTATAAGCCTGCACACCTTTGCATTTTCATTTCTGAGTTCAAGTCAATGGTTAATCTGAAATATAAATCCCTAAACAACTTGGGTCCAAAGTACCAGAAACATTGCTTCATTTTTTACAGAACAGTCCAAGATTTAAGAGGATCAGGAAAGGTCTTGTTGGTGGTTCAAGGAACCAGAGGACATGAGATTCCAGACTGTGGAACCCTCTGCCTCCTGATGTTGCATAGCCCCAACACTGGGGTCTTTCAGAAAGCATCTAAATGTCTATTTTTAAAAAACCCATGCTTTTGTGAGTATGCACTGGCAATTAGTCTCTTTATTTGCAGATTATTGTTTTAGTTGTCCATTGTCTATATAATTTTATTTCTATTGTGCTGTCACTGCCCCCCTCCCCTTGCAGAACATTGGATGCATCATGTGCTATGCACTGTGTGAGAAAGCAGCTAGCGAGCCATTCTTACAATGCACTGTGGGCCTGAGTTAAGGAATATTTAGCAGACTCTGCTGTTGGAAGCCAATAAAAGGGTGCAGTGTGTGATGCTTTTGAGGACTGAGCTATATCGGGCCACGTTCAAATCTCAATAAAACTTCTCTCCATTGAAACCTTGTGATCGAGGCTGGAATTTTGGTCCATGTGGAACATAAAAGAAAAGGACGAGAACTTCATTCTCCGATAGCTCTTATTTCAGCTTTGGGATGGAATTTAATGAAGGATATTATCCATCACAGGAGAGAAGTTCTGCAGTAGTCTCCTAAGAACAGTCAATGTAGGGCAAAGGACATGATTAGTTTTCAAACAGAGCTGGGCAAATTTATGACTACTCTTAGATGGCGTGTTTTTAATCTGACGCTTCAGCAGTTGCCTGAGACTAGGAAGTATTTTCCCCCCACTCACACGCAATCCTCTGAAACAGAAGAGGTGGCAACCAGGAAAAATAGAGGAGCCAAGTAGAGAAGGGGGCATTATTAAACTGTATGTTATTCATGCTTTACTACTATCTGCTGATAGTTTTAAAAACCACTGGAGTGGTCACTAGATTGCATTTTTCATGGGTCAGACATGCACGAGATGGAAGGGTGCGCTGAGAGGCATTTGCAGCATGGGTGCTTTCCATCAGAGAAAACTTGCAAAAGACACGATGCATTGTTTTGTGCCGTAATCTTTTTTCAGTCTCCCCCCACCCAGCCTGAGAATGTCTAGCAAAGAGATGAGGAACCTGCATGCATCTCCAGTTATTAGACTCCCAGCTCCCATCAGCCCCAGCCAGCATGGCCAATGATAAGGGATGATGGGCGTCCAGCAGTATCTTACCCCTATTTTAGCCTTTTCAATGAGATGTGTTTTTGTTGGCACACATACCCAGAAGAAAGAAGTGTGGTGCAGGGGATAGGCGCATATAGGCCAGGGGGAAATAGGTCATGTACATAGTGCGGAATGCCATGCATAATATAATAGAAGTCCAATACAGTGGTACCTCAGGTTACAGATGCTTCAGGTTACAGATGCTTCAGGTTACAGACTCCACTAACCCAGAAATAGTACCTCGGGTTAAGAACTTTGCTTCAGGATGAGAAGAGAAATCATGCGGCGGCAGTGCGGCGGCAGCGGCAGGCCCCATTAGCTAAAGTGGTACCTCAGGTTAAGAACAGTTTCAGGTTAAGAAAGGACCTCCAGAATGAATTAAGGATCTAGAAGTCTTGGTTGACCACAAACTTGACATGAGCCAACAGTGTGACGCGGCAGCTTAAAAAGCCAATGCAATTCTGGGTTGCATCAATAGGAGTATAGCATCTAGGTCAAGGGAAGTAATAGTGCCACTGTATTCTGCTCTGGTCAGACCTCACCTGGAGTACTGTGTCCAGTTCTGGGCACCACAGTTCAAGAAGGACACTGAGAAACTGGAACGTGTCCAGAGGAGGGCAACCAAAATGGTCAAAGGCCTGGAAACGATGCCTTATGAGAAACGGCTAAGGGAGCTGGGCATGTTTAGCCTGGAGAAGAGGAGGTTAAGGGGTGATATGATAGCCATGTTCAAATATATAAAAGGATGTCATATAGAGGAGGGAGAAAGGTTGTTTTCTGCTGCTCCAGAGAAGCGGACACGGAGCAATGGATCCAAACTACAAGAAAGAAGATTCCACCTAAACATTAGGAAGAACTTCCTGACAGTAAGAGCTGTTCGACAGTGGAATTTGCTGCCAAGGAGTGTGGTGGAGTCTCCTACTTTGGAGGTCTTTAAGCAGAGGCTTGACAACCATATGTCAGGAGTGCTCTGATGGTGTTTCCTGCTTGGCAGGGGGTTGGACTTGATGGCCCTTGTGGTCTATTCCAACTCTATGATTCTATGATTCTACGTTCTTAACCTGAGATACCACAGTAATAAGAATATGACTAAAACTATCAATCCAATAAGCAAAGCTCAAGAAAAGGCCAAGATAAACAGGTGTGTCTTCAGAGCTTCCTGAAAGACCTGTGATAGACCATCTTCATTGATAGAAACTTCAATCATGAGTTCCCACATTCCAGATATCTTCACTGCTGGTAAACAATGGATGTTATAATTGCAATGCCAGGATCCCATCAATTGACCCTAAAATAGAATGCCCACAAACCCTGATGTCAAAGCCACTACAACCTCTATCTCCACATTGGCAACTGATATGGAGGCACAGCTCAGTGGCCTGGATTTGGCCTTGAGGACTTCAGTTACTGATCACTACTGCAGAAACTAACTACGTGGTATAGTGAACCTCTTTTCCTATTAGATGCATCGAGGAAGAATCACTTATATGTCAGTCAGCATATTTCATCCAAGCCTTCTGAAAAGGAACGCAATGTCATTCAATGTCAGGTTCACATAAAGATCTCTTCTCCCACATCACCACCAAGGAGACAAACTGTGTCTTAGTTTCTTTCTGACAGTACCTGTCATGATTTGAAAAGTTAGGCTGGTGACTCTTATGGCGGACTGATCTGTTCATGTAAATATGAAAACGGGAGCAATCCTCATCTTCCTTTCCCAGGGTGCTTGTGGCGATAAGATGTGACCAGTTCCTACCAGCCCATCTGTAAATAAATAAAAGAAGACATCAGCTTAGATTATGCTACTCCTGGCCAGCAGCTATCAAAATGTCAGTGACCTAACATGTTTGCTTGGCGCTGAGCACAGCCATGACAGCACAGATAAACTGTATGTCATTTGGAATGGCAGGATGAATTTTGCACTGTGTGCATGCGTTAGTGTACAAAAGAGATAAAATAAAAATACACACAAGATTCACTGTGGTAATGAGATGGAAATATGTGAAGAAAAAAACACTACCACAAACTTAATATCAGAAGAATTGCTGCTCAGATGTAAAACAATGATGGAAAAGCAACTTTCTGAATAATGTACATAGAGATGGATATATGTTGTCCCTTAGCTCACATCTGCACCATACATTCAAAGCAGTATCATACAACTTTAAAATAGGATTGCCATATTTCAGAAAGTGAAAATCCAGTAAAAAAAAATTGTTGACCTTTTTTTTAGCTAGTTTTAAGAAAATTGGCAAAAAACCCACTTACAACATGGGTTTTTCCAGACACTTAAAGTGGACATTGAAAATTTCACCCAGATGCCATTTTCAGAATCAAAATCTTGATGATATCTGGAATTTTCTGGATGTATGGCAACCCTATTTAAACAGACATGGCTTCCCCCAAAAAATCCTGGGAACTGTAGTTTGTTAAGGGTGCTGAGAGTTATTCCCTTCACGGAGCTCCAATTCCTAAAGTTCCGTGGGAAGATGGACTGATTGTTGAACAACTCTGTAAAATGTAGTTCTGTGAGTGGGATGGGGGTCTCCTAACAACTCTTAGCATCCTTCATTACATTTTCCAGGATTCGTCGTGGAAATTAGTGACTGTTAAAGCGTTATAATAGTGCTTTAAATGTAAGGTGTGGAAGCGGCACAGAGAAGGTGACTGGGGGAGATTTTCTCTCTCTCTCTTTCTTGTATCACTAGAATTTGTGCACATCCAGTGAAGCTGAACGTTGGAAGATTCAGGGCAGATAAAAGAAAGGGCTTCTTCACACAGTGCATGGTTAAACTATTGAACTTGCTCCCACAGGAGGCAATGTTGGCGACCTACCTAGATGGCTTCAAAACAGGATCAAACAAATTCATGGAGGAGAGAGCAATCCAAGGCTACTAGCCATGATGGCTGGGGTCTGCCTACATGGCTTCTGAATATCAGTTCCTGGAAACCACAGGAGGGAGAATATTCTTGTGCTCAAATCCTGTTGTGGGTTTCTGACAGACATCTGGTTGGCCACCATGAGACTACAATGCTGGCCCAGATGGACCATTGGCCTGATTCAACTGGCTCTTCTCATGCCCCAATGTTCTCCAATATTATTCTGATGATGAGGCTGGGTGGGTCACTCTACTGAGTTATGGCACCATACAGGTCACCTCCATCTTACGCTGCTTCAACCAAAGTGATGATAGATTTTACATGACTTAATTAGGTTTCCCCCCTTCCCTTACAGTTTGGTTCCAGAGTAAATGAAACAGCACAGAAATAATAGTAGATCAGCTGCATTAAAAGCTCACTAGGAAGAGTCACTGGCTAATTATAATGTGCTCAGATAACATTAGAAATGGATATTATGTATCAAATACTTTAATGCAATGATATGTCTCTATTAAAGATTGTTTTGCTGATCGGTTGCTAAAAAGGCAACCAACAATTCAGAAACCCGGCTTTAAAAAGACCCAAAAGGTTTAGACAGCAATCATGCATCATCATAATCACGTATGAGTTTTGCTATTTATGTCTGTAGGGTGGGATTGCAGCAAAGTGACTTGCGTATTCCTTTTATGAAATGCAGATATCCGTGTTTTCGTGGGTGTGTGAAGGAAAGGCTGGCTTATGAGCCAAAATCTTGTCCTATCCATTAAGGTATGGTAGACTGCGAGGGTGATGCTGGAGTGTCACTTAGAGAAATCCAATAATCCTTTTGGACTTTGATTTCAGAGAGCAGATCTGCACTGGCCGCCGAACAGGAGGAAAATATCCTTTCAGGATGGAAATTGGTTAAGGAATGGAGGGGAGGAAGCAAGCAAGCCAGAAATGACATTCTCATGAACTCAAGCTGATGTGACGAGTTTGGGTCAGGTGGAATGTGTCTCACTGTACGTTTTCAGCACGAAGCTGACATTTCTGTGATGCCACTGGAAATTTTAAGTGACACAGTCTCATTTTCTGCAGTGCTGGGCAATAGAGTTCCTAGTGCTAAGACTGGCCTCTGCTGTTATTCTTAGTGCATGGAAATACAAACTAGAAGAAGAAGAAGAAGAAGAAGAAGAAGAAGAAGAAGAAGAAGAAGAAGAAGAAGAAGAGTTTGGATTTGATATCCCGCCTTTCACTCCCCTTCAGGAGTCTCAAAGCGGCTAACATTCTCCTTTCCCTTCCTCCCCCACAACAAACACTCTGTGAGGTGAGTGGGGCTGAGAGACTTCACAGAAGTGTGACTGGCCCAAGGTCACCCAGCAGCTGCATGTGGAGGAGCGGAGACACGAACCCGGTTTCCTAGATTACGTGACTACCGCTCTTAACCACTACACCACACTGGCTCTCTAGTTGACTAGTTACAAAATTGCTGGTGAACTCTAGTTTTGGTTGAAAAAAATTTGAATGGTGTTTGGGATGCTTTGCAGTTTTGTAAGCAATGAAGCAAGGCATCGGGTTCCACAATCTGAAATAGGCAGTGACGAAGACAAAAATGAGAGGGGTAACTAGACAAGGATGGTGAGGCTTGGATGTGAGCAAACGCAACCACAGATACTTGGTTGCAGATAATTCTGTTGTGATTCTCAGATCAATAGTCCAGAATCCAAACACACCAAAGCAAGTTAGAAGCAAGTGTGGTGCTATTGTGACTTCAGGGGGCGGAACTCAAATGGCATTTGGAAATCAAAGGCACACGGAAATCAATGAGGGAAAGAACTTGCATCGATCTTCGTTATTGTGGCTTGCTCCCTCCTTACAGTGATACCTCGGGTTACATACGCTTCAGGTTACATACGCTTTAGGTTACAGACTCCACTAACCCAGAAATAGTGCTTCAGGTTAAGAACTTTGCTTCAGGATGAGAACAGAAATTGTGCTCCGGCGGTGCGGCGGCGGCAGGAGGCCTCATTAGCTCAAGTGGTGCTTCAGGTTAAGAACAGTTTCAGGTTAAGTACGGACCTCCGGAACGAATGAAGTACTTAACCTGAGGTACCACTGTACTGGCTTAAAATCTATGTAGTCCAGAAGAATAGAATTGTGAACTGAGCTGCCTAAAAGCTAACATCTGAAGATATGCAAGTCACAAGAACCACTTGGAAGGAAAGCAGTGTTGCCATCATGGTTTCCAGAATTTTCCAGCTGGGCTCCTGTGTCCTTGAAAGGGGCAGGAAAAAACAGAAATCTAGGATACAAAAGGTACCCCTGTGATTGCGTCTGCGTACAGTGGTACCTCGGGTTAAGAACTTAATTTGTTCTGTTCTTAACCTGAGGTACCACTTTAGCTAATGGGGCCTCCCGCTGCCGCTGCGCCATCGTCGTGCGATTTCTGTTCTCACCCTGAAGCAAAGTTCTTAACCTGAGGTACTATTTCTGGGTTAGCAGAGTCTGACCTGAAGCGTCTGTAACCTGAGGTACCACTGTACTTGGAAATGCTTTGCTTCCCATATTTGTCTTTGCCATGAAACTTTTAAAATTGCAGGAACCCAGTCGGGGGGGGGGGGAGACAGCAGCCTCTGACATGTAGATAGAATTGTAGACTTGGAAGGTACACTGAGGGTCATCTAGTCAAACCCCTTGCAATGCAGGAATCTCAGCTAAAGCATCCATGACAGATGGCCACCCAACCTCTGTTTAAAAACCTCAAATGGAGGAGAGCCCACAACTCCCCAAGGGAGTCCATGACACTGTTGAACAGCTCTTACCATCGGAAAGTTCCTCCTGGTGTTTAGTCAGAATCCTTTCTTGTAACTTGAAGCCATTGGTTCAGGTCCTATCCTCCAGGGGAAAAACAAACTTGCTCCATTTTCCAGCCCTTTAGGCATTTGAAGATGGCTATTAGATTCCCACTTTACCATGCTAAACATACCCAGTTCCCTCAACAGTTCCTCATAAAACTTGGTTTCCAGACCCTTAATCATCACTCTAATGTTTGTCAAGGGACTTAAGGGATCATAAAAAAACAACAACTGTAGCCGGCTGCCGCTTCGCAGGTAAGATTCACCTTCTGTTGTGTGGGCAGGACGGTCCCTCCCCTTACCTGGCCAATCCCCTGGCAACGCCTCCTCAGGCGAGATTGAGTGATTGGCTGAGGTAGGTGGAGACCTCCAGGGAGGATGAAGCCAGCCCAAACTACCAGGAGTGGGGGCATGAAGCGGTGACCCATGCCCCCCTTGCGGCGGTGATACCAGGGTTCCCCGTTAAAGGGGTCTTGAGGAGAGGCATTGGCCATAAGCCAAGAGGTAGTCATTGCTCTCCCCTCCAACGGCGGTGAAATGGGGAGCAGGCTCTCTGCTTAAACATATGTTCTCCAGAGCCAGCCAAGTCCCCACACATTCTAGGCGGAGACCTCTAGGTATCCAGCCTGAGGAGGATGAAGCCATCCCAAACTATCAGGAGTCACACTGGGATCTAGGGGGCTGCGTGCGACCACACAAAAGGCACCCTCATTTGATGTGGGAGCGGTCATTCCCCAAACACTTGAATCATTAATTGTTTCCCCCCCAAATAGCCACATTTTGGACTAGATGTGTCCTTCTACTGTCGGTAATATTAATATGAAAAATAAAACTAATCTATGGGGGGGAGTGTACCATTTTCTTTGTTCCATTGATTTGATAAATACATTTAGTATAAAAAGTTAAAGGGACCCCTGACCATTAGGTCCAGTCGTGACCGACTCTGGGGTTGCGGCGCTCATCTCGTTTTATTGGCCGAGGGAGCCGGCGTACAGCTTCCGGGTTACATGGCCAGCATGACTAAGCCGCTTCTGGGGAACCAGAGCAGCACACGGAAATGCCGTTTACCTTCCCGCCGGAGCGGTACCTATTTATTTACTTGCATTTTGCCATGCTTTCGAACTGCTAGGTTGGCAGGAGCAGGGACCGAGCAACAGGAGCTCACCCCGTTGTAGGGATTCGAACCGCCAACCTTCTGACCGGCAAGTCCTAGGCTCTGTGGTTTAACCCACAGCGCCACCCGTGTCCCTCTACATTTAGTATACCAGAGATCTATAGTATGTCTCCTCTTGCTCTTCTACAGCTGTGTTACCACAAATCTGGCAGCAGCTAACAAGGAAATAAACAAGTCCTAAAATATTGCATCCACCCCTCTAAGTCAAAGTGAAAAAAATAGCACGATATTTTTGGTACCTTAGCAATTGTTTGCCCAGTTATGGGAACAATCTGAAAGAAGACAGCACACACAAGGATTGCTGGGTCCACATATTTTATTTTATTTAAAAAAAATATATGTGATAAGGGCATTGCAGAGTTTTGCTGTGAAAAAATATAATGAAGAGGAAGCTACACAGAGGATGAGAAAAGAAGAGCCTTAATACATAAGTCTGATGGAGGAAAAAGCCATGTGTGGAGACTGCTGCTTGCAGCACAGAATAAAAACTGAAAGCCCAGTGCTTGAGATTTCAAGGGGGGGGGGGAGAGAGAAATGTTGTTCTGCCCCCTTTTAATGCAAGTCTACCTAATGCTCACTTCCTGAAACAATACACAAAACAGAATGAAGCTATACTATGGAAATCATACTGCTCTGAATTTGGCGGAGGATCAAGGGAGTATGTAAAGTCCTACACTTTTACCTAAGTGAGAAGTAGAGATGGGATGAAGCTGTCAATTTCAGTTTCCCTCATTCTGCAAATCTTCAGTGATCCACATTTCCATATCGGTTTGCATTTGCTCACGAAAAATCATCAGCGTCTTGTGTGATTTGCTCCTAATGTACACTTGTTTCACTGCAATTTCCCCTAATGTGCACGTTTTTTTGCAATGCAATTTCCCCTAATCTAGCTCATTCTTGTATGTTATTTACACTAATATGTGCATCTGTGCATTTTTGTATTAGGGTTCTTTACAGCCGCCCCTGATCTGCCCTGTGATGCCCTGGGATTCAAACTTCCCTGCCTTGAATCTATTTGCAAAGAAATGGGAAGATCAGCTTCCACCAGCCCCTGCTAACATGGCCAATGGGATGGTGAGGGTTGTGGTCCAGCAGTCTGGAGGGCCAAAGATTACCCATCCCTGCTTTATTATTCTTATTGCATTGTAGAATCATAAAAATGGGAGGGACCCCAAGTCCCATCTAGTCCAACCTCCTGCGATGTGTATTATTCTTTTTGTTGCCTGCATATTTAACTCCATTTCAAAATATGAAATATGTTTAGGGAAGCTTTTAATGTTTGATGCATTACTGTATTTTAATATTTTGTTGGAAGCCGCCCAGAGTGGCTGGGGAAGCCCAGCCAGATGGGTGGGGTATAAATAATAAATTGTTGTTGTTGTTGTTATATAATTCCATCAAAACAAAATTCCACAAATGAGGGGGAAATGAAGAAATCTGAGTGGTGTGCCCTGCAAACAGTGTCTGCCATTTACCCTTCTCCACTATTTTTTTTTTTTTTGTATCCTGTCCCCATTGGCAAACTGAATTGCAAGCTTCTTGGGGCAGAGCCCTGCCACTGCCTTTTGCGCCAAAGCCCCACAAACGCTGACAGAGCCTCATAACCAATCGCAGGTAATGTACTTCAGCGGGAGGAGCAGCGGTTAATGCCACAGCAAGGCTAACAAATGTCGCCACCACCTGCCTTTCGTTCTGAATATCGCCAAATGTGAGAAAGGGAAGCAGGCTAGCCTCCCTCTCAGCTTTGTAAACGGTGTTCATCATTTCCATTCCTTCCCTGGGCTTCGGCACAGCGACGATTACCATATTTCAATAAGTCCCCCTGTGTGCTCAAGGTAGGACTGGGCAGAGGGCTTACTGGATTACATGCTTGATTTCCCCTGAAAGCCTCTCTTTCCAGTAAATATTGCAGCAATTTGAAAGGATTACTTTCCTGTGTCCCTCTCAATTTTCCCAACTATTTTTGATCTGATAGCACCAGCTGGTAGTCACTTAAGGGTGACAACAACACTCTCATCATCTCCGTGTAAAGGTGGACACACATTACGCTTCCCAATCAGAGATGGGGGTCCCCGAGAGGCCGGCGCAAGGGGCGGTGGCGGAGGCTGATTGGTTTCCACTGCAGATGGGGCTCTCGGTTTCTTTAGCAAAATGGTTCCCCAATGTCTTCTGTAATTTGCAAACAGTATTTGAGATTTTGAAACATCTGCTGTGTGCTCAAAGATGTTCAGGTTAATGTAGTCTGAAGAAGGCATTCAGGAGTTTTGTTTTTCCGTCTTTTTTGCCATTAGGTTGCTGCCTTTTAAAAATCCCTTAATGTACACACGCTCAGCCAGACCCTCTCCACATCAGTACCATTTTTAAAAAACAAGCGAACACCTACCATTGGTTTTTACCAATTATTTTGTTTTTGCTTTCCTCCCAATTTCCCTTCAGCAAGTCTCGCAGTTAGATCAGGGGGCGGGAAATGGTTCTTCGTCGTGGAAGGAAATGCGAAGGTGAGACAAGACAGGGTAAGTGTGCATCTCTCGCTTTTTGCCCAGGTACCAACAACCAAGTCACCCCTCCCCTAACACCCCGTATACCCATAATCCTTAGTCTCCCTTAAATACTCTTTTTGGACATATGACTCACCTCTAGTAATCTATACATTTAAAATTGGAATATTTTTATTGTTTACTGGCCATGTTTTTATCTGTTTGTTTTTGTTATACTTGCAAATAAATGTTCAAGGAGGAGGAGAACTATGTATTTGACTCATTCTCCTTCACAAAATTATAATCATGTGAGGGAAACTGATGCCTGAATAGGACTTTATTCTTGGAGAATTTAGAAGCCAATTTATGAAGTATGGACAGAACTGCAGAACTCTGAGGAATAACTAAACATGTATGCAGTGATGATTTCAGATAATAACATTTAACATAGTTCTCCTCACAATGCAAAGAAACAAAACGGGCCGACAATATTTCAAAACCACCAGTCAATAGAACATTCCTCTCAGACTGTGGGCCTGGGGAGGCATGTACACACAACCTTTGGTAATAACAGAGGGGAGTTCCAAAGACACAGAATCTGACTTACCCTCCGAAGATGTATACGATAAAGAGCAGGACCTTGATGAGGTTACTAGGCAGTTACTACAGCTTCAAGCAGTTACTACAGCTTTGCAGAAGTTTGTGCCAGATAAATTAGAGGAATGAGGGATAGCAGCGAAAAAATAGGAATTTGAGTGGTAGTTGACAAAATTCACACCTTAGCCAGCAAGTGGCAGAAGGCAGGAAATGGGAAATGGAGGGAGCTTCCCAAAATCCTCTGCTCAGGTGACTCATGCAAGAAGCAAACCAAAATACCATGTTATTTTGTGGGTTTAGCATCTGTTACCTGAGCTGAACTAAGGGGGTAGTGAAGACTGCTTAGAACCTTTCCTATATATCTTGTTCCAGCTTTCTCAGACCACATCACTGGGCATCTTCTTGTCCACAGAGCTGACAATGTTCCCATTTTTCTGCCCTCAAGAGCTGGCCCTGATTTACATCTGAATAAAACCAGAAGGCAATGATATTTTTATCATCACCCATATCTGACTTAGTGATTGATTCCTTTGACTTCTGGTGGTGATTGTTTTGGAGATTACTTTATTCATCAGCATCTGTCAAATTTTTAAAAAACAACCCAACATGATTTAAAATAAAGTTATGGATTAGGATATAATCTGAGTTCAAAAATGAGTTGATGGTCATTTCATCCAAAGTGCAATCAAGTTCTATTAATCTCCTTGATGGACATCTTCTACTCTTCCAAAACTTGGAAATAATCATTGCGAAAAGGAAGCAGTTGACTTTTTTTTATATATAAAGAACTAATTCCAATTCACATTTGTCCCTTGACAAAATGAACTAGTTTGGGTAATGTTCAGTTCACAGACAATTCAAATTCATTCAAATGATCCTTAGCCAAATTAAAAAATCAGCATTCAGAATGTTACAGGCTGCTGTCCTGAAGCCTTAAGAAGACTAAGAAAACATGAAAACACACACATATAGGAATACCAATTGTTTAATCTATTTTTCCAACCATTACAATCTTTAATCTTAAAGGCCCAAAGAGTCTGAAGAGTGCTTTTTAAAACAAAACAAAACAAAACAAAACAAAACAAAAAGTACAATAATTAATTTGAAGATGAACTAAAAATTGTTCAGAAATCTACCCACAAATACATTTAATTCACTCCCAGTTCAATTGGGAATTATGAGAACTTATTTCAGGTGGAGTTCAGAGACTTTTGAACTAATTCAGTGACTTTGGTTAAACCGAACTAGTTCCATCCAAGCACTGTTTCATTCTACCTATTTCCTTCAAAACTGTGCTCTGACTCTCAGATAACCCAGCTTGTTTTTGGACATACTGAAGTATTTACAGATATTCATATCTGTTAACATCAAAATAGAAGAACTTTAGTTTAACCTCAGATTATATCCCAAGTAACTGTGTGCCTTACTTTTCATCACTAATAATGGCAATAGTGGAGTTGTTCTACTTAAGAGTTGAATTACAGAAAGCTGTTTTCCAACACTAGGGTTTTTAACCATCCTCTTTAGAGCTGCACGTTTATTTCTAAAGGTCCATTAGCAATATTTGGAGAGAAACTAAGAAAGAAGAATTGTCCCTTTGAGCCATCAACCAACCAACCAGAAAATTTCAAACTGCTCTAATTCAAGAGCTGGCAGAGCAGATGAACCTCAAATAAGTACACATAAATACACCCACAAAGGAGGCTTGTTTACATATTCTGGTTACATATATGACTTCTGATAATAATGAAGAAATGAGACTGGTAGCCAGTAGGTATGGAAACAGGACACTCATGGCAATGCTATTTGCTCAGGGTTGGGAACCTTTGACTCTTCGGATGTTGCTGGACTGCAGCTCCCATCAGCCACAGCCAGCATGACCAACAGCCTGAGATGATGGGATTTGTAGTCCAATAACACCTATAGGGCCACAATTTCCTTGAGATGAGTGAATGAAGGACAGACAAAATGAAGTAGGAACGAACACATACACACGCACAATGAGAAGCATTTAAAATGGTTTAGAATCTACTCTAGTGGCCTCTTGGAGTCCAGACTCTTGGAGTCATTTTAGAGAGCGAGGAACAGGCTATGGAATTTCTAGCCCCACTCAAAATGGGGGGGGCACTCCAAATCCACAGATTCAACTGTGAACCACTGAGGTCTTCCTAGTCCATAATGTGCTATTCCTCTGTAGTTCCTATGCATACATGTTTACTACACTGTAGGGCTGTTTTTGTAGGTGTATGGTGTAAGTTGTCCCCTTCCCATTTGCCTTTAGATTCTGCAGTGAGATGGCTCCTTTGGGATGCTGGGAATGCCCTGCTTCATGGATCCAGATTTCTGAAGGCATCTCCCTACCTACACAGAATGAAGATATAACTGACCTACGTTGTCACCTGAAAGGAAGCATCTTCAAAAGCCTCCCTGGGGGTAGCGCTTTAGAGCTGCTTATTGTCACCTGCTGGAAACTCGCATGTGTTTCCAAAGGTCCTTTTGCAAATCGGCGTGGATTCCACTGAGAGAAATACCCAAATACTCCCCTTACGGAGCTATAATTCCTAGAGTTCCCTGAGAAAAGGGATTTATCATTAAACCACTCTGAGAACTGAAGCTTACAGCATCCTTAACAAACTACAGTTCCCAGAATTCTTTGGGGAAACCCATGACTATTTGAAATTGTATAATATTGCTTTAAATATACTGTGAGGAAGTGGCCTGTGTGTGAAGAAATTGTGACATTACATCAGTACAATGATTTTGGGAGAGGGAGGAAGGGAGAAGTGGTCACTGCTGAATATATATATATACACTCAGCTTCTGCTCTTCCCCTTCTTTGACCATGCTATTTAGTATTCCTAAAACAGTCTTCCTATTTATATCCAGGGACACGATGTCACCTTCTCCTCCATCTTCAAATTCTTTTTCCAAATCCCCTTTCTAGGCAAAGCTTTTCTGTTCTTCCTACTCCCCACTGATCCTTCTCCCTGACTCAGCTCGATTACGTCTTTAGCACAACCTCCCCTTCCATGCTGATCCTGATATCTTACTCAAGCCTAGTTGGTGAAACGCAGGCACTGCCTTCCAGGATTGCATGTTCTTCTTTACCATTAACTTCTTGCACAGATAAAACTAACATGTCAGAAAGAAGGTAAGACTAAAGACCTCCCCACCTGCCATTTAGTTTTCTCTGCAGTTTTCTATGTGGTTATGATGACGATAGTGTATGTATGGAACAGTTTCATATGCCTTTCAATTCTGATATACACCAGACACAGTTTTATGCTCTCAGCAAGAATTTAGGCCTCTGATTGGAAGTGCCTGTGACTCTGAGCATTATTATTTTCCCCAGGGCCATTTCCAGTTTTGAGGGGGCCATTAGTAGAGAAGGCCTTCCAAGCGTCCCTATTTTCCAGGGACAATCTCAGATTTACAGAAGCCCTTCTGGTTTCTGATTTGATCCCGGAATATCCTGCTTTTCCTTAGGAAGTCCCTATTTTCATTGGAGAAACGTTGGAGGGTATGGAGTTATCCAACCCCCAAGCCAAGGAGATAAGTACCTATACAACCTTCAGAAGACATCTGAAGGCAGCCCTGTATTGATTAATGTTTTATTATGTTTTTATATTTGTTGTAAGCCACCTAGCGTGGCTGGTGCAAGCCAGTCAGATGGGCGAGGTATAAATAATAAAATTATTATGGAATAGGACATCACTATTTCCATCGGAGAAATGTTGGAAGGTATGGGATGGTGTCCCTCACTCCTCCTCTGCTTTGGCTTCCTTAGCAGAAGGACCATGCATGAGTGGTAGATGTTCTGCTCTGCATACAGAAGGTTCAAGTCCAGCTGGGGCAGATCCCTGCCTAAAACCTTGGAGAGCCACTGCCAATCAATGAATACAATATTGGTCTGGCTCAGTATAAGGCAGCAGGACTCTAAATGCCCCTGGTGTAGCTTTGTTCCAGGGAACTGTGAGAAATTTAAGGGATGCTTCTCAGATTCCCATGCTGGGCTGTCATTTTCATTTCCAACACTGCTATGGAGCAATGCTACATCAGAGACGTAGTAGGAAATTAAATGGCAGCACTCAGACCCAGCCACGCAGTGCATTTTGTTTTATTTAAAGTTTGTCCCAGGGCAGGCATAAGTTGTGTCTCCTGCTTAGGGGGACCCCAGCAATTGCCAAGGCTATTTGATTCTCCTTGTGTCCTTCTATTAAAAGCACAGTTTAGGAGCATTAACTTCCCCAATAAAACCTAATCAGGATGGCAGTGAGCACAGCCAAGAGATGTCGGCCAGTTCTTGCTGTCAGCAAACTTGCAGATAAGACAAGAAGGGATTTAAGAAGCCAAGAGACTCTACTCCCACCCACCCTGAAAAAAAACCCTCTTCTGAAATAGTATTGTGGAATATATCTGTGGGTGTCAACCACATCTGTGCTTTTTCAGAAGGTAGCCAGGATAATTGCACTTCTGAAATGTACAACGTGAAATTTTAGAGGCCAAAGGTGGAGAATAAAAAGGTTAGTATTATGCATTTAGGCTTAAACGGAAGACTTGGATGTAGTTTTTAATAGTACTAAACATTTAATATTAGAAGCCATGCTGACTCATTTAACAACGAACTTTGCGACTTCAGTAATTGCTTTAAGCTCACTGCCTGAATACTTTCCATTTGAGGCTCTGTCGTTTTTCCTTTTACAATCAACATCTATTTGGTTTCTCTCAAAATCTTGTATTTTCAGCTGTTTAGCAAGTTCACTGCAAATGTGAAGCTGATTATCTCTCCCTCTGATCTGGGGGAGGGGGTGGGAGGCCAGTCTGGTAGCAGCCATTTCTATTTTCCTATTTTACTTTCCCCTCTGAACATCCTAATCATGTCAAGATGACTTGGGATTCTTCTTGAAAGGCAATTAAGCTTTGTTTTGGATACTCGGCCATCCAAATGATTATATTACTGACTCTCTAAACCCTCTGTAGAGGCAGTGGAGGCTGGTCCATTAGTGGGTGGGGGACATTGCCCCATCAAACTCAGTTTGACCTCAATCACTCCATGCCCCACATCTACCACCCAGTCCAGAGGGTAGCAATGGCTGTGAGCTTCCTCCTCCTTAATGTCAATGGGTTTTTTTGGTAGAACTCAGCAGGGAAGAGGATGGAGACAGAACTGTGCTTATAATAGGAGCCCCCACTTAGAAGTACTTATGTAGATACATAAACAATCTACCTTATTCAAAGGAGCCTCAACAGAACTGAGAATTACCCTTGGACTTTTCATTGCTCAGTGAAGTGGGGAGTGCTTATGTACAATATGTATGGATGCTATTTGTGATGATGAGAGATGCCATTAGTTTAATGGCCAGCCTTATCTTTTCTTGCAGCCAAGGAGGCTCCCTGATGGAGGTGAGTCTACTTTCCTTAATGGCTACAATTATGAAAATATGTCACATCCACATCCAACATGTTACGTGTAATTTCAACAAAGGTATCGATAGCTTGAGCAGTTGCTGCTACTTAATAAAACCATTAATGAGGAATCTTCATAAAGGGCAACTGAAGTTTGTGGCTATGCTTTATGACCCTTGTTTTATTGACTAATCAAAACTATTGAAAAGGAAATAAACTCAGCCTGGGATGGCTCAAATGAAAGTCTTCCCAAAGCAGAGGCTAAAATACGACATATGTTCCATTTGAATCAGAGGAGGTATCCTATTATCTGTCAAACGGCATGTGTCTGTGAGCCTCCCACCCCCTGGCCCAAGGGTGGAAATTGAATACAGTGGTGCCTCGCAAGACAAAATTAATCCGTTCCGCGAGTCTCTTCGTCTTGCGGTTTTTTCGTCTTGCAAAGCACGGCTATTAGCGGCTTAGCGGCTATTAGCGGCTTAGCGGCTTTAAGAAAAAGGAAACAAACTCGCAAGAACTCACAAGACGTTTCATCTTGCGAAGCAAGCCCATAGGGAAATTCGTCTTGCGGAACGACTCAAAAACCGGAAAACTCTTTCGTCTTGCGCATTTTTCGTCTTGCGAGGCATTCGTCTTGCGAGGTACCACTGTATTGGTTGGGCTTTTGTAAAGTCATAGAATGATTCTGTAATTTCAGAGGAAGAGAATTCAGCCATAGAACATCAGCAGACTGTGAATCTGCAAAAAAGAGGAAGGGTTGGAATATGGGATTGTTTGGGAGAATAGTGGAGAGCATGTATACTGGAGGGGTGAAGGCGTTGTGGGAGAAGGGCCAGGTGTAATAAGGAAGGGCCAGATAGAAAGATGGCTTTGGGTGGGGGGATAGTGTTGCATATGCCCAAGTGTGCCTATACCCTCTGGGTATGGTTTGAGTCCAGCTTTTATCATCCATGCCCATGCTGGCTAGGGCATAAAGAAGGCATGGTGTTGGAGCTGTTTTCTAAGGAGTTGTATTCACTTGACACAAGGAAAGCCACAGAAGCCAGTGACTTTTAGGGTTAGGTGCAGGTCAATTCTGTGTCCAGGGCAGCTATCTATCAGCTCCGTCTGGTACGCAGGCTGAGACCCTACCTGCCTGCGGACTATCTCTCCAGAGTGGTGCATGCTCTAGTTATCTCTTGCTTGGATTACTGCAATGTGCTCTATGTGGGGCTACCTTTGAAGGTGACCCGGAAACTACAACTAATCCAGAATGTGGCAGCTAGACAGGTGACTGGGAGCGGCCACTGAGACCACATAACACAGGTCTTGAAAGACCTACATTGGCTCCCAGTACATTTCCGAGCACAATTCAAAGGGTTGGTGCTGACCTTTAAAGCCATAAGCGGCCTCAGTCCAGTATATCTGAAGGAGCGTCTCCATCCCCATCATTCTGCCCAGACACTGAGGTCTAGTGCTGAGGGCCTTCTGACGGTTCCCTCACTGCAAGAAGCCAAGTTACAGGGAAACTTCTCAGTGGTGGCACCCGCCCTGTGGAACGCCCTCCCACCAAATGTCAAAGAGAAAAACAACTAGACTTTTAGAAGACATCTGAAGGCAGCCCTGTTTAGGGAAGCTTTTAATGTTTGATAGACTATTGCATTTTAATATTTTGTTGGAAGCCGCCCAGAGTGGCTGGGGAAACCCAGCCAGATGGGTGGGGTATAAATAAATAAATTATTATTATTATGAATAGTCCAAGAAAGAATTGGGTTGCCACATTTGGCAATGATATCCTGTGAGGAGGAAAAGGGAGATGATTCCTAGTGATATGTAACAGCGGTGAATCTAGACCATGAGAAGATGCTCTTGGTTATGTCTTCAGTGGGTAGCTTGTTCAGCACTAAGTGCAGCATTAAAGAAAACATCTTATTAATTCACACACACACACACACACACACACACACACACACACACAAAATATCAGGCTTGGGGTGGGGGAATCCAAAACACCCATAGATCATGTACTATGCAGTGGTTTCAAACAACTAATCAGCCTTGCTTGGTTAGATGCAAACAGAAATGGTGCCAGTATTAACTATCCAAGGCACAAAAGCATTAAGATATGTAAGTAGATTGGAAATACCATTTATGACAAAGATGCATGAAAAGAATCAGGGAGACTTGAAAAGCAGAAGGGGAAATGCTTTGCCTTGACCCCCAAAGCATCTCCTAGAATCTTATAATTTTAGAAAACTAATAGACAACTGGGACGCGGGTGGCGCTGTGAGTAAAACCTCAGTGCCTAGGACTTGCCGATTGCATGACTGGCGGTTCGAATCCCCGCGGCAGGGTGCGCTCCCGTCGTTCGGTCCCAGCGCCTGCCAACCTAGCAGTTCGAAAGCACCTCTGGGTACAATTAGATAAATAGGGACCGCTTACCAGCGGGAAGTTAAACGGCGTTCCGTGTACTGCGCTGGCTCGCCAGATGCAGCTTGTCACGCTGGCCACGTGACCCGGAAGTGTCTGCGGACAGCGCTGGCTCCCGGCCTATAGAGTGAGATGAGCGCACAACCCTAGAGTCTGGCAAGACTGGCCCGAACGGGCAGGGGTACATTTACCTTTAATAGACAACTAGATGGTGCCTCTGCAAGGTTTCCTGTATTGAATCTTAATATTGAAGCAAAAGATTGGAAAATCATTACAACCTTATTCCCCCTCTCTCCCCAATTCACTCCTCCCCTACCTCACAATGTCTATGACAGCAGCGTCTCACACCGAATGAAACTGACCTATAGAAAGGACTCTGAACTGAGAACAGAGACGCCATATGTACCATTGCTGTCTATGCGCTGAGATGAATGGGGAGGAAAATCACAACTCATTTGAAAAACCCATATGTATATCGGAGTGCTCAGATGAGCGATGCAACCCCATAGTCGCCTTTGACTGGACTTAACCATCCAGGGGTCCTTTACCTATTTTTTTTACCTTTTATACACTGCTGTAAAGTGCCTCACCTTTATGATACACTTTCAATAGCTACCAATGTTAAATACAGCTCATTTCCCTATGTGTGATGGCTGGACCAATGGCAGACCAGAGTCTAGGTTTGGAGACTGCATCCATGGTTCACAGACCACCAAACCCATCATGGTGCAAAAGGCAGGTGCTGGAAACAGATAACTGGAAAGGCAAACCACCGCTCATGTCAGATAAATGCTTGGATCTAGACGGCATTTCCTTGCCCACTACACCTGCACAAAATTCCCATCTGAAAACATACAGTTAAAATTAAATGATTTCATATGGTATCACCAAATGGCAGAAAGCAACATACAAAGACAAGATGAGCTTGCAAAAAAGGGGGGGAGGAGGAAGTGTGTGTGATTGGGGGGGGGGGGAGAGAAATTGTGTCCTTAATTTGTAGTAAAAGCTTATTCAAAGTTCAGGGCTATCTCTGTTTTAGAGTCAGTTGCAAATAATTTAGATTTAAGCAAGCAGGCATGGAAGAAAAACCACCACTGCAAAATGTAAAAATGAGCAAAGCACAGCTTCTTCTTTTTCTCATTACATTGTGTCTTCCATGCATCATTAATTCTTGGTGTATTATCTGAAATGTTATTGTTCATAATCAGAAATAGACTATAGTGCTAAATCATAGTCTAAGTAGAAGGGGAAAGTAAGCTTGTTAGCTGGAATCCTTGCTCACTGGAGAATATATACAGAAAACTAGCAAGAGACCCATCATTTTATGACAGGCACCCTGCATCTTGGAGGGATGGCTTTATACTGAAAGAGCCTCTGAGCATCTTTGTCTGCTCAGCACAGAGAGACACTGACTTCTCCCCATGTCAATGGCCAAAGCTGGCATCACCACCTAGCATCTCTGGGCAGTTGCCAGGGTGCCAGTATCCCAGTAGGACCCACTGCTGACATCTACTGTTTTTGGTTCGTTTAATCCAGCCCAGTGTTCTGAGTAGCACTGAAATCAGCTACAATTTCATTTTTATCAATGGCCTAAACACAGTATTACTCTGGAAAATTTTGGGAAATTAAAAATAGCAAGTGGACCCAGTGACTAGGTTCTGCTTGGGCCAGGAAAAATATGTCAGGGCCCAGTGATAGAAGTGGAACCACCCTGTCAGTGAGAGCCAGTCTTAGATGGACACGTGGATATCCATCCTTAAGTGCAATGCTTTACCTTTTTCATAAGAGTGAATGGCAATTATTCAGGTATGGGAGAAATAAATGGAACCAAGGAAGTTGCCTTGTGCCAAGTCAGACCATTTCCCCATCTGGCTCAGTATTATCAGCACCAGGGATGGGGAACCTGTGACCCTCCCCATGTTGCTGAACTCCAACATCTGTCATCCATGACCATTGGCTTTGCTCATTTTGTCTGATGGGATTTGGAGTCTAACATCTGGAGGGCTGCACTTATCCCACTCCTGGTCTACACAGACTGCCAGTGGCTCTCTGGGGTCTTTCTTAACCTTACCTGGAGATGCCAGGGACTTGTCAGGAGCTTGTCCTGCACTCGAGTAGGACCTTGGCAGAGACACATGGCCGACTGGCATGTTGTTTCCCTCCTGGTCAATCGTTCGGGAGCTTCATTAGCTTTCTTCAGCCTGAACATCACAGCGACCGATGCCAACAGACATTGACACTCTTAGGGATCCGCAGAGTCTGCGCAGTTTGTGTAACAGACCTCAGCAACTCAGCATTTTGGCTAATCCACTTTATTTACATATAAACACACATGGAGCACTGCAACATGGCTCCCTCTCTCTCTAGCATCAGACAGCAAAGAGAAAAAGAACAAAGGACAATAGTCCCACTTCACGGAACACAGTAACACAAACATCCTGTCTCCGTCACTTCCCACTTTGTGGAGTCAAAACGTATAACATCATGTGATAGACAACAATCCCATGACTGCAATCATGGAGCAGGAATTCTAACAGGATTGAGCCTGAGACCTTTTCCAAGTGAAGCATGTGCTCAGCCACTGAGCTATGCTTCCTCTAAAGTGGAACACCTAAGAATACTATTGAAGTCAAGGCTGACTGTGCTTTACTGCCCCGGTTGCCTTAATCCTTTAGAATAGCATCAGCACCTATTTTCGTTGCTGGTACTGGTGCGGACACTGCTCTCATGCTGAGGAAGCAGGACATTGTTGTTTTAATGGGGCACATGTGACTCTCCAGATGCTGGGGGACAACAGCTCTCATTATCCCAGACCAATCCCTATGTTGGCTGGGTCTAATGGGAGTTGGAGAACAGCACAATCTGGAGGGCCACAGATTTTCCACTCTTGCTGCTGCCACATCCCTACTGATATCCCTAACTTTAAAATGAAAACACAGCCCTGGAGGGAGAGAGGGAAAAAAGCTCTGTGTTCTTAGTTCCCGGTTGCTGACAGTGTTTCAACCTATTTTATTTGTGATAATATACTCTGTAATATATGGAATGCTTTGACTAAAGGCTCATAAAAAGGCTTAAAGGGGGGGGGATAAATGAATCCCGCATTTTGTCATTTCTAACACAATGGTGAACTTTTAACAACATTGTTATTTGGAAGCAGTGGCCAGTGTAACATTTATTATCTGTCACTTCCCAGATGGTGTTTCCGAGCCACGTGACTCGGCATAACACCTAGGGCAGTGAAACATGGAAAGAAGAAACTCATAGAGTCCAGACATTAAATAAATCAATAAGCCAGTGGTGCATGTGCATTTTGTTAGCACCTTTTAGCAGTTGCTCTTTTATAATGCAGAGAAGAGCTACTGTGATGTAACAGCTTGTGTGTTGGACAGTTCAACTTGGGCTTGATCCTGGGATACCTTAGTTCAGTAGGGACGTGGGTGGCGCTGTGGTCGAAACCACTGAGCCTCTTGAGCTTGCTGATCAGAAGGTTGTCGGTTCGAATCCCTGCGACAGGGTGAGCTCCTGTTGCTCTGTCCCTGACTTCCTAGCAGTTCAAAAGCACGCCAATGCAAGTAGATAAATAGGTACCGCTGTGTTGGGAAGGTAAATGGTGTTCCCATGTGCTCTGTTATGTCTCACATTGTTCCATTGTGCCAGAAGCAGTTTAGTCATGCTAGCCACATGACCCGGAAATCTGTCTGTGGAAAAACGCCAGCTCCCTTGGCCTCAAAGCGAGATGAGTGCCGCAACCCCATAATCGCCTTTGACTGGATTTAACCATCCAGGGGTCCTTTACCTCAGGGACATGTCACTTTCTTTCTCAGTTTACGCAATCTTGTTGTTGTAAGAAAAATATGGGACAACCTCATAATCTCCACCCTGGGATAACTGTGAAATGGTCACCACACTGTAGAACATGAACGTTTATTCATTCATTCATTTTATTTGTATACTGCTTTTCCAGAAAAATACAAAATCATGTTCAAAGCAGCTTACACTGCCAAAGCAGAAATGCGTTTCAAATAAACACTGCAAAAACAATTTTAACATAGTAACAGCTTTCTTATAACACAGCAAAACAATAGCAAATATAACAACATCCAAAGAAATACACATTTTAGTACTATAAATATAACAATATTACTTAAGCAACAGCAAAAATAATAAGGGAGCATCACAGTTTATGTTAGTCCTAGAAACCCTCCTCCAATGATGTTACAGTCTCTCTCTTGCAGCAGTTTCCCAAGGGCAATGGGTGGAGTAGCTGGAAACTCTCCTCTCATGAGTGGGCAGTGGCGCTGTGACTGGAGGTTGGTGATCCAACGGTGAAAGTGCCAGGCACACCTTTGTAGGGAGGGATTTTCCACAACTTGGGGGCTGTGACAGAGAATGCCCTCTCCTGGACCCACTACATCTGAGGGCAGCTGAAGGGAAGCCCACGAGCAGGGCATAAAGGTAATAGTCCTCTCCTGCTCCCAGATGCTGGCATTTGGAAAATAGTGCCTCTGGACCTGGAGATCAGAAATAGCCACGGCACTTAGAAAATTTAAGTGGTTACTTGCTTCTGTTCCAGACTGCCGTGGTTTTGAGAATCACTGGTATGGGAAAGGCAGGTGGACGATTGCTCTTTCTGCTTCTTTTACAAGGGAGAAGCTAGCTCAGTGTGCAGTACATGTGCAAGACACTTGCATGTCCATTTGGTAGGGCTTCCTCTTACAGTGGTACCTTGGTTCTCAAACTTAATCCATTCTGGAAGTCCATTCCAAAACCACAGCGTTCCAAAACCAAGGTGCGCTGCCCCATAGAAAGTAATGCAAAGTGGATTAATCCATTCCAGACTTTTAAAAACAACCCCTAAAACAGCAATTTAACATGAATTTTACTATCTAACGAGACCATTGATCTAACAAGACCATTGATAAAATGAAAGCGATAATATACCGCAGTCACTCAATCAATCAATCAATCAATCAATCAGTAGCTGAACTGAGTTCCACACAGTCACAAAAACAAAACAAAAAAGCCACAAAAACGCAAAATAAATAGCAAAAACAGACAGACCTCTGTGTAACAGTCAAAATGGAAGTGTGGCACTCAAAATGGAAATGTGGCATTCAAAATGGAGCACGTCCGGCTTCCAAAAAACGTTCGCAAACCAGAACACTTACTTCCATGTTTGCAGTGTCGGGGTTTCAAGTTGTTTGAGTACCAAGGCATTTGAGAACCCAGGTACTACTGTACTTCTGCAGCCACCCTGATGTTTTCTTTCAAAGAGTTTGCACCTTTTATCTCTCTGCCTCTGAAGGGGTGGAGGGGAAAGCAGCCTAAGCCTGCAATCCTAACCCTGCCTACCTGAATTCAATAAGACTAATTTCTAAGTAGACACGGTTAGGATTGAAGCCCAAATGATGCCTGCCAACCTTGAAACCATTTGTTTGTGTATATTACTGTTCTGTCATGTTTGCTTCCATTCAATGTCTTATTTCTCATTATGGGTAGAAAACAGGCAGGCGGTAACAATAACCTAGATTTCAGCACCCAAACATGCAGGCGAATATGTTGTCCATCAACAAGCAAGCCATTTGTAAAGGGGGGTGGGGGAATTAATATCCCCATAAGGCAATCAGCCAGTGGAATACACATCCCTGCAATCTTAAAATACCACCTGTGGTTAATGTGGTTTCCTTTAAATATAGGTATTTTCAAAGACAGCACATCCTATTTATTTATTTACAATCAATCAGGCTAGTTGCTGTTTTCCTTCCTAGGATCAAAGAAGATGCATAATCTGCAGACAAGAAAATACATGGTGGTGTCATTTTCATTCAGTGGGAGCAGAATATACGGTGAATGTGCGAAAAATAATCTAATTGTGATATTAAGGAGTACCAGAAACAGGCATTGCTTTAACTGAGGCAGGATCCCAGTTTCATAATCTTCCTGTTCCCCAGGAATGAACGAAGAATGATTGTGGGAACATCCTTCCCCAAATAAAAAACAACTTCAGGTGAAATGCCAGCCAATTACAGCTTAGTGAGGATGAATGAAACTCAATATAGGCTTCTCTCAACCCCCCCCCCCATTTTCCTTAAGTTTATTTCATCCAATTACTGCACAAATGGTTCTGAGGATTCTTTGGAGGAAAGCATGGCTGTTCAAGCTGGCACAACACTGCTTTAGATACAGTGGTACCTCAGTTTTCGAACTGCTTAGATCACGAACAACTTGGAACCCAAACACTTCAAAACTGGAAGTAGGTGTTCATGTTTTCAAACTTTTGGAAGCCAAACATGCTCCGTTTCGAGTCCCCCTGTGTTTCCTGTTGCACTGTTAATTTGCTTCCCCCCATTGTAATTCAAGCCTCCCGTTTCCGATAGCAGTGTTCTGAGGTAATATTTGGAGCCTATATTTGGTGCTTTTGTTTTTGCTATTTATTTTGCATTTTTTGTTTTGAGGCTTTTTCAGTTAATTTGATTTTGTGACTCTGTGGATCCCAGTGCAGCTACTGATTGTTTGATTGTTTGATTGTGTGACTGAGGAAATGGATAAAAGCCCCCCATCCAAAGAAGGGAAGGACTATCATCAGTGCAGGCAATTTTTTTTTAATTTTAATTTTTAATCATCTACATCCTGTTTTATTTATTTTATAGTATAGTACATTGTTTATTGCTTTCATTTTATGGATCAATGGTCTCGAGAGATAGTAAAATTCATGTTAAATTGCTGTTCAAGCGGTTGTTTTTAAAAGTCTGGAACGGATTAATCCATTTTGCATTACTTTCTATGGGAAAGCATGCCTTGGTTTTGGAATGCTTTGGTTTTGGAACGGACTTCCAGAAAGGAAGTTTGAGAACCAAGGTACCACTGTATAGCCATCAAAGTGAGCAGCTATTGGTAGTCTTTGTTAGGATCGTCCTACTCTTGTGTAGGACCCTGGCAGAGACACATGCCCAACTGGCATGTTCTCTCTCTCCTGGTCATTCGTTCAGGAACTTCAAAAGCTTTCTTCAGCCCGTACATCCCAGCGACTGATACCAAAGAAGCATCAGCACACTTAGGGATCGGCAGAGTATTGGCAGTTTGGGTAACAGACTCAATAGCACAGCATTTTGGCTAATCTACTTTATTTACATATAATACACTTGGAGCATTCTGACCTTGCTGTCTGATGAGAAAGAAAAAGGAGCTAAGAGAGAAAGAACAAAGGACAATAGTCCCTCTTCATGGAACACAGTAATACCAAAACATCCTGTCTCCTTCACTTCCCATACTGTGGAATGAAAACATACACCGTCATGTGATAGACAACAAACTCATGACTGCAAACACGGAGCAGGAATCCTAACAGTCTTTACCTCCATTAATGTTTTATCACCACAAATAGCACAGATTGGGCTGCAGTTGGTGACAACCTGTGAAAGGGCTTTCTCGGCATATTTGGCAAAGACATGGACGGGGAGCCAACTGTACCTGAGATCAGGAGATTTGTGTGATTGGGCAATCAGACTGCATGGAAGAGTTTACATGTGGATAGGTGCCCAGAGCTCAAAGGGGTGGAGCCAGCCAAGTACATAATATCTGGGCTGGGACCAGGCGGTATGGTCCCCATCTGTGCCCTCCACCCCATGTACTAGCTGTCATGATTAGGACTCCAGGGATGTGTGGAACGTGTGGAACATGGCTTTTGAAACTTGAACTGTATGTTTTTAGGACCAACCTTATTTCTGTAAATGCAAGTTGTCTTAAACTGTTTATAAATTGTGTTTTAATTACTTTAACCCACCTTGGGATATTAGGGTAAGGGTCAGTTGTTTTATTATTATTATTATTATTATTATTATTATTATTATTATTATTATTATTATTATTATTATTTTATTTTCTTGGAGGCCTGTTTATGCTGACTGGCCTGTACAGTTGTTTAAACCTTTTCAGTGTTTTTTATGATTATTTTGTTTTGATGGCTTTTTATGTTTTATTGTACTTTTTGCATTCCACACTGATATTTTATTTAAGGGGAGGTTTATATATTATATAATTATAGAATATTATATATTTCAAATAAAAAAAATGTGTGAAATATCCCAGGATGCAAACCTGCCTGTTATTTCAGTCCAAGTAAGTGTGTGAATGCAACATTGGATCCAAACAATTTGTGGTTTCGCCTCCTTGCCAAAGTATGCCATTACTTTAGATTTCCCTGCTGGAACTATTGAGTTCCAATGGACATATAAGACTGCAAAGTTAAGCTACTGCCTTGGTCTAATCCTTGTCTCCGTAAGGCATATGGCCTAATCTGCCCTGTGAAAACTTCAATTTATTTTAGAAATCATAGACCTTTATGACTAATTTCCTGTGCTAAACCATAATTACTTTAATTCTCCATTGCTGGAGAGAATTTGAAAACAGAACTCCTTTAGAACAAAATTAACTTGTATAATGAGTGAAGAGATAAATCATATTAGCGTAATTAAAGTATATTAACATTTTTTGTTGCATGTGAATAAAGAAAAGTCAGACACAATGAAAGCAGGTTTCTCATAAAGAGACAATTTATGGAGATTTATGGAGATTTTAGGAACTTGCAAAATTTCGTTATTTAACATCTCTATTAAGATCTTTACAAGCATGCATAATGAAAAACCTAATAAAAAACCCCTTAATAAATGGACTAGTGTTTAAAGTCACATTGATTTCAAAGCAGAGAAAGGATCACAAGGTTAATTTAGAAGGAAAATTTAATTGGCAGTTAATGACAAATATTTTGGGAAAGTTTTGCCAGGATTGAAAATAAACACATACTGTACAGGAGCAGGACTTAGAAATATTGTTCCAGAAACACATCTATAATTACAGCAAGGGTTTCCCTGGAAAATTTGGACGTTTCTTTGTTTGTGAATGCTTTTGAGTCCATTTTTATTATGGGTAGATTGTGGCCCCACCAGCTGCTACTGGATCTGACCCCATAAAAACTGGTTTCCTATGCATATTCCTAGGGATTGCATAAATATTAGATTTTATCAAAAAGAAGCAATATTTTGTTGTGGTTTCTAGTTATTTGTACTCCTAGATATCTAAGATCTGGGGCAGCTGAGCCTTATTTTTGTGGTGTTCATTTGGGGTACAGGGTTGTGTATTGAAGCACATAGCTTCAGATTTTGCGAAGTTCACCTGTTGTGAAGGTGTTAAGTTCTTCTGTCAATGCAAAATAACTGTGAAAAAGACTACAAATTGAAAGTGGTGGCAACAGATGAACCTTTTCCCTTAATCTGTTTGTTTAGTAGCACAAAAAAAGCTTTGATAAAAACTAATTTAACAGAATAAAATAAAAAAGAAAGAATCAGTAAGACTGCTCACTTGTTATGATGAGCACACATAGAAGGGGAGGAGCAGGTTTGGTTGAATAGGCTGAGTCCTTGAAGTAGTTCAGTGACAGATCACATGTTTTATCTGGAGAAGGTTCCCGGTTCAATTCCCAGCATTTCCAAGTAGGACGTCTTGGAAACCTGCTGTATAGTATAGGCCATGGGTAGGCAAACTAAGGCCTGGGGGCTGGATTTGACCCAATCGCCTTCTAAATCCAGCCAGCGGACTGTCCGGGAACCAGTGTGTTTTTACATGAGTAAAACGTGTCCTTTTATTTAAAATGTATCTCTGGGTTATTTGTGGGGCATAGGAATTCATTCATTATTATTTTTCTTCAGAATATAGTCCAGCCCCCCACAAGGTCTGAGGGACAGTGGACTGGCCCCCTGATGGAAAAAGTTTGCTGACCCCTGGTATAGGCAATCTTTAGATTGTCATTTTGGCCATATTCTCATCATACATTTAAAGCCCTGTGACACCACTTTGAACAGCTATATCTTCCCCCAACAAATCCTGGGAACTGTAATTTGTTAAGGCTGCTGAGAGTTGTGAGGAGACCTCCCCTATTCCCCTCAGAGAGCTACAGTTCCCAGATGGTGTAACAATCAATCCCTCCTCACAGAGAACTCTGGGGGCGGTAGCACTCTGGGGGGACTAGGAGGTCTCCTGTCAGCAGCCTTAAGCTCCCAGCATCCTTTGGGGGAAGGCATGACTGTTTATCATGGTGGCATCATAGTGAGAATGTGGCATTGGAAATTGTCTTACTGGGCCATTTTCAAAAAGATTTCCAGTACGAATGAAGCATTCATGAACCTCATTGCAGAAACAAGGTGCTAAAAGTATGGAGTGTTTTAATTATATTTGTTATGCCATTGTGTACCTCCATCCTAGTTGTGGCGTGCAGAATAGCTTTCTCGTGACAGAAGGTGGCCGTCTCTTCCCTTTAAACACACTTTGCATTTCACACACATTGATTTCCCCCCTCCTCCCTGCAAAGCTGTTTTAAAGTGTTTGGCGAGCAGAAAAGGATGAGAAGAGTGAAATTACTACAGGTTCCCTTTGTCTTACTTGAAGGGGAAAAGGCCCTCTGACAGAAGGGAATGGCTCAAGGGATTGGTAATGGAGTATGGAGCCTTATACCTTTAGGTTACCATTTCAGATCTGGAGTGTTACTAATTAAAGACACAGAACACTCTGTTATTTGTATTTTTAAGGTCTATAAACTTCTCCAGGCTCCATAGTTAATGACTTGGATTAAATTAATTTTGAAAAAGAGAAGTCTGCCCTTGAACAACTTTACCAAAGACTGAGGGAATGAGCCGTTCTTGGTAGAAAGGGCTTTCTCTTGAGGCAGGTTAAGGCTGATTTAATGGTAATAAAAACCAACTCTGGATGGAGTTCGGTTGCATGGGGGGGGGGAGGTTGCTGTGCTGTGGGAATGTGCCTCGTACCAAGCTCCTGATGGTGAACATCTGGCATTCCTTTGCCACACAGACGGATAAAACCATTTTGGTCCTGTTGGTTTGGGATATATTTTGTGTGTTGGGGAGCATCAAGGCATGCCTCCTCCCCTTTCAGAGAAGAAGTGGCAGCTGCATGCGCACCACACATAGGAAGCACATGGCTTCCCTCAAAGCATTGTGGAAACTGCAGTTTACACCTAACAAAGCTCCCATTCCCACCACCCTTTTAAAACTACAGTCCACATGATTCTTTGAGGGAAGGCATATGCTTATCATGTGGGGTGTGTACGCAGCCTAAGGGGCAAGCTGACACCTAGAGATACACGTTTGTTGTGCAAAAAAGAGCCTTGTTCCTAGGATGTATTTTTAGGGATGATGCCAACATGGAAGGGGAAGTAGGATGGGAGTCATGTGGTTATCTGAAGCTTTAACCTGTGCCCCTCCCTATACTGTATAAACCCCAATCCATAAGTGCCAGTCAGCACTGGGGACTGTTAGAGGTGATGTGAGTTGAAGCCGAAATTAAAACAGTGCAATGTCACCTTACTGCAGACTCTCCAGGTGTAGGAAAGGTGAGCAAACAACCTGGCGAGCCAGCCTCAGAGGCCAGCACACGACATTTGGCTGCCTGAGGCAAAGGACAGTTCAACTGTCCTCCCAGTTGAACGACGTGGCCCAGAGAGAGAGGGGAAAATAGTGGAAGTGAACAGCTGGCTTCGCAAATGGTGTAAACAGGAACGGTTTGGATTCTTAGATCACGGACTGCGGTTTCTTGAAGATGGACTTCTGGCAAGTGATGGGCTGCACCTCACAACGGTTGGGAGAAATGTTTTTGCCAAAAATCTCAGAAACCTCATCAGGAGGGCTTTAAACTGACTAATGTGGGGGAGGGAGACAGTGCTCCTGAAGGTAGGAGCCTATCAATTAATGAAGATGATCATCCAAATGTCATAGACCAAATGGAGAAAACAGCACACGGACCTAGTGGTGGGAGGAAAAAATCCTTAAATAAGAGACACGGGGGAATGATTAATGGACTTCAATGTCTGTACACTAATGCGCAAAGCATGGGAAATAAACAAGATGAGCTTGAGCTCTTGGTACAGCAAACTAAATATGACATAATAGGCATCACTGAAACCTGGTGGGATAAGTCCCACGATTGGAATGTAATAATGGGGGGATACAATCTATTTCAGAGAAACAGACCAGACAAGAAAGGAGGAGGAGTGGCGTTATATGTCAGGGATGTGTATACCTGTGAAGAGATCCAAGATTTAGATCCTCAAAGCCAAAGTGAGAGCATTTGGGTCAAAATTAAGGGAGAGAAGAATAACAGAGACCTCATTGTGGGAGTTTACTATAGATCCCCAAGCCAAACGGAGGACATAGATGATGCCTTCCTGGAACAGATGGCCAAGCATGCAAAAGGAAGGGAGATAGTAGTAATGGGGGACTTCAATTACCCGGATATTTGTTGGACGTCAAACTCAGCCAAGAGCATAAGGTCAAACAGATTCCTCACTGGCCTTGAAGACAACTTCATTGTCCAGAAAGTGGGAGAAGCAACAAGAGGAACAGCCATTTTAGATCTGGTCCTAACCAATGTTGATGACCTGGTTAGTGGGGTAGAAGTGGAAGGATCATTAGGCGCGAGTGATCATGCTCTTCTGAAGTTTACTATACAGCGGAAAGGAGCAGCCAAGCATACTAGGACTCAATTTCTTGACTTTAAGAAAGCCGACTTCATAAAACTTAGGGAAGTGCTGGGTGAGATCCCATGGACAACAATACTAAAAGGAAAGGGAGTTCATGATGGCTGGGAATTTGTTAAGAGGGAGATACTAAAAGCACAACGTCAGGCAATACCAATGAGACGGAAACATGGAAGGTGCCTAAAGAAGCCAGGGTGGCTATCTAAAGAACTTTTAACTGAATTAAGATTAAAAAAGGATGTGTACAAAAAATGGAAAAGGGGGGAAACCACCAAAGAGGAATTCAAACAAATAGCCAGCACATGTAGACACAAAGTCAGAAAAGCTAAAGCACAGAATGAACTCAGGCTTGCTAGAGAGGTTAAAAGCAACAAAAAAGGCTTTTATGGGTATGTTCGTAGCAAAAGGAAGAACAAAGAAACTGTGGGGTCACTCAGAGGAGAAGATGGTGAAATGCAAACAGGGGACACAGAAAGGGCTGAACTACTCAATGCCTTCTTTGCCCCAGTCTTCTCCGATAAAGAAAACAATGCCCGACCTGAAGAATTTGGAGCAAATGATTCAGCAAAGGAAACACAGCCCAGAATAACTAAGGAGATAGTACAAGAATATTTGGCTAGTTTAGATGTATTCAAGTCTCCAGGGCCAGATGAACTGCATCCAAGAGTATTAAAAGAACTGGCAGATGTGATCTCAGAACCACTGGCAGTCATCTTTGAGAATTCCTGGAGAACAGGCGAAGTCCCGGCAGACTGGAGGAGGGCAAATGTTGTCCCTATTTTCAAAAAGGGGAAAAGAGAGGACCCAAATAATTACCGCCCAGTCAGTCTGACATCAATAGCAGGGAAGATTCTGGAGCAGATCATTAAGCAAACAGTCTGTGAGCACCTAGAAAGGAATGCTGTGATCACCAATAGTCAGCATGGATTTCTGAAAAATAAGTCATGTCAGACTAACCTGATCTCGTTTTTTGACAGAATTACAAGCCTGGTAGATGAAGGGAACGCAGTGGATGTAGCCTACCTTGATTTCAGCAAGGCATTTGACAAGGTGCCCCATGATATTCTTGTAAAGAAGCTGGTAAAATGCGGTCTTGACTATGCTACCACTCAGTGGATTTGTAACTGGCTGACTGACCGAACCCAAAGGGTGCTCATCAATGGTTCCTCTTCATCCTGGAGAAGAGTGACTAGTGGGGTGCCACAGGGTTCTGTCTTGGGCCCGGTCTTATTCAACATCTTTATCAACGACTTGGATGATGGACTCAAGGGCATCCTGATCAAATTTGCAGATGACACCAAACTGGGAGGGGTGGCTAACACCCCAGAGGACAGGATCACACTTCAAAACGACCTTGACAGATTAGAGAACTGGGCAAAAATAAACAAGATGAATTTTAACAGGGAGAAATGTAAAGTATTGCACTTGGGCAAAAAAAATGAGAGGCACAAATACAAGATGGGTGACACCTGGCTTGAGAGCAGTACATGTGAAAAGGATCTAGGAGTCTTGGTTGACCACAGACTTGACATGAGCCAACAGTGTGACGCGGCAGCTAAAAAAGCCAATGCAATTCTGGGCTGCATCAATAGGAGTATAGCATCTAGATCAAGGGAAGTAATAGTGCCACTGTATTCTGCTCTGGTCAGACCACACCTGGAGTACTGTGTCCAGTTCTGGGCACCACAATTCAAGAAGGACACTGACAAACTGGAACGTGTCCAGAGGAGGGCAACCAAAATGGTCAAAGGCCTGGAAACGATGCCTTATGAGGAACGGCTAAGGGAGCTGGGCATGTTTAGCCTGGAGAAGAGGAGGTTAAGGGGTGATATGATAGCCATGTTCAAATATATAAAAGGATGTCACATAGAGGAGGGAGAAAGGTTGTTTTCTGCTGCTCCGGAGAAGCGGACACGGAGCAATGGATCCAAACTACAAGAAAGAAGATTCCACCTAAACATTAGGAAGAACTTCCTGACAGTAAGAGCTGTTCGACAGTGGAATTTGCTGCCAAGGAGTGTGGTGGAGTCTCCTACTTTGGAGGTCTTTAAGCAGAGGCTTGACAACCATATGTCAGGAGTGCTCTGATGGTGTTTCCTGCTTGGCAGGGGGTTGGACTCGATGGCCCTTGTGGTCTCTTCCAACTCTATGATTCTATGATTCTATGATTCTATGATAAGGTGGAGCCTCCTCTAAGTCAACAGAATTTGTAGTGGAATCTTACCTCAATACCAATGATAGTATAGTGGTACCTCTGGTTAAGAACTTAATTCGTTCTGGAGGTCCGTTCTTAACCTGAAACTGTTCTTAACCTGAGGTACCACTTTAGCTAATGGGGCCTCCCACTGCTGCTGTGCTGCTGCCGCCATGTGATTTCTGTTCTTATCCTGAAGTAAAGTTCTTAACCCGAGGTACTACTTCTGGGTTAGCAGAGTTTGAAACCTGAAGTGTTTGTAACCCAAAGCGTTTGTAACCCGAGGCACCAATGTGCAGTGGTGCCCCGCAAGATGAATGCCTCGCAAGACGGAAAACTCGCTAGACGAAAGAGTTTTCCGTTTTGGAGGTGCTTCGCAAAACGAATTTCCTATGGGCTTGCTTCGCAAGATGACAATGTCTTGCGAGTTCCTGCTGGGTTTTTTTCCTCTCCCCCCATTTTCTAAGCCGCTAAGCCGCTTATCAGCTGATCCGATCAGCAGATAAGCCACTAAAAGCCGCTAATAGCGCTAATAGCGCTAATCCACTAATCCACTAATCCGTCAATGGGCTTGCTTCGCAAGACAAAAAAACCGCTAGACGAAGAGAATCACAGAACGGATTCTTTTCGTCTTGCGAGGCACCACTGTATATTTCCTGTGAGCCTCGGGCTGGTGCCCATCAGAACAGATAGGGTGGAAAGCAGGGAGACTAACAGTAGGTGGCGCCAGAGCCAATGACTGCACAGACCACACCATCACCAATTACAAGGAAGCAGGCAGGCAGGGCAGGCTGAAGCTGGTGGAGCAGGAACCCATTTGCCCTAATAGGCCAGCCACCAGTACACCATAGGGGGTGTAGGACAGATTACATGACACACACACAGCAGCGACCTCCAACAGAGGGAAATGGCTCAGGGAGAGGTTAGTGCTATTGTTCCTCAGCATTTGCTACATGATGCAATAATCTCACTCTGCCTAATGGTAGGGCTAACCCTGCAAGGACACCAGGGTTGTTTACATGAAGAATAATAGGAGACAGTTAAACTATCATCGAATCATAAAACTGTAGAGTTGGAAGGACCCCAAGGCTCATCTGGTTGGTCCAAACTCATATAATGCAGGAATCTCAACTAGATCATACACAGGTGGCCATTGGTTTGATTTCTACCCTCTGGAACAGGAGCAAACCAGCTTGCTCCATCTTCCATGTGCCAGCCCTTTAGTTATTTGAAGTTGGCTATCATATCTACTCCCAGTCCCTCTTCTTAAGGCTAACTATACCCCATTCCCTCAACCTTTCCTCGTAATGCTTGCTTTCTAGACCCCTAATGCTCTTGGTTGCCCTCCTCTGCACATGTTCCATGTTGCGAACACCCTTCTTAAACTGTGGCACCCAGAACTGGACATAGTACTCAAGGTGTTGTCTGACCAAGGTGTGGTGAGACTTTTACTTCCCTTGCTCGGAACACTGTGATTCTGTTGATGCAGCTTAGAATAGCATTAGCTTTCTTCTGCTGCTGCATCAAGCTGTTGACTCATGTTAAGCTTGTGTCTACTAAGACCTCCTAGATCCTTTTCACATGGACTACTGGCAAGTCAGGTGTTCCCCATCTTGTATTTGTGCAGCTGGTTCTTCCTGCCTAAGTGTAGAACCTTACGTTTGCCCGTATTAAAGTTCATTTTGTTAGTTTGGGCCCAGTTTTTCAATCTGTTATGTCATATTGAATCCTGATTCTGTCTTCTGCAGCATTGGTTACCCCTCCCAGTCATCTGGATAAGCACCCCCTCAGTACCTCCATCCAGGTGATTTATAAAGATGTTGAACAACAATGGGCCCAAGACAGAACCCTGCAGCACCCAACCTGTCACTTTTTTCCAGGATGACCAGGGATCATTAGTGAGGACTCTTTGGGTTCAGTCAGTCAACCAGCTACAAATCCACCTAACAGATATCTCATCCAGCCCACATTATACCAGCTTCCCTGCAAGAATTTCACGGGAGACTTTATCAAAAGCCTTACTAAAATCAAGATACACTACATCTACAGCATTCCCTTGATCCACAAGCTTGTAACGAGAGAGAGAGAGAGAGAGAGAGAGAGAGAGAGAGAGAGAGAGAGAGAGAGAGATTAGCCTGGCATGACTTATTTTTGAGAAACCCATGCTGGGTCTTAGTAATCACAGCCCCCTTTTCTAAGTGCTCACAGACTGACTGTTGAATTATCTGTTCTAGTACCTTTCCTGGTATCAATGTCAAGCTCACCCGCCGGTAGTTTCCTGAGTCTTCTTTTTTCTCATTTTACCCAGTGTATTAATAAATGCAGATTATACAAGGTTTTCCATTTCTTTCAAAGAGTTTGTACAATTCTTTTATTTGTGAACTATAGCCCACCTTGTAGTTACACTCTCATCCATTTCAGATATGCAATAGGACTGCATTCGTGTAACACAGTTTCTTCTTCCTATGTCCATCTGGGACTAGCCTCTGGACTCCTCCTTTTGTCATGTCATATCTTCCAGTTATGACTCCAGATGGTTCTTTTGTTTTTGTGTCTTTTTTAATTTTTTAAAAAACCTATGCAACAAGGAGTTGTATTTAAATAAGCCCTTTATTAGGTTAGCACAAGAGTTCCCCCCAGTGGTGGCAATGCTACTCTCTCCTTCCTGTGGAACTGAGTGATTTTAATAGGAGACAAAATGGCTACCGCCTCAAGCCAGCAATATTTCACAAAGGTGTGCAGTATTGGAAATAAATTGGTTTAAAGATTACTGTTTCTTTCTTATCAAGAACCTGTGCCTTCACACAGCTCTTCCCAGGTCAACAGGTTCAGCTGAAACAGTAAGCAGCATATTTGCATAGACTCTGCTTAGAACACGGGTGGCTAATTTGTGGCCTTCCAGATATTATTGGAGTACAATACCCATCAACCTTGACCATTGGCCATACTAGCTGTGGCTGGTGGAAACTGGACTCCAACAACATCTGGAGAACATTAGGTCTCATACCCCTGAGTTAGACAGTTGTTGTTGCTGCTGCTGCTACTGCAAAAAAGGTAACTGACTCAGGGTCACGAAAACAACCCAAACCACAACAGACATTGCCTGGTAAACCTAAGAGTAAATAAATAGATGTCTGAAAGCACTATGAGTCAAGTAGTCCCTTCATTTACCTTTCTAAAGGTCTGTTTTAATAAATGCTGAGGCTAGGAGTATGTTTCTCAATATACAGGACTTTTCCTCAACACTACATTAATGCACACATAGTTAAAAAAAAAATCAGGAAAGCATCTCAGATAACCAGTCGATGGGAGAATTCTCGCAATCTCATTTCTGCTTATCCTTGCAGACTCTTGAATGCTCTGAAGCCACCAGCATTTCTGAAAGCAAGACACACTGATTCCCTCATTATATTACCGAATGGCAAGTTAAGCAAATTTCTGAACTCCTTTCAAACTCCAGAGTCTGTTCAGAAGTGATAAGACAAGACAACATATTTGACTCTCTCTAGGCTTTTGTATTGAGATAGTTTTTGGCAAAAGTATTTCTGTCATGGTTGCGGTGGTGGTGGGGAGCAGGCTGAAATGTTGCCCCCCCTCCTTCTTGTTGTAGAAAGGGAATGGGAAAAGAGAAAATCTTCAGATTCTAATTCGCTCTCTGCAGCTGTTTCGCTCATTTCCTCATTTTTCCATCCACTGTGCTCAAATTGACTTTTACGTTGAGAACAACCATATAAAATTGTCCTAACCTCAACTGTGCTTATCAAAGGCACCCAGAGGAAATAAAAAGGGGGATTTTAAGATTACAAAGGAACATTACGGCTGGTTACAAATTAAGCTACCAATCAAAACTTCTTCTTTTTAGAAAAAGAAGAATGTGTGAATTACAGTTGTGGGGAAATCTTGGCAGTGATGTGGCTAAACAATTGGCGAGAGCTTCTTATCAACCTTTCTGCTACTGAACCAATACTATTTGCATGTAACTTTTGTGAATATATAGAATGTGGTGGGTTGTTGTTGTTGTTTTTAAGACTATGACTGTGTTTCTGGCAGGTGTGCTGGGTTCTCAAGTCCCCACCTCACAGGGAGAGGAGGGGGACCAGAGATGTGATCTTGGAGCTATTGCTGAACTCAGTTGCATAAGGGTCTCAGTCTGCAAAAAATGAACAACTTGGCCCCTTGGGGACAAGCACTTCCAAGACTTGGCTTCCTGCAAGGAGGGGCTACATGAGAGAAAAGGAGGTCAAGGTCAAGGCCATGCATGGAGTGGGGAAGGGTTACTAAAGACAAAGTGTGCATGCTAAGCAACAGGAGGTTTGAGGCTTTAAGTTTTGCTCCACAGAGAGATTAAGAGTGGGCTTAGGGAGCCAGGATGAGGGCAACGTAGTCTTGAGTGCCTAGTGCAAAGCTGCAGAAGAGCCAGTGTGGTGTAGTGGTTAAGAGCGGTAGACTTGTAATCTGGTGAACCAGGTTTACTTCCCTGCTCCTCCACATGCAGCTTGGGCTAGTCACACTTCTCTGAAGTCTCTCAGCCCCACTCACCTCACATAGTGTTTGTTGTGGGGGGGGGGGAAGGGAAAGGAGAATGTTAGCCACTTTGAGATTCCTTCGGGTAGTGATAAAGAGGGATATCAAATCCAAACTCCTCTTCTTCTTCTATTAGAGATCTTTTTGCAAAAAAGGAGATGGAGGGTCTGAAGGTGGGGGGAAACCCTGCTGATTATATAGGGGTCGCCAATCTTTTTAGGCCTGTAGAGAAATTTGGATTTTTGAGTGAACCACTCCCTCTGGCCACTCGTGCATTTTCACACTCTTTTAGGACTATATTTGCTCCTTTTCATCCTGTTTTGGGGTTCACAGCGATGTGCACAGTCACAGTTGCACACGCCTTGAATATGTGTAAATGGGGATTGCCTGTACGCACGCACGCACGCACGCACACCACACACACACTTTCCCCTTTTTCTGGGGGGAATCAGGTCCAAAAGAATTCTCCCTAGCTTTCAAATGCACATAGAGCTGAAAGAGGGAGCGTGAAACAGTGTTACTCTGCAGCTTCATACATTCTCCTCCCTAAATCTGGGACAGAAGTACAGTGGTACCTCTGGTTAAGAACTTAATTTGTTCTGGAGGTCTGTTCTTAACCTGAAACTGTTCTTAATCTGAGGTACCACTTTAGCTAATGGGATCTCCTGCTGCTGCTGTGCCGCCGCCGCACGATTTCTGTTCTCATCTTGAAGCAAAGTTCTTAACCTGAGGTACTATTTCTGGGTTAAAAGAGTCTGTAACCCGAAGTGTTTGTAACCCAAGGTACCACTGTACAGTGGTGCCCCACAAGACGAATGCCTCGCAAGACGGAAAACCTTTTAGACGAAAGGGTTTTCCGTTTTTGAGCTGCTTCACAAGACGAATTTCCCTATGGGCTTGCTTCGCAAGACGAAAACGTCTTGCGAGTGTTCCGATTTTTTTCCGCTCCCCCCCCTTTTTCTAAGCCGCTAAGCCGCTAATAGCCTTTTAGCCGCTAAGCCGCTAAGCCTTTAATAGCCGCTAATCCACTAAGCCGCTAATAGCGCTAATCTGCTAAGCCACTAATAGGATTGCTTCGCAAGACGAAAAAACCGCTAGATGAAGAGACTCGCGGAACGGATTATTTTCGTCTTGCGAGGTACCACTGTAGTTGAAGAAGACCACATGGACGAGGGCAGATTAAAGAAGGCACAAGGGGTTCACAATCCACACTGAGCCAATGTAGGGCGGCCCTTTAGGGTCTACTGAAATGTGCTTCCTGTTATAATGGGAGTTGGGAGGAGCTTCCTCTGCCCCAAGTTTCAAACATTTAGGAAACACTGGCTTAGAACAAGGAAAGGCTACATTGACCTCTGCTCCTAAAGATGTTTCAACAGGCTGGATATAAAAATGAAATGCCTCCCACAATATTAGCTCTGCAAGAAATATGCTGACTCGACACACAAGCTGATCAAGTTCCAATGCCAGAGATCTTAGCGATTAGCTAAGAACAGAAACAATTGTGGCTCAAGGGGGAGGAAGAGATGCTGCTTTCGCCTACACCTGGCCAGCCATTAAATCTTCAGGGTGCACTTCTGGGGGATGGAAATGCCAAAAGGCTGGTAAAACATAACTTGTAACTTAAGAGAGCTATAAATTAAAAAGAAGGTTGGAAGTGATCTGAAAGGTCAAGAGAATAAAGGAAAGCAAGGTCTTCGGAGGGCTGTACATTTCAGAACTGTTGGGGGGAAATTTTGCACATTAAGCAAAACCAGCCCAATTTGCCATTAATATACGTTTCCTTTGATAAATTGTCCATTCGGTCTTGGTTTGTGAACTGAAAAGAAAAGGTGAAAGATGATTTCTTTTTCCTCCCAAAAAATATATAACTTATAGCAGAATATGAAAACTGCTTTTAAAAACCAGACATTTATATGGTCTCGTTTCCTACAAAGGAATGAATGGAGGAAAGGGGCAAATCTTTCTAAAACTCATCAGAGAGAACTGACCCATTCAAAATGGGTCACCATTTTGTATTCTTGTGATATTTGCAGCCTTGTAGTATTTTAATACTTTGCACCAAGCTGGATTCCTTCTTGAAGCATTTTGCCCCTTGGAACCCAACCATCTCCTGTAATATCACAAAGCCCTCTGAAATCAGGTATGGTGAATATATATGGTGAACGAGACAAGGGTAGCATTCTTAAGACTATGAAACCCATGATGCTATGAGACTTGGAACAACTGTACATATTTTTACTTGAAAGCTAGTCCCACTGTGTTTCATGGCGCTTACTCCAAAATATGTCTGCAAAGAAATGCAATAGGGTGAAATTCATATGCACAAGACACTTTATGAAGCTAAGAGCACATAATATATTATACTTTTGAGCTTTTTTTATAAAAAAAACAACCCCTAATAAGGAGCCTTTATCCAGGAGACAGAACAATATCCCATCCCTGATCGCTGGCCGTGCTGACTGGTGCTGAAGGGAGTTGAAGTCCAGCAACATCTGGCAGGCCAAAGTCTCACACCTAAAGTATAGACTAAATACTTATTTATTTGCAAGATTGTTTGCATTTGTAATTGAAACTGAAGGTAGCCTTTCAGCTGGCTGAAGTAGGGGTGCCATGTGCCCTCTTTTTCCAGGACACATCCTCTTTTTCAGGGGTAAAATTTCTGCCCGGGTGGATTTTTTAAATTTGCCAAAATGTCTCTGGCTATACCTCCTGGATGAGACATAGACATAACTGATGGTTGAAGACTTGCTTTCATCTTCTCTTTTCCTGCCCCCCCCCCAACAATATAACACAGCTTCTATAGCCTACATGTAGTAGGGGTATTTAAAATGAGAGTCGTCATAGCATTCTCTTCTTTGCTTTTCAAAATATGGCAACCCTAGTTGAAGATCTTTTGTTAAACCACCAGTGGGACTCATACTTAGAGCAGACCCATTCAGCTCAATAGGCACGACTAATTGTAGTTCCATGAATTTCAATGGGTCTACTCTAGCTTAGCTGGATACAACTCAGTGTGTTTTACCAGTTGAACCTATGCAGTCAGACGTAAGTACTACTGAACTCCACGGAGCTTACTCCCAATTTGTAATTATGCATAGGACTGTGGTCTTGCTGATCCTAACAAACTGGATTCTATTCTATGTGCAGAGCTGTCCTTCAAGGGATGGGTCTTGCATTTTAATGGATTAACACAGCTGGCTGCCTTTTTTGGACTGTTCTTGGGGGATCATGATGAGCTCCTACACTTTTTGCCCGAACACCACTGGTGCTTAATCTGCAGAAAGGTAATTTAAGGCTAAACAGTAAGGGGGGGTAGGAGATTGTCCTTGTTGTCAGAATAGCAGGAAAGTGGAACACGTTATAAGACCAATTACCACTGGAAGTTTTAGAATATAAAATAGTAATTATATACATACACCAGCTGCCTGTGTTGAAATAGGTATAATTAATCCTGCCTTTGTATAGGGAGAACAGTGTATGGGTGCGATTTTTTTCAGCCTATGGATAAATCCCCATAAATCTTCAGAATATTGACAAAGTAACACAGGCCACATTCACACCACACATTTAAAGTGCTCTGATACCATTTTATGCTGGTGGCAAGGAAACAATAGGTATATATAGAAAGGAGAATTCCTAGATACCAAGATCCAAGTTTGGGGCAAGTACACTTTGGTGAGAGAACCCCAAAAGCAATTTAAAATCACAAAATATACAGCAGAGTAAAGTGTGGAAATATGCCCTTCCAAGTTCCTTCCAAAGTTTCCAGCTTCCCCTAAGACAGAAAAAGACTACATGTTTGGTAAGTTAAAAATGGTTTACTTACAAACACTCCAAAGGTCAGATTCATGTGCTTTTCCATACAGCATTCAGAAAAAAGTTGTACTGGCTTAGTTACAGTGGTGGAAATCCCTACATTATTGGTATAGGGAATCAAGAGAGGCTTGTTAGAGCCATGCAGTCTGATCTTGGCCTCTTTATGCACTGAGCTTCTCATGTAGACTGAAGTACAAAAATAGGCTTCATTTCCTTCCTCCTAAGGTGAGCGGAAGTGACCTAGCTAAGCCTGGCAGGCCAGCTTACTCTCTGTCATTAACCCCTTCATGCATTAATTAGACTTAAGCATGTTGGTTATATGAGGCTGATTATCTCCTCCTCCTCCTCCTCCTCCTCCTCCTCCTCCTCCTCCTCTTCTTCTTCTGCATCTCATATCCATCTTTGGATATACACCTCTTCAAGTTAATTCCAATGTTCTCTGTGGTTTGCTGTCTGCATCCACATAAGCCCTGCTGTTAGTTTTAGCTTGTCCACCCACTACATAGTTGGCTGTCCCCTTGGTCCTTTAAAACAGTGTTTTTCAACCACTGTTCTGCGGCACAATAGTGTGCCGCGAGATGTTGCCTGGTGTGCCGTGGGAAAAATTGAAAAATTCGAAAGATTTTTTTTTTTAAAAAAAAATTATCATATTTTTGCCCACTAGTCGGGCGCCGGACTGTGTCCACCCTATTTTCCATCCATCCTGGGTGGGGATCAGATCGGATGGGATCAGATGAGAGTGGACAGGCAGTCCGCTCTCATCCGATTCCCCATAGAGAGCAGCGGGGCTCTGACATCTCCCTCTCCGCACACAGTGGTGGTGTGCCTCGTGATTTTTTTCATGAAACAAGTGTGCCTTTGCCCAAAAAAGGTTGAAAAACACTGCTTTAAAATAGTAAGGTCTCCATACTCGCACTGCTTTGTTGGGGGGGGGCTCTATTCCCCACAGAAAGCTACAATTCATAGAGTTCCCTGGGAAGGCAGGTTAGTTGTTAATCTACTTTGGGAATGATAGCTCTGGGAGGGAAGCAGGGGTCCCCTAACAACTCTCATCACCCTTAACAAACTACAGCTCCCGAAATTATTTGGGGAAAACCATGACTGGTTTAAAGTGGTATCCCAGTGCTTTAGGGGTGTGCGGAAGGAGGTAGAATGATCTGCACAAGAGACAAGGAAAGAGAAGCTGGGATTGAGTTTGGGCTGATGGAGGCCTTGTCCATCACTGAGCACACATCCCATGTGGAGACTATCCTTTGCTGCTCTGTGTAATTTGCAAGGTGTCCTTTGAAGCAGTTAGCGATGTTTCCCAGCTTCATTAGCTCTTTGCCATCTGCTGCCTTGATGACACTGGAAGAGAGAGAGAGAGAGACGGAGTGACTTCGCACAGTTCTTGACACCGTCAAAGATTGACTTTTACCTTCCTTGACTCTGATGTTCTAATTCCACACTTTTATTTCCTACTGATTAATCTCTGCCTGCCTCACTTCATCAGTTCCATTGCCCAATCAAAGATCCTGCCACACTCTGCTTGTTCACTTTCCCTGTATGCTGGTTCCTTGATTTCCGTAATCATATTCTCTCCATGATGCTGAATGCCTCATTCATAATCCATAGCTGTTTCATATACTCTCTTTTTTATCTCCAGTCATCAGGCACCTTATTTTCAGGCATCAATTTCATAAGCATCCATTTAGTATCTGTCACAGATTCATTTCAACTGGACATAATTTGAGCTTATTCTTTTTTTTAAAAAAAAAAAAGCCAGAGAAGGATGGGAGGTAGAAGAAACCATCACAAAAGGCATATCTTCCAGTGTCAACCTACGCAGGTCTGCTCAGACATAGGTTACACCGAATTCAGTGAGACTTACTCTCAGGCAGTTATGTATAGCAGGACTGGCTGACTCCAACATAAGCAATTTTTTTGCCCTCCCTCAGACCTTGCCAATTTTGTTGGCAATGGTAGTAGCATTAATAATAACCAGAAAGGTGATGGTGATGATAATGATGATAATATAGCTATGGTGCTGGGATGCCCTGATGGAGATGCAAATTACCCACTTCCTTGTCATCAGACTGATTATGTAGTTATTTATTTAATGATTGCACCTATATCCTACCTTCCCTTCATGGATCACTGCCTTGTCGTGGCGAAGGGGCTTGAATAGCTCAGAGAAGTTATGAGCTATGCTGTGCAGGGCTACCCAAGACGGACAGGTCATAGCCAAGAGTTTAGACTAAATGTCATCCACCTGGAGAAGGAACTGTCAATCCACTCCAGTGTTTTGCCAAGAAAACTCCATGGGCGTAAAAAAGGAGAAGCTTTGAGAAGAAAGTGAGAGTTTCCAGTTCATGGGGTCACGGAGAGTCGAACACGACTAAGATGACTAAACAACAACAACATCCTACATTATCTCCATGGAGCACATGGTTCTCCCACTTCCCAGATTCATCTTCACAACTAGCTTGTGAGGTAGGTTAAGCTGAGAGGCAGTGGCTGGCCCAAGCACACCCAGCTGAGCTGCACTGTTCAGAGTGGATTCAAACCCTGGCCTCCTGGGTCCTAGTCTGACACTCTATTTTTTTTTAATAAAATATTTATTAAAGTTTCACAAATTATATAAACAAACACACATACAAGAAAAAACAAGTGTAATTTCAAATCCTTATTTTCTTAAAGCTTACTTCCCCGACCTCCTCATACCTTCCCTTTCTGCATTCCAATTTCAAATATTCAGTTCAGCAAATCCTCACCCTTAATTTTATGTAATTATTGACCTTTCTTTTCTTTTAACTTAATCTTTACAGCTGTAATCCACTTAATTTCTAAAATCGCATCATTCTAACACTCATTAATTTTACAATGTTTCTTAAGATAGTTCTTAAATTTCTTCCAGTCTTCTTCCGCCATCTCCTTTCCCTGGTCTCGGATTCTGCCAGTCATTTCTGCCAATCCCATATAGTCTATCACCTTCATCTGCCATTCTTCCAAGGTGGGTAGATCTTGTGTCTTCCAATACTTTGCGATGAGTATTCTTGCTGCTGTTGTAGCATACATAAAAAAAGTTCTGTCTTTCTTTGGCACCAATTGGCCGACCATGCCCCTAGTCTGACACTCTAACCACTATGCCACACTGGCTGACAAGCAGCAAAGGGGTCTTCATGAATCAGCTGGTGTTGCCTTAGCCACTCCTGGAGAGAGAGAGAGAAAATCGAGATCAACTCTCTGCGTCTTCTTGGCACCCATTTCTCAAGTTTATCCTCTTAAGATTCTTTGCCTTGCTTTTCTTTCGTGAAAGCTCACTCCCCACACCCCAGTTTAAAAACTTCAGCTGTATCACTATGAAGTTTCCTCTTTGTAAATGTGCAAAAGGCTTCACTTCTTTAAACTTTCCTCATAATCTAGCTGCACCCCTCCAAAGCAATTATAGTTCCTTTTTTTTTCCTTTTTAAGTGTAGATGCAAACTAAGACAAAGGCTTCATCAAGCCCCTTCCCTGCCACCATTTTTATTCTTAGCAATTCTCATTAATGTTATTTTTGCTTCTCTCTGTCTCTCTCTCCCCACCCCTGTGATTTAGAATAAAACTTAAACTCCCCAAAGTCATGTCTCATTAAGTTTTATACTTTTCTGATACTGGCTTTTGCCTTCATATTCTTCCTCACAGATGGCTGGGCTTTCCTGGCATATAACCTCCCATGGCAAAAAGGCCACAATCCACTGGCCTCTTGTGTAGACCCCTTCACAACGAATGGAGCATGTGGGGGAATGATGTTGCCAATGTGCAAGCTCCATTCATTTCAATGGAGCCACAGAAAAGAGGCATGGTGTGTGAAACGTATACTGTATGTTGTCTTTTCAGCTTGCTCCTGCAGAAGGGGAAAATGCTTTTTATAAATCATTAAAATATCATCGGGCTATAAGAAAATTGCAGCTGGGGTGTGTAAGGCTATAGGAATATTGCAGCCAGGGTGTGGTTGGCTGTTGCTGGCATATTTCAAACTAGCTGTGGTCAAACATTCTATAGGCTGTTGTTTCTTTAGAAATCGCGAGGCTGGGGACTTTTTGAGAAGAAAAACACAATTGTTGCAAATTTCTGAAGAAATAGAGTATCTTTAGCAACTGTGGGATTTTTTTTGCAAAGTAGGTAGCTAAAACAGGTGTTACACACTTTGGTGAAATAAAATAACATAGCCTTATTGCTAAAATAGTATATAAGGGTACAGAGGCTTGGCCAAATAAGGGGCTTTGGAGGATAGGAAAAATTAACCAAATAAGGGGCTTTGGGGGTGAAAGAGGGAGTGGGGCTTGTATTTTACATTGCAATAGGCGGACGCGATAGGTGTGAACTTTGAACGCTCCTCTCTAGTGGGCAGCGAAGAGGGACTTGCACTCGGGGAAAGGGTTTATATATTCATGTTTTTTTATAAGGAAGGATGTGCCTGCCTTTTCAGGTCACCCACTTGCAAGTGTTTGTTTTCAATAAAATATTGCTGCTCCATCAACTTTGCCCAGGCTTTATTATTTCAAAGGAGTCCAGGACCTAAGTCCTGGGGACCAGCGTTTATATCTCACAATGCCATGTTCCTGGAATGTGGATCGTGTGGCCACATTCCACTCCCTCCAAAGCATTTAAAAAGTGCAGAAAAGATGATGATAAAATTGCTTGGGACAAATTCATGGAGGATAAGGCTATGTCCTACCTCCATGGCTAGAGGCATTTTGCCTCTGAATATCAGTTGCCAGGAATCACAGGTAGGGAAATTTGCTGTTGCGCTCAGGTGGGCTTCCCATAGGCATCTGGTTGGCCACTGTGAGAACAGGATGCTGGATGTGTGGCCTGATCCTGCTCTCCTTGTGTTCTTATGAGAAATCTTCCTTCCTTCCTTCATTCTGTTTGGTAAGAAACTTTTTCTTTTCATGTTGCAACGACCTTGTTGTGTGCCTACTTCTTTATTCCCGAACTGTGTGTTTTTTTCCATTTCATTTATACCAATTATGCCGCCGTTCCATCTTTCTCCCTTACTGCAACTTCTAAATATGAAATATGATTGAAACAGTTGACATTTCTATGAGAGACCTTAGCAGGGATTCCGGAGAATTGCTTTTGCACACCAGAACGAGCTTTTTCTTAAAAACGTTCTTGCCTCATGTGAACTTCATAAGATAGGAAGCTGCCTTAGACTGAGTCAGACCATTGGTCCACCTAGTTTAGTATGGTACATCTAGTTTGGTATTACAGTGGTACCTCTGGTCACGAACAGGATCCGTTCTGGAGGCCCGTTCGCAACATGAAAAGAGCACAACTTGAAGCGCCGTATCTGCGCAGGTGTGTGGCGCGATTTGGTGCTTGTGTGCATGCACGAGCAGCGAAACCCGGAAGTAACCCTTTCCAGTACTTCTGGGTTGCCGCAGGATGTAACCTGAAAGAACGTAACATGAAGCAAACATAACATGAGGTATGACTGTATCTGCACTGAGAGAGAAGCAGCTCAGGGCTTCTACTCCTCTGTGTGGCCTTCTCCTGAGGCCATACATCCCACCATTCCTACTTGCAGACCCACCAAGTGTCCCTTTTCTACAGTGACAATTTTGGATTTACAGAAGCCATCCCAGTTTCTGATTTGATTCTGGAATGTCCCGCTTCTCCTTCTGATGTGCCTATTTTCAACGGAGAAACGTTGGAGGGTATGGGGTTATGTGACCCCCAAACCAAGGATGTAAGTAACTATACAACCTCTGAAGGCAACCCTGTATAGGGAAGGTTTTTTAAAAAGGTTTCATGTTTTATTATGTTTTTATATATGTTGGAAGCCGCCCAGAGTGGCTGGGGCAATCCAGTCGGATGGGTGGGGTTTAAATAATAGGCACCACCCTTTCCAACTTCTCCCTTGCAGTTTCACTTGAGGTTTGTGGTGTTATTTGTTGTCTTAGAAGCAACTAGGATTCTCTCAAGGGCTAAGATGGAGAGCACACAGGCCAGTAGCCAAGCTGTGATAGTTGGTGTCCCAGGGGACACCTGTGGACTTGGTTGGGGAATAGAGTTGGAGTTAGTTTCCCACCTGCCTCTCTAGCACTGCATTTCCTCTGGGTTGCAATGTGGCAACCCTCATCACAACAGTGGGCAGTTCAGGCCTGTGCGTATTCCTTCTGGGAATTCCATGAAAACTGCTGAAAACCGCTATCACAATCCCTAGAAATCCCCAGGCCTTCAACTATGATGAATGGCAAAACTCACATTAACCAGCAGTACGGGTTTTAGATCCAGCAGCAGTGTTTCTTTTGGGAAGTAATTCATTATACTAATAAGTTTTATACAGATAAATTACTTTGCAAAGAGATGGTTGCATTAATCTTCTTTTTTGAAAAGATGAACTCTGGAGAAGTTTCCCGCTACCTCTCAAGCACAGATTATTTTTCTGACAATTTCTCTCCCTGCCTGTCATTCCTGTCTTAAGCATGACTGATGATTTCATATATTCCTTCTTATCCAGAACAGCCACAGGAAATTTCAATATAACTCACATGCAGGCCACAAATGTCTATTTCACCAAAAGCTAGGACTATTCAAGAGTAATCTATCCTTCCAGCAGGAAAAAAAGTCATCCAAGTTACATTCCATATCAGTTCCCCCCCCCTTTTGCTATACTGCAACTTGTATTTGTAATTGTGAAGTTCATCTGTTTAGACGGCAATACTGGTTTCTTTTCATATAGTGTTTGCACTACTATCATACCCTGCAAGTGTCCCGAAAAAGCTGGAACGTTCCCTTTTTTTCCAACGAGAACATGGCAGCCATTTGGGGTGTCGTGATTTGTGTGTGCTTTCTTGGAGTTGTGATCTTGCGTGGTGTCCCAAAATGTGCGGTTTTGGGTGCCATGAGAACACAGCCTTCACAAAAGTGCATATTTTGGGCTCCATGATCTTGCATGAGTCACGTGACTTGTGTGGGAGCATGGACGGGAAGACGGGAACCCCAGGTTTTAGGACTCAACATGATGGAGGGTATGTACTATATACTAGGTAACAAGGCCAGCCCTGCCAATGGGCAAAGTGAGAGAGCTGCCTCAAGCATAAGATGCAGATCAGTGAGGCACAAGATGGAGCACAGAGTGTGTTTGCATTGCCAGTACTAGGGCAGCTTGCTTGCTCCCCTCAGGTGCAGGGAATGGTGCTGCCACATCATAAGTACAGTGGTACCTCGGGTTAAGAACTTAATTCATTCTGGAGGTCCGTTCTGAACCTGAAACTGTTCTTAACCTGAGGTACCACTTTAGCTAATGGGGCCTCCCGCTGCCGCTGCGCCACCGGAGCACGATTTTGGTTCTCATCCTGAAGCAAAGTTCTTAACCCGAGGTACTATTTCTGGGTTAACGGAGTCTGTAACCTGAAGCGTCTGTGACCCGAGGTACCACTGTATTGATTCCTCTTCTCCCAGGCCTTTGGCTAATTGAACCATCTACGTCTGGAAATATCTGAAAAACCCCCATTGTTGCAGCTGCTGCTTCCATTTCAGCCTCCAGGTTTTGGTGAAAGAAAGGGAATATATTACTGCCTCTGGACTGTGGTTCCATCCTGGCTTTTTTTTATTATGAGCATATGCAGCAATATGTAATTGATGAATTAATAGGCTTTATACTGGAGACACCATCCTGCTCTATCAGTTCTGTGACGGTTCTCCAATGTTCCCTCAGTATTGCATCCCCAGTTCAACTCCACCCATTTAATAGCCCATGTTCCCGTCATCCCCAGTTCCTCCTTTCCTCTCCCAGTGCAAGGAAGTTGCACTATGGCATCATGCTCCCATACCTTCATTTTTTTTACACTTTTTTATTGCTGTGATCAATTATCACTCATTTGCTGCAAAACCCTACAGGAATGCTATTATCCGGTATCAACAGGATGTGTGTAGGAGTGTGAGAGAGAAGCCAGGTACAATTGCCTAAGCTGGAGTAAACAAAGAAGCAGAATATTGGTAGTATAAAAAATTACGGGATTTTAGCAGGAAACTATGGGACATTATACTGAAGCAGTATAACCGCGCCCCCCCCAAACTTTTGGTGGAATAAATTGTATTGAAAGTGTGATTGCATATAACAACCCCAATAACAAATTAAGATGAATGCACAATAAAAAGAGACCCAGGAAGAACCCTAGGATTTGAACATTTAAAAGGCAACAAGAATGATGGACAGAGAAGAGAAATGGGGGGGGGGACATAGCAGGATAGTGGCATATTGGCATAAATGTATGGAAGAGGACCCACAGGTGTTCATAACTTTGTCCACCTGTGTCCAGCTTTTGAGCCAAGACCACAGAAATGAATAGGAGTGTTCTCTATTTTTTTAAGAGGAATGCAGGCAGCTAACTAACATAGAAACATGACTTTCATTTTTCAAAAGTAACTAAGGAGCCAGGTAATTTTTCATTGGTAGCTTACCAGATGTAGGCTCCAGTCCTAAATGTGATCAGCAATCAAGCTTAGAGACACATTTTTGTTGCATGCTAGCAGTTGGAATATAGAGAATATGTCTGTAATGCTGAAACATATCCACCATATGTACCAATTTGCCTGATCAAATGCCTGCTTTCTTCCTTCGGTTTCAGATCTAATGATTTGGCTGAAAACTATAGCTCTAGGAAGTGAGATTAATAGCACAGTTTAAGCTATAGAGATCTGCAGAACCAGAATATAAAAATGTGTGTCTTCCAGCTGGTAGGAAAAAAAATATGAACTCCAATATTTGTGTTCTTGTGTGGCTTCCCTTTATTTCAGTGGGCTCTGATGTCACCACTGAATTTGAATTTACCCTACATTAAATCTTTTTTGAAATTCCTCTTCAAAAACAAAACAAAATAACAACTCACCATCATTTGCAGCAATGCCACGCACTATGTGTGCAGTCTTAAATATCTTGGCAACAATGTGCCATCTAAGAATTTGTTCTCCCTGACCTTACTCTCCAAGCAGGATGGTAGGTGAGTCTTGTTCACACGTTATGCTGAGCACAAGTGCCTCTACAGGTGTATAAGCATGTGTATGAAAGATTGTACACTTGTACAATCTATGCACAGGTTCACTGACGGTACATGTGTTGAACATTGCACCTGAATACCTGGTTAATTGTATAGTTCAGCTTTTGCGTACACAGGTATACCGCTTGTATTCTCATTAAATGTGTGGAAACTGCTAAATCAAGAAAAAAGTGATCTACCATTAAAGAAAGTCTTCGTACATCCTTACTCCAGTTAGGTCTGGGAAAGACTCTTATCGGAGATAATGGTGAGCTACTGCCAGCTGGTGTTAACAATACTGTGCTAGATGGACTTCAGCTATGACTTCATATTTGGCAGCTGCCTATGTTTGTTCTCTACTTCCAAGCCTAGCACATGACTGATGGTGTGTTATTTGCTGGTCTGAAACCTATTTGAGAAACTTGATCACAGGCCTGAAACATAGAATCACAGAACTGTAGAATTGGAGGGACCCCTAGAGTCACCTAGTCGAAACCCCCACAATGCAGGAATCACAGGTAAAGAATCTCTGACAGATGGCCATCCAATCTCTAAAAACCTCCAAAGTAGGAGAGCCCAGCACTTTCCAAGATCAAGCCATTTCCTATTTGCCTCCTACTGCAAGCAGGGACGCGGGTGGCGCTGTGGTCTATACCACTGAGGTTCTTGGGCTTGCCAACCAGAAGGTTGGCGGTTTGAATCCCCATGATGGGATGAGCTCCTGTTGCTCTGTCCCAGCTCCTGCCAACCTAGCAGTCCGAAAGGACACCAGTGCAAGTAGATAAATAGGTACCGCTGTGGCAGCAAGGTAAACGGTGTGTCTGTGTGCTCTGGCTTCTGTCATAGTGTCCCGTTGCACCAGAAGCAGTTTAGTCATGCTGGCCGCATGACCCAGAAAGCTGTCTCTGGACAAATGCCATCTCCCTTGGCCTGAAAGCGAAATGAGCGCCACAACCCCATAGTTGCCTTTGACGGGACTTAGCCGTCCAGGGGTCCTTTACCTTTTTTACCTTATACCCTATTGCAAGCTTGGTGTCCCTGCGTGGTTCCTCCACCTCAGTTGCTGCTTGTTTTTAGGGAAATAATGTTCGGAGGATGAATCATTTCTAAAGCTCCTACAAAACATTTACAAGTTTGTAGGCACAAACTGCTCGCTCCCCCGCCCCAAGATTACCAATGCCGAAATTGCTGCCCGAGTCCTGACCATCTGTTTCCCAACATGCAATTTAAAGCCATACAAATGACAAGCTGTTTTTAGTATGATTTGAGCATCCAAACTCTTTCGGACTTGGCACGGCTCCATTTCTTTTGATCACATGTTTCTGTCTCACGCACGGAATGGAATCGGTCTGAGATTGCCATAAGACTCTCATGCCAATCTGTGTTTAAATGTCAAAATAGATAAACAAGCAAAGAAGAACCCAAAACATTGGACGAAAAAGCTAGAAACGGTCTTTGTGGTATAGTTAAATGAGTCCAGGGGAGTGTGTAGTTATTTGAAATGGGTTAAGGAGAGAATGCTATTGCAGGAAAGGAATGCCAGTGTCAGTGTCAGAAAAAGGTTTGTGGAGGGGGAGAAGCCAAGGGGATGTTGGGAGGAGTGTAAACTGTGTCTCATATGTTAGATTCAGTTATTTAAAGAAGGGATGGTGGGAACAGGATGATTGAGCTGGTGGAAATGGGGAAACTGACCAGATCTGAAAACCATGTGTTCCCTACAGAGGTGCCAACTTGAATAAAATATGGGGGGGGGGGCAAGCCCTGGATAATTGATCACAAGACACAGTGCATGTACACCATTTGAAAGCCAATGCCCAGCAACTTTGGGGGGTATGGCCCCCTCAAATACCGTATTTTTCGCTCTATAACACACACCCAACCATAACACGCACGTAGTTTTTAGAGGAGGAAAATCCGTAGGCATGCCACCCGTAGGCATTTCCTCCATAACACGCACAGACATTTCCCCTTACTTTCTAGGAGGAAAAAAGTGAGTGTTATGGTGCAAAAAATACGGTATTTTATGGGGGGGTGAAGGAATCTTAGCCCCTAGGAGTTGGCTCGAATGGTTCCCAATCCATAGTATGCAAATGAAAGTAAGCTGGTTTCCTTTATATATACATAAGACTAGGTTTTTCCCCTAAAAAATAATGTAAAAAATTAGGGAGGCACCTTATACACAGATATATCTCCCCCCATTTTCTTAAATCTGAGTCCCCAAAAATACTGAGCCTCTTGGGCTTGCCGATCGGAAGGTCAGTGCTTCGAATCCCCGTGACGGGGTGAGCTCCTGTTGCTCGGTCCCAGCTCCTGCCAACCTAGCAGTTTGAAAGCACGCCAAAAAGTGCAAGTAGATAAATAGGTACCACTCCGGTGGGAAGGTAAATGGTGTTTCTGTGTGCTGCTCTGGTTTCGGTGTTCCATTGTGCCAGAAGTGGCTTAGTCATGCTGGCCACATGACCTGGAAAAACTGCGGACAAACGCTGGCTCCCTCGGCTGGTAAAGTGAGATGAGCGCTGCAACACGAGTCGTCCGTGACTGGATTTAACTGTCAGGGGTCCTTTACCTTTACATTTTATACATGGGGGAGTCTTACAGATGGAAAAATACAGTATATTTATTTTATAAAGATATTTATTGACCACCGTTTCATAAAACAGTATTAAAGCAGTTTACACCCAAACTGCATAAAACCATAGAGTAGGTGGGCAGGCTCCTTCGCCTATACCCCATGTATTTGAAGCACACACAACCCTGAATCCTAGCTTACCCATCGCAGAGCTACAGTTCCCAGTCCCCTTGACAAATTACAGTTCCAAGGGTTCTTGGGAGGGGGGTTATATGCGGTTTAAGTGCATGACATATACACAGCCTTAACCAATAGCGGTTTCTTGGTAACATGCTGTGGACTGGGGGAGACACCCACCTGTACGATTCCTGTACTTTCCATATGCTTAAATCTTAATCCCAGCAGAATAATTTAGGATGAAGGAAAACAGAAATGGAAAAGGCCAGATCATTCAGAAGAGAGTTTTTGTTTCAGGGCCGCATTGTTTGGAGGAGTGTTGCTCACAGTGCTCTGGGACGTGGCAGTATGTGATTAATCCTTCTAGGTAGTGTGGCTGTCTCAGAATAATCAGGTGAAAATAATAAACACAAAGGGATGCTCGCCATGTACTCCAAACGGTGAGCTTCACGTTCCATTCTGGGAACTGTGGAAGAGAGGTGTAATAAAGGAGTCAACTATAACAGGAAACACTAATAAACCAGGGACAAACTTTCATAACCTAGAATTCTCTCAGGACTTTCCCTTGATAATAAACACTTGTCTCGGGGAAATAAACCACAGCCTGTGCTCTCTTTCAGCCGAGTCTTGCTTATTTGAAAGGAAAAGGTGTATTACCACAGTCATTTCTGCTTTCCCCGTCCCTCTGATCACCTGGACCCCATGGGACCTTCATGCTAGGAAGATATTCATTCAAGGCACATGCCAGAGATGGCAATAAGACCATACAGTCACATGCAGCTGTAACAACATCATCTCTCTTGTGGGGGGCCTCGGAAATTGGTGGCATGCCTAAAGACGGTCTAGCAGTCTCCCCATGGACAGGAATTGATCCTAATCCCTCCAGCAGTGAAGTTTTGATTGCTCCTTGTATACCGATCACAGAAAATATAGGATTCCACAAATAATAATAGGGTTTCTCCAGGTGTTTGCGCATGGATGCGCATGCACATCTCCCGCTGCTCTGAGAGCATTGCAGAAATGGGGATTGGCTAGTAGGTTAGGACTGCCATATGCCTGGTTTATTAAAGGAGTTTATTTTTTTAAAAGCTCATCAGTTTTGGTGGTTACCTGGTTTTTACTTTTTGAAATATGGCAACCCTTTAGTAGGTTCAGGTAGGTAGCCATGTTGGTCGAAATTAAAAAAAAAACTTTTTTTGTCCAGTAGCACCTTAGAGACCAAGTAACACTTCTTCAGAAAAACTGAAACAGAAGTCACCAGACCCCTAGTGGGGGTTTTCTCCAAAGGGTAGAAGGAGATGGGTGATTGAGTCAATGGGTATGGTAAACCTGTTGATGACTGTTAACGACTGCAATTAGTCCTACAGGAAAAAGCAAGGGATAGTATGCAGATGATTAACATATGTAATGAGACAGAAATCCAATATTTCTATTCAGACCAGGTCTCTCAATAGTTTTCAGCAACTTCTCTTCCCAGTCTATTTCTGAAATTCTTTTGTAATAAGACAGCTGCTTTGGATCCTTTATTGAATGTCCTGGGAAATTGAAGTGTTCTCCTACTGGCTTCTCTGTCTTGTGATTCCTGATGTCAGATTTATGTCCATTTATCCTTTGGCTTAGGGTTTGGCCTGTTTGTCCAATATAGAGATCTGAAGGCCATGGTGGTTATGCTGCCATGTTCTGGATGAATGGGAGCATCCAAGCACTCTTTGGGTAAATTACTCTAAAGTGGATAGTGCCACTGTATTCTGCTCTGGAGTACTGTGTCCAGTTCTGGGCACCACAATTCAAGAAGGACACTGACAAACTGGAAGGGAGGGCAACCAAAATGGTCAAAGGCCTGGAAACGATGCCTTATGAGGAACGGCTAAGGGAGCTGGGCATGTTTAGCCTGGAGAAGAGGAGGTTAAGGGGTGATATGATGGCCATGTTCAAATATATAAAAGGATGTCACATAGAGGCGGGAGAAAGGTTGTTTTCTGCTGCTCCAGAGAAGCGGACACGGAGCAATGGATCCAAACTACAAGAAAGAAGATTCCACCTAAACATTAGGAAGAACTTCCTGACAGTAAGAGCTGTTCGACAGTGGAATTTGCTGCCAAGGAGTGTGGTGGAGTCTCCTACTTTGGAGGTCTTTAAGCAGAGGCTTGACAACCATATGTCAGGAGTGCTCTGATGGTGTTTCCTGCTTGGCAGGGGGTTGGACTCGATGGCCCTTGTGGTCTCTTCCAACTCTATGATTCTATGATTCTATGATTCTAAAGCAGCCTTACCCGATCTGAATTTTCCAGTTGCCGGCATGTAATTCATGCTCTGTTGCAGCCTTTTCCAACCTGATATCCTCAAGATATTTTGGACAACCACTTGCATAGCCTTAGCAGAATGGTTTCTGTCGCTGGGGCTATTCAGAGTTGTCATCCAAAACCGCTGTATGTCAGCAGGTTGGATCTAAGGCTCACTTGAGCATGAATGACTTGCGGTCAATTCATAAACTAACTTCAGGTGATGATGGACTGAATGATGATTGTGCTGAAACAGGTACAGATATAAGGCCTGAAGCTTTTGCCATCATTACCTTTCAAGGCCCAAATCACAGATATGGTCGATTTTTTCCTCATTCTCAGTTGAATCAAATCATTACATTACGCTTTACTATTATGGGGTATGCTTTTATTAACTTGAAATTTCACTCTGAATTTTTTGCTAGGAAGGTTTAATGAAAATGATGGCTATCCCTGGCTTTGCCAATTTTTGTTTTTTAACATAAAGGATTCAGCTGTATCAGACATCGTGAAAAATGTGCTGTTTTCCTAATGTGTTTTCTCCCTGTTTTTATGAAACCCTGAATCTATGTGCAAGAGGTGCAATTTATTAAATGTCATGGATGGGTCATCTGACCAGTAGTTTGAGCAAGAAATTCATATCCCATGATTCTGAAGGCTGAAAGGTTAATACATAACAGATGCTGCTTTGGAGGAAACCATTACAGGCAATGCTTTTCAATCAATGAGATGCTATTATGAGCAATAGAGCCAATTTCTTTTAATCAATGAACCTTTATTACTACATTTACTAAGAAAGAAACCGTATGCAGTTCATATAAAACAGGCTGCAGTCTTCTGCCAGCGCTCCGCTTTGGAAAACCTCCACTCTCTTTCACATGCTCTGAGGTTTCTTTCGTAGCCTCCATTTTAACTCAGCAGGTAATGCAGTATAAATTCAGACATGAACCCACATTTTAATTACAGGGACATACAGGGATTTGAGAAATGAGAGAATCACAGAGTCGGCAGAGCCCCATTCAGCTACCTACTGTTTAACCACTGTTGTAGATCAAAACCACTGGGTGACAAGTTTATTTGTTTATTTGAATGTCAAGTTTAGCAAAGAATGGGAAGAGCCAAAAGACGATACAGTGGTACCTTGGGTTACAGATGCTTCAGGTTACAGTCATACCTTACGTTATATTTGCTTCATGTTGTGTTCTTTCAGGCTACGTCCTGCGGCGATCCAGAAGTACCGGAAAGGGTTACTTCCGGGTTTCACCGCTCGCACATGCGCAGAAGCACAAAATGACGTCATGCACAGAAGTGCCAAATCTCAACCTGTGCGTGTGCAGACGTGCCGCTGCAGGTTGTGCTCTTTTCGTGTTGTGAACAGGCCTCTGGAACGGATCCCGTTCACAACCAGAGGTACCACTGTACAGATGCTTCAGGTTACAGACTCCGCTAACCCAGAAATAGTACCTCAGGTTAAGAACTTTATTTCAGGATGAGAACAGAAATCACACAGCGGCAGTGCAGTGGCAGCAGGAAGCCCCATTAGCTAAAGTGGTACCTCAGGTTAAGAACAGTTTCATGTTAAGAACGGACCTCTGGAACGAATTAAGTTCTTAACCTGAGGTACCACTGTATTAAAAGAGAAAGAAAAACACACAATGTCTGTCTCTTGTTCCCTTATAATTTGCTCTCAGCATGAGGGCTTCCCCCTCCAGACCTCTTTTCTCCTCTCACCTTTCTTTGGGTGCTTCTTTAGAGAGTATCAAGTTCTTATCTCTGTTTCCTGAAACTGCTTGCTCCACAAGCAGTATGAAGTGTGTCCCAACAATCCCTCTCCTTCTTTCTAATCTCCTCCTTCACTTCGCTTTCCTCTTCCTAACTCCTCATCAAGCCCACATCCCGCTTTCATCATTTCTGCTATATGCTGAGACAAGGGGCATGCCCTCCAACCTGACCTTGTTCGTTGCTGGTGAAGCTTCCTGCAAAGACTCACAGAGCCATGACACCACAGATGCTGTCTCCACACATGCTGTTTTCGCTTGAATAGCAATTGATGGCTCTCACGCTTTCGGCAGAGTGCATCCTTCACTGATACTTCCACCATCCCATGGCAGCTCCTCATTAGAGCTGAGTGCCGTTTCAGTTGGGGGGTTGAGCTTCCAGCAGCTGCACCTTCTCTGGGTGATGGACAGGACCAGTATGGTCTTTCTCTTGCTTTGACATTACTCATGGGGGGCGGGGGTGGCAGAGGGACCAGCCCTAACAACATTCAGTTTGTGATCATCAGTTCTGGAGATCAGTTCTACTATGGTTCTCCAGCTGATGGTACAAGGTGTAGGTCGTCTTGCACTCAGAATAGATCCACTGAAATTTATGGACCCAAATTATTCCTGTTCAGTAATTTTAGTGGATCTACCCTGAGTATGACTGGCATGACATAAAACTCTCTTTTCTTTTCTTCTGTATAAAGAATGCATCCATTTTTATTGTCATCACAAAAGTACCATTTCAAAATGCACATGGATTAAAAGCTTGTATTTCCCCCAATGATTTTTTTTTCATATTCAGAACCAAATATGTTTTCTTAACGTGCCCATCATTATTTTTGTCTATTTTTAAAAACGTGAGCCTCTTCTTAATTTGATGTTGTTGTTTTCTTATTTTGCAATATAGGCAAAAGGGAAAACACATTTTAAGCAGAAATGGGTTTGTTTTAATCATATCCTCTTTTTTTGAGATTATCTTTTAAATCTCCAAATTAAAGATTAAAAAACTCTAGGATTGAAGGTCACCAAATACATTCCCACTTCTTAAGAATGACCATTGGGCCACATCTCCATAAGCCAAAACCTGATTTTGAATAGATTAGAATCCTTACTTCACCCATACTTAGCATACTAACTCTGAGGACACACGTCCTTTCACTACTTTTAAATCCCCCCCCATGCCCACCTGATGAATCAGACCAATGGCCTATCTGGTGCAGCATCCATTTCTCACAGTGGCGAATCAGATGCCAGATGCACAATGCTTCTGTATTCCTTATACCGTGTACTTCCATTCCTAAGAAGATAGGGGTTGGGTTCTTTACAGAATGTGATGACATTACCTGTAAATGTCACTTGCAGATTGAATGTAGAGTCTCTGTGCTTCTTCTTGCCACAAGGGTGTTGGGGATAGTCCAACATGAGAGATAAAAAGAGGGGAAAGGAAGCATTTACATTTGGATTCATTGATGGATGAGAGGGAAAACAGAACTATGCTTTTCCTTTTGGGGCAAGTTACAGGTAAGTGTATGCCATCAAATGCCAACAGTGCCCTTCAGCTCTCTATATTGGACAAACAGGCCAAACCCTACAGGATAAAGGGTAAAGGTAAAGGGACCCCTGACCATTAGGTCCAGTTGTGACCGACTCTGGGGTTGAAGCGCTCATCTCGCTTTATTGGCTGAGGGAGCTGGCATACAGCTTCCAGGTCATGTGGCCAGCATGACTAAGCCGCTTCTGGCGAACCAGAGCAGCTCATGGAAACGCCGTTTACCTTCCCACCAGAGCGGTACCTATTTATCTACTTGCACTTTGACGTGCTTTCGAACTGCTAGGTTGGCAGGAGCAGGGACCGAGCAACAGGAGCTCACCCTGTCGCAGGGATTCGAACCACGACCTTCTGATCGGCAAGTCCTAGGCTCTGTGGTTTAACCCACAGCACCACCCATGTCCCAAAGGATAAATGGACATAAATCTGATATCAAGAATCACAAGACAGAGAAACCAGTAGGAGAACACTTCAATCTCCCAGGACATTCTATACAAGATCTCAAAGTAGCTGTCTTATTACAAAAGAATTTCAGAAATAGATTGGAAAGAGAAGTTGCTGAATTGCAACTTATTACCAAACTTAAAACCATGGAGAGACCTGGAATGAATAGAGACACTGAATTCTTATCTCATTATACATGATAAAGCTATTTTTAGCCATCTCACCCCTTGCTTTTTCCTGTAAGACCAATTGCAGTTGTTAACAGTCATCAACAGGTTTACCACACCTATCAGCTAACCACCCATTCCCACCACCCTTCTGAGTAATACCCCTCCCCACCCTCTCACTATATATAAGGGTCTGGTGACTTCTGTTTTGTATCTGAAGAAGTGTGCATGCACACAAAAGCTCATACCAATAACAAACTTAGTTGGTCTCTAAGGTGCTACTGGAAGGAATTTTTTAAATTTTGTTTCGACTTTTGGGGCAAGTTTGAGTGGGTGCAACAGCTGCCCACCCCCTTGATTGGGCTTGGAAGAGAAATGTAAGCATCTCAAAATTATTTGCAGTTACAGGAGGATGCAGACTGTTTACTTTTTATTATTGGTTTTGTTATTCAGCTGCATCACAAGATTAATCAGATTATGCATAGACTTTTTGTTTGTCTAAGGAAACTTTTTTCCCCTAAAGGAGCCCAGCAGACAATTTCATTTTGCAGTCAGTAATAAATCTTCCTTGTCTCCCTCTGCCCCCAAATGCTTAATCTTTATTTGCAATTGTGGGGACTATCTGTAACACCTGTAGATCTTTTCAAAGCAAGAAATGCTTCCAGGTTTCCTGTGAGTACTGTGGATAATGCCTGTTGATCTGGAGAAACAAATCTGGTGCAGGTTCTTTAAAAAAAAAGTTATTCTGTTAAATAACTTTGCTTTGGCCATTTCCTTAACCCAACTTTTATACAATGCAGGATTCTGGGACTAACTTAGAACAGGATGAGGATGGGATTTTTACTCTTTCCTTCCATGCTTCTGTTGCAATAAAATCCTCCCAAACCACCATTTATATTCCCATTCTGAAAATCTGATCACACACAGCTGTTACTCACCCTACACTCTTGATCACGTACGGCTGCTGTTTGCGGTGACAAAACATTAATGGAGGTAAAGACTACCAATGGGTGATCTCCATGATGGCTATACAGTGGTACCTTGATTTTCAAACTTAATCCATTTCGGAAGTCTGCTCCAAAACCAAAGCATTCCAAAACCAAGGCGCACCTTCCCATAGAAAGGAATGCAAAATGGATTAATCCGTTCCAGACTTTGAAAAAACAACCCCTAAAACAGCAAATTAACATGAATTTTACTATCTAACGAGGCCATTGATCCATAAAACGAAATCAATAAACAATGTACTGCAGCCATACAATCAACAATCAGTAGCTGAACTGGGTTCCACACAGTCACAAAAACAAAACAAAAAAGAGCCACAAAAACAAAAATGCAAAATAAATAGCAAAAACAGACAGACCTTGGCATGACACTCAAAACAGAAGTGTAACACCCTAAACAGAGCATGTCCAGCTTCCGAAAAAAGTTTGCAAACCAGAATATTTACTTCCGGGTTTGCAGTGTTTGGGTTCCAAGTTGTTTGAATACCAAGGTACCACTGTATTCTGCTTCCATGGATGAGAGGCAGTATTGCCTCTGAATGCTAGTTGCTCGGAATGGTAAGAAGGCAGTGTTTTTCTTGTACTTGGGTCCTGCTTGCAGACTTGCCATAGGCATGTGGTTGGCCATTGTGAGAACAGGAGGCTTGTCTAGATGATAGAGTTTGGATTTGATATTCCGCTTTATCACTACCCGAAGGAGTCTCAAAGCAGCTAACATTCCCTTCCTCCCCCACAACAAACACTCTGTGAGGTGAGTGGGGCTGAGAGACTTCAAAGAAGTGTGACTGGCCCAAGGTCACCCAGCAGCTGCATGTGGAAGAGCAGAAACACGAACCCGGTTCACCAGATTACGAGTCCACCACTCTTAACCATTACACCACACTGACTCTCAGATGGGCTTTTGCTCTGATCTAACAGGGCTCGCATTCCATTCTTATTCAAACAATTTACAACGGTATGTTCAACACCATTTGTAGCTTAGCTCTTGTATAAAAGCAGGGAATGGGAACAGGAAGGGGCCATTCCTCAGGAGAAGGGGGTATTTTGCAGATAGATTGCCCATCTCCAACCTGGTGTCTTCCAAATTACTTTGTACTACAACTCCCATCACCCCCAGCCAGCATGGCCATTGGTCAGAGATGTTGAGAGTTGTTCTCAAACCATGCCTGGAAGGACACCGGTTCCCCGTCTTTGAGACAGACAGACCAATGTTCTGACTTAGCTATTCACATATCATTCAATATGTCTTCCTCAGACACTGAATATTATAACAATAGCATGTAGAGGGCATTAGTGCTCTTTGAATGTTCTGATAAGGAGCAATCAGATGCACAGTTGCGATTCGATGAATTTGGTCCCGGGAGCGACAAAATGAATCCTGGAGCTTGATTGGGAAGCTGGGAACTGGTGTGTGTGGCAGGGAGCACTTACAACTGATTCTTAATAGCAGTCATCATGGTTGTCATTGGATATCGAAATTATAAGCATTCCAACTTGCATTTGTTTGTGAATCTGCCTTGGAAGGAAAGGCTAAAAAAACCCTCATGCTGTATAATTCTATATAGATTTTCTCAGAAGTAAGCCACAATAAGACTTACTTCCAAATACCTATGCATGCATAGAACTTCTTCTCTTCTTCTTTGGCGATCACGCGTAGCCGAGTAAGATTGTCTTCCATAAACACGGTTTTAACAATAAGTCCGTAAGTGACTGTGGAGGCCAATTCTGGATCCACATGTCCTTCCACAGTGGGGACATTGGTTTCTGGGCAGGAATTGATCACAGTGTGGATTTGCCAAGCGTGCCTTCCTCTTAGCACATTTCTCTCTTGTGTCCTGAATTCGAGTGTCTTCAAAGCCCATGACACCTTTGGTAAAGGCTGTTCTCCAACTGGAGCTCTTGCAGGCAAGTGATTCCCAATTGTTGGTGTTTATACTACATTTCTTTAGATTTGCCTTGAGACAGCCTTGGGAAGACAGGCAAACTAATACCAGTGTACTGGAAGAAGCAAAGATCACCAGTGTTGAAGCAATGATTCTTCAACATCAACTTCATTGGACTGGTCATGTTGTGCGGATGCCTGATTATCATCTTTCAAAGCAACTACTATAGAACTACAACCTTAGTCTCTACTGCATCATAACTAGCTTTGTTAAATAAACTGTTTGCCTCAATCTCTGCATGCAGTTGTGGTAGGGAAATTTCTCCCAATATTCCAACAAAATCTGCTTCCTTGCAATTCCCACCCATTGACTCTTGTTCTCCCCTCTTGAGAAACAGAGAGCATGTTCTTGCAATAAGGATGTCTGGGCACCATCCCATTACATGCAGATTAGATATCTCACTATTGCTGCTATCTCACTATTATTTGGCTCCTTGAGGCAGAATTACTTCAGTGATAAGATGCCACTGGGGGGAAGGCTTTGTCTGATCAGACAGAAAGATTCCCAGCTCCCAGTTTTATCTTCTCCTCTCCTTCCCCCACCCCTCCAACAACGCTGAATTTATGGTTTCAGACAAACTGTCTGATTTGCAGTTTGGTTTCTACTTAAACATCACTTCGGGAGGCAATTAATAAGCAAAGCCGAATACCAAATTAAAAGAATTATTTGTCACTTCATTATTAATAAAATAAACAGAAAGCTGTATAGATTTTTATAAAGACTTCCAGGGTTCATAAATCATTTCTGGTAGCTAACTTAGTCATGCTGCTAAGTATTTTTCAGATATTTATACTAAATGTAAAATTAATTGGTAAACTTGTAGGCATAAATAATGCTCAGTTCTTGCATTCTTGGGATTGTTATTTACTGTTCATGCTGGAAGAGAATGCATCATGAACTGACTAGATTTTAAAATGCACTAATAACATTTACTAGAGTTATGAGAGTGAAAATTGGAGGTCAAATTCTTAAGTGGTATAAATCATAAGTGATATATACTTTCTGCAGGGACTAGGGGTGCTTGATATTTGATGTTGGAGAGTCCAGTAATTCTGGATACTTCAAACTTTGGTCCGCTGGTATGTTAAGAAGAGAAGGTGTGCCTTCTGGATCAGACCAAGGGCCCATCTAAGCCAGCAGCGGGGATGGGATGGGGTGAGAAATTTGATTCTGTATGCATTTAAAGCCAAATCTACTAAAGCCACGCTTTCCAAAACAATACGTGAGCTGAAATAGAGGTATCCTTTGAAATTTGCACTTATCCAAATTCGCAGCATAGCTCTCCGGTGTTTCCAAAAAGCACGTATATAAAGGGAGAGCGAATGAAGATATTAGTGAAATCAGCATACAAAAATGCATTATTTTAGGGATGGCTGCTTCCAAAAATGTGTACATTATTCAGAACTGCATATATTAGTGTGTTTATTTGGAGAAAATGCTAATGAATTTTCATGACGATTTTTTAAGATTGGAAAAAAAATGGGAGAGTGAACCAGATTGGACAGATCCATCTATCCCTACCCAGAATTCTGTTCTTACAGAATGTGGCCAGCTAGATGCCCATGGGAAGCCTGCAAGCCAAAGCTGTGATTCCCAGCCTATGCTTTTCAGAGGCCTACTGTCTTTGGTAATTAATGGCTGTTGCATGGAAGAGGGAGCAGGGAAGGAGCAACTGGGCCTAGGTGTCTTTCCCAAAATTTCTTCTTTGTTTGTGTTCCAAAAATGTACTTCCCTCCCTCCACCCCCACCCCCACCCCTACCCAACATACCTGAGGGTGGGGGTGAATTCCCTCCCTAGGTTTCTAATGGGTACAGTCATCCAAGCAATCCTCTTAACCAGGGATTGACCTGGTTGAAGCACCACATGGAATGTTGCCGTTGTACTCTAGGCTAGTTTCTAAACACACATGTGTGCGTCCGCATGCGCAAACCCACCCACCCATACTCCATCCAGGCAAGCAAGAAACAATTTCAGAGTTCAAGGACATATTCTAACCTGGGGGAGTCCATATAGAGGGCAGCATTTGAGACTCGCCCCCCAAGCCTGAAGTTCCCCATCCTTGCTCTCTTGACAAATAGCTCCTATAAAGAGACGTTCATTGAGCATCCTTGACCATTCCCAAGCAGCTTGCTTGAGAAAAATCATGATACTTTCATTCAAGATGAAAGTCAGTATTTGGGTGCTTCATCACAGAAATTTGTCCCAAGCAGTTTGTATTAAGAAGCATATTCTGTCTGTCTGTCTGCCTGCCTGTCTGTCTGTTTGCCTCTCTTATTAAGTTGTTATTTGAAACATATCAGGAGCTGGAGTTTGTCTTCTGCCTTTGATTGTTTCTCAGCCTCCTTAAGTATTTGGATACCTGGAGAAGAAGTCCCTACTAAAGAAGATTGGCAAATTAAATGAACAGAATATGCGGAAATGACTAAATTAATTGGGAAACTTAGAAACCAAGACAACAACAAATATAAAAAAGAAAGGGAAATGTTTATTGCACATATACAAAAGCAGAGTAAGGAAGTTAATACGTTAGCAGGATTTTTTTTTAAAAAAAAAAACCACTTGTAATGTTATGGAGAATGTTTAAATAAGGAAGCAATTAGAGCTAAAGACTTTTTGTTGATGTGCACAAATGAAAATAACACAAAGGAACTAGGGGAGGGGGCAGAGGGAAGTCAGGGGATTTGATGAATCCCAAAATATGGATTAACATTAAGGGTGACTATAAATGTTTTAATTGTTTTATTTTGTGTGTGTTTTTCTTTCTCTTTTTCAATGTAATGATTGTTCATTGAGTAAATTAATAACATTTTTTAAAAAAGAATTTGAAGACCCACCTTACAAGTGGTGTGATCTCCCCCACAACCTTGTCCTTGCTGCTGTCCCAACAGGTGGCAGCGAGTCTGCTGCTGGGAAGCTAGCATTGCAGCTCTGCCTGTTAGGAGTTCAGCCTGCACTTGAGTAGGACCCTGGCAGAGACACATGCCCAACTGGCATGTTCCCGCTCTCCTGGTCAATCATTTGGGAGCTTCATAAGCTTTCATCAGCCCAAACACCACAGTGACCCATGTCAACCGACACCGGCACACTTAGGGATCCACAGAATCTGTGCATCATGCGCGTGACAGACCTCAGCAAATCAGCGTTTTGGCTAATCTACTTCATTGACATATAAACACACAGAGAGCACTGCAACATGGCTCCCCCTCTCTCTAGCATCAGCCAACAAAGAGAAAAAGCAAAGGACAATATTCCCACTTCACGGAACACAGTAACACAAACATCCTGTCTCCGTCACTTCCCACTCTGTGGAGCCAAAACATATACTGTCATGTGATAGACAATATCCTATGACTGCAATCATGGAGCAGGAATTCTAACACTGCCTCCCCCCCCCCAGCAAACTACCTATGCTCCGAAGCAGATATCAGGATGATGTGGCACCACAAGGAGGGTCTGTCCAGATGACCTCAGTGACCAGGCAGTGGTATAACTGAACACTATTCTGAGGGCCTTTCCAATGCAAGCAAAGAAGACCTTTCCTAGCAGCATGCCACACACCCGACAATGCACTCATTTCGTCTCTCCCTGCCCATCGCCACACACCTGTAAAATAATCTATCAGAAAAGATTATTCAGGTCCTCACATCACCAACAGAACTAGACATTTGGGTGATTAGCTGAAGAAATTTAACACATGATTATGCTCAGATATCTGCATGGGTATGTAGGAACCCATGAGGCAAGTCGAATAGCTCAATTTGCCCAAACCATTTTTGAAAATACATATCACCAAGAGCAGGAGGAGGTGCGGGAATTTCAAGGCACTGATCTTGGGCTGCCACCGGTGAGGCAGAGAAGGGAAATTCGGCAGCCTTGATGCAGAAGCCGTTTTCATTAGTCCCGTAACACATTTTGCAAAGATGGAAATCGTTCGTTATAATGTCATGCACTAAGCAAGGAAAGAAGAGAATAAGATGTTGATAGATGACATGGAAGATCAAGAATGAAGAGGAAATAGTGAGTCGGGAAGAAGGATCTTCACCATTGTAAGTATATAAGAGTCTGCTGGATCAAGCTAGGGTCCCATCTAGTCCAGCGTCCTGGTCTCACAGTGGCCAACCAAATGTTTATGGGAAACACATAAGCAGAACCCAAACACAAGGGCACCCTCTCTTCCTGTGGTTTCAAGAAATTGGTATTCAGAAGCATTACTGCTTCCAACAGTGGAGGCAGAGGATAGCCATTAGGAACAGAAACCATTGATAGCTTTGCGTAACCAGGCGGCAACAGCCCCAGCCCCCAGGGATCATAAGGAAGGAACAAATTGAAATACTTTATTGTCACTTGTACAACTTGTATACAGTGAGATTACACAAGCACCCCCCACTCAGCTCTCTTAGTCTTAATTCCTCTCGTGTATTGACGCACACCCACCAAACCCAAAAGTCAGTTGCCCTGTTGTTATCTTTTCATTCAGCAGCCTAACAGCCCACGGATAGAAGCTGTTCTTTACCCTGTTGGTGCTTCTATATCTTCTGCCTGAGGGCAGGAGATCAAGAAATGACGGCCAGGGTGTGAATCATCCCTGAGAATTTTCCTCACTCTCTGCTTTTTCATCCAGCGGATTCACAGGCAGCCCATAATATCTTGTGCTGTATTCACCACCCTCTGTAGGCACTTCCTATCAGTTGATGTCAAACCAGTGTACCACACCGTGTAGCAGTATGAAAGGACACTTTCTATTGTTGACCAGCAGAAAGAGATCATCAAATGTTGATTGACATCATTCTTTCACAATACTCTGAGGAGATGGAGTCTCTGTTGGGCTTTCTTAACCACCTGGGTTGTATTTATAAATAAATAAAGACTCAGACAGCATTCTATGGAATAAAAATTAGGCCACAACTTAAGACCGTGGCTTAGGCCTTGGGCGTGTATCCCTCCCAGCCCCCCAGCCGGGGGCAACTGGGGATCATCAGGGTAAATGGGATATGGGGGTGCTCTGTGACACGTAAGTGTGTAGCAGGCAGCCAAGCCCATATTCCCACATGCAGGGTAGTTCACTGACGACCTTTCAGTGTATGGCCAGTGACACCCATATATATAACCCCTTTAAGAGGGGGACCATGGAATCACCACCGCAAGGGGGTGAGTCACCACTTCAGCCCACTCCAATGAAAATAGGGGTGTCCTAAGGAAAAGCGGGACATTCTGGGATCAAATGAGAAACCGGGATGGCTTCCGTAAATCCAGGACTGTCCCTGAAAAATAGGGACACTAGCAGGGTCTGCTCCTGTGAGTTGACCCGTTCTTGTCTGTTGCTTACATCAGCGGCTGGCAGAATGAGATATGGGGTGTGGGCTTCTCTGATGCAGCAGGGACCAAGACTGGCGCTGCTGCCAATCACTTGAAATGTGGGGTGTGTGGCCCGGTTTCCTAGCACCATTGCAGAGCAAGTTTTGAAAATAACATGCTCATTCCATTCCCTGCCCCCTAATAGCAGTATAAAGAGGTGCTTCTGAAGCTGTGCCTGTTCATCCTGCTGGAACATGAGAGATCACCTCCCATTTCGGTGTGAGTTATTTCCCTGGGAGGCGATTCTGCTTGATCTCAGCTTCCTGAAGGGGTCGCTGCACTATGCAGCTCTTACAATTCAACACTCTGCTCTGGCAAAGCTCATCTAAATAAAGCCAAAAACACTTCCAAATGAGGCCGATGTCATTCCCGTCCCCCGTCCCCCCCTAAAGTCCTCTTTTGCAAACACTGCAGACTTATTTTCACTGCAAACTAACCCTGAGGAAGCCAAGTATGAAGTCAGTCAAACTAAACCATGAAAGCTTAGGCTACTGGGATTTTTTTTCTTCCCTTTTTTTTAAGGATTCACATGTCACAAGGTTCTGTGCTTTGGAAGAAACACGATTTGTAAGATTCATTACAGCTATGGAAAGTTCACGGAAAAGGTCTGGCATTCAAACAATTTTACATGCTTGTCCACACCAATGAGAACATTTCTTTCTTTCTTTTTTAACCAAAAACCCAACTGTTCTTTCCAGTATTTTTCTTTTGAAACTTTTCAGTGCAATAGAAGGCAAGGTAAGGGACTCGCCATTGTGGAAGAGCATTTATTAATATTATTTATTTATTTCCAATATGGATTTCACCACAAATGGCATCAAAGCAGCAAACAGGGCAATCAATAAAGCAATGCATCATTCAGCTAATATGGCGTTTCATATGGGAAAAAGTCACGGGTAAAAATATAAAATAGGCCTAACATGGCTTACTTAAAACGCCTGCTTGAATAGAAAGTGTTTCATCAAGTGTCTGAAGTTGGGCAGGGAAGGCCCTGTCTAATCTCAGCTGGGAGAGCGTTTCACAGAGTCAAACCGACAATACTGAATGCACAGCTCTTGGTGGATGAAAACTGCTTTTATTGAGGCACCACGAAACAAGATTCCATTATCTCCCAACCTTGCAGGGTTGTTGTTTCAGATACATTTTGCAAAAATGGTAAAGACTCTTATGCAAAGTGATGTGGAATTTATTAATATGAGCTATTTTCTTTGCATATGAAACTGCATGTTTGCAGCTGGAACAAGTGAAGAGTATGTACTGACAAGTATGTGGCCACCCACTGCCCCTGCCCCTGCCCCTGCCCCATACCCTCTACAGGCCAACATTTCCCATCGTAGCAATGCATGTTGCTGTTCACATCTGTCTGTCTCAGGAGACAATGGAGGAGTGCACCTTTGGGGATGAAGTCAAACCGTTAGAGAGTTACAGCGCCTGCTGTGGCTGCAGAAAGCGATATGGGAGAAACATGTTTTGTTGCAGCAGGGGCAGGTGAAGGCATCCGGTTGTGCTGCTGCAGATATATCACAGCGTTTCTTCTCACTGCACTCCTCCCCAGTGGGCATTCCTCCTCTAAAATAACACAACCAGGCTTCTCAGTGCGCAAGGCCCTGTCACCATGGCAACTGGACCTCCAAGGTACCAATGGAGTTGTACATCACCCCTCCCCCCAAAAAAATGAGCAATAAAGCAATAAAAATGAATATACTCCCCAAGATGCTGTTCTTATTTCAAAATATTCCTGTAATTAGAGGGCAAAAATTTTTTAAAGACTGGCAGAAAGCCCTTTCAAGGTTCATATGGCAGGGAAGAAGGCCAAGGATCAGATTCAAATTACTTACAGATCGAAAGGAGAGAGGAGGATTGGCAGTACCCAATTTAAAATTATACTATGAAGCGGCCTGTCTATGCTGGGTCAAGGACTGGATAACTTTAGAGAACACTGACCTTTTGGACCTGGAAGGGGCAGACAACAGGTCTGGATGGCATGCTTATCTTTGGTCAAATAAAGAAAAAGCACACAAAGGGTTTTCGAATCATATTATCAGAGGCCCCCTGTATGAAGTTTGGGAAAAAAACAAAAAATTGTTAGAAGGGAAAACACCCTGGTGGTTGTCACCAACAAACATCTTAACAACTAAAAAGATAAACCTGGAAGAGCAGAAATTGACGTATGAAGACTTATTGGTAAGATCTCAAGATAGCTGGAGATTAAGATCGTATGAAGAACTAAAGGATAAGTTGACGGGATGGATACAGTATCATCAGATTAATGCAAAATGGACAGAGGACAAAAAAACAGGAATGAATGAAAAGAAGTCTAAATTTCAGATCGAAATAATTGAAAGTAAGTCTAAGATACTGTCTAAAATGTATAATATACTATTGGAATGGGACACAAAAGATGATAAAATGAAGGAAGTCATGGGCAAATGGGCGATAGATCTGGGGTATAATATAGAATATGAAAAATGGTCTAAATTGTGGAAGGAGGGAATAAAATTTACGGCAAGCGCTGCAATTAGAGAGAACTTAGAAAAGATGATATATCGATGGTATTTAACACCAGAAAAATTAAGTAGGATGTTTAAAACTGAAGATAAGGCCTGCTGGAAATGTAAAACAAAAGAAGGTAGTTTCATACATATGTGGTGGTCATGTGAGGAAACAAAAAAATTTTGGAACCAGATATATAATGAATTGAAAAAGATATTTAGATACACATTTCCCAAAAAACCAGAGGCCTTTTTATTAGGGATCATTGGAAATGAAATCCTAGAAAAAGATAAAACCTTATTTCAATATTTAACAGCAGCGGCCAGAATGCTAATCGCCCAAAATTGGAAGAGCACAAACCTCCCAACGGTGAGAGATTGGCAATTAAAAGCATATGATTTTATAGAACTGGCTAGAATGACGCAAAAAATTAGAGATCAAAAAAATACAAAGTTGAAAGAAGATTGGAACAAATTCATGGCTTATTTTGAAGGAAATTTTAAAAACCTACCAACTACAGCAGGTTTGTTATAAAACTCTCGATGTTTAAACTAAAAGTAAATACCAGCAGTAAAAATGAAATCTTTGAAAGTAGAAACCCGAAATCAGTAGGGAAGGAAGTCGACGTTGTATGTTAATTGTGTTGTGACTCTTTTTTTTTTCTTTATATATATCTTTTTTCTTTTCTTTTTTTTTTTCTCTTTTAGTGCCTAAGCTTTTTTCTTGAATATTTTTGAATGTTTTTGGTTTTTCTTTTTTGTGTGTGAAAATGAAACTTAATAAAAAGAATTTACAAAAAAATAAATAAATAAATAAAATAACACAACTTGGGTTTCGATCCTATATGCACTTACCTGGGGATAAGAACCACTCTAAACCATGAAACTTGCTTCTGAGTAGATATCTATAGGATTGTGCTTTTAGCCAGGCTAACAATGACTTCTCGGTTTTATACTGACATCGTAAAACAATGTGTTTTAATGTGTGAATGGCAGTTGTTGAACTTAGGGCACGAGAGGGAAATGAGACTGAATTTGGGAGACAATTTGCCTATGCAAAGTGCCCCCCACAGTGACTGGTGCTTTGACAAAATTCTATAAATGTCTTCAAGAAAAATGCCTCACCAAAATGCCTGCAATTTCCTTCAGGACGTGCACATATTTCCATTGTTTTCTGGCGAACTCTGTGCTTCTAAGGGTATGTTTTATATGGCTTTTGCCTTGAAACTCCCTTGTTGCAATCCTCTAAAACTATCAAGGAAGTCTCCACCTGCTTTATTGTTCCCATAAATTCCTATGAAAGTGGTAGCTAAATCCAATTTGTGTCATTCTGATTCTCTTTGTAGCCTAAACTAAATCTCCTGCTGTGTATCCCAAAAGAAGAATCCTATTGACACCAAATAGCCATCTCTGCTGTATTTTATTCTGTGGTTATTGCAGCCTTTCAGCTGTTTGAAAATAATTTTCTGCTGTTGCCAGCACACACCCCACCCCCAGCAGATTTGTAGTTCCAGGCCCTTATAATGACTCAGAAACCATGCCAATGCACAATTCCCAGTATAAGAACTTTAAACTTAGAACTTGCTATTGGTCAGGCTTTGGGGCATAATGTTGTTTTTGCTAGAAGAAAAACGTTGGGAAAAGGGAAGGCAGGTTGGAATGGTCCAGCCATGTTCAGGGAAGTTTTTAATGGTTGATGTTTTATTGTGTCTTTAATATTTTGTTGGGAGCCACCCAGACCCAGGTAGATGGACAGCATATAAATAATAAAGTTGTTGTTGTTACAGATAGGTAGCCGTGTTGGTCTGCCATAGTCAAAATAAAAAAATTCCTTCCAGTAGCACCTTAAAGACCAACTAAGTTAGTTCTTGGTATGAGCTTTCGTGTGCATGCACACTTCTTCAGATACACTGAAACAGAGAGCTTCATTTCTGAACTGCAAACCATCAGTCTATCTATAGCTTCTGAATTCCACCAGTGCCAGCAGGCAGGTCATAGCAAACTGGAACTTAATGGTTTTGCAGTGGCCATCGTTATTAGATTATATGATGTGTGATTCAAATATGGAAAGACAGCCTTTCTATGTTTGGAGCTCCCACTGCTCGTTCCACTGAGTGGGACCCTGGACTTCTGCCCCAAAGACCTAATTTGATGGCATCACACTGGATTATGCAAGCTCATTTTGCTTCACATGCACCAGGACATAGTGACTTGTGCTCCTCTGAAGTCACTGCTTGTGGCAGCTTTCTCTCACAGTTCCTCAAATGCAAGGTTTAAAATGTTTCCTTCACCTGCTCTTCCTTGGCTCTTAACAGCAGAGGGGAAAGGACAGGACTCCTGTTCATTGTCTTCCCATGTCTACCATACAAGGTACTGCATGCAACATGGTCGTGGGACAAGTGCTCAGCCTTTCCTGAGACATCCAGGCTTCTCAGTGCGCAAGGCCCTGTCACCATGGCAACTGAACCTCCAAGGTACCAATGGAGTTGTACATCACCCCTCCCCCCAAAAAAATGAGCACAAAGAAGCATAGCAAATTGCCCCACATCAGATCTGCAGAGAGGCATCTCTGCACCCCCAGATGCTGTTAGCTTAGAGTTCCATTAATTCAAATCAGTCCTCTCTGTGTGTCTCTCTTAATCTGTTTTACAAGGGTGACCGTATGTCCTACTTCATAGAGGACAATCCTCTATTCCAAGGTCCAAGTCCAGCTGCAATGGAAAGAACCACCAGAAACAGGAGCACAGTTGCCCATCCACAGTTAGCAGTACCTGGAATGGCTGTGCAAGCACACAAATCAGAACAATTATTTTTCCTGTTAAATTATTGTAAGTATTACTTCTAATAATTGGCATATGAACCATTTATGTGATCCTGTTTGTCAGAGTGCTTAAGGTTTAAGCTGTCTGCTTCTCTCCCTGTGGTCATTCTGTATATCTAGAAATGAAACTCAAATACAGTGGAACCTCGGTTTACGAACTTAATCCATTCCTGAAGTCCGTTCTTAAACCAAATCCGTTCTTAACCCGAGGCACACTTTCCCTAATGAGGCCTCCTGCCTCTGATGTCCTTCCACCATTCGGCTTCCGTTTGTAGACTGAGGTAAAGTTTGTAAACCAGAGCACTGCTTCCAGTTTTGCAGAGTTCGTAATCCAAATAGTTCATAAACAGGATTGCTCATAAACCAAGGTACCACTGGACAGTGGAATCTTGGTTCTTGAATGCCTTGGTACTCAAATATTTTAGCTCCCGAACGCCAAAAACCCGGAAGTAAGGGTTCCGGTTTTCGAACATTTTTCAGAAGCCGAACGTCTGATGCGGCTGTCAGCTATTGTGTCTAGGATGTCTGCGCCAATCGGAAGCTGTGCCTTGATTTTCGAACGTTTCAGAAGTCGAACAGACTTCCAGAACGGATTACGTTTGGGACCCAAGGTACCACTGGAGACGCCATAAGTCTCCAGCAATCCAAAATAAACCACACTTGTGCCCTAGCAAAATGTGACAGATGTTAGAAGACTTCAGGCTAGGTTTTTTTAATATTGCAGAGAATTTCTCACATAGCCCACATAATGCTGAACTGGTGCCTACACCCAGTTTAGGCTGGCAGCGCTTTTCTACATTGCGCTCGGGCCAAGTGGGCATAGATTGAACTGTGCTGCTCATACAATGTTTGCTCTTTATTTCTTTTTAAAATAAATAAATAAATTTCTTTATTTTCTTTTTAAAAAATAATAATACTAGACAAATAAAAGTAAAACAAAAAGCAAAGCAGGTCTTGCCAGGAAGAAGAAGAAGAAGAAGGGCTTTTGTTTTCTTCCACACAAAATTTTCAGCTAACCGCAGTCTCCCATAGTTTGTTGTCTTTTTCTGCCCCTGTCCGCAGCACGTACTTTTTTCCACCCCCATTCTTTTTTCAGTTGTGGTTTGTATTTCTTGCTTGAGCTTTAATCAACAGGGGGGAAAAACACAGAAGCTTTCATTCTTAGACATTTCCCGATCTGTGGCTCTGAACTGTCTCTTTATATTATAATCCTTCACAGTTATATCCATAAATATACCTTACTTTGGCTTCTTTGTAGTCTATCTCGCTATTCCTTTCTTGAAATTTCCTTACATTTCAATGAGATAGGGAGGAGGCTTTCTCTTTTTCAGATGGAGATAATATGATTTCTGAAATCTCCTTTCTTTCATACATCAAGGAAGTCTCCATTTCATTCGGTGGTGCTTAAGACAGAAACAATTCTTGCCTCTCTTTTTGTTGTCATTACAGATGCTTTATTGGGTAAAAGGGAGATTTAATTTCCTGTTGTGTGAGGTAACAATTTCCTTCTAGCAACCTGACTTTCCATAACTAATTTACAGGCTTAGAGAAATTAACAGTGCTTCTTTCTGTTTACCTGCTTCCATCCTTCTTCCTTGTTATCGGGAGATTAATTCAAAACAAATGGATTAATGTGAGAGTTTATACTGTCGAGATCTTAAACTGTGTTGGCATCCATGAATTCTTATTTTTATTTCTTACAAAATGGGTGTTTAGCAGCATCGGAAAAGGGGCGGAAATCATGTTTATTTTATAATCACTGTTTTGTTCCCAAGCGCATGTGATCTCTCAGAAAGAAAGAAAAGGAGTGGGGAAGAAAATGTAAAACTTTTGCTAAAAGCTGCTAGTCCCAAAATGCTTTGATGTTGCACAGAATTAAAATAGGGATAATGATCGTGGTTTGAAATACACAAAGCAAGGAATAGTTTTCGCAGTAGCCGCTAGGCTGGCTCAGCAACAAGGCTTTAACAAACTGCAAATGCTGTTTACTGTTTTCTCTGTTCCACTGCCAAGATCGTGGCTGCTGTAGACACAAGCCGCTGCATAATTTTTCAAGTGCTTCCTTTAAAAAGAATTCCATAGGTTAAACACTCATAAGGGATAGAGTTGGGGGGATGAGCAGGGAGAACGCTGCTGCATACGAGCTTCCCATTCAAATTCAGTAGAAGAGGCAAATCAGTACACACATCCATTTGTATACCCTCCAAGTGCTTCTATTGTCTTTGGACTGTCCCAGATTTACAGAAGCCGTCCTGGTTTCTGATTTGATCCTGGAATGTCCCACTTTTCCTTAGGACGTCCCAATTTTCATCGGAGAAATGTTGGAGGGTATAGAGTTATGTGACCTCCAAGCCAAGGCAATAAGTAACTATACATCTGTTAGAAGACATCTGAAGGCAGCCCTGGATAGGGAAGTTGCTTAATGCTTTATTCTGTTTTTATATATGTTGGAAGCTGCCCAAAGTGGCTGGGGCAACCAAGGACAGATCTACACTCATGATATCTAAAGCTAAAAAAAAGAGTTAAGTGATGATTCTGATAACCATACAAAGTTCTTTTTTAACACTCATAATGTGTTATTAAAATGTGACAACAGAGGGTGCTGCAGAGCAACCCACTACCAGAAACTAGGCAAAGCAGCCTGGGGAAAAAGCAAAAGCGAAACCAAAGAGGACTCTTCCTGTCTTGACGTTTTAGAATGACATTTTGAATATCGTTTGAATAAGGTTTAATGGGTGAGTGTAGATCCAGCCCCAATCAGATGGGTGGGGTATAAATAATAAAGTTGTTGTTGTTGTTGTTGTTGTTGTTGTTGTTGTTGTTGTTGTTGTTGTTGTTAAATAGGACGTCCCTATTTTCATCGGAGAAATGTTGGAAGGTTTGATATACCTTGGGTTTTACCTCTCTATGGGAATATAGGAATTTACCTTATTCTGATTCAGACCATTATCCCATTAACTCAGTAACAGTGATTGGCAGAATCTCTTCAGGGTTCGGACAGGGAACATTCCTAGCCCTAGCTGGAGATGTGGGGAATTGAACCTGGGACCTTGCAAGGAAGATGCTCTACTACAGAGCTACAGCCCTCCTCCTTCTCCTCCTCCACCCCCTCCTCCTCCTCCTCTTCTTCTTCTTCTTCGTTGATATTCTCCTTGTTGGCATTCCAGATCAGGAGGGAGTGCAACCTCCCATCAGCCCTTGTACCTCTGGGTACTGTCTTGGATCAGATTCTTCTTCCCTTCCTTCAGCAGAAATCCCAGGAGTGCATAATAGTTCATAGAAATGTGTGCCAGCTAAGGGGACGCTCGCATTTCCTTACCGCAATCCAGAGACACAGTTTATCTTTGTTATTATGGATGTGCAAGGCAGGACATTAGCCAGGGAGCACCTGACGTTTGATTGCTTTTGCTTCTGCTGATTAGTTAATGTTTGCACAGCGGCATGAATGTATATAGGTGATAAGCACCAGTGTTATTAGTGTGCTAAACAATCACTTTAAAAGATGTTTTTTGGCACATTGCTGGACTCAGGCCACATATTAAGCAGCGCTGCTGAGATTACAGAGTAGAAGATTGCTGAGCAATGGGCTGTCTGTACAAGTTAACCTGGAATAAAGTAACAGAATTTTGGTCTATAGCAGAATTTCAGGCTGTAGATGGCTGGCTGCATTTGTAAAAAAAATGCTCCCTGTGTTCTTTTTTTTTTTTTAAGCATGCACATAAAAGAAAATGAAGGTTTAACACATGTCTCCCACTGAGGTGCTAGTTAATTGCAAGCTGAGAGGCACATTCAAAAATATGATGTCTTCACAGCAGTCTGAAGTGTTCAGTTTCGGAGTTCTACCACCTAGATCTGTGGAACTTCTAGAAAAACTTCTGGAACTCAATTCTGAGTGCTCAGCCCAGGCCCAGATTTCAGGGAAGGTGACTGTCAGGGAACTGACATCGGAGCCAGAGGCGGAGGCAAGGCTCTCAAACGATGCTGGAGAAGGGCCCAGCAGGGGGAGAGGCGGCTCAGCAGCTGGGGAAGGAAATCAGCGTAACACCAGGGATAAAGGGGGGCAGATGGGGGAATCGGTGAGGGGGCTCCAGGACTCCTCACCGGAGACCAGCGGGGAGAGCACGGGTCCTCCGCTACCCACGCCCTCCCTGCGCAGAAGACTTCCGCGCAGGGAGAGTAGGAGGAGACTTGGAGTCAAACAACTTTTATGCTGAAAAAGGTTTAAGAAACGCCCACTGACGGATTCTGCCAGCGACTGAACAGCCACGAAATGTAGGGCTGTCCAGACAGAAAAGGTTTAACAAGGCAAACTAGCCAGGAGTGGCACCAACTTGCGCACGAGTAACCCCTACAGTTATTACAGTGACCTTGACAATTGTTTCACTTGCCAACCTTGGAGAGTCCTCAATCTGGGTTGTGTATTTTTTGTAATTCATTTTTGTGTCTTGGTGAACTTTTGCCGCACATTTTCAGGGTGTCATAATTACTTTCCACACTGCCTTGCAAAGGCAATTGCCCTGAAAGGCAGTCTGCATATTGTTTAATTAATTAATTAATAGGCAGACTAGGTAATGAATTATCCACGTGACTGCTGAAACAAACAAGAAAAATTCACAGGGTATGAACAGTTACAAATCCACAGTTCCTAGTGTGTAAATGCATTATATGTTCAGTATGTGTGCAAACCATGCAGCGAAATGTAAACTGAAATAGGGTGCAAATGCAATTTTTTAAAACAAGTTATTCAAAAGCTGAGGAGATGCAGTAAGTGTGTCTGTGTGCACACATGTACCAAGGATTCTAACAGCTTCTCACTTGGAACATTGTTTCGTCTAAGAACAGACCTGGCTCAGGAATGGAAGAAAATAGGTAAAGGGATCCCTGACCATTAGGTCCAGTCGTGACCGACTCTGGGGTTGCGGCGCTCAACTCGCTTTACTGGCTGAGGGAGCCGGCGTACAGCTTCCGGGTTATGTGGCCAGCATGACTAAGCAGCTTCTGGTGAACCAGAGCAGCGCACGGAAATGCCGTTTACCTTCCCGCTGGAGTAGTACCTATTTATATACTTGCACTTTGACGTGCTTTCGAACTGCTAGGTTGGCAGGAGCTGGAACCGAACGACGGGAGCTCACCCCGCCGCGGGGATTCGAACCGCCGACCTTCTGATCGGCAAGTCCTAGGCTCTGTGGTTTAACTCACAGCGCCACCCGCGTCCCTACAGAAGAAAATAGTGGTGTGTAATGTTTGTTCCTGTAATTGGAAAACAATATGAATCCTCCAGACTGAATAAACCTGGTAAAAATGTTAGGATTATTCTAGTCTAAATAATACTAGGATCATTCTAGGTTGTTGTTGTTTTTACTTTCCCTTTCCAAAAGAACACCAACTTTTGCCTCCAGCCCCAAACCAGAAAATCACCACAAATGAATCCTGGGATGGGGGCAGGTGGAAGGATGGGAGAGCAATTCTTTAGTTCTCATTTAAAGGCAAATCTACCTAACTCGCACTTTCTGAAACAATATGCTTCAAAGTATGCACTTCTCCAAATTTTGCAGCACAGTTCTCCAACCAAGTTAAGTCTACAAAAAAATCATCTACTAAAAATGCATATTAGTGAAAATGACATTTAAAAAAGTGTTATACAAGGAGAAATTCCTTGCAAAAAATTTGCATATTGGGCAAAATTGCGTGGGGAAAATGTGAATATTAGGAGAAATCTGCACTAGACTGCTAATGAATTTTCATGAGGGATTTTTGTTTTTAAAAACTGCAAACTAATAAGGAAGCATGGAGACCTGAACTTAAGGAAAAATAGGAAACAGAGAGAAACTGAAATTGACATGATTTGCCCATTTCTAGCTGAAGTATAAGAACTTCAGGTCTGAATTCAGGAACTGCAGCATACAGCTCTAGACTAGCTCTGTCCCTTTGTACCTAATACTGTCTAGTTTTTACTTTGCATAGTGGAAGAAAACTCTGGACCATAGATCTACATTACTATGTTTTAGCTATATGAGTGTAATACTGCTGATGTCAGTTGCTTTAATTCCGCCCAATATTATAGCATCACAGCCGTAATGCGGCTGATCCCACTAGAATCTTAACTGAAGCTTGACATATTGTGTTTAGATAACATTTTTGCTTAATTTTCACCCATAAAAACCCCAGCAAACGACATTATTGTGTACCATCTTCACTGAAATGTGCACCAAATGAAGAGTAACAGAAGGAGACTGTTAAATTCCACTCAGTGAGAATATTAAAATCCTGCTGAAATGTATGAAAACCTTTATATAACTGATAAGTCTAAATACCCTTTTGGAATCTTATTCCCAGGGAAATTACTTATCTCAAAATTAATGGCTATATTTCCTTAGTGCAGAGAGGCAATTGTAGGAAGTAGCTGGATTTAATATGCTAACAAAAATACCATTTTAATGATAAGCTTTCATGCTAGTCTGAGGTAATTAAGATGTAAGATCTACGTTCTGAGCATGCTCAGACTAATAGGAAGAAATGAACTTCTACCAAAAATTATGTCCACCTGGAGACATTTACAAACACTGTTACTGCCACAATATGCAATGACCATTTTTTTGAGGCTGAGGTCATCACTGAAGATTTTGACAGGTGAAATATTCATCTAAGAGGGAAACTTTTTTTTATCAAAGGCCCTTTCTTGGGGCCCTCACCAGTTCCTATAGAGAAGGAACATTGAGTTTGCACCCTCACTGTGGACTAGCATTGTAATGAGGATTTGAATAGGGTAATGGAGACTGGTCCATTAGGTGGAATGGGGCACTGCCCCACCAATTTCTATCTGCCCTCAAACCCCCACTACCTGCTTCCTTAAATACAACTGGTCCAGGGGCTACCACTGCCTGTCACCTTCCTCTTCCTTGGTCCAAGTGATGCCATTGTAGAAAGCCTCAGGGAGGAGGGTGGGAACAAATCTAGAATTCACTTTCTCTGCCTGTCATTGGCTCTGGCTCCACCTAGCGTTGGGCTCCCTGACTTCTACCCTACCAGTCCCGATGAGCACTAGCCACTGGAATAGCAGGACTCACAAAAGCGAGAGATGTGAAGCCCGCAGAGTTCACGCTACACAGATCCCTACACTGCTACCATCTCTTCCATCACCTGACCAAAGGACCCTTAACTGTATCAGGTGGTGGTAGTAGCTTCACACAGTCAACAAGGTCTGGTGGAAGCACGCTTTCCTTCCAGGGATGAGACTCGGACTACTAGGTCTAGAATCTTTCATAGGGGAATGATGCAACCTGTTTTCCATTGGAAGGAGCAAGTGACGATTCACATTCCCACAAAAGCAGTGCTTGAATTACAGTAAAAAAAGTGAAGGAGGCGTATGTGAAATCTATGAGCCTGAGCCCTTGGCTCTCTAAAACTAGATTGTGCTTTCTGTATTTACCATATAGCTCACTGGCAGAGCCCATACTTCATATGTAGAAAGTTCTATGCTCTATTCTTGGCACCTGCAGGTAGGTCTGGGATAGACTTCTGCCTGAAACCCTGAAGAACCACTGTCAGACATTTCAGAGGTAGATGCTTATCTATCCAGCTTTCTGTGGTCCTAGAAACAGTAACCAATGAGGCCATTTCTCTGCAATGGAAAAGCATCTGCTTTGCACACACAAAAAGGTCCCAGGCTTGGTCCCCAGCATCTCCAGGTAAGGCTGGGAAAGACCCTTACCTGAAACCCTGCTGTCAGTCAGTGTAGACAGTACTGAGCTGTATGGACCAATGGTCTGGCTTACCTCTGATCCTGAATTGTGGGGGGTTGGACTAGATGAGCCTTCGGAACCCCTCCAATTCTGTGATTCTATTATTTGTTAAGAGGTAGTTTCCTACGTGCCTCAGAAATGGTTTAAGGGGGACGGGCTGCTGCAGCAAATTCAAATTCAAACCCTGCGCCACAATATTAAGATCCTATTATGTATTACATTTACATCCCACCACTCCCCCAAGGAGCTCAAGTTGGCCTACATGGTTCTTTTCCTCCTATGTTATTCTCGCAACAACCCCATGAGGTAGAGATGGTGAGTGCTCCAGGGTCACCTAGTGAGTTTCGTGGCTGAGCAGGGATTTGAACCCTGGTCTCCCAGGTCCTTGCCTTACACTCATAACTAGCACTGCATCACTGTCTCCTGGTACTATCTGTTTAAAGTTGTGCCTGAAGGAGGGAAGCAAAATGAAATAAACAATACAAAATAAAGGTGCGAAATGTTCTCCATTGACTTCAGCTAATCTTATTCCTCATCTCTAATCAGAGAGGATTGGTCTTCTAATAAATCCCTTGTTCTCCAGAGAGAGAGAGAGAGAGTCATCCACTAAGAAGGAAGCAAAGCCCAGCAGTGCAGCCGCACTTCAGACAATGAGGCTAGGCTATTTACTCTGCCATTTCAAGGTCAGAAGACATCACAATCCTGATGGGAGAAGGAAATGCACAGGCATCGCTGGATGGAGCATTTTGAGGAAACGGGGATGGTATCAAGGGAAATTACAGGCTTCACCCAAAATGTCATCCTCAATGTCATGATTGAGGATTTAGCCCTAGAGGGGAAAAGAATCCTCAAAGTGTTGGGGTTTCCTAAGAAAACGAACTAACTCAAAAGCCACAAGGCTTAAAATTAGAAAGGGCATCCTTCCCCCAATACCTGTCATACTTGGAAGTGCGTTCAGTCACATCTTCTGGAATCACCAGTCAGCAAGTGTGATGCTGAATTAGGTTGCATGTTAATTTGCAGGCTTCCTGGCCTGTGTGTAGATTTGGGATGAGTGCTCCTCATGCATGCAGTCTAAATACCGTCATTGGCATCAGAATGTCAGCCTGTATTTCTTTGCCATTTAATCCAGAATTTCCCTTTCTGGGGAAAAACCTGTTGACAACAACCCAATGACCAATTTGCAGTTTTGAGTCCCCATCTGGAAACACCATTTGAAAAACTGTTTATTCTTGCCATCTTATGCTTTCCTGTTATTCAGGCATTGCATTACATTCATTTCATATTAACAGAATTCCTTCCTTCCTTCCTTCCTTCCTTCCTTCCTTCCTCTTTCTTTCTTTCTTTCTTTCTTTCTTTCTTTCTTTCTTTCTTTCTTTCCAGACATCATACAGTGAAGAAAGCATAGCAGAAGCATTCAATTCCCTGCAAATCAGAACTACAATGATACATTTATCATTTATCCTTTACATTAAGCTTAAATTCTGAAAGCCAGACCACGGAGGGAGATCTAACAATACTTCTGAAATCTGGGAGCAGGAAGAGGAGTTCGGGATGAGAGCATGGCCTTTTCAGCTGAGGACTCATTATTGTGGAACTATCATACCAAGCCAGCCCACCAAACTTGATATGCCTTTGGAAGACCTTGCAAGACAGGGGGGGGGGGGCAAGTTCCTTTAATGGCAAATTCTAGAAAGGTAACTCTGTATAAGGCCCATTTTGTTGAATCTGTCAATTTCCATTTCACTCAGTTTTTTAAAATTTTTCACCTCTTAAGTTCAGTTCTCCACAATTCCACATCAGTTGTCCATATTTTTACAAAATAAAGTCCTCATGAAAATTCACCACCATTTTAGTGCAAATTTCTCATAATGTAAACATTTTTGTAAATACAGTGGTACCCCGCAAGACGAATGCCTCGCAAGACGGAAAACCGCAAGACGAAAGGGTTTTCTGTTTTGGAGGCGCTTCGCAAGACGAATTTCCCTATGGGCTTGCGTCGCAAGACGAAAGCCCATAGGGAAATCTCCGGGGACCTCTTTTAAATGCTGGTGGTGGGGACCAAAGCCTTTCCCCCCCTCCGGCCTTCAGAAGAGGTCCAGGAAGGCCGGCGGGGGCCGAAAGGCTTTGCTCCCCACCGCCAGCATTTTAAAAGCAGTCCGGCATAGCAGGGAAGCGCTTCCCGCTATCGCGGACGGCTTTTGAAGGCAGGCGGGGGGAGCAAAGACTTTCGCCCCCCGCCGGCCTTCAGAAGAGGTCCAGGACCTCTTCCAAAGGCCGGCGGGGGGCGAAAGTCTTTGCTCCCCCCTGCCTGCCTTCCCGGGAGACAGCAGAGAAGCAGCCCCCTGCGACCCTCCCCCGGCTGGAGAGGTGACGCGCGCCTATGGCAGGAGCCTCCATAGGCGCGGGTCACCTCTCCAGCTGGGAGAGCGCGCGGGGGGCTATAGCAGCCCCCTGCGACCCTCTCCTGGCTGGAGAGGTGACACGCGCCTATGGCAGGAGCCCACCAGCATTTTAAAATCTCCCCGGGACAGCAGAGACTTCGCTCCCACTCGCCAGCATTTTAAAATCGCCCTGGGACAGCAGGGGCTTTTAAAATGCTGGCGGTCGGCAGCAAAGCCCTCCTGTCCCCGGAGCTTGCGGGGCGGGAGGTGGGAAGAAGGCCTTTTCTTCCCACCACCAGCCTTCAGAACAGCCTTCTGAAGGCTGGGGGTGGGAAGAAAAGCCTTTGTCTCCCCCCCCAGCCTTCAGAAGAGGTCGGGGACAGACTGTCCCCGGACCTGGTTTGAAGGCGGTTTCCCTAGGAACGCATTAATTGATTTTCAATGCATTCCTATGGGAAACCGTGCATCGCAAGACGAAAAAACCGCAAGACGAAGAGATTTGCGGAACGAATTAATTTCGTCTTGCGAGGCACCACTGTAAAGGTAAAGGTAAAGGGACCCCTGACAGTTAACTCCAGTCGCAGATGACTTTGGGGTTGTGGCACTCATCTCGCTTTACTGGCCAAGGGAGCCAGTGTTTGTCCGCAGACAGCTTCTGGGTCATGTGGCCAGCATGACTAAGCTGCTTCTGGTGAACCAGAGAAGCACTAAAACGCCTGGAGCGGTACCGATTTATCTACTTGCACTGGTGTACGTTCCAACTGCTAGGTTGGCAGGAGCAGGGACCGAGCAATGGGAGCTCACCTCGTTGTGGGGATTTGAACTGCCGACCTTCTGATCAGCAAACCCTAGGCTCTGCGATTTAGACCACAGTGCCACCCGCGTCCCTATTTTTTTGTATATAATTTTGTATAATGCACACATTTTTGCAAAGCAGCTTTTCCTAATATAATGCATTTTATTTTCACGAGCACGCACATTTTTCTCCAAACTTTATCCTAACATATTGATTTCCATGCACATTTATTGAAATGCATTGCAAAATTCAGAGAAGTACAAATTTCCATGGATGGCTGATTAGGCAAGTTTAAATGCAAACTGAATCAAATTTGTCCCCATTCTTACTCTCTTGTAAGGGCAATGAGGGTCATGGACTTGACCTTCAAAACATTTATCAGCAAGCAGAATGAAATTCTGGAATGTTAGTACCAACCTAGAACCAGCTTTTCCATCATTTGTTGCAACTCAAGCAGTAAGAGTGAATCAGAGTCAAATATACAAAGATTATTCTGGACGCTTTACCACCTCTATGCAACATGAGGTTATTGTGTAGAATCCATTGCAGAAGGACCACAAGCTGATCCAGGTCACATTGCTAGCGGTTAACACATTCTATTAATAATTTTGGCCTGAGGCAGTTTGTATTTATATGTATATTCCCTGTTAACTTTTCCTACAGAGACAGAATGACAGCCTGTGGTGGCCTCAAGTACAAGGAGAACTATCAAGAAGAATGTGTCAGCACAAAAATGTACTTTTCTGCAAGGTTAAATGGGAAGAGAGAGGGAGGGGCACCCAGTAATCTCTCCCTGGCAGTCCATCAGCCTTTGAGACGGAGAAATTGATGCATCTGTTGCTCCCAGCAAACATATATGGGGCTGTTCAAAAATGTTGAATGGCTTGTGGCATGATCCTATGCATGTCTACTCAGAAATAAGTCCCATGCAGATCAGTGGGGCTTGCTGATTCCCACGACCAGGTTGCTGACAGATTTAGATCTTTCTTTCTTTCTTCCTTCCTTCTTTCCTTCCTTCCTTCCTTCCTTCCTTCCTTCCTTCCTTTCTTCCTTCCTTTGCATTTGACCTGCAGGATGCCCACCCCCATCTGAGCCGCTTGAAATAGGTGAAAATACCTTAGTGATCTGTTCAACAAAAATATTAAATGTGGAATAAGAATAAGAATAAGAATTTATTATTTGTACCCCGCCCATCTGGCTGGGTTTCCGCAGCCACACTGGGCGGCTCACAATAGAATATTAAAAACATGATAAGACATCAAACATTAAAAACTTCCCTAAATGGGGCTGCCTTCAGGTGTTTTTCTAGAAGTCAGGTAATTGTTTATTTCCCTGACATCTGATGGGAGGGCGTTCCACAGGGAGGGCACCACTACTGAGAAGGCCCTCTGCCTGGTTCCCTGTAACCTCACATTATGACACCATATGCAACAATGTCATGTCCCAGTTTCTGATTTGATCTCAGAATGTCCCACTTTTCCTTAAGACACCCCTATTTTCATCGGAGAAATGTTGGAGGGTATGGAGTTGGCATACTGCCAAGACAATGAGATAAGTAGCTATACAACCTTTAGAAGACATCTGAAAGCAGCCCTGTATAGGGAAGTTTTTTTAATGTTTAATGCTTTATTTATTTGTTTAGTGTTGGAAGCTGCCCAGAGTGGCTGGAGCAACCCTGTCAGATGGGTGGAGTATAAATAGTAAAATGATCATCATCATCATCATGGAATGGGACACCCCTATTTTCATCTGAGAAATGTTGGAGGGTATGAACTACACCACCAGCATACAAAAGAGAGAATGGTTTTTACTATTATTCCAGTGATAAATTCAGCTTTCTAAATGTTGTTTCCCCTCCAGTTTCCTGGGACTTTTAATGGCCAGTGATTGAGAAGCCTGATAAGAGCTTATGTAAGGATTAAGGCCGGGCCTGCATCTTACTGTCCATCACGTTCGGCGTTATCATTTACCATCGCAAAATGGAGGCCAAGAAAAAGTCACCAAGGGTGGGGATTATAAACGAGAAGGAAAATTGGCTCGAGCCTGATGAATGACTGAGAATAATCAGACCGTTTTATCATTCTCAAAAGATTTGGACATTTTATGCCAAAAAAAGAAAAAGGAAAGGGAAAATTCTATTAACTAGTTTCTTTGGCTAACATTTGTTTACTGGCCAGCCTGTAAGTACTGCTGGCATGTCTGGCTGCTAAGGCAGAAGGGGAGAGGAGCCCAGGCCCATTAGGGAAAGACCGATGGACTGAGACACTACCTGCATAAGATTTATAGCCACTGATCAGTTCTTTGTCACACAGAGACAATAGACAATAGCTAGTGGGAGAGCATGTGCCTTGCATGCAGGAAGTCCCATTTCAATCCAGAGAGAGGTTCCTTATCTGCCACCCTGTGCTGCCAGTCAGTGTCAACACTTTTGAGCTAGATAGGCCAGTAGGTCTGACTCAGCATAAGGCAGATTCCTGGGTTCCTATGTTTGCGGCATCTCCAGATTGGACTACGAAAGATTGGACTACCTAGTGTGGTGGAGTCTCCTTCTTTGGAGGTCTTTAAGCAGAGGCTTGACAACCATATGTCAGGAGTGCTCTGATGGTGTTTCCTGCTTGACAGGGGGTTGGACTCAATGGCCCTTGTGGTCTCTTCCAACTCTATGATTCTATGATTCTATGACCCCTTTCTAAAATCCTGGAGAGTCATTGCCAGTTAGTAAAAGGTAAAGGACCCCTGGACGGTTAAGTCCAGTTAAAGGCGACTATGGGGTTGCGGCGCTCATCTCGCTTTCAGGCCGAGGGAGCTAGTGTTTGTCCACAGACGGCTTTCCAGGTCATGTGGCCAGCATGACTAAACCACTTCTGGCACAACACCATGATGGAAACCAGAGCACATGGAAATGCCGTTTATCTTCCCGCCGCAGCGGTACCTATTTATCTACTTGCACTTTGGCGTGCTTTCGAACTGCTAGGTTGGCAGGAGCTGGGACAGAGCAATGGGAGCTCACCCCGTCACCGGGATCCAAACTGCCAACCTTCTGATCAGCAAGCCCAAGAGGCTCAGTGGTTTAGACCACAGCGCCACCCAGGGCCAGTTAGTATAGGCACCACTGAACTAGATGGGTGACTGGTCTGAGTCCCTGGAGAGAGCAATCCCCAAATGAGGAGCCATTTCATTCTCATGTTGCTGTCCTGTGTGTGTGAGTGTGTGTGTGTGTGTGTGTGTGTCCACACCCTAGGCTTGCTGGAGAAACAATAGGAAATAAAAATGATGGATACATAAAAACAGACTGATAGAATCATTATTCTCCCATCCAAACTACAGGAGTTGGCTTCCCACCACAATAACACGGAATTAAGGTAATTAAAGCATATACATTTGCAGCTCCAACTAATCAAAATACCCAACATGTAGTTTAGAAGGACCTCTATACTGTGCTTACAGAAGTGTGTGGGGGGAGGGAACCTTCATCCTCTGGTGACCTTTGCAAAACATTCTGCATCTGCAATAATAAAATAACCACTGTGAAGCATTTTTCAAGAACTTGCAAAATTTCTGCCTTTGTGCACAGAGGAGGTGCAGACAGAAAAATCACCTGAGTGCTGGCAGACAGGAGCCTGCTGTGTGTGTGTGTGTGTGTGTGTGTGTGTGTGTGTCTGTGTGTGTGTCTGTGTGTGTGCACGTAATATATGCCAACTGCTATGGGAACTGACGGGGGTGGGGTGGGGATTTGCACTTTGTAAGCATTGCACTGTTAGAAATTCACAAAAGCCAGACCTGCCTTTACAAATCAAGGCCACTGAGAGGTCAGCTAGTTCTATGGGCTGCCTCTTGATTTGTTTCAACACCCTCTCCGCCTGCTGTGGTCCTTTGAGGCGCTGTGGGCATGAATCAAAAGTTAGTTGTCTATTTCAATCAGATTTCATATAGAGTAGATTGGAGTTACTGGGAGGTAATTTACCTTGCAAAATGGAAACATGCTAGGCGTAATTTGATCACAATAAATGGGAAAGCAGTAATTACTAAGCCCAAATTAAATTGCCTTGTGGTAAATAATGCATGTACCAGGAAGACTAGGAGCAAAGTATGTGAGCTATATGGTGCAAACTCTCTTGACCAGGAGCTAAACGCGACTAGAGAGCATTTCTGAGGAGCTGCAACAAACATGAATGCCGTGAGCATTTTCATTTCCAAGGTGGCCTAAGGCCATCATGCAAACAGAAATGTGTTTGTAGTCTAAGTAAGACACCAGTAGGGCATTTACGGCAGAGAGAGCCAATGTGGTGCCCTCCAGATTTTGTTGGACTACAACTCCCAGCGTCTCAACCATTGGCCATGTTAGCTGGGGCTAATGGGAGCTGAAATCTAACAATATCAGATGGGCATCATGTTGGCTACCTTAGGGTCATGGCGTTAGGGACTGCTGGTTGTCCATTCTGTTTGTTAGGTAGAGTGCTAGTGGACAGTCCTGTGTGGTTGGCTGATATCTCTTTACGGGAGCTAGTTGTCAAGAGGTGGCCTCCTGCCACCTGGAGTCCTCTCTTGAGTGTTTTGAAGGACACAGCCACCAAAGCTTGTGTTAAGTTGTGGGTGAACATATCAGATGACACAGCGATTCTTCAAACAGCTCTTGTTTATTCCCAGGCCAGAACAGAACTGAACTGAAGGGTTCAGTTAGCCTGCTTATATAGAGCTCCAGTACAACGTAACTGTAACAATTTTCTAAAACTACCCAATCACTGAACGTCACTTTCGACCCCTTTTTTGCATAACTATCTACAGTATCCCCCTGCTGGCCCAGGGTGAGAACTTCAGTACATAACAGCTTGTTGAAGGGGCTTGGTCTTGTCGATCAGTCTGTCTTCTCTCATGCACCTATACACACCTGCTAAGATGAGGAAACAAGAGTCCATTTGAGGGAATTGTATTTTGTAATTTGTAACATACAGGGTCGAAGTGAGTTTGTTATATATAGCAGCCAGATGCAGAAATAAACAGTCTGGTGGTGTTGGAAGAATAAAGCAAGTTAAGGTTTATTACTCCAGGCAAACAAAGCCATCCTGAGTACTAAATTGCATGTGGCCATCATAGGGTCATGATGAGTTCAACACAAGATAGGTCTAATACTAAGTTACTCAAGGAGGAGGAAGTTAAGCCTGAGGGGGATGGGAAACAATCTACAGGTAGTTACTTAAGAAGGAATCGGTGAGGGAAGAATAGGGTACCTTTCTGTCTAAGCTTCTCCCCCTTCCCAGTTTGGGCAACATTTTTGCAAGTGCTGTTGCTTTACTCCCAACACTGGTTGTGTGATGATAAGCCAGCAAACTATCAGTTCACTGTTGGAACAACTACACATGCTCATAACCCAGCACTGTAGCATCTGCAAGCCACTGGAGTTTGGGAAATTATTGCAAGTCAGGACCAAGCTGTGGACCACAGTCTGAGCCAGGGACCAGGATCCAGGAGAAACGCCAATTGGTGGGACTGAAGAGTAAGTCAGAACCAAAGGACAAGCCAGAAGCTGCTTCTTATTCCTTGTTTGTCTAAATGAGAGTTGGGTACCCAAGATGAGCATTTTAATGATCAATGTGAGTGGTGAGTTTAATAGAAGAGCGAGTCTACTGGCTCATGGAGGGCAATGACACAAGGTTACTGCCAGCTTTCAAGAGAAGGTTGGTGCCAAGACCCAGCCTTTGAGAGCTCTTTAGATCTAAACTCCATCTCAGAATAAAAGAGGCCAGTATAGAGTACTGACATGATACTGTATAGCTACTGTTTAGAAAATAATAGGATAATACCGGTCAATGGACAAATAATTGGTCTAGTCTATGACATACAGATGTTCTGTCCAATGTTAGTAATACTCACAGTAGGCCCATTGAAATTGGTATACATATCTAATTTGGGTCAGTGGATCTGTTCAGAGTAGAAATTTGTTGAATATAACCCAGAGAAGTTTCCCAAAAAGGTTTCCATTAAGATGGATTTTCAATCATACGAAAACTTAAAGTCAAGAGCCGCAACTTTCCAAAACAATATTCTATGAACTCAGCCAGTATTATGGATGCTATGCAAACAACCACTAGGCAAAATGCTACAGCCTATCATCTAGACGAAATTGTACAGGATTACCATAATTGTTCCTGGTGGCCTTCAAAGCGATGATCAGTCAATTCAGATCTAAATCTTCTTTAGACAGCTGTATAAATATTTATGAAATTCCAGAACCAGAACCAAAGTTAAAGAGGGAGAAAGACCCATTAAGTTGCAATGAAACTTTTTGCAGTAAAAACTTCTTTAACTGTGTATCCTAGATTGTCTCCTATTTCCTTTTTCCAATGGAGCACAATGGGGGAAATGGTTCATTTACCAGTTATGGTTTCCAGAAAATATCTATAATATTTTTCACCTTTCTCCTTTAAAAAAAATCTTAGGAATTGATTCTAAATGCTCACCAAATGCTCACCAGACGTCTGACATACAGTATCTAATGTTCTCAGGTGGCCCTGAAGGGGTAAACACCAAAAACATGTTAGCCTTTAAAGTCTGTCCTTTGGGGTATGACGAAGGACAGGGCACTCCCCATAGGTATTAGTTGTGGGTAACCTTGATTTATTTATTGCACCCTCATGATAGCTTCCTTTTGTATTAGTTTGCTGTTCCCTGCTTTGGGGACCTTCTGGCCAACTAGTGGCGTATACATAAACCATAACACCTTCCATGAAACATTGATCTAAGATTGTTCCGTGATAACCCTTCCTCTTAGGAGAAGCATCCCTTCTCATCTCAGCTTTCATTAACATGTCTGTCTACTCTCCCTGATGGCCAACCTCACGTCTCAGTTCCCCATGGCATCAAGACAATCCTGTTCAATGGCAATGAATACAGCATGGCTTAAAGATCATGCTCTTGGTGGATTTTAATTTAGAGCACTTAACAACAGAGTCTATGGTGGGGTGGAATCAGGAACTATGACTAGCCTGCTGTGATGACAACCTTTGTAGCTTTTTCAAATAATATTCTCCACTTCTCATTAACCCTGGCTATGACTGAGTGGGAGTGAATGAAACAGAGGACAAATGAAGAGATTGTGATAGAGTGAGTCTGGCTAAACAGGTCAAATGAATGTAACTATTAGCGGCAATGAAGATGATCTGCAAAGATGATTCTGATGATGCATGATGAAGATCATGAGCTTAATTTTAATGTCTAAACAACATATTCAAATAGAAATTTAAAATGATGCTCCAAGAAGTGGGATGATCAGTTTGCAGTGGTATGTATCAATCGAGAGTGGGGGGGGGACTTGCTGAGGAAGTGGGGAGGAGTCAGAGTAGGCAACTGATATCCTTGCGGTGGGTTGCCTGTTTCTGCTCATAACAGAATGCTGTAACAAAAGGACTATAAATCTACCTAATGCTTGTTAATTCTTATCGGTGAGCCACCGTAAGGGAGAAGGGAACACCCGTACTTGACACTCTACTACTGAGCTACACCCCCTCCTCAATAGTTAGATGTTGTTGTTTTCAACTTCTTGAACAGCTCTAATGAAACCATTGTAAGAAAACACACATTATAAGAAGACACACATACCTCTTAGAAGATCTTAAGGATTTCATGACCAGGTTTGGTGTTCCTCTGACATCGATCAAAGTGTTCTTTACAGGACACCTAAGTATAGATTCTGAAGCTGAGGCTCCAATACTTTGGCCACCTCATGAGAAGAGAAGACTCCCTAGAAAAGACCCAGATGTTGGGAAAGATTGAGGGCACAATGAGAAGGGGACGACAGAGGACGAGATGGTTGGACAGTGTTCTCGAAGCTACCAACATGAGTTTGACCAAACTGCAGGAGGCAGTGGAAGACAGGAGTGCCTGGCATGCTCTGATCCATGGGGTCACGAAGAGTCAGACACGACTAAACAACTAAACAACAACAACAACAAAGTATAGATTTGTCTGCACTTCTTGACAGTCTAAGGAAATACGCAATACACTTTAGAGCTGTCCAGTTATCTATCTATAATACATTCCACAGAAAAAGTTAGATGATACGATAGTGATGCGTTGTTGGGGGTTTTTTAGGTGGGGAGGTGGATATGTCTGTGAGAGGAAATGGGCTTTTTCTCAAATGGGAATAAAACTAAGAACTGAAAACAGACCCAATAGTGCCAGTGGGGGCCCTGATAATGAGCCCTGTGCTGTTATTTGGCTTCTTTCAGCGTACAGATTCTCACAATAATTTGTGAACCCCATGCCAGCGTTGGAGGGGTGTCGTTAGCAGAATCAGTCGATACACATTCTAGTGACTGTTTTCGGGTACCAGGATTTCCTAATTGCTTCACAGAAGGAATTTTGCTATGTGTGTAATAATCTCTATTGCCTTCAGCAATTGGGGGGAGGGCGGGAGGAGGAGATTTTCCTGCAGTTGCTTGAAATGAAGATTATGGTCAAAGTAAAGGACATCGCTGTGTAATATAATTCATTAGTTACATGCCTCTAGCAGTAAATTAAACATGTAATACCTCTCCGAGTTTCTAGGTTTTTAGCCATTAGTCTATTATTGGAAACATTACAAGGTTAAAATACCCTTACAGGCAGATCTAGTTTCTAATAGAAACTAGATAATAACAAAAGTTAACACTAATAATGAAGACTAGTCACTCTCTTTCTTTCTCTTTTTCACTATTGAAATATTTCTAAGATTCCATCGTGATGAGTAAACCATTCCAAATACCTAAGTGAAATCAAAATAACTTCTTCTTATTTTTATTATTTAAATATTGCATGTGATTTGGAATGGTTCACTTCAGAAAGCACCCTTTGATCATCACGAAAACACTCCACATATTATTGTGGGAGGATCTGAACCGGCAACTCCTAGGTCCTGTTCCAACACCCTTAACCGTTAAAGAACACTGGCCCTCATACTTGTAACCTACCTCAAGTGCTTTTTGCTTCTTATTGCTCTTACCTTTATGTACCTTCAGTTATTCCTATTTTTTTAAACTCTCCAGTGTGGAGTAATGAATTGTAAGATCTACATTGGCTCCTAGTACGTTTCCGAGCAAAATTCAAAGTGTTGGTGCTGACCTTTAAAGCCCTAAATTGCCTCAACCCACTATACCTGAAGGAGCGTCTCCACCCCCATTGTTCTCCCAAGACACTGAGGTCCAGCGACGAGGGCCTTCTGGTGGTTCCCTCACTGCAAGAAGCAAAGTTACAGGGAACGAGGCAGAGGGCCTTCTCGGTAGTTTCGCCCACCCTGTGGAACACCCGCCCATCAGATATCAAAGAAATAAACAACTATCTGACATTTAGAAGACAACTGAAGGCAGCCCTGTTTAAGGGCCTTTTTAACAATTGATGTTTTAATGTATTTTTAATCTTTTGTTGGAAGATTATATTATAGTAAGTCATGTGAGTGTGCAGAATAAATGGATGGGTGAATGGGTGTTGGCTCTGCCTACATTGATGAGAGAAGGAAACAGGTTGAGACTTCCTGATGGCCCTCTCAGATGAACAGGACATGAGAACTCTGCCTTTTTCAACACCGTCATAGTAAGCAGCCTGAAAGAGAAACACTGCATAAGATCACCCATCCTTGGAAGTCACAGACCAAATCTGCATTAACATCAGATGCATGGCTAAAGGGAAGTGAAAAAAAGAGCCAGGACCTCTTTTTGTCGACTGTCGCCATTCTGCTGTGGGACTCAGTCACATACCAAAAAGTTAACTTTGCACATTTAGAGCAGATTGGGAGGAGTTGTGCAATGAATCCCTCAAAAGATTGGACTTCTGCAAGGAGGGAAAGTGATGGAAAATTACACTGGAAAGTGTGGGGCAACATTTGCTTTTCTGCAATGTTATCTGACCTCCTAGCAAAGGAAACAGAATGAGTGTAGCCAATCTCTTTCCAAATAAACCTCCTGAGTAAAGAGGTTGTCTGGAACCACCATTTCCCATTATGTGTTCACTTTGTGAACTGGGTTTCCCCACCCCTCTGGTAGTTAAAACAAATCAGGATCAAAGGGAGAGAATGGTGGATGCAATGAATATCCTGGTGTGTCCTTTGGGGTTGCTCCTGGATCCAGTTCTGTCCCTGGAGGCACAGGTGTTCTCAGTGGCTTAGGAGTGCCTTTTTGCCAACTTTGGTTCATAAGGCACCTATGGCAGTTCAGGATCAGGATAGCTTGACCACAGTTGCCCATGCATTATGAACCAACCTCATGGTTGGATTACAGCATGGCACTCTATGTGGGGCTACCCTTGGGGTTGGTCCAGAGGCTGCAAGTGGTAAAGAAAATGGTGGCTAGGTGGCTTCTGGGGGCAAACAACCAGCAGCATATAACACATTGCTTTTGCGATTTGCACTGGCTGCCAATTTGCGACTGGGCCAAGTTCAAGTATTAACATATTGTTGCATGCCATCCCTACCTCCGAGTGGTGTGAGATTCTTGGAGTCCTAGGCACTTGCCCAATATTTGGCTTCCTCAGAATAAGGGACAGTGGAGACTGGGGTGTCCTTAGGATACATGGTTTGTTTACACATATATACAATCCAAGCCTATGAAGGAGGGGCTTACAGCATTGACACCCCAAAAAGGTTTCTGGATTCCAACAGAAATCATGCATGGTGCTGTCTCTTAGTTGCCCGGCCTGCTTCCTGCTTCTAGCTCACACCTCAACTCTGGCTTTTGTCCTTCTAACTACCAGACCCTCACTCTCTGGCATAAAGCCTTTGTTAACTTAACAACCTGTACTTAAAGGTAAAGTGACCCCTGACCATTAGGTCCAGTTGTGACTGACTCTGGGGTTGTGGCGCTCATCTTGCTTTATTGGCCGAGGGAGCCGGCGTACAGCTTCCGGGTCATGTGGCCAGCATGACTAAGCCACTTCTGGCAAACCAGAGCAGCACACGGAAACGCCGTTTACCTTCCCGACGGAGCGGTACCTATTTATCTACTTGCACTTTGATGTGCTTTCAGACTGCTAGGTTGGCAGGAGCAGGGACTGAGCAACAGGAGCTCCCCCCGTTGCGGGGATTCGAACCGCTGACCTTCTGATTGGCAAGTCCTAGGCTCTGTGGTTTAACCCACAGTGCCACCCGCATCCCAACCTGTACTTAAAGGTAAAGGTAAAGGTACCCCTGCCCGTACGGGCCAGTCTTGACAGACTCTAGGGTTGTGCGCTCATCTCACTCTAGAGGCCGGGAGCCAGCGCTGTCCACAGACACTTCCGGGTCACGTGGCCAGTATGACGAAGCTGCTCCGGAGAACCGGCACCAGAGCAGCACACGGAACGTCATTTACCTTCCCGCTATAAAGCGGTCCCTATTTATCTACTTGCACCCGGGGGTGTTTTCGAACTGCTAGGTTGGCAGGCGCTGGGACTGAGCAACGGGAGCGCACCCCGCCACGGGGATTCGAACCGCTGACCACGCGATCGGCAAGTCCTAGGCGCTGAGGTTTTACCCACAGCGCCACCCGCGTCCCTGTACTTATGGAGCCATTATTAAGAAGCTGGCCTAGCTATTCCAGCAATTGAATTCTTGTGGGACCCAGGAATAAGAAGGGACTCAGGCACACAGCATAACGCCCCCCTCCAAAGTCACAATAATATAAGGCCCTCCACAGCTCAGGAGCAGATTACTCGACAGACCACTTGATCCCTTAAACACCCAGTAGATCTCTGCAGTCTGCAAGAGAGTTACTCCTGAAAGTTCCAAAAATCTCAGAAACCCACTCTGCAGTATTTTGGAGCAGGGCATTTAGTGGGGCTGCCCCATCCTGTGGCATTGTGTTCCTGGTCAGGTATGATAAGCACCCACTATCTGCACTTTCCCAAAACAACCAAAGACATTGTTGTTCCCATAGGCTATATGGGTGTCTACTTTGTTAAGGTTTTCGCCTTGTTTTAAATGTATTTGGTGTTTCAACAGTTTTTCATAACCTTATTTGGTAATTCCCCTTGAGATGTCTGTTTAGAAGGTGATTAATAAATCAAGAATAATAAGCAATAATAATTACAGCATAGTGGAACACAGAAATTCATACTAATTCAGATTTCCTTGCCAGGATGAACCGTGGCTCATCGGCCCATTCATTTTGATTCCTCGTTAAATCAACCAGAGCCGATTTCTTAGCTGAGTACAGCCGAGAGATCGGAAGGCAAATTCCTTATTTTTGCCACTCATAGCCCAGTGGCTATGCATGCTTATGCCTTGTCATATCAGCAAAGTAGCATATGAATCTCTCCCAACACTTTTTTCTCATCTGAGCAAGTACAGATTGATTCCCAGCTATACTGGAAAGAAGATCAAGAATTCTTGATTTGACAAGCTAGAGGTCAAAGCACATCACAAGAGAGGTTTGCCTTGCCGGATGCTTTCCCTGGTGGGGAAACATCATTCAGTCACCTCTGTGGCAGCACATCATATTGCTGCATATTTTAGCTGAGTCTAGCAGGAGGCTATCTTGTCAGAAATATATGTTCCACTGTCACTCTGTTCTCAGAATTCATGGTAAATGCTCATTACATGTATAAACTAGCCAAGGGATGGAGGGTGGGTGGAGAGCGGCCTGTATATTAAAAGGAGAGAAGCTGGGCCTTTGCTAGGAGAGGCCATGTCACTCAATGTGATCTCATTCATTTGCAGGGAGCTGATCGCTTGGTGTGGTAGCACCTAGCCTTTGGAACTCTCTACCTGTTGGCAAAGCCTTCACTGTATCATTTTAAACCCCTTCTAAAAACTTTTTTATTTCAGCAAGCCAACCCAGACATATGAATTAGTTATTTATGTTCGTTGTAAAATTGTTGCAATTGTTATTATTACTATTATTTTTGAGATTTCATATCTGCCCTTCACCATAAGGTCCCAGGATGGGTTACAACAATAGAAAAATGCAATATTAAACTCAGTTAAAACAAAATAGGGTGGACCATATATATATATATCCAAGATGATCAGGTGACAGCAGCAAAAACTGCAAGGCTTTTAGCAGGGGCAATTAGAATAAGATCTATCATTTGATTATTGATATAACCTCCTAAACATATTTTGTATATCTTCAGTACATTTTTTTTATTGTTATGGCTAGTGGCTGGTGGAAATAAGATTCTTCTGAACTATCTGTAGATCAGGTGTCAAATGCCAGTGTGTGTCTTTTTTTCCTATTAATACTTATGTGTACTTGCTTATTTTTGGAGTTTATCAGTGATTTTATTGTGTATGCCACATGGAGGAATTTTATTATTAAGCGGCCTAAAAATTAACTAACTAAAATGTCAGAGGCAGGTTTTCCATACCTCTGAAAGTGTTGCTGAGAAAGAGAGTAATTTTGGCTCAGCTATATAAACCAGTTTAAAGAATGCAGACAAATGTAGATTCCTCCCATCTGGGCCACAGCACCCCAGTACCTTGTGTTCATTATTCATATGGATGGATGGATCCATTTTATTTCCGGTTCCATCTGTGTTCATTTATATATTGATTCCATTGATCTGTGAACTATGCAAAGAAGTGCATAGTATATCTCAACATATGCATTTCTAAATATACATTTATCTTGAAAAGCACAATTTGTTATGTATTTTTATCTTAACTCATGAGCTGAGAATTATATTGCAAAATTCAGAGCACCAAAACATCTAAATCATAATTATATTCCAACACAAGTGTTAGACTGGGAGGTGCAAAATTGTTTGCTTTGCTTATAAATACAGAATTAAATTCTCTCCCAACTCAAGTTCTCAACTGAACTCTACTAAGGAAGAATTTGTGCTCAACTCCAGCTGGCTTTTCCCCCCTCATGTGATGCAACCTGACATTTGCCTCTAGCAGAGAGGATTATCTCGTTCAAGGAGAGCCTAAAAGTATGAACAAACGGGAAGAATATTGATAAAACAATATGGCTGTTCGCTGCACTCGTTTATGCCTCATCTGCTTTTTGGAGCAATGGGCTATGCTATGAAAGGTTTCTTCTCAGGTTTTATGGTGGGGATTGTCTGAGGATTTCTCTTCTGACACAAACATATATGCTTCAGGCCTCAATTCTCCGCCTTACATGCATCTGAGTTGGCCCACAAGCTACTCCTGCGTTTTAAAGAGCACTGTGCTGAAATCTCCTTTCAGTTTCTTGGAAAGTTTCTGTCCCAAAGTTTCTGCCTTATTTGCAGCACACATTAGGGGTCTACGAATGTTGCATTCAGTGAATGTATAATCTGTGTACCTGTCACGGGAATTGGGATTGCTTGTGTGTAAACCTCTAGCTGTTCCAAACTGCTTAGGGGCGGTTGTGTCTTTCCCTGACTGAGCAGCTTGGGTGCTGCTGCTCAGTCGCTAGAAGAATCCGTGAGTGGGCGTCTCCTAAATTTCCTCCAGCATAAGAATTCCTTAACGGACAACCTTCGCCTCGCCTCTCTGTGCGGAAGCCTTCTGCGCAGAGTGGGCGTGCCTAGTGGTGGTCCTCCACCCTCCTCACTGACTTCACTGGAAGAGTCTCGGAGCCTCACCTCCGAGATGCTCTCTGCCTCTCCCTTCTTCCTGGTGTCACCTGGACTTCCTTCCCCAGATGACGTTCTCTCTCTACCCTTACTTGTTCCCTCTCCTGCAGAATCTGGAAGCCTCGCCTCTCCCCTCTGCTCTGATGTCAGTTCCCTGACAGTACCTGTGTACACTCAGATCCCACTTTGCAATGTGCTCCCTTGAAATATTCTGTTAGACAAGCATTCTCACAATTCCTATTTATTCCTATGGGAAAATTTATCATGCATTCCTGGCCACAGAATTTTGAACTCCTCCCCCCCAAAAAAGGAAAAACAACCCAGGAAAAATGCTGTCTGCTTTGTCCAATCACTCGCCCTCCCTCCGTTCCTCAGCCAATCAGTAAAAAGCAAACAAGGAAGTAAGAAAATGCTTTCCGTTCAATTATCTGAATCCACGATGTGAATAGCAAGGTTTGGATACTAATTCCTCGTTGTGAATTTTTATATAGCAAGCATTCATAAAGCGTACAAACACAATTGAGCTGTATACTTCTTCACATGTAACATTTGACGAACATTTAGTTTTTGCATCTGTGTATCCAACGGTTTTAAGCCATGCAAATCAACAAATACACAGTTTCACACAAGGGGTGTTCACATGTTACATTCAGTAAGTGTACAATCAGTGTACACAAATAACTGAGCTGTACACTCATGTGTTAGTCACACGTAACACACAAAACATGTACAATCAATGTACCTGTGAACAGAATATTTCAGCTGTGCAAATCGACAAGTGCACACTTGTACATTTGTAGTGACAGCTCGCGCCTGTGTAACATGTGAACAAGCCTTCTGGGATTTCCTTATGAGAATTTCACTCAATTTTTCTCTCCTCTTTGATAGTTTTTGAATGCAATAGGCTTTCTCATCAATTAAGAAAGAGTAGTTGAAAAATGCATGGGAGAAAAAATTGACGCAGCACTAGTATGAAAAACTAGTGGATCACACTGGAAGGGTTAATGGTGTTATTACCTCCAAAAATGAAGTGGGTTTTTCACATACTGTTTGGATTCTCACCATGACCCCCAGCGGCTTCATATGAGCAGCTCTATCAATATGAATGCCTCTTGGGAGTACCTAGACCCACACTTCTTGGTAATGTGGTCTGGTATGTGGAATGTGCCAGGATTTGTGTCTTTTGGCCTCTGGTCATATTTTGCTATTCCTCAGCCAGAAATGGAAATATTGTATGTACTCCTTCAGAAGGTCCTGGTTTGTTTGTTGTTGGTTTTTTTAGGGGAACAGCTTGCAAAAAAATGTATACTAGTCAAAAGCTGCATACAAAAATATGTTCATCAGGAGAAAAGAATTGCTAGTGAATTTTCATGAGTGTTTGTTGTTGTTTTTTAAAAAAATTGCTATGGAATTGTAGAGAACAGATTTTAAAGCTGAAAAAATAGACTCTCTGAGAATCAAAACTGACAGATTCTTTCATCCCTACCTGTCAGTCAACAAGTGCATGTACAAACTGGTTGACTTGGCCGTGCAGCATCAACATCCCACAGTTAATGATTTCTTTGCAGGGGTTACGCTGAATAGATTTTAAAAATGCACATGTTCCACTGATGCATTGCAATACACACACAAGTCTGACATGCACCAGCAACTGTAGACATAGATACAAAGTTAGCTCTGTGCCCAATAGCAATCTGCCCCTTCGTCATTTCTCCAGCGCTGCAGAGAGGTCTTATTAAACCGGCGAGCATCACTTAATAATCATCTGTTGCTTTTCTCATTTCCCACTGCAAAAACTGCACAAGGCAGCTCTTCATTTCAGCAGTCGATTGGTGGCACAAGCAACTAGCCAAATGCTTGTCAAAAATATATAAAAAAGTACATCTCAATTTGCTGATTGTTCTTCAGCGGCTCCTAGGAGATGAAAGCTGTCCACTTAAAGTCATATTTACAGCGAAGTACACACTGAGAAATCCTTTGCTTATTAGAAATGTGTAAGGGACACGTTATGGTAAGGTACCTACAGGTACTGAAGAAATAAACCACCTTGCGTATGTGTGTTTTCCCAAGTGACACAAGTTTGCAATCTCAGAAGAATTTGAGGTGTCACCTTCCTTTAAACTTCACGGGCGAAATGTAGAAAAACACCTGTCTGGAGAATTTAAGTCAAGGGTCCTAATGGAGCACAAAGGAGTCATCAGTTAGAATACAGGAGTACAACCCACAGCCAGAGGGCCAAATGAAGCCCTCCAGCTCATTTGGGGTGTTTTCCCCAAGCCCAGAGGTGGGAAATGAATCAATTGATGCCTGGTTGTGGAGGTTTGTGTGTGAAAGAGAGAGATGGAATCCATGCTGGATTAACAAAGAGGAGGGGGAGACGTCCTGCCCACTTTTGGCCACGCCCACCTCCATTTCCTGTGCTTTTTATCTTGTTCATTAAAGATCTCGAATTCAGGACGAGTCCTAAGATAGGCAAGTTTGCTGACGACACTAAATTGCCCGGGGTAGTAAAAGCAAGAAGGGACTATGAAGAGCTCCAGAAAGGCTCTCTCCCATGCGGGTTAATGGGCTGTAAAATGGCAGATGCGGTTCAATGGAAGTGGTGATATATCTATCTAGTCTAACTTTGCAAATACCCAGATGAGGCCTGAACTGGTGGCGAATAACTAAGAAATAGATCTTAGGATTGTGGTGGACAGCTCAGTGAAAATGTTGGTCCAGGATGTGATAGCTGTAAAGAGACAGAGGGAGAAAGTCCATGTTGGGAATCATTAGGAAAGGATTCAGAAATTAAACCAGTATTGCAATACCTTTATTAAGATCTATAATGTGCCCACAGAAAAGTTCATACCCTCCAACATTTCTCCAATGAAAATAGGGATGTTGTTGCTGTTGTTGTTCCCCACCCATCTGATGGGGTTGCCCCAGCCACTCTGGGTGGCTTCCATAATAATAATAATAATAATAATAATAATAATAATAATAATAATATACTGCCCTATACCCACAGGTCTCAGGGCAGTTCACCAGATAAAATCACAATATAAAATCACAAAATACACAATCAAATTAAAAACAAAAAACAGCCCAATAACCCCCCCAAACACATATCAAAAGAGCATTGGATGTCAATCAACCAAAGACCTGGTTAAAGAGGAATGTTTTTGCCTGGTGCCTAAAGGTATATGATGAAGGCGCCAGGCAAATCTCCCTGCGAGAACATTCCACAAACGGGAAGCCACTGAAGGAAAGGCCCATTCTCATGCTGCCACCCTCTTATGGAGGAGGAAGACAAAAAGGGCCTCAGAAGATGATCTCAGGGTCCAGATAGGTTCATATGGAAAGAGGCAGTCCTTGAGGTTTTGCGATCCCAAGCCATTTAAAAACTTCCCTATACAGGGCTGCTTTCAGATGTCTTCTAAAGGTTGTACAGTTACTTATCTCCTTGGCTTGGAGCTTGCACAACTCCATACCCTCCAACAGTTCTCCAATGAAAAAAGGGACCTCCTAAGGAAATGAGGGACATTCTGGGATCAAATCAGAAACTGGGGTGGCTTCTGTAAATCCAGGACTGCCCTTGGGAAAATAGGGACACTTGGAGGGTCTGAAAGTTCTGATCATTGCATGCCAAAAGGGATACAGTAGAACTGATAAAGCTGTTGCCAAACTGACTTGGGTCCACCAGGTACTTTTCCTCCTCCAAGTAGTTTTGCCAAGAATCTGCTTGCATTTTAAGAAGGGCTTTCCTTTTCAACAGCCCTTCTCCTGTATTAATAAAACATTCTCAGCTGTAGGCAACTTGGTAATGAACAGGAATCGAGAAGGTGAAAGTTTTGAGAGGCATTTTCACTTCTAAACAACATCCCTGAAATTCCTTCCTTCTCAAGCCAAGTTTAAATGAATTGCATATATACCCAAAATACATTTTCCCCAGTGCAAAGTGAGACTGTTTATTAAGTCTTGCTTACAGTATGCAAAAAAACGCATACACAAAACACCCACTTCACTAGATATGTAAGAGTTCCAGTGGATGGACCATATGCTATCCTACCCATATTTTGTATGGTTATCTTTCTTGTGGGCTTGCAAAGTTCATACAGCAGCTATTTTTAAAATAGGGCAAATACGCTGGGCAGCTTGGAAGAAAGCAACAGTCTTGTTTTCAAGAAGACTACGATGCTGATGACTAGGCCCAACAAAGGAGGAACAGGATGTAATGAAGTGGGGACAGGAAATGCTTCTTCAATTTCTTTCGAAGGTTCTACACATTATTTGTCAATACAAACTGTTGGAGTTCAAGTCTGAAAGTCAGAGAAGGCAAATTGGGGTGGGCTACTTAGGGAACTCTGGGAATGCTACGCACAGGGGAATACTCCTGGTGCCATCTTTACCTATTTTTAGGCACCAGGAAAATATTTTTCCTTTTACCTGGGCTTTCAATCCTTAATTTGAAGGGTGGTGTTATAGCCTCTTTTTTGTAGGGTTTTATCTGTTTGTTTATTTAAAAAAATGAGATGTTATTAGTTTTAATGTAAGTTGCTTTGGGTCGTTCTGTGAGAAACAAACGAAGAAACAAACAAAATGTGTTTTGTTTCAGGCCCCTTAAAAGCTACAGGGTCCAACTTTCAGGACCCTTAAAAACTACAGTTCCCATGATTCTTTGAGGGAAGCCAGACAGTTAAAACGGTATAATATTTATTTAAATTTATGCTGTGGATGTGATCTCAGAGTAGACAACCTTGAGTAGGTTGTCCAATAGTCTAACCTGGTGCCAGACAGCTTTGCATGTTCCTGTCTCTTGAAGAACCATTTCTAAGTTGCCAGAAGAAGAAATCAGGGGACAGCCATCAGAAGCATCGCTCTATCACTGCTGCGGTTTTCTAAATAACTCTGCAAATGAAAGGAAGTACTGAAAGGGCCCCCAGTCTCTGCCGCTAAGACCATCTTGGCTTCAATCACATAGATGTTATTTCCTATGCGGCGTCATGTATTGACCTCTCTGAAGCTTGATAAATCGGAAGACAGATTGCAGATGAGCTGTATGTGTTTAAGTATCGAGCTGATACATAACTTTCACACCAACCAGAAACCATTTATTGTCACCGCTGTCCGGAATATATCCTGACAGTTCAGTGGGAGTTTCAGTGCCATTTATTTTCAAATCAATACTCAATTACTAAGAGGAAGATTCACTCCCTTGCCCATTTTCAAGATGAAATTATGGACTGGGGCTATAACACTTAGTCAAGGCAAGCCACTGTCCATTAACTCATGATTCCCCCTCCCCTCCCCTCCCCCATACCGATACTTTATTGACGCTCCATTCTCTTCCCCCCATCACCGACCCACCGACATCCCCCCAAGTCTCCAGCTTTTAATTAATCATTGTGAAAAAGCCCTTTCACGTGGTGACTGATGACCAGAGAAAACAATTTTCTCCTAACTGCCTTTTAATTTCAACTCTGGGAGTGCTCATTGACTGGATCTCACAACAACCCATCAATGCTAGTTTTTAATGTGTTTTCTCCTTTGTTATTGAGAAGAATGGAGTGGCGAAGAGGCTTTGTGCTCCTCTTCATAACTCACATAATTGATTCGGTAAATGCAGCCCATTTGCGGGTGGATAAAAAGTGCTGTCAAAGGAGATAGTAGGTACTGTAAAAATTACCCCATTAACAGGAAATAAAGCTATTTACAATATTTAAAGGGTGGAACGTAACTTGCTCAACCTCCTTCTCACACCCACCCACGAACCTTCACCCTCGGCACCTTTCGCCTTAAACAACTTGACTGTGGTTTTTGTGTGTGTTTTTTTGCTTTTTGCTTCTTTTTTGTTTAAAGAAGCCTTGCAAATGACAACAAACAGACTCAGTCGCTTCAGGTCATTTCACACAACCTTTCAGATGCATCATGAAACATAACACAGATGCGATCCAGGCTGATGTTTGGCTCACAGCGAGGCAGTCCTTGTGTGGTTAAACAGATATAATGGGAGCTGCTGCAGCGTTTATGTGACTAAGTCTCTGTTCTCGCAAGCATAGCCGTCGGTGTCTGGCAGCCACAAGAGATGGGAAAGGGAACCTGCGCTGACTTTCAGCTGCTATAGCCCATAGTGTAATGTGTGCATCTACCGCCATGCATTCAATTCCACAGCGTCCCAGGCTGCAGTCTGTTACCAGGGACTTGTGGGAACCACTGAGACACTGAAACCCTCTCTTTGTAAGAAGTATCAGCGAAGGAACCCAAGAAAACTTTTCTGCAGAGCCTAACCCATTCATTTGCCTCTCCCTGCCCTGCATTCCATTTACTGCTGCGATTTTAGTGAACACAAGAACATTAGCAGAGACTCACTGAATCAGACAAAAGGCTTACATTGTCCTGCGGCTTGTTTACTACACTGGCCAACCAGATGCCTATAGGAAGCAGAATATGTTGTTGTTGTTGTTGTTGTTGTTGTTGTTGTTGCATTGTTATTCCAATCTTCAGCCAAAAAGGGCTCCCAAAACAGCCAATAATAATAATAATAATAATTTATTTTTACCCTGCCCATCTGGCTGGGTTTCCCCAGCCACTCTGGGCGGCTTCCAACAAGAGATTAAAAATACATTAAAACATCAGTCATTAAAAATTCCCCTAAACAGGGCAGCCTTCAGATGTCTTCTAAACATCCGATAGTTGTTAATTTCTTTAAAATCTGATGGGAGGGCGTTCCACAGGGTGGGCACCACTACTGAGAAGACCCTCTACCTTTTTCCCTGTAACTTTGCTTCTCGCAGTGAGGGAACCTCCAGAAGGCCCTTGGCGCTGGACCTCAGTGTCCGGGCAGAACGATGGGGGTGGAGACGCTCCTTCAGGTATAGTGGGTTGAGGTCTTTTAGGGCTTTAAAGGTCAGCACCAACACTTGGATTTTTGCTTGGAAACGTACTGGGAGCCAATGTAGATCTTACAATTCATTACTCCACACTGGAGAGTTAAAAAAAATAGGAATAACTGAAGGTACTTAAATGTAAGAGCAATAAGAAGCAAAAAGCACTTGAGGTAGGTTACAAGTATGAGGGCCAGTGTTCTTTAACGGTTAAGGGTGTTGGAACAGGACCTAGGAGTTGCCAGTTCAGATCCTCCCACAATAATATGCGGGGTGTTTTCGTGATGATCAAAGGGTGCTTTCTGAAGTGAACCATTCCAAATCACATGCAAGATTTAAATAATAAAAATAAGAAGAAGTTATTTTGATTTCACTTAGGTATTTGGAATGGTTTACTCATCACAATGGAATCCTAGTGGCTCAGGGTCGCATAACTCCATATCCTCCACCATTTCTCCAGTGAAAATAGGGTCATCCTACCTCAAACATTTCTGTGATGAAAATAGGAATGTCCTAAGGTAAAGTGCCCCTTCATTGATCACTGCCTTGTCGTGGTCTAGGAAGCTATGAGCTATGCCATGCAGGGTTACCCAAGATGGACAGGTCATAGCCAAGAGTCTAGACTAAATGTGATCCACCTGCAGAAGGAACTGGCAAACCACTCCAAGAAATTTTGCCAAGAAAACTCCATGGACATAAAAAAGGAGAAGCTTTGAGAAGAAAGTGAGAGTTTCCAAGGCATGCTCTGGTTCATGGGGTCACAAAGAGTCAAACATGTCTAAGACGACTAAACAAAACAAGGTAAAGTGGGACATTCCGGAATCAAATCAGAAACTGGGATGGCTTCTGTAAATCCGGGACTGTCCCTCGAAAATAGGGACACTTGGAGCACCCTTAAGCTAGCCAATTCCCCTCAGGTATGTTGGAAGATGCTATTCTGTCAGCAAAGGTGAAATAAGGTGCAACTACCAGTCTGGACATGGGTGGCACTGTGGGTTAAACGACAGAACCTAGGGCTTGCCAATCAGAAGGTCGGTGACGGGGTGAGCTCCCATTGCTCGGTCCCTGCTCCTGCCAACCTAGCAGTTCAAACGCACACCAGTGCAAGTAGATAAATAGGTACCGCTGCAGCAGGAATGTTAACAGCATTTTCGTGCACGGCTCTGGTTTGCCAGAAGCGGCTTAGTCATGCTGGCCACATGACCCGGAGGCTCCCTCAGCCAATAAAGCGAGATGAACCCCAGAGTCATCCGCGACTGGACCTAATGGTAAAGGGTCCCTCTACCTTTACCTTTAGCAATCTGGTTGGCTTCGATATGTTAATAAAATAAAAAAAGGTTGGGGGGGCATCTTCTCCTTCATCTCAAGAAGGCTGGTTTTGGTGTGCATACATGAATATTCTCCATTTTGAGGTTCATGAGCCAACTATGGATTGCCATGCATAGCGATGAACCTGCGATGTGGCAATTAGAGTTAACATCTCTAGAGCAGGAGCTACCTATAATGAGGGTCATATAGCGAAGATTCGTTATGAGGCTGCGGGTCGTGGGGTCACCTTGCCAGATCATCTGCATTGCATTAGAGTGGAGAGATCCTGGGTAATGCTCCTTTTTCCCTGAACACCGGGTGTTCTCTCTCTCACGCTTTCCCTTCAAAAAGTGTCTGTAGAATTTGTCTCTATTTAATGCCCACATTTTCCTCACACGCATTATTATTGTGTTGCCATGGAGATCCTCTGGAACATATCTGACACGGATTGCATCATGGAACTGAACTTTGTCACCTAATCTGGAATTGCAAAAAGATGACAGGCCAGAAGTATGGCAACCAAAAACATGGTTAAAGAGGTTTTAACAAATGTTGCTGGTGGGAGCAATGGGTGGGGGTGGAGGGAGGGGGGGAAAGGTGCCCCTGTCTTGCTCTGCAGCTGCAAATAATAAAAGGAATATTTCAAAATCTAAGCTGTTACTTTTAGCACAGCTACCTTTCCTTAATCCCTTTTCTTCAAATTGCTTCATGCTGCCTTGACAAAACAGACTATAAATAAAAACTATAACCTAATATGTATGAAAGAAAGATACCGCAGGTTCTGTACATGTCTAGAAAATTGTCTAAATAGTTTTGCAGCTATTTATGTACTGGTTTTTCCTCCTCCTCTGTGTTCTTTTCTTTTAAAGCCATCAGATATACTTTATTCGCTTTCTTGCATGTTATTTTCATCATTTCTGAATTGCCTCCCACGCAAATCGTAAGGCAATTTTCGAAAACACAATAAAAACAACTGAAATAGTTTTTAAAATAGTATTTTTAAAATGCAAAATAAACACATAAGACAGAGACTTTTCCATCCAGCTGGGGAAAAAAACTTTTTGAAAGGAAAAAAAACAGTATTCAATTGGTTTGTTTAAAAAATAATTGTTTTTATGAATAATTTTAAGAAGAGTAAAAGAACAGCCATGTATAGGGCACCATATTCACTATACAAAAGCAGTTTCGTGCCATTTTAAATAGAGCCACGATTCTCAGAGTGCCATTATTATTATTATTATTATTATTATTATTATTATTATTATTATTATTATATCGTGCCCATCTGACTGGGTTTCCCCAGCCACTCTGGGTGGCTTACAGCACATATACTGTAAAAACACCAGAAAAACATCAACCATTAAAAACTTCCCTATACAGGGTTGCCTTCAACCTCTCTTCCCAGGGAACTCTGAGAGGGGAACTGGGGTCTGTTAGCAATCCTTAGTACCTTTACGGGATCGCCTCTCCTGGTATGCCCTGAGGAGGACCTTAAGGTCCACAAATAACAACACTTTGGAGGTCCCGAGCCTCAAGGAGGTTAGATTGGTTTCAACTAGGGGCAGGGCCTTTTCAGCACTGGCCCCGACGTGGTGGAACACTCTGTCACAAGAGACCAGGGCCCTGTGGGACTTGACATCTTTCCGCAGGGCCTGCAAGACAGAGCTGTTCCACCTGGCCTTTGGTTTGGACTCAATCTGACCCTTATGTTTCCCTCCCCTTATGGTCTTGATTTATCAGCTACTTTAAAATGAGGCTGCATTTTAAATTGCATTTTAACCTGTATTTTAAATTGGTTTTTCTTTTCTTTTCTTTTCTCCCTCCCCCTCTTTCCCCCCTATTATGTTTTTACTGTGATTTTATTGGTGTTAGCCACCCTGAGCCCAGCTCTGGCCAGGGAGGGCAGGATATAAATAAATGTTGTTGTTGTTGCTGTTGTTGTTATCAAGCTACAGCTCCCAAAGTACTCTTTGCACCTTGTCAGACATTCCACCTGAGACTCTGAGGCAGGGAAGCTTGAGGAATTCTATCCCTGGGGATTCTGGTAGGAGCTGACCTGAATTTGCACCTCCCGGACTAATGGGAAGAAACCTTCCACGCCTCCCGAATGCTCCCATCCAATTCTAAACTCAAAAACATATCCAAATGAAATTTGCAGTACAGTTTTTGCAAAACCACCAACCTGAATGGCTGTAAAAGAGGACTGGACATATGAATGGAGTCCAAGGCTGTGGTGTGCTTCCGGCATGCTTCTGAATGCCAGTTGCTGGAAAACACAGGAGGGGAGAGGGCCCTTGGGCGCTGGACCTGCTTGAATTTCCCCACAGATATCTGGGTGGCCACAAGAAGCTGGACTAGATGGGCCATTGGTCTGATCCAGGAGGCTTTTCTTACGTTCTTAGAAAACACCATTTAAAATGTGCACTTTTGAGAGAAAATACATGTCAATATAAACCTATTTCCACTCAAAATTTTGTGTAGATTTTTTTAAAAAAGAATCACAGATTAATACAGAAATGAGACTGAATGGACTTTGGAGTGAACACATGTTAAAGTGATATGGACCAGAAAATCACATGGACCCTTTCCACTCTAACAATGCAACCCCATACATGTCTATTTTTGCATAGGAAATCCTTTACATGCTTATGAGAGGCGAAAGTTAGAGTCATGGGGTTGTATCCAATGTTAGTCATTCTCAGAACAGACCAATCAAAATCAATGGGCATTACTACTTTAGATTTATTAATTTCAGTAGGTCTACTCTGAGTGCAGCTTAGCTGGGCACAATCCTTAATTCTGAGCAGACACGGATAATATTTCACTGACCATCAGGATTTGGACAATCATGAATCAAAACATGCGTGCTCACTAATGCTGACTTTTACACGTTTTGCTATGCAGAATCTAGCAGGAACATCACTTGTGAAAATGGCCTTAAGTGCGTCCCCTTTGTTTGGAAATTCAAAAGCGCAATTCTCCTGCTTTGAGAACAACCTTCCCTGGGTAAATAACAAGCTAGGAACATAATTGCTTAACAAGTCTTTGCAAAGTGGGCCAAAAAACCCCCCCAGTTTATTTATCGGCTGCCGGCTCCCCGCAGACTGAATGGATTTCTGTTCAGGTGTTAATTTGGAAGACCGGAATTTTAAGTTGAGCTAATCAGGAGGTTTGCATTTGCAGCGATCTGGCTGACAAGCATACAGAGTGGCAGAGGTCAGTGCTAACCAGCTGAACCTTGCTGCCGAAATGATTGAATGGAGCGGGTGGGCATGCTGAGCCCCCAGCACTGGTATTTCCAACTTAACTGGTTGGAAATAATGATGCGGGTTATGTCAAGACATTCGTTTAAATATCAAGCAGGTTCTTCAATCTGTGTAAGGCACAAAGGTCAAAAAGCAATGTAGGATATGATATTGCCTGTTCTTATTGTTTTCCGCAGGATAGTGTGCAGGAATAACTACTAAGCACGGGTGCTTTTAATAAAAGCAGGCGATCTGCGCTGTATCTCCCTAGCAAAGATGCAGGGGATCTTTTCCTATGATATGCCTTCTCTTTTTCCCCTGCCAGGCATTAAGTGTAGGGAATGACATGAAATGTGTTTGTTTTCTTGACAAATGCGTTTTCCTTCATCTTCAGTTGTGCATTATCATCACAATATTGCAGCTAGGTTTTAGGTAATATTAAATTAATTTTAATATACGGATGCTTTCAATCATATATACTAATAGAAACCTCAATTCCCTGGGCACTGGTCCTTCTTGTCGCCAAAAAGTCACAATCTCTGCATGAGATGGGGGCATCTCTGCATGAGATGGGGGCAGGCCTTAGCCCAGTATACCTGAAGGAGCGTCTCCACTCCCATCATTCTGCCCAGACGCTGAGGTCCAGCGTGGAGGGCCTTCTGGCAGTTCCCTCATTGCGAGAAGCAAAGCTACAGGGAACCAGGCAGAGGGCCTTCTTGGTAGTGGCGCCCGCCCTGTGGAACGCCCTCCTATCAGCTGTCAAAGAGATAAACAACTACCTGACATTTAGAAGACATCTGAAGGCAGCCCTGTTCAGGGAAGTTTTTAATGTGTGACATTTTAATGTATTTTTAATCTTTGCTGGAAGCCACCCAGAATGGCTGGAGAAACCCAGCCAGATGGGCGGGGTACAAATGATAAATAATAATAATAATAATAATAATTATTATTATTATTGGAAAACCAAGGTTTGGGGATATGTATACACACACAGGGAAACCAACCAGAGAGACCCCCAAACACCTCAATGAGTACTAAGCCTGCTCAGTGGGAACAGAATACTGACTCACTGCTGAGGAGGAGATGGGAACAGCTCTAGTGGGAGGAAAGGCTAAAATCCCATAAAGCAACACACCATGCTGCCATATTTTGTTGCAGGCCCCCCCTTGTATTTATTGAACACTTGCAATTTGTATTGGATCGGGGTGAGGCATCACGTCAAAGTGCACGTAGATAAATAGGTACCGCTCCGGCGGGAAGGTAAACAGAGTTTCCGTGTGCTGCTCTGGTTCACCAGAAGCGCCTTAGTCATGCTGGCCACATGACCTGGAAGCTATACGCCGGCTCAGCCAGTAAAGCGAGATGAGCACCGCAACTGGGGGAACTATAGCACTGTGAGGGGGGTGCAAGCGTCTCCTAACAACTCTCAGCCCCCTTAACAAACTGCAGTTCCCAGGATTATTTGGGAGATGCCATAACTGCTAAATTGTTAGGCATATGTATAGTGACCTAGGAGAGGAACTTTGAGGCCAGATTAGACCATACTATGCTAGGTGGACCAACAGCTGAATTCAAAATAAGGTAGTTCTGTGAGCGTTCAGTAGATGACGCTCAATTTATTTCTATTTTTTCAGAAAGTTACCGTTCAAGAATCCTTTTCAATGCATGCGTTTTTAAGAACTCCCTGACACTGTGCCTGACGAAATGGGAGTCAATTTGTTCCCCTCTGCCAGAGTGTTCTTAAAACACTTCATAATACCTCCTGTAATTCTCCATCTTGAAATTATCTTGGCCAGATGTTTCTTCAGATCTGTATTTCTCAGCGTATAGATTTAAACAATATCACAGGCTTGGATGAGAAAGAACATCCCCTGAAGCTATTGCCTTTATTTGCGGCTGGGGTGGAGTGATTGAGAGAGAATGGAACAATGGGAGGCCACAGGAGAGCAAATGGCTTCTGAGTCAAGAGGTGAGCCTAAGGCACTAGATGGGTAGTTATGGGCCCATTCGCCCTTTGTATTTGCATTGCCATTTAATTTAACAGATGTGCTTAACTTGCATTCATCACGATTCCGTGCTTGTTAAAGTCATTCTTGGAGAGGTCAAATGACGAAACTTTCAAAGATCACATGTTCGGTGGAATATAGGGTGGAGCTATAGGCTGGTGCCTGGACTGACTCAGGCCATTGGTCCATCTAACCCAATATTGTCCACACTGACTAGCAACTGGTCTTCAAGATTCAGTCAGTGAGTGACTGGTAATACGGCAGCCTGAGCGAAGACAAACTTTGGCGTCCCCTCCACAAAAAGAATCTTTCTCTCCCCCCCCCCAGTAATTCATTTTGGTACAGTTGCTTTTTACGGATCGTCTCAATAGGTACCCACACAAATTTAGGTACAGTGGTACCTTGGGTTACATACACTTCAGGTTACAGACTCCGCTAACCCAGAAATAGTGCTTCAGGTTAAGAACTTTGCTTCAGGATGAGAACAGAAATCGCGGTCCGGTGGCGCGGCGGCAGAAGGAGGCCCCCATTAGCTAAAGTGGTGCTTCAGGTTAAGAACAGTTTCAGGTTAAGTACGGACCTCCGGAACGAATTAAGTACTTAACCCGAGGTACCACTGTATTATTATTATTATTATTATTATTATTATTATTATTATTATTATTATTTACCCTCTCAGCTCGGTACCATGTGTTGGGGAACTACCTGGACTGCTTTAAATCTAGCGCTGTTCCCAGCCATATTTTGAGAAGTCAGGGATCAAACCGGGCACCTTCTGCATCCAAGTCAGGGGCATTACTCCTGAGCTACAGATCTTCCCCACAATGGGAACATAGAGAGCTGCATTATACTGAATTGGTCCATCTAGTTCTCTATGCATTGCTCTCTTATTATGGCAATGGTGCCCACTTGAGAGGTGCCGGGACTGAGTTCTGGCAAGTTCCGGTTGGAAAAAACAGCCCTGGTGTTATATGACCCCAATGTGGTCCCTTTAAGTCATACTCATATCGCCTCAGACACTGGCTATGAAGGTAAAACAAATCTGCTATTTTCCTAAATATTTTCTCCACACAAGCAAGAGATGCTAAAGCTTGTTAGCATTCAGGAAATGTTAAATTGCCGAGAAAGCCTTCCTGTAGAAATGAAACGCTATATGTTTTTTGTTCCTTCAGACAAGGCCTCAAATTGTCGGTATTTGTTAGTCGTCCTCAGCGGGATATCAGGTATTTTTAGCCTTGCTGTATACTGTAAGTCAACAATTGTCCCCAGGGCTACATTCCTTTTAAGTGTTCCCAGCTAAGGAGCTTGACTTCAGCCCTTGGTCTTCCATCCTTTGGTTATGAAATTTCCACAGCTGTCTCCTTATAATCCACCTCATTTCCTCATCTTAAAACCTTTGACATTTTCAAAGCACTCAAAAGACCCCGAAGGAGCAAGAAGGTGAAAAACAGCAATGTCGACAAATAGGGCTTGACATACACTGCAAAAGGAGTAGCCGACATGCTGCCATCCAATTATTGTCGGACTACAACTCCCAACAACCCCGGCCAGCATGGCCAGTGGTCAAAGATGACGGGGACTGGGATCCAGTAACACCTGGAGGGTACCATGTTAATTACCACTGTAACCCAAACTTCAGGAGTCAGGAAAAAATAAATATCCATCACTCTGTGGTGCCCAGTCAGTGACTCAGTTGGGATTTGGCCCTGAAAAGATATTACATGGCCTCCAGTATTCCTATCAAATTTCAACCTCCAGCCAATCATGGGAAGACTCAAATTTTGTGGTCTTGTTAGAAAAGGAGAGAAGCTTCTATTTATCCATAGAATGTATAATTTTACAAACCTTGATCATGTCCTCAAACTCATTTTGATCCACTTGCAAGTGAATGAACCTATGAGCCTCTGGGTTTTTCCGTATAAATATGTTTCAATCTCAAAAGATCAATATGTCCAGGTTTGGAGGTGGGGCCTTTGGTACACCCTAGGAAAGCCATCACCTTGCCAACAAAGGTCTGTATTCTTAAAGCTATGGTTTTCCCAGTAGTGGAAGTATGTATGGAAGTGAGAGCTGGACCATAAAGAAGGCTGATCGCCAAAGAATTGATGCTTTTGAATTATGGTGCTGGAGGAGACTCTTGAGAGTCCTATGGACTGCAAGAAGATCAAACCTATCCGTTCTTAAGGAAATCAGCCCTGAGTCCTCACTAGAAGGACAGATCCTGAATCTGAAGCTTCAATACTTTGGCCACCTCATGAGAAGAGAAGACTCCCTGGAAAAGACCCTGGTGTTAGGAAAGATTGAGGGCAGAAGGAGAAGGGGATGACAGAGGACGAGATGGTTGGACAGTGTTCTCGAAGCTACCAGCATGAGTTTGACCAAACTGTGGGAGGCAGTGGAAGACAGGAGTGCCTGGTGTGCTCTGGTCCATGGGGTCACGAAGAGTCGGACACGACTAAACGACTAAACAACAACAAACCTGGAAGAAGTAGGGTGTTCAATGGAAGATCGTTTAAGACTGCATCTGATCTTCTTAAACACTCTGTGCAAACTGGACATGCTTGTGTTGTGAGTGACAGACTTTCTACGGCTTTTGGGGCCCTAGCAAATGCCACTCTCTGGACCCTGAATATGACAATATTCTGCTTCACAGACCACTTGATTTGGAGAGAGCACATTTGGAGTTTGCCACTGCCCTCTTCCTTCCGTAATGTTGTGCCACACCCGGGAAAGGTTGCTTCAGCTCTGGAATTGTGCTAGAAGTTCAGCTTGAAGAATGATAATCCATTTCTGAGATAACACTTCACGGGAGTATGACAGCAGCTGCAAAATCTTTGAGTTCCTCTCCTCTCCTGTATGACACCTTGATAAGGCAATTACAGCATAATAATTACCTTAACAAGTGGCATTACAGGAAATTATTGTCATGCTCCTGTTAAAATAACACATAATCATCGGCAAGTGTATTCTAGAATCCCCAATCAGCATCTCATTAACCATAGCCAGCTCAGGAAGGAGCGCTCAGTCGCGGGGTAATAATTGACAATGCGCGCAGGAAAGGAATAGAAACTAACAAGGCCTTTGCCGAAAACGATCAGCTACCCAACAAGGTTAACCCCCGGTGATGCCAAGATGTGTTTCAAATACAAAGCTCTTTTCTTTTCCTTTTTGTATGACACAGCGCCACCCGCAAACCTGGTTTGCATATTTGTCTCTGAAAACCGCTGCTCTAATCTACAAGCTCTTGTAGCGCTGCCACCAGTTCCTTGAAGATGAGACACTGAGTTACAAATTACAAAAGGGCTGCCTTGTATATGACAGAGTTCCCAATTGCATGTCGTCACAATAAATGTGGCTGTTAACGGCAGCCATTTCTCAATATGCAATGAATGTGCTTTTCAGGTGCAGATCAGATATGATGAGGACATGTTGCTTGACTTTTTTGGGGTGGAGGAAGTAATTTAAAATGTTCCTGCAAACTCAGTCAATGCCTTACTATTGCCCTTTTTCTGGGCTGAGGGACATGATTTTTCAACAAGGTTGTGTCACCTAACCCCTGACAGCAATAAGCCAGGAATGGCATTATTTATTTTGGAATGCATGAGGCTGCCGTATACACTGAGTTAGACCTCTGATCATCCATCTAGCCCACTAATGCTGATTCTGATTGGCAGCATCTCTTTGTGGTTCAAGCAGGAGTTAATAATAACACACAAGAGGTCTTTTCACTAGAGTTGCCAGGGATAAAATATGAGAAATTATGGGTGCAAAGCATGTGCTCTACTACTAACCTATAGCCCCACCCCTGAGTGCCTGGTAAATAATAGTGAAAGAAAAGGCAATGGTGACTGGGGGAATCAATGGGTGTGAAGAGGGAAAGAGAATGACTAGGTGGGAGGGTAGGTTGGAATGGGATTATTATCTGGCTCAGATTGAAATCAAAGCCAGAGAAGAATTAAGAGGCAAGGATGAGAATCTTCTTTCTGATCTTCGTGCCTTGCCAATTTACTACTGATGTTTAGCTGGTTTGATTATGCAAATTGGCCCTTAAAAACACAAGAAGCTGCCTTATACCATATGAGATCATTTGTCCATATAGCTTAGTGTTGTTTACTTTGACTGGCAGTGGCTCTCAAGCAGAGAAAAGGCTCTCCCCTATTGCCTGCTACTTGATCCTACCTTAAATTTGAAATGCTGTGGATTTATCCTGAGACCCTCTGAATACAAAACACACACTCTGCTGCTGAGCTGTGCTCACCTTTCCTTTTGCCCCTTCAAGGCCCACTTTTGAGACAACGTCGACTTGACGTTTCTAAGTTGACAAAGCAAATTTTGAGGCTCAGCAATCCGCAGGACTGTTTTTAAGTGGTCCGCTCATCTAACCCTTCTAAATTTGTCTGTGCAAAATATGAGTTTGGTTGTGTCAGTTTGGAAATAGCTAGAACCTTCCTTGTCAGAGGGTATTAAGAACTCAGCATTCGGATTGGCAAGTCAAAGGTTTCCCTTGAAAAGCTGAATACAAATAGTGACATTGCCTCCAAATTTGTTCCTGGAAGAGAGTTTTCTAACAGGGGCTGCTTCTGTCTCTGCTCTTGTCAAAACAAACAGCAAAGTGTAAAAGGACAAACTGTCATGATGAAATGGAAAGCATATAATTCCCTACGTACCGACAGCAAATTGTGTGAACTAAAGTGAATGTCGCGAGAGAGCTGGGGGTGGGGGGAAGTGACGTAAACCCTGGGGCACTTTGAAGGTGGGTGTATTAAATAGAAGCCAAGGTCATCACCCAGAGGAAATAAATATGCACAGAAGGAACATTATGGATATATGAAGGACGACCTTCAAGACTGAAGATAACTGGCATGATCAGGTTTGTCACAATGTGCCTTGAAAGTGGGCTGGCATGATGTCTAAAGAAACTCATTACAGTGGACGCTCAGGTTGCGAACATGATCCATGTGGGAGGCACATTCACAACCCGCAGTGTTCACAACCCACAGTGCTGCGTCTGCGCACGCGCGGGTTGCGATTCAGCGCTTCTGCACATGCGCAAAGTGTGATTTAGCACTTCTGCGCATGCGTGACTGCCGAAACCTGGAAGTAACCTGTTCTGGTACTTCTGAGTTTTGACGCGTCCGTAACCCGAAAAAACGCAACCTGAAGTGTCTGTAACCCGAGGTATAACTGTCTTTTGTGAATTATTCAAAGGCGTATTCACAGGAACAATCAGAAATAATGATTCACATCTACATTAGGGGTGGGCAACCTCAGGCCTGTGGTCTGAATGTGGCTCCTCTGGGCTTATCAGGCCCCCAGAATGCTCCCAAAGCCACACCCACTCAGCAGGCCACACCCCTCCCCAATCCTGCTGGGTCTTCCTTGAGTGATTGTGCTTGGCTTGAACTGCGACCATGCCTCTTCTTCACATGAATGGCTGATAAAGAGATGAGAGAGAATCTTCGGGAGAACAAAAGGCTAAGGAATAAACCCTGAACAAATCCTAAGAGGGTTGGATGACGCCTTGTACATCTCCTTCTGGCAACTCCTGCAGCCACGCTGGTGCCAAATGTGTTGCTCTGCTTTCCTTTGGACCACATCAGTCTTGTCGTCTGGGCAGCCTAGGACCTTGGTGCTGCTAACACAGCAAAAACAAGGCAGCAGGCAGCAGAAATGAGTTACTGGTCTCTGCAGCAATTGCAGGCATTGTGACTATCCAGCGGTTTGACTTCACCCCTGGAGGAGCACTCCATTGTCTCTTGAGACAGGAAAAGGAAGGGATCGGATTGTTTTGCTCTTCTACCACACTTTTTGAAGTCTTCTCCAGATGACCTATTTATTGTGCACCCTTACTTGCTTGCGTGAATCTCACACAGATGTTAGATTATATCTGGTCTTTACAGAGCATTCATCATGATTTGCTTGCACAAAGCTTACGTGAAGATCAGATTCTATCTGGTCTTCATTCTGAGTTGTTTTTTGGAACATGGGGCAACAAGTTTATGCAGTTAAACTGGATTCAATATCCCTGTATGCACTTGAATCCCTCCTGCAAGATACTGAGAATCTGGAGGCAACTTCAGCTCTGTGAACTAGCTGTTGATACTTCCAGTGCTGACGCAGGCTACTCTCAGAAAGAAGGATTTCAATCTTTGTTTTCTCTGGCTTCTGTTCAGCCCAGAATGTGGAGCTGATGACTCACTGGCCTCCAAGCCAATTAGATTCACCAGTGATGCTGAGCTATCATCCACCCACCCACCTGAAAGTTATTTTAATTCTAATTGAAGATCAATCACACACCATGGACAGCTCCAAGCCCACATCCAGAAGATTGCTTCACTCACTCAGCCACCTGACCTCATTATACAAAGCAAATATCGCTGCCATCTAATGAGCGGTAATTAAAATATACTTTTAATCAGAACTTTCACAAGTCAGAGTGTACTTCAGACAGCTTAAACAACCTTAGAGACTAACACATTTATGACAGCAGAGACTCTCGTGGGCTGGAGCCCCCTTCATCAGACGCATGAAGTGTTCTCCTTGGGTTACGCGTAGTTGTTCGGGGCAGAAAGGCAAAGTCAGACGGATGTCAGCCGCGTCAGTGCTTAAACGTAAGCAAAGTGCAAGAAGCACAGTGACCGTTCTTGGTAACTGATGGCAAAACAAAACATCCTAACATTGATTGAGGATAAAATAAACATACTAGTGTTGCTAAGCGATTTAGCACCTATTAACTGGCTTTAATTATATTATTGGTTGTATATGTCTTTATTTTTGTAAACTGCCATGGATATTTGCCCTTTAAAGTGGGAGGTGTGTGTGTTGTCAGTTTTTTTAAATGAATAGTGCGGGGAGCAGGAAATATTGATCATGATTCAAATCACAGCTGATAGAATTGAATATATCAATAAATTGTAAATCAGCATTTATTTATTTTTACACTGGAGCCTCCTAAGCCAAAATCGTGTATTGTCAGAACCCAGTGGGTTCAATGGCTGGTGGAATTGCCAAAGTAATTTTTCCTGGAGTCCTGCTCCCTTTCCGCCCCACTTTTTAATTTTTAATTTTTATTTTCGACACACATGTAAAGCTGAATGTGCACAAGTTAAATGCGCATAAGTTTCAAGCTTACTGCACGTGCGTGCGAGCGCGCGCACACAGAGAGAGAGAGAGAGAGAGAGAGAGAGAGAGAGAGAGAGAGAGCGCTAATTAATACAGTTCTACACGTAAGACAGGAGAAGACATTCTCCCTTCATTTTAAAAGCTGCAGGAGATTTTGCATTTTCTTGAGTCAGGGTTTATTTTGTATGCTAACTATATAAACAAAGGGCCATAATAAGCCCTGCTGATCTTCATATTCAGCAACCTCCAGGCAATAAGAGCCTTTTGAAAAGACCACTGAATAATACAGAGTTCATATTCACCCATCATGAGTGGTGATGAGCTAATATTTAGCACATAATTATGGACACCTCTGCTAATGATACGGGAGCCAATAGAAATGTCACTGTGTAGGCAGGGACATGGCAAGAGGTCGGGCTGAAGGGGGCAATGAGAAGACTTTTCCCACACACACAGGTGCATTACTAATATATGGCCTCTGTGTGCATTAATGATATAGCAAAGAGCAAGGAGGGAAAATATTCTAGAAATAATCAGCATCGTATTTAATATGAATCATACCCGTTCTTGGATTTGGTTATGGGAACTTCCAACCAGAGTTGCTAAACTGCAGCTCAGAGACAGGGCACAGAATTTGCTGGTCTTAAATTGCATACGTGGTTTCTCCATTTGAAAGAATGGGAAAGAGGACCCATTTTGAGAGAAGGGGATTCAAGATGTTGTAGATATCTTTGGCGAGAGTGATGACTCCATAGCTTGGACTTGCCATGGCCTGCTCAGCACTGGATACATTGAGAGCCAGTGTGGTGTAGTGGTTAAGAGCTGTAGTCTCGTAATCTGGTGAACTGGGTTCACTTCCCTGCTCCTCCACATGCAGCTGCTGGGTGACCTTGGGCTAATCACACTTCTCCAAAGTCTCTCAGCCCCACTCAACTCACAGAGTGTTTGTTGTGGGAGAGGAAGGGAAAGGAGAATGTTAGCCACTTTGAGACTCCTTTGGGTAGTGATAAAGCAGGATATCAAATCCAAACTCCTCCTCCTCCTCCTCTACTTCTTCTTCAAAGGGTTGTGCTAGCAATGAAGACGGCATCATGGAGGATGAGGCCATACCCTCCAACATTTCTCCAATGAAAATAGGGACGTCCCATAGTGGGGGAAATAGGGACATTCCATAACAATAATTTTAATATCACACATCTTACTGGGTTGCCCCAGCCACTCTGGGCAGCTTCCAGCATATATAAAAACCAAATAAAACATTAAACTTTTTTTTAAAAAAAAAAAACTTCCCTATACAGGATTGCCTTCAGAAGGCTCAGGGATCGGATAACTCCATTCCCTCCAACATTTTTCCAATCTAAATAGGGACATCCTAAGGAAAAGTGGGACATTCCAGGATTAAATGAGAAACCAGGATGGCTTCTCTAAATCAGGGATGTCCCTGGAATATAGGGACACTTGGAGCATCTATAAGTCTATGAATGGCTGCCGGCCTCAATGGTTATAGGCAGAAATGCTTCTGAAGAGCAGTTTCTGGAAGCCACAGAAGGGAAGAGTGCTCTTATGCCCAGGTCCCACTTGCTGGTTTCCCAAGAGCAACCTGTGAGAACAGGACATCAGGCCAGATGGGCCATTGGCCTGATCCAGGGGGCTATTCCTACATTCTTATTTGACATCCTTTTCCCCAAAGGGAAAAGCGACAGTGACCTCAGCCAATCAGACACCATCTTATCAGGTGGAGGGCCAAAGAGGTTGCTAGGGTGCCACATGTCTAATTGGCTGATGCAGCTGCTGTGGTAAAATGCTTCAGTGAACAAAGAAGCTGGCTGCAGTCTTGGCTTCTGGCATAAGGTTTCCCTTCCCAACAGACAATAGCTCACTCACCACCACTGTCCTCCATTGGCTCTCTGGCATTGTTGGGGGGTGGACTGCAGGGTCCCAGACACGAGGCCTTAAGTCTAATGGTGCCACCGTTGCCTGAGCAACAGTGAGGCTGGATGCTACCTGTGGCCCAACATCTTGACATTGTGACCCTTATTCCTGAGAAGGCAACTCATGGTGCTATGCAAAGTCAGTCTACTGACTGAATGGATTGAGCCATAATTATTGTATCATGCATTTAATGCACAGGTCTTCCCCCAGAGAGTCCTGGGGAATGTAGCCTGCTGAAGGTGCTGGGGACTGTAGCTCTCTGAGGGGTAAACTACAGTTCCCAGGATTATTTGGGGGAAGCTATGAGCTTTGAATGTATGTGTGGATATGACCTGTGTGCATAACTTTTTTTTGGAGGGAGGGAAACCAAAAGAAATGAACTCTGGCTGTGCAGGAGCAAAGATGTTTTATAGCGCTGAGTGCTTTCCCCCTGTCAAAGTAAACTTAGAAAGGTATAAAGGATAATGGGGAGGAAAGCATGACCAGAAATGCACCTGCATGAAGAATATGATAAAGGGATGCTCTTTGCACCAGTCAGTGAATCTTTAATCAGAATGCTCTTGTTTCCAGCAGTTAAGGTGCAAAGTAGATGTTCTGTTTTTCCAACAGTCACATAAATACTGCAATACATCCCCCCTGTGCCGATTGTTAGAGAGGCCCTACATCTTTTAAAGCTGGCAGTAAAAGAGAATCAAAAGCTAACTGGATTACTCTGGCCAAGCCAATCCTTTCCTCCCCTTGCTTCTTGTTTAGCCCTAAGCTTCATGCTGTGCCAACCAGTGTGAAATGAGTCAGGAGAAGGGAGTCAGCCTGCTAGTGAAAAGTATTTCACTAGGGCATCATGCAAAGTTTCACTTTAGAAGTCCAGGACCACTTATGACAGCAGATATCATCCATCTGAGAAGGAAGGGTGTTTTGATTCCTTCTCACCTCACAGGGGGGAAAGCGGTAAACAAAGGCCTCCTTCACAATCTTTTCTGGTTCGGTTGGTGCTGTTGCCATTTCCTTGTCCACTTGGTCTCACAGTAGCATCATTTTGAATTCTCCCATACATAAAAACTAATGCCTCGTTGCAAGGAGAAAACCAGTTTAGCGGGGGTGAACTGGGCTAGAACCTTCCTGTCTTTTATTTTTTAAAAATTTCTTCCCCCCCCCCCGACTGTGGCACTCTCACCTGCCCCACACCTGATTTTATATATAAGATTAAGTGTGGGTTAGGTAGAGATGAAGGACAACCAAGTTTGTCTCTGTGAATTTATCTATTCATTGCATTTATATCTCATTTTTTCCTCCAAGGAGCTCAATATGCTGTACATGGTTTCCCCCTCCTTATTTAATCCCCAAAATAACCCTGCATGGTAGGTTAGGCTGAGAGGCAATGACCAGTCCAAGGTCACCCAGTGAGTTTCATGGCTGAGCGGGGATTTGAACCTTGGACTCTGAGGTCCTAGTCTGACACTCTAACCACTAAACCACACTGGTTCCCTGTGAGGAACTCGGTCACACAGCCGATCCCAGCAAAAAGCAGGCTAGAAGTCGCTGTCCATCAGCTGATGGGTACTGAATGAAATCTGCTGGATTGATTGCGTGACAAGAGTTCCCTTTGGGAAACTCACTTGTAAATCCAGTCCCTGGAGAAAGCAGCTGATGAGAGGTGAGTTCAGCCCCACAACATCATGGGAGGGGTGTTTCCACCTCAACCACTGCCTTTGGAAGCCTTCTGAGAACCTGCTTCAGGAGAGGGACTGAAAACAACATTATGGGTTTTTCTAAGACCAAGGGTGAAACTATCACGCTCCCTTGATATTTTTGCTGTTGAATGTTGTTAATGTAACCTTGTGATATTTACAGACCCTCTGAGTGCCCCTATTTTCTAGGGACGGTCCCAGATTTACAGAAGCCTTCCCAGTTTCTGATTTGATCCCACAATGTCCCACTTTTCTTAGGAGGTCCCTATTTTCATTGGAGAACTGTTGGAGGGTATAGAGTTATCTGACACCCAAGGAAGCCCTGTATAGGGAAGATTTTTAATGTTTAATGTTTTTGTGTATGTGTGTGTGTTGGAAGCCATCCAGAGTGGCTGGGGCAACCCAATCAGATGGGCAAGGTAGTAGTAGTAATCATCATCAACATCATCATCATAACAATGGACATCCCTGTTATCATCTGAGAAATGATTGGAGGGTATGTATTTATAGTACTGAGATACTGTTGCATCATATGCAGTTATAGTTGCTGTTATATTGCTGCATTATTGTGCTATTATGCAATTGCTTTTCAGTGTTTGATTTTGAAATGCATCCCTCTTTTCTTTGTTGTAAATCATTTGAGCATGATTTTTGTTTCTGGAAAAGAGGCGTAAAATGAACCCAATGTGACCAAACTCCTTGTGGGGAACTTGACTAGGCCTCTGATCCCTGCAGAAAGCAACATTGCCAATGCTACTACATTCAGCAAGCACAGGGCTGGCACAGCTGGCTGTTGGCCCCGTGCAAGAGTCGTTGACAGGTGGGCAGGACAACAGCTGAAAAATCAACAACAACTGAAGTTCGTAGCAGGCAGAAAACTAAGGAGCCATTTCTGAGGCAGCCGGCACTGCCAATGGAGCAAAATGTGCCCATATGTTTTATTTACAGAGTTGCAGACCAGAGCAGTGAGGCGAAATTATCAAACCTTTGAATAAGTTGTAAAAACCCCACAGATAAAATCCTAGTCTCTTCAATTAGTGTAATTATGTGTAGCTATTAAAGTTCTGCAGTATGTGCTTTGCTAGAGGCTGGAATTGTGCACACTGTGGTATGCTGGCTGTTTTCCTTTTAAGTGTTTCCAAGGCAACAGCAGCTTTGCTCAGACAGCGAGGTGACATTCCTGACAGTTATATCAAGCGATGACCCTCAGTCCCTCTAACACCTGGCAGGCTTTCCAAGAGCTGAAGAGAAAACTCTTTGTCCGTGAGGCATTTATGCACCGCCTTTCCAAATGCTCGAAACAGTTCATAACAAATGGATACCAATTGATATATCTAAAGTTATATAATCAATTGGGCGGGGGAGGGGACCTAAAACCAAAAAAGGTGAAATCCCCAGGAAGACTACCTTAAAATCCAGTTGTTAACTGTATCAGCGAAATGCATGCTGGTCGTTGGGCAATTGCACGGCGTCATACTAGCTGACACAGTGGGTCCCTTCGAACTCTATGATTCTGTAATTCAAAGTGTCTTCTGGGATCGTGTATACTTCCTGCCTTCAAGACCAGCTGGGAAGATTATCCTCAAATATATATCTTCTAGGATGTTGGTATATCACCCAGGGGCTGCAGAGGGGAAGTCCCTAACCTTATATTGCTGACTGACCAGGAAAATGCCTGTGCTAGACTAGCTGTGAAGGCTTTTTGGAGCAAAACCCAGAAGTCTGACCTAGCTTTCCAAATTTAAGGACACAAGGAAAGCCCCCAATCTACTGGTCGTGGGCTGCAGCAATGATGGCTGGGGCCCATTGGGATTGGCAGAGCAAAAGACAAGGAGGCCAACAGTAGGTGGCACCAGAGCCAGTGATGGGCAGAACCAACTCGTTCTAGTTTTGTCCCCATCCTTCTCCTCCACGCTGAGCGTGGAGAGGGCAACACTGAGAAAGGAGGAGGGAACGGACATCTGATTTAATCCCTGGAATGCTTGTAAATAAAAAGCCATCAGGTGGTGGCTATCTGAGAACAGACTGAGGTTGGTGGGGCAATGCTCCATTCACCCGATGGTTTAGCCTCCACTGGGCTGTGGATGAGGCCCAGCCACGATGGTAGGTTGCCCTGTAAGTGCTGCTGGACTGATGGATTGGAGCTTCCACTCTTCACCACAGTTGGAATGTTGACTGCTGCTCCTGGTGTGGTCCTGACAGGGGATGCTAGAGAAGTTAGCTTGTTGTCAATTCTGATGTCAGCTGACCTGCTGTGCATCTCTTGGACTAACATGTCAATCAGAACATAGAAATCTTTCAGGTACATCTCCCAGGATTACCAGGTGTAGAATCCTAAATTCCTCACTACATCAGATACAATCACAATTGAAGAGTTGGAAGGAACCCTGAGAATCTAGTCTAATAATAATAATAATAATAATAATAATAATAATAATAATAATAGTAATAATAATTTATTATTTGTACCCCGCCCATCTGGCTGGGTTTCCCCAGCCACTCTGGGCGGCTTCCATAGAACCAAAAAAACACTAAAATATCATACATTAAAAACTTCCCTGAACAGGGCTGCCTTAAGATGTCTTCTGAATGTCAGGTAGTTGTTTATCGTTTTGACATCTGATGGGAGGGCATTCCACAGGGCGGGCGCCACTACCGAGAAGGCCCTCTGCCTGGTTCCCTGTAGCTTTGCTTCTCGCAATGAGGGAACCGCCAGAAGGCCCTCAGCGCTGGACCTCAGCGTCCGGGCAGAACGATGGGGGTGGAGACGCTCCTTCAGGTATACTGGGCCGAGGCCGTTTAGGGCTTTAAAGGTCAACACCAGCACTTTGAATTGTGCTCGGAAACGCAATACAGGAGTCTGCAGCTATCCCACACAGCAGGGGTTTTCAACCAATGTGCCATGGCACCCTGAAGTCCCTTGAATAGTAGACATGGGTGCCACAGGTAACACTGGCCTCTGTCCCTCTTTCCTTCCCTCCCTCCTCTGATGCCCTCTCACATCTCTGCCTCCCAAAGGCTTGCACAGCTGTTTGTTGCAGTAGCCCTGGTTACAGGCTCCCCAGGTGACTGGTGCCTCTGGGACTGGCCAGGGGGTGCTGATTGCCAGGAGCTGAGACGACTCAGAGACTGGGGTGGCTGTGGCGGCTGCCTGGAGGACTCCCAAGGAGGGTGTTTGAAAAAGGGCCAGAGGCTGCCAGCTCTGCAGGCAAGGGGTGACATAACTGGGCTCCACAAGGATGCTACAGAAAAAATGTAGTTGGTCAAGGGAGCTGTGGACTCTAAAAGGTTGAGAACCTCTGTCATAGAGGGAGCGAACCTGCAACCGTAGCATCAGCGCCATGCTCTAGCCAACTGAGTGATCCATGTGTGATATATTATCCTAAATTGGCAGGTGATAGATGATAGATAGATAGATAGATAGATAGATAGATAAATATAGATATATAGGATGGATGGATGATAGATAGGATGGACATCATAGATAGATGTTGGGGGAATAAATAGGACTGGTATCAGGAGCAAACAGACAGTGATGATCACATAAAAGAAAACTAGTTACAGTGACAATTTGCCTTTCAGGTGTCATAAAACTCTTTGTTGGTTTTGCTATGGTTTATTTCAGCTTTGTTAATTTCACTAAACAAAGCTTAGCTTTTTTTGAACTGTGCATGCAAATGCATGTGGGCTTTAGGGCCCCAGCCTGATTAGCTCAACAACACCCTCCTTTATGGAATGCTCTCAGCCCACCAGGACCAGACATTCATATCCATTGGGCACCAGGTGAAGGCATTGTCCTCATAGAGAGAGGTGGTTTAGGGGACAAGGCCATTGCTGAAATACAAAAGGTCCCATCTGTGTTGGTGTTCTTCCAGCTTTTGAAGACATACCTTTTTACACAAACATTCACTTCATCTCTCAACTTGAGTCTTCAGCTTTAATTATTGCATTATTTTAATGGGATTGTTTTCTTGTACATATATTTCAATTGTGGATGTTTATGTTTTAGTGGGATTGTTTTATTCTGTGTTTTAATTGGATATTGTGATTATGGATGTTTCTATTTTAATGTTTGCATAATTGGTTTTTATACTTGTAAACCACTTAGAAGCCCATTTTGGCATGAGCGTCTATGAATTGATGGTGGTGATGTAGGTACCAGGCTCTGAAGGGTTATTATATCCTTGAATAGTGCCTGGAAAATAGCTCAAACCCTTCCTGCTGGTCTAGAGATGCAATCAAGTCTTATTTGAATATGATTTGCATTTTAATACAGATTTTAGAACATTCATATTACACACACCAAAATAATTTAAGTGATAAACTGCATGCAGCTTCATTGTGTGAGAGTTTTGCTTTTAAATCAGGCAGAAAATGTAGCAAAGTCGACCTCCACAATCTCTCTAGAATGGTTATCTATCACTACCCTATCATTGTAACTACCAGATAATTCTCTTAAGGGGTGATCACAACATCGTTTACTTCCCCAGGGATCCTGTGGAATTCCTTACATCTCAAGCCCCAAAGGGAATTCAGCTGTCAGGCTGAATTCATCTCAGGCGGTGGAAGTTCTAATTGTCTAAAGCAAATATTGCTCCAGGTTTCATTATTACTGCTGAGGGGTATGTATGTGTGAGTGGGTGGGTGGGTGTGTAGTGTAGAAATCCTGGATACGTCATGGCTGAAATTCCAAATTCTAATTGTTCAGATAGACTGTCCCTGCTGCTTGAGACTAAATTTCAAGTCAGCTTAGAATTTGTGCTTCACAGGACATACTGACTGACTGATGGCCACATGGGATATACTGCGATAGGTTTGGGCATAGAACCAGGCAGAATCTGCAAGAATGTTGATGGTTATATCTTTATCTCTTCCTCCTTAAAAATATGCCTAATCACTCTAAAATTGGAAAAATCATAATTCAATATTATTTCAATAGATATAAATATATTGTATGGCACCCTGGTCCACTTTTTTCTTACTTGACTGGCAGATGTCAAACCTCTTTGACATCAAACCTCTCTTGCCATTTTGTGAGAAAAGTTATTGAGGTGGCATGCCAAGTCACTCTCGTAAAATATCCAAGTATAATAAACAAAGCTATATTCATGTGTTTGCACATTTTACTTATGCCATATTTAACTTAGATTTTCTTTTTCATGGTATTAAACCTACTCTATTTATGCTTTACTGTTATGCCATCTCTTTAAAATGTTCCGAAGAATACAACCTTATATTTTAGGACAGTTCATTAATTTTCAGTAGAGGGTGAATTTCCATGATCATGCTCGTAAAATTATTAGAATTTTAAAACGTTTGCTGATTTCAGCAGATTGCAAAGGAGTCTGTGCCTCTGTTCTCAGCAAAATATGTACCTTACAGCAAAACACACACACACACAAAGGAACAAATGACTTTCTCCCCCGCTCAAAATGAATTTTCTGTTCCAGTAATCAAGGCCCAAATCGCTAATGCTAACGCATCACTTTTGGTGTGTGTGTCTTCATTGTGTCTTCAGCACAAAGTTGGCATTATTAACATTTTTATGTGTGACTGAGGACTGATCTAAATAATTTCACAGTTGCAGTAATGAAACAATTAACTCCCGAGATGTTGGAGTTGTCGACTCGTTTCACAGCTGAGGTTATATACTCCATTGGAGAGCTTGCTTGGAAATAAAACACCAGGGGTAGTCTGGAAGAAGCGAGAAGGAAACAGTTGCCCTCTCCAGGGCTAAGAGACTGAGCTACAAACCAAGAAATGCCCTTCCCAAGCTGCCAGTGCAGGTTGGCGTGAGTGGGCAACGGCCAAGAGAAGACCCTCTGACCAAGGCCACTAGCACCACATTCACACCTTAAATTTAATAGCAGTACGATGCCCCTCTAAACCAGGGCTCAGCAAACTTTTTCAGAAGGGGGCCGGTCCACTGTCCCTCAGACCTTGTGGGGGCCCGGACTATATTTTGAAGGGTGGGGGGATGAACGAATTCCTATGCCTGACAAATAACCCAGAGATGCATTTTAAATAAAAGGACACATTCTACTCATGTAAAAACACGCTGATTCCCAGACTGTCCGCGGGCCAGATTTAGAAGGCGATTGGGCTGGATCCGGCCCCCGGGCCTTAGTTTGCGTACCCATGCTCTAAACAGTCACTAAAGCAAGCACCCTGAAACTTGGCCCTCCAGCTGTTTTGGGACTACAACTCCCATCATCCCTGACCACTGGTCCTGTTAGCTAGGGATGATGGGAGTTGTAGTCCCAAAACATCTGGAGGACCTGTAGTTTGTTAACAGTGCTGAGAGCTGTTGGGACATCCTTATCCCCCTGACAGAGCTACAGTTCCCAAAGTCCCATTTTAAGTGGGACATCCTGGAATCACAGAAGCCAATCATGTTTGATTACTGGGTGTCCTGTTTTTTTGGTCCGGCACTCTGGCATGAGCCCTCGTACCAGAGTACAGAATCAAAAGACTTACTCTGGGCTCGACAGTAGGGTCACGCCACAGAGCTAAAGGCCCAGGCCTTGGGCATAACCCACTCAAATCCAGAGCACTGGTGTCATAAACTCATGCTCTCGCCACACTTTTTTTGGTGTGAGAGCATGGTATAGGTCATGTGACTCACCTGGGAGAGACCTGTGTCTCAGTTTCATGGAAGAAAAAGTTGGAGTTCCCTGGGAAGAGGGATTTATCATGACTCTTAGAATTGTAGGTCTTGAGGGGAGTAGGGTTCTCCTAAGATCCCTCAGCACTCTTAGCAAACTACAGTTCCCAGCATTCTTTGGGGGGGGGAAGCCATATCTATTTAAAGCAGCATCTTATGGCTTTAAGTGTATAGTGCTTGGCTGTTCTCATACTGCATTTTCTCCAAGATATGTATGTGGAAGTCCAGTCTTAAATAAATAATTTAAAATAATTAATCATTCAGTTTCTCGTGAATTACCTTGGTGCAATTCCCCCCTCCCCCTTTAATATGCTAGTTTGTGCCATATTTTCTTCATATGCTTTCTGTTCTCAGGGGAATTTGGGAGGAATTGTGTGCGGGGGGACTGTTCATCTGTGCCTGAAAACCAAAGGACAATAGAAGCCTAAGGATGTGTGTTCATAAGTAAGTCCCACTAAGTTTAAAAAGGTAAATGTAAAGGGACCCCTGACCATTAGGTCCAGTCGCGGACAACTCTGGGGTTGCAGCGCTCATCTCGCTTTACTGGCCGAAGGAGCCAGCATACAGCTTCCGGGTCATGTGGCCAGCATGACTAAGTTGCTTCTGGCGAACCAGAGCAGCGCACGGAAACGCTGTTTACCTTCCTGCCAGAGTTGTACCTATTCATCTACTTGCACTTTGACGTGCTTTCAAACTGCTAGGTGGGCAGGAGCAGGGACCGAGCAATGGGAGCTCAACCCGTCACGGGGATTCGAACTGCCGACCTTCTGATCAGCAAGCCCAAGAGGCTCAGTGGTTTAGACCACAGCACCACCCACATCCCCCTGCTAAGTTTAGTTGGACTTAATTCCTAAGGAAGTGTGCATACGATTGCAACCACAATAGCCTTCTTACCAGTCATCATCATCATCCTCATCATTTTATTTGTATGCCACCTTTCCATAGTTAAAACAATGCTCAAGGCGGCTTGCAACATGACAGGATTTACATAATTACCAACATAACAAAAGTCATAAACAATAAATAAAACACATCAAAAAGTACACAACCAAATGGAAAACAATTTCCACATAAATCATAAAATCTAAAACTAAGAATACAGCATTAATAGCAATCACAATTTAAAATGACATAGATAAAAAATAAAAGCAATTTTTAAACAAAGAAAATAAAAAACGGAGCCCTCTCTGCCCAGCAGCAGCAGCAGCAGTCCTTTACGGAGCCAGTCAGGCTGCACCCCAAGCCAGGTGGAGAGAAGCAGGGCAAGGCCCTTCGGGGTACCAGCAAGTCAGTCCTGGGCAGCAGTTAAACTGAGGTTCCCAGGAAAAACTGAATTGCATTTTAGGGTCCTTCTAGACAATGTGGTATAATGGTCAGATTGTTAGACTAGGATCTGGGAGACCAGTGTTCAAATCTCCCATCGGTCATGAAGCTCACTAGCTGAACTTGGGCCAGTGGCGTAGCGTGGGGGGTGCAGGGGGGGCGGGGTGCACCGGGCGCAACTTCAGGGGGTTAGGGTTAGGGGGCGCAAATCCACGGGTTAGGGGGCGCAAATTACTTGCCTTGCCCTGGGTGCTGACAACCCACGCTACGCCACTGACTTGGGCCAGTCCTTGCCTCTCAGACTAACCTACCTCACAGAGTTGTTGTGGAGAGTAAATGAGGAGGGAGGGAAGGACCATGTATGCCACCTTGAGCATCTTGGAAGAAAAGGTAGGATATAAATTTTATATATATATATTGTTCTCCTTCCCAGACGTAAGCACAGCTGTTCCATTCAAACAAATACACACACACACACACTTGAAGAAAATTCCTCAGTGTGCAATACATCAGATTCATGAAGATTTCATGCAAATGTTGTTATACCACCAGGAGTAAGTATTTTCTGTTAAATAATTCACCTTTACTAACAAGACTCTTACCTCCCTCCCTTTTCATTGTCGCTGCAGGCTCCCTTCATAATCCTTTAAAGAGAACACAGATTATTACACTCAAATGAGCTCTCTCAGCATCCGACTTCATATGAGTGACTGCAGTGCAGGCATTGAAACATTGATGGACGCCATGTAGATTCATTGCCTCCCGTTTTAATTTCATTACCTGCACTAGGGGGAAAGCCTTGAAAGAGGGCAAGCCAGCCAATATTTTGGCCATCAGCAGCCTTCAACAGAGCCATAAAACATAAGTACTCATGAGGTAGTTTCCCCTTTTATTTACAAGTTCGGCACAATGCAGCGGCACCGCACATGTAACGCTGTGTAGCGATAAAATATTGTCATTTACTGGGCACTTGACACCATACGAATGCCAGGAAATTTCAGTAAAATCCTTAGGCCTGGCTTTAACAAAGAGTTATAATCACCCATAAAATGGGGGCTGCTGAACTTGTATTGTCCCTTGTTCGTTGCCCATAGTTTTCAGGAGAGGAACTCTCAGTGTGGGAAGAGAGAGAACGCCATTGGACTTTCTCATAGCAAAAAAGAGGCCAAATGGTTGTGGTTCCTGCAAACTCACAATGAGTGAATGCAGATGACCATTTACTAAGGGGTCATTTTCCACTGTCAGCGTGTAGTCCTGCTATATCAGCCTGCCTCCTCACACTCTTGTGTGATGAGAACTTTGCTGCCAGGAGATGGAGTCAAGCGTAGGTCAGCAATCCAAGAAAAACATGGCGTCAGTGAAGTTAACTCTTCCTTCAAGAAACCAAAACAGTGCAAGCCTCGTGATCCCAGCAGCTCTTCAACAAAGCAGTTGTGAAGACTGAAGTTCTCCACCTTCCCACCACTTCCTAAAGCTCCTCCTCTCCTGGGACTTTCCCAAGCAGTCACAAACTGTGCTCTGCACACAACCACCCTCTGCTCTGCCCTCTTCATTTCTAGAAGACCATAGGTGGGGGGGGGGGAGCCGGTTGCAGCAGGAGAGGGAGACTCCCTGGCTTCTTCCACAGCCTGCCTGCCTGCCTGTCTCCTGGCCCCACTCCCCTCCAGCCTCCACTTCTGCCTCGGAGTCTGAACTGTCCTCTGCCACAGCCTCTTCCTGCTCACCAAGCTGTGTTACTTCTTCTACTTCTGACACCATCTCCCTGCAGTCTACTCCTTCTTCTCCCTCTGACCACTCATCATCATCCCACAATCGATCACTCCTGTGTTAAGCACAGACCTGTTCTTCAGAACTCTGGACAGCTCCCAAGAAGGAAGCAGCAGATTCCAAAAAGGAGGTGGGTGTTTATATCAGCCTTCCTTAATGTGCTGCCCTCCTGAGGAAGGCCTGCAGGTCAGTGGTAGTGCATCTGTCTAGTATGCAGAAAGACCCAGGTTCAATTCCAAGCATCTCCAGGTAGGGCTGGGAATATTCCCAGTCTGAAACCCTGGAAAGATGCTGCCAGTCAGGCTAGTCTGTAATGAGCTAGACAGACAAATGGGAATGACTCCGTTTTAGGCAGCTTCCTATCTTCCAGATACTTTGGATTCCAACTCCCAACAGTTCTTCTCAGCATAGCCAAAGGTTAGGGATGATGGCACATGTGTTCCAAAATAACTGGTGGGGAGGCACCAGATTAGGGATGTCTAACCTATAGCCTTGGGCTTGACTACTCAAAACCCAACTGTTTTGTGAGCCACCACATTAGTTACTCCAGATATCCTTGACTAATTCTCCAAGGACATGGATTCTTCTGGTGTGAGCACATGGGTAAGTACCGTTGTTTATCTGCCACCTGCCCTTTTCCTCCTTTCCTCTTCCTGGCTTCTTTTTACTATGAAATCCTCCATGACCAACACAACAGTCACAATCAACATAACCATAGCTAGTGGGCAACGTCCTTTCAAATGTGGACATGGCTCTCTGGCCTTCATCCTTCCTCTTGAATGAGTGTTCCCCTCTCCCTCAGAGCAGCCAGGAGATGCTGGAAGACTAGTGGTGTATCCTAGACACCATACTTTGGGGAAAGGTTCTGGAACAGAGCATCAGAGAAGTCCTGATCCACAGGATCTCCAGGTAGGGCTGAGAGAGAACCCTGTTGGAAACCCTGGTGGGCTTCTACCAGTCAGTCTGCACAATACAATCCAGATGGACCAGTGATCTGACTCAGGATAAGGCCACTTCCTATAAGTCCCCCCCACACACACACTTTCAGTACCTTACACCGTGACAGCATCTCCTGAAAATTAAACATGAGCCAAGGATCGTGTAAGATGGGGCGACATCCTGCCTTCGTAAACCACTCAAATTGAATTGGGGGCATTTTCATTTTGGAATGCCAGAGATAAGCTGTGAACTGCTGATCCAAACATTTTCCTTACCTCTGGAATGAACTCTGCCAGAGCAACATTGCAAACATTCAGGCTGTTCAGTAAAGTCAGAAGCAGTAGTGGCGTATCTGTGCGTGTGTTCATTGTACTGTTTAAGCTTACAGCTACAATTTTTAGTGCATTGCTTACAATCTAATAACATAAAATACAATTGAAATTGATTTTTGCGTTTCTTTTCCTTTGGGGGGAAAAAAAGATCTGCAAAACCACTGAAAGAGGGGAAATGCACTGAGTAAGGTTATATAGCATTTCTTCAGTAATGAAATATTTTAGCTTCATGCAAGGTAGCTTCACAGTAGCTAATTTGTCTCACGATCAATCAGAGTAAAAATAATGGCCGAGATGCAAAAAAACAAAAACAAAAAACCCTAGCTCCTGGAAATATTTCTGAAGGATATTGCAGGAGTGAGGTGAACAGCAAAGAGAAGGAACAGTCACGTACGCTAGCCCATTCTGAGACTCTATGCCTCTGAGGGCCAGGGAAGAAAGTGCTGCTGTTGAGCTAAGGTCCTGCTTCTGAGTCCAAAAGACATCAGGACGGCCACTGTAAGAAGAGGATGTTGGTTTTGATGGATCTAGCAGGTATCTTCTTAAGTTCTTATTGGAACACCTGCCCAAGGGAGCTGTATGCAGGGTCAGGGAGAGAGCCAGCATTATCTCCCCTAAAAGCAGCCCCCCCTCTATAAGAACACTGATAGACCACCCACCCCAAGATGAGACAGAACTGGAGCAAAAGCAAAGCCAATGATGTGAGGAGATCACTCCATGTCTCATGACAGAGGGGAGAAAGGATTTAGGTGCCTCAGAGGTCCTATGTCTTCTCAGGCACCATCTTTCCCTCTTGATCTACCTTCCTAAAGGTTTGGTGGGAAAGTCTTTCAGGGCCTCCAGGAGATAATTCAGGCTCTGACTCTGTGGGGGAGGAAGGGAAAGGAGAATGTTAGCCGCTTTGAGACTCCTTCGGGTAGTGATAAAGCAGGATATCAAATCCAAACTCTTCTTCTCTTCTTCTTCTACCACCAGTCCTCTTGAGGAAAGGATTTTTATCAAGTGTCAGAAGTGTGTTCTCATGCTCACAAAGGTCATAATGAGACTGAAGGTGGTCTCTGAAGGACTTACAATGGGACCTAAGTCATTAGGGTCTCCATAGGTTAAGCATAGCATTTTGCACTGGGTCAAAGCATAATAGAACCAGATCCTTGTAATGAGGCAGTAGATGTGTGTGATTGTCACCACCAATATCTGAATCACTTCACTGGCATGGACTGGAAAGATACCATTAGGCAGGGGAGGGGAGTAATTGGCTTCTGCTTAGCAAATCTGTGATGTCCCACCTGAGTTCCTCCACCATTTCCCCTGTCTTCCTAGGGAAAACAGAAAGGGAAAGCATCTCTCTGGGCCCAGCTATCGACTGCTATGACATCAGAAGCCAGCAAACCAATCCTTTCCCTCTGACTTCTCACCTATTTGCATGTTTGGAAATACTGGGCTCTGAATGGTTGGTCTGGCCATGCTGCAGATTTCAAACATACCCATCATTTGAATGGGCATATCACCCACCAAATTACTATAGCTCATTTTATTGACCTCACTATTCAAAAATCTGAGGATGCTAGGGCATGACACTAGTAGCAGTCATGGTGGTTTTTATTTATTTAATTACTTTTTATTTATACCCCCTTAATCAGTTTAAGAAACAACCACCACTGCTGAGAAGCAGCAGTGTTCCCTGTGAGACAAGCACCATAGTTGTAACACCTGCCCAAATATGGGCTTCTACAGGTTTCATTGCTGTCGCTGAGGTCAGGTATGCTGTCTGCACAGTGCCTTGGATGAATGGTCCGAGGAATGAAGGGACTCCATGCTTAACTTTTATTACCGAGAACACAAAATAAAACCAAATCGACTAGAAATTATTTTTCTCCACTTTATTGCAAAAGCTATCTCAGCAGTATATTATTTTGCTCTCTGTTGCTAATGATTACAGATGAGCACTAGATCAAAACTTGTCTGGGATAAATTAGTCCTAAGATGGTAGGTCATATCTAGGTTGCGGGAGACTATCTTTTGTGAACAAAGGATCTTGATTTTTCATTCTTGTCAAGTACGCAGGTGATTGATGTCTTTTCATTTCAAACGTTTGCCAAACTCAGGGTTAAGCACACAGATCTTCAAGGGTTTGGGGGCCCATCGCTAACCATGAAGTGACCTTCACAGGTCCTAGCAAACAGAGTTTACTAGATACGCCAAGGAAATGATTTCAAGAAGATGTTGTGTCAAAAAGTGTTAAATCTATTACGGAGGGGCGAGAATGCGGGCAAAGCTTTCTCTGTGATTGCCGCCATCCTAAATCATACCTGCACAGGTACCCATTCCCCCCTCCCTACCAGTCATATTTAGCCCCACTTATGATGGCCCCCTGAGGGACGCGGGTGGCGCTGTGGCTTAAACCACGGAGCCTAGGACTTGCCAATCAGAAGGTTGATGGTTCGAATCCCTGCGACAGGGTGAGCTCCCATTGTTCGGTCCCTGCTCCTGCCAACCTAACAGTTCGAAAGCACGTCAAAGTGCAAGTAGATAAATAGGTACCACTCTGGCGGGAAGGTAAACGGCGTTTCCGTGTGCTGCTCTGGTTCACCAGAAGCGGCTTAGTCATGCTGGCCACATGACCAGGAAGCTGTACGCCGGCTCCCTCGGCCAATAAAGCGAGACGAGCGCCGCAGCCCCAGAGTCGGCCACGACTGGACCTAAAGGTCAGGAGTCCCTTTACCTTTACCTTATGGTGGCCCCCTAGAAGTTTGATCAAACTTCTATGCTGTTGCCTGTTGGTGCCCATAAAAGGGAGAAAGACGCTAATCTGGTGATCATTGGGACTGGTTGGGTGGAAGATAGAAAAGCCAACAATAGGTTGGAACCAGAGCCAATGACAGGCAGAGCCAACACATACTAGTTTTACCCCCATTTTCCTCCCTGCTGAGTTCATCCATCTAATCCCTGGTTGTGTGTCAACCCGAATGAGAAAACCGAGCTTGAGATCTATTGACTTGACTGAATGTCTCTTTCGCTTCCCATAGGGCAACCCTGCTTTGTACTATGAAAACTGGCCAGCAGGGACCAGCGTTCAAAGAATCCCATTCACCCTTTTCACAATCACTCTGATCCAATGTTGCTGGCTGCATGGTTATTACAATCATGCCATGGGGCCTATATCGAAGCAGATCAAGAATGTATCAAATGCCCTTTAAAAAAAAAAAGCTACTGTGAAACCTGCCAGATAACTTGACTGTATTTTTTAGGAAATCACTCGAGGTAGTAAAACAGCACGAAACCATAAAACAGGCCGTGACTTGCTCTCAGTAAAGTCAATGAAGCAAACTGGCATAGCTCTATCAAAGTCAAAATCAAGACCTGTTTTTTTTTATTTATTCTGCCTTAATCAAAGACAGTGCTACTTTATGTCACTGGAAGACCTCCTCCATGGAAAGAAAAGAAGCTTAGGGTTGTCTGTCTCTAAAGGATGGAAACAGTGGTCCTGTTCATACACTTATTCAGGCAGAAATGCAATTTAAGGAGTGGAAAGGTGCATGCATGCTACATATACACGCCAACTGCATAATTGCCCAGATAACTGCCTGGACCAGTGTTCCAGTTGAGCTGGCAAAATTCTAATAAATATTGCTTTGTCTCTGCAGTTGCACGTGGTTTTATTCTGATGGAATTTCTCAGTTTTTTAAAGATCTTGTTCAGATAATTATGAACTATAGCACCGTTACATGTGCAACCTAGAAGGAAAGGGGACAGGAAATCATATAGGTATGAAAGTTTTGCCGGTTCCAGAATCGAGATAATCAATTCCTGTCCACCACTGTCCTTGGCCCACCAGGGAAAATTGGAGTGCGGAATCATGGTAAATGGGATATTCCAAAGGACGTGGAATCCAGAACTCTTGCAATATATAGGCAACCGTGAGAAGGGATCTATGTGCCTGCTCCTTCTGCTCTCCAGGAGATAACTGTTGATGGGCAATTTTGAAGTCCTTGATCTTCCTTCTACTGATTCTTTAGGTTTAAACCAGAATTGGACCACTCAGGTCATATGGCCTCCTCACCAACCACAGTCACCTTTCTCAATGAGCAACCAACCCAAGTCAGGCCACTGCATTCCACAAAGATCAGGAGCTGGAGATTGCACCTACAGTGCAGAAAGCTGTGGATGATGATTTGTGCCAAAGCACATATTATCAGAGAGAGTAAAAGTGCCCCAGGGTGACAAACAAGGATGACCTCAAGTTGGTTGGTTGGTTTTTGACCATGATGTCAAATGAGAGCTATTAACTGCCCTTCTATAATTCAAGAACTGAGTACAACTATGCCTTTAGCCACTAATTTAGGTCGAGAATACTCTGTTGTTGTTGCTGTTGTTTATTAAATTTGTATACCGCCCTGTACCTGCAGGTCTCTGGGCAGTTCACAGGATGAAATCACAATATAAAAACACAAAATATATAATCAAAATGACCCCCCAGGCCTCTTCTCAAAAAAATTCACTTTTTAAAAAACTAGGTCTCTTGCCCTTTTACGCATGACAATAGTAGGGAAATGGTTCAGGCAAGATTCTAACTCAGTGAGAAGTACGTCTATTCCCACTTTCCAGAATTCTGTCAAGTGAGTACAAAGCCACTGAAATGACTGGCAAGCAGCAAATGACTGACATTTTAAATGTTATTAATATAGAATTTCAAAAGATGAAAATGATGTAACTTTTCACATATTAGGCTTCCTGTATTGGGCCAAGGACAGGAATCCTGGTGCGTTCCAGATGTTAGAGCCACACAGAGCCATAGAATTGTAGAGTTGGAAGGGACCCCACAGCGGTTCTCAACTTGTGGGTGCCCAGATGTTGTTGGACTACAACTCCCATCATCCCTGAGCTCTGGCCTTGCTAGCTAGGGATGATGGGAGTTGTAGTCCAACAACATCTGGGGACCCACAGGTTGAAAACTGCTATGCAGGAATATTCAGCTGTCCCTTGTGGGGATCAAATCTGCAACCTTGGCATTATCAGCCAGGCTGAGTGATGCTGCCGGACTACAACTCCCATAATACCTGAACACTGGCCATGCTGGCTGGGGCTGAAGAGAGTCGAACAACATCTGGAGAGTGGCAGGTTTCTCATCCTTATCTTAGGCACCAGCTGCAGTGTCTCAATCCATTCTCTTATCATAGAATTGAACAATTAAACATTCCCTTTAAAACAAGTTCTGGGAAGGGAGCAGAGCACAGTGCCTTCTCTGCACATGGGACTCTCGTTTGATTCCTGACAGATTGGATTTCAGATGGGCAAACAGTCTGAGCTCAGACCCTCCAAATGTCCCTATTTTCCATGAACTGTCTCTGATTTACATAAGCCATCCCGGTTTCTGATTTGATCCCAGAACGTCCCGCTTTTCCTTACAACGTCCCTATTTTCATCGGAGAAATGTTGGAGGGTATGTGACCCCCGAGGCAAGGAGATAAGTAAACATACAACCTTTAGAAAACATCTGAAGGTAGCCCTGTATAGGGAAGTTTTTTTAAAAAAATGTTTAATGTTTTCTTATGTTTTTATATACAGTGGTACCTTGGTTTGCAAACAGTCTGGTTTGCATATGTTTTGGATTACAAACACGTCAAACCCAGAAGTGTGTGTCCCAGTTTGTGAACTTTTTTGGATTACAACTAATTCATATATATATATATATATATATATATATATATATATATATATGGGAAAAAATGGAGGCCCCATTGGCGAAAGCACACCTTGGGTTACAACCTGTTTTGGTTTACAAACGGACCTCCAGAACGGATTATGGTTGTAAACCAAGGTACCACTGTATGTTGGAAGCCACCCACAGTGGCTGGGTCAACCCTGTCAAATGGTGATGTATTATTACTATTACTATTACTATTACTATTACTATTGTTATTGTTATTGTTATTATTGAATAGGATGTTCCTGTTTTAATCAGAGAAATGTTAGAGGGTATGTGAGCTGGGAGAAGGCAGTTTCCTATGCTAATATACAGTATGTGAAAGTCTGGCAGAGGCAAGGAAAGCTGGAAGCCCTTTTATATCACAAGGGTGACTGGTTTTAGTTAAAGGTGTATTACGGCTGATCTCGCACAGCACTTTATTGGTTCAAATACTGCTGCGGTGTTGATTTCTGAGTCTTCTGCCCGACTGCATAAAAATGATAAAGAGACACATAGTCAATGTTAGATAAAAATCTCTAAAATTAGCAGTCAATAGTATGCGGAAGATAATAATTTAGTTTTGCCCTGAACAAGACATTTAAAATATTTTCAAGGACATCATGTCTTCAGGCTTTGAAAGATCAACTAATTATCAAATCAATGATCATTTTGGGGAAAGTAATGAAGTATGGAAAATAACCACTTCAAATTATATAAATCATTACTGTGAAGTATTTAAAACTGGTAAGTCATTAGCAAGGATATTTAATATGTGGGCATTAAATGCCTTAAAATTTTTATTTTTGAGGGGGGAAAGCCAGCAGATTGTATATTAATTGTCACAAAATTTCTCTGAACGTAAGTAAATTCCCCTTTAAACTTTTTTTCTTTTCTTTACAGTTAATTTGTCTTTTGTTTGGTTTTGGTAAGGGCATTTTCCCTCTATTTAAAATTATTACCTTTCCTCCACGAAGTCCAAACTATTTTACCTCCTCCTGCTTAATAGTGTGATTTAGGGTCGAAGTATGTAAGAATATAAGAATAGCCTGCTAGATCAGGCCTGTGACCCATCTAGTCCAGTATCCTGTTCTCCCATTGGCCAACCAGATGCCTGTGAGAAACCCACAAGAAGGACCTGAACACAAGACCACACTCCCTGTTAAGTTGTGGGTGAACATATCAGACGACACAGCGATTCTTCAAACAGCTCTTGTTTATTCCCAGGCCAGAACAGAACTGAACTGAAGGGTTCAATCAGCCTGCTTATATAGAGCTCCAGTACAACGTAACTGTAACAATTTTCTAAAACTATCCAATCACTGAACGTCACTTTCGATCCCTTATTTGCATAACTATCTACAGTATCCCCCTGCTGGCCCAGGGTGAGAACTTCAGTACATAACACTCCCCTCTTGCAATTCCCATCAATTGCTATTCAGAAGCAGTAGAGGTAGAACACAGCAATCAAGGTTAGTGGCCAATGAAAGCTTTTTCTTCCATAAATTTGCCTAATATTTTTTTTAAAGTTTTTACTGATGTAAACTCAAAAGTACAGACAAACGAACGAAAATAATCAAAATTACAGAACATACAAATGCCGGCTCCCTCAGCCTGAAGGCGGAGATGAACCCCACACCCCATAGTTGAATTTGACTGGACCTAATAGACCAGGGGTTCTTTTCCTTTCCCTTACCTTAATGCAGAACCAATAGGCAGCAAGCTTTTGTTTTCGGAATGAAAACAGTTTCTCAAGAAGCACTTTTCAGGGGCAAAAAAAAAAATGCACTAGATCTAGACAGTGTGTGGACTATGTAGAAGAAAACAAGTACAGTGGTATCTAAGGTTAAGTACTTAATTAGTTCTGGAGGTCTGTTCTTAACCTGAAACTGTTCTTAATCTGAGGTACCACTTTAGCTAATGAGGTCTCCCGCTGCTGCCGTGCGATTCCTGTCCTCATCCTGAAGCAAAGTTCTTAACCCGAGGTAATATTTCTGGGTTAGCAGAGTCTGTAACCTGAAGCATTTGTAACCCGAGGTACCACTGTACTCAATTGATTTCAGAATGAAATGTCATGTGTATGCAGTCTTGTGGTGATGTTTTTAAAGAAACGTTCCCATATGGGAAAACTTTTGGGAATACTTTTGTCTTAGATATAGATCTTCCAGGGGCTAATATTTGGGAGTGGGCTTGTAGACATAAATCACAGTCCAGTACCAATCAGTCCCCTGTGATTGCTGTACCTAAGAAAAGCAAGAGTTGCAGCTGCACACTATGTATTCACGTATAGTTTGACACTTGTTTCAATTTATGGGCCGCTGCAATTTGAATGCATTGGATTCAATGGGTGCTAAGCAGCCTCACTGAAATGAATCCTGTTCTCTTAGCAGCTCAGTTCCAGGATATAGGGTCCATCACCATAAGTCTTTGGTGGGGAGCAAGATTGCTCCAAAATATGAAGAAGTACAAAGCTGATATTTGATAGATGACTATCAAAAGATTTATTTATTTAAAGCATCTCTTTCACCACCCATCATCAGGAATACCAGGGCAGTCTGCAATAATGCAGTAAGGTAAAGGTAAAGGTACCCCTGCCCGAACGGGCCAGTCTTGACAGACTCTGGGGTTTGTGCGCCCATCTCACATCTATTGGCCGGGGGCCAGCGCTGTCCGCAGACACTTCCGGGTCACGTGGCCAGCGTGACAACGCTGCTCTGGCGAGCCAGAGCCGCACACGGAACGCCGTTTACCTTCCTGCTGGTAAGCGGTACCTATTTATCTACTTGCCCCCGGGGGTGCTTTCGAACTGCTAGGTGGGCAGGCGCTGGGACCGAGCAGCGGGAGCGCACCCCGCCGCGGGGATTCGAACCGCCGACCTTTCGATCGGCAAGCCCTAGGCGCTGAGGCTTTAGCCCACAGCGCCACCCGCGTCCCTAACCTGTACTTAGGGAGCCATTATTAAGAAGCTGGCCTAGCTATTCCAGCAATTGAATTTCTGGAAAAGGCCATAAAATACATCACAATCTGCAGCAGATCAGTCAATTGCTACCCCAGCTCAGTGTTAACAATGCCTGGGTGAACAGACAGGCTTTTCACAAGAGCTGAAATCCCAGAAGCTGAGCACTGCAGTGGACATGACCCTGGCCCAGTGGATCTTAAGCAGAACAGCCTTATTCAGAGATCTCAGGAAAGAGAAGATGTCCCTTCAAATAACCATGTGCCCAACTGCTTACTGTAGTGGTGGCGAACCTATGGCATGTGTGCCAGAGGGGTTACTCAGAGCCCTCTCTGTGGGCACCCGCACCATCGCCTCAGCACTGAGTTTGCCAGAGTAACAGATTTTTACAGTTCCGTAAGATGGAAACAGCCCTGTGTTTTCTTACTTCTCCAGATAAAGACTAATGTGACAAACTTGATCTTTCCTGCTTACACAGGTTAGATTTAGGAAATCTGGAAATGGAGCTACTGGAATTTCAAGAAACCTTTATCTGGAAAAATAAGTCCTATGACCTGTGTGCAACACTTGAGAAGATAGGAGGAATGACAAAGGACAGCACAGTTAGTTCTGAAAATGAAACTCTTAAAGGGTGGAATTGTCTGCCAAATAATTTTAAGTCAATGAAAGCACTTGGGATTACTTTGTTTGGATCATCTTATGCTTGTGAGCAGCTGTTTTCACCTTTGAATTATATAAAATCTGACACCAGAAAACAGACTAACAGATGACTTGAGTGCTACTGCATCCGTTGCTCTCAAACTTACAAAGTGTGAGCCAAGGTTCGACAAACTATCAGCCTGCGTACAACGGCAAAAATCATATTAATTGTTCAAAAGCATGCCAAATGCAAGCTTTTAACTTTCAATAAAAAGTGGTTTGTATAATTGAAAGCCCTGTTATTGTGTTTTTCTTTTAAGACAAAAGATGTTAATGTATGAGTTGTTTATTCTAAACGAAAACCTCAGTATTCAGGTTAAATTGCCGTGTTGGCACTTTGCGATAAATTAACTGGGTTTTGGGTTGCAGTTTGGGCACTCGGTCTCTAAAAGGTTTGCCATCACTGGCTTACTATATGCCCTAAAAAGAAGGTAAAAGACCCCTGACAGTTAAGTCCAGTTGTGAACGACTTTGAGGTTGCAGCCATCATCTCGCTTTACTGGCTGAGGGAGCCGACGTTTGTCCACAGACAGTTTTTCCGGGTCATATGGCCAGCAGGACAAAGCCACTTCTGGCGAAACCAGAGCAGCGCATAGAAACGCCGTTTACCTTCCCGCCGGAGCGGTACCTATTTATCTACTTGCACTTTGACGTGCTTTCAAACTGCTAGGTTGTCAGGAGCACGGACCAAGCAACGGGAGCTCACCCCACCGCGGGGATTTGAACCGCCAACCTTCTAATCGGCAAGCCCTAGGCTCAGTGGTTTAGAACACAGCGCCACCCGCATCCCTGTATCCCCTACTCAGTGGCAAAGTGAAGAGTAGCCAGGCAGGGCAGAACTCAGTTTGGGTGCAGGATGAAGCCAAGATGGAATACAGGGCCAACGAGGGCAAGGCATGCACAGTATACAATGCTTATGGGACCAAAAGGGAAGAAATTTTTTTAAAAAATGTGCTTGGTTATTAGTATTTTTTAGAGTGTGGGAAATTCTTTAGATCCCTCTTTTATGTCTTCTCCTTAAATCTCATCCTTCCATGTTCACCCGTAAGATATGTTACTTCACTAAAGAACTGTGACTATTTCATTCACTCCTGCTGCAATTTAAAAAATTATTTCCGCAATTAAAAAAGTTTGTGGGGGCAGGGGGGGGGAGAGAGAACTGATGGTGTAACTTTAAAAAGTACTGCTAGCAAGGTGTTAATGCGTCCAAAGTGCTTTTCTGAGAAACAAGAGTATATTTTGTTTTTTGTGTGTGTGTGTTTAAAGGCACATTATTTCAGACTCGATTATTTAGATGTTTATCATAAAATATTAACTGCAATAAATGAGTTTGTTGGTTTTATAAAAGTACTGCAAAGAAAGGAAAATCATTTCAGAGAGGTAATGGAGCAGCAAAGTAGTCTGGTCCTCTGATTATTCGTCACGTCGGTTTTGTATTCCTTGTCTCAAGAAATGCCATATACGTCAAACATAGCCCTATTCAGAAATGCCCTTTGTGCTTTCACTGAACAAATGTGCATATCAGAAGTGCAGAGATTAGCAGCCAGGGAGAGATAGCCACTAAATAGTGAAATTCCATTTCCACAGTAGTGTGTCTATCTAGTGTCTTCACTGTGCAGCTTCCACAATATGCAGAAAATGCACCTCTATGTGGAAGGCTCATAGCTCAGTGCTAGAGCATTTGCTGCACATGCAAAAGGTCCCAGTTTCAATCCCTGGAAAAAGACTGGGAGTTTTCTAGCAATGTTTTCCACGATCCATTTGCTGCAGCTGTGGCTCCATCCTACAAAACAAACATTCTTCCTCTGAATTAGCTTGGAGTGCTGCACATGATGTTCTGCCAGCAGGAGAGGACTGGAGCCCTTGCGCCTAAGCCATTACAGTGGCTGTATAACCATAGATCTGGGCTGCCTAGTTACTCCTGTTTGCTTTGACCCACATTCCACTTTAATGGGTACCAAATTTTCTTCCCTGCCTTCAGGGCCTGGAGATCCCTGAGACATTGCAAGCAAAGGGGGAAAGAGCTTATCTCCCTGCGCTGTAAATCTTCTATATTTCGCCTTATTATATGTACAGCCCAATCCTATCCAAGGCTTTAGCTGATGCTCTACTGACATTGACCTTCAAGGCGCTGCTATTTTCCTAAGTGTGAAATTTTCCATATCAGCCAGAGGCATGCGAAATAAAGTGCTTGTCATTCAAGGCTGTCAGCCGCACATGTGACGTCTATATATGGGTTAATAAAACTGTCTATCTTGAACTTTGCTTTTTTTTTTTCTTTGGTAGGAAAACAGGCCGTTGAAAGGGTTCTGCAAAACTGTCTCTTCTCCCTCTTTAGCAATGGTTTTTCAAAACACCAGCCCATTCTGTCCTGGGCTATGCCAGCATGGGACCAGATCATTTCATTTGCTGCCAGCCAAGAGCAGGGGTGGCACGAGAGGTTGCGCTGCTGAAGATGGGCAGTGCCCTCTATCGCCGCCTCTTCTCTGTCCCCAGCTGTTGCTACTGCTCATGTTCTTCCTCTTTCTCCCCTCTCTCTCTCCCTGCCCTGCCTAAATTTGCCTAATAATAATAATAATAATAATAATAATAATAATAATAATTTATTTGTACCCCGCCCATCTGGCTGGGTCTCCCCAGCCACTCTGGGCGGCTTCCAACAAAGATTAAAAATACATTAAAATGTCACACATTAAAAGCTTCCCTGATGTCTTCATCAGATGTCTTCTAAATGTCTTCTAAATGCCAGGTAGTTGTTTTTCTCTTTGACATCTGGTGGGAGGGCGTTCCACAGGGCGGGCGCCACTACCAAGAAGGCCCTCTGCCTGGTTCCCTGTAGCTTTGCTTCTCGCAGTGAGGGAACCGCCAGAAGGCCCTCAGTGCTGGACCTCAGCGTTCGGGCAGAACAATGGGGGTGGCACTGCTTGCTCCACCTCCCTTTCCTCCCTGCCTTGCTCTGAGAAAGGGCCAAAGGTATCCTTCCTCAGAGCGAGGCATCCTGGTTGAGGTGGCTAGGAGAACAACTGCAGAAGCTCTGTTTCAACTAAGTCAAAGTCTAAAGAAGGGGGGGCAAAGTTTTTGTGGCTTGTGCCGGTTCACAGTCCCACAGATGCCACTGTAGGCCAGAGTGTGCACTGATCCTCTCTCACTACCACCACCAGTACAAGGGCTATAGGAAGAGAACAGTTATATTGGCTTTCCATTGGATGTTGTTTATTTTATTTTAATGCTCTCATTCCATCTTATGTCTGCAAATGGTTTGCCAGCCATTTTGGTTTCATCTGAAGAGTTCCTCTGAACCAAAAATGCTGATGTGGAAACAGTTGTTTATCCTCCTTAGACAATTAAACCTCCATGCAGCATTCCAAACAAATAAATTGTTTGTGTCTCCGAACACCCTGGAGGCACAATTATGACACGCTCCCCGGCAGACTTCCCGGTTCCAAGCCAAGGTGATTTTCTTTGGTGGCATGAGAAATTTTCCACTTCAAACTTTTTAAAAAGCCCATCGCGGCATTTCCAATATCGCTTACATTTAATATTTGTTTGTTTGACAAGGATTAGCATAAAAGGATATTCTCTTTGCAAAAGCATGAGAAAACGGAGTCGACGGGTTGGATCGGGAGAGGCAGATGCAAAAATAAAATAAAATGTATTTCCGATGACAACATGCAAGAAGGAACCGGGAGCTTGCACAATAAATGCCCCATTTTCTTCATGTGGAACACGATGGGGTTGTCCTGGTAATTTCTCTAACTATTAATTATCATGATAATTGCTCACCTGCAGAAATCACTAGGTAACAGACAACCTATAGTTATATCGTACAGTGCAGACAAGAAACCATGAAAGGATTAATTATAGCATATTATGTGTTCAGTGACATCTTTGTCTACTGGGGGGGAAACTGATCGTGTTTAAAGTTGCTACTTTTCTCCTCTCTTCCCAATTTTTTAAAAAATAAAAAATAATAATGCTGCAGCTTAATTATGTCTCTTCTGTACTTGTGTGCCCAGTCCAGCTAAAAAAGGAAATAATTTGATTTTATTAAAAAAAACACCATGATGAAATATATTATTTTACATCTTCTCACACTGCAATTCTAAGCATGTTTATTCAGAAATAAACGCTGCTGCATTCAGTGGGGCATATTCCCAGGTATTTGTGCCTAAGGCCTCATAGGAAAGGCAGATCAAAACACAGGTCAGTCATCCCCTGAGCAACACACTTTAAACACTTCCATCCTTACAATTAGGGTGATTAAAGAATGGCAGTGGCATGGGCTACATTCCACTCTTGTGTACAGTGGTACCTCAGGTTAAGTACTTAATTTGTTCCGGAGGTACCACTTTAGCTAATGGGGCCTCCCGCTGCCACCACGCGATTTCTGTTTTCATCCTGATGCAAAGTTCTTAACCTGAGATACTATTTCTGGGTTAGCAGAGTCTGTAACCTGAAGCGTCTGTAACCTGAAGTGTCTGTAACCTGAGGTACTACTGTACTGATCAGAGAAGAGTGGTAGACCAAGCTGATGGAATATGTGGAAATGTCAAGATGGACAGGAAAGATCAGAAACCAGAAAGACGCTATTTTGAAAGACTGGAATGACTTTTTAATGTATTTGAGAGACCACTGTAGACAGTTGAAATCATTGGCAGGAGTACAATGACACTTGTAAAGTGACAGGATTTTGGATACTATGGTTATATAATAGATAGATTACAGTAGAAGATGCAGGGAAGAAACCTTTTTTGTCTCAGTGCAAACTAAAAGGGGTGCATCTCCAAGGAGCTCTCAGCTGTAGCTGGTGCTGAGAACTATTGAGAACATTAGCAGAGCCCTGCTGGATCATTTCAATGGCCCATCTAGTCCATCATCCCATTCTCACAGTAGACAACCAGATGCCTGTGGGAAAGCAGGACCCGAACACAAGAGCACTCTCTCCTTCTGCGGTTTCCAGCAAGGGCTAGTCAGAAACATCACTGCCTCTGTTCCTGGAAGCAGAACATAGCCATCATGGCTAATACCCATTGATATCCTCCATGAATTTGTCCAGTTCTCTTTTAAAGCCACCCAAGTTGGTGGCCATCAGTGCCTCCTGCAGCAGGGAATTCCTACTGGAGTTTCGCAACTTTGACCTGTTGCTGGACCTTAGCAGAGCATACGCAGAGTTCCAGAAAGCAATCAGTTGCAGGCAGGATGGACGAAGCAGGAACCAGACGCTGCTACTAGTGATTTGGTTACTTAGAGGTGTTCATTATTTACAGCAGACTCTACAAGTTACTATATACAAGAACAGAACAGATACGGATCTTAACTAGCTCTCTCTTAACAAACTCCAAATGACTCTCTTCTCTCAGGACACCACACTGACCAACAAACTATCCAGTCAGTAAGGTCATAAGTCATCGTGCCTGTGTGAGACCTCAACCAATGGTAGAGCTGTATCCAAGGTCCCATATCTCCAGGTGGAGATACTCCTCTGCTCAGTCATCCTTGGCTTTTGGCCAACGTCTGATTGCTTTGTGTGAAGCTGCACAGAATGGCACGTAGTCAAAAATCGCAACAGTTCCATAGATTAGCTAAGTGCTGCATGCAGAACTTTCTTCTAGCTGTCCCAAATCTACCAACAGACACAGGGGCCATTATGATAAAGCACATGTCTGAGTATCATGTTGAAAGATCAAATGGGCTTCCTCTTCCTGCCACCCAACTCTTCTCATTGAGAAAGCTTGAGAAGGCTGAGCTGATTCAAAATCAATCTGAAGAGAGTTCACCCACCACTGTTCTCAGTGCTTCCGAATCAAACAATTATTTTTTTTAATCATATCTCCTATAAATAAATTAATACCATGAATCTAAATAAAACAACTGAAACTTTACACCAACACCCACCCAACCACCCAACCAACCACATATATAAATAAAGTATCTAGAAAATGGAAGTGGATGGACTGTCCTTTTAAACTGATAATGAAGAGCAACCACAAAAGAAGATTTCCATGGCCTGAATGTTCGAGGAAGATAATCATGTATCGATTGCACTGTTTCCCTAAGAGATGTAGTCAATGTATGGCATTTTGCAAAGGAGGTACAAGCCTTTTGTACACATGGTATTTAGCGGAAATCCATTCAAAAACTGCTTGATGAAGCTGGTCTTTAGAGCACCGGTGGCTGCAGATAAATAATAATCATTATTTCTTTTTTCTTTTTAAAATAAAAAAAAATAAATGTCTCTACCAATGTGAAAAATTCATACTAGGTAGACAGCATTTAATAAGAAGATCAATAATGCTCATTTCAGGGGGGGGGGGAGAGAATTAGGTTTGGAATATGGTGAAGGAGAGAAAATAATAAAAGAACATCAAATGCTCGATCACAGAAGTGATGACCCATTAGGGGGAATGCAATTTCTGTGTGGCATTTCATGCTGGAGTACATTAGGCAACTTACATCATAAAACACTCTTCAAAGGCAAATTCAGGGCCCGTCTGCTCTATGCATTTCAAGTGGTATCATACCACTTTAAAGAGTCTTGGTTTCCCTCAAAGAATCTTGGGAAGTATAGTTTGTTAAGGCTGCTGAGAGTTGTTAGGAAAGACCTATTCTCCTTGCAGAGCTACAGTTCCCAGAGCTCCCTGGGGAGAGGAATTGATGGGATTGACTGTTAAATTTGTAGCTCTGTAAGTTGTAGCTCTGTGAAGGGAATAGGAGTCTCCTAGCAATTCTCACCACCCTTAACAAACTACGCTTCCCAGGATTCTCTGGGGGAAGCCATGACTGTTTAAAGTGGCACAATGCTGCTTTAAAAGTATAGCGCAGACAGGGCCTAGGGCAGGCATCCCCAGACTCGGCCCTCCAGATGTTTTGGGACTACAATTCCCATCATCCCTAGCAAACAGGACCAGTGGTCAGGGATGATGGGAGTTGTAGTCCCAAAACATCTGGAGGGCTGAGTTTGGGGATGCCTGACCTACGGGATAGAGCAGGAGTTAGGAAAAGCAGAACCACAAGGCACATCCATACCATACGCTTGGAGCCCTTTTAAAGTGTATGGATTCCCTCAAAGAATCCTGGGAACTTTGTTGAGGGTGCTGGGAATTGTAGTTCCCTGACAGGGAAGCTGCCGTTCCCAGCATTCTTTCAGGAAAGATGTGTGCCTTAAATGTAGAGAGGAGACTGAGAGGAGTTATGAAAGCCATCTTCAAGTATCTTAAGGGCTGTCACATGGAAGATGGAGCAAGCTTGTCTTCTCCTGCTCTGAATTGTAGGACTCAAACCAACAGCTTCGAGTGTTAAGAAAGGAGATTCTGACTAAACATATGGGAAAAGCTTTCTGACGGCAAGAGCTGTTCAGCTGTGGAACAGGAGGTTGTGGCCTCCCCATCCATAGCTGTCAACATTTCCCTTTTTTTTAAGGGAAATTCGCTTATTCCAAATAGGATTCTTCGCAAGAAAAGGGAAAAGTTGACAGCTACAGGTATGTCTCCATTCTTGGAGGTTTCTAAGCAGAGGTTGGATGGCCATCTGTCATGGATGCTTTAGCTGAGATCCCTGCATTGCATGAGGTTAGACTAGATGGCCCTTGAGTCCCTTCCAACTCTATGATTCTTTGACTAGACAGGCCATTGGCCTGATCTAGCAGCTTCTTCTTAGGCTTTTATGTGCAGACAGACACCTGAATAGGGCTGATGAGTCATCCATCCTCAAACGTTGCTCTGTTGACATTCTGTTGTAAAGCTGTTAGAATTCCACAAGTCCTCTCCCTTCTCCACAACAAAAGGGGCGACCCGACGTGCAGAGGAGAGAATAAAACAGAATACCCTTCGACCTTGCAAATGTTACCTTTTCAGCAGTTCATAATGATGGTTTGTGTGGCTAATCCAAACCAGCAGTTGGTAATTTACGAAGTGGGGGTAGCGTCGCCATCAAATGTATCATTACCCTGTCCAAATGCTACAGAGGCATCCATGATTCATTTTCTACGTACAGTAGTCATGGAATGAAGAAGACGACGAATGCCAAAGTGGTAGTTAATGCCTGCAATCTTCTCTCCGCAGTATTAATTACCGACGATACCTACATGCCACAATGTTCATTTGTTTTCCCGCTGCGAGTTCCCTTATCTGTTGTTCAGCCACAGAGCTGAGCAGTGAAGCCGCCTCCGTGCATTTTTTTCAATCTGCTTTTCTTTGCAGCACTGATAGTAAACACAAAGAAGTGGTCCTTTCTGTGCACCAGATGCCCCTTTAAAACACATTTGCGATTCGGTGGTCCTCATTTGGTCACCTGACATCATGATATGCATCCTTATTGGCTGAAGGTCAAGCTAGATGAGACATCACAGAGATCCTAGGTGGATTTCCCCGTCTCTTCAAATTTCTCTGAAGAGCAACTTGGGGGGAGGGATGGATCAGGACCCAGGGTGGTAGATAAGTATTTGCTACTGTCAGCCATGTTGGTTGACCAATCCTCCACCCAGACTAGCTGGTGGTGGGGTTAGGAAAGCATATAGGAAAATGTAAATACATTTTGGGATAGTGGTTAAGAGATGAGGGTTCAAATCCCCAGTCAGTCATTGGGCCTGTCATTATTTTGAAGGGCCATTAGAATATTGTTCTCTATATGATCCCAAAAACTGTTTGAGGCATTTTCTCCTCTCTCATATGTTATGCCCAAATCCCTTCCTTAAAGTGGGAAGGGAGGTTTTTACACCAGGCTTTTTTCTTCTTGCTTAGATGCTACAGTGAAAATGGGTCTACCTCTCTGGAATGTCAGGCTTAGGCGCATAGAGATAATAAGCAAGGTTGAAAGGGTGTTATTGTAACCCCAGACAGAGAGAGGCGAGCTGAAAAGGAGGAGGCGAACTGAAAAGGAGGAGGGTAACACAAGAAACAAAGCTATATCTTATTGCTATTAGTGTAAATCACATGTTTTGCATGTGAACACGTGTCTATGCATTCTAAGGGGAATAAAAAGTGGGCTCACCCTGACTGAGGGTGTGCAGATTGCAAATTTATTGCTCTGTACCTTTGTCCTGCATATGCATTTCAAATAAATCCTGTTAATTCCTGCAAGGTTGGTTGCCACTTCGTGTGACTCTGTGCTCCAGGGACTCAATAGCAGATATGGAAAATGTCCAACAATTTCTCAGCCCAACCAACCTTCCAGGGTTCTTGTGAAGATGAAATTGGGAGTGGGGAAGAACCGACATTATGCTCCTTGGAAAAGGTGGAGAACAAATGTAATAATAAACAAATAGCTGTGGGACCTTTGGCTCAGGAAAAGGGGATAGCTCTCACTGTAAATGCCGTGGTCCCAGTCAACTTGCTTCCTGCCACAGTGGCTTGAGATGGGAGATTTGTGATAGGATCTCTGACGTATTTACAATGAAAGGACTTTTTGCTGCTTTTGCTGCAAAGGGCTAACATGCCTACCTCTCTGGTGATTGTCTACAATGAAAGCACTATAGGGGGGAAATAGGGGAGGTAGTGTATTTTGGAGCTTGTCCCACATACAAGGCCACTTCCTACATTTAGACAATGGTAGGGAAGGTGGGTAGACAAGTATCACAGGAACATAGGAAGACTGCTATTTGTTTGTTTGTTTGACGCCCATCTGTCTGGGTTACCCCAGCCACTCTGGGCAGCTTCCAACAAACACAGTAAAACATCAAACACTAAAAACTTCCCTATACAGGGCTGCCTTCAGATGTCTTCTAGAAGATAGTTGTTTATTTCCTTGACATATGACGGGAGGGCGTTCCACAGGGCGGGTGCCACCACTGAGAAGGCCCTGTGCCTGGTTCTCTGCAGTGCTTTCTTCCCTAGAAAAAGCGGTGCCGGAATTCACCACGAACCCCTCCCTTGTTCTCTTATAATGGCACCCACCTGAGAGGTACTGAAACTGAGTTTCTGCAAGATCTTGCTGGGGGGGAAACCCTGGTTCTCTGTAACCTCACTTCTCGCAATGAGGGAACCGCTAGAAAGCCCTCGGAGCTGGACCTCAATGTCCGGATTGAACAATGGAGACGCTTCAGGTATGCAGGGCTGAAGCCTTTCAGCCTTATAGGGAGTTGGGAGTTAGGCCCTTGGTCTATCTAGCTCAGAGTTCTCCCACGGACTGGGAGACATACCCAGCCACACCTGGAGATGTCAAGGATTGAACCCGAGGCTTTCTGCATGAAAAGCAGAGGCACCACCACTCTGCTACGGCTCTTTCCCATCACTTTGGTGGGTCTTCTTAGAGCTGTGGCAAATAATAATAATAATTTATTATTTATACCACGCCCATCTGGCTGGGCTTCACCAGCCACTCTGGGCGGCTTCCAACAAAATATTAAAATACCATAATAAATCAAACATTAAAAGCTTCCCTAAACAGGGCTGCCTTCAGATGTCTTCTAAAAGTCTGGTAGTTGTTGTTCTCTTTAACATCTGGTGGGAGGGTGTTCCACAGGGCGGGCACCACTACCGAAAAGGCCCTCTGCCTGGTTCCCTGTAACTTGGCTTCTCGCAGTGAGGGAACAGCCAGAAGGCCCTCGGCGCTGGACCTCAGTGTCTGGGTAGAACGATGGGGGTGGAGACACTCCTTCAGATATACTGGATTCATGATTGGCCCAAGGGCATCCCATCAGTGATATGCCTGATCAGAGTTCGAGCTTCTGGTGTGACCTATTCACAGACCCAAATTGCCTTCTCCGCTTCCTGCCCCAACTGAACTTGAGGAATTCATTTTGTTCAGTGCTTAATAACGGCTCCAGTTTTAACGAAACCTCCAGATATCAGCTTTCTTGCCAGGGCACCGTTAATAGCAGGTGAAGCAATTTATTTGGCATCATACCTGCACGAGATTCCCTACAGTATGTGGAAATTGAAAAATGAATTAAAATAAAGACACCTTGCTTCATATCCTCCCCTCCCCCACCTTTCCTATGTGGCGAATGCCAAGCTGAGCAAATACATGATTAGCCTGGTGCAAATTTAAGTGATTACTTAATAAGGCAGCCCTGGGTCTTCAAAGAACGTGGCGGGCTTATAATTATAATTTAGTTTGAATTCCAAGCCTCCCCTGAGTTCCAGGTGCGTTCCTGCTTCATCCTTGTGATATAACATGGCCCATATTACAGAACTCTGATTTGAAAGCAGAGGCATCGTGGGGGGCTGAAGAATTATTGCTATAATGGTGTAATGAAGGCAGCTCCCTCGGAAGGGGATTATCAGAAAGAGCAGGGCAAGAGACAAACCAGAGACGGCAAGAGGGGCATCAGTTCCCTAATCCCATCGCCAGGTGGGTGGCTTACTCAGAGGTGAGAACAGCAGATAGTTCAAACAGATGCTCTAATACAATGGGCCAGAATCACCCTAGTCCTGGGATTTAAGTCACCCTGTGGCATTAAGTCATGCTGAATATTTCAACTTTAAAATTCCAAAAATTAGGGGTGCTAGAAAGTTGTAAAATGACTTGTGAATTCAAAGTACATTCTGGTTAAATGAATATAATTTAGTTTTGCTTGGTAAGGAAAATGTGTGTAAAATTGCACAGAAATCATTAAAGATTATGGCCAAGGACTTGCAGTTATATTCCATATACATATTACTATTTAGTACTTCTGTTTGTTGTTGTTGTTTTATAAAATTTTTTATTAGTTTTACAAATTTTTTAAGACAATACAAACATATATGAAGACATACAAACATGTATAGTTTCATAACCTTTTTTCCTAAAACCTTGTTTCTCAGACTCCCCCATACCTCCCCTTTCTGCATCCCGATGTCCAAAATTTTTAGCAATTTCCAATTGTTCCTCTCAAACCTCTATCCTCTTAGTCTTTCCTTCAGTCCAATCTTATAACACTGTAACCCTTTCTTTCTTTAAACCTCAACAATCTAACATTCATCAAGTTTGTAATCGTCCTTAAGATAGATTTTAAACTTCTTCCATTCTTCTTCCGCCGCCTCCTTTCCCTGGTCACGGATTCTGCCAGTCATCTCAGCCAATGTCATGTAGTCCATCACTTTCATCTGCCATTCTTCCAGTGTGGGCAAATCTTGTGTCTTCCAATACTTTGCGATAAGTATTCTTGCTGCTGTAGTAGCATACATAAAGAAAGTTCTATCTTTATTTGACACCAATTGGCCATACTACCCTGAACACGCCCAATCTCGTCTGATCTGCTTGTTGCTGTTGTTGTTGTTGTTGTTTAGCATTACCTGACATTCCCAGAAGGGAAAATACTTTGGTTTTCCAAAAGCTGTTGATGTGCTTCCTCATCAAACGTAGACTTACCAGGCTAAATAGCAGAATTTAATTCCTCACACCCAAAACATTTTTTAACACCCCTTGCTGAAGAAAATTTCCAAAAATTAAGTTTCACTCCGTAAAATGGCACACCCTACTGCGTTAAATAGCAAGGGTGCACAATCAATTGTCATTATTTAATATAAGTTCACATATTGTGAACCGCCCTGAGACCCCCAGGTATAGGGTGGTATATAAATTCAATAAATCATCATCATCACCACATGACAATTTACAAACAGCATATAAAATGAGGAAGAGCCATAGCTCAGTGCTAGATCATCTGCCTTGCATGCAGAAGGTCTCAGGTTTAATCCCTTGCTGTTATGTACTGAAGTTCTCACCCTGGGCCAGCAGGGGGATACTGTAGATAGTTATGCAAATGAAGGATCGAAAGTGACGTTCAGTGATTGGATAGTTTTAGAAAGTTGTTACAGTAACAAGGTACTGGAGCTCTATATAAGCAGGCTGACTGAGCCCTTCAGCTCAGTTCAGTTCTGGCCTCAGAATAAAGAAGAGCTGTTTGAAGAATTGCTGTGTTCATAGAATCATAGAGTTGGAAGAGACCACAAGGGCCATCGAGTCCAACCCTCTGCCAAGCAGGAAACACCATCAGAGCACTCCTGACATATGGTTGTCAAGCCTCTGCTTAAAGACCTCCAAAGTAGGAGACTCCACCACACTCCTTGGCAGCAAATTCCACTGTCGAACAGCTCTTACTGTCAGGAAGTTCTTCCTAATGTTTAGGTGGAATCTTCTTTCTTGTAGTTTGGATCCATTGCTCCGTGTCCGCTTCTCTGGAGCAGTAGAAAACAACCTTTCTCCCTCCTCTATGTGACATCCTTTTATATATTTGAACATGGCTATCATATCACCCCTTAACCTCCTCTTCTCCAGGCTAAACATGCCCAGCTCCCTTAGCCGTTCCTCATAAGGCATCGTTTCCAGGCCTTTGACCATTTTGGTTGCCCTCTTCTGGACACGTTCCAGTTTGTCAGTGTCCTTCTTGAATTGTGGTGCCCAGAACTGGACACAGTACTCCAGGTGAGGTCTGACCAGAGCAGAATACAGTGGCACTATTACTTCCCTTGATCTAGATGCTATACTCCTATTGATGCAGCCCAGAATTGCATTGGCTTTTTTAGCTGCCGCGTCACACTGTTGGCTCATGTCAAGTTTGTGGTCAACCAAGACTCCTAGATCCTTTTCACATGTACTGCTCTCAAGCCAGGTGTCACCCATCTTGTATTTGTGCCTCTCATTTTTTTTGCCCAAGTGCAATACTTTACATTTCTCCCTGTTAAAATTCATCTTGTTTGTTTTTGCCCAGTTCTCTAATCTGTCAAGGTCGTTTTGAAGTGTGATCCTGTCCTCTGGGGTGTTAGCCACCCCTCCCAGTTTGGTGTCATCTGCAAATTTGATCAGGATGCCCTTGAGTCCATCATCCAAGTCGTTGATAAAGATGTTGAATAAGACCGGGCCCAAGACAGAACCCTGTGGCACCCCACTAGTCACTCTTCTAGTGACAACTTAACACTTGCATCTCCTGGTAGCGCTGGGAGAGACTCTGTTCCTGGATTGCAGGAGGTTGGACTAGATGACCCTTGGATACCTTCCTGCTCTGTGGTTCTATGAAGCCCTGGAGAGTCGCTGCCAGTCAGTGTAGACAGTACTGAGCTAGATGGACCAAAGGCCGGTTTCAGTATAAGACACATTCCTATGTTCCTATGTAACAGTTTTTTTAATGGTACAAAATGAACACATAAGATGGAGATCTTTCCATCCAGCTGGAAAAAGTTGTTTCTGGGAAGTCCAGACAGTGGGTGCCCCTCATACCATTTCCTTCTGCTGGCAGGTGAAGACCTTATTATTCCCAGCGGCTTTGGGGAGCAGACTGCTTTTAATGAAAGGACTGGTGTTGTGCTGCTTTTATTGGAATTATCAGTATGTTTTAATAGATCTCTCCCATATAGATATAGATATAGATATAGATATAGATATATAGATATAGATATAATTTCAATTTTCAAATTTTTAAAATTATTGTTTGGTGCCCCTATGTTTTTAGTTGTTCCCATTTCATCTTGAGTCCCTGTCAGGGAAAAGGGTGGGGGATATAAACAAATATATAACAATTATGGTGGTGGTGATAATAATATCTAATGAAACAAAGGTTGGTTCAGGGATTAAACAAATCACTTTTGATATTATCTTCAGAGGAAAATGTCTGCAGTACCTTGGCAATGCATGCTTTGGCTGCATTGGTTCTATACACATTTACCTGGGAGTAAATCTCATTGAATTCAGCGAGGTTTGCCGCTGATACTTTAGGATTGTATATTTTTTTTAAAAATTGTAATAGGTAAAGCCGAGAGATAAATTTTGTTGTAGGAGGCATAACAGAGGTTATCCTTATTAACCCTTGTTAAACCCTTCCAGCCAACCAAACAGGCTAGAGCTATATTTCAATATTTACCCCTTGCATGAGAAAATATGGCATTACATCTAATCAAATTGGCCAGAGCTGAACATGCCACATTAAATGTTTGCTCTTCAGCTGTGGAGTTCATTCATTCTGTCACTCTAATTCTTGAACCCAATTTGAAAATAGTTTGCATTATGTGCTATCTCGGAGCTTGATGTGTTTGCCCAATAAACATGGGTTAAATGACCTTCTCCCTGAATGTCACATTGTCACACACACAAAAGTAATTAAGGTGAGGTTAATATGCTTGGGGTGTGTGTGTAAAAAGAGTGAGGAACAATTCCCTTTATTTCTGAAGTTTGGAGATGAACATGAATTGTTATGTAGCCAAAACAGCACCATCTATGCACAAGGAAGAGGTGTGAGCAGATTTTGGGAAACTCCAAAACTGATAAATAAATACAAAGCCTTAGCTGCCTAAATATAGTCCACTGGCCAAGAGTCCAAATGGTTTTACCCTGACGTAAAACACAGCAGAACCTAGTCCCACAATTCTTCCAGGCTGGTGTATCAACTAATGATGGCCCTAACACGTCATATTTTTGAATTATCCCCCATATCAAAAGCTCTTTGCATGTAGCAAACTAACCTATCAAGGACAAGGCAGGAGTAATCTGTCAGTGCTTGTAAAAAGCAAAGAAGAAGAAGAAGAAGAAGAAGAAGAAGAAGAAGAAGAAGAAGAAGGAGGAGGAGGAGGAGGAGGAGGAGGAGGAGGAGGAGGAGGAGGAAAGGGTTCTGACCTCCCTTTGTCTCCTCAGCCTGGTCCTCGGACCCTTGTCGGCACAAAAGAGTCCACGAGAATATCCTTGCAGAGTTTTATTCTTAAAAGTCTTTGTGCAAAACACGACTGAAGGCAGGAGTAATCTTCACAAAGTCCAGTTTCATGCAAGGCAGAGCAAAGAAAGGTAAAAAAGAAAGGAAAGGGGAATCAAAGTTCCATTCAAAGTTCCAAAGTTCCATTCCCAGTACGTTTCTGAGCACAATTGAAAAGTGTTGGTGCTGACTTTTAAAGCCCTAAACGGCCTTGATCCTGTATACCTAAAGGAGCGTCTCCACCCCCATCGTTCTGCCCAGACACTGAGGTCCAGCGCCGAGGGCCTTCTGGCGGTTCCCTCCCTGCGAGAAGTGAGGTTACAGGGAACCAGGCAGAGGGCCTTCTTGGTAGTGGCGCCCGCCCTGTGGAATGCCCTCCCACCAGATGTCAAAGAGAAGAACAACTACCAGACTTTTAGAAGACAGCCCTGTTTAGGGAAGTTTTTAATGTTTAATGCTGTATTGTGTTTTTAATATTTGGTTGGGAGCCGCTCAGAGTGGATCGGGAAATAATAAATTATCATCATCATGGCATCACCAATTTGATGTTTAAAGTGTTAAGTTTCAGGAGACAGGAAACCTGGGCATGGGGAACAAATTGTCAAACCTGGTGTAGGGCAAATCCCTGGGTTCTTATTGCAGATGATGCCATTGTGCCTTAAGGTAAAGGTAAAGGTAAAGGTAAGGGACCCCTGGACGGCTAAGCCCAGTCAAAGGCTACTATGGGGTGCAGTGTTCATCTCACTTTCAGGCCGAGGGAGCCAGTGTTTGTCCACAGACAGCTTTCTGGGTCATGTGGCCAGCATGACTAAACTGCTTCTGGTGCAATGGAACACCGTGACAGAAACCAGAGCACACAGAAACGCCGTTTACCTTCCTGCCGCAACAGTACCTATTTATTTACTAGCACGGGTGTGCTTTTGAACTGCTAGGTGTGCCCTATGCAAATCCCCTTCTCATGGCCACTGAATAAGCAACAAAGCTGGCACAGAATTGAAACAGAGAGCTGCACTTCCATTTCCTTTGTGTAGCTCTCCGTAGCCCTTTTGTGTGTGGAGACCCTTTTGTGTTGCATCTGCTTTCTTTCTTTCTTTCTCTCTCCCTCTTTCTCTTCTCCATTTCCAGGACGCCTCCCTATTGAAACACTCTGGAAACATTTCCGTGCGAACCATTTCAGGGCCGAGATAAATGGCGGCCTGGATGCTGACGCAGCAAAGGCGCGCCCAAGCGTTAGGCCTGTTAAATGGTTTCTGAGCCGGCGGAGCATAGCCGTGCCGCGATAAAAGAAGCACTCCCTGATGGATTGTTAGCGGCGCCCTAACTCTTTACAGGACGATAATATTGACTTCGCATTAGATAAACATGAATCTTCTAAACAAGAAGAGAATGCCTTCGGATTGGTCTCCGAGTTGCGTCTCGCCGTTAAAAGGCAGCAGGACACAGTCGGCAGAGTTTAATTTTAACTGTAATTACCTTTCCCAGTGATGTGCGGAAAGGTAACAAATGAAGCGCGGTGCTGTAACGCAGGGCTCTAAGCCGAGAACCGGGAAGGTCAGGCCCTTCGGCGAGACAATTTTCCTTTTTAAGGAAATTCATTAGCGCCTATCCATCGACATTAAAGAGCCTCTGGGCTTTCAAAGAGGGCGACAATTGGAGCTGAGCTCAGCAAGGTGTTTATGGAGGGAAGAGGGCAGCAGGTGCTTGAAGTCAGGATCGTGTTGTGGCACAGAAACGGGGCAAAAGGGAAGGAACAAAAGCGTGTCCATTGTACTTCCAGACCATTGTGTTCCTGGAGAAAGCAAAGCACATCCCTGGCAGCCTCCAGCAGTATTTCATGTATATGTGCCAAGTCAACGGTTGAGACTGGCGTCAGCACTCAGCATCCTTGGGCATCTGCCAGGATGAAAGATCTGGAGAGAAGCCAAAGGAATTCCACAACCGCCCTCCACCATTTATTCATTAGTGTTTGTATTTTACCTTTCCTCTGTAGAGCTCAAGGTGGTGTATGCAGAGCTCCAAGGAGTTGTTGCACACACTTTGCAGAGTCCGAGCTGCTTGGCTTCAAGGAGGTTGCTGCATCAAGCACCTTCAAACAATGTGTCAGAGACCAGCTGGATGAGGAGGAGGCACCAGCTGGGGAACCCCCAAGGGAACCCCCAGAGGAGGAAGGTTCAGAGCCTGGGGGGTTGGTGGTGGGACACTGAGGAGAGGGCAGAGGCAGAAGATGGAGAGGAGGGACTGGGTGCTGAAGGGAAAACAGGTTTAGTGAGCAGGGAGAGCCCGTGACAGGGAGCAGTTCAGACTCCGACGCTGAAGCAGAGGTGGGGGCTCAAGAGGCTGCTGCAGAATAAAAGGATTCTCTCCCTCCTGCTGAGACAAACTTCCCTCTTCGCTGATCTCCAAGAACATGCAGAAGAATGAGGGCAGAGCAGGTCCACAAATGCAGTTTGAGACTGCTTGGGAAACATCTAGGAGAGACGGAGACTTTGGAAGGGTGAAAGGCAGGGACCTTCATTCCTGGCAACTGCTTCACAGGGTCAAGGCCTACTTGGAAGTGTTGCTGAGTTGTTTGCCGTTTTCTTGAATAAAGAGTTGATGTCAGGGAACTGACATCAGAGGCACGGGAGATTCTGCAGGAGAAGGTCCCAGCACTAGAGGGAGACTCAGCTGGGAAGAAGGGGAAGAGAATGAGTGTAACACCAGGGATCCAGGAGAACAATGGGACAGGGAGGTGCAGGGGCTCCCGGACTCTTTGTTGGAAGTTAGTGAGGAGAGCCCAAGCACCCCACTGCCCACACCCACCCTGCGCAGGAGACTCCCGCGCAGTGAGAGGCGGAGACGATTGGGCATCAAACAACTCTTATGTTGGCAGCGCTTTAAGAAACGCCCACAGACAGATTCTACGAGTGACTAAGGGCAGCCACGCTGAGATGGGCTGTGCAGTCCAGAGGGTTTAACCAGGCAATCTAAGGCTCAAACGGAGCAGGATTACGCACGAGTAACTCCCAACCACTACAGTTGACTTCACTAATAAGGGAGCCCTGTGACTTTCATGCTGACCTGTGTCTGACTCCAGCCCTGACACAATATTCCAACCAGACATCACTCAGAGCGAAGTCCTTCCATCCATATGTCTTGTTGCTGCTGTATCACATGCACAATCCCCAGACTAGACTTTGCCAGCCTGGTGATGATGATGATGATGATTACTATTGCACTGATATCCCACCTTTTCTCCAAAGAGCTCAAGGTTGCAGAGTACATAGTTGTCTTCCCCGCCATTTTACCCTCACAACAACCCAGTGATGTAGTTTGGGCCGAGAAACTGCTACTGGCCCAGGGTCACCCAGGGAGCTGTATGGCCGAGAGGGGATTCAGTCCCTGGCCTCACGGGTCCCAGTCCAACATTCTCGCCACTACATCGCATGGGTGTTTGGGAACTGGCAACAGGTTGGTCAGGGCCTTCAGGTCACTAAGGGGCTGATGGGAGTTGTAGTCCAAAACTTTTGGAAGGCACCAGATGGGGGAAGGCTGCTTTGCACCATCTCTGACCAACATGGAAGCAATCCTGGAAGCAGCAGCATATGAGAACATTTCAAAGAGGACTGAGATCAATTGAAGAGAACGTGGCAGAATATTATAATGAGGCTCCGTTAAACCCAGTGGGGCAAGATGGAGAGGGACAAAACAGAACAGCACAAGTATTATCCTTCCCCAGTGGCCATGCTATAGGCAGCACACAATTCTTCACAGGCATCAATTAATTAAAGCTTCCAACACCCTTGGGAAGGGAGGATTATTAAAGCACACCAAGAGGCACAGCAAAGTGCATACAACAATCACATCACTTTGTTATTAAATATTGATTTATGTATTGAACTCTGCATTGGACAGAGGGGAGAAAAATCCCTGAGTTCTGCCATCTCCATAATATGAATAGTGGGTTGTTGTTTTTCCCCATCGTTGGTATATGGGGAGAGGGCTAGATCCTCAGCTGTTTTCACATTCAGAGTCCCACTAAATGAAGACAACAGTTTACACCAGATGGGCGAGGGACCCCTTCCTTAATTATTTTCCAGGTGGCATCCACATGCTGCAGCTGCCTGATATTTAAACAGGAGGAGAAAGGAGAATCAGATGTGCAGGTTGGGAAAAATACCAGCTTCAGATATTACAGGTAAAAGATCCAAGTGTGAAGAATTATGAGCAATTATCCATCTCACATATCCTACTTGGAACTGGGACAGCCATCAGAAAAACATGGTGCTACTTTCACTTCGACAACAAGTGTGAGTTTGTGGTTTTGCACGTTCCCTCATTGTTGCTTTAGTTCTGAAAGAAGGGGCTAGGCTGGAATCCTTTTCAATGGTCTGCCTGCCTCCATTGCTGCGGGCGGTATAGAATCATAGAATTGAAGAGGTGGAAAGGATGGCAAAGGGTCATCTGGTGAGGTGCATTGCATTTCTCTTGAAACAGTAGCTATTTCTGGATTTGCATCTATGTATGAAAATTACCATATGGAAATTTTACGCAATTGTGCCCTGTTTGGTGATGTGTCTGCAGTGGTGTGGTGTAGTGGTTAAGAGTGGTAGACTTGTAATCTGGTGAACCAGGTTCGCGTCTCTGCTCCTCCACATGCAGCTTGGGCTAGTCACACTTCTTTGAAGTCTCTCAGCCCCACTCACCTCACAGAGTGTTTGTTGTGGGGGAGGAAGGGAAAAGGAGATTGTTAGCTGCTTTGAGACTCCTTAGGGTAATATAAAGCGGGATATCAAATACAAACTCTTCTTCTTCTTCTTCTTCTTCTTCTTCTTCTTCTTCTTCTTCTTCTTCTTCTTCTTCTTTTGCCAGTACACAAGGGAGAGATAGCGTTTTGTAATGGCTAGAGCATGGGTAGGCAAACTAAGGCCCATGGGCTGGATCAGGCCCAAATGCCTTCTGGATCCGGCCTCTGGATGGTCCGGAAATCACCGCATGGATCACCAGCATGCACATTCTTTCCCTCTTCCTCCCTCTCCCTCGCACGGCGGTGGCGGCGGCGCCTCCTCCCTCCCTCCCTCCCTCCCTCCCTCCCTCCCTCCCTCCCTCCTCCTGGCTTCTCCCCGTGCTGCCTAGAAGAGGAAGGGGGCTGGGCTTTGTTGGTGCTAGCAGCAGCAGCAGCAGTGCTCGAGCGGCTGCCATTTTAAGCAGCCACTCTCCAGAGGTCTTTGGCGCACCGCTCATTGTCGTTGTCCCACCGCCAGCCCCTGCCACTTGCAAGGCACAGGCAAGAAGCCACTGGGGCTCGTGGTGCTCTTGCATCTTTTTTTTTCCTTCAAAATATAGTCCAGCCTCCCACAAGGTCTGAGGGACAGTGGACCGCCCCCCTGCTGGAAAAGTTTGCTGACCCCTGGGCTAGAGTGACAGGACTAAGATGTGAGAGCCCAGGGTTCAAATGCTCACTCGCCCATGAAGCTCACTGTGGGAACTTGGGCCCTCACAGAAAAAGGGGAGAAGGCAGAACTACATACCTTTATAAATCTAATAAAATAAAATAAAATGTGGTCACTGTGGTGTAGAACCCATAACGTCAGAAAAACTCTTGCAGTGAGGTTGGAAACCAGTGCTGGGAATTTCCTGGTGTGTCTTGTTTAATGGCTCAGGATCACAATACCTCAAGGACCACCTCTCCCCATATAAACCAGCCCCGGTCCCTGCAATCATTATCTGAGGCTCTTCTTCATATGCCTCCTCCATGAGAGGTCTGGAGGGTGACAACACAAGAACGGTCCTTTTAGCAGCATTGCATGAGCTGATAAGAATGAGCTCCCTTGGTTTGGAGTCGATGGAGCTCGTTCCTCCCTCTGTGTGCCAGGCACACGGAGGTAGAAACAAGTTCTATGGGGTCCACACAGCACAGTGGTCAATGAAGCTCGTTCCTTCCTCGGCTGAAGGGCCCCCCAAATGCGCCTCCTTGGCAAGGGACAGCTCCACCGCCTCTCTGACGCTTCCACCCCAGATCACGCCTGAAGTGGAGAAGCTGCTGCTGCCCAAACCCCAGCCCCAAATGCCAGTCCGGGAATGGCTTCACTCAATGAGGGAACTTTCATAGGGGCACCTGGTTGCGGCCTCTCCAGAAATGTGCCCAGGGCAATGCCCCCCCAGCCCCTTCCCCATGCTATGCAACCGGGGCCTTTTCTCCAGTGGCCCCCCACTTGTGGGATGCTCTCCCCTGGGGGGCTTGCCTGGCACCTTCATTACATATCTTTAGGCACCAGGCAAAAATGTTGCCCTTCATCGAGGTCTTTTGCTGGTAAACATTCTACGCCTTTTAAATATGCATGTTTCTTTTTGTTTTGATTATGTATTTTGTGTTCTCATTTTGTAGTTCTGTTGTTGTGAGCTGCCTAATAATAATAATAATAATAATAATAATAATAGGTTGAGGTTAAGTTGCCAGAAACTTCATGTGAGTAGAATTGACACAAAATACGAATATTGAGAGGAAATGGTTCCTGGAGTTTACGTACGTGTTACGCCTTATTGATCAGGGAACGTCCCAAGGGTGAACGTAAGGAACGGAGCTGTGAAATTCAATTATCATGGTTAGCACCATTTTGGTCTCTTCAACAATACGGAATATAAAGCTAGGATCTCATTTTCTTCAGTCTATGAACCACATGACACACACCCTCCAGTTTTCTTCAAGGAAAAGGACTGAGAAAGCTTTGAATATTCTGTGCTTCTGCAGCCCAAGAAACAGAATGATGCTTCAAAAAAACTGAAAAGTCTTCAATCCAGCCCTTTCCTATAGATAAAAATCCATTATTTCATGATAACTTATTGGCTGGTGTGAGCAGTGGGGGGAGGGGGGTAACCAGGATGTGATTGGAACTGAAAGCCATCCACTTTTATTTATCCCTGCTTCTCTGATTTAAAACGGAGCCTGGCTGTGTGCAGATGATAACTGTGAGCAAAGGTTGACATCAATTGGGAACTCTAGGACGAGCTGTCTCCGTGTGGGGGAAAATATCACCTTCTTTAAAAAAAAAATTTAAAAAAATAGATGCTGAGTGACACTGACAAAATAGACAAGGCAGCCTGGATCAATGACATAAAAAATAGTTGTCACCCAGTGATTAGCGAACTATCACTTATAATAATCTCCTTCAATATGCTCCTTGGAGGATAACATTTGATTATTTGAACACATCAGAATGTTAATTATGGCTGGAGCCTGCATTTCGAGACTCATTTGTATTTTTTACAGTATGTGACATTTCAAAGCTTGAGGTAATTTTCGACATCTTATTAGGTGTTTGAAATTCAATTTGTAGCCTTAGCTTCAAACAGCAGACTTTTTAATTTAGCAGCTCTTTAGTTAGAGTGGGCTGGATATGGAATAATCATTAGGGAAGTAGCCACATAGATGTTGGAAAACTCCTGGGAATAAGCCTCTCAATCGATCCCCCTTGAAAAGACAGATACATACATATGCATACATTTAGTCGCAAACTGAGATATAAACTCAGCTCCTTCTTGATTTACAAATGATTTATCCAAGAGGTCTGTGGATGGTGGGTTTTTTAATAAAAAAAAAACTACAAAAATTCCACAAAGTCAGTAGACTATGACTGGTGAAGTGATAAAATATCTGAAACACAAAGCACCATTATCTTACAATATAAATTTACTTTACTCAAGTCATGGTTACTTTACTCTGTAGCCATCTCTATTTTTTTTAAAAAAAATAATTCATATTCAATTATCATAAACATATGTACAAACTAACACAGAACTTTACACAAAGCATATTCAGTATTTAAAAAACTAATTACAGAGATGCAATTACATATAGCCACGTTTTTAAGATGAGTCTATGTAGCCCAACCACAATGAGGAGGGAGTCAGGGGAGAAGTATTTTTATGATTCTCCCTTTTTGTATAATAAAAAAAGGAGCCCAGTCCACGTCAAAACTGTCCAATATGGTTTTGCCCTGGACTACATCTCTATGTCTGACTCTAGACAAACAGATGAAGCGATGTTTCATACATTAATAAACCATGCCTCCCTCATAGGAACTTTTGATGATTTCCAGTATCGGGCTACAGTGGTACCTCATGTTAAGTACTTAATTCATTCCAGAGGTCCGTACTTAACCTGAAACTGTTCTTAACCTGAAGCACCACTTTAGCTAATGGGGCCTCCTGGTGCCGCTGTGCCGCCAGAGCACGATTTCTGTTCTCATCCTGAAGCAAAGTTCTTAACCTGAAGCACTATTTCTGGGTTAGCGGAGTCTGTAACCTGAAGCGTATATAACCTGAGGTACCACTGTATTGCCAATCTGGCTGCTGATAGTAGTACAGGCACTAGATTTTTACAAGTTATAGGAGGATTAACATCATTCTCTAAACATTTGCTAAAGATTTTGCTCATCTCTCCAACCTATTTGCTTTCCAACAGCGAACTTGGAGCAACCAGTGCTATTTTTTTAGAAAAAGAGGTGCCGAAACTCACCATGAACGCCTCTCTCTTTCTCTTAAAGGTGGCAATGGCACCCACCTGAGAGGTGCCAGAGCTGAGTTCTGGTTAGGGAAAGGAAAAAGGAAAAACCCTGTGCAGTCTCATCAAGCTTGGCTACATCTCACGAACCATGTATGGTAGCCAGTAAACCTCCTGCCTTTATTGCCTACTTTGGACTGCAAAAACTGAACCAGCGAGCTGGGGTGGCAGGAAAGAATCAAGCAACTAACAGGTAACTTGGTACGTCAAAAAAACATTCCAATCCATTCTACAGGATTGTGGCACCATGGAAGCACAGTGTGAAACCTCACTACAGTGGAACCTCGGTTCTCGAATGTCTCCATTGACGAACGTTTTGGAACCGGGATGCCGAAAACCCGGAAGTAACCGCTTCAGTTTTCGAATGATTTTCAGAAGCTGAACATGCCATGCAGCTTCCATGTTGAGTTTCCCTATTGTATTGAGGCTTCCACTTTCAATTTTCGGTTTTCCAACGTTTCAGAAGTCCAACGGTCTTCCGGAACGGATTACGTTTGAAAACCGAGGTTCCACTGTATTATTTTCCCTCAGACTGCGCAATGGGGCCAACTATGGCCACATCAACACCATGCATTTAAAGCACTACGATACCACTTAAAATAGTTGTGGCTTCCCCCCAAGAAAAATAATAATTCTGGGACCTGTAGGGTAAGCGTAAGGGTGCGGAGAGTTGTTCGGAGACTCCCTGTTCCCCTCAGAGAGCTACAGTCAATGTCTCTTCCCAGAAAACACTGGGAATTGTAGCTCTGTGAGGGGAATAGGGAACTCCTGTCAACTCTTGGCACCCTTCACAAACTACAGCTCCCAGAATTATTTAAATTTATAGTGTGGATAGGGCTGGGGAAAGGAAGAATTGGGCTTGTTGCTGAGTTTCACAGTCTGGCCACGTGGCTGGTGCCTAGAAGTTCTAGAACTCATTTTGCTGGCAAAAGCAGAGAAAGAGAGAGAGGCCCGCTTCTGATCGACACTGATTTTACCAGCAGGTGTTTCTATGGTGATGAAAGTAAGTGAGGATTTACGGATTAGGAGGATAGAATCTGGACAGCTTTAAAAAAGGCTATGAACAACATATTAAAAGGGAATCTTTCCAGTTAAAAAATATTGATTTTTAGGCTGCGCTGACCTTTCGCGTTTTCAGCACAGATTCTCTTAGAATGAACTCCCCCTCCCCATATTATTATTTTTATATATAAAAAAACGGAACTGGATTTACTAACCTTTTAATTTAACATTTCATATCGAGTTGGGAGAAACAGCAAGATAAAGAGCTGTTAGGGGAAAACAGCACAAAAATAAAGCCCCACATGGCAATGCTTGGTTTAGATTTTCCTCCTTTTATGTATATCTTTCCATCATAATTCTATTTGTGTGCTGTGGTGGGGGCTGGGGAGGATTTTTGAAGGTTATTCTTCCAGCAGATTTCATGCGTCTCACAATACTTTTGTGCTTAGCAACGTATAATATTTATTGCATTTACTAAGGCTGTTAAAATAATTTTGGCATTCATATGAAGACTGATCCTATGCGGTACAGTTGTACCTAAACTTTCTGATTTATTTTTTTTTAAATGCCATTTTTATTTTATTTTTTATTTTATCTTTAAGTGCTCAAAGCACTACTGATACAGTGGTACCTCAGGTTACATACGCTTCAGGTTACATACGCTTCAGGTTACAGACTCCGCTAACCCAGAAATAGTGCTTCAGGTTAAGAATTTTGCTTCAGGATGAGAACAGAAATCGTGCTCTGGTGGCGCAGCGGCAGCAGGAGGCCCCATTAGTTAAAGTGGTGCTTCAGGTTAAGAACAGTTTCAGGTTAAGTACGGACCTACGGAACGAATTAAGTACTTAACCTGAGGTACCACTGTACATCATCCCTTTATGGAGTAGCCAGCTAATTGTGGTGCGATGGCTAAAGTGCTGTTGGACTAAGACCTCAGAGAACAAAATCCTGACACCCTGGTAAGCAAGGTGCTCTGCCTCATTTCCAGGGTCTTGGGGAGGTTGTGTGAAGCCTCCGAAGGCTTCAGTGAGATTTTGTGGGGCTCTCGTGAGATCTTGCTGGAACCCAGAAGCTGCTGAAGCCACTTCTCCTTGTGGGAATGTTCAGTGTGGCAGGAGATTATATATTGTTGTCAGAGCTGCTTCCAGATCCTAGCTCACAGAGGATCACGCTAGCCAGCGATCATTAAGTAAAAGTCTTTATTGAGTTACAATTTCCATTCTCAAGCTGCTGCGTGCAACTCTACGTCTAATGGCTAGATCGGCGAAGTCCCGTCTGAGTCTCCGCCCCTTGCGCACCAACTTAATATCCTAGCCCTGCTCCACCTTTTCCGCCTGACTGTTCTCCTCTGGGTCCCTCTGCCCCCCGGGGTCTCTTCCTTCCTGGATTCTTCTGACGCCGACCCCCCGGACTCTCCTGTCTCCTTGCGCCGGGCTTTAGGACCTGGCTCTCTTTCAGGGCTGCCTACTGCGTCACTTCCCTGTGCATTTGAACTTGGCGCGCGCGCCCAACCTTCCACTTTCCGTCTGACCGTTTCTTCGCTCCCCGATGGAGGTGTGGCCACTCCTGACTCATGCCCTCCCCCCTGTTGTGAGCTGCCAGCGCTTGATCCCTGGCTCTCTTCCTCTTCCCTGCTCTCTGGCGGTGACGCAGGTCCCGATTTCCAACTGCTCTCCTCTGAGTCCCCTCGGGCTCTATCTCCCTGGGGTGTCCCCCTAGGCTCCCCCCTTGCCCTGGCCACTGGTGCTCCTTTCTGTGAATCTTCTGATTCACTGGAAAGACTCGGAGATCTCGGGTCGTCGTCATCACTCATCTTTTCCTCTGCCTCCTCCCCCTCGCTCTCTGTTTCCTCCCTTGCCCTTGCCTCTGCTCCTGAACCCCTGACATCCATCCCCCCCTCGAAGCCCCCCGTTCCCCCTCCCCTCCTTCCGGTGCGGGAGCTGGGTGCTGCTGCGGCAGAGGGACGAACGTCGGATACCGTTTGCTTCCCGTGGTGGACCTCCATTTGAAGTCTCCCGGTTCTTCCTCCCTGCTCTCGTCGACGACGGTCACCTCCGCGTCCATCTCTGTGCCGCCGTGCTCGAAACCAAGTTCGTCCCCGAAAACGTCCATGTCCGTCTCTCCCTCACTGCCTCCTGGCGGCGTTGCTCGTCCGGGACCTTCCAGCCACCTCTTGCGCCACTGCTCCTCTGGTCTATCGTCCCACCAATACGAGGGTTCTGAGGCAGATCCCGAGGGTGACCCCTCCGGGGAACGGGCATCTCGTATCGGGTCCTCGTCCGAGTCGAACCCCCGGAACATGCTTGCAGAAAGTGTGGGAGTGAAAAGCCAGTCGTCGAAAAGGTCTGCTGGCATTGGTCTATGTGGGAAGAGGGCATGAAACTCGTCCTTGAGCAGAGGTTCGTCCAAGGCGTAGCCCGGCACCCAGCTGTTCGCACTGGCCGGGGTGCCCTCCTTGGCGAGAAGGTATTCTACTCCCTCTTCCCCCCACCTGGAGTCCAAAATTTCCGTGACTTCGTTGATGCGCTCCTCCTGTGCCACTCCCGCGTGCCCGGTTCTTTCCCTGAGCGGACTCGGCGCCGTTCCGGGTTCCTGAAACCTGTAGGGAGTGAGCACCGATTTGTGGAACACCGGATGCATTCTGGAACCCTCCGGAAGCGCCAGCCTGAAAGCCACCGGGTTGACCTGCTCTTCGACTTGGTAGGGCCCCAGTTGCTTATGCCCTAGTTTCTTCTTGGCCAACGACCTGGCCGGCACTGCGTGGGCTGCTAACCAGACCCAGTCTCCCACATGGATCTCTTCGCCAACCCTTCTGTGTTTGTCCGCCTGCACCTTGTATGCGTGTTTGGCCAGCTCCAGGTGCCGCCGCAGCTGATCGTGGACCTCCTGCAACTCCGACGCGAACGCATCTGCTGTCTGCGGCTCCCCCTCCACCATTCTTTCCAGTCCCGGGAAGGTTCTGGGGTGCCTCCCGTTGTTGGCGAAGAACGGCGTGACCCCCGTGGACACGTGCTTCGTGTTGTTGTAGGCGAACTCGGCGAGCGGCAGGTAATCCACCCACGTCGCAGGCTGTTGATTCGCATAGCATCTCAGGTACTGCTGCATGATGGCATTGACCCGCTCCGCTTGCCCGTTGGTCTGCGGGTGTCTCGCCGACGCCAGATTGATCTTGACGTTTAGGAAGCCCATCAGCTTCTGCCAGAAATTCGAGATGAACTGCCGCCCGCGGTCGGACAGAATAGACCGTGGCAGACCGTGAACCTTGAACACGTGGTCTATGAACAGTTTGGCGGTTTGTTCCGCCGTGGCCACCTTCGCACACGGGATGAAATGTGCCATCTTGGAGAACAAGTCCACCACCACCAGCACGGCCGTCTTGCCCCTCGAGCTGGGCAGATCCGTGACAAAGTCCAGGGCCACTCTCTCCCATGGTTCGACCGGAGTTTGCAGCGGTTCCAACAGTCCGGCCGGCGGTCTGTGCACTGGTTTGGCCCTCTGGCAGGTGTCGCACCTCGCCACGTAGTCCGCGACCTCCCCTCTCATTCCGGGCCACCAGAAATCCCTGGTGACTAATTCCACCGTCTTCTCCTTGCCAAAGTGCCCGGCAGTGGGCGCGTCGTGCAGCTGATGCAGTACCTTGGCGCGAAGTTCGTCTCCCGGCACGTAGATGGCCCCTTTACGGATGAGCAATCCATCTCTCAGCTGGAACCCGTCGGTCGCTGCCGTGCCCCTTTGCACCTCTGCCATCTTTGCTTGCGCGAAGGAGTCATTCTGCAACGCTCGTCGCACCGCCTCCAGGTCCACTGTCGCCGCAGCGCACGCCCAAACTGTTGGTGCGAAGATGTGCATGGCGGCCACTGGCGTGGCGTCCTCCAGATACTGTGGCTTACGGGAGAGCGCGTCCGCCATGATGTTGGTGTCCCCCGGGACATACTCTATTTGGAAGTCGAAGTTCGCAAAGAACTCAGCCCAACGTATCTGCCTCTGATTCAGGAACTGTGCCGTGCGCCAGTGCTCCAGATTCTTGTGGTCCGTGCAGACCTGCACCGTGTGCTTGGCGCCGATCAGGAAGTGCCTCCACGCTTTGAATGCTGCATGAATGGCCAGCAACTCCCTGTCCCAGATGGTGTAGTTCTGGTCGGACTTGCTGAGCTTCCTGGAGTAAAACGCCCCCGGCCGCCAAACCCCCTGCGGGTCTCTCTGCAGCAGGACTGCTCCCACGGCTCTGTCCGAGGCGTCTGTCTCGACCCTCATCGGCCTGCTGGGGTCGACATGCAGCAGCTGCTCTTCCGACGCGAAGAGACGTTTGAGTGCCTGAAAGGACCGCTCCGCCTGCTCCGTCCAGATGAACTTCTTTTTCTTGGAGCTAAGCGTGTCCGTGATGGCCGCTGTCTGCATAGCGAAGCCTTTGATGAACTTGCGATAGAAATTCGCGAAGCCGACAAATCGTTGGACCTCCTTCCGGTTGCGCGGGCTTTTCCAATCCAACACCGCTCGAACCTTGGCGCTGTCCATGGCGAGCCCCTTGTCAGACAACTTGTAGCCCAGAAAATCCACCTCCGTCACGTCGAATTGGCACTTCTCCAGCTTGGCGTAGAGCCTATGCTGCTGCAGCCTGCTCAGCACTTCCTTGACGTGTCTGTCATGCTCCTGCTGCGATTCCGAAAAGATCAGGATGTCATCTAAGAAACAGACGCACGTCTTGTAGAGGAGCCCCGCCAACACGTGATGCATGAACGCTTGAAAAACGTGGGAGCCATTTTGCAATCCAAAAGGCATAACTCTATACTCGTAGGTGCCCAGTGGCGTGAACATGGCTGTCTTCCACTCATCTCCCTCCCGCATGCGAATGAGGTTGTACGCCCCCCGCAGGTCTAACTTGGTGAACACGCTGCCCTTCCGTACCTTTGCGAGGAGGTCGTCGATTCGGGGCATGGGGAAGTCCGATGGCTTGGTCACACTGTTTAAGATGCGATAGTCCACGACCAGCCTTTTTTGGGGCGTGTCCCGCTTCTTAACAAAGAATACAGGACTGCCCCCCGCTGCCTTGGACTCCCGGATGAAACCGCGCTCCAAATTATGATCTATGAACTCTTTGAGTTCCTGCAGTTCGTCCTCAGACATGGAATACGGCTTCCCTTTAGGCAGCGCCGCCCCCGGCAGCAGGTCAATTTTGCAGTCATATGGTCTGTGGGGGGGTAGCCTGTCTGCCTCCTTCTCGCAGAAAACCTCCAAAAATTCTGCGTACTTGTGGGGAATCGCTTGCAGCGTGCCTAGCAGCAGCTGTGACTCCTCTTGCTCTCCTTCCTGCCGGGGCATGATGCAGTGTTCAGCACAAAAGGAAGAGCCGAAGGTCAGCTGCCTCTGGTACCAAGCCAGCGTCGGGCTGTGCTTGTCCAGCCAACTCATGCCCAATACAATAGGCGTGTCCGACAGTTGAGTGACGTTGAAGCTGATGATTTCCCTGTGATTTCCAAGCCGCAGCACCATAGGTGGCGTCTGCTTCACCACTTGCCCCCCTAGCAGCTCCCTGCCATCCACCGTGACAACCTGCAGGGGCAGCGTGGCAGGCAGCAACTGTATAGCGTGCCGGTCGACAAAGTCCTGCCCTATGAAGTCTGCATTGCTTCCCGAGTCGACGGTGATTGGCACATCCATGGTGATTCCATTGGGTAGCTGGAGCGATGCGGTGAGCCTCACTACTGGCTTGGGCGGGAGGGGGTCCATGGGCTGTAAAATCCCTGGGGACTGCTTCACTGACACGTCTGGCTGGGCCCCAGTGCCTCTTCCTCCAGCCAGACATCGTCGTTTCCCTGCTGTGGTTCTCCTTGCTGCGTTGCTGCAGTCACCATTGCTGAGGCTGCAGTGTGCTTGTGGAGCCTCCGGGGACACTCTTTCGCCATATGCCCTGGATCCTCGCAGATATAACACTTCCTGTTCCCTCTAGGAGGCTTCGCTTTCACTGCTGCCGGTGCTAGGGCTCTGGCTGCTGACTGAGCCCTTGCACTTCCAACCTCCATCGGTTCCACCCCTCCCCCTGTTGGAGGCGTGGATTGCGCACGCGCTGCTTCTCTGGGAAGGAAGGAGGAGCCCCTGGCTGGTTCGCGCCCGCTACGCCCTTCGTCCCTGCTCCACGGACGTTCTTCCAGCCGCACCCCCACCGCCAGCGCCCTCTGAACGATCTCCTGCGTGGTCCGGGGTCTCTCCCCCCTCGCAATTTCATCTTTAACCGAGCTGTGCAATCCCTCCCAAAACAGGTCTCTTACAGGAGCCGAATCTCTGTCCCATTCCAGGGCACTGACCAAGGCGAAAAAGCGTGCATGATACTGCCTTACGCTGGCCCTCCCTTGTTTCAATCCATGTATCTGCTGCCGAGCAAGATCCACGTCAATACTTGATAAGAAACATCCATCCATCGCTTTAATAAAGGCATCCGCATTTTGGAGCGCCGGATCCCCATCCCTCCACAAATTGCGCAGCCATGCTTTAGCATCTCCATGCAAATGAGACATGATGAATCCCACTTTCTCTTGCTCATCTCTAAAGTCTCTTTTCAGCAGTTGCAGTGCACACATTACATCTGCTCTAAAGTTGGGGTACTGTTGCAGATTCCCATCGAAGTGAGAGACCAGACCGCCTGTTCGTCTCGCCAACTCAATTCCCTCCTGTTTGGGTGTCAGTTGCCCTTGCTTAGTAAGCATGTCCAACCTGATCTGGAGATCCCTGCAGGCGGCAGCTGCCTCCTCCTCTCTCTTCCTGGATGCGAGAGCCTCGGCATTCAGTTGTGACACTGCTTCTCTGAGTTCCGCTATCTGCTGCTCAGCCGTCATGTCGTCTGCCGTTCGTGAGCTCGCTAGTAGGCACCTGCTTCTCTCCTCTCCTCGAGGCTGTAGATGCCCACAATTAAGGAGACGGGACTTACTGTCAGAGCTGCTTCCAGATCCTAGCTCACAGAGGATCACGCTAGCCAGCGATCATTAAGTAAAAGTCTTTATTGAGTTACAATTTCCATTCTCAAGCTGCTGCGTGCAACTCTACGTCTAATGGCTAGATCGGCGAAGTCCCGTCTGAGTCTCCGCCCCTTGCGCACCAACTTAATATCCTAGCCCTGCTCCACCTTTTCCGCCTGACTGTTCTCCTCTGGGTCCCTCTGCCCCCCGGGGTCTCTTCCTTCCTGGATTCTTCTGACGCCGACCCCCCGGACTCTCCTGTCTCCTTGCGCCGGGCTTTAGGACCTGGCTCTCTTTCAGGGCTGCCTACTGCGTCACTTCCCTGTGCATTTGAACTTGGTGCGCGCGCCCAACCTTCCACTTTCCGTCTGACCGTTTCTTCGCTCCCCGATGGAGGTGTGGCCACTCCTGACTCATGCCCTCCCCCCTGTTGTGAGCTGCCAGCGCTTGATCCCTGGCTCTCTTCCTCTTCCCTGCTTTCTGGCGGTGATGCTGGTCCCGATTTCCAACTGCTCTCCTCTGAGTCCCCTCGGGCTCTATCTCCCTGGGGTGTCCCCCTAGGCTCCCCCCTTGCCCTGGCCACTGGTGCTTCTTTCTGTGAATCTTCTGATTCACTGGAAAGACTCGGAGATCTCGGGTCGTCGTCATCACTCATCTTTTCCTCTGCCTCCTCCCCCTCGCTCTCTGTTTCCTCCCTTGCCCTTGCCTCTGCTCCTGAACCCCTGACAATTGTTTATTACTATCCTTCCTAACTTGAGCTAGCAAGTTCCTTTACTTAGCAGAGTTTACATTCCCCTTCTCACGCACAGCAGAAAACTAGTTGCAAACTCGTGTGAGTTTCTTAAGACAATACGCACTTCAATCTGGCTTGTCCAGACTGAAATGTGTTCTAATATTTTCCTGGTAAGACCCCTTGAATCCCTCCTAAAAGAATAAAGACACCACAGTCTTATTCATAAGCAATAAAAAGAAAGTTTACTCACAATCAGCACAGTGTGATCCCTGAAGGGAGACTTTAGGCTTAAAGTTACAAGCATATACAAACAGGTTTACCTCATATGTGGGTTGACCTAGTGACTGCAGTTAGCAGTCTGGGAAGTTTGCAAGATGGAAAGAAGATGGAAAAGATAGAGAGTGGCAGCATGCCTTGTCCTTTTATCAGGTCCGGAAAACTCATGCCCACCCACTGGTCACAAGAAAGGATGCTCCAGGCCAGGCGGAACAGGAAGTTTCGACTGGGTGGACTGAACATTTCCTTGCATGTCCACTCTAGGAAAACAAGGAATGTTGTTCTTGACTGCTCTCAGTGGATTACATCCCACACTCCTCACTTCTCTGGCAGCAGCAGGTGCTTGCTTGCAGAGCTGCCCCTTGGATTCTGTCACCTGAGGCAGCTGCCTCAATCTGCCACACGGATGGACCAGCCCTCGGCTTAGCTGGAGTCCTGATAACTGTCTAAGGATGCTGTTGCCGGGCTTGCTCACTGCACCTGTATAACAAACACCAGAATTCAGGCAGATATTTCCTGATTCACATGGGCCGTGTGTGTGTGTGTGTGTGTGTGTGTGATTAGCCACTTGCCAGCTGTCTAGCAGTGTGGGCTTCCATTTTTCATTTAGGTAAGTGTGCCTCTGGCAAAGGAGTGATCTGGGTGCTTTGTTATGGGCAACAAACCATGATTCAGCAGCTCATCCATCCTCCCAAATTGTTTGAAGGCAGTTTTTCCACCTCCAAGCATTACCTCCATGCCAGCAAAAGTTTCACCTGCTTAATTTCTCCACATCGAGGCACAAGAGGAAAGCTTTTTTAAAGACTTCTCTCTCTCTCCACACACACAAACACACACACAGTGGTACCTCGAGTTACAAACACCTCACGTTACAAATGCTTCAGGTTACAAACTCCACTAACCTGGAAGAGTTACCTCAAGTTGAGAATGGAATGAGAACGGAAATCGTGTGCCGGCAGCACAGCAGCAGCAAGAGGCCCCATTAGCGAAAGTACACCTCTAGTTAAGAACAGTTTCAGGTTAAGAACGGACCTCTGGAATGAATTAAGTTTGTAACTAGAGGTACCACTCGTGTGTGTGTGTGTGTGTGTGTGCGTGTGCGCGCGCGAGCGCACTGCAAGGAAATAAAGAGAGGTGGCCTGTAACATAACAGTTTGAAGGTAAGATTGCAGATGTTCAATCAACCTCTCCTTCCTTCTCGTGAGACCTAAAGGGGAGTCAAAAGCCAATGGGAAATCAGTCCCATTGGGTCTCCATTTCCGAGTACAATTCAAAGTGTCGGTGCTGACCTTTAAAGCCCTAAACGGCCTCAGCCCAGTATACCTGAAGGAGCATCTCCACTCTCATCGTTCTGCCCGGACACTGAGGTCCAGCACTGAGGGCCTTCTGGTGGTTCCCTCACTGTGAGAAGTAAGGTTACAGGGAACCAGGAAGAGGGCCTTCTTGGTGGTGGAACACCCTCCCATCAGATGTCAAGGAAATAAACAACTATCTAACTTTTAGAAGACATCTGAAGGCAGCCCTGTTTAGGGAAGTTATTAATGTCTGATGTTTTATTGTGCTTTTAATTCTGTTGGAAGCCACCCAGAGTGGCGGTGTATGTATAAATAAATAAATAAATGTGATGATGATGATGATGATGATGATGATGATGAAGCACTAAGCTTGGATCCAATTCAGTGCTTTGTGGACCTGTGTCAGAAGACTACCACAGTCAAAGGGCATTGGCCTTCATTCTCCAGCCACCTTGCATTACAATTGTACATTACTGTCATTTTATTTTCCCATCTGACTGACTGCACATGTAACATCAAAAGCGAATAGAAGAGGAAGCAGAACTGTACCTGCTAGACTTGCCCCAAAGTCTGCAAAAGAGCCTATGTGTACAGTGGTACCTCGGTTTAAGTACTTAATGGAAATCGTGGAGGTCCGTACTTAACCTGAAACTGTTCTTAAACTGAAGCACCACTTTAGCTAATGGGGCCTCCTGCTGCTGCCATGCCGCCGGAGCCTGATTTCTGTTCTCATCCTGAAGCAAAGTTCTTAACCCGAGGTACTATTTCTGGGTTAGTGGAGTCTGTAACCTGAAGCGTCTGTAACCTGAAGCATCTGTAACCCGAGGTACCACTGTATATAGATTCTGGGTGGGGTCAGGAAGCTTCCACATAGCAAGTCAGATAACTGCCTGCAGTGAGTCACCAGGCTTTCTCATGGCGGACCTTCCCAATCATGCCTGGGCATTGAGCCTGGGAACTTCTGCATCTGCAAAGCCACTGCATCTGCCACTGAGCTGAATCCCTTCAAGGACTTGTCCGGTTTAAGGTGACATGTGAACAGACTTACTGTTTCCTTTTGATGCGATCTGTCCAGCGTTGCTTATGGGAGACGCAGGCGGAATCCACATCTCTGTGTATCAGAGCAGTAAAATGGCCTCTGCGTGACACAGTGCCTTCCACACTGATCTGCACTGTTTGCCTCCCAGATTTGCCTGGCGGAAATGCCAATTTGCATATGAAACGGCACGTTTCCCATCTCGCATTAATCGCTACTTCATTTCTGCTCGATTTCACCCGGTTTCATGGTGCATGCCTTTTTGTCACAGAGGAAACAGTTATACATTTTCTGGTGGTGCTTTTTTAAAGTGCACACAGACACATTCTTCTCTGGGCCCTTCTAGATGTCCCTCCCACTGCGCATTCATGATGATTTAGGTTCTTGATGGTAGCAGTGACGTGATCCCTCTTTCAGTACAGTTTGCAAAGGTTTTGAGGTGGACCTGCTGCTTCATTTCCAACCAGTGCATGTGTCGATCTGGAACCCCCTGCTATACCTTTTCATACCACAAATGTGTATGCGTGTTTGTTCATTTCTTCTGCGGCACCTTAGTGCAAGGGCGCACCTCCAGAGGGCAATAAGGCAGTAACACCAGGGATGCATAGCAGAACAACTAATACAGTGTATTATTACTAGTTTTGTGTATGGGTGTCACTGCATAATGTATCATTATTGCGTCACTGACATGTTGCAGAATACACCTTTTCCCTCTACTCTGTGGAGTGGCTCAGTATTAGTTTCAGTTTGCCACTGTGCAGCTGCTTTGGAGTCACAAGACTGATTACATTCCACACATTCCATACTGTTGGAAGTCTCAGGGGAGATGGGAGACGGATGTGACATTACTGGTTTCCTGTTCCTTTGCTTGTTTCAGTTGCTCTCTGCTCTCACAGAGAGAGGATGTGTTTGCTGTCTGCGTAGTTAGTAATAAAACTCCTAGCAATGTAGCCAAAGCCTCTCCTCTCTTCCCTGTGCTGGAAACTCTGATGAATGGGGGATGTGCCTGGAGCCTTATCAGAGGCTCAGATCGTCAATCACGTCGGAGGCAATTTTGAAGGACTCGGCCGGAGGATGATGAGCTTTATCAGCTCAGAAGAACAGAGATCCCGACACTCAGTACCTGAAAACAAGTTATGGCTAAGTGGTCTCAGTCCAACTGTGTGCATGTATAGCAACCAGAGCTTATCACCCTCCCTTTCAGACAATCTACCATTGTACCAAGCAGCTATTCAGCAAGAAGGTGGAGCATAAATACAAATCCCAGGTCCATGACCCCTTGGTGCAGGTAGGGCAGGCATAGACAAACTCGGCCCTCCAGATGTTTTGGGACTACAATTCGCATCATCCCTGACCACTGGTCCTGTTAGCTAGGGATCATGGGAGTTGTAGTCCCAAAACATCTGGAAGGCCTAGTTTGCCTATGCCTGCGGTAGGGCCCCAAAGTAACTGCTGCCCCATCCAAGTAAGCAGCAGCGATTCCTGTGTTGGTGACATAATTCCATTCCTCTGCCCTCTGTGTGTGGCACTGCTAGGTATTCAACTTTATTCTCAATGCAAATTTTTAAACATTTCAACCAACTTCACCCCTTCCCAAAATTAATATAGCTTTCGTCTCTTAAATGCCATTTTAAAATTTGTTTATTATATTGCAATAGTATCTTTCCATGAAAAAAATTTGGAGCTCACCACTGTAACGGTGTAGAATGAGCTCCCAATTTCCATGGAGCTATAGATTATAAAGGACTTTAGTTCCTTCCCTCGTTGCTTCACTTCCTTAGCCTGTCCCTCACTCTGGTGTTTTAAAGAGTCGCGCTTGATCTACCCATGCAAGAGAACAAGGTAGGGATTATTTATTTATTACACTTATATTCTACCTATTCTCCAAGGGGCTGAAAGCAGCTACATGGTTCTCCTCCATTTTAGCCTCACAACAGCCCTTAAGCTGACAGGTGGTGACTGGCCCAAGGTCACCTAGTGAGTTTCCTGCCTGAGGAGTGATTTGAGCTGACTTTCCCATATCCTAGTTCAACACGCTGCACCACACTGGTGCTGAATTATGTGGTAGAGACCTGAAGTAACAGGAACCAGGCACTTTTTGTTATCACACTATGTACATACATACATAAAATGGCTTGAAGCAGAAAGCTAGCATAGCTGGGACTCTCCTTGACACACTCCTTCTCTACTTCTGGGGAGTTTCTTTATAGCAGGAGAAACGTGTTGTCATTCCTCCAGCCAGATTGCGTAGTCTACCATGCTATCCCAGGGCTCTGCCGCTTCGTTCTGCGGCTAGTCATCCATCTAGCCTCAACAGCCAGCTGGTCAACTCTTTTTTTTCCTGGCAAGTGCCAAGGCTGGCTCTGTCAACGTTTGTACATAATGTAGAAATATGGTTCTTGTATATCCCAGGAAATGTGCACAAGTCCCCGTCCCCCCTTTGTGGATGGGTGATGTGCACATCCCAGGGGATGTGCACAATGGCTGGTTATTATGCACATTAACCACTCCACTTCCCTTCTCTTTTAGAGATATATATTTTGCTGTGACCTTCCCCCCTCCTTCCCAGTGGGCAGTTTGAAATGCAAGGATTTCCATTCATGTGGAGAATTCATGTAGCCAAAGTAGCGACTGTACTCCTCTGTGTGACATTTCATCCTCTCTCTCTCTCTCCCTGGCACAAGCAACTCCATGGAACTTGAAAGCCAAAGTACCTCTTTCAAAAGCGGCTTTCATTCCCCCCCCCCCCTTTGTAGGCACAGTGTCCCCTCACTGCTCCGTATAATAAGCGAGCCGTCCATGACCACCCCTCCAATCTGCCAAGCCACAGCGCCGGAGCCGGCTGAGCTCTCCACACCGCCAGGCCTCGGCCGTGCTCCTCGCTCGCTGACCTGTGCCTCGCCGCTATTACAACAGCACATTACATCCCTGCACGGCCAAACCATTTCCTGCACAGACACCGAATTTATATAAAAGGCTTTCCTGGGCTTTCATCAAAATCTGGGTTGCAGGCCTATTTCATAACATTAATTCTCTCCCTCGCCGACTGCCACATCAATTCGGTACTTTATAAACTATTTCAGGGATCCGATTTATCAGGCCTGACAGAGCCTTGCGCCGAAATAAACAGCCACTGCCTCAGCCAAGCTCGCTCGGTGTCTCCTATTTATCATTATTTAATTCAAGGGCCTAAAATTCTCTGACATTATTAATAGTAAGATGAATCGCTGGGAAACTACAGAATCTGTGACCAACCAGGCTGAAATAATCCATTTTGGGGGAAATGTCTACTTGGAATTGCATTCCCTGATGGGTAGGCCTCTCAGTCATTAGCAACTCTATATGCATGGGTGGGGAGGTATTGAAGCATGAAGTCCCCATAGAGTTGAAGACTTCAAGTACGATTCTCTCCTCAGAAGCTAACACCCAAAGAAAGTGGGGGTAGCGGGTGGCGGTGGAGGGAGAGACAAGGAGAAGGGGGGGAAGGAAGTACAGCTTGCTTCTAATGCCTCTGTCACTTGAATTCAAATGTACTAATTTAATCCTTTTTTAGTACGTGATTAACTTTAACTTGTCTATGATTGAACTTTGGGTGTTAACTGGACCTGCAAATCCATTAGTTCATTATGAGGGCTATATTACTTAGCCACCTTGATGAAATATAATCAGCTGCCTAGGATGTGTACGAGCACTTGCCACTATAATTTGGCACCTCATTAGCGGCTTTTTATTTTTTATTCTCCCACCCCCCACTCCCAATCTTACTTAAATGAAAGGGACTTAACAGAGGGAAAGTGTGTTGCAAAAGCTTGAGGCGTTCTGTTCCTAATAAATGTGCGTCCTCCTATCTCTGCTCCTCAGAGTTTAGGAAGCAAGACGAGCGCCATTTAGAGGTGGGACAGAAATTCAATTCATTTGGTGAACCTACATTATTTGCAGTTTCCGAAACAATACCTGGACTAAAAGATGGCCGTCCTTCAAAATTCATGTTTCTCCGAATTTTGTGGTGTGGTTCTCTAGCCAATTACAATGGTATCTTGGTTCTCGAATTTAATCCGTTCTGGGAGTCCATTCAACTCCCGAAACTGTTCAAACCCAAGGCACAGCTTCCGATTGGCTGCAGGAGCTTCCTGGACTCAAGGAGAAACTGTGTTGGAAGTTTAGCTTCCAAAAAACTTTCAAAAACCAGAACACTTCCTTCCAGATTTGCGGCGTTCGGGAGCCAATTTGTTCGGGAGCCAAGCCATTCGAGTACCAATGTACCACTGTACTGTGGACAAAACTGTATGTATCACAACACTGTTATTATAATTACAATATTAATCACTTTCTGGTATTTTTCTCAAGTCGTTGTACAATAAAAACAGAAAACAACAACAATACCAGATAAATTTAAACAAAACTAAAACAATGCAAAATAAACATTTGTAGCAAAGTCTCGTTTTTCCTGTTGGGAGAGTCTCTCAGAATCCTTTTCTTGGGTAAAGCATGTATAGAAATGCATATAATAGTAAAACAGCAAACAGAACTGTGTTTACATTGGGGGAGATGGCTTTGCAAAAATGAGCATGTTAATAGAAATTTGCACTAAAATACTGGTGAATTTTCAAAAGGAATTTTTCTTTTCTTTTTTTAAATGCACTCTTAAGTACAAATGTAGGGAACTGGGAGGGGGGATGAGAAACTGAGAGCAACTGAAAATGACACATTTTCTCATCCCTGGTACCATTGCAAGGCCCTTCTTCCCACGCCATCCTATGTACTGAAGCCTAAGTACATTGCATGGCTACACTGTAGCCTACAGGACAAAGGTAAGATTCACATCCGCTGTTCTATCCACACTTGATTGTGGGCATATCCCATGGCTCCTGCAAAGTCCCCCAGGCAGAATAATCCTACAGGCTGAAAAATGCTTCCGACCCCTGCTGCAAAGCATCATGGGCACAGATGGAGAGCTAAAAACAAAAGCAGCTGGTCATCTCACTTCTAATCTTACCACCATCTTCCTAGTTCAGGACCTTCTATAGAACATTCCATTGTGAACAGCGTGATGATCAGGCCCAACACCAGTAGTTGGCCAGATCAGGCATTATTGGCCAAGGACACTACAACTCGGAAGGGCACCTTAACAACCCAACCTGCTCTCTGCTGCACCAGCTGTCACCTGAAGTGGTTTCCTGGAGACCCACCCCCATGCTACCATCTACCTACCTCAACTGGGCTATTGGAAAGAGCCAAGGGCATGTCATGGTGGTGGCACCCAGAGAAGGGCATCAGTAGATGACCTCAGCACAGAGGCAGGCTACAGCCCAGGGCAGCCTCCCCCAAGCTGGAGCTGTTGCAGTCCAAAAGATCTGGAAGGCACTAGACTGGGGGTGGTTGATTTCAGGTTTCATTGGTAAGAACCAGAGCCTTGAAACAGAGGCAGAGAAACTGGCCAGTTGCCTGTTGAATCCTGAAACTGTGTGTGTTTGAGAGTAGGGGGAATATGATCACTGCAGATGGTGACAGCAGCCACAAAATTAAAAGATGCCTGTTGCTTGGGAGAAAAGCAATGACAAACCTAGACAGCATCTTAAAAAGCAGAGACATCACCTTGCCAGCAAAGGTCCGTATAGTTAAAGCTATGGTTTTCCCAGTAGTGATGTATGGAAGTGAGAGCTGGATCATAAAGAAGGCTGATCGCCGAAGAATTGATGGTTTTGAATTATGGTGCTGGAGGAGACTCTTGAGAGTCCCATGGACTGCAAGAAGATCAAACGTATCCATTCTTAAGGAAATCAGCCGAGTGCTCACTGGAAGGACAGATCCTGAAGCTGAGACTCCAGTACTTTGGCCACCTCATGAGAAGAGAAGACTCCCTGTAAAAGACCCTGATGTTGGGAAAGTTGGAGGGCACAAGGAGAAGGGGGCGGACGACAGAGGATGAGATGGTTGGACAGTGTTCTCAAAGGTACCAGCATGAGTTTGACCAAACTGCAGGAGGCAGTGGAAGACAGGAGTGCCTGGCGTGCTCTGGTCCATGGGGTCACGAAGAGTCAGACACGACTAAACGACTAAACAACAACAACAAATGGTTCAGGATAAGGCCACTGTGCCTTTAATCCAGCCCCAGGCAGAATTGCTAGCCCATCCCTGTTTATCTCTACAGCTGTGAAGCTCTATCAGGGAAGTGTGTGGGCAATGGGCTAGGCTCAGGAACATTGATCTTGCTTGTATTTACCTGCCTTATTGCTCGCTTTAATCCCTTTACGTTCAGAAAGATGCCCGCAAGGTGGGGAGGGGAATCGTGCTTTATTCAAGCCGATTCTTAAAGAACATAATCTTCAGAGTGATTTGCCATAATAAAAGCAGTCTGAGAAGATGAGGGGCTGAATTGAATGTAACAGGAGGGAATGTATGTTCCCGCAAATACTGGATGAATGTTGGCATCGTGTCTGATATACTTAAGGCACAGAATACGTAGATGGCGCCTGAGGCTTGGCACCTGGACCAGAAGCTCTGCAGCTCTGCCTCCTTCTATAATTATTGGCATTTGTGCACCTTATTTGTTTTATTGGGGTGGGGGTGGGGAATCTGTTTTGAGGAGAAAAGAAGTTTCGGCTTTATGCATCGGCAAGATGCCTAATTGCCTTCTTATGGCTGATCCCTCTTAAAGGGTTGACTTCACCCACCCACTCTATCAGCTATAATAGCCAACTGACAGAATCCCTATCTTCTCATTTCCTTTCATTCATTCCATGGGCTGCCACTTAAGGTGAACCAGGGACCAGCTGTAGGACAAACCAGAAGGGTGAGTCAGAAGCAAAGGATGAACCAGGGTCAAAGAGGAAAGCATTGAAGTCAGCGCCAAAGAGCTCAGACTACCATGCAAAAACAAAAGCTCCACTGGAAGAGGAAGCTCCCTTAAAATACTTCCTGTCTAGGAGGATTTCATTGGCTAGCTGGGAACAGGTACTTCTTTGAGGAGCCTAAAACAGCAACAGCAGCAATAACAATAATATTATTACGGTATTTATATGCCGCCCATCTGACTGGGTTGCCCCAGCCACTCTGGGCTGCTCCCAGCAAAATATTAAAAATACAATAAAGCAATATGCCAAGAGCTTGTTTTTACAGGCATGAAGAAGCACTCTGGGGTTTAAGGTATGCGTATGTTTGCACATGGCTTCTTCTGTATCTGAACCGAAACTGAAATTGTTGCAAGCTTCAAGTTATGCATATAGTAGGATTACCCCCCCAAAAAAAGCAATTCATGGCACTCTGGTTTAATCCATACTAAGAGGGTGACCAATTTAGATTGTCGGGTGCTCGTATATACTGTATGTATTTGAAAAATCCTGATTCCTGCAAGAGAGGTATCTAAAACAACAACAAAAACTATAAGGAATAAGACAAAGAATAACAGGTTGTTCCCTACACTGAGGGAGGGGCTTTTTTTTAGTCCGGGGGCCACATTCCCTTCTGGGCAACTTTCTAGGGGCCAGTTGTCATTGGTGTGTGGACTCAAGAGGCAAAGTGAGCAGAGCAACAAATGTGAATTTTACTTTTGAGCAGAAGGCTGGTCCTACACACACTCACATTTATCTAGTGTCTATCCAGGCAAGCATTTGGTTGGTCACTGTGATAACAGGAGGCTGGACTAGTTGGGTCATTGGCCTGATCCAGCACAGCTCTTCTTAGTCTTATAGGATCCCTACAGCACGCCCCAGCCAGTAGTTTGGTGGCTGCATTCAAGAGCAGCTCTAGACAGTGGTGTAGTGTGGGTTGCCAGTGCCCGGGGCCATGCAGAGGGGGGAGGGAGGGAAACAGACAGAGTACACATGCGCATTAAACTGCCTAATGGCATCCACATCACCGGGGGATCGCAGCTACAGAGATAAGAAAATAAGAGTCATTTCATTGTCTGGAGAGGTTACTTCCTGGTTCGCATGCAGAAGCTTTTTTCAATGGAGCCCAGCGCCAGAAGCATGCAGCTGTATTGAGGCATCACAGGGTGTTGAAATGTTGTGCCCCTAACAATTTTGTGCCTGGGGCAACTGCCCCCCACCCCTCCACACACATGCACCATGACACTGGCTCTAGATCTACACAGTAGTCCAGATCAGCCCCACGGGAATGTACATTACAGGTATTTGCCATCCATTCCATTGATACTTTTGTTGAAATGTACAAACAAGTCTACTTTCCTGGTGCTGAGTTCCAGCTCCACCTAATTGTCTTATAACTAGATGACTGTGTGCTTCTTTTGGGAAGGCTGTAACAACAGCCCATTTTTCCCAGGGAGTCTTTTGGTCTTAATAGGACAGAAAGTCAAAGCAGAGCATTTTATCTTGGCGCCGCAGTCTCTCCCAGAGCTTATTGTCTTTGGGGTTAGCTCAATAGCAGCTACTTCCTTGTGCAATTTATCCGGAGCAAAGGAAAGGCGCTTCCTGATGTTTAGATCTGCCACTTCTAAAGCATCTTTGGAGAACCAAGTGATGTACCTGGGAGCCCAGTATCTGGCTTTGACTTTGTGTGCTGCACTGGTGACATGCGACGGTCCATTAAGGTCTTTCAATATGGAAGATGTTTTAGAAGGAGAGATGTGGGTTTTTTTTTCCTTTTCAGGGGCTGCTTTGCTTACCAAGATGAAAGGGAGCAAAGGTTTTCTGGAAAAGAAAATTCTCAGCGCCATTTGCTTGGTAACAGTGAAAATGAGCACTGGATGCAGAGATAGAGAGACTGTGTTCTTTGTACTTGTCTGCTGTTAGTGGCAGCCCTGAAGAAAGGATTGCTCAGATGAGAAAGTGCTCTCTCTTTCTCTCTATATATATAACAAAATGAGAAGCGTATCTACCTGGTGTGCTTCCTAATTTCTCTTCATCTCATTCCCACTGCCTCCCTACCCCACACCCAGATAATGACTGCCAACCAGTGCTATTTTTCTAGAAAAAGAGGTTCCGGAACGCACCACCTCCCTCGTTCTCTTATAAAGGCTATGGGGCCAACCTGAGAGGTACCAGAACTGAGTACCAGTGAGTTCCAGCAGAAAAGATCCCTATAGTGTGAAGGTAGGTACAATGTAAAGGACCCCTAGACACCGTCTGCAAAGACGATGATGGGGTTGCTGCATTCATCTTGCTTTTAGGCTGAGGGAGCCGGTGTTTGTCCACAGACAGCTTTCCGGGTCATGTGGCCAGCATGACTAAACCGCTTCTGGCACAACGGAACACCGTGACGGAAACCAGAGCACATGGAAATGCTGTTTACCTTCCCGCTGCAGTGGTACCTATTTATCTACTTGCACTGGCATGCTTTTGAACTGCTAGGTTGGCAGGAGCTGGGACAGAGCAACGCCAGCTCACCCCGTCGCAGGGATTTGAACTGCTGGCCTTCGAATCAGCAAGCCCAAGAGGCTCAGTGGTTTAGACCACAGCACCACCTGCGTCCCAATGATGTATGCTTGATGTATGCAACTCAATACCAGTAGCTGGGGAACAACATTCTGCTTGTGTGGTGCTTATTGGCAGAGCCAGCCCTACTATTAGGCAAAGTGAGGTGGCAACATTAAACAGCATTAGACAGCTGGTTTTGAGTATCATGAAAGGGCAGTTGTTTAATTTAGTACTGATGTATTTTCACTTCCAGGGAAAGGGGAAGAGGTATTTGTGGGATTTTCTGTTTCAGGTCCCAGGAGAACTTGGCTGACTCTGATTCCCTTGATTATCTTGTGAACCACCCTGAGGTTTTGTGGTGAAGCTTGGGGTGTAAATCGAATAAACAACAACCACAACAACTTCCGCCTTGGGTAACCTTGACCTGGAGTGAGGACATCATTTTCTGCCCTACTTCATGCATCAAAATGTCTTAGGTCACAGTCACACATTTCAAGCAATATCATATCATGTTAAACAGTCAAGGATTCCCACAAGGAATTATAGGAGCTGCAGTTTGTTAAGAGATGCCCCTCTTGCCCTCCAAAAGCTACAGTTCTCAATCCCTCTTCCCAGTGAACTCTTGGAACTGTAGCTCTGTGTTGCATCCAGACATAGACAAAAACCAACTCTTTGATCTCAACATACATCATACAGAATTTTGGAACAATATCTTAAGAACTGCCCAAATGCAAAGCAAGCAAATAACTTTCCAAGATGTGTCCTAGATTGGGAGGTATTGTCCAACAAACTTGCTTCCTCAAAAGAGTGGGCTTTTTGAGATAAGGAAGGTGAAGGGGAAATGCACAGGGAAGTGTGGAATAGCTTTTGTTTTGACACAACACCATCTAACCTCCCCACGGACGAATCAGAGTGAACCCACGTTAAATACCCAATGTCATCAAATCACCCTGCAAACAAATCAGGATGAACACATGATACACACACCATCTCTCCTCTTGGGTGGCTTCATAAAAGAAACTGTAATCTGTGACCAGAGATTGAATTAATCTGCTGAAGTATGTGACCACATTTAACAACCTTGGCGACTCAGCTCCTTTTTGGTCTGAAGCCAAGATTTACATATTCATTTGTAATTTTGAGCAGTCGAGTCTGACATTTTTCCTGAGAGTTGTGTGAGCTCACATTTGCCCCAATAATGCCCTTGCTTTATGGAGCTTTATGGAACACAGAACATACTTGCATATTTTCCCCAAAACTGCAAACTACTTTTGTCCTTAGGCAGTTAGACAGGTTGATATTGGTGGAATCTACACACACACATATATACAGTGGTGCCTCTGGTTACAAACGCTTCTGGTTATGAATGCTTCAGGATACAAGCTCCGCTAACCTGGAAGTAGCTGCTCCTGATTGCAAACTTTACCTCAGGATGAGGACAGAAATCATGTGCTGGAGGCACGCACGCAGCGGGAGGCCCCATTAACTAAAGTGGTACCTCAGGATAAGAACGGTTTCAGCTTAAAAACAGACCTCCAGAACAAAATAATAATAATAATAATAATAATAATAATAATAATAATAATAATAATAATAATAATTTATTATTTGTACCCCGCCCATCTGGCTGGGTTTCCCCAGCCACTCTGGGCGGCTTCCATAGAAACCAAAAATACACTAAAATATCACACATTAAAAACTTCCCTGAACAGGGCTGCCTTAAGATGTTTTCTGAATGTCAGGTAGTTATTTATCGCTTTGACATCTGATGGGACGGCGTTCCACAGGGCGGGCGCCACTACCGAGAAGGCCCTCTGCCTGGTTCCCTGTAGCTTTGCTTCACGCAATGAGGGAACTGCCAGAAGTCCCTCGGCGCTGGACCTCAGCGTCCGGGCAGAACGATGGGGGTGGAGACACTCCTTCAGGTATACTGGACCGAGGCCGTTTAGGGCTTTAAAGGTCAACACCAGCACTTTGAATTGTGCTCGGAAACGTACTGGGAGCCAATGTAGGTCTTTCAAGACCGGTGTTATGTGGTCTCGGCGGCCGTTCCCAGTCACCAGTCTAGCTGCCGCATTCTGGATTAGTTGTAGTTTCCGAGTCACCTTCAAAGGTAGCCCCACGTAGAGCGCATTGCAGTAGTCCAAGCGGGAGATAACCAGAGCATGCACCATTCTGACGAGACAGTCCACGGGCAGGTAGGGTCTCAGCCTGCGTACCAGGTGGAGCTGGTAGACAGCTGCCCTGGACACAGAATTAATCTGCGCCTCCATGGACAGCTGTGAGTCCAAAATGACTCCCAGGCTGCGCACCTGGTCCTTCAGGGGCACAGTTACCCTATTCAGGACCAGGGAGTCCTCCACACCAGCCCACCCCCTGTCCCCAAAAAACAGTACTTCTGTCTTGTCAGGATTCAACTTCAATCCATTAGCCGCCATCCATCCTCCGACCGCCTCCAGGCACTCACACAGGACCTTTGTAAATTAACTTTGTAACCAGAGGTACCACTGTATATAAAACATCTTGAATCTTTTTTTAAAAAAAACATTTTGAAAAAATATATTGAATATCCCATAGCTCACCATAGCCATCTAGTGTCACATTTGTATAATGCACTTTACAACACACTTAAAATGACCCCCCCTTTTTTGCAGCTGTATAGGTGAGTCCACAATCTGACATCCTGAAAACCTCCTCTTACATGTTAAAATGTTTCTATATGCATTTAGAAAAATGAGGCTTAAGACTGAGTTACATAAGCTTAGGCCCCATCTGCATTATACAGTATCTTTAAAGCCATATCATGCCACTTTCAGCAGCCTTTGCTTCCCCCAAGGAATCCTGGGAATGTAGTTTGTTAAGGGTGCTGAGAGTTATTAGGAGACCCCTATTCCCTTCACAGAGCTACAATTCCCAGAGTTCCATGGGAAGAGGGATTGCGTGTTAAATCACTCTGCAAGTATGCTGAATCTCTTGCATTTTTGGTAATGGCCGGCTTTCAGCCTGTGCATTAAACTTCTTACATTGAACTCTATGGACCTGGGGGCAGCCTAATGAGAGTGTCATGTCCGTTTAAATGAAAGAATTAATCTATAATGCAAAGCAAAACAAAGCCATAACTAGAGCAATTAGAGGACACATTCACATAAAAATGAATATTTAGCAATGACTTCTAACGGCAAAGATGAAAACTAGAATTTTATCCGGGATCATTGTATGGCCTTTGGCAAGTAACTGTACATTCACATCTCTCAGAGTCGTTTCCTGCAATCCTATTAACTTCTACCAAAGTGAAGCAAAAATAGCAATTGTTTCCGATGTTGCTGTGCCAAAACCTGTACTCCAATTTCTCAAAAGTTTTCTTCCTTGGCAAAAGAGGCTTCATTTTTTAATGTCAGTGGGCCCAGGGCTCTGAGTTTGCCTTACCATGGTGAGGTTTGCTCGGGGTGATGGGGGTTTTTTGCCCCTCACTGAATGTTTGTCCAGCACTCTGCAGCCTCCCCAGCTGCCCAAAGTTCCTGGTCTGCAAAAGCCCCACACGAGGAGTCAACTGAACTGCAGGAACCTGGAAAGGCTGCAAAGTGCAGACCCATGACATAGTGTGGGTTGCTAGCTCCCAGGGCAAGGAAAGTATAGAGTCCCCTAAGGCATGTACTGCGCCCCCTAACCTGTACCTTTATGTGGCGCTGCTCTGCTGCCAGACAGAACTGAGGAGCAGTGGCAGGCCACACAAAAGCACCTCCTCAGGCTAAGGAGCCACCAATGCCACCGCCACAAGTGTCTCCATCTGCCCACTTACCCCACCAGTGGGAGATACCACACAGCTGAGGGATGAAGGGCCCATCCTCTCCCAGCTCCTGCCGGGTGAGCTGCTTAGGTAAAGTGGCAGGTGGGATGGGGACCACCTCTGGCCTGGGCGGCAGTTGCAAAGGCACGTCCCTAAGAATTTGTGTCATTTTAGTAGTAATACCAAAGGCATTAATCTCATTGCAAAAGAAAAATTGAAAAAGGCCCTGAAAGACCTGCATTGGCTCCCAATATGTTTCTGAGCACAATTCAAAGTGTTGGTGCTGACATTTAAAGCCCTAAACGGCCTCGGCCCTGTATACCCAAAGGAGCATCTCCACCCCCATCATTCAGCCCGGACACTGAGGTCCAGCGCCGAGGGACTTCTGGCAGTTCCCTCCCTGCAAGAAGTGAGGTTACAGGGAACCAGGCAGAGGGCCTTCTTGGTAGTGGCACCTGCCCTGTGGAATGCCCTCCCATCAGATGTCAGAGAAATAAACAACTATCTGACTTTTAGAAGACATCTGAAGGCAGCTCTGTTTAGGGAAGTTTTTAATGTTTGAAGTTTTATAGTATTTTTAATATTCTAATTCTTTATTCTTATTATTATTATTTTATTATTATTATTATTATTTGTTCTGGATTTGTGATTAGATTTATGTAATTGATTTAATTGACACAAAAGGGTATCTCTAGGTGATTTTCAATATGGACAAAAATACACCACAAAAATAATAAAAATAAAATAAAATACATTAATCAGCAGTAATAAAGCCACCCGCTAAAAATGAATCACAAACTGCTCCTGCTCCTTTGATAGTCTGGCTAATCAAAGAATCTATGGCATTTTAAACTGGGGGGGGGGTATTGTCTTTGTTTGTGACTCTGTTATATATTTTTGTGTTTTTATATTATAAACTGCCCTGTGGCCATAGATTAATTAATAGACTCATAGAATTGTAGAGTTGGAAGGGACCAGGAGTTCCATCTAGTCCAGCCCCCTGCAAAGCAGGAATCTTTTGCCCAACATGGGACTTGAACCCACGACCCTAAGATTAAGAGTCTCGTGCTCTTCCGACTGAGGTATCAACAAGGACTATACTCAGATGAAGGGTGGTATAGAAATTAATTATAGTATAATAAGTCTAATCTAAAGCAGGGGGAGGCTTTAAAAAAACAACAACCCTCAATTTAAATACAAATTTAGAAATGAAATTTACTGAAATAATAAATCAGGACATGAAATCTTTCAGAAGTACTTATTTATCCTTCACTCACACTTACGCATTGTGTGGCCGCGATGTTATCTACATACATGCAGTAGAATTACGGTTTTGGCCGCGTGACAACTTGCGTACACAATATGCTAGCAGTGTGCTCAAATGACTATATAATGTTTCATTAAGGACTGTAAATACCTATCAAGCTAATCACAAAATTGCTGTTTCAGTGGTTTTAGGGCTATTTAATCTTGGGTTATGATGACAGGGATGAATGACTTTATTATATTAACAGTTGCCGTTGGCTGTAACACGGAGGGAAAGGGCTTCTCTCTTCCTCTTCTTCCCCGCCGCTTCACCCCACCAAATGCCATCCTCCCTCTTTCCATGCCACAAATAATATGATGCTCAGTGCTAAAAGAATGTGGGCCGATGTCTTAAGCGGCTGCTTTGGCGTCACCGTAGAAGAAATAGGAGAGATATTACCATGAATATTCATGAGGTGAGAGAAGGAGCAGGCCTGCTAACTACTCTCTACCAACGCCATTATAGCCACTGGCCACATGCTTCCATAGAATCAGCACTGCACCCTAAGTTGGACCTTTTCCTCTCATGCCAAATTTGCTGCCTCTGGGGGCAAAGCCTGCAGAGACTGGTCCACTAGGGTGAATGGGCCAACGTCCCACCAATGCATCCCAGTGCTGCAAGGCTGTGGCAACTGCTGCAACAGGAGTGAGGCCTTACGGACATAGAGTGGAAGCACTGAAAAGGGAGCACTGAAAAGGGAGCAGAAATCAGGTCTTCCCTTAAAGAGGGCATGTATTGCGGTGAGACCTGGAAAACCGACATCCTGTGTTGTGGGTGGGTATGATTGGTCAGCCACAACACCTCATAGCAATCTGGGTGCAATCTGGCCAATGGGATGCCGTCCAAATAGTTCAAGGGAGCTATTTATGCCCATGCACATGACCCAGAGCTTCCTCTTTCAGCACGTGCATCGGAACAACCACCCACCTCTCCCTGCATTTAGGGCATTTTTGCAATTGACCTTGCTATGCTGTCTTGTGTCGTCTGTTGATGGGACAGGGGAACGGCAGGAATTTTCCCCACTTGTCTGATTGGCTGTTGCCATTTGGGTTTCGCTTGCCACATAGCAAATCATCACAACTTGTAAGGTTGTGGATAGGCTCTGGTTCAGGTGATAGGGATGGGAGAACACTCTCGCCATCCCTATGTGAAGGGTATTCCGTTAAAGGAATCCAGGGACTCAATGGTTTTGTGACCCCTGAGAGGGGGTTGTGCCCGTGCCTGAGTCCAGGGGGCTATTTGGGTGGTGGAGTTAGCCCGTTCCCAGCTTTCCGCTTATCCAGGTGTTCGCCCTTGGCTGACCTGTGCTGGAACTCAGAGTCAGCGCTATCTGCATGGCAGGAAGCTAGTCGAACAAGAGCCCTATGCAACCTCTCACTTTCTGTAATCAATAAAGTTGCGACCTAAATTCTGGCAAAAACAAAACTAAAATTTGAGTCAAGTGTGAGCAGACGGACGGACAGACAGACAGACAGACAGACAGACAGACAGACAGACAGATAGATAGATAAAGAAGAGCCACTTGTTGCTAACCAGTTCGGAACATAGTTTGATGGCCAAATATGTCAATTTTTGTTTCTCTCAGTTTCTCATTTTTCCAGCCTTATGTTTGGTTTTCCTAGAGTTGCCATACGTCTGGAATTTCCTGGACTTAGCCGGTATTCGGCCCTCGTAAACAGCGTCCGTGTGGAAATTGCTGAAATGTCTGGGCCGGGGGGGAACTCAACAACTTTGCCAAAAAAAAAAGTTCAACAACTTTGTGCCTGAATTTTCACTTTTTGAAATATGGGAACCCTGCATTAGTTTGTGCTTTTTTTAAAAAAAAGCTGTCAGGGAAATTCATTAGGACCTTTGTGCAGATTTCTCACAACATACACATTTTTGCAAGCAATTTCCCTAACAGAAATACATTTTAATGCTACTTTACATTTGTATGCACACACTTTCTTCGGCTGAAGAGTTGCACTGCAAAATTCTGAGAAGTGTGAATTTTAAAGGATAGCGGCATTTCGATTCAAGTGTTGCTTCATGAAGTGTGAATTAGGGAGGTTCACATTAAAATGCAAATCAAGCCAGATTTCTACCCAACACCCCACTGCAGAATTTCTACCCCGTCCCCACCCCACCCCCTTGAAAAGGCTGAGTCAGATGGACAGATTATGGCATTGCTGAGTATGGGAGCAAACAGTTTTCTCAGACAAGACACTTGATCAATGGTACACCAATGTCAAGACCCATGACTTTGGATCCTGCCACATCAAAATCTCTGTATTCCACAGGTACTAATCCTAGGGCAACTCTAAGCACCAAAAAGATCCAAGCCACCACCACCAGGTTATTTTAAACGAAGGCTAAAGATATCACAGCTTAATTGGTTGAGGGATCAAGCTGCTAAGATTAAACTATGAAACATAAGAGGTTGCAAAATGCTGTCATTTGCTTGACTGTGCTAAGGATACTAATTTATGCAAGCTGAGCTGGATAAATCTCAGTGAACTTGCTTCTGAGTAAAGCCACATAAATATCAGGCTGCAAATCCATTACGGCTATTATTTTTACAGGCTTCTACACAGGTTTGGGGCCGGGAGAGGGTCTAAACCTATATTTCTTATGACAGATGCTATTTTGCGCTTCTGAAATTTAGTTCCTCATTCCTTTAGGGCTAACTTTTTTACTTCCATCATAACTCACTGCAAGAGAAGAGGTCAGCAGTTTCCTCTCCGAGTTAGAAACCCAGCAACTCCACAGCCGGAGAAGATCGCTGCAAAATCGGCATGCCTCAACACTAGGAGCTATAAGACTCCACAATTTTATGCCTATCCACAGAAAGTGAGTATCACTTTTATGCAGTTTTGTAGCCAGCTTGTAAAGATGGCTGTCCTCTTAAATAAATAAAAAAAGCAAAAAGTCAGCAATATAAGACTCTAAGGCTGCAATCCCATTTTATGCACACCTATGTGATTGAACACCAATGGACTTACTCCTGAGTAGGCATGCATAGAATTGTATTGTCTTTTGTTTATTAGTTACAGTTCTTAATCACCCCGTAATATGGTTTATTTGATATTAAACCACTCTTGTTGTAAGTTGGATAGTGAGTTTGGAGGTGAGATAAATGTCCATAAAAGAGATTAACTGCACAATCCTGCACATGTCCGCTTGAACAATAAGCTTCCCTTAGTTCAATGGGACTTATTCCCAGGTAGGATTGCCATCACTTCTTCCAGTGCGTACTGTTGAGAGCCTAATGGCAATGCCCTTATTTTCTCCAATGCCATGCATATTCTATGCTGGGGATCTTTTCTCTCTTTGAATTCACTGAGTGCCAGTTTAGCACTTTGTATCTTCTAGGCATACAACTGGAGGGATAGCTCAGTCAGTAGAGCATGCGACTCTTTATCTCAGGATTGTGGGTTCGAGACCCAAGTTGGGCAAAAGAGTCCTGCATTGCAGAGGGTTAGACTAGATGGCCCTTGTGGTCCATTCTATGATTCTAGGGCTGTGCCACTTTGCAGGCAGGGTGGACAATGAAATTATTGGGATGATTCAGAGGTCTTTCCCCGCTCCTGAGTCAAAGTGTGATGCCCATAACCACCTCTTCCAAGTCAAATCGTAATCCTAACAAAATCTCACCTTGTTGTTTTTCTGTACTTTTCTGTACCTTATAGCTCTGTCTGCCTATTCTTTCTATACAGTCGTACCTTTGGTTCTTGTACGCCTTGGTACTTGTACATTTTGGCTCCCAAACGCCGAAAACCCAGAAGTGTTCCAGTTTTCTAATGTTTTCCGGAAGCCGAACATCCAACATGGCTTCCGCTTGAGTGCAGGAAGCTCCTGCAGCCAATCGGAAGCCGCGCCTTAGTTTTCGAACGGTTTCAGGAGTCGAATGGACTCCCAGAATGGATTAAGTTTGAGAACCAAGGTTCCACTGTATTTCCTTTTTTTTTTTTTATAAAATTTTTATTGGGTTTTCACATTTTATATAAACAAAAACAAAAACACAAAAAAGAAATAAACACATAAACAAAAAGAAAAAGAAAACAACAACAAACATATATACTTTCCCGAAAATGTTATTTCCTAACCCTGGTCATTGACTTCCCCCTACCCCCTCCCTTGCATCCCCATTTCCAAATTTATATCAGCAAATTGGCATTTCCCTGTCTTAGTATTAGTCCTTTTATAAAAGCAAACAAAATTAATTTTTTCTAAGTTGGACCTCAATTCCCTTCCATCGATTTCCCATTTTTTCTTGAATAATGATCTTTTTAACCAAATCCCATAATCATGAGTGTTGTTAGAACTTAATTTTTCCCTCCCTCCCATCCCCGGTTTGCGTCCCTTCCCAAAGCATGTCCAAAATAACAGTTCTTAGCCCGGGTTCCTCACGTCCGAGGCCCTCCAGTCTCTTTCAGTCCCTCTCCGCCGGTCTTGTTGGTAATCCTTTATGCCAGTCGTCACATCTCGAAAGAGCTCTTTCACCATCAATCCAAAGTCTCTTCCCATATTTGCAAACAGCTGCTGAAGAGTTTCCACAAGGCGTAAATCTTGAAGGTAATCAAACTCAGAGTCTATGTGGAGGCCCCGATTATATTTCTTTATTTTAAATTCCTTAATTTCATAGACTCCCAGGGCCTCCACTTTCGTCTTCTGCATCTTTCGTGGATTTATAATAGATTTGCTCCAATAATCTCCTTGTTTGTATTCCACAGGCATCAGCTTCTGCTCAGTATTTTCCCACATCACTTCTTCTCTTTCTTGTTTTGTCTTCTCCACTTCTTTTATTATCATTTCTGGTTCAGCTGTGGATTCTTTCTCATTGAGGTCCTCGTTACATTCAGCAGGACTACTTGTTTCAGAAGTCAAGGTCATCAATTGTTCACTCATAGCCGTAGTCTGCTCTTGTAAGATTCCGACCAAATAGAACATCCTTTCGATTTCTCCCAGTATCTTTCCATCCACAGCCATTGTAGTTCCACAGAATTCCCTCTAGAGGGAATCTGGTTAGTTAGTATTCTTTTCCCCAACAGTCCTCTGTCTTGTTATTGTTTCTTTATTTCCAACAATTTTAGATCAATTGTAACTCTTTTTAATCCAGAGGTAACTTAGGTAGCAATTTTCCACTATTAACAGTCCGTTTGACAGCTTTGACAGCTGTCAAACTCTGCACTTCTTAAACCAGCTCCAAAGCAGGACGCTCCCGGGCCCGGGAGGGGGGGTTGTTTACAACAGAACACAAAGCATCCAACACTCCTCTCTCTTGTTCAAAATTTCCAAATCTTGGAAGTTACTGTCTTTTTTTTAAAACTCACCCTTTACAGGGTAGGCACTCCAGCTTAGTTCTTTTTTCGTTGCTCTAGATCGTCTGCAAGGTGGGGGGTGCGGACTTCCTTTTAGCACATCCCCCGATCGTCTCAAATTCAGTGGATAAATTTCTTAAAAGCCAAGTCCAAATTACTCACGGGTTGTTTTTTCAGCCGAATTTCAAGGAAGGAAGTCAGCGCTCTCCGGTCATGGCTCGCGGCTTCGCTCAGCAGAGGTAGCGATGGACTCTCAGTGCCGCGCCACCCCCCGTATCCCCTCCGCAGCCTTTAAAAAGGCTCTTCGCGAATCAGGGGGGGCACTTAAGGCACCCGCCGAGTCTTCAGTCCGCAGGCATTCCGCGCCTGCGGTTTTAAGGGTCCCCGTGTCGCCGGCACGGCAAAGACCCGTCCCCTGCTGAGCCGATTCCCTCCGGAGCTCGGAGGGAATCCGCCATTCCCAGATCGCGTCAACCCCGGAAGTCCAAGGTTCCACTGTATTTCCATGGGACAAGGGGCTATGCAGGAACCGAGGCTGTCCACAACGTTGCCTTTAGAGCACTGAAGAGCAGAGCACTATTTGTTGTTTAAAGCACAGCCCTCCAAAAATAAAATAAATTAAAAAGTTACAAGCTTCATTTAAGATGGCTGTTGTTTTTATTTTTTTTTTAAAAAAAGCCCTGCTTTGCTCTGTACTAACAACAGAACTCCGCTGGCAGTGAAACAGAACTTGTGACCTTACATTCCAAGCACCTTTATACAATGTCAACAGTCATGACTTTCTCACCTCCAAGAATCCTGGGAACTGTAGCTTGTTTGGGACAATAGGAATTTCAGCACTATGATGGGTCTCCTAACAACACTCAGCACTCTTAAAAAAAAACTACAATTCCCAGGATTCTTTGAGGCAAGCAATGTCTGTTGGAAGTGGTATCATGGTGCTTTAAATAGGTGGCCTATTGTGAAAACTTAATAAAATATTTATAAAAAAAATAAATAGGTGGCATATTGTGGCCCTTCCTCCATGTTGCACCCCTAGAATTCTCACAGTTCATGGGAATCAGGACATTTAAGGAAGTGCTTCCCTTCTTCCTGAAGCGTCTGTGCTTGTAATCTTTCTCCCCTCCCTTTCTCTAATGGACTACATTACATTTTTACAGTTTCCTCTAGTTCCACTTTGGCTAGAGATCAATATTTTGACTATATTCATATTTTTGATATATAGCATTTCTCTGGCGCAGAGTACAAGAGCTAATATATTATATTATTGTCCTCTAAAGAAAAATGGGAATCTGATCAGGAGATTACCCACTAAATGGCTGTGAGGATTTATTCAAATTCCCCTAAAGATCTTAGTGAATAATTTGTTGCAGAGGATTTATTAGCATCCTCACAGGGCCATTTTCCAGATATACCCGGGATGTAGAGCACAGAGAGGGCTTCACTGCTTTATGAGGAAAGGCTGTCCTTGCTGTTACTTCCCTGCTATATGATACCTGTCTCTGTTAACCCTTCTAAAGCAAGATCAATATCCCATATACTTTTCCATGGGTGATACTCCTGTACTAGATTCATCTCTTTTTTTAAAGAAAAAAATACAGAGTTGTTGTTGGCAATGTACTTCAAAATCCCAAATATTTGCCTTTTGTCTTGTTGAAGGATACCGTTCTGATTTGGGCCACATCCACACCGTACATTTAACACACTGTGATGCCACTTTAAAGAGTTGTGATTTCCCACAAAGAATCCTGGGAACTGTAGTTTGTTAAACCAATAAGAACAGATACTAGGCTTGATCTTAGCCATAAGGCCGAGAAGCAAACTGTAGTTTGTTAAGGCTAGTTGCCATATTTCAAAAAATAAAAACCAGGACACCCTGAAAGTTGTTGAACTTTTCTTTACAAAAGAAAATGGGATGTATCGATTGACTTGTCTAAGATCCAGGGGGACAAAGCACCACCTTTTGGAAATTCCTTCTGGACATCAAATCCGCCTTTGAAACCCCAAACATATGGCAGCCCTAGTTGAGAAGGCTGCTGAGAGTTGTTATAAAGCCCCGATTCTCTTCAGGAAGCTACAATTCCTGGAGTCATTTAGCAACCAATCCCCTTTTTCAGAAAACTCTGGGAACTGTAGTTCTTTGAGGAGAATAAAGGTAAAAAAAGGTAAAGGACCCCTGGATAGTTAAGTCCAGTCAAAGGCGACAATGGGGTTGTGGCGCTCATCTCGCTTTCAGGCTGAGGGAGCCGGCATTTGTCCACAGAAAGCTTTCCAGGTCATGTGGCCAGCATGGCTAAACCACTTCTGGCACAACGGAACACTGTGATGGAAACCAGAGCGCATGGAAATGCTGTTTACCTTCCCGCCACACTGATAGCTATTTATCTACTTGCACTGGCATGCTTTCAAACTGCTAGGTTGGCAGGAGCTAGGACAGAGCAATGGGAGCTCACCCCGTCGCGGGGATTCAAACCATCAACCTTCTGATTGGGATTGGCAAGCCCAAGAGGCTCAGTAGTTTAGACTACAGCGCCACCTGCATCTGAGGAGAATAGGGGGTCTCTTAACAACTCTCAGCTCCTGCCAATCTAGCAGTTCGAAAGCATGCCGAAAAGTGCAAGTACATAAATAGGTACCATTCCGGGCGGGAAGATAAACAGCATTTCCGTGCGCTGCTCTGGTTTCGCCAGAAGTGGCTTAGTCATGCTGGCCACATGACCTGGAAAAACTGTCTGTGGACGAACGCTGGCTCCCTCAGCCTGTAAAGCAAGATGAGCACCTCAACCCCAGAGTCATCTGCGACCGGACTTAACTGCCACGGGTCCTTTACCTTTTTTAACAACTCACAGCAGCCTTCACAAACTACAGCTCCCAGGATTCTTTGGGAGAAGTCACAGTGTTTGAAAGTGGAATCATGGTGCTTTACTTGTATAGTGGCAATGTGGAATTGAAAAGTTTTTCAAAAGAAAATGGGATTTATTCTCTGTGCTAAAGGATTTCTAGGCCATTTTCTTTTTTCTTTTAATTAAACCACCACAAGTAGCACATAACCATGCGGGGGCGGGGGCTGAACAGTGTGAAGAGAAGGAAATTCATCCCTCATAATATTACAATGTGGGGTCAGCCAATGAAGCTTTTGTACAAATCTGTGGTGCAGGTGTGCTTAGAATACGAGGTACAATTCTGGTCACTACACCTCAGAAAGGGATATTGCAGATCTGGGAAAGGTGTAGAAAATGGCATCTGAAATGATGAAAGGGCTAGAGCCCTGGCATTTTAGAGGTGTATACAATATGCACGTTGAGGAGGAAGCGGATAGAGAGAATGGAACTGAATGGTGGGAGATTCAGGACAGACAGGAAAGAGGAAGCACTTGATCACTGCATTTGTTAAACTGTGAAATTCACTGCCCCAAGGTGTCATGATGACCACCAACTTAGATGGCTTTAAAAGGGGATAAGAAGACAAATTACAGTGGTACCTCAAGTTAAGTACTTAATTCGTTCTAGAAATCCGTTCTTAACTTGAAACTGTTCTTAACCTGAAGCACCACTTTAGCTAATGGGGCCTCCTGCTGCCACTGCGCCACCAGAGCACGCTTTCTGTTCTCATCCTGAAGCAAAGTTCTTAACCCGAGGTACTGTTTCTGGGTTAGCGGAGTCTGTAACCTGAAGTGTATGTAACCCGAGGTACCACTGTAATGTTGGGTAAGGCTGCCAATGGCGATTTGTCATGGCAGCTGTGTATTGCCTCCACTATCAGAGACAGTACAGCTCTGAAAACCATTTGTGTGAGGACTTGAGAGGGCCATTGTGTTCATGTCCTTCTTGTGGGTTTTCCAGAGGCATCTGGTTGGTCACTGGAGGAAGGAGGATGCTGAGTCAAAGATGGGCCTTCGACTCTCTCCATAGTCTGTGTTCTCCATATGTTAATAGTCAGCTTAGATGTGAAGAAAGTACCTCACACACCTGGAAATTATGAAGCTCACTGGCACAGGGTGTGGTGAGAACCACTGGCTTAGACGGCAACAAACCAGACAAATTTGTGGAAGATGGTTCCATCAATGGCTATTGGACATTATACCTAGACTGAACAAATGTAGGAGCAGTGTACCTCTGAATATCAGGAGCTGAAGTTATACAACAGAGGGTAGCTATCATCTTCATGCCCTCCTTGTTAGCTTCCCAGAAGGAAGTTGGCAATTGAATGGCGGTTTAAGTTGACCTTTATCTGATTCAGTAAGGCAGTTGTTAGGTCTTTGAAATGCCAGCAGTAAAAGTTGAAATTGTGAAGTTGTGGCCAGCAAATCAGGCAAGCAGCTACATATGCCTGCCATAAATACGGAGGATGTGATGGTGGTCAGTGGGGAAAAAGGAAAATGATTGCTTGTGATCTTTGCAAAATGGTCCAAATGCAACACAACTGGGATTGCAATTCTCAGCAGTGACCACCTGGGTCCTCCTTCCTCTTTTCTGCGATCTCATCTTATTGATTTTTGGACTAGTCCGGAAGCTGGCTAAAAAACTGCGGTTGGCTAAGAAGAAATGCAGCCTCCATTGACAACTAGCTGACAACTTCAAAATTCTGTAATCTTTTGAAGATTTAGTAAAAGAGGCCAAATAACAGTATGTGGATGAGGAGAGGCGCGTTAGACTGGCAGCGATGTTCTTAGTCAATTAAATGACAACAGGGGATCCACCCTGGAACTTTAAAGGTAATCTAATCCTATTTCCAAAATCTGTCAGCTCATGATTCCAAATAGGCAATGAGAAGGAAAACTGGTTATAGGATTTAAAACTGATATGTTATTTTCCCTCTCTGCAGTTGCAATATTACTGGGCTTAGAAAGGAGATAATTCTCCCCCACCCACTCCAAATAACTTCCATCTTAATAGTTGCATTCTGCTGCTGAGGATGGCTTTGGAAGCTATAATTTCCAAAATGTATTCATTTCTGATATCTTCATTTCTAAAAGTTTATCCACATTAACCTTCAAAGTAGCCTTAGGCTCAACTGGTGCACAGTTATCTAAATTAAGAAAAAATGCAATTATTCCATCGTGGGTCTTAAGTCTAAAGACCTATATTTCTTGGATTCCTCCGCTATTAAGGAATCAACATTTTGATAAATTATTTAAACTCCTTAGAGGATAATAATGCACAAAAGGAATATTAAGACTATTTCCGCCTCTCCTCATTTGGATTAGCCTTAACAGCGATATCCACCAAGTTATCTTTAAACTTCCTCTAGAACCCCACTTACCTCCGGGTCTCATGTTGAATTTTAAGATTATCTAAAAATAAACACATATATTTTATGAAAGCCACAAGGTTTCTGTTAATTGAACTGAAGAAGAACTGTCTTAGCTGTCACCAGATGTGTCTCCGTTTTCTGAGAATATTTCATCATGATTAACCCTTTCAATGTGATGGGACAGAATCTTCGCTTCCTAAGCACAGTGTGAGAAACCAGGATGTAATCCCATGTCCTTGTAAAGGTGTGCAAAATCAGGGATGGGGAACTTATGCCCTTTGGCCAGATGTTGTTGGACTCCAACTCCCATGATCCCTAGCGAGCATGGCCAATGACCCAGGGATGGTAGGAGTTTAAGAACGAAGGGCTACAGTCTCCATCCTTGGTGCAATCAGGGAACCCCATATCATGTGGGTCTTTTGCACCTGATCATCACCCTCCCTCATTGTGCAGGAAGGATCCTATTGATGTGGTTCTAACAGTGACATGAATACTGTTGTGTGTGACGGGGCGCGCGCGGATATGAACACAGTGTTCCCTGCAGTGCCGTCTTAACTAGGGGGTGCAAGGGGTGTGGGGCACCTGGGAGTCAAATTCTTGGGGGCACCAAATGTGTACCTACTGTATAATGGGCCCTCTCGATTGGCGGCAGTGAAAAGCAATGGAGCAAAAGTCCCCCCCATCACTCTGTCCCCCCCATCACTCTGTTACTCTGTAGTGTCAAATATTCTTGACAAGTCAGGAAACAAAAGCAGTTTTCTCTGCTGCATCATTGTTACAGGTGCTCAACAACTTTGAGTCCCCCCCCCAAAAAAAATAGGTCAATAAAAGCTAATTTGAGGGTGCTGGGTGGATCTTTGCACCCCAGCGGTGCATATGCTAAAGACGGCCCTGGTTCCCTGTAAGGGTCCGAATCCAGTGAGAGGTTTCTCCCATGAGCCCCATGGCCTTGTTGGGATTGGGTATAGAGTGCAGGCTTAGACTGATGAGGAGGAAACAGAGAGAATCATGTCTGGGTGTTTTCTCCTTCTCCCCCTTCTGCAAAGTGAAGAGCCTCATTGGGGGCTGGGGACATAAGATCATAAGGAGAGCTTTCTGGACCAGGCCAGTGGCTCATCTAGTCCAGCAATCTGTTCTCACATGGTGCCTGTGAAAAACCCACAAGCAGGATCTGTGCCCAAGAGCGCTCTCCCCCTCCTGTGGTTTCCAACAGCTGTGGAACTCCAGCCGTGGAAGCAGAGCACAGCCTTCGTGACTATCAATGGTGGGCTCTCCAGGAGAGCATTGACCACCTAGCGCTGATGGCTGAGCCTGAGGCAGCAGATTTACTCCACTGGCTTGGTAATGTCCACAGAAGGGAAGAAGGCAGGATCTCTACAGGGAGCTGGCCGCAGGCAGCAGGCAAACCAACTCTGTGTTACAAAGATGTCTGCAAACATGACATGAAGGCTGGCAACATCGACCCCAGTGTGTGGGAATCCCTTGCAGAGGACCGCAGTGTGTGGAGGCAGACAGTCAGGTTGCGCATCCACAGCAGTGACCAGAGGAGGAATGACCGCTGGGAGAAGCACAGAGAGAAGAAATGTCATGGTGCATCTGCAGCAGCACAACCGGACCTCTTCATCTGCCCCAGCTGCAACAAAACACGTCTCTCTTGTATCAGTCTCTATGCCACTGCAGGCCTGTAACTCTCTAATGGTTTGATTTCACCCTCGAAGGCACACTCTTCCATTGTCTCCCAAGGCAGACGGATGCCAACCAATTAGCATATGTTATATAGCCCAATCCAGATGAGGAGCCTCTCTCCCATGTCCCAATCCGGACAGGGCTCCTTGCGCTTGTCATTTTCACTGGAAGGAAAGCTCCCATTTACACCAACGTTGTGATGGCCTGAGACGCGGACTTGGACTCAGAACCAGAGGAGACTCAGTCTGCACCGGATCCTTTGCCTCGGGCATCATCTGAACCCAGTCTGGGGCCTGATCCTGAAGAGTCCCAGTCTGCACAGGTTTCCCTGTAACAAACGCCAGCCGGGCCGAGTCAGGGGCCTGAGCCTGCCCTGGCTCCAGATGCCGGGATTACCTCGTTGCCTTCAGCTGGGCCATCACTTACAGCTGCTCCACTACCGGTTTGGTCAGGGGAGGCTGAGGTGGCCCACGGGTCTAGTAACCCACCAACGTCTCTTGAGCTGCAGAGACTAAGGTCTGAGAGAAGGAGAGACCTGAGTACTCGCAGGAGGAGTGCTCACCTTCGGGCGAAACAGGGAGGTGAGTTGCCAGGGGATCAGGACCGGCCGCTACCCCAACAGAACAACCGCTACCCTCCCAGCAGAACCTTCGGATTCTGGACCAGTCCTGGACCACGTTTCACGGGTTACCCCCAGCCCAGCACAAACGTAAGCTTTCTTCCTTTGCAGGTGGAGGTGAAAAGTCCTCAGTAGATTTCAGTCTGCAATTGGGTGGGGTGTCCTACACGTTTACTTTTTAGAAAACAGCAGCAGCAACAGCAACATTCACACAATTCCCGCTGTATGAATAGCCTCACATCTAGCTTTGTCCCTAAAGTTCACCCATGTGGGCCTAGCCTCCAATCAAATAAATAACGTGACAGATCCTCAGCTGACTCAGACTCAACTCACATGTAGTTTTGCTGCTGAAGAAGTCAGCATCCTTTAGTCAAATGGGTTTGTTTTTCTTTCCCACCAGCACTTTTCATGAATGCTGCAGCAGCACATCCTATGTTTGGAATGTGATGAGGGTAGCAAAGCAATGCTCAAAAGTTGCACTGCCAGCTTTCGGATGGCTGCTGCGGTGATGTAACTTGTTTCCAATAGACCTGTGAGCTTCTGGAGAATTGGTTTTTTATTTATTTTTATTTTAAATAGCATCAGAAAAAAATCAGGATAAATGCTCAGTAAAGATGTTCTTTTCTGCCCATGGTTCTTTTTCCTAGTGTTGTGGTTCTTTTTCAATGAATCAACCACTCTGAAAATGTTACTGGTTTTATGTAAGTGACACAGCTTGGAATGCCTAACGACATCTCAAAATATTGCCCTTCTCCCCTTAGATCCTGCTTTCAGTGCTGACCACAGCAGCAAATAAATAGTCTCCAGATCTGATCATCACAAGACATCATTGCCCGTTGCCAAAATCAGAGCCCTATTTGGATTGTCAGTCACAATGAGAAATCATATCAGTCCCAGCTTTCCCCACTTCCCTTCCCTTTTTTGAGCCATTCATTTCTCCCGCAATTCATAAATCCTTCCTCTCTGCTAAGCTTTTTCCCGGTGACACTTCAGCAAATGCCATTTTAAAAGTCTCTTCGGATATCAACAGCATCTCTGAATTCCTTCTGTCAGCTGTCTCTGAGTGAAAGGCATGACTTTCTAAAAAGTAAGTTAATAGGCTGCTAAGACAATCGCTGCCTTGAGAGTTAATGTGGGCCCGAGAGATATGAAAATAAATGGATTCATTCCTCGGATGCTGCTTGCACAGTAGTGGAAGCCTTGATGGGAGTGGGAATATTTGTGAGTGAGAGAAAGAGAGAGGCTGACTTAGAAGAATGTAAGCTTTCCATTGTTGAAACTAAAGTTCCATAACCAATAAAGGCGGAGATTCGAAGCACTGCTTAAGCTGAAGGAAGGGGTTTGTGGTAGCTAGGAGAATCTGAAGAAAGGCAGAGTGGTGTAGTGGTTAGAGTGTTGGGCTACAGCTGGAGAGACCCAGTTTCACATCCTCATGCAGCCATGGAGTTCACTGGAATGGCCTTTAGCCATTTGCTATCTCTCAGCCTAACCTACATCACAGGGCTGTATTGAGTATGACATGCATGGAGTGGGGTGGCAAAAGGCAGGGGCACTGCTTTCAGCTCCTTGGGATCTTGTAACACTTAAATTCAGGCCAATAGGGGAGAACCCAGAATACAGGCTGGCATAGACAAGGCTACCTCAGACCTCAAATCAGTTACTATGAATCCCACAACTTTGAGAGCATCCATGCAGTTGCAATGCCCTGGTCCGAGTTTCTTGATTGCCTTCAATATGTTAGAATTTCTGATCTATGATTGCAGTTATGGGATTGTTGTCTATCACATGACGTGGTATGTTTTGACTCCACAGAGTGGGAAGTGATGGAGACAGGATGTTTGTGTTACTGTGTTCCTTGAAGTGGGACTATTGTCCTTTGGTTTTTCTCTCTTTGCTGTCTGATGCTAGAGAGAGAGGGAGCCATGTTGCAGTGCTCCATGTGTGTTTATATGTAAATAAAGTAGATTAGCCAAAATGCTGAGTTGCTGAGGTCTGTCATGCAATGCTGTGCAAACTCTGCAGATCCCTAAGTGTGCCGGTGTCAGTTGGTATCAGTCACTATGATGTTCAGGCTGAATAAAGCTTATGAAGCTCCAGAACAATCAACCAGGAGGGAGAGAAGATGCCAGTTGGGCATGTGTCTCTGCCAGGGTCCTACTCGAGTGCAGGCTGAACTGACACAATGAAGGTAATAATAGTAATAATAATAATAATAATAATAATAATAATAATAATAGACTTGGGAATGGAGTTGTGGCAAGTTGAAAGCTCCTGCAAAACTAGCGCCCTCTCAGAGCTGGCCCAAGACATTTTGCTGCCTGAGGCAAATGGCAAGATGGTGCCGGCCCTTACCATGTATAGAAGGTGACTGGACTGACAGGTGGTAATAGCACAGCAGCACCCCCAGCACACCAGAGAGCGGCTGGCTAGCTTAGGTGGTGCAGGGCAGGTCATTGGCAAACACACCCCGCCCTCCAATAGAGGGCAACAGCCAAAGGGGTGCTACCACCCCTCAGCAACTACCACCTGAAGGAACTGCCTCCCTCTGCCCAATGGTTGCACCAGCCCTGTGCCCTCCTTTACCTCCCAAGAGCTTGGAATGGTTTGCTTAGGGTTCCCAGTTGGCCTCCTATCAGAGTAGCTTCTAGGACCAGACACATTTGGCTACAGCAGAAGACTTCTAATTCCTCTCACTCTTCCCCTCTCCATATTCCTCCCTGCCCAACAGGCTGCGAGGGGTGAGACAGATCACTCTTGCTACAGAACTGAACTGATCCCTTATGCAGGGATCTACTTCCAGGCTGCCCCCACCATCTACTTCCAGACTGCCCCGGTGGGCTTCATGTGGCCTCTGAACCACAAGTTCCTCACCTTGGCCTATGCCACTGCAAAGCCCCACACCAATTCCATGCGACGACCTGGATATGGCTTGTATATGTGTCTTTGGCTCAGAGGGATTTTAAAAGCAAATTACGAAGGTCACGACAATAGGCGTAATAACAGGAATACACAGACAACCCTAACTGTGTCGCTTTGAATGGCCTTCATCTGTGCTAACGTCCTTAACTGAGCATTCCAATCAGCCTGAACAGCGCACCGCCATTGAGGAATCACGATCGAGGGGCTATTAGGCCAAACGGTATTGTCAGAATCCTGCAAATTATGCAGGCTCCTTTCAGAGAACCGAGTCCCAAAGCTTCCAAATATCAAAAGGGTTCAATATCCAGCGGATCATGTATTTAAGGGAAATTGGCCCCTAAATTACTGCGCTATTGTCATTTGTTCTTCTCCGGTTCACGGAAAGGCTAAAGTGAATGCTATTTTTAAAATTCGGCGTGAAGAAGAAGCGGAGGAGAAAGCAACAAAGGAAATTTCCATAGGTGGTGGGGAGTGGAAGCTTCGCTCACCAGAAGGCTCTCCGTTTTACATAGTATTTGAAAAGTTAAGTGCTGATTGTGGGCCAGACAGATAGCTACAGATCTATAGATATCTTTCAAACATTCTGAGTGAAATGGCATCATAATTTGGATGGGGCTCTGCTCAGATCTATGACTCGAGAGCATGTGGAGAAAGGAACTGAGAGCAGGCACCTAAGGAGCAGCCGCCATTAGCTAGATCAGATCTGGAAACCATTGCCTCCCCGATGTTGCTGAACTACAACTCTCACCATCCCTGATCATTGGTCATGATGACAGGGGCTGATGGGAGTTGTAGCTCAGCAAGATCTGCTGGGCCAAAGGTTCCCCACACCTGGGGTTCATTGAGGCAGCTGCCTAATGTAGTAGATACTGTTGGACTATGGTGCTACTTGTGCCACGGTGGCTGCCCTCAGGGGTGCTAAACTGTTGACATAAGATCTGGCTTCTGTACATGGAAATGTGAGGGGCATACCATCTTCTTGGAATGCGGGTGGCGCTGTGGTCTAAACCACTGAGCCTCTTGGGCTTGCCAGTCAGAAGGTTGGCAGTTCGAATCCGCGCAACGGGGTGAGTTCCCATTGCTCTGTCCCAGCTCCTGCCTACCTAGCAGTTCGAAAGCATGCCAGTGTAAGTAGATAAATAGGTACTGCTGCGGCGGAAAGGTAAACGGCGTTTCCGTGAGCTGTGATTTCCATCACGGTGTTCTGTTGCACCAGAAGGTGTTTAGTCATGCTGGCCCCATGACCTGGAAAGCTGTCTGTGGACAAACGCCAGCTCCCTCAGCCTGAAAGCGAGATGAGCGCTGCAACCCCATAGTCACCTTTGACTGGTCTTAACCATCCAGGGGTCCTTTACCTTTACCTTTACCTATACCATCCCCTGCTCCATATCCGCCAACATGATGTGGCCCCAAACCAGGACACCATATTCCGGGTCAAAAATCCTGCACAAGTCACATGACTCAATACTTTTTGGGGGGCCGAGCTCTTGGCTCAAAATTGCATGAGAGCTGGGTGCCCAAAATGGCAACAGAGCTCTCGTGGGGTGAGGGGAGATAAGATGTCCCATTTTTCCCCAGACAGTTGATGGGTATGCTATTCACCAAAGGCAGCAAAATATTTTGGGCTGGCCCTGCAGGTGTTGTTCTGTTAACTAGGCAAGAGTAAAGGTCAAGCTCCTGGAATTTATACTGGGGGCAGGGGATCTGGCCAATCCAAAGGCTTGATGTTGCCAGCCATTCACAAACACCCATCCATGCCCGTGCTGCAATACCACCGAGGGCAGGCTTTCAGGGTCTGCAAGCGTAAAGATGTTTCTCAGTTTGTTTGTTTTTGCCCTGGCAAAATCCAGCTGCCAGAATTTTCGGAATCACCCACCTGTCATTTTCACATTAATGGGAAATAAATAAGAATCATGCCACATGGTGCTATAATACCTGTCTTTGGCTTTTCCATTGGGCACTATATTGTACCCTCACAAAAGTCAGGGTATTATGATTTGCAGGCATCTCTCAAATTCAGTAACCACATGGCAGATTGCCGTGGAGTCTTATCTCTCAGCCTCAAAAGAAAAGTCTGATCTCAATTGTCAGCTTTGCTTAGGCTCCCTCCCCCTTGCGCGCACACACCCTGCCCCACACCTCATCTGGGTATGCATTTCAGTGCAAGGGAAAGTTCAGACACCCTGGTGCTTCAAATACTTTCTTTCAAAGACATTAAAGAAAATAATAGGAAACAAATATCAAGAGATTACAAAGGCATCTGCGGCCAATGAATGTTTATGAAGCTTACTTTTATTCCAACCAGCATAGTCAATGACATCTGATTAAGCTGTCCTATTAATAAAATAAAATAAAAACGGAGGGACAAAGCTGCCTTCAGCCTGTGTAGTACAGATAAATAATTTTCTCGGGAGATCATTATCATCATATGCTCTGTGCTAAGAACTGTTTGCTGGTGAGGCTGGAGGAGATGTGCATATTGCTAAAGAAAGGTTCGTTGAAAGCCTGCTGTGATGCTAGGGCAAGTCAGAGAACGTTTGCCCCACACCATAAATAGATCTGTGTGTATGGATTTGACCTGCACTCTGGTGTACCTAGAAAATCTGGATGGTGATGTCAGCCTCGGGTTACTATGAGTGGAATAGCTTCACCTACAGACATGAGACTCGGAGTGTCTAGACCAGGGTTTCCCAAACTTGTGTTTCCAGCTGTTGTGTTACTACAATTCCCATCATCCCTAGCTAGCAGAACCAGTGGTCAGGGATGATGGGAACTGTAGTCCCAAAACAGCTGGAGAGCCAACTTTGGGAAACCCTTGTCTAGAGAATACTCTGCAGACCTCCAGGGGGAGCCAGCTAAGTGTGGGTTCTGTAAACAGTGGGTGCTTCCCCTCTAAGTACTACATGCCTATTTTACACTTTGCATTGTGCTGCTTTGAAATTTATCATACCATACTACCTAGTGGTGGATTTTCCATCAAAGGATTGGGAAACAGCAAGTCAGTAGGGTTGCCCTGAGATTTCAGGGGCCAAACCTGAGATCCCTAGCAATGTCACATGGGTGGGCCCTGGAGACAGAGGTTAATTGGGAAAAGGGATAAGAGGAAGGCAGATCCCCACACACACACACTCCCAGTTTTTCTGCTATAAGTTGCAGACTGAAGCTTGCAAGCTGCATGGACAGTCTTCTTAATGTTTGATGATGATGATGATGATTGTCCTCCTGAAGGTTCAAGCTCTCCACCTTCCACCTTTAGGCAGGCAGACAAACCTGGAGAGTACAGGTCAGACCTGGAAATCTGGTAGCCATAGTGGTCATACTCCAAAGTGAAGGTACATGAGGACTATGAGAAGATTGTGGGAAAGCTGTCTCTATGTATGAAGCATAAGATTAACCTGTTTCTTTGGCTTCGACATCACGCCTTCTCCCCTCCCCTTTTCTTTGTTTAGCACCTAACCTGAAGAAGGGTTCTGGAGAACTTGAAAGGTTGCTCACAAGTTAGAAACATTTTGGCGAGTCTAACATTCTTTTTTTATTATTACTGAGACTCTGTGTATTGGGGAACAGTGGGGGGGGCAATGCAACCCTCTTAGTCTGAGAAGCCTGCCATTTTCAGGAAGCTCCACCAGCAATAAATCAGGTCATGCTAGAGGTCATGCATGCAGAGAGAAAGCAGAAATGCTTAAGGGGGAGGTGTGGGATTGATAAGAAATGAGAAGAAGCTAAGAGAAGCAGGAGAGGCATTGTCACCGAATCACTCCATCCTGCTTGCAGAGTGAGCGGTTTTAGGGAACACAGATCAGACGCAGATAGGTAGCCGTGTTGGTCTGCCATAGTCAAAATAAAAAAATTCCTTCCAGTAGCACCTTAAAGACCAACTAAGTTAGTTCTTGGTATGAGCTTTCGTGTGCATGCACACTTCTTCAGATACAGATCAGACGGTGGAGCTGTCTAAAGCAGAAGACATGAGAAGATGGACTTGGAGGGAGAAGCTCTCACACTTGGAGCAAATTTGACAACAAGAAAATGGTTTTGGAGCCCAGGTCTGGGGCAAAACGTCCCAGCAGCAAGCCTGTAACAGGAGATTGGTGGAATGTAAGGAAGCCAGGGTAGGAAGCAAGATAAATACAGTGGTACCTCAGGTTACATACGCTTCAGGTTACATACGCTTCAGGTTACAGACTCCGCTAACCCAGAAATAGAACTTCAGGTTAAGAGCTTTGCTTCAGGATGAGAACAGAAATCGCGTGGTGGCAGCGGTATTCCTGCCAATGATTTCAACTGTCTACAGTGGTCTCTCAAATACGTTAAAAAGTTATTCCAGTCTTTCAAAATAGCGTCTTTCTGGTTTCTGATCTTTCCTGTCAATTTTGACATTTCCACATATTCCATCAGCTTAGTCTACCACTCTTCTCTGATCAGTACAGTAGTACCTCAGGTTACAGACACTTCAGGTTACATACGCTTCAGGTTACAGACTCCGCTAACCCAGAAATAGAACTTCAGGTTAAGAGCTTTGCTTCAGGATGAGAACAGAAATTATGCTCCGGTGGCGCAGCAGCAGCAGGAGGCCCCATTAGCTAAAGTGGTGCTTCAGGTTAAGAACAGTTGCAGGTTAAGAGCAGACCTCCAGAACGAATTAAGTACTTAACCTGAGGTACCAGTGTAACAACACTGAAAACGGTGTTTGGGCAAAAGTTCCACCCAGTAAATTGGTGTTCTGAGGATCTTCAAGTGGGGGAAAGAGGGATAAAAATAGAATTGACATAACACTGAGTTCTGTCATCCAAAAGCGTTCACACTGCTTAGAAGAGCTACAGAGGGGAAATTGTGAGGCTGTGTGAGTGAAGAATGGGAGCAGATGACATATTTGGTTAATGGACTGCATTGCCTGCCTTGGATTATGGATCCCTCTAAACTTTCCCCCAGCTAGCAAAAGGTTCTTAACAAAGGGAAAGACACAATATTCCAGCACAGGGAAAAGACAGAATCAAGCTGCTCCAAGTGTTTTCCTTCTCCGCAGAGAACAAAGAACAAGATACTTCCTTAGCAAAGTTCTTGTCAAAGGGGCGACCAATTAATCTTGCATGAGTTATGCCCAGCATCAGCACAGCTGCCAAGTATCTCTGGAGAGAGTCTCCCCGCCATTCCGAACACTGCTATCCTTCTGCATGAATTATGAGGGGCTTTCCGAACGACTCTCCGTAGATCTCACCTCCGCTAGCTCAACAGATGGGCTATGCTTCCACAGACCACTTTGTGTAAGCCTCATGCTTGTCACTTTTAGGACCGTGCTAGAATTATTTTGAACATGCCAGCACTCAGCGTTATCAACTCCCATATTTAACAAACAGACAAGGTTGGGATTTCTGCTGGTCTGACCGCCAGAAATAAACTGGGGGGGGGGGAGAGACTCTGCTTCACAGACTATGACAAAAGGGGTGCACACTATATAAGATCCTGATTGATTTCAATGTTCTTCTCCTGCTTGTAACTTCTGTGTTTGCCATCCTATTGGCATGAAGTGCTGATGTATTCTACTGCCTTGCCAAAGGATTGGACCTGGCAAATTTCAGGGGGATTCCAGCTCAGTTTTTGCCATGTCACCATTGCCTGGCTGTCGGGCCTGGGTCCCAAATCCTTCCTCGTTTCTCCTCCTCATTTACAACACCTCCATTCACCTCACATTGTCCTCTGTATAAGGTGGCTCAGCCTATGAAATTCTCTACACACATAGGAGAGTCATCATTTCATTGTTATTCAGCTGGAGATGCCCACATTTCCCCCTCAGTATTTTTTTCCCCCACCCTGTTTCTGGGAGTCAGATAATAAAATTAATTAAAGTAGGTTTTACTGCACATTTGGGAAAGTGATGGGCCCTTGTAGCGCTGGATCAGCAGTCTGCAATTTCATATTTGCATAGGATTAATAAAGGAAAACAAGATAATTTATATAACATCCCAGGCAGATGAGATGTCTGTAATTGATGGAATTGTCTGCCTAAGTGAGCTGCAATCTATTTGCTTACTATGGCTGACAATGCCTGCACATTTCACCGAAGTACTCTAAGCCTCAGGCTGCAGCTGCTGATATAGGAACACCAATAACACTGGAGGGAGTCTAATGGTATTATTAACTCCCACTGGCAATCAGTCCTGCAGAATGCAGCAGGGTCAGTATGGGAGCCCGAGCACTGATCCCACGCACAGCAGCAGCAGCAGCTGTTTGCAATGCCAGCACCACACAGCATTCTTCAGCTCTCTTGGACAATGCCTTAGCGATGTGAGGGCCGCCTTGTGCATTGTCCATAATGCTGGAACTAGAGGTCGACCAATGCAGCTGAGATCCGGGACAAACCAAAGGGAGTACATAAAGGAGAGCTTTCTGGATTTCTAGTCCAGCATCCTGTTCTTACAGTGGCCAACCAGAAGCCTTTGGGAAACCAGCAAGCAAGACCTGAGAACAAGATCACAAGAACTTGTGGTTTCTAGGAACTGGCATTCTGAAACATCAATGCATCCAGCATGCAGCCTCCATCTTGCCACCGCTCTGTCCTGTCCCATTCCGTAAGTTGTAGTGATGCCAGCATCAGGAGGGCATCTCTGCCCTACCACATTGGTAGCCGCTAGCTTCCAATCCTTTTAGACAAAGGGGCAGAGAGGAACGAGCCGACTAATCCTGACTTTCCCCTCTCCTCCTCCTCGTTGAGTTCTACAGAGACAACACTGAGACCAGGGAGGAGAAAGCTGGCACACTGGCCTCCGCTGGAAGCATCTCAATATGGGAATGGACCAGACAGGCCTGGCTCTACCATTAAGCAGAGTGAGGCAGCTGCCTTAGGTGGCAGACGCTGCAGGATGGCCTGCCCTAATCCAACCAGCATCTCTTGAGCGTAACAAAGTTTTGAATTAAGTTTTGAATTTGAATTACAGTTTTGAATTAAGATGCAACTGCCCATTTAGTTGTCTTCTACACATGGAATAGGGAGACACAAGGTATCTTGTCCTTTGCCTCAGGTAGCAAAACTTCTTGGGCTGATCCCAGGACTGGATGTTTGTAGTCTTTCTGACCCTAAAATGCCAGGTGGGTGACATAAACCCAAATATAATGAATAGCCGGCAGACCACAAAATAGCCACAAACAAAGCTTAAGATGGATAGCAACTCACAAGGCCAGCAGGGCCCATCCAAAGGCATATTTCACATCCAAAGGCGATATAAGTAACTGATGTAACATGCTGGAACCAGATGCACCTTTATGGGGAACAAGAGAGAGAAAAGAGTCGGTGATAATGTCAAGGTATGGTGTCTCTCAAACAAGGTGGAAGATAACATTGCCAATAGATAAAGAAAGCATGCAAGGAGAGGAGGGGTTGGGAGGAAAGTAGAGGAGTCTGAGTCTGAGAGGAAATAGAATAATAATAATAATAATAATAATAATAATAATAATAATAATAATAATATATTATTTGTACCCCACCCATCTGGCTGGGTTTCCCCAGCCACTCTGGGCGGCTTCTAACAAAGATTAAAAATACATTAAAGTGTCACACATTAAAAACTTCCCTAAACAGGGCTGCCTTCAGATGTCTTCTAAATGTCAGGTAGTTGTTTATCTCTTTGACATCTGCTGGGAGGGCGTTCCACAGGGCGGGCGCCACTACCGAAAAGGCCCTCTGCCTGGTTCCCTGTAGCTTTGCTTCTCGCAGTGAGGGAACTGCCAGAAGGCCCTCAGAGCTGGACCTCAAAGTCTGGGCAGAACGATGGGGGTGGAGACACTCCTTCAGGTATACTGGCAGCAGCTCTCCAAGGTTTCAGAAAGGTTTCCAACCCTTGAGGATTGAACCTGATGCTCTGCCCCTGAGCTATCGCCCCCTCACCCCTTCCTCTCTCTCCTAAGCCCCAACTTCCTGATACATTTCAAGCAGTAGTATACCACTTTAAATAGTCATGGCTCCCCAGCACCCCCTGAAAAATCCTGGTGACTGTAGTTTGTTAAAGATGCTGGGAGTTGTTAGGAGACCCCTATTCCCCTCACAGGCCTACAATTCCCAGAGTTCCCTGGGAAGCGGGAATGACAGCGAGACAACTCTGAGAACTATAGCTCTCTGAGGGGAACAGGGGTCTCCTGGCAACTCTCAGAACCCTTTAAACTATAGGTCCCAGGATTTTTTGGGGGGAGAGCCATGGCATTGCTTTAGTTGTATAGTGCAGATAGAGCCTCGTCCAGGAACTGCTGTAACTGCTTTCTATTGAGTGAGGCCATTGGTCCATCCATCTCAATATTGTCGGCAGCGGCTGGTAGCAGCTCTCAAGGCAGGGCAGCCATACCTGAAAAAGCCCAAGTCTGAGTCTGGGAGCTTCTCCTGCTGAGCTGTGGCCCTTTCTCCTTAAAACGAATCTTTAGTCCATTCCAGGCTTTCAGATTGGACACAGCAAATGTGGTGAGGGAAGAGGCGGGGGTTGCAGTGGCACGATACCCACCTTTGACCTGACCCGGTTTGTTTGTATGCGTGTTGCATCTATTCCGATATTCAGACAAATCTGCAAGGGTCAGAGGCAGAGCACTGAAATCTTGCCACCTCTCTTTCTGTGCCTTTCATGTGTCCAAATTGAAGATCTGGAAGAGGGGCTTGGTTTTCTCATCCTTTGTTTTGTGTTCGTCTCCCTTCTCTCTCTTGTGCTCCCTCTTGTAGAACCCTTGGGGCAGAGACCTGACTTTTCTCTCTCTCTAAAATTACTTTTAGACTGAACAACAACAACAACAACATCCCCCCCCCCGGTATGTTTCTCCTATTCAAGGCAAAGGTAATCACATATCACATTCACGTAAGCACCTTTCATCTAAAGGTAGACCAAAACCAAAGCTGAACTCAGAAAATCTTCCTAGAAAGATCACGTTGGAAGTCTTTTGCATGTTCTGAGTACCCTCTTGTGGAAATGCATGGCATAACATTTCATAGTGGTTGGTTTGCTTGCTTATTTATTTATTTATTTATTTAAACATACCGGCAAAGCTTTTTGACTGGTTAAGGTCTTGTTCTGAATGAGGAGTATTCAGGGTAAAAAAATATGTGTGTAATTTTATTTATTTTTAAGTGCATTATCTATATTTAGAAATGTCTAAAATCTCCACCAAAAGAAAAGAAAAGCATGTTGTTGTTTTTGCTCTCTCCCACTGCTCTAGATTTACAAACATTTCCAAAATATTCATAATTGCATTTTAAATAATAATAATAAACATGCAAAATAAAACAAAATCATTGCAGAAAACAGGTATGAAATAGTAAAACAGAGACCATTTTTGTTTGCTTGCTTGTTTCACAATTCCATTTAATTCCAGCATTTGGAGTATCTTGTTGCAAGAGAAAGACAGAGAGAGAGAGAATGGGAGGGGGGGAAGATTTATAGTGCAGAATTCCAGGTGCTCTGTGTATATTCAATTGATAATAATGACCAGCAGTAACATGGCTGCTTCAGTCCAAAGAGGGTGGCATGTTGAAGAACATTGTGCAAGGTTTGGGGGCAGTTAGGGACAAAAAAAGTAGCCACTAAGCCCTTCGTCCCATTCCCAGGTTGGTATCCAATAAATGCTAAGGTGACCATCATAATGGCATACTGGCAGTGTTTATAGTCTGATAGCAGTGTTGTCAGTTGTTGTTGTTGTTGTTTATTCGTTTAGTCGTGTCCAACTCTTCGTGACCCCATGGACCAGAGCACGCCAGGCACTCCTGTCTTCTACTGCTTCCCGCAGTTTGGTCAAACTCATGCTGGTAGTTTCGAGAACACTATCCAACCATCTCATCCTCCATCGTCCCCTTCTCCTTGTGCCCTCCATCTTTCCCAACATCAGGGTCTTTTCCAGGGAGTCTTCACTTCTCATGAGGTGGCCAAAGTACTGGAGTCTCAGCTTCAGGATCTGTCCTTCCAGTGAGCACTCAGGGCTGATTTCCTTAAGAATGGATACGTTTGATCTTCTTGCGGTCCATGGGACTCTCAAGAGTCTCCTCCAGCATCATAATTCAAAAGCATCAATTCTTCGGCGATCAGCCAGCTCTCACTTCCATACATCACTACTGGGAAAACCATAGCTTTAACTATACGGACCTTTGTTGGCAAGGTGATGTCTCTGCTTTTTAAAAAGAGGGGCTTTTGTTGTAAACATTGTCTTGGACCAGGCTTCCATTCTCATTGGGTTTCTTTGCTGCACAGCTGCCATCAAGGCTGTGTTTTCGGAAGTCATCCATCTAAGCCCCAGGCAGTGTATTTAGCAGTGTGGAAACAGCATGGAATATAAAACAACCCTCAAACAGCCACTATTTGTGTTGCCTTCCCTGTGAGCTAGACCAGTGTTTCCCAACCACTGTTCCGTGGCACACTAGTGTGCCGCGAGATGTTGCCTGGTGTGCCGCGGGAAAAATTAAAAAATTCGAAAGATTTTTTTTTAAAAAAAGTCAAATTTTCGATGGGGGCGCCGTCACTAGATGACCCCTGGGGTTCCCTCCCTCCCTCCCGCTCTGCGCCTCCCTCCTCCTCCTCTGGGGAGGCCCTTCCTGGCTCTCGGCCAAGGCTTGGCGGCTGCCACACACTCACTTGCTCGCCCACCCGTCCCTCCATCCCTGCACCCGGCCTCTCCCCCTCCGTCCCCAACGCGGGGGCTGCCGGGATCCGTAGTCCCCTCGCCCTTGGGCTCCGCAAACTACGTTTCACAGCGTGGCCTGGTGGGCCGGGCATTTTGCTTGAAGCGCTCTTCTCCCGGCCATGGAATGAGCGCGGCGGCGGCGGCCGGGCGGGCAGGGGCTCTTCCGCGCAGACCCCGCGCAGCCTGCCTGCGCCCCCGCGGAGATCGGGCGGCAGGATGGAGCCCAGGGATCCCCGCGGAGGCGGAGGCGGAGGCTGCCCCCCAGGTAGGGCTGCGTCGGGGGGGTTATTTTTGCAATGCTGCATCTGCGCCGGAGGGGACGCATCGGACCGCGGGGAGACCCCTTGGCGGGCGTGCAAGGCAATGCATGCGTGCAGGCGTTGCATGGAGTGCAGTGCAATGCAATGGCAACGCGGCGCCCTGCATGCATGCATGCAACTTCCACCGGCGCTCCGGACTTGGCAGGTGAGGGGGGTCCCCAGTGGGCGGCAGAGAGAGCCGGGAGGGCGAAGGGGAGCCGGGGGGGGAGCAGCGCTGCTCCCCGAGCCGAGCCTGGGGGGAAAAACTTCGGCGTCGTTGCGCCGGGTGTTGGAAGCGGAGGCTGGCGGGGGCCCCTCACCTGCAAAACCTGGTCGCCTCTCATATATTTCGTGCATTGCATTCATCACCCGCTTTCTCCTCCAAGGAGCTCCCGGGGGCGCGCGTGGTTCTCCCCGTGTTATCCTCGCAACAACAGCCCTGCGAGGTGGGTCAGGCGAGTGGCCCAAGGGAGCACCCAGGGATTGTCCTGGCCAGGTGGGGTGATTTGAACCCTGCTCTCTGCCCGGTCTTCGTCCTCATTTAGCCCCCACATGTGCATGACTGTGCATGACTGAGGTTTTTCCCCCTCGTCTTGGCTATGGTGTGAGTCTGTGCTGTTAATTAATGGGGTTCTGCCTTCGGAGAAGATGAGCCAGCCCTCAAGGAGGTGATTATGTAATTTGCTAGCAATTCATGTCCCTCCCGGCATGACGCTGCGCGCTGACGTCACGGGGCTCTAATGGTGGTGTGCCTCGAGATTTTTTTCATGAAACAAGTGTGCCTTTGCCCAAAAAAGGTTGGGAAACACTGAGCTAGACTGTGTGTGCTTGTGCATGTGTGCAGGAGCCTGATTCGCATGGCATCTCCTCCGTAACTAAAAGTGGGCAAGTATGATCCAAACTGGACATCTGTGAAATGGGCGCATTGCAAGCCCCATCTACACTGATGGCTTTAAAGGCAGCTCTGATACAACTCCCACCGCATATTCCATGAAGTTGCTTTAAGAAACAAATGAAAAGGGTCGTCAGATCTCAAGCATCGTATCATCCTCAGTCCCAGGCCAAAATCCACCTTGAACTTTCCATTGTTAAGCATCAACTTTTTTGCCTCATAACCAGCCTGCTTCAAAGCATATTTACCTAGGAAAAATCCCACTGTGTGCAATGGGGCATCTCCCAATCAGATATGCCTAACAAACTTCATTCCATCTAGTTGCAAATCAAGGAGAAAGGTTGTTTAATGTTAATTTTTAATGTATTATCAGTATCTATCTAACTAGACTTGAGCTAAGAAATAAAATCTGCCCACATTTATCACCAATGGGGGTCAAAATCACAGAACGTCCTAAGGTTTTATTAATGTGAAAATTACTCATCTGATTAGCATTTAATGAGCCCAGCTCCTAGGATTTAAAGGTATAACATGTGAGGTCAGCTTGGCCTTTTTCACGCTGAGTCATGGAGCATTCTAGAACAAATTTTCATGTCTAATTGGCAGGGAATTTTTTTTAAAGAGTTTTATGTAGTTGTGCTTAAAAAATTGGGACAGACAAACTTCACTCCTGCCTTTTGCAGATTTTTCTTTAAACATTACAGAAACAATACATTCAAATTCTGTGCATTTCCTCTAATGTGATAGCATATTTTGTATGCATTTTTCTCTAAAATGCACCATTTGCACACACACACACACACACTCGGCCAAAGAAAGTTATGTATTTCTGCATGCAGTTTTGAAGTTCTCACAATGTCCTGAAGTGTCCAGCAAAGCATCACATTATTTTAGAAAATTAAAACAAAAGTCTGCCAACTCTATGGTGGGTGTTCTAGGGCATTGAGGGAAACATGAAAAAGTAGCTTCCTAGATGCAGTCATGTTGAGGCCCCAAACCAAGATGTGTGTCTTCCTATCCAAGTCGTATGACCTGCATGAGGTCACAGAGCCCAAAAGACACACTTTTTTTCAGGGTGGTGCTCTTATGGTACCAAAAAAACCACACCCCACATTTTGGGGCACCTTGTGAGATTGCAGCCCCTCAAAAAACACTTTTTAAAGGGTGAGGTCTCGTGTGAAATCACATGAGAATCACGGCGCCCAAATCTCGTGGGGGCAAATGGGATGTCCTAGTTTTTCAGGGATACTTGCAGGGTATGGGGTTGGGGTGTCTACAGGGCAGACATCAGGGCCAGAAGGTGCTGTGTGCGGATGCCGGTCCTGAGTTAAGCCTCTGTTGTGTGGAATGGCTTTCAAGGAAGCTGGCAGAGGTCTCTGGCACACACATATATGCACTAATATGTGAAGGAAACCAAACCAGAGTGATATGAGCTCCCTGCCCCACAAGGGCTTGGCCATGGGTAGGCAAACTAAGGCCTGGGGGCCGGATCCGGCCCAATCGCATCCTAAATCCGGCCCATGGACGTTCCAGGAATCAGCATGTTTCTACATGAGTAGAATGTGTCCTTTTATTTGAAATGCATCTCTGGATTATTTGTGGGGCATAGGAATTTGTTCTTTTTTTTTCCTTCCCAAAATATAGTCCGGCCCCCCACAAGGTCTGAGGAACAGTGGACTGGCCCCCTGCTGAAAAAGTTTGCTGACCACTGGGCTTGGCTAAGTATGGAATGCCAGTTCCTGGGGATGGACAGTAGAAGAGAGCTGCTGCCCCCTTCTTGTGGTGGGACTACCGCTCAGTGGAAGAGCTCATGGTTTGCACGCAGAAGATCCCAGGTCCCATTTCCAGCCTCTCCAGGCTGGGAAAGACCCTTGGACTAAGTGTCTGACTCAGCAAAAGAGAGTTTCCTATGTTCCAAGGTGCTTATGGGATTCCCTCAGTCTGTGAACCAGTGAGGTGTAGCGGTTAAGAGCGGTAGTCTCGTAATCTGGGGAACCAGGTTCGCTTCCCTGCTCCTCCACATGCAGCTGCTGGGTGACCTTGGGCTAGTCACACTTCTCTGAAGTCTCTCAGCCCCACTCACCTCACAGAGTGTTTGTTGTGGGGGAGGAAGGGAAAGGAGAATGTTAGCCACTTTGAGACTCCTTCGGGTAGTGATAAAGCAGGATATCAAATCCAAACTATTCTTCTTCTTCTTCTTCTTCTTCTTCTTCTTCTTCTTCTTCTTCTTCTTCTTCTTGCCTTGATGGAAACTGGGGTGGTGAGCTCAATGGGCCCTTCTTATAACACACAGGGAACAAACCCAATATCCCCAGGGAGAGAATGGTAGAATAAGACTTAAACCTTGGGAGTTGTCTTTGGACCAAGAGGTCCGTGAACAGGGATGGATTCTGGGCTGTGCACAAGGTGGTGCTGAACCAAAGTGGTGCTGTCTCAAAGCCCAATAAGCAAGGGGCTGGGCTTTGGGAAGAAGGTGTGAGGTTCTGACAGGGTCCATCAAGTCATTGTGAGCTAGGTTAAGGCCTGTTTTGAAGGCAAGGAGTCCGGATCTTAATATGCTTTCAGGAAGGAGCATTGATGGGGAATTGTGCCTAGCATATCCATGGGATGGTGCTGATAGTATGCTGGCTTTGTTAGTTATGGGGATTTATGTATTTTTTTGCAATAATTTATTTCCTCACTAAGCGGCTAGGCTTGTTCTTAAACGCTAGTTCAAACCTGCAGCATCACAATGAGACTTTATGTTCACAGAAGGCAGATTAGCATCTCTTTTTTGGTAGTTAAATCTGCTTTTTTTTCTAAAATCTGATTTAAATTAACAAAACTCCCTCCCTCCTTTTTTTTCTTTTCTTTTGCAAATGTTTAAAGGAGTCAAAGAAGAAAGTGGGTCACACAAGAAAGTTATCCTTGTGTAGCGTTATCAGCTGAGATAAGCCAGGCCTCCTGCCATTTCAGTCTTTTTTTAAAAAAAAAAAACTGGCTGCAGAAAAGGACAGAGGAAATAAGACGCCTCTTTAGGAAGGGCCACAGCTCAGTCCTCAGCATATGGCATACGCCATCTCCAACTCCTTGAAGGAAAGGTGGTACAGTCATATCTCAGGTTACATTTGCTTCAGGTTACGAGTTTTCAGGTTGAGTCCCACGGTGACCTGGAAGTAATGGAACAGGTTATTTCTGGGTTTCGCCGCTTGTGCATGCACAGACACGCAAAATGACGTCACATGCATGCGCAGAAGCGGCGAATCGCAACCTGTGTACGCGCAGATGCGAGTTGCGTTCTGTTCAGGTTGTGATCGGGCCTCAGGAACGGATCCCGTTCGCAACCAGAGGTACCACTGTATACATTTGTAAGAATATAACTAAGTGAATAAATAATAGGGAAGATTTTTGTCAGGAAGGTGGGGAGAAGAGTTTAACCCTCTCTTCACATGCAATGAGCCTGACAAAAAACCATCCTTCTGTGGTGGATATTAGGCGTAAAAAAATGAATGCCATTTTGAACGATGTATTTAGGCAGCAGTCTGACCTGTACACACCTACCTGGGAGTAAATCCCACCAAGCTCAATGGGGCTTATTTCTGAGCACAATGGTAGTGTAAATGTAATTATTATTATTATTATTATTATTATTATTTCATTATTTATACCCCACCCATCTGGTTGGGTTTCCCCAGCCACTCTGGGCACCTCCCAACAGAATATTAAAAACACGATAAAACATTAAACATCAAACGTTAAAAACTTCCCTAAACAGGGCTGACTTCAGATGTCTTCTAAAAGTCAGATACTTTTTATTTCTTTGACACCTGATGGGAGGGCGTTCCACAGGGCGGGCGCCACTACCGAGAAGGCCCTCTGCCTGGTTCCCTATAACCTCACTTCTCACAGGGATTTAGTTCAGCCAAAAAGAAGCAAAAGGTTGACCCCTCTGCGCTTTCACATGTTGCCCAATATCAACCATCTCAGGCCCTACAAGTGGCAGGAGAGGCCCTGTTTGTTGTGGCACAACTGGGTACTGCTGGGTTGGCGGCCGATTGACGGGGGGCGCATGATGTCGTGAGGAGCCAGGGGACAGAGCCAAACACCCTCTAAACATTAGGGAGGGCTGTCCCCTCAAAAAAACTTTCAGGGGGCTGAAACTGCCTCGGCCCCTAGGAGTCAGTGCCTATGGTTGGCAGTGACCCAGGACACAGCATACTGGGTAGTAGTTCTCCATTTGTGGAATGCCCTTCCTAGTGTGGTGTGTCTGTCTTGCTCATAATTAACTTTAAGAAGAATTTAAGAGCATTCCTGTTTACCCAGGAATTTGATGGGTGGGAGGTAGCGTCCTTGGCGACCCTGAAATTAGTAGGTGTACGAGTAGGTGGTTGTTTTTAGAAGTTTTAACTGTTGTTAGACATTTCAGCTATGTTGTTTTATTCTTTATTTGTTGCTACCTTGGGCTCCTTTGGAAGGAAGGGCAGGGTATGCATTTAGTAAATAAAAGTAACAGCTTATCAAAAGGGTTGCCAACCAAGTAAGCAGGGCATTTGGAGGTGAAATCTGCCCTCACCTAAACCATGATTACTGGTGCTACTGGACTCTCCTGGTCATCAGCCCTTTCCAAAATATATTCAAATTAGAATGAGAAATAAAGGAAGAAGATGCAAAAGAGATGCTAATGAAAAGCTACTGTTCCACTGAAACATGTTTTTGAAGTTGCACTGTGTCATATGCCGATGAGCATATCAAAGCTGTTTTTAAAAGAGACGGTCGTAAATTGTCTTATCCGCCACCATCAAACAGATGAAAGCCAGGAGAATCTCATCCTGCAGATGGCTGCCCTGTTCATGAAACGAGAAGAAAGGAGGAGGAGGGGAAAAGAGAAATAATCTTCCACTTTCAAACTCTTGTCTTAATTACTTGGTACATTTCCTTATTAAAATGGGAAATGAAGAAAATGCATTCTTTTCATGAAATATTCAGTGTCCTTTTGAATCGTTTAACACCAAGGGCTCTTTCAAATCTTCAGATGGGAAGAAAAGTGACAATCAGTTTGTGTAAAAAGTCTCCAGAGAGAAATCTGAACTCCTAATTGCACGATTGCCAAATGCAGTTCTTGCTTCCTACCATTTATTTTTATAACAGTGTTTGCCACGGATGTACTTCACAATTACGTACGTTGTTAACTAAATACAGTCGTAAAAAGGAGCAGCAAGATTCATAGGTAAATACAGTGGTGCCCCACAAGACGAATGCCTCGCAAGACGGAAAACTCGCTAGACAAAAGAGTTTTCCATTTTGGAGGTGCTTCGCAAAACGAATTTCCTATGGGCTTGCTTCGCAAGACGACAATGCCTTGCGAGTTCCTGCGGGGATTTTTTCCTTCCCCCCCTTTTTCTAAGCCGCTAAGCCGCTTATCAGCTGATCCGATCAGCAGATAAGCCGCTAAAAGCCGCTAATAGCACTAATCCGTCAATGGGCTTGCTTCGCAAGACGAAAAAACCGCTAGACGAAGAGAATCACAGAACGGATTCTTTTCGTCTTGCGAGGCACCACTGTAGCCAGGTAGGCATTCTCAAATATATATTGTACTTTTTTCTATAGCTAGACATGATGGGCAAACTTGTTATTATTATTTAGTTTCTATACCAGCCTTAATCTGAGGATCACAGGGCAGTTTATAAAAACACAAACATACATAACATAGTAAGAAACAAAAGCAATAACCACCACCACCACCCCATATTAAAAGGCCATAGATTGTTTAATTAGCCAAAGGCCTGGGAAGAGAGGAATTTTTTGTGCCTGGCATTGAAAGATATGTAGTGAAGGTGCCAAGTGAGCCTCCCTAGGGAGAGCATTCCATAAAGGGGGAGCCACCACAGAAAAGGCCTGTTCTCATTTTGCCATCCTCCAGACCTCTCACGGAGGAGACACAGAATCACCGTGTCCAGACTCATAGCTCAATTCATAGCTCCATTCAGGCTCTGAAGCTCTTCAGGAACATCTGTTGGATCAGACTGATACTCCACCTTGTGTTGGTAGTGTGTCAAAGACCCATTACTATTTCTCCAGCAGGGTCCCTGTGTCCAGTGTCTCTCTCCCTCAGGCCCTTCCCCCTCTTGGCTCCCTCCCGCACCCATTACCACCCCACTGACAAGCCCTTACACACTTTTGCCTCCTCCTCCAGATAGCAATGCAACTTCCACCTCTGAAGCCATCGCAGTCACTTCAAAAGCCAAAGCACTCAGCTTTCCAGCTTTCTACACTACTTCTGGAAGGAGGAGGAAGAGTGGTTCCATCTTGTGGTCCTGTGCTCTGGTGTGAGCCAACTGACTTGTACCATGGCGCAGAACCAAAAAATGTGCATCTTTGTGGCCCCGTACTCTGGTGTGGCCAGAGCACAGGAGCCAAAAATGGGACATCTGAGATTGGGATCAGAAGTCATAGTGGTATGAGGACTTGGTGGCAGATTTAAGAAGGGATTGCAGCCTATGTAGAAGTTTGACACGAGGTGTCACGTGATGGCTTTGTTCTGCCTCCACTGGGGAAGGCAGTATGTTTCGCTGAATACCAGTTGCTGGGAATCACAAATTGCCAGAGTTGCACTCCAGTCTTGCTTTGGGGCTTCCTGTCAGGAGCCCAGGTTGCCATGTTGATAACACAGCACGCAAGTCGTAATTAGCTAGAAGATTTATTGCAATACAAACAATTAGCCTCAGACGTCTAACCAATCATTCATGCCTTACGAGTCAGTTGACCCTTCTGGGGAATGCTTCCGGGTTCTGCAGAATATCCTGAACCTATGACCCTTACGCTTCCAGGTTTGTTTTCTGTATAAGACCTTTCCCATACGTCTACTCTTTGGGCTCAGGGGATTTATTGACTCCTCTTCCGATGAGGAACATCTACCCTGCCTGCTTCCTGAGGCTCTCTGTGCTTCTTGAGCTAGCTGACTTCTCTCCCTCCCGCTCTCTGTTGACACCTTATGTACATTCCATTCTGGTGCAGGGGGAGGGGGACTGCTTGAAGCTGTCTGACTGCTTCCAAACTCATGCTGTGTTTCTATACTTGGGGCAGATGTGTTCATGACACTTCCCATAGGTCCCTGTTTGGCCCCTGTGGGAAGAGGATGGGCCATCAGCCTGATCCAGTAAAGATTTGCTTATGTTCTTAAGGCCTGAGCAACTATACACAAAGATTGTTGGTGAGATGTAAAAACATAGCTTTCTCATGCCTGCTCTCTCCATTTCACAGGTGCTGGAGCTTCTGAGGTGGCAAATGGATGCCGAAGAATCTTCCACTGTGTTTGCAACCATCAGATTCTGCCAGAAGTTTGCAGGATTATTAAAGTTGCCTTGAGCAAGTGGTGCTAATTGGATTTTTTCCCCTCGTTTTTCTGTTCCCTTGGTACTTTATCCCCTGTCATATTAACAACACATCCTACAGCCCTGTGTTTCCAGTAATTGTCATCTTAATGATGTGAAAATCAATAGCAAATGTTGTGTTTTTAAAGTCATTATTGGATTGCAGAGCATGGAGAACTCAGGGAAGGAAGGGTGACCCCTGTGAAGTCTCTGATTCTAAGAAAGAAAGCTATCTGGAGTGGACTCCTTTGATATAATTTTCCCTCTCTCCTTTTTACTATAATTGCTGCTGCTACTTCAGGATGAGGTCAAACTGTGGGCAGGGAAGGCTCCGTCATGCTTCTTTACAGATTGCCCAATTGGCATTTATGGACGTGAGGACTAGCTTGGTAGATCAGAGTAAGCTCATGTGGGCAAACATCTTCTTTGCAAAAGCAGCCAGCCATTGTCCTGGAGAAGCTCATTAGCAGGATATGAAGAGGGGTTGACTTCTCCTGTGTTTCATCCCTAACTTCTGTTGTCTTGGAGGACTTCTGGTTGGCCACCGTGGGTTTAAAGAGCAAGGGGGAGAACCTTTTTCAGCCCATCTATTTTTTGGCAACCTTCCATGGGCCACATTCCAGTGGTGAGTGTGGCCTAAGGCAAAAGTGGGTGGAGAAATGAAGGAAGAAGAAGAGTTTGGATTTGATATCCTGCTTTATCACTACCCTAAGGAGTCTCAAAGCAGCTAACATTCTCCTTTCCCTTCTTCCTCCACAACAAACCTCTGTGAGGTGAGTGGGGCTGAGAGACTTCAGAGAAGTTTGACTGGCCCAAGGTCACCCAGCAGCTGCATGTGGAGGAGCAGGGAATCGAACCCAGTTCACCAGATTACGAGTCCACTGCTCTTAACCACTACACCAAACTGGTTGCCTTTGTACAGCAGACTATTTGCAACTCATGCAACCAAGGCACCCATGGTTGTCTAGACGAACAAACTGATATAAAGAAACCCTTCTATGCTTCAGTTATGCCTCTGTGAACATGAGAAGAGGTTGAAGGCCCTTTGGTCCAGAGGTGGCTAGTCTTAGGCCTGGGGGTTGAATGCAGCTCTCTAGGTCCTCTGCCTTGCCCTTGGAACTTTTCCCATACCACACCCCCTCTCCTCAGGTGACACCCCTCACTGGCCCAGCGTCACAACCCCAAGGGTTTTTGCCTTTCTGGACTTGAACTCTGATAATGCATGATGGGTGCTAGTGAGAAGTGTGATTGGCCTTGTCGGGCTGTGGGAGAAACCATCTGCTCCACTGTATTCTGAAGACAGGAGTCGTCCACTTTGAGTCCCTTTGGGAGGAGATCCAGAAAAGCGATTCTTAGGTAGAATGCCGTTTCCACACACAGCTGCTGGCCCTGGCAAAGTTGACTTCTGAGCAAACTTCCAGGGGCCACATGCTAGGATGGGAGGGGCCAGAGACAAAGTGGGTGGGATAATGGATATAATTCTTACATTGCCACAGCTGAGCACTCCAGGAGTGCATGGAGCAGCACCAGTGAGGCCTGAGGCCTAGGGGAGACTTGAGGGTTCCTCAGAAAGGCCTGGGGTGCCACATTCCCACCCTAGGCCTGAGGTTCTGGGCACCAGTTTTAGAGGAAGAATGCATATTTACGGTGAACCATAACCTTTCATGTGTCATCTCTTTGTACACAAGTGAATTAACATTACTTCTGTGGAAGCATATTATATGTTGGGTGGGTGGGTGAGTGAGTGTCTACAAGAATGTCCTCACACAGCCCCCAATTGTAGTGTCGCCTTACAATCCTGGATTTGCATTAAATTGGAGTGGAGGGGCACAAGATAGAAGGCAAAGAGGGACAAAGAAGGAAACAGTGGTTTTAAACAACAGCAGAGGTTTGAATCGAGCAGGAATGGAGCATTATGTATGAAATGCTACAGCCCCTTGGGGGACGGAGAAGTTTCCGGAACTAGTACGAGATGGGAGCTGTCTCCTGTGATGCCCTCAGGTGTCACAAACACTCACTCACTGCTTCACATACAATATTCCTTCCCTGTCACTAAGGTGATACAGAATTATCGCCTTCAGTCATTGAGTCTGAAAGGGAGAAGCACAGAAAGCTGCCCTCTATTGGTCCACCTCTATTGGGCCAACAGAGGCCTCTCTTGTTCCACCTCACTCCATATTTTTGTGTACACTGTGTACACGGACCTATTCAAGATTTCAGTCAGGGAACCCGTGCCAGCCCTACCTAGGGAAGCTGGGGATTCACTGGGCTACAGCTCTTCCCCTGATAAAACAAAGGAGCATCAGAACGGCTTCAGCAGACCTGTGCAAGAAACACCAGGTCCAAAAGGGTGGAGATATCGATTGTTATGTGCTTGCCATTTGTCCTTCACGTCTGACAGATAAAACTCCTCACCTCCGTTTCCAACCTGTGGCTCTGTTTTGATCAGAGGATGGATTGCCGGCAGACATAAAACAAAATGGCCACCCCTTGATATATAATTGGCAGCATCTTCCTCCCGATGTGCGAAAAGAGAGCGAGAGAAAAAGCAGCATCTGTGGACTGAGCTGGAAGCGGCGCAGACATCGCCTGAGTACCAGTGTTCAGCGCATAACAACAAAGGCATTTTGGCAGAGGGCCCTCGGTACCCTTTACTACCAGCATATGTTTCTGCCATAATGGATGTCAAGCTCATTTAGGAAAAAGAAAGGGGGGAAATTACATCGATCAAAGCGGAATGGGCAGCGGAACAGTTCGTTCTAAATGGCCATTGGGATGCAGTTCAGACTCTTAAGTGTAGTTGTTGAAGTGGTAGTTACACAGAATGAAAAAAGACGCATTGCCATTGCAATGATTACATCGCCCCAATGACAGAGCGGTCGCAGGCACTGCAACATCACCCTAGGCAGATGTGGTGCTGTCTGCTTGGATCAAAGAGTGTTAACATTGCGACTTTAGGGAAGCTGATATCTTTGGTCCTCAGTCTTCCATCTGTAAAATGGGAAGAATTGTGGGGAGCTGCCTTTTACTGAGGCCACATCCACAGCGCTTTTCGTGCCACTTCCAACAGTCATGGTTTTCTGCAAAAAAACAAACACACAACCTGGGAACTGTAGTTCGTAAAAGGCACCACCCTCCCACAGGGCTACCATCCCTACCACACTTATCAAACTACAGTTCCCAGGATTCTTTGGGGGAAAGCGTGGCTGCTAAAGCATTATAAGAGTGTTTTCAATGAAGGTTTGTGGATGTGCCCTGAGTCAGGCCTTTGGCCCACCAGGTTTTGGATCTAAATCTTCTCAAGCTGTATCTGAAAATGTCTCTGCTTTAGCAAATGGAGACATCTCTCAATTTTGCATGGCTGGACTGTACCACCTTGTAGAATGGCAAGAGTCATATCTTATTGCCTCACACACTATTTGCATGCAGCCCCCAAAAGGTCACCCAGTACAGAATGCGGCCATCGGACTATAAAATGTTCCCCACCCATCCTTAGTTGCTCATCGTAGTAGGGATATTGGGGTATTTGTTACATGCCTTTCCTGTTATAGGGTCAGGCTGGGATAACTGCTCTTTCATCTCAAATCTCTTCCCATCACTTGTCATAGTTCTTTTTCCAACTTAGGGAGAATAAGTCTTAAAAGGTGATTTTACCCTGAACACTCTCCATTTGGGGAGGTTGGGCATCTAGAGTCTGCCATGGCAGTGGGAGAGAGAAAGCGTCAGCATGTCGAATTCAGCATTCAGCCCTGAAAGGTCCTGATACTGCTATCAACAGCACATTGGAACCTTCAAGGCTCCTTATGGATTTTGCTGTCAGTGTTAATAAAAATCAAGTAGCGAGTGGAAAATATTATCCAATTAAATGGTTTTCGAGGGAGCAGAACAAACAAACAAACCAAAAATCCAGCACTTATTGATGGGCTAACATCTTGACAATAATGGACAACAACAACAACAACAACAACAACAAGCCAACAAATAAAGGGCATCAGGAAAGAAAATGAGGTAAAAATGCAACAAAGCAGACAGAAAAGTACATTTTATGGCCAACATTGGCTAGGAACATGTATAGACTTCCATAACTGACCAATAAAAAACTCTGCATACTGTTAGTGTTCAAAATGCACAGCAGTGAAATTGGTCCAATAATAAAATCAGAGAATCAGAGAATTGGAAGGTAAGCCAGGATTAATCTTGTCCAACCCGTGCACTGCAGGTATCACAGCTAAAACATCCCAGGCAAATGGCCATCCAACCTCAGTTTAAAACCCCCCAGTGAAAGAGAGTTCACCACATCCAAGCTAGTCCGTTCCACTGTCAAACAGCTCTTATCACCAGAAAGATCTGCCTTTAGTTGGAATCACCTTTCTTGTAATTTTTAACCCATTGGTTCTGATATTGTCCTCTTAAGCAGCAGATAACAACCTTGCTCCATCTTCCATGTGACAGATCTTCAGACAGTTGAAGATCTATTGTTTATTCCCATACGTCCATATCATAAAATATATGGGCAATGTACATCTATGAAACATAAAACAATACCAATAATAATTAAAGTGCCTGATTAATCAGTTTAAACATATGCAAAGGCCTGTTGGCATACGCAAGTCTTCAAGAGCACCTTGCGAGATGTTCTCAGTGGGATACAAGAGCTGAGGCTGTCCTTATGATGTTCTGGATCAAAGTTTACCATCATTGAATCCTTCCATTTGTCTAAGGAGCTCAAGGAAGTATACAGCGTTCTGTACAGGATTCTGGGGAAGAAATTCAAAGCTTGTTGTCAATTCCAGGAAGCTGAAACAGATCCTGGACTGGGAATGAAGGAGAAATTTAATTCAGTACACATTTAAAGCCAGATCTATGAAATTCACACTTTCTGGTTGGGGGACACTCATCACAGGCTGAGTATCTACTCAACTTTCCCATCAACACCTGAGATAAACAGCATAAGCTGCCCCTTTGGAAATAAATACATTCATATTTACAACCTTGTATGCCATTATATTGTCATTTATGACCAGGATAACTCATGAGAGCCAGTGTGGTGTAGTGGTTAAGAGCAGTGGACTCGTAATCTGGGGAACCAGGTTCACATCTCCGCTCCTCCACATGCAGCTGCTGGATGACCCTGGGCTAGTCACACTTCTCTGAAGTCTCTCAGCCCCACTCACCTCACAGAGTGTTTGTTGTGGGGGAGGAAGGGAAAAGGAAATTGTTAGCCGCTTTGAGACTCTTTCAGGTAGTGATAAAGTGGGATATCAAATCCAAACTACTCCTCCTCCTCTTTTCTTCTTCTTCTTCTTCCTCTTCTTCTTCTTCTTCTTCTTCTTCTTCATGACAGCAAATCATGCATCTAAGTCATTAAATGTACTGCAAATGTACAAAGAAGGCATTCAAAAGCTGAACAACTGGAGGGGGCATCAATGCCCTACTTGGGTGCTACTTTGCCTAGGCAGGAGTGGAGAACTGGATCTGGCTAGGAGAAAAAATCCTTACCTCCCTCCCTCACCACTTTGGGCCACTTTGACAGGTGGGTGGGGCCAGCCACCAGCCAATCAACTGATGTCGTTGTGAATCAGGCAACAATCATAGAAGGGGCTAGCTGCCAGCACTGATTAGCCGATTGGTGCTGACAACAAGCCCCAATTTCTCTACTGCAGCCACAGTTTGTCAACTGATCACTACTGTCGGTGAGCCCAGCTTGCCAAGGAACAATTGGAAGTATTCTTTAAGCTCACAGTTATTCCTTTGCAGCCATTAAGGTTCTTTGCAGAAGTCAGGTGTGGGGGAGATGGACATGGTTTGAGAACAGTTTTGTGGGCTGAATCAGGATCCCTGCCAGGTCTACACCAAAGGTTCCCCATCACTGATCTAGGATCAGCCATGACCCTAACTATGTACCTCACTGAATGTACATGGTCCAGAGACCACCTACATCAATCAAGGCTGCTATTCAACAAAAAAGCATGGAAAGAAGGCATGCTTTCTGGGTGCTTCTATCAGCATCAGTTGACACCCAGCAACCACCAGAATCCCTAGTGTTACCACCATTCCTATACATCTCTGGTACTCTGGTATTCTCCCTGGATTGAGAGAAATGGGGCATAATCAGGTTGCAGCTGGCAATTGTCATCAGAAAACAGCAACACACCCTATCTGCCTTCCATCCTGCTTAAATCAGATGTCAAGGAAATAAACAACTATCTGGCTCTTAGAAGACACCTGAAGGTGTCTTCCTGTATTCAGGAATTTTTTTAAGTGTGTCTAATGTTTTACATTAAGTGTGTTAATGTTTTACATTAAGTGTGTCTAATGTTTTACATTAGACATGTTTTCCTTAAGGATGGATACGTTTGATCTTCTTAGAGTCCCATGGACTGCGAGAAGATCAAACATATCCGTTCTTAAGGAAATCAGCCCTGAGTGCTCACTGCAAGGACAGATCATGAAGCTGAGGCTCCAATACTTTGGCTACCTCATGAGAACAGAAGACTCCCTGGAAAAGACCCTGTTGTTGGGAAAGATGGAGGGCACAAGGAGAAGGAGATGACAGAGGACGAGATGGTTGAACAGTGTTCTCGAAGCTACAAACATGAGTCTGACCAAACTGCGGGAGTCAGTGGAAGACAGGAGTGCCTGGCATGCTCTGGTCCAGGGGGTCACGAAGAGTCGGACACAACTAAACGACTAAACAACAACAATGTTTTACATTTTTTTATGTGCTGTAAGCTGCCCAGAGTAACTGGGGAAACCCATTCAGATGGGCGGGGTATAAATAAAATTATTATTATTATCATTATCATTATTATTATTATTGAAAGTGCTGTGGCTATTGCTAAAGCAGCAAAAGCAGCAGGGGTGAGGGAAGCAAAGTGAGAAGGGCACTATCGGCTCCTGGAAGGAAGCAGGAAGAACTCAATGCCTTCAGTCCATTTTTACATGGAAAGGCCGTCTACAGATGGCTTAAAAGGCAACGTGGACAGTGCATAAATCTACAGCCAATAAGAAATTGCATCTAGGGGTGCTGTGGAAAAGCATTTATCAGAAAATGTTTACACGGGAGATTTGCACCATAGGTACCAGCTTCAGCTTGACAGAAGATGAAGGCCACGTGCAATTAACTCCTAGTGATGACGACTGCATTTCCTCTCAATTGATATGTGGCAAATCTTTCTCTTTACATGATTCAGACTCTAATTGTGAGTTTGATTGCATCTTCTTCTGCCATGATAGCACCTCAGCTCGAGACAAGAGATGAGAACCTATTGTAAAGCAAAGAAAGGGAAGGGAAGGAAGGAAGTAAATATAAAATAGAATCAAAACTTATGTTCCATGGAATGTGCTCTACAAATTGGGATTCTCACAATAGACTGTCCACATTTTGGATTGTTCAGTCTGGAAACCAAGGCTTATGAAAGACAGTTGAAGGAGTTGGGTATGTTCAGCCTGGAAAAGAAGAAATGGAGATGAGATATGATATGGTAAAGGTAAAGGTAAAGGAAGCCCTGACCATTAGGTCCAGTTGCGGACGATTCTGGGGTTGCGGCACTCATCTCGCTTTATTGGCCAAGGGAGCCGGCGTACAGCTTCCAGATCATGTGGCCAGCATGACTAAGCTGCTTCTGGTGAACCAGAGCAGCGCACGGAAACACTGTTTACCTTCCCGCCGGAGCAGTACCTATTTATCTACTTGCACTTCGTGTTTTTGAACTGCTAGGTTGGCAGGAGCAGGGACCGAGCAACAGGAGCTCACCCTGTTGCAGGGATTCGAACCACAACCTTCTGATAGCCATCTTCAAATATGTATAGGGATGTTGCATGGAAGATGGAGCAATCTTGTTTTCTCCCTGCTCTGGAGGGTAGGACCTAAACCAATGGTTTCAAGTTACAAGGAGGGAGATCAGGAAGAACTTTCTGTCAGTAAGAGCTGTTTGACAGTGGAATGGACTCCCTCCAAAGGTGGTGGACTCTCCATTGGAGGTTTTTAAGCAGAGGTTGGGTGGCCATCTGCCATGGATGCTTTAGCTGAGATTCCTGCATTGCAGGGCGTTGGGCTAGATGACCCTTGGGATCCCTGGATTCTATGAGCAAAATCTGATTTAAACATGACTCCAGAATCTTAACACACCTTCATGTCTAGGCACAGAATCAGCACACTGGCATACTATTAGCCCAGGCCACAGTCCCCTACCAAGCCAATGTGTAGACACAGGTTAGGACGCCCAGTTTAAATGAGTTGCCAGCTGGGGATGGGGGACAAACGTAATGCAATTCACATTTAAAGGTGAACCTACCCTATTCCCCAGCAAGCCAGTAATAAAATTTAGAACACAGTTACCTTTCTAGTAACATCAAGGTGGTGATAATAGAATTTGATCCTCGCACAGAAAGCAGGGGCCCTTGGTGTAACAGGAGATTTGAGTGAGATTTTTTTTTTTAATTTAAGAAAATCACTTTTTATTATTCTTTTGAGCTTGCTGTTCACCTTCTTCACTTGCAAATGGCTTTGTTTTAGCACTAGAGACTTTAGGCTGCTATAGATTAGAAGAAGCCTCCTGGGTGTTGAAAGGCTTAATTAGTTAACCGTTGTAAAGTGCTTTGTGATCTCGGAATTGAAAAGCTGCACATAACAGATGTGGCATTTTACTAATTATGATGGTTATTATTAATTGACTCTATTAGCCCGCAGCCCTTACTTAACTAAAATCCTCACTGCAGAAAGAAGGGTTTTACCCAAAAGAAGCATGTTATTATTCTCCAAGACCCAAATTCTGCCCTCTGCTGCCGTACAAGGTCATCAGGCCTCCCTAGGCCTTCATTCTTGCCAAGCCTCAACAAGCTCCAAGATTTCTTTGCTCGGCCATGACTCAGGAATGGAATGTGCAGAGATGATATCGAGGGGACAAGGCCAGTTCTGAGCATGTGCCAAGTGCTTCTCTTCTTGCCCAACTCTGTCCATGTTTGAAACTTGGAGGCAAGATGCTAAGACCAGCAGATGCAGTCCTCTTTAAGAAATTAAGTTTTGGACTTCAGCTCTTTCAGAAACTTGTAGGCAGGAAACCGGCAACATGTCAACTGACCCTCTGTACCTAGGGACCAAAAATGGGGACTGGCACACAGCTTGTGTGGAAACCCCAGCCTCTCCTTTCCCATCTGGCCTACTTGAGAGGAGGGAGAAAGCCCCATACATGCTTTGGTTGGAAACCTGAGAAGTTTCAGGAAGAGCCATCCAGCCACTTTAAAACTGTCCATCTTTGGCTGCTCAAAACAGGAGCAACAGCTCAATTAGAAAGATGCTGCAGAGGAAGTGCTAGCTACTTGTGTTCTGTTGGACAGCTCCCCTGCTGATCTAGGGCACCTAAGCTACTCAGTTCCTGCTGGTCAACTCCCTGGGTGATCCAGAAGACTGCTGGAGCCCAATACTTACTTGTGACCTCCTGCACTGCTCAAGGTTGGCAGAGATAAGACACCAATACAGAGGGGTGGATGAATGGAAATAAGATGTCAATGTTTCTGGGGGAAAGAAGGTTTAAGGTCCTGTGGGTCCAGGACCTTCTGCTGCCCACAAAGCACTGCTTTGTGGTGACCATGATGGAGCTCTCTGCTGCCCCAACAAAACTACTCATGATTGGTGATTGAGGGATCCACAGTATCCAATGGCCCCTTAGCTGCCACCCCTGGAAATTTAGGATTGCTCCCCGAACTTTTTTTAGTTGGGTGTCAAACCTATTCAACGTCTCTTATTTAAGATGAACCTCTTTTGAGTCTCTCCGAGAGAAGCTGTGGAGATACGTTTTAAGAAAATTCATACTTATCTGTGGCTTTCTGATTTCTTTCATAGGGTTAGCTAAATATCAGCCTTGGCACTGAAGGGGAAGGGTGGTATTTTAGTGATGGAGCATCTGTTTTGCATGCAGAAGGTCTTGGGTTCAATTCCTGGACTTTCCGGTTAGGACTGGGAATGTCCCCTGTCTGAAACTCTGGAGAGCCACTTGCCAGTAAGTGTAGCAAATACTGATCTATATGAGCCATTGGTCTGACTTTGTAGAAGGTGGCGCCTTGTGTCCTTATATTGGAGGGTTTGTTTTGTTTGTTAATTATTTGTATTTACAGATCACCCTTTCCCAAACAGCCCCAGAGCAGATTACAAAATATCACCATTAAAACAAGCACAAAATTTATGAAAATCATAAAACTACAAAATTAACCAAGAGAATAATTTAACAAAATGGTTTCATTCCACTGCTTCAAGACTGGGACAGATGTGTCTTGCAAAGGGCAGAATTCATCCAAAACTAAGCCCTTTGATGCCCATTAAGCTTCATCACAGAGAATTAACAATGTGCTGTCTCTCTCACACTCTCTCACTGTCTCTCCTTCAAATGAAGTGGTTTCAAAACAATTCAACTTCAGCTGGATCGGGACCCTTCCTAAACAAATGAAATAAATGCCTCATAACGGGCTTGGCATCATGCAATGTTTGGAGCACTCATTCTGTAGGCAGATTTCCAAGGCCAGGGAATCTCATCCGAAAGCTTCGTGAGCTGCTGGTTATCATGAAAAAGAAAGAGGATTATGCCAAACACTGAATTTACAAAAGTAAACTTTTTGTACATGGGTTGCCGGTTTAATAAGGAACCGAAGCCTTGAGGGTCTGGGTCTCCCTCTTCAGAAATGTCTCAAAGCTGTGCTGGAATGTACCCCCTTTTTGATGTTCTGGCAGTCAAGCCAGGCTGCTTGGTGTTAAGCATTTTCAGACACACTACAGGGTATGATTTAGCTGGAGTTGTATAAATCTGAGCATGGAATTAGCTTTGCTCTTTGGGGACGTTTGGTTTTATTTGTTATCAGGAAATTAAAACTGGCACATCCCAAGAAGCCATTGAAGTGTTCACTCTGCAACTTTTAACATGAAAGAGGGGACGGAAATGTAGGGAGCTGTTTTTCAGCATTGAGAATCCAATTACTCGACAGATGACGCCCACTCAACATGGCCGCATCGGAACTTTCTGAACGGGTATTTTCAAGGACATTTCATAAGCTGCAGATCAAGTCATGAATACAGAAGAATATGTTTAGCCCAAGGTAGCTTCTCAACATCTCCCAGAACATTGGTTGTACTTTATTTATCCATTTCATTCATATCCCATGCTTCCTCAGAAAGTGCTCATTGACGACTTCTTGTCAACCTGGAGAGAAGGGACAAGTGGTGTTCCACAGGACTCTGTCCTGGGTCTGCTGTTCTTCAACATCTTTATGGATGAAGGCATATAATTGGTAGATGACACCAAACTGAGCAACCTTAGCTAATACAGTGGTACCTTGGTCCTGTTTACGAACAATTTGGTTTACAAACTCTGCAAAACCAGAAGTTGTTGTTTAGTTGTTTAGTCGTGTCTGACTCTTCATGACCCCATGGACCAGAGCACACCAAACACTCCTGTTTTCCAGAAGTAGTGTTCTGGTTTGCGAACTTTACCTCAGTCTGCAAATGGAAACCGAATGGTGGAAGGGCACCGGTGGCAGGAGGCCTCATTAGGGAAAGTGCGCCCCAGTTTAAGAATGGATTTGGCTTAATAATGGACTTCAGGAATGGATTAAGTTCATAAACCGAGGTACCACTGTACCTTTGAAGACAGACTCAGCATTCGAGAGGTCTTGGCAGGATGGAGACCTAGGCCAAAACTAGCTCAGTGAATTCCAACAGAGTTCTGCATTTAGCTAATGCAGGTCCACAAATATAGGCTGGGTACCAACCTAACTTGACAGGAGTATATGTGAAAAGGATCCAGGAGGCTAAAATTGTTATGAGCAAAAAACTGGAAGGCCCCCTAATTCTAATTTATTTGAATTCTAGGACCAAGAAGCCTGGCAGGTTGTGCTCATGGAAAACCTCTCTTATAAGATTAAAGCACAAAGGAAGGGCCCCAAAGCAAATGAATTTCACATACTGTGGAATAAATTTATTGAAAAATATGCACAGCCTTCCTTCAGCCCGTGGAGACATTGTGGACAACTACGCTGGGATGCTTGGAAATACTGAATAATGACAAAACGACAATACTTACCATAATGTGATGTGGCAAGGCAGGGAGAGATCGACACCTGCTCCAAACCTCTTTCATCTCACTCATGTGGCTTGACAACCCAGTGGCTGATGTAAGTTAAACTCTATTTTAAAGGCTTGCTTTCCCTCTGCCAGGCTTAGACCAGCTCAGCCAGCAGTATTCCTAAACAAAATTTGGAACGGGGTAATTCATTTATTTTAATTTAAACTAGTATAAATCCCATTGGTTTCCTATACTTAGGATTGCTTTGTCTATCTACTGCTGCTGATAGACAAATTAGGATTCCTCCCTCTCATATTGACTTGCCCATCTTAAACTTACTTGCCCATTCACAGAGAAAATCCCATGAGTATACTCCCATCAGGCTTTGCACCCAGCTACCGATTTATACAACAACCCCCAATTTTAATGGCCACCGGAGATTCCAGGAGCATTTAATGCATGTTGTTGTTTAGTTGTTTAGTCGTGTCTAACTCTTCGTGACCCCATGGTCAAATTCTGGGAGGCACTCCTGTCTTCCAGTGCCTCCCAGAGTTTGGTCAAACTCATGTTAGTAGCTTCGAGAACATCATCCAACCATCTCATCCTCTGTCGTCCCCTTCTCCTTGTGCCCTCCATCTTTCCCATCATCAGGGTCTTTTCCAGGGAGTCTTCTCTTCTCATGAGGTGGCCAAAGTAGTGGAGTCTCAGCTTCAGGATCTGTCCTTCCAGTGAGCACTCAGGGCTGATTTCCTTAAGAATGGATAGGTTTGATCTTCTTGAAGTCCATGGGCCTCTCAAGAGTCTCCTCCAGCACCATAATTCAAAAGCATCAATTCTTCAGTGATCAGCCTTCTTTATGGTCTATAATTTAATGCATAGTTCACCCTTAGCTGTAAACAAAGTATAGCTCATTTGCTCAATTGCCCGTTTGTTGTGTATGGTTGTGTGTGTGTTTGTGTGTGTGTGTTAAAGGACAATAAAATGCAAGCGCAGCTCAACTCCCGGCACCAGCTGCCCTTGCGACGTAAATCACCAAACCCTCATTGAAGGCCCATCATGTCCGCATAAAATCCAAAGCGCTCCTGAGAGGGAGCCATTCAACCCAGACAGTCTCATTAGCACAACAGCATTAAATTAAACAAGTGCGTAAAAAGTAACACACTCTCCCAAAGTCTATGCCTGATCTCTCTGCCCAGGCAATTGTGCAGGAGGCAGATGTGTGGACGCATGCATGTGTGTGTTTAAAGCCTCGCCGCGGCGACTCGGATGCCTCATGTTTAAAAAGTCAATAAATTAAGCACGAATCATTGGGCCCGTTAAATGGATTGCAACTCATAATCATCTAACTTGCAACAAGGTCTTCATTTTAACTGACCTAGATGGATGTAAAGAGTTATTAAATAAATGAGAATACAAATGGCTTGTGCGAGGGACGTGAGGTTTACTTTCAGGATTCTGGTAGTTTTTCATAAGGTTTTCTTAAGATCTCTGGAGAGGGAAGCAAGATGGACCCCAGCTATTTCCATACTTCAGTGCCCTGCACTTGAGAAACTGCTGAAGCAGAAGCTTTTCTCAACTCGGCAAGGCAAAGGAAGCATTTGTTGTGGAGAGAAGGAAATACTTAGAATACTGCAGAGAAAGAAGAGGCTGGAACCAAGGACTTCAGCCAAAAGCAGAAATGCTGAAGGACTCCAGGGCCAATCAGCCCCAGCCAAAAATGGCTAAAAGAGGAACATAGGAAACTGTCTTGCACTGAGTTAGACCATTGGTCTATCTAGGTCAGCAGCTCTACAGGGCTTCAGGAAAGGCACATTGCAAAGCTTACCGGGAGATGCCATTGAACCTGGGACATTTTTGCAGGTTCAGTTGCTCTACTCCTGAGCCATGGCCCTTCCCCAATGGTCAGAGGCCATGAAAGTTGAAGTCCACTAATATCTTGAGGGCCACAGGTTCTCCATCCCTGGTCTACAGACAATGTTGGATCCAGATTGGTTGGGGGAGCTTGGCAAGTGACTCCCTCCTTGAATGGGGCCATCTTCCTGCCATTGCCCTTGCTACTCAGGAGAGGTCGAGGCAAGGGGAAGGTGATGGGCGTTGAGCAGGCAAGTGGACAGCAAGGAACCACAAAGAGGAAGAGGATGAGAAGCTGAGTGGCCACTGAAATCAGCTGTTGAGAACCCTGTTGTAACTTGTCAATCTATTAGTTTGTAATCTGTTAATCTGAGATTTTGAACCATCACCAAGACCTTACAATGAAGCACTAGAATACAGGAAGCATCCGTACTTTGCCTACCAATTGGACCAGACCACAATCCAACAAGCCCTCTTTTATTATGTAAAGTGGAATTTAGCTGAATATGGATTTGTTGTTAGGAGGCCCATATTCCCCTCAGAGAATTACAATTTCCTCACAAGAGGGGTTGAGAATTGTAGTCTGTGAATGGAATAGGGGCCTTCTAGAAAGTTCTCAGCACACTTAACAAACTACGGCTCCCATAATTCTTTGGGGTGAAGCCACGACTGTTTAAACTGGTATCATGGGGCTTTAAATGGGTGAATGTGGCCATGCTCAGAGCAGATCCCCTGAAATTAATGGATGTGACTGACTTAGGTCCGTTCAATTAAACCAGTGTACTCTCAATGAGATTTAGTTAGATGCCATCCTATGCAGCATTTTTGATCATAGCTCTGACTGTAAACACTTTATTGTGCATTCAGGACTTGCTGTGGTGACTTCTGCTATCCATATAATCCTGAAACAGAGAAGTCTAACTCTAAAGAAAAAGAATGTCACATATAATTGTTCACCATTTAGCTCGAGAGCAGAAAATCACTGTAAGTAAATGCAAAGTAAACCAAAATCGTTTGCTAATTGCCTGTCACTACTGCAAACAGTATTTTATTTGCAGAACAGCATTTTGCTTTTGAAAAAGAAAGAAAGAAAAAGGAAGCTGGAGAAATGAATAATTTCTTTTCAAATATTTACTATCAAAGAAGGACCAAGAAAATCTGATATTAATTATTATTCTCTAGATAATTGTCTGGAATCAATAAATGTAAATACAGAACAAAGGGAGAGCTGTTGAATCTCATTTAAAGTGTGCATACCAATAAAATTAAGATGTAAATGGGTTATATTTTAATTTCTCTGATGCCAAAACAAAGACAGAATCAAAGTAATTGTAACTGTGATTAAAGGATCAACTAATTCCTGATGGAGAGGTCTGGAGGTGCAAAGTCCTGTGAAGAATGAGAAGCAGGCAGACGAGGACTTTTCAATACGGCAAAGCACAAAATGGATAACAAGGTATTTGGGCCCAATCCTAACCACGCTTATTGAAAACAAAGCTCTACTTATGCGTGGACATAAGAAGAGCCAATCTGGATCAGACCCAAGGCCAGAAGCTGTTTAGTCATGCTGGCCCCATGACCCAGAAAGCCATCCGTGGACAAACGCCGGCTCCCTCGGCCTGAAAGCGAGATGAACGCCGCAATCCAATAGTTGCCTTTGACTGGACTTAACTGTCCAGGGGTCCTTTACCTTTACCTTACCCCCTCCAAGCAAATAGTTTTTAGAGGTTGCCAGCCTCTGAATCTGGAAGGTCTCAAGGATTCATTTAGCTATTAAGAGCTGACAGAACCAACCTTAACCAATTTATCTAGGCCCTTTTAAAGCCATCCAAGTTAACGGGCAGCCTCCACTTCATGTCTTTTAGCAATGGTGAATTATGAGGACATGAGGAGAGTGCTGAATCAGGCCAGTCCCACCGTGGCCAACCAGATGCCTGCGGGAAGCTTGCAAGCAGGACCTGGGTTCAACAGGACCTGATCAGGGTACAGTAATAGATTGCTACACTGCATTTGTGCCTAGTACCATCTCGTCTGCGCTTTCCCTCGAAACACAAGCTCCGCGGCGTAATCAAATCAGCGATTTAAATTCATTTGACAAACCGAATTATTGCAGCTGAGAAAAATTATTTTAAACGGGCCACTTTATTTGGAGATCTAAATACGGGTAGCGTTGAAAAAGGAGCTCTGTTTAAAATACTACACGAGTAAATTACTTGCAAATGGACTAGATTAAATTTCAGCTGAATCTAATTGAAGGAACTGCTTTTGTTTTTATGAAAAAGAAGGGAAGGCAGATTCGGTTGAGCTGTGTGTGGTCCCAACATAAGGCAAAAAGGGGAAGGATCCCAATTTATTAAAGCAATTGGTTAGTCAGGATTCATTGAGGACCCACTCTAAGTATGGCTGTGTCTGAATCCAGCCACACATACTGTATCCACCTATGCCAAGGGTGGTGAACCTTTTCGAGCGTGAGGTCCATGTTTGAGCAAGAGGCAACATCCTGGGCGTCACATGCCAGGAGTGGGTGGAGCTAGAAGCAAAAGTGGGTGGAGCAACAAATGCAACCTTTGACCTTTGTACAGTAAGCTAATTTCTACCTTCACTAAAACATCGCTCTCTATCTTCCATCCAGGCAAGCAAAGGCATTATCAGGGTTGAAGGACACTCAAGGAGGGTCCAAAGTGTGGTATATTTAAGATGCATGCAAACCAGCAATTCATGTTTCAGAGGCAGTGTACCTCTGACAAGGGTTTCCATAGGTCGACTGCGAAGGTTGCCAGGCCCATGGCATGGTTGTGGCTATTTTGGGATGCATGGGGTTAGACCCCAGGAAATATGATGCGGGACTAAATGAAACTTGGTCTCATTCAGCAGCTCTTTCTTCATTCCCAGGTATCGATCGTATATTTGCGTGTTGATCTCTGAAGACCTAAGGACTAGAATCTTACTTTGTAAGACACACACACAAACCTCAAGTTGAGAATGCTCCATTAATCGCCAAACCGTTCTCAACGTAGTGGGCCATGTTGATCATAACCACCATCACTTTTTGCGTGTTTCTTACTTCTTTAAATCAGAACTGCCCAGGGCAAGTTCTCAGTGGATTTTGCTTTGCAATGCCCAACAATAAACATGCAAACTGCTTTATCGTTTGCTTCGTTAACTGTTCTGAAAGGCCAGTTGGCGTCTTTTTAGCGTGAGCAGGCCTTGACTTGCTTGGTGCTTCCACACGAATGCTGAAACGACCTTAATGGATTTTGCACGGCTGTCTGGCAGTCTCCACATCCAGCCTTTAAGTAAGGAAACTCCTTGAGCCTCAATATCTGCCACTGCTTGTCACTGCAGACATCAGCCCTGGCGAATGCCGTCAATCAGGCGGCCTCCTCTTTACACATCGGAGCATCTGAAGAAACGGCACAGATTGTGCAAAAATGGAGGAGGCCAGCACATGATATCCAAGCATTACCTGTGATTATTGTAATATGTAATTTGCTTGGTCGGCCACGATCTGCAAAGGGAGGTTAACTCAAGCACTGGAGAATGCTCCTTTTCTGTCTGTTATAGCGAGCCGTAAGCACTCGCATTCATTTCCTCAGTCTATTCCTTTTTATTTATATTTTTTAAAAATGTTCCCATTAAAAGAGGGAGAGGAAATATCCCAGATTGCATTAGGATTTTTTTAAAAAAATCCCTCTCATGCCTCTCCCTCTTTTAAATCTATCAAAAGTTATAGCCTAGACAGCTGCTTCCATCTAGTGGTAAAACAAACACACACTTTAACTAAACCAAAGCATATATAATCAAGAATAAATCCTTGCTTGGTTTATCCCTGCCCATCTGCATTATACATTTAAAACACTATCATACTGCTTTAAACAACCGTGCTTTCCCCCCCAAATAATCCCTGGACCTATAGTTTTCAAGGGTGCTGAGAGTTGCTAGCAGACCCCAAAGAATCCTGGAAACTGTAGTTTGTGCTAAGAAATTTCTGGGAGGAAGGTCTGGTTGTTAAACTGTGGCTTTCTGAGAGGAACGGGGTTTCCTAACAACTTTCAGGACCTTTAACAAACTATGGTTCTCATGATTCTTTGAGACCACCAGACCTCCCCCCATGCTTGAATGCAAAGAACACATGGTCTTGTTGGTTATGGATTAGTTTGTACCATTCGACTGCATTTGTTTTTGTTTCTTTTCTTTTTGAAAAATTCGTTAATTTATTAAGAAGAAGAATAAAAAATGTTTCTTCTCAGAGCAGCTGGAAATGAGCCAGCGTTTTGGAGTAATAAGAGTGTCAGAGTAAGGTTTAAGGTTTTAAGGTTTAATCATTATAGCTTGCTTTTCTATTAAAATGATGCTCAAAGCAGCTTACAAATATTGTGATTTTACAAATAAATTACACAATTTTTTTAAAAAAATTTGCTAAGAATCCATTGTTGCCGAGATGATTCCAGAGTAATAGAAGTGGCCGTTCTTACTGAAGATATGGATGCTTTTGAGTAGCACTGCACCCCATCTATGGGAAAAGTTAAGTGTGAAAGCCTACTTCTGCAGCCCTGTTTAAATTAGAAATAAACAGGGAAAGATTTCCTCCTTGCCAGATGTTCTTTGAAGGAAAGAACCAAAATAGGTCAGCAGTAGCTATATGACTGATTTCTCAGACAATTGTTTGGCTGGTCTCTGAACATGGAGAGGTGAATAGCTGTGATCCCATGGCCTGGGTTCAAATCCCCAATCAGCTGTATCAGGTGAACTAGGGACTGTCTGTCTGCCTGCCTTCTCTCTCTTAGCTTAGCCGACCTCAAAAGGTTGTTGTGAGGATAAAATTCTGGGGCGTGGGGAAGAAGAACCAAGGGCTTCTTGGTGAAAAGGTGGCATATAAATTTAATAATGTATTTATAAAAATGTGGTGTGGGAGGAATTGTGCAATAGGGATTTAAGAAGAAGAAGAGAAGAAGAGTTTGGATTTGATATCCCGCTTTATATCTACCGAAATGAGTCTCAAAGCGGCTAACATTCTCCTTTTCCCTTCCTCCCCCACAACAAACACTCTATGAGGTGAGTGGGGCTGAGAGACTTCAGAGAAGTGTGACTGGCCCAAGGTCACCCAGCAGCTGCATGTGGAGGAGCGGGGACGCGAACCTGGTTCACCAGATTACGAGTCTACCGCTCCTAACCACTACACCACACTGGCTCTCTTAAGGTTTTGTGCAGATGGGCAGATGGGATTTAAGAATCCGATGGACCACATCTCCCTACATGAGCCTGCCTGGGCTTTGCCTCCACCTGATCAGGCATGTTTGGTGAGGGCACGAGAGAGGGCCTTCTCGGTGGCTGCTCTCAGATTGTGGAACTCCCTTCCACGGGCAGCAAGCTTGGCCTCGCCTCTGCTTTCTTTTCACCAGCAGACAAAATCTACTTTGTTCTGAGAGGAACTTCAACCACCAACCAGCTGTGGTGGCAGGGTCTTCCGACGGTGGATTCTACTAAATGGTTTTAAGTGTTTTCCCTATGCTGTTTTTAACAGGGGTTACTTATTTGTGTTCTTGAGATGTTTATACTGTGTGTGGGCGTGCGTGTTTTAGCTGTATCTGTTTTAATTTACGCCTGGGTCCTGCGCTGGGAGAAAGTGGAAGATATAGAAATGTCACAGATACACCAACAAAGAAAGAAAGAAAGAAGGCAGTTGACTGTTTCTTAAAAAGAAATAATGGAGAGAGAGAAAAAGAGGTTTGCTGTCCTTTCAGTATTCATAACCTTCTAATCATTGTGTGTTAGAACCTTCCTTTGCTATTTATTTCTTCTTTCTTTTCTTTCTAATTTCCTCCCCCAAGTCATTTGCATCTCATCCCACTCTTTCTAGTTTCTTTGTTTGGGTTAGGAAAATATTTCAGGGGAGGAAATGCTCATGGAAGTGATGGTGAGGCGAAGGTTCAGGAAATAAACTCTGGCTTACTTGACAACCAACAGCTTGGTCTGCAGCATTGGTCTTATGGCTCCCTCTGCTGGTTGCTCAGCTTTATGCTCAGCTTTGAGACAATCTTTGACCAGTCTCACCTCCACAGGTGCTTTTGCTGTGATCCTGCAACACCAGAGACTGAGGAATTGCCCTGCCTTGCTCTGCAGCTCTTTCAAAGGCACCCCCCCCCCGCTGCCTTCTTGGTCCTTTGCCATCTTTCTCTTGGTAATGACTTGTTTTGTTTTATTTATCTATTTAATGTACATACTGTTCTTCATCTGAAGATCACTGGAAAGTTTACAACATGAAAAAGAAGATGATGAAGACAGTGGTGTGGAGGTGTTGCTATTAAGTAGCTCTTACATGGGGGGATTGAAATCTTGAACCAAGGTATTTCCTCATAAGGAAACACCAGCAAAAGAACAGAGGCAAGAAAAATTGATGAGCTACGCAGAGCTGGCTAAATTGACATACAAATTGCGGGACAAAGACAACTGTGACTTTAAGGAAGAATGGGAGCTTTTATCTAAAAAGACAACAAAATGAATTGGACTCCTTGGCAGGTTTTGAATAAACATACACAAATTTATTGGTTGATAACATGGTAGATAGATAATGTAAGGATATGTATAATTTTATAATATGCAGAGAATAATAAGTGCTGAGAAATCAGAGAGAGGAGTTGAGGGAAGTCTCTGTGGGGGGAGGGAGGGTTTGAAGGGGGTGGGGGAAAAGGGGAAAAATAATGAATATTATATGTTTTGGTAATTTGTTGTGTTGAAATTGTTAATAAAAATATTTTTTAAAAAAATAAAACAGCTCAGAAAGAAAGAAAGAAAGAAAGAAAGAAAGAAAGAAAGAAAGAAAGAAATCTTGATCCCAAGGGGCGTGAAAGGGAGAATACAATGTGAAACCACCCAGTTACAATCATTAGTTTGATCACCTGTGGCTTGAATCTGGGTAAAGTTCATTTGCTTTTTAATCACATGTACGCCAATGCCAGGATCTCTGCATCACCACTAACGAATTTTATGAATTCCCCCTGTTAATAACATAATTGTGATTTCTGCACTTCGTTTCCCTTTGGCCTTGCCATTCACTTTCGCTCTCTTTCCAACCTTATGTACCTGCCAACTCATTGTCAGTGTGTTGAAGCGCTTAGAGTGCTGGACTATGCCAAGGGTCAAATCCCCACTCACTGTGTGACCTCAGGCCAGTAATTCACTCTGAGCCAAACCTAACTCACAGTGTTGTTGTGAGAATGAAATAGGGGGGGAGAACTATGCGTGCCACCACAAGCTCTTTGGAGGAAAGAGGGGGTATAAATTAAATAAATAAATACATACATACATACATACATACATACAGCCTCTGGACTGGTCACTCGTGGATTGGTCAGTTCTAGGAAATAGTGTAGCTCATGGTCAGAGCATCTGCTTTTCATGTGGGTCCCAGTTTGAACCCATGGCATCTCCAGCTAGGACTGAGAGAGAGCCCTGCCAGTCAGTGTAGATAATATTGAACTAGATAGACCAATGGTCTGACTCTCTATCAAAGGCAGCTTCCTGTGTTCCTACAGACGCGAGGGAACTGACTTTCTGCCCTTCCTACCTGGGTAATAATAATAATAATAGTGATAGTAGTGATGTATGGAAGTGAGAGCTGGACCTTAAAGAAGGCTGATCGCCGAAAGAATTGATGCTTTTGAATTCTGGTGCTGGAGGAGACTCTTGAGAGTCCCATGGACTGCAAGAAGATCAAACCTATCCATTCTTAGGGAAATCAGCCCTGAGTGCTCACTGGAAGGACAGATCCTGAATCTGAGGCTCCAATACTTTGGCCACCTCATGAGAAGAGAAGACTCCCTGGAAAAGACCCTGATGTTGGGAAAGATGGAGGGCACAAGGAGAAGGGAGCGACGGAGGATGAGATGGTTGGGCAGTGTTCTCGAAGCTACCAGCATGAGTTTGACCAAACTGCGGGAGGCAGTGGAAGACAGGAGTGCCTGGTGTGCTCTGGTCCATAGGATCATGAAGAGTCAGACACGACTAAATGACTAAACAACAAATCTGGCTGAGTTTCCCCAGCCACTCTGGGCGACGCCCAATCAAGTGTTAAAAACAATACAGCATTAAATATTAAAACTTCCCTAAACAGGGCTGCCTTCAGATGTCTTTTAAAGATAGGATAGCTGCTTATTTCCTTCACATCTGAAGGGAGGGTGTTCCACAGGGTGGGCGCCACTACCGAGAAGGCCCTCTGTCTGGTTCCCTGTAAGCTCACTTCACGCAATGAGGGAACAGCCAGAAGGCCCTCGGCGCTGGATCTCAGTGTCCGGGCTGAACGATGGGGGTGGAGACGCTCCTTCAGGTATACAGGACCAAGGCCGTTTAGGGCTTTAAAGGCCTCATTGTCAGCAGTCCTGCTCAAACATTGGCCCTTACTCTGACTCAGCGGCGTAGCGTGGGGGGTGCCAGGGGTGCCGGCCGCACCGGGCGCAACATCGGGGGGGCGCGCTCGCTGCCTCCGGAGTCACCGAAGAGCCTCGGGCGCAGGCTGTAGTGGAGCCGCATGTCTCGCGGAACCGACGAGCTGTGCGCGCGTCCGGGCTGAAGGCGCTCGGCAGGCAGCGGCTCTCAGTGCTCGCCGCGGAGGACGCGCCAGGCAGCCCCTCCTCACAGCCCCGCCTCCACCGGTGCTGCTGCAGCTGCTGGGCCGTTGCATTTTCCTCGCCTCTCTGCCCCCCTCCTCCTCCGGCAAGCGGCGTCGTTTGGGCAGCAGCGCCAGCGGCAACTAGCAGGTTAGGGGGTAGGGGGGACGCAAATTACGTGCCTTGCCCCGGGTTAGGGGGCGCAAATTACTTGCTTTGCCCCGGGTGCTGACAACTCACGCTACGCCGCTGCTCTGACTCAAGCATTCCAGCATCAGCTACTGACACAAAGGAAACCTGATGTGGAGAAGTTTCAGCTGTGGCCACATATGACTCCAGTCTGACCTTTTCCATGTCAAAGGGTTGATGTCATCAGAACTGCAGGGACTATTGCCTTATTGGTTCCTACTCTGATTAACTGGCCCTGGCAGCATTCTTGGAGGAGCTGGGAGGAGCAAAATATTTTTAAGTTTCATTTATCAAAGGCTGCTCATTAAGGTTGGTAATTTTCATGCACGTTCCAGCATGTGCAGTTTCTTTTTCCTTGGGTGCCGCACTTCTATTTGCATCAAGTAGCTTCAGTTTCATTTACTCGACTTTTTAATATATATATAAATATACAGGTGCTTTCGTTTACAAGGTCTGCTTTCTGCAGATGTGCTGCAGCGGACATGATGTCATGTTTTAAGTTGCCTGTCCTTGCTAAAATCAATATCGAGCTTCCGTTTGTTGACACAGAATTGTTCCTCGAAAAGGAAGGGAAATCTTGAGTCTCGAAGATGCGTAGGCACACCCTACGCATTGCTGCAGGGGAATGCTTTGAAAAGCAGAAGCTGCCTTAAAAGCACATTCAGCGCACACACACACACCCCCAAGGACTCTGGGAACTGGAGCTTATCCCTCACAGAATTATCGTTCTCCTGGAGCTATCCAAGGTACTACCCATCTCGCTCATTTGCCTTTCTGAACTTAGACCTGTGCTTTGACCACTGTGTGCAACAGAGCACTGTTGCAGGAAAGCTACAAGAGAGCCTGCGGCGTTCGTACAGTTGTCTCACAGGCTATTGACCCGTACACCACTAATCCGCTGCCACCAACCAGGTCCTCCCCGGTAAAATCACTTCAATCTCTGTCAGGTTCTCAGGTTAATAAAAAAAGAGTGTAGTTTATTTCAGACACAAACAAACTTTAACGGCATTCCAAACGTTAAAATAAAAAAATTCCTTCCAGTAGCACCTTAAAGACCAACTAAGTTAGTTCTTGGTATGAGCTTTTGTGTGCATGCACACTTCTTCAGATACACTGAAACAGAAGTTGCCAGATCCTTCTATATAGTGAGAAGGTGGGGAGGGGTATTACTCAGAAGGGTGGTGGGAATGGGAGATTGGCAGATAGCTGAGATGAGCCTGTTGACGACTCTTAACGACTGTAATAGGTCTTACAGGAAAAGGCAAGGGGTGAGAAGGTGAGAAATGGCTTAGTCATGTATAATGAGATAAGAATCCAATGTCTTTGTTCAAACCAGGTCTCTCCATGGTTTTAAGTTTGGTAATGAGTTGCAATTCAGCAGCTTCTCTTTCCAGTCTATTTCTGAAATTCCTTTGTAGTAAAACAGCTACTTTGAGATCTTGTATAGAATGTCCTGGGAGATTTAAGTGTTCTCCTACTGGTTTCTCTGTTTTGTGATTCTTGATGTCAGATTTATGTCCGTTTATTCTTTGGCGTAAGGTTTGGCCTGTTTGTCCAATATAGAGAGCTGAAGTTGTTACTCTTTACAAACGTTGTTACTCTTTACTTTCTTAGTCTTATTTTCCTCTCTCTCCAACTGCCTTTCCCAACCAACCAACCCACTAAAACCAAACAACTAACCACCAACAACCAACTCAAACCTCAGGCTAAGCCCTTTTATAAATAGGTAGCCTCTGCCTCCGGCTTTCCTATTGGTCTACATTTTTAACCCTTTCTCTCTCCCCCGTTCAAACATTTTCAAATGAACTGGCAAACACCACAGAGCCTTCTGCACTTGAAAAGAAAAGCAGATTTATTGTGGCATGAGCACCTATGGACTAGAGCCCATGAGATGGGTGGCATTTTATTAGAGGTGTGGGGAGACAGCTAATAGTGTCACCAATAGACCTTGAAATGCAAGAGGTACATTCTGGGATGATTCAATAGCTCCCTTTGCATGGTCTGCATGCAACATTCATCTCTGCTCACTCTCAACATCTCCACAGTAAGTGAGATGCCAGCATTGCAAGAGGGTTGGACTGGATGACCCTTGAGGTCCTTTCCAACTTTACAGTTCTATGATTCTTTGATTCTAAGTGTTGGTATTCGACTCCTTCACGCATGTAAGCTGGCCTTTGTTTCACCAGATGAAATATACACTGCAGTGGGAAGGTAAACAGCGTATTATCTATAATTTACATATTGCTGCACATAAAATAAATTTCTAAGTGTTGTACAAGAAAAGTGTGCAGTGATAAAACGACAGCCATAGTTTCGAAAGACATTAGCCTACTAAGTCACAACACATGGGGGAGGGGACATTTCATCAAGCAGGGAAAGTCTAAATAAATGAGTAGGGTTTTAAAATCTCGTCTAAAATCATAGCACCCTTGGCAAGAGTATGGGTGGTGGGTGCTTGAATTCGCACTTGCATCGCCCTTTGACCTGTGGCATTTTATCCATTCATCATTTCCCATCCTTCTTCATAAGTTTCCATTTCACTGAAACCCATGGGTCTCCAAAGTCGGTTTTGGCGACACCTTCCACTTCCTCTGGCAAAAATGAGCACATGCTATCTTTCAATGAAGACTTTCGTGCAAGTTGAGACACAGGCACAGGATTTCCGGGCATTGTTTGAATTAGTATTTGGGGTGCAGGAAGGGAAAGAGAGGGTTGTAAATGAACTGCTTTCCACACCCTCCCCAAAACATCCTTTTATGCTTCTGACACTTGTCATGTTCTGCTCTCACATGTGTTGCGATGAAGTGTTACTTAGGAAACTACCCTGTGGTTACAGTATCGGCAGCTGAATGATGTTGTTAAAATGGGTGGAAGAAAGCATTTCGCTACTGCAATATCAAAGTTTGAGAAAGAATTGTTACAAAATAATGTGAAACTACTTTCTAAAATGTATAAACTATTGTTGGAATGGTTCACCAAAGATGAAGACGTTAAATCGGTAATGATTCAATGGGCAAGAGATTTTGAGTATAATATGCAGTTTGCAGCATAGGAAAAACTTTGGGGAGAGGATTTAAAATTCACAGTGTGTTACACATTGAAAGAAAATTATATAAAAACGATGTACCGTTAATGTACCGTTGATGTACCGCAGGTGGCACTGTGGTCCAAACCACTGAGCCTCTTGGGCTTGCCGATCAGAAGGTCAGCAGCTCGAATCCCCACGACAGGGTGAGCTCCCGTTGCTCAGTCCCAGCTCCTGTCAACCTAGCAGTTTGAAAGCATGCCAAAAAGTGCAAGTAGATAAATAGGTACCACTCCGGGGGGAAGGTAAACGGTGTTTCCATGCGCTGCTCTGGTTCGCCAGAAGTGGCTTAGTCATGCTGGCCACATGACCCGGAAAAACTGTCTGCGGACAAACACCGGCTCCCTCGGCTTGTAAAGCGAGATGAGTGCTGCCACCCCAGAATCATCTGCGACTGGACTTAACTGTCAGGGGTCCTCGACCGTTACCTTTTAAGTTAGCAAAAATATACAGGACTAGTTCAAATGTCTGTTGGAAATGTAAGGAAAAGGATGGCACCTTTTATCATATGTGGTGGAATTATAAAATGATAAAGGAATTCTGGGAAGTGATATATAATGAACTGAAATAAATGTTTCAAATAACCTTTGTTCAAAAACCAGAAGCCTTTTGGTTAGGAATAACAGGTGCAGAGATACCAAAGGAACTGAAAATACTGTTTATGTATGCTACAACACCTGCAAGGATGCTGTTTGCTGGAACAGAGCTGGAAAGATGATAAGATATCTATGAGAGCAGACTGGCAGATGAAATTACTGGACTATGCAGAGATGGCAAGACTGACCGGGAAAATCTGAAACCAGGAGGATCAAAACTTCAATAGAGAATGGGGCAAATATAGATTGTATATAAAAGAACACTGTAAAGACTTGAACTCTTTGGCAGGCTTTCAAATTTGGATAAAATGGAGGACTGTAATTTGGAGGAATTTATAATATGTAGTTGTTAAAGGCATTTAAAGAACCCACGGAGGGGAGGAGGGGAGTCCTAAGGTTCGGAAGAATCTTGTTTTAATCCTAAGATTTGCAAGAATTTTATTTGTGTGAATGAACTTGTAAAACCAATAAAAAAATTATGAAGGGAGGCGGGGAGGAAACTACCCTGTGCTGACCACTTGTCTCTGTAGCTCAGAGTTTTCCAGATCAGATCTAGGCAGTGTGGTGCTTTCCCTAAAGATGTTGCTCTCCTACAACTTCCACTATGCCTCACCATTAGTCATGTGGGCCAGAGAGGTTTGGATTTGGAGTCCAAGAATATCCAGAAGGTCTCACATGGACTACGCCTGGGTCAATGACTGGCAGGTGAGCTCCAGAATTTCATACAGCTGCCTCTCCCAGACTCCCTAGGATGCTTGACTCTTCTGCACACAAAACGTGTGGTCTAGCATGCATGTGATTCAGAAAATGGCAACCAAGGTGATATAAAGAATGGAGAACGCCCCCATGCACCCCGAGGAAATGTTGCCACATTTGAGACTTTTTAGATTAGAGAGAAGGCAAATAATATGCAACATAATAGAAGTTTATAAAAATAATGCCTGGCATGGAGAACTCGTGGAGATCTGATGAAGCTGAATATTATATTTGTGTCAATTAATTCAACATTTATTTATTACAGTCATACCTTGGAAGTCGAACTGAATCCGTTCCGGAAGTTTGACTTCCAAAACGTTCAGAAACCAAAGCTCGGCTTCCGATTGGCTGCAGGAAGCTCCTGCAGCCAATCAGAAGCCATGGAAGCCGCATTGGATGTTGGCTTCCAAAAAAAGTTCAAAAACCAGAACACTCACTTCCACTTTTTGATTGTTCGGGAGACGAAACATTCGGCAACTAAGCCATTTGAGATCCAAGATAAGACTGTATATTTATTCTTTGTTTTATTTATATCCTACTTTTCTTCCAAGTAGCTTAAGGTGTCTACTTGTGATCATCACAACTCTGTAGAGTAGATTAGGCTAAGTAGCAGTAACTGGCCCTAGATCACTCAATGAGATTCATGGCTGACTAGGGATTTGAACCTAGTCCAGCACTCTAACCATTGCACCACATTGGCTCTCAAAACTGCTGCACGCCTTCACAAAGCACTTAAAGGACTTCCAACCTTCCTTTTGGATCAGTCAAAGTACTGCTTTTACAGCAGATGAAAAACATTGTTGCATAGGCAAGGAGGAATTCACCTTTTGAAAAGTGAGGTTAGCACCTGCCAAGTCCATGCTAACCTGTACAGTGATTATACTCTGATAAGCCAGGAAATACACTTCTTAAAAAGAAAAAGGAAAAGGGGTTGGGCAGACAAGGAGCCTGTGTAAACTTGACTTCTACTGACAGAGACTTCCTCTCCTCCTCTCCCGCCCCAAAATAAAATCATTTCACTTTCAGGTTTCAGAAATTAAGAAAAGGAATAGAAAGAGAGAAAGACACACCAAGAAAAGAGTGCATAGATTATTTCCAGTAATGGGCAAAAGGGACACGTGTGTGTCCGACTTGAAAATTTCGCATATAAAGTCATAATTTGCTTAAGTGATCTTCTCTTGGGAAATTTCAGGTAATATTACTTATGTAACATGCTTGTGTGTTTTTTTCACTTAAATTGTTGTTCGTTTTCTTATTTCTCTTAACACAGCATTTACAAGAAGGCCCATTGAAATGGATGTCCCTGAATTTTGTTCCGTTTTTGAATTTTGTTCCATTCATAAATGATTGATTTTTTAACAGAAATTCATTAGTTGATTGTAATCAAATCTCAAAGTGGCTTACAAAAAGATTAAAACAATAAAATTATCAGGAAAGAATCCCCGTTTTAAAAAATCTATTTGAAACGTAAAAAATAAAAATAAAAAATAAACTAAAACTGGATTAAAATACATGTCTGTATATGCTTTCCAAAACCAAAAAAAAAAAAAAAAAAAAACATTTTCAGCAGGTGCCAAATGAATGAATTTTGCTGGAGGGAAGAGTATTTCTTTTCTGTTGTAGATTTCAAGGTAGTTCACAACCTAAAATTACAATACATAAAACACAAAATGAATTATAAAAATAGAAGCAAATGGAAACCAAAAATCCCTCCTTCAACAGTGCATTTAAAAGGCCATGAGATGTCAATCAGCCAAAGAGAAATGTTTTTGCCTGGCGTATAAATGTGTATAATGAAGGTGCCAGCTGAGCTTCCCTGGGGAGAGCATTCCACAAATGTGGAACAAGACTCATACAAAGGTATAACTCTTGCATATCAAGGTTTCTACATGAATGGGAGAGGCTGTCAGGGGCTGGGTGGATGAGGGAGAATGGTGGAGACCACAGCCCCAGGCATCACCTAGAGAGGAGCAAGGGGCAGGTAGCATAGACCTCCAGGAGTGGATTGGCACAGGGCAGACCTCAGAGGGAGATGAGGGCAAAGGTTGGGAAATAATGTGAGAGGAGGAGGAGGAAGTAGATAGCAGAGCCCGAGCAGCAGTTGAATCAGACACTGTCACTGGAGAGAATCCCAGAACCTGTACCCTTGCCCCAAACCAGGTGTTCACTGAGAATAGCAGAACAGAGAGCTCAGAAGCAACTGTCATGTACCAGCCACTGTCAGAGGCAGGAGTTGTCGTCAGATTAATAGGGAAGTAATCCCCTGCTATGCAAAAATCTCCAAATGAATCCGAACTTCAGTGTCTAAAATCCCTGGTAGAGGGCAAGGATCCTGAGAGCACATTAAGGATAGCCAAATACTGTGTGATTGCCATAAAACTTAGGGAACAAGCTGCGCTATCATAATGCTTAAGGCCTTAAATGATAATTTTAGGTTGTATGTTAGTGACTAAGTATATATATATATATATATATATGCAGGTTTTGGTGTCTTCGGGTGTCTTCCCGTGTAAGAGTCGGGGTGTCTGTGCGACGTTTCGACGAGGTCTCACTCGTCATCTTCAGGCTGGTGCTTTCGGCTTCTTGTTACTGGAACAGAGCAGAATCTGGTGTTTGAGTTCCTATAAATACTGTTGAGGGGTGTGGTGTATAGCCTCCAACGTTCTGGGCAGAGAGGAAGTTCCTAGATTAGTGTGCCTTTTCTTCTTTTGTTCCTTGATTACTTGAGGGATATCTTGAGTGATTTCATGAGTGATATTCTGAATACCACTAGGTGGGTCATTAAGTGTAGATTAGTTGCTAAAGCTTTTGTGTCTTGACCTCTTGAGCTTGTGAAGAGTTTTTCTGAGAAGATGGCTGTGCTGCATTTAGTTGTGCTCTGGCTTGGCTTCGTGTATAGGGGCGAGCTGTGGTTTTGTGCCTTGTGCCAGCCAGATCTGTGTAGGGATTGCAGGGGGGTGCAGCATCCGGAGGTGCCACTATAGTTTGGCTACTGGATGGAGTCTGTAATATGTCTGTGGAGAGGGTCTGGGTTTGGGTCTGGTGTGGTTGATTGGTGACGGCGTTCTGTGTGCCTCTGGTTCTGGTGTCGGTTTTTGTGGGGAGGGCTAATTTCCAGATGTCTGGCAGGCGGGACGTGTCGTCACGCTTGTTCATGTTGTGAGGGTGTTTCTCTATCTCGATGGCTTCCATGATTATTCTCTTGTGGTGATGTTCCATGTTAAAGAGCAATTTGGAATCTGCAAAATTAATTTCGTGTCCTGTTTCTTTCATGTGTTGGAAAAGAGAGGAAGTTTTTTCTTCTTTTTTGACGGCATTCTTGTGTTCTGCGATACGTGCATTTATTCGTCTGTTTGTTTGTCCAATGTACGTGGCTGGGCAGACTTTGCAGGGTATTTCATAGACCCCTTGGTTTTCCAGCTGGATTTTGTCTTTTGGGTTTCTGAGGATATTGGCTATTTTTTGGTTGGTGCAGAAGGCTGTTTTGATATTGTGTTTATGGAGGATTTTTATAGCCGGTTTTTACAAGCCTCGGAATGGAGTGATCGCTCGGCCGGCGGACGTCGCGGGGAAGGCGGGGACGAGTCGGGAGTCCGGGTGCGGCCGTTTTCCACCTCGAGGGCGGCCAGTAACAAGAAGCCGAAAGCACCAGCCTGAAGATGACGAGTGAGACCTCGTCGAAACGTCGCCCAGACACCCCGACTCTTACACGGGAAGACACCCGAAGACACCAAAACCTCCATATATATATATATATATATATATCTGTATTGTCCCTGTTATACCTAATTGCAAATTCAAATGTATCCCTATTGTGTTTTATGACTTTCTTGATATTGTATGTGGGCTGGAACTGGTCTGTGACCAAAATAATAGATTCATTCATTCAATAGGGAAGTAACAGAGAAGGGAGTGGAGCTTCACTCGGTGCAACGCTAGGCATTACGGTGCATCTCAAATTCATCTCCATATATTGTATTAATAAACAGAAATGAAAAAGCTTACCAGTTCCTCCCCTTCCACTGGCAATTTCCCTAAACAGTGTCTCTAGTGCCATGGGACCCTCCAGATTCACTTGGTAGGCGGTACAGAGGACTACAGACTAATTGTCTCAAACCACAGAGTGGTGGAGAAAGTTTCATTCCACCATTGGAAGTCTCTTGTGCTAGTGGAACAGCAGTGTTTGATACTATCCTAGGCTATCTGCATACCTATTTTCCCCAAAAGAGTAAGATGATAGAACAAGGGCTCTGATTAAGATGTATTTGCACTCGTGAAACCAACATGCTGAGTGATCAATTCTGGGACCTTCTGTAGCAAGCCACATGTTCTACCAAATGTGGGCCACCTTGACCCCATGGCTGAGGGGGCCTGGGGTGGTGAGACATCAGCACACCAAGTGTGCATGCCCCATAGTGTGTTGACGTGTTGTGCAGACGCACTGCAGTTCATGTGCGGGACAAAAACATGCCCCATGTTGTGCATGCACTGTCACCATGGAACTTTGGGGTGCTGCTTTTTCATAGGAAATATTGAGGGGCTGGGGGCCCCTACTTAGCACCCTTGCTGCCATACAGCATGGTAGCATGGTTTCTGGAGTTGGCCCTTATGTGGAGAAATCACATAAAAGGGTCTTATGTATCTGTAATCTGTGCTTATTTGGGAGAATCTGGGATCCTGCAAACAAGGCCTCCAGAGCTATGGAATGGAAGGAGTCATTGGTTCAGAACTGTGGCTTGCAAACAAGCCTGCTTCATCTTGCAGGGCAGAGCAAAGATTTTTCTCATCTCCTGGACCTCTGGATTCTGAAATGAAAGAAACAGCAGATCAAAGATTGCCAGTGTGACTCAACTGTAACATAAAGCGATGTGATGAACACTTTCTTCTTCATCTGCCATTTACCAGCTCAGAACCAAATTTGAGTTATGAGCAAAGGGGGAAGAAAAAGAACCCATCAGGAAGGAGGAATGTATTTGGGTATGTTGGGGAGCAGAGAGTGGCTCTAGATTCTCCATTGATCTTCCTCTGAGCTTAATCACTTTTCACACAAGTGGTTTTTTCCTTGGGCCTTCCTTCCTTCCTTCCTTCCTTCCTTCCTTCCTTCCTTCCTTCCTTCCTTCCTTCCTCTCTCTGCTGTTACTTCTCTCTTCTTTGGAACATGCATGGTGAAGAAGAGAACTTTTAGACGTCATCCTTGCTGATTGTAATAATTTTACACGGGGTTAGAGGGTTTTTTGTGGGGGCTGCATTTTCCACAGTCTTTCTTCGGAGCTCTGATTCATCAGGGTTACTACTTTTGGAATATTTTACTTCTCCATTATCAGGAGGACTTTTCCTAGTGATTTTCACACAGCACATTTTCTGTGCAGGATTTTTTTTTAAAAAAAACCACTTCTGATTAACTGTTACACTGAGCTAGAATTCCCTGGGCTTTGAATATATTTGATTTTTATAGGCAGCTTTTCCTTTCTCCTTCTTTATTTCATTTATTGTGCGGACGGGGAGGGCAGAGAGAACTAAGACTGTTTTATTCTTTAATTTTTACTAGACACTGGACACTAGACTGATCTCTAACAGCTTGTATCTAAGGCCACAGGAGCAGGGCTGGCCCAGGATGCTTTGCTGCTTCAAGCAACACAGAAAATGACCCCTCTCCTGCCACTGCCTCTCTCCTCCACACCCACTCACCCCCTCTGTGCCCACCCAGGCCAGCTTGAAGGTGACAGTTGTGATGATGGCAGATGGCTGCAGAGGAATACAATAGCTGACATGGCTAACTATACGTAAGTACTGGAAGGCTTTTTCCTTGGAAAGCTTTGATGTTCTCCCTTTTGATGGCAGATATAATAATAAAAACCCCAGTGAACTACAGATGCTGCTCCTCAGCATCAGTGCTGAGGTAGAGTTTATCTTGCATGGTTTTTTTCTCATCAGGGGGCTAGGAAAGGCTTACTATATCCTGGATTTCTCTTTTGAGTCTCTTATCATCGCTTTGCTTCAGGGTTGCAATAATTTTTTTAATACAGTGGTAGAATAGAATCATAGAATCATAGAGTTGGAAGAGACCACAAGGGCCATCGAGTCCAACCCCCCTGTACCTTGGGTTACAGACGCTTCAGGTTTACAGACTCCGCTAACCCAGAAATAGTACCTCGGGTTAAGAACTTTGCTTCAGGATGAGAACAGAAATAGCGTGGCGGTGGCACAGCAGCAGCGGGAGGCCCCATTAGCTAAAGTGGTACCTCAGGTTAAGAACAGTTTCAGATTAAGAATGGACCTCCAGAATGAATTAAGTTCTTAACCTGAGGTACCACTGTACAGCTGTCCTTGCTAAACTGCTTATGACTGCCTATTTTAGGTCAAGGTCAAGACTGCTTATGACTGCCTGGCAATAGATATCCCTATATTTTATTGATTTACAGCATTTATATACCGCTTTTTCAGGCAAAGCTCACAAAGCAGTTTTCAGGAGATTTCTACAACAATAAGCATCACTCTTTTAAAAAAAAGAAATAAGGTTACAATAAAATGGGTAAGACAAGCAATAGCTGTTGCTGCTGCTTATCCCCTCCTCTCGGGGTAAAGATGCCCATTTAGACCCCCCTGTGGTAACATTTGTGGAGAGGGAGAGACCACGATATATAATGTCTAAAACTGAGGTTCTGTGTTTGTTCCTTATCTGTATTAACATGTGTTTCTTTCACTGTTATCAGTTGTAATTGTCAGTTCTAAAATGTTTTAACGGTCTGCTGGCTGCAGATAAAGAAAACCCTTCCATCACTGAAGTGCTAATATTACTACTAATACAGTGGCTGGTTACTACTACTGTTGCTATTATTACACATAGTACAAATATTATTACAGGCATTATTACATATTGCTAATATTACATATTGCTAATATTACATGTCCATCTGAAATTGCACCAGATCAACATCTCATATTTGGTTGTTGGCTCCTGTGAAAATGATGCTGAATTCCAAGAATGGGGTTTTTTCCCCTCCCTCTCTCTCTTCTAACCTTGCCACCCACACATCACATTTTTTCATTGCCTGGAATTAAATTTACCTGAACAGGTGGAATACTGAAAGAAGGAAGTGTTTCATGCTTTATTGAGAAGTGGGCAGGACAGTGATGGAAGGAGAGATGGATATTTATAAGGCGCTTGAGACAGCCTGCATAATGGGGTCTCCAACTCTTTTCCAAAGCGGTGTGTGGAGATCTGAATCACCTCAGCGAGGTAAGAGTCTGTCGACTTCTCTTTGAAAGCTATTGCCTAAGTAACATTCTTCCATCACCACTGTGATGAAGGGGATAAAGCAGTTCCTTTGAATCGGGAGGACTTGTGTTCATATCCTCACTTAGCCATGAAACTCACTGGGTGGTCTTAGGCCAGATATTCTCTTGTCAGTCTAGTTTACCTCACAGGGTTGCTGTGATGGTAAAAGGATTTAAGGATTTATGTCCCCTTAGCTCCTTGGAGAATGAATAGGATATAAATGTAATAATAGATGGGTAGTTCCCAAACATTTTCTGCACCACAAACGTTTTGGGGAAACACCTACTGCTTTTTCTGCCTGTTGTAGCAATTGTTATGCCCTGTGCTGAATGGTTTTTTTAAATTGTGAACAATACAACAGTAGAGGGAAAGTTTAGTTCCTCGACTGGTGGCTCCATTTTGGCTTCTTTGGGTACCTTCCAGCAGATGTGGATTTCCAAGCAAGAATGCAAAGCAGGAAAGCAATGTGCAGAAAGGAAATGCCCATAAAAATCTGTGATTAAAAATAACATTAAAAAACTGCTGCCTTCTTCAGTGCTTCTAATATTGGACAGCTTTAGCATACTCAGGAATCCAAAGTTTTGTGTCTCTTTTGTAGGATATGTATACTTTTTTGTGGCTTCTGCAATTTCCATTGCTCCTTTTATTTCATATATATTGCATTTTATTGTATTACTCAGAATTTGAATTGTAATACAATGAAATACAATATAGGAAATCAAAGAAGCAATTAAAATATAACTTAAATCAACATGAAGGCTTAATGTGATAGATGTGCCACATCACAGATCCACAGACATGGAGTGGAGCATTTGAATGGAGCTCATGGACCACAGTTTAGGAACCTCTGATATAGAGGATGCCGTGTTTTCCTTGAATCTGGATGAGCTGGTGTGTGGTGTAGAGCAAGGGGTTCACAAAGTGTGGTCCATGGACCACCAGCAGTTCATGAGCTTCATTCAGGAGGTCTGCAGCATGTCTGCATTCAATATTCATCTTTTTTTATTTCTTCTTTGATCTCTTGTATTATATTTGATTGCATTGCAGTTTGAATTCCGTAAAATGCAACATAAGGAATAAAGGAAGCAAAAACGATACAATTAAAAATCATATGAGCACAGTACATTAAAATTGTTGCAAGAGGCAGGGGAAAAAATGATGACATGGTCCGCAAAGACCACCAGCAGTTTTCAAGTGGCAAAAAATGTTTGGGAGCAACTGGTGGAGAGTGTGATGGAGAACTGATGGAGCTAGCAGCTCTGCTTCCTTTCTCTCCTTTTCCTAGAGCCTGATGCTGCCAATTGGGATTAGGAGGACACTGATGGAGCTAGTCTTTCAGTAGAGTCATTGGGATTAGAATAAATCCGTATTCCCAATGTGTTACCACTAGCAGCACAGACAACTATGCTGACATTCACTCTCATGATCAGGACACGGAAATGCAAAAGAAACTATGAGCCGTTCCTTCTTGATCAAAAAGGAGTTGAAACATAGGAGAAATCCTCACTAGAAGGCTGTGCTAGGGCAGTAATTTTTTTTCCCAGGTGGAGATAGCACAGAAAGTTATCCCATACATGCAACATCTTTTTGTCATGTGCAAAAGGGTGTTACAGTACGGTGGTACCTCGGATTAAGAACTTAATTAGTTCTGAAGGTCCGTTCTTAACCTGAAACTGTTCTTAACCTGAAGCACCACTTTAGCTAATGGGGCCTCCTACTGCTGCCGTGACGCCACCGCACGATTTCTGTTCTCATCCTGAAGCAAAGTTCTTAACCCAAGGTACTATTTCTGGGTTAGTGGAGTCTGTAACCTGAAGCATCTGTAACCCAAGGTACCACTGTACTGGCAAACAACTTTGACGCTATTTCAAAGCAAGCGACAGCTACTGTTGCAGTTGCTCAAGTTTGATGCGGGTTAATGTTAAGACCAAGTTTTTATCTCTCAGAAAATGTGCTGGTTTGGAAAACTCCTTTTCTTGGCAACTGGTTGCTTCCTTGCACATGCTCTGCCGCATGCCAGAACCAATGAGGAAAACTGTCCCACGGTGAGGAGGTTGCGTGAAACTTGGAAAGAAATTGAAAAACTGGTAAGTTGCATTGGCACTGTTATGTGTACACCAATCTTTGAGAGACTTGGGTTTGGTTTCCTTGGAACAAAGGTCACCAGAGACTGAGGGAGTTTTCGGTGGTAGAAGGTTTTTAGAAGGGGGGGTTGTCAGGGCTTCTTTTTCAGCCAGAACTTGGTGGAACTCAGTTCTGTCACCTCTCAGGTGGGACCATTACCATTCTAAGAGAAAGAGGGTGGTGTTCATGGTTAGTTCTGGTACCTTCTTTGGAGGTCTAGTCTCCTTCTTTGGAGGTCTTTAAGCAGAGGCTTGACAACCATATGTCAGGAGTGCTCTGATGGTGTTTCCTGCTTGACAGGGGGTTGGACTCGATGGCCCTTGTGGTCTCTTCCAACTCTATGATTCTATGATTCTATGACCTCTTTTTCTAGAAAAATAGCACTGGCATAGTGATTAGTGTGTTGGGCTAGAACCTGGGAGGTGGGGGTTCAAATCCTTGCTCCACCATGAATCACACCAGGGGACCCTGGGCCAGTCATAGTCTCTTGGCCCAACCAACCTCAAAGGGTTAATGTGAGGATAAAATGGGGAGGAGGAGAACCATGTATGTCACCTTGAGATCCTTGGAGGAAATAATAAGGGAAAACAGATAAACAAAAATAAGGCGGGAGCCTCACAGAATTAACTCTCCTGCTCCCCTGTTTAGTATCTGCTCTGCCATTAGATTTCTGTAGGGGGTCACCAAAGGCATAGCTTTGGGTTCTCACAGAGGAAAGCAGAGCAGTTCTAGAACCAAATATGTTTGTTTGCTTTGTTCTCTTTCACATCACCTCTAGTCAGAGGAGGAAGGGAAGCCCCCTTCTGCTCACCTTCCAGAAGGTTCTTTAGCTTTTAGTTCCAGTGACAGCAAATCACCTGCACTTGGCCTACTTTCTGGATAAGCAAAGACCCATTTCCCCCAACAAAATGGAATGTGCCAAGCTATCTAGTTAACAAAAGAAACTGTTTTGACCCTTTCCCCCCAGTCCTCTTTTTCTACAAGGTCAGATCTTAGAGCTGTAAAATTTCAGAGCTGGAAGCACAAGACTATCCCCTCACAATACTATAATATTACAAAGAAGCCTTACACTTTCAATGATTTACCGGCTGCCTTGACATGATTTGGTTTTGTTCTGTTTTTATGAACCATTGTATGTGTTGTGAATGGTGTTCCTTTTCGCTTTGTAAACCTTCTTTTCCTGATCTAAGAATGGAGGAGGCTCATCTCAGGAATGTGCATTTATGAACAAAAGCAATTTGTGTGAACCGGCACAGATCGTGAAAATGGTAAGATGTTAAGCTTCAGTTATGCATTGTAACCCTTCTGTTGTTAAATGTTTTCAGTGTGAGCCATATCAGCCTACTGGCTGAAAAGTGAGATAGAAAAAAGTAATAGTGCATTTCCAATGGGTATTTGTTTATTTCAGCAATTTATATACTGCTTCCTTACAAGAATCTCTAAGTGGTGTACAAGTAACTCAAAACAATAAAAATAAAATATATTCCCCACCCTCATACTTTTAAACTAGTTTCACAAAGTAGTAGTCCATCTCAGTGGATTTTGTAGGAACAGAAAACACCCCAATATTTTTTTTAAGTATAGTTCTCTAAATTTGGGGTAGTAGCCAGCACGATACTCCCAAAATATTATGCACTAAAGCTCCCGGGAACCTTGGTAATGCTGGTGGCAGCTGATGTGAGCTGCAATTCAACATCTGAAATGCACCATTTGGGATACCCCCTCCTCTAACTCATTCTTTTAAAATTTATTTTGCAGGGTGTCTCTGATAAAGCAGCTATTGTTCTTCAAATCCTCAATGAAACAGCTAAGCTCTTTGAAAGGAAGGATGTCCCCTTCTCCAATGTGAGAGGCGTTCTGGAGTATATCTATTATGTACATGATCAGCTAAAACCTTGTGTAAGTACTAAGAATTATTTTCCTAAGGAGTTATTATGGCAACATGAAGCAGAATGAAACTTGGTGTGCAGAAGAAACAGAGGGTAAGACAAAATGAAACTTGGATTTGTACATGCCTGTCTCTCTGTTAATATAGGTGTGTCCACATGGCATATTCCCCAATGTTGTCCCAGACCTTTCTCCTCTTTGAAAGTGATTCCCCAGGCCCTGCCCTTTTGGGTTTTCTAAGTATGGGGGGGCATATTTAAAGGAGAAAAGGTCTGAGACAACACTGAGTAGCCCCTAAATTTATGGGGAGACAGACAGATGCAAATCCACATTTTGCTCCAGTGTTGACAAGCCCAGAATGTGCATATTCCACACTTTAACTGCTACCGCATGGGTCGGCAAACTAAGGCCTGTGGGCTGGATCAAGCCCAATTGCCTTATGGATCTGGCCCACGGACGGTCCGGGAATTGCCGCATGGATTGCCAGCGCATGCGTTCTTTCTCTCTCCCTCCCTCTCCCTCACACGGTGGCGGTGACGCCTCCTCCCTCCTCCTGGCTTCTCCTGGCCCTGCCTAGAGGAGGATGGGGCCTGGGCTTTGTTGGTGCTAGCAGCAGCAGTGCTCAAGTGGCCACCATTTTAAGCAGCCCCTCTCCAGAGCCTCATTGTGCTGCCGCCACCAGCCCCTGCCACTCGCAAGACACAGGTAAGCAGTGTGGACATTTCACCCCTCCCATTGCAAGAATCTCATGATGTTTTTAGAAAGGAGGGGGCGGAATCTGCTCATCGCTTCTTCCGCTCCAGCCTGACTCTTTAGGAGTCTGAGTGTTATCTGTGTAGAGATAATTTGACTGCATAACGAACAGTAACATTCATGCAGTCCGGTAGCCTCTGTTAGTCTTTAGTTTGTAGTTTGTTTCTAGTTTGCAGTAGCTGTAAAAGAATAAAGAAGTTAAGCTTCAGAGCCGTCATTCGTGTAATTCATACTCTGCTGTGCTCTGCTGACTTTGGTGCTGAGTTCAAAGTTGTGAGTCCATTGCACTTAGACCTCTTTTCCTGAGTGGAAGGTCTCTGGAAGTGCTTCCCAGCTTGCCTAGTCCAATCAGGGCACCGGGGCTGAAGAGGTTGAGCCCAGTCATTGGCACTGGCTCAAAGGCGAAGCTGACAAGTAGCCACCTGGGCTCATGGTGCTCTTGCATTTATTTATTTATTCAAAATATAGACCAGCCCCCCACAAAGGTCTGAGGGACAGTGGACCGGCCCCCTGCTGAAAAAGTTTGCTGACCCCTGTGCTACAGGGAAGTCATTTGTCTTCAGTTTACTCTATAGCAGAGAGCTGAATAGAAACTGAGACTCCAACAGCCAATCTCCAAATACCACCTCTCTTTCTTTTTTCTTCAGAGGTGGGAAACAACGTGTTCTTGCCAACTATGCTAGTAAGGGTCTGTGTTCAAATTCTCTTCCCACTTAATTTACAGCTGCAATCCAAAACCAGTCTTCCTCTGATGGACAGCCCGATAGAAGATTGTTTCGAAAAGCTGCAGCTATTTTTGAACGATGTAAGTAGACTGAGCGTCTCTTCAACAAAGCTTTTAATTCTAGGAATGCTTCTAACTCATTCTGAGTTTCCAGCTGATCACGTGGGCCAATTGCGCAAATCAAGAATGGGGCGCTTACAGGTCTTCCAGATGTTGTAGGCTCTAGCTGCCTTCATTCCTGACCGTTGGCCAAGCTGGCAGGGGCTGATGGGAGCTGGCCTTCAACCACATCTGGACGGCCACAGGTTTCCCATCTCTGCCATAAATGATTTCTCAAGGTCCATGGTTCCCAAACTTTGTTTCCCGTGGACCACTAGAAAATTGCTGAGGGTTTCCACAAACCACTGAGTGATTTTTTCTGCTTGTTGTAGAACTTGCAATGCACTGCGCTAGATGCAATGTGATTTTTAATTGCATTTTTATTGCTTATTTTATTTCTAATATACTGCGTTTTATCGCATCAGAATTTGAATTCCATAGAAGCCAAATTGTAATACTGTAAAATTCAAAAGAAGAAATAAAAGCAGTAATAAAAATACAATTAAAGACTCAATATCAATATTTAATGCAATAGATGTGGTGTCTCCACAATTTTCAACCACAAATGCACAGACACATCATGGACCACCAGAATGAAACTCATGGACCACAGACTGGGAAGCTTTCATTGATGTTTTGCTGCCACCTCCCACTATACTGCCTCATCACCAGGGTTTTCCAGATGACAGCTCATTATTTTCATATGGGGGGTGGGGGCAGGGATAAAGTGTGCCTGTCCCTATATCTGCATATGAGGTCCTTTAAAAAGAACAGGATTGTTGTTATAATATGATTTTATCACCCACCCTTTGCCATAAGGGTGTGTTATAACAATTTCAAATACAATATTTAAAGCGGTTTTAAACAAACTACAGTCACAAGGATAGAGTGGGTCCTAAATATATAAGCCTACCTGATTTCAGTAGTGTACCTGAAATTCCCAAACAAAAATTAGGAGGGAAATTGCTCTCCTGATCAGATCCCAGCCTTGCAAAGCCGTGCAGGGCTGGTTTGGGGACAGCGGTGTGAGCATTGCACCCCCCAAAAAATGCATTTGGCAGCCCCCCCCATGCTACACCCTTGCTCTCAGCCTAGCCTACCTCAATTGGGGATTCAGTTGGGAGGAGAACTATGTATTGAGCTCATTGAGGTATAAGTACCAAAAATAAATAGCAAATGAACCCAAGAAAACCTTTACCATTCTTCCTTGTTTTTAGACTGTTAGCGGTCCTGGGAAAGTAGGATATCAATGTTTTAAATAAATAAATACCGTATTTTTTCCGTGTATAAGACTACAATGGTACCTCGGGTTAAGAACTTAATTCATTCTGAAGGTCTGTTCTTAACCTGAAACCATTCTTAACCTGAAGCACCACTTTAGCTAATAGGGCCTCCCACTGCCACCATACGATTTCTGTTCTTATCCTGAAGCAAAGTTCTTAACCCAAGGTACTATTTCTGGGTTAGTGGAGTCTGTAACCTGAAGCGTCTGTAACCTGAGGTACCACTGTATATTTTTCCCTGAATTTTTGAAGTTTAAAATAAGGGATCGTCTTATACATGGATAGTGCCTGGTGCATTCTCTTAATTTTGAGTCCCCCCAAAATAGTCTTATACACGGGGGCATGTTATATACAGAAAAATGTGGTAATACCTGCAACAACATATTCCACCAGATAACTAAAATGGACCCTTGACTATATGGGAGTAAACAAACCACCTGCCAGAGAGCAGCACAGTATATAAAGGGCTGTAAAGTGGGTAATAAATATAGAAACCCATTAACGAGGATTCCTTTGTGTGTGTGTGTGTTTGCCTCGCTTGAAACAGGGGAGCAGTCACTGCACTTGGCAAGTGGCTCGCGAAGATGTCATGGTGGTTTTCCAACAACTTGAACTTGACATTTCAGCTTCACGGCATCGACAGCGTAGAACTGAGGTGAAGAATCTTCTGCTTCTATGAGTTGGCCGATGCTGCCACACAGCCTTGTAGCATTGAATATACCTGTACAATAATATTTGTTTCCAAAACTAATTATAATAAATATATTTTGAATAGAACATCAGGTGTCACTCATTTACTCCATTTCAGGGCTGGGGAAATGTTTTCATCTCAAGGGCCATATTCACTTCTGGGCAATTTTCCGAGGGCCACATGGCAGTGGTGGTTGGGAAAGTGGGCAGGACAACCAATGAGCAGTTTACCTTTCTACAGTACGCTAGTTTCTACACAAACTCTTATTGGCCAGAAGATATACTGGCAAGCTCTTTGACTATTTCTTACTTGTGTGCATTGAATTTGTTTGCAAACTGCTTTTCCCAGCAGCATCATTAGCAAATTTATTTGCAAGCAACTTGTTGTTGCTGCTGCTGAATTTATTGGCAAAATACTTTTTTTCTTTCATCATAATTGTTAAGTTTACATACAAAATATAAAAACTACTTTTTTATTCAAAGTGCAGAAAGTGATGTACAATTAACTCAAGTTAAAACAACACACACATACACAAAGAGAAATCCAAATGGAAGAAAAATGTATCTTAATGTTATAAGGAAAAAACTGCTCCCTTTCCCTTATGGGGTATTCCAGAGCCCTTATAGCAGGGGTCGGCAACCTAAGGCCATGGGCCACAAGTGGCCCAAGAGTGTCATTTAACCAGCCCATGAGTCACCTCCGAATCGAGCTGCCCACAGATGCCAGAAATCGTGGGGCGCACACAATCTAGTCACCAGAGGGATCTCTGCTGGAGTGAACCGGCCCAGGCAAGGTAAACCTTGCTGACCACTGCCTTGTAGAGTCCTTAAGTGGGTTCCCTATCGGTAGGAGAAAAATAACAGAGGCCAACCAGAGTACAGTGGTACCTCGGGTTACAGATGCTTCAGGTTACAGACGCTTCAGGTTACAAACTCCGCTAACTCAGAAATAGTACCTCGGGTTAAGAACTTTACTTCAGGAGGGAGGCCCCATTAGCTAAAGTGGTACCTCAGGTTAAGAACAGTTTCAGGTTAAGAACGGACCTCCAGAACGAATTAAGTTCTTAACCTGAGGTGCCGCTGTATCTTGAGAAGCAAAGCGGCTAGTAAGCCTGATCTATATTGAAGGGAAATAAGCTGTTGCAACATGGTCCTCACTCACCACACACAGGAGTAACTTAGTATCAGCAACAATATGAAAACAAAGCAAGCTAAGTAAGCCCAGGGAAATGTCATTTGAAACAGCCAAATTGTAATTCGGGGGGGGGGGAGCATAAAATGATGGAAATAAGTTGTACATTGCAAAGCTCTCTCACTGTTGTTGTTATTGGTTTATTGCTAAAATGTTCAAAGCGGTTTCTTTGTTGAGTAAATGGTCCTAGCTAGGTCTGCTAAATATCTGCTTTGTTATGTAGAAATGAAATAGCTGGGAGATAAACAGAAGGGGGTATGCGTTTTCTCCTTCCCCTGGCTGTGGTCATCATGGGTGCCAGTGTATGAAAGGGAACAACAGGCTGGTAGTCTTGTCATGGAATTGGCTTGGAAACAGAGAGACCTAATTCTCTCTCTGTAACAATCTAGTGCCATGACATTGGGGAGTCCACTCCTTAGACACCTATTGGGAGATATCTGCTGTAGTGTCAATGCTGGAATCTTCCACCTTATGCTCAGCCCATAGATAAGTGTAAACAAGCCATATATCACAGGAAAACCCCATCTACCTCCAGTGACCTCCATTCCAAGGAAACCCAACCCAAGATATGAGCTTGGACTCTTGAGATCTCTCACCGCTTAGAAATTAGGGTACACCCAATTTTATTTTGGGAAATTAATTAATAGCACTTAAGGCATAGTGGTAAAGGACAATATTAGGCTAAGTGGGAAATAGGATAGAGTCAGTGTAAGGCAACTCGTAACTTTGTTTGTTGGCTCCCAAAACTTTTACTGAGTTTGACTCTGCAGAAATTGTTGTGCTCCAACTCCCATGAGCCCAGCTAGCATGCCAGGGAAAGTAGGAGTTTATGGTAATTCAGCACCTTCTATCTAGAGGGTCATACAGTTTCCCTAACCCTGTTCTAAGTACTTTAAAAAAAAAATGGAAAGCATAATTTTTTACAATATGATTCGTTGTAACGCATGTCTATTGATTTTTCTAGCAAGGCCAATAAAATAACATTCCAAACTTGGCTAATGTGTGTGAAAATATGGAAGGGGGTCATGAGAAGGAAGTTTTGACCAAATAAATCAGAAATACAACATCTACTGGACTGCAGATTACAATAAGCTCATCTTTTCTGCGCCACCATGTGGTTTCAAGCAGGAGGGAAATCTGGAAAAGAATCCAATGTCGCTGTTTCAGAGCCAGGTTATATATGAAACTCACCACATGAGAGCAGTCTGGAGCTGTCTATGGAGAATGACTTCCCCGCTGAAAGAGAAAATGAGAGAGGAGACCACAGTAAAATACCAGGATGGGAAGAAGTCACTGGGCTGCTCTGTTCTTTCTTATACAGTGGTACCTTGGGTTACAGACGCTTCAGGTTACAGACACTTCAGGTTACAGACTCCGCTAACCCAGAAATAGTACCTCGGGTTAAGAACTTTGCTTCAGAATAAGAACAGAAATTGCGTGGTGGCAGCGTGGCAGCAGCGGGAGGCCCCATTAGCTAAAGTGGTACCTCAGGTTAAGAATGGAATTAAGTTCTTAACCCGAGGTACCACTGTACTCTTCCCCAGTCCCCCCCCCCAAACACAGCAATTTGAACTCTATAAACAACTCTAAACCAAGAAAAGTGTAAAAACTATTAAAAGTGGGCTCATATATTAAACAGTTAAAAACAACTCCATATGCAAAATTTAAAAACAATTCCACATAAAAAAACAGCTAAAAAACAAGATCCAATACTATTACTAAGCTCCAAGTGGTGTGAGGTTCAGGGTTTCCCAAACTTGGGTCTCCAGCTGTTTTTGGACTAAATCTCCCATCATCCCTAGCTAGCAGGATCAATGGTCAGGGATGATGGGAACTAGAGTCCAAAAACAGCTGGAGACCCACTAAGCTGTGACAACATTCACATGAACTGCTAAACATTTCTTACATTATCTTTTTGGCAGTTTTGAGACCTCAGTGGTATTTCTCCACTTCTTCCTAAGACTGGAATTCTTTTCCTCCCTCTATTGATGATGCTTTACTCTTCAAAAAATACTGTACTTCTTTTGACGAATTAATTTTCTCTTGCTTTATCCCCTCTGATATTTCTCTTCTTTGTGTGTGTGTATTGCATATATCTCAACCAAAGGAAAATTCCATCAATTTGTAACACTGCTTGTCCATTTTTATGAAGGCATTTGCTTTTATAAATTACGCATTATCTCCTCCCATACTATCTGATTCCCCTCTCTGTTCTTCCTGCTCTTTTCCAATTGTGTCATGACTATTCTTAGATTGTAAGCCTTGACACAAGGGAGCAGTCTTTCTGTAGTATTTTGTTTAGTTTAAGCACCATCTCCTGCCAACCTAGCAGTTTAAAAGCACGAAGTGCAAGTAGATAAATAGGTACTGCTCCGGTGGGAAGGTAAACGGCATTTCCGTGCGCTGCTCTGGTTCGACAGAAGTGGCTTAGTCATGCTGGCCACATGACCTGGAAGCTGTACTCCTTCGGCCAATAAAGCGAGATGAGCGCTGCAACCCCAGAGTCGGTCACAACTGGACCTAATGGTCAGGGGTCCCCTTTACCTTTACCTTAAGCACTTTGAAATCTTAAGGAACTGTAAGGGGTACCACAAAATACCCATTTCACAGAAGGGAAGCAGGCAATGCTCAGATTCCTCTCCCCACCACCACCCCAAACAAAACCCCAATAGGAACAACTCCTACATCACCCACAAACAACAAGTAAAATACAAGGGAAAGATTACTGTATTTTAATCTTTTGTTGGAAGCCACCCAGAGTAGCTGGGGAAGCCCAGGCAGATGGGCGGGGTATAAATTATTATTATTATTATTATTATTATTATTATTATTATTATTATTATTAAATAGGCAAGCCCTAAAAGAAAGACAAGTGAGAACAGGGGGCTTTGTCAAGTTCCAGTAGTGTGTGTGAGGGCACTGTGGAGCCTATGGTTGCCACACTTGGGACACCAGCACTATAATTTGGGTTGCCAGATCAGGCACATCCCAGACCCTGAGACTTGAAGGCTCAACCCTAAGACGAGAGGAAGCCCCTAGCAATATCATGGGGTGGGCCCTGGAGATGGAGGTTAATTGGGAGAGGGGAGCAGAGAAGGGCAGACTCCACCAAAGTATCTGACAATGTAAGATGCTATTTATGGTGTCAGTTATAAATTATGACAAGGCATTTTTCTGACATCTTTAAGGGCAATTTTCAATGGAGGAGAAAGTGCTGCTGGGATTGCAGAAACAGCCTTGAAAAGTATTGATGTTATATACTTAGGAGTCTTCTGGGAGAACTACATGATTCAAAAAAGAAGATAAAGTAGTTTGAACTCAAGTATAACCACATCTTCCTGCTCAGGAGTCTGACAAAGAAAACCGGAAGAGGCAGAGCTTCCTTCTTCCTAAGGAGTTGACATTCTGACACCCTTATCTGAATGGAATAGGGATAGGGATAGTAGATTTCTTTAAATAATTTACTTGTTGGCCTTTAACCAATTAATCACTTACATGCAGACAAATTTACATGCAGTATCCTACATCACGTATCCTAAATAACTGTCTTTTCTAAAACCCTGACAGAAGGGGACAGTTTCTGTTACAAGTGAGATAATATTGAAATTTAACAAAAAAACTACACTAATCTTTTTGAAGAACAGGGCATCATTATAATGATCATTTGCAGTTACAAGGTATTTTAGAGTTTTGATTTCTTGTTGAGACTAATAGCCACCTTATTCTTTCTTATTTCTGATTCTATTATATACCTTCAGGCAAAAGGGCCTGAAAAATAAAACAAAGTCAAGATCCATCGTTGTGAAAGAGGGACATTTAAATGACATAAGAGAACAGGCAGCTTCATCTACCTGAAATTGTTATAAGGAAGGAAAGCAATGGCACTTTTGCCGGGAAAGGAAAATTACATTCCACCTTCTCTAAACCGGAAAGGTGTTTTGGCACAGAGCAGCTAGAAAGAACGAGCACTTCTGGCTGATTTCCCAGGATGCAATTGGCTCATGGGGAAAAATAGGTCCTGGGAGAATTCCTGTGCTCCTAATCGTACACAGTACCACCCAGCAAGGTTTGTGAGGAGCTATCTTCTTGATGTACCCTTTAAAGGGAAAGTTCGTGGTCACTTAATGGAGAACAGATTAGTTGTCCTCAGCACACTATAACAAAACTTTTGCGGTCATATAATAGGGGTGGTGATCAATCCATGCTAACAGGTGAAGTAGGGAGTCGAGTATGCCTGACTGATTGTGAATATAGAACCTTTTAGCTTTTTCTGGCTAAATATACTGGACCTGATGTCAGTGGTGTAAGATTCGGTGAAGCTGGAATACTATGAGGAATGTTATCCCTTATTAAAGAGATAATAAATGTTTAAACCACAGAGCCTAGGACTTGCCAAAGGTTGGCAGTTCAAATCCCCGCAACGGGGTGAGCTCCCGTTGCTCGGTCCCTGCTCCTTCCAACCTAGCAGTTCGAAAGCACATCAAAATGCAAATAGATAAATAGGTACCGCTCCAGCAGGAAGGTAAACGGCATTTCCGTGTGCTGCTCTGGCTCACCAGAAGTGGCTTAGTTATGCTGGCCACATGACCTGGAAGCTGTACGCCGGCTCCCTCGGCCAATAAAGTGAGATGAGCACCGCAACCCCAGAGTTGGTCACGACTGGACCTAATGGTCAGGGGTCCCTTTACTTTTACTAAACATTTCAGAAATCTGCTGAGCCATATATTTCTGTCTGTTTCACTCTTCATTTCTAGACATGCAAGTGATTTGAAATCTTTGCCTTGTCTGTGTCACAGAGGCAATCGTGTTTTTTGGCATGCTTTTTAAAAATTTAAAAACTCACCCCATTCATGAAGGCTGCTGTTTGGAACAAAAAAAATAAAATGTAACACATCACATTAAGTGGCCTGGCTTGTTCAGCAGCACAGAAGGCAAGCTTAAAATAGCACAAGATCTTAAGATGCACTTGAATGAACACATCCCCCAAAGGGGACAATTTTTGAAGTTTTATTAGTAAGTGATGTGGAATATTTAAACGACCAATGCTGGCGTGATGATGTGGCTTAGTCAAAGGGATATCAAGCAGCATTTATAATTTGCACTACATTGAAAAAGTAGGTGTGAAGAGAGAAAAAATAGTACGATAGGTGGATAATAAGGACCAAAAATGTCCTCATTAAAAAGACCAAAAAGGATAATCAAGGGTAAAACTGGGTGGTTTTTGAGGTTGGTCTTGAAATTTCAGATTTCTTCAATGTTTCCTATTGTGTTCTTCATCATCTAAGAGAGCCTTTCTCAGCCTTAAGCTGCCCAAATGTTTTGAAACTACATTTCCCATAAGCCCCATCCAGCATGGCCAATGGTGAGTCGTGATGGGAGTTATAGTCCAAAGCATATGGGGGGCACCAGTTTGGGGAAGGCTGAGTTAAGCATGAATGGTATATTATGCCCTACCTCTGCAGGGAGCAAGGGGCATTTGGCTCTGGTTAGCCTTATCAGGTGTCAGGCAACAGGATGCTAGATTCCAAATAGCAGGAGTTTGCAGGACCAGGGAGGGAGAGATCTCAGTGGGAGCATCTCTGCAAGAAAGATGATGATCCACAAACAAAAGCAAGTCTGAGATCAAATAGCTGAATTACAATGGAGACCTGCTGAGTGTCCCTTAGATGCAAGCCAGCAGGAATTTAAAGAGACTTTGAGCTGTGAATTCAAAGATTGCTGGGCTTTCCATATGCATGTCAGTAAGATCTTTTGGAAGAATGAGGGTGGGGGACATTTAGTGAGGTGGTTCCTCAGTTGAATCTGAGCCTTGGGTAGACTATGGTGTCACATCCTTTTCTACTGGCTTAGATTCTGCGCAGTAAACATTAAGGCAGACTCCTGCTGACCTCGGTCAGATGTCTTTGCTTTGCTCACTGTCCAAGCATCCAGGAACTGGGACATGCAGACACTCAATGTTCACTGCATTTCCAACATTCCACAATATGATAAAACATATTGGTACCCCCTATGGGTTTTCAGTGATGAAAATATACTCTGAAAAGTGCACTGTGAGATGCAGCACAGCACATAATGTAGATTTCACAGGCAGGATGCCCAGCCGCAAGCAAAGCTCTTTATGCGCTTGTCTGTGCTCTCTAGATGCCTCAGTCGACAAGATGTCTCTCTCCTCAAGCTGAGTCATCGCAGATCCTTCCTTGAACTGCCATGAATGACTCAGTATATGATGGGGCGGGGGAATATCTGAAGAGGTCTTCAGAAGCCTTGCCAAGGATGCTTTAAAAAGCAGTAAACAAAGTAGCAAGACAGTGTATTGATTTGATGAATCATGACCACTGTTTCTCTTCTGGAGAACTGACCATTACGAAATGATAGGTGTGATCAGAATGGAGCATTCTGGCAAATATATTGAAAGCTAGGGATTTCAGACTTTTAACAAGTCTGAAATGGGGCATTTTTCACATTGTTCACATTTTATTACAGAGCAACAAAAGTCTTATGGAGAGGCTAATGTTATCCAGTCTTGGCTATTTATGTATTTCATACATCCATGACTGTCCCACTTAAACTCAGAATCTGGATACCGAGAATGTCAGCTTTCATTTAGAGAAAATAATGAGATTCAAGCCCTTGTGTTATGGAGATAAGCTTGTAAACATATTGGTTTGCCGGTGCCCGATAAAATCTCAGAAACCAGGGAAGAGCTTGGCAGGACTTGCATTGCATTGAAAGGGGGATTAGGCTAGCGATAAAATGTTGTGCTCTCCAGATGTTGTAAGGTGATGACTCCTATTAGTTCCAATCAGTGTAGCCAATGGCTAGTGCTGATGTGAATTGCGGTTTGCAACACCCGCAGAGCATCATGTTAGCTGGATTTCAAATTCAGTGCTTTGGCACGGCCATAGCACCTTGCTGTTTGTCATGCCTAGGCAAATAACAATACATTGTGGTGAACAAGTGTACATAATATACATTTGCTTAACAACTCAGTCAAGTAGTGTAGCCTTGCATTTCTTGCTCAGCATTCTGGCTATTATTGTTGTTAATAATAATAATAATAATAATAATAATGGCAATAAATGTATTTCTAAATAGCTCTTCATCTCATGATCTCATTTATGGCATTCAACAATGCAGGAATATGCAGCTGTCCTTTACCTGCAAACTTGGTGTTATCCAAAAAATTTTCAAAAGTCCTTGCATTCATAAGGACTAGAAGATTGCTCTTTTAAAAAAAAATGAAAGTGGACGTGGTCATGCCACCTTTTGTGCTCATGAAAATGATGACATATTCACAATCCTCTGTATGAGTAACAGCAGCCAAAGAAATATTTCCTTGGGAATGATGTGGATAGATGACTCCCCCCCCCCACTAGTTAGCTGATAGTTTCTTGGCCTCTGTAGTGACATCTACATGCACAATTGAATTGCAATTGTGATCGTAATTGGGTATAATAGATTTCCCCCTGACAGGTGACATAATAAAAGTAACCTTCTCATTTGCTGTTGTTTCTGGTCAGTGCAAGACTGCATAATTTATTATAAAATGAACCTTTCCATTTGCCTTACATAGAATCAATACAAGAGACTACTATCCATTCAGGTTTTCGTTGCCAGTTGGAACCATTGTAATAATTCCTTCCTAAAGTGTGGGAGCAGCATCTTCACTCTAAAAAGTTCCAAATCCTTTGCTTTGGAAGATCTCCAGTAAAGTAAACCAAAGGGTTGCCTGTTTATTTTTAAAAGGTGATGAAAGGCATAAGCATCTTGGTTGTTTCCCTTCACGGTTAGCAGGCTATTACTTGGTCCTTTTCTTCACTGAGTGTTTTTACCACTAAAAGGATCTGGAAAAGTCATTTTGGAACAATGCAGGTTGGCTTTTAAGAGCCAGCTTAAAAGGAATCTCTGCTGATAGCACCTTCGATTGTCAGATACTTTCGCTAATTCTACAAGTTAATGGTTTAATGTCTTGATTTTTCACTGGTGCTCAATAAGCACTATGAAAACACTAACACTAAACAGAGAAGAACAGCTACACCTGTTTTAAGATGCATTACCTTAATTATAATTTTCTTGAAGAGATCTATATCCCTCCTTTTGTTTTCTAAAAAGAAATACTCAAGGCAGATTCTCAAGCAAACCTTATAGTTAAACAGAAAATTACCATTGGTTCCATACAATGCTTGCAAAAGTTATGTGCATATCTAGCAGGAAATGAAAGTGCAAATGTAATTTAGACTAAGCATTTTTGAATACTGGATCAAATTAAGTACTTGACATTACTTAGAGGTAAACACTGTGAACATGTAAATCCAAACCAGTGTGAGACAAGATCTAAATATTGTCCAGACCGTTAGTCAGGTGAAATAGATATGCGTTCATAATCCAATAAACAGTCAAAGGATGCATACTTTGATATACAGAACCTCCTCTTCTATCATCCATATTCCATTATTATATTCTATAATTCAACCCGAAGGCTTAGTCCTGCGGCTGCAGCAAATTGGTGGATATGTGAAATGTGTTGTGATTCGAGGACCCGATCCCCACTTGGGGAATAAAGACACATGGTCACAGAATGTAAGGTTAATGGGCAAGAAAAGGCCACAACTTTGTGTGAGAAGGTATTGGCTTAGGCTGGGGGTCGGCAACCTGCGGCTCCAGAGCCGCATGCGGCTCTTTAAAGCCTTTGCTGCAGCTCCGGGGCAGTGGCGAGAGGAGGAGGCGAGGGGAGGAGGCGAGGGGCGGAGGTGAGGGCGGAGGCGAGGGTGGAGGTGAGGGGAGGAGGCGAGGGGCGGAGGTGAGGGCGGAGGCGAGGGGAGGAGGCGAGGGGCGGAGGTGAGGGCGGAGGCGAGGGGAGGAGGCGAGGGGCGGAGGTGAGGGCGGAGGCGAGGGGAGGAGGCGAGGGGCGGAGGTGAGGGCGGAGGCGAGGGGAGGAGGCGAGGGGCGGAGGTGAGCAGCCTGCTGCCCGGCGGGCGGGGCGCCCTGAAGCAAAGCGCCCCCCTCGCCAGGCAGACATCCGCAGCATGGGAAGCCTTCCCGGCAAGGCTCCCCACACCCCACCGCAGCATGGGGTGGACTTCCCGGCAAGGCTCCCCACACTGCGGATAGCAGCCTGCCAGCCCCGCAGGGGGGGGGGTGCCCTGATGCAGAGCGCCCCTCGCGCGGGGCAGACATCGGCCAGCCCCACAAGCTCGGGGGACAGCAGGGAGGCGCAGCGCTGCCATCCCGCTGTTCCTCGACCTGGTTCGGTTTCCCCGACCTGCTTTTTGGGGGGAAATAAAGGGAATTTTTTTCCCCTTTATTTCCCCCCAAAAAAACTAGGTGCGTCCTATGGGACGGAGAGTCCTATGGGGCGAAAAATACGGTATTTTTATAATGACGAATGCCTCATTATTATTATTTACATCAGGCACTGATTATGATTTATGGTACACTGGGGCCCTGATTAATTTTCTATGGCATTTTGGGGCATTGATTATTGGGCATAGCAAGTCACGGTCGCGTGGAATTTGTGCTTTGTGACCGTTTGAAGTGGGGTTTTTTTCTTGGGAGGCTGGGCGGTGTGAAGAGAGGGATTATTTTTATAATGACGAGGATGACATTGGGCCCTCATTATTAATTATTATTTACATCAGGCACTGATTATGATTTATGGTTCACTGGGGCCCTGGTTAATTTTCTTTGGCATTTTGTGGCATTGATTATGCAGTCGCGGTCGCGTGGAATTCCACGTGGAGTTAGTTGCCTGAAGCCCCTTTTTAGTTGCTTGAAGCCCCTTTTTAAACTTAAGCAGGGGAAAGTTTGGTGAAAGTTTGGTGAATTGCTGCCAAGGAGTGTGGTGGAGTCTCCTACTTTGGAGGTCTTTAAGCAGAGGCTTGACAACCATATCTCAGGAGTGCTCTGATGGTGTTTCCTGCTTGGCAGGGGGTTGGACTCGATGGCCCTTGTGGTCTCTTCCACATATGTATGTGAGCAGGTCTTCTCCAACATGAACTATATTAAAAACAAACACCGATCACGCCTCACAGATGACAGCTTGCAAGCCTGTGTGAAAATGAAGGTGACGTCTTACAGCCCTGATGTGCAGACACTGAGCACTGAGGTTCAGGAGCAAAAGTCCCATTAACCTGGTTACCTGGTTGTAAATTAAATATTTTAATTAGCTATTAATTTGTCCTTTTTTCTTGAGATTGACAGCTGACTGCACGATCCTGTATATATAGCATTAAGGCCAGAAACAATATATGCAGTGTTATATTTGTTTTAAATGTTGCAATGTTTTTGCGGCTCCCAGTTGTTGTTGTTTTTTCGGAAACGGGTCCAAGTGGCTCTTTTTGTCTTAAAGGTTGCAGACCCCTGGCTTAGGCATTGGACCACGGAAGATTTGACTCCACCCACTCGGAGAGGGGTGAGTCTGAAGAGGGGTTAACCACCAGTCGGGGGAGCCAGTTGATGCTAATACAAATATAAGCTCTCCCCTGATGTCACTGTGGGGCGTGCCATGGCCCCCCGCCACACAGGCATCGGACAGGATCCACGACCGCCGGATTCCTTTAACGGAATACCCAAAATGAAGGGGCAGGTGATGGCCACACCTTGCCCTTTCACACATCAACAACACATTCCAATGCCTAACCACCAAATACCAAGAAAGTTGTGACGATTGCTACGAGGTAGGCGAAAAAAACCAAAAGGCCAGTGCCAATTTGCCGGTTGGAAAAAATTCCTACCAGGCCCCCTGGGCAACCAGGGCGACCAACCATAGGTCCATAGCAAAGTCAGGAGAAAAGCTAAGCCCTAAAGGGAGTGGTGGGTGGGTGATTCGAGGCGAAAAGTAAGAGCAATGAGGCAGAATGGCTGGCGCGGCAGAATTTGAGTAGCAAACCACACCCCCACAGGGGGCGTGGTGCGCCAGCCATGAAGATAGGGCAGGGGGCAGAAGGAGGAGAGGCCTTGCGGCCACATTGTGCTCTGAGGGGCTCTTATAGTTCAATGTCTTCCACTGGGTTGAAGGTGCAGAATGAAAATGGTAAAGACAGACCAAGTGTTGATTACAGGTTTTGGACTCTAAATATTGGGTTAGTTTTACCTCAGAATGTTTGTTTTGAATGACTGTTGTGAAAATGATAGAACAGAGGGTTGTTTGTCCACTCCCTCCCGGACTCTTTTGTTTCTACATGGCTTCTGACCTTGATGAGATACAGCGAGCTGATAACACTCAGGCTGCAGCATCAGTGAGTCTTAGAGTATGTCGTTATATGTAGCTATTTAAAAACACAGAAGCCACAACTACTTCTCAGAGCCAGACTCAGGGCAATATTGACCTAAGTGCTTTTCCTTATGATTATATATAATTGAACATGGAAACCTTGGCTGGTGCCACTTTTTATAATTCTAAGATCATCCTTCCACTGCAAATGGTTTCTCAGTCATTGATCTTCAGAAGACGTGTTTCTCAGTCTCAGTGTGTCCCTATAATAAACTTGCCAGACCGTTTAGAGAGCCCTTTGCCTGGTGAAAATGCGTCCTTGGACTCTTTGCATGGAGGACTGAGAGGGCTCTGTGAAGACAATAGACTGCTGTGCAGAGATGAAACTTACATTTGTTGCCCTGATCACCACTGGCAAATGACCTTGATGCTCAGGCCTCAACAGCAACCTGTGAACCTATCAGGATATTATTATAAATAGTTAGAGGAGAGGAGAGACCACAACAAAAGGGTGGGAAATCTTTTTCAGCCTGGGGGCTGTATGTAAAATATACAGAAGACATGTTGGGATCACAAGGAGAGAGTTGGCATTTCAATGGGTTTCATTTTTGTGAGCCGCCTTGAGTCCTGGTTCTGGGGGAAAAGGTGGGATGGTGATGATTTCATCTCTCTGAGGCCTTATGCAGCTAAACCCCAAACTAAGAAAGAGCTAATAATAGATTCTTGCATCCTACATAAGTTGTGTAGAAATGTGTGGACTTCTGAGGAAGGGATGTGGCGTTCTGCTAAGACCACAGGGTGAGAAAGTACACTCATACTGGTGGTGTGTTCCCCACAGAGACCGCCAAGATAAGGCACCAGAGCTGCCCAGGCATCACTGATGCACGATGACAGCATAGAAGTAATGAGCCACCCCCCTTGGCCACTGACCAGGCCTCTGCAGCCCCCAGTCGGGAGAGTGGGAAAGCTTGGTGATATCGTCATAGGATATTTAAGAACAATATAAAGCCCAGCAGTATCCTTGCTTAATTGAAGATCCTACTGCCAGCTGCACTGAAGGAATAGGAAGACATGCTGCTGTTCTGGAAGAACTTTCCCAGAAACCCAGAGGGCTGTGAAATCTCTTCTTTGATGCTTTTATGCTTCTTGTTTAGCAAATAAACCCTGTTCAAGTCTCCTTTCTTGCTTGCCCTGGTGTGAAAATCTCTCACACAGAGTACAAACGGTCAAAAGGAAGCAGCTTGCTCCTCTTCAGCAATGGATCAATTTTTTAGGTCCCATTGGAATTTTTGCACATTTGAGATAAATTATATCTGTACGGACACTATGTCCCCTGTGAAAAGGAAGGATAGGCAACATCAGGGCCTGCTCAGGTTTGACTGTTCCCTCCTAGAACACAACGGCCGACTTTACATCTTATATCCTTTGTTTTTGATATTTAAAAATGGTATAACTCCTGGAGTGCCTGGGCAGAAAGGTGACTGGCAAGTGCAATAACTACTGAAGTAAAATGTCTTTGGGTATATAAATTATGCTATTGGAACTTGATACGTTAGGGGCCATATCTTGTAGCCTTCCGTGGGCTAGAAAATTCCCTCTATTCTCTTGTCCCAGGAAGGGAAAGCAAAAAGGGGGGGCACCAATTGTGGCAGGTGGATTAAAGTCTGTTTGGGTTGTACAAGTTGTGCAGACCCTGTATATCTTCACATATCCAAAACAATCTCAGGGGAAAATCAGCTAGGCAGAAGCTTAGGAGCAATGGGTTTTAATAAAAGGTAGATTTATATTAAACATCGGGGGGAAATGTCTAAACTAGGAGTGTGCCCCAATGTGGGCACACATTGGGGCCCACCCAACTCTAGAGTTTGGCATATTTATATATATGCAACACATTATTTCAGTCCAGTAAACACATTATACAATGATTCCACACACCAAAAGGCAAGAATTTTTGCTGTCTCAGGCTGAGTGCTCTTATGTAAGTGCCAACATTGCCTTTCACACCCACTCTGTGTGGATGGGCCAATTCCACACACACACATATACACACACACACACACACACCCTGCATCATGCGCCCTATAAAAAGAAAGCATTGTTATGTGAATTTGGGTCTCTGACTTGCAGAAAACCAAAGCTTTTCCTCTGGTTATTTTGAACTGTAGCAAACTGGGGTGGTTATTTGCTTCACTGTTTATATTGTTTTTTAAGAAAATATATAAACCAAAAGTCACAATTCTCAGCTACAGCGCCTCACCATCTGTAGTGTAAGGCAATACCAAACAGAATCATTGCAGAGATTTCATAGTTAATGTATGTGATTGCCTGTACATACCATTTAAGGAGGGCAGGAGGCAAAGGCCTCCCCCTGTCGTTTGGACCATTTGTAATTATTCCCCAGGATAATGCTAATATAGCCTATGCAGCTTTTTAGCAGTGCGCTTTTGAACATATCCAAAACAGGCTTTCGGACCTTGCACCTTAAAGCTGTCATGTAAGTATACAAGTATGACTTCATTTATACTATCATGCTGCTCCTTTATTAACCTCCTTCTCCCAAGGGAGTGTTTATTTTCATTTTTAATTAATTTCACCCACTGTTTTTTTTACCCTTAAAGCATGATTCAAGGAGCCCAAGTAAGCAGCAAAGGCTTTGTAGCTACATCACAGTAAACTATACAGTGGTACCTCAGGTTAAGTACTTAATTCGTTCCAGAGGTCCATTCTTAACCTGAAACTGTTCTTAACCTGAAGCACCACTTTAGCTAATGGGGCCTCCTGCTGTTGCCGTGCCGCTGGAGCCTGATTTCTGTTCTTATCCTGAAGCAAAGTTCTTAACCTGAAGCACTATTTCTGGGTTAGTGGAGTCTGTAACCTGAAGCGTATGTAACTTGAAGCGTATGTAACCTGAGGTACCACTGTAGTTAGCATTTTGTTGCAAACACACTGAACTAGTTCAGTTTGCTCCTCTCTGCTAGCATGACAAAAGAACCATAATGGCATTTTTCTCCCTTCCTCCACCATCTTTTTTACTCTCCAGGAAAACAGCTATGCAGACCATACTCCTATCACGCATGCTGGATGAAGCCCCTTCAGATCCTATCCCATGGAAGGCAGTAGCCCATTGAAGCTAAGGAAGGCTGATTCCTCTCTTTAAAAGGCCCTTTCGACCTGCTGCACAAATGACAAAATAGGGTGGCCAACTTCTCAACCTGCCTCCTGTAACTATGCCTGTAACACTAACATCATCTTGAGAGGCAGACAATTAGCAGGTGCCAAAAAAGGATAGAACTTTCTTTATGTATGCTACAACAGCAGCAAGAATACTTATTGCAAAGCACTGGAAGACACAAGATCTACCCACCAGGGAAGAATGGCAGATGAAGCTGATGGACTACATGGAACTGGCAGAAATGACTGGCAGAATCTGAGACCAGGGAGAAGAGTTGGTGGAAGAAGATTGGAAAAAAATTTAAAGTATATTTTCAAAAACATTGCAAAATTAATGAATGTTAGAAGGATGTTGGAATGAAGCTATATGGTTTTAGCAGAAATGTAATAAAGAACTAAGTAAAAGCTGATTGATAATGGGCCAAAATGAAAAAAAATTAAGGTTAGATCGTTAAAATAAACTATAGAACAAAAATTGAGAAAGATGGAAAGAATTTGCTGAAATAGTTAATTGAGCTAGAATACAAAAAGGGAGGAGTGAGGAGGTCGGTGAAACAAGTAAATGAAAGGTAAAGATATGGAATATCGGATGTGTTTTAATGTTTTTTCTTCTTGGATGTATTGTAATGTATGTTTTGTTAATTTTTTATTGTTTTTCCTTTTTCTGCTTTCTGTAATTCTTAAACTCTTAATAAATATCTTTTAAGACAATTAGCAGGTGGATAATGTTTATTTCCATACAGAATCGGCTGCTGGCTGACCATCAAGCTGCAGTTCAAGAGAAGTGCCCTCCTTCCCCATCTGGCAACCATATTTGCAAAAGGGCTCCGTGGAACATATTGCAGTCTGTGAACCAAATGAATTTCAAACAAGACAGCGAAGTTTATGCTGTATAAATATTTGCTTTCCCTTACAGAGTTATGGTTTCATAAGTGAGACACGGAACAATCCTAACCACAGTCTCCAAATTTTGATCAATGAATGCTCAGGTTTTGTAGGTTTTTTAAAATTTAGTGTGAGGATAGGCCTGCTATCCTGTTATTTATTACATTTATGCCCCATCTTCTCCCCCAAGGAGCTCAAGGTGGCACGCACAGCTCTCCCCATTTTATTCTCACAACAACCCTGGGAGGGAGGTGCGGCTGGAAGACCAAATGACTAGCTGGAGGTCACCCAGGCAGCTTCAGGGCTGAACAGGGATTAGAACCTGTGTCTCCATCCAGCGCACAAACCACTACACCCCATTGGCTGTCAATGTGCTCAGGGTTTGTTCACACCATGAACAAGACACAAGTATACAGGCTACATACGCTTCAGGTTACAGACTCTGCTAACCCAGAAATAGTGCTTCAGGTTAAGAACTTTGCTTCAGGATAAGAACAGAAATCGTGCTCTGGGGGCGCGGTGGCAGCAGGAGGTCCCATTAGCTAAAGTGGTGTTTCAGGTTAAGAACAGACCTCCGGAATGAATTAGGTACTTAAGCCGAGGTACCACTGTAATATAAATGCAAATTAATCCAACGGAGTAAATTAAAAATGCTTAAAAATCTCCCCTCTTTGGCGACCTTACCCACCAACCACCCAGCCACTGCAAGACAAGTGGCTTTTGCCGGGTCAGCAGACTCCCTAGATAGGCAGAAAAACACTGTCTTTAAAAAAAAAGTAATGCAAATAATAACTCTATCGCTACCGCACACACACATACACCCCTCCCGATGAGGGCTACACATGAGCAAAGCTCCACACGAGCAGAACATTGGAAACAGTGTATTTTTTATTCTTTTTAAGGCCTGGTTTATGCCCACAACAACCCTATGGGGTGGGTAGGTCAGGCTGGAAGACAGTGATTGGCCCAAGGTTCACCCAGTGATCTGACAGGGATGAAATGGAGGGGGGGGAGAGAGCAGGGAGATGGCAGTTGATGGCAGTTGATGGCAGTTGGTCTGGGGGTGAAATCCCAGCAGAGCTCATAGGTCTTGTAGGGTTTCGGAGCAAGGAAAGGTATATACAGCAGCAGGAGCAGCAGCAGCAGCAAGATGTCGGACAGTAAGTCCATAAGGAAAGGTTTTTAAATGATGTAAATGGAAGGGGATGAGTGATGGAGCGCAGCGTTAGAAGGAAGGTGGGTGACACTGGAGCACAGAGGAAGAAAACGGGGCACTGGCGGTTTCAAAGCCATAGATAAGGCGCCCGTGTTTGGGGAGCAGCAATTGCTCAGCGTTAGAAAAGAAACCAGAAACTCAGGTAAAGGAAAGGTATGGATGCAAGTGGCAGAACAGAAAATTCGTGAGGGGGGGAAATGAAGGCAGTCGTGGAACAATTAGGTATTATACGAAGTATGGACTTGTATATGTGTGTGCAAAAAATAAAAAGGGGTTTGTATACAACTCCACTCCAACATATAAAGGCAGTGTTGTGTAGTGGTGAGAGGGTCAGACCAGGCCCTTGGAAACCCCGGTTCGAATCCGCAGTCAGCCATGAAGCTCACTGGGGTGACTTTGGGCCAGTTTGCTGCGTGTCTGCCTAACCTACCATTACAGGGTTGTTGCAGGGATTAATTGAGGAGAGGGAGAACCACAAATGCCACTTTGAGCAACTTGGAGAAAAATAGCAGGATATTAAGGCAAACCCAGCGGGAACGAAGAAGACCAAAACCAAAACAGGTTTAGTTTAAGTTCATTTTACTGGCTGCTAATAATAGTCCAATAAGATATTTCTGGGGCCCTCCCGGAGATTTCTAAAGCAGATCAAAGTGGTATTTGAGAGCAGATTGTCAAAACTACACCCAGAATCAAAATAATAACAATGGTAAATAATTTCAGTTTATTACCTGCCTTTTACCATAAGGCCCCATGTAATTTAAAATACAGTAATTTAAAATACAATATTAAAAGCAGTTTATAACACTAGCCAACTGTATGTAGGATAGCAGACCTGTTGCCAGTTTAGTAACTGCAAGACAACACTTTTCTCAGCTGTTCAGTATAGCAGCTCTTTTTCCTATCTATGTACACCTGAAAAGGAGATGCCTAATTTTTGGCCCAGCTGTAAGGGATTTAAAATTGTGTTTCCACTTCTACTCAACAAGTTTCAGGGTGTCCTCATTTTTACTTTTTGAAATATGGCAATCCTAAAAATGCCAGTTGTCATATATTGGGACTTGAACTGCAGACTTTTCTCTGCTGTCAGCCCAATCATAACCATGCAAATTCTCCTGAATTCATTGAGGCTTGCTCTCAGGTAAGTAGGGTTAGGATCGCTGTCTTAATTCATGAGTTTTTCCTTTGCTAACTTCCGAAGAAAGGATATAATAGCAAAGTGACCATAATCATTTACTTTAGTGAAAGAAGATTTAATTTAATGATAGATCTGATTATACTACAGTATAACTGAAACTCAAAAACATACAAGTACATTTGCTATCATGATAGGGGAGAGGCATGGAAGGGAAGGGGTGAAGGACATTGCATGCATTTCCCTTCATGCTCCCTGGGGTCAATGTCCATCCTACCCCTACTAACTTATTCTAGAGACTTTTTGGCAGGGGGCTGAAATCTGAAGAATCACAACTCTAGCAACTCACATGAATAAATATTTTTGGAAGAAAGGCACCCTCAAATTTATCCAAAACATAAAATATGGACCAAGCAGGAACAATGATTTATCAGCATAGGTACCAGAAAACAGGGGCTGTTACCTGGTAAAGGGATGATACAGATCATAGACTCCAATCTAGTTAGTCTGGACGAATCTCTAATACTTAATTGGGCTATCATGCAAGGCAGGGAGTGGAGAGAAGGTTTGCAGGCTCAAGTAAAACATATAAGCCCAAGCTGCAACATATTTACTCTGAAGTAAGCCCCATAGAGTTCAGTGGCATATACCCACAGAAAGCTTCAGCTCAGTTTTCTCTGCCTGTCCTAAACTCATTGAAATAACTTGGTTTATGTGTGTCTCATAGCCACATATTTGAAAGTAATTCCTGTTAAATACATTGTGGCTTATTTCTAAATAAACATGCATAGGACAGGGGTATGAGTGTGTTTTTCTGCTTGGACTGATAATTTGATTTAATTAATATAATTAAATCCTTCTCGCTTTTTCAGAGAAAACTTTGGTGTAAACAAAAAGCAACGTAAATGCTTTTCTTTAAAGTGGTAGGCATACTCTCTTTACAGATCATCAATACAAAAGACATTAAAAAGATACATTGGGATTGTTAAACAAAACATCATAAAACGGTAACAACATAAATGCATTATAGGGAACAAAATCTTTCTCAAACTTGGTTACTGCATGTGAGTGGGTTGCACAGATAGCTGCATTTCACACTTTTTTGTGTGCATGATCCAGGTAGGATTTAACTAGATTAGCTAACGAAAATCCTATTATGCACCAACCATATAAAAGCTGCTCTTAGAGCCTCTGCCACAGTCAGACGGTTCAGGCTGGCAATAAATGTAGGGTTGTAATGGTTTCAGCAAGCCGCTTTAACTGTTCCTTTAACCTATGTAAGACAGATTTGGTGTGAGGTACAGTTAACCCTGCAGCTGGTGGATCTGGGTGACATAGGATTCCTTCTGAAGGCTGAGGTCCACAGTCTTGGGGACATGGTAGACCCTTCATTTGTTTTGGAAACTCAGGTAGCAGTCAGGTTTGCGAGCTGTAACCCATCCAAGAAAAGGGTGGCCTAACTATATGACGCACTTCCTGGCAATCTCTGGGCTGCACTACTGTAATATGTGGGGAATTGTTACTGAAGATTGCTCTGAAGCTTCAGATACTTCCAAATGCATTAGCCTCTGTTTTAGTGGGAATGACTTGCTAGTAAGAGCTGTGCAATGGTTCCCAATTTGTTTCCGAGCAGAATTCAAAGAACTGATTGTAACCTTTGACACTGTAAATGGCACTGTATTGGTCCAGAATGTCCTGTACTGTGGGAAACTGCTCTCTGTGTTACCTTTCTTGGAGGCAAGACTAATGATAACAAGAAAGCAGGGCATTTTGGGTAATGGAACTTCCTCCCCAGAGAGACCCAGAAAACCAGATTGGTTTTCATTTTCAAAGCTTTGGGTTGTTGCTGTTTCACTTAAGAGTGCTTCCTTGGGCCTTTTTGCAGGTGACACCTGATGACCAGCTAGAATACATCTTGTTAACTTGCTCTGCTGTTGCTGACTATAGATACAAAAAAGGTTGCTTATGGGGGCATTTAAACTGAACTTTACAAGTGATCATGTCTACCTTTGCCTTCCCTTGGCAACATTTTCCCCCAGCCCTTTTCAACCTATTTATTTATTTGGAATACTTGTTTTCCATTTTACAGACCCAAGAAGCTCTCAGAAAGGGCATACAAAAGATGTTTGCAATAAAAATCACATTCAAATCTGGCATATGGAACAGAACCAAAGTTCATGAAGGAAGCCTATGCCACAAAACCTTTGTTAGTCCACAGTGGGAGGCAGTAATGTTTCTGAGCGCCAGTTGCTGAGATCCAGCACTGAGGGCCTTCTGTCGGTTCCCTGACTGCGAGAAGTGAGGTTACAGGGAACCAGGCAGAGGGCCTTCTCGGTAGTGGTGCCCACCCTGTGAAACACCTTCCCATCAGATGTCAAAGAAATAAACAACTATTGGACTTTTAGAAGACATCTGAAGACAGCCCAGTTTAGGGAAGCTTTTAATGCTGGATGAATCATTGTATTTCAGTACTCTGCTGGAAACCGCCCAGAGTGGCTGGGGAAACACAGCCTGATGGTCGGGGTATAAATAATAAATAACAATAACAATTGCTACAAACTCCAGGAAGGGAGAGTGCTCTTGGGCTTGGGATTCTCCTCGCTGGTTTCCCATAGGCATCTAGCTGGCCACTGTGAGACCAGAATGCTGGGACTAGACCAGGGCCGGATTTAGGTTTGATGAGGCCCTAAGCTACTGAAGGTACAGTCATACCTCATGTTACGTTTGTTTCAGGTTGAGCTTTTTCATGTTGCATCCCGCAGCAACCCAGAAGTACTGGAGAGGGTTACTTTTGGGTTTTGCCGCTCGCACATGCGCAGAAGCGGCAAGTCGCGACCCATGCACGCGCAGGCGTGGGTTGCGTTCTGCTCATGTTGTGAACGGGCCTCCGGAATGGACCCCGTTCGCAGTCAGAGGCACCACTGTAATGGGGCCCTTTATATGTCCAACTGTCCTTTGTCAACAACAAATTGTCTGTTTTTTGGTGTTGAATATATGCTATATGGTAATTTACAGGCCTAATAGGAATCAAAAGCCATCTGCACATGTTGCCATGCAGCCAGTCCATGCAGAATGTAGGCACCCTGTATATAGAAATGAGCAAACCAGTGATATTTTAAGGAGCAGGCTAGCAGATGAGGCCCATTATTTACATCATAGGAGCCTACACAACACAAAACACTGTTGCTGTATGTATGTATGTACAGTATGTATGTATGTATATTTCATTTGTTTTTCATCTTATATTTTGGAAATGTACACCCAGTTTTTTCCCTTTAATTTTTTCGGGGTTCCCCAAGAGAGTGGGGCCCTAAGCTATAGCTTGTTTAGCTTATACGTAAATCTGGCACACTAGACTCCCCCCCCAACCCCTCTTCTTCCCTCCTCTCTGCTCTCCACGCGTTATCCTCCCTTCCACTCCACCTAAGCATCTTTACACCTCCGAGCCCAACGTCACTCGCAACCCGACGCAAGATCTACCTCCCGCCCCTGTCTGCGCGTCGCCATTGGCTCTTTCTTCCTGCCCGTCAAAGTGCCGACAAGCGGCTTTCTCCGGGGAGGAGGCGGGGCTGCTGCTGCTTGGCGTAGAGCTGTCACAGGAGGGAGAGAGGGGAAGGAAGAGTCTATATCGTGTCGCCACTGCAGGAGGGGGGACTACTGCTTTGCGCCGCCCGGTTTGCACGCACAGCATCTCTCTGTGCCGGGTTTCATCGTTTCTCTTTCTCTCCCCCCCCCCCTTTCCTCCTCCCCGTGATCTAGGAAGCAGCCAGGTCTATTATTCGTTCAAAATCCAAACTTTGCGCGTGGAGTCCGTGCACAGCTCTCCTCCGGCCGAGGGTGCCGTCCAGCAGCAGCAGCAGCACTCCGAGGCGCCGCGCTCCGCCTCGCCGAAGGAAGCAGCCGTCGCTTCGCCCAAGGAAGGAGCGAGACCCAAGGAAGGGGCGCCACGCAAGGAAGCTCCTTCACCCACCGAAGGAGCCAGACCCAAGGAAGCCGCTTCGCCCAGGGAGGCTCGTTCCCCCAACGAAGGAGCCAGACCCAAGGAAGGTGCGCCAGTAAAGCAGGGCTCGGCGCCTGCGCTGCAACAGCTCCTTTCCCCCGGCGACAGGGACAAAGCCCCCCGAGATCCCGCCCCGAAAGTCTTCACCCCTTCCTCCAACAGCATGCCGGACAAGAAGTTCTTCGAGAATCTCTCCGGAAAAGGGAAAGCCATCGGGGTGTTGACCAGCGGAGGCGATGCGCAAGGTAAGACAGTTACCGGTACTCAGGATTTTATTTTTGTTGTTGGGGGTAATTAGGTAATGCTATGCGCACTCCCCAACCCCACCGAAGGGGGGAGCTCATTGCCAGATGCCTCTAGAGGGGTGGTTTGAGGAGCAGGGAACGACCTGAAAGGGGACTGGACGTGGTTTCCGTGCAGGGAGGGTTCAGCTGCGCACGCATGGCTCCGGGAAAGAAACTGGAAGCGTTACAGGTGGAAAGGGAGGGGTCCCTAAGAAGGCATAGGGTAGTGGACGTGAGACGGCTGGGCCAGAAAGCAGTGGGGATTCATATATGCAGGAGCAGGGGGCGGGGAAGGGTTGGTGGGGGGTGCTGACATGTGAAGATTGCAGGAATAAGCATAGGTGGTGGAGGGATAAAGGAAAAGAGGGAACGCGCTGCGTAGCTAAGATTATTATTTTTTTATATTTTTCTGCTGGTGGTAAAGTAGCTAAGAACTGAGCTCCAGTTTAACAGGAGAAAAACCCAAACCTTTTTGCAAAGGTTGAGTTTAAAATGTTCTTGGAGTGAGAGTGAAACAGACTCGGGGGGGGGGGGGAATTGCTTCTGACATTCCTCCCTCTCCCATCACATTCCCAAACGTGTGACCTTCCTCTTAAAGGACCAAGCACCGCCAGACTCTCTGGGAACTCTGTTATCATTCAGATGAGGATGCCTTTCCCCTCTCTGGCAGGAAAAGGAAGACCAGAGAAGGGGGAAAGGCCGAGAGAGGCCTTTGTTGTTTGGGCTGGTTTTGGAAGCGATGGGGCTGCCTGCTACAAGAGTGAAGAGGAAACCCACTGGGTGGTATTCAACTAACTTACTCATTTCAGAGCTGTTGAAACTAAGGGACCTTAGTCATGTTCACTGGTTTCACTGGGTCTGCTTAGTCAAATACCACCATCTGTGGTATTTGGTTCTGCCAGACCTGATATCCACAGGCTTTCCCTTCACTTTATATAACACATAATTGATCCGGAATAGACAAAGGGCTCTCCAAGACAGCCTTATATAGCTAAAAACAACAAGCCACTTACTGGAAATAGTAGTGTGACTTGTGTGTTTGGCCAAAGAGGAAATCGATTTTTAATTCTTAAGAATTTAACAGGCTGCTGTTCTCACAGATGCTTGTGGAATACCAGCAAGCAGCACCTGAGACCCCTCCCTTCCTGCGGTTTCCAGCAACGAACGCGTTAATTCTGGACAGTTAATTCTGGATTCACTTCCTTCTGCATTCATACAATTTGAATCATGCACTGAGCCTTCAGAGGGCCAAGACAGTGGCGGTTAAGTGAACTTGACCATGTGCCCTAAGAGGAAGAAATGGCGATGGCGCGGTGGTAAACGTGCATGGGAATCACGCACGTGTCTAACGAGGGCCAGGATAGCACCCTGCGTCTCATTCATAACTTCCCCCAACAGTTGCAATTGGTGACTAATAGGGCTGCATGGGATTTCCAGGGGGTGGTAGAATCGCGTTGCAAGACGCCTGGCTCCTCCTTGGGCGGCAGCCAACTGGGGTTTGATCCTCGCCTGCTCCTGTTGGCATCCGTCTGTCTCGGGAGGCAGTGGAGGATTAACACCTCTGGAATTTGCAACACGATCAAAAGCCACAATTTCCGTTAAGGGCTGACCCGGTTTAAGATCACTCCCCTGCGACTAACTGAGTCGGTTGTTTCCGTTGAGATTTCTGCATTGTAGGGAGTTGGACTAGATTAGACTGCCCTGTGCAGCGGGTCTACTCAGAAGTAAAGCCCACCGACTTGATTGGAGGTTTCTAACCGGTGCTTGGATAGGCATCTGTCAGCCATGTAATTCGTGCCTTGCAACGGGGTTAGACTGGATGAGCCTTTGGGGTCCCTTCCAAGTCCACGATTCTGTGATTCGATTATTCTATGACTCCGCTTGCAGCTCGCGGCCCCCGCGTGCCCTTCTTCCCGGTATCCTCGGAGGCAGGGCTCTTCTGGCCGGCGCAGGCTCCGCCTCCAGTGTGTACGTGATCCTTTGCGAGTCGCTGCGGATTGTGCCTCGGTACGTCACGCTCGCATGTTGGAAGCACCGGCGGCACATCTTCTCCCCGTCTGCCTTGCTCCACCGGGAAGGTTGCCCATCCATCAGCTAGTGGCTGGACCAGGGCTTGCTTTGAGACCGGGAGCTAAAGCTTGCGGGTTCTCCTTGAGTGCACGCGAAGGAAAACCGTTCTCCTGAGAGTGTGCAGAGGGCAGTCGCCTCGCCAGTGCTGTGAAGCTAGCTTTCCAAGCGGAAGGTTCTTAAGTGGTATTATTAAGTTGCACAGAAGCAATTTCTCTGAACTACCTGGAGTCAAATAATTTTATTACCCCCCCTCCCCACTCCTCCACGCGTTCTCTCTCTGCTTGCTTACGCTTTCATCATGTCATGCCGGCGAAAGAACGTGACTAGGTAGCAACCCGAGTAATCCACACTCAAGTGCTGCCTCTGTGAAGTAGGAGGAGGGCAAATCCTAGTTTTCCCCAGGAAATAAACTGCATCATTCGGAGGGCGAGCCCTGGCACACATTCCAGCGTGACTGGGGCTTATATAAGAAAGGCAACAGCGGCGGGGCGGGGGTGAGAGAGACGGAGAAGAAAAATACATTTTTGCCACAAGGTAGTCCATTGGTACATTTAAACCTTCTCTTGAAACTGTCTCTCGATTTGGTTACCTAAATGGCCCCTTGACAACTGTAGCATGTGAACAGCCAAGAGGGAAGAAGAAAAGTTTGCATTGCAAACGCGGTGGACATCAGCCAAACCCTTTTGTTTTCTTCCAGGAGGGGAAGAGCACGGGCTGAATTCAGCCTAAAGACTTGGAATGATTATTTTTTCTGGAGGGAGATTAAAGGGACCCCTCTGGGAGAAGTAGGTGTGTGTGTGTTTCTGTTTTATTAACCTGCCAGGGAAACAGAAACACAGGCAGAGTTCTGTATCCACATCCGGGAAGGAGAGAGTAAGCATGCACTGGTTGCCTTTGAGTCATAATCTTTCAAGGTCATTGAGACAAGGTGGAGCAAGTGCAACTTCTGACTCAAAGTTGCAATGTTGGAGGTTACAGAGGAAAGCTTATGCAAAGCAGCTCTTTAGATCCACTAGTTTTTCCTTGCTTGCTGGTCCTTCAGTGCCCAAACTTTTTCTTTCAACAGGCTTTATAGTCGGAGATATGTCATTTGTACGCATCATTAATCGGAGCTGGAAATTTGAAACTGAATGCACATTCTTGCTCTGAAAGTCAACCACTGATTTAAGCGTCAATGTGCACATTTCTGTTATATCAAGTTTCTCCTTATTTGCTGCTGTATATTCATACAATTCTAGAATTTTAGTTTTGTATGTGTGTCAAACTAGACTGGAGAATACATAACATATATTAATACTTTATTTTAAAATGAGGATTAAGAATGTTGTCATGAACACAATTACTTAGGAGTGAGTCTCACTGACTTTGCCAGGACTCTCAATTACAGATGCATATGATTTGGGCTGCATATTTTCTAAGCTGCACACTGCTATAGCTCCTTTTCAGTAAAATACTCGCCAATGTCTTGTCTGAAAGTGAAAACAGTACACTCATGATGTGTGAGACATTCCAAGGCTGCCTTTTCAGGCACTGCAAAAAAAGGATCTCAGGGCAGATTCCAGAATTGTACCAGCTCCTTATGGTATGCTCTGGGATATATTCACAGCTGGCAGAAATCAGTATCATCATTATGATGTCAGGCGACAAATGGAAAGGGTCTAGCATTTGAAGTCCATTTGCTGTTTTGGTACAAATTCTTACACAAAATCCCTTCAAGAGATGTCTCAGTGCCCATCAACTGATCAGAGATGAGAGAGGTCCATTTGCAAACAGTTTATTATTGCTAGGTAGCTCATATTGGGAATAGGGCAATATTTATGACAGTTGACATAAATACTGTGGTTGAGGATGAAATTTCTGTGTAATTCACCAACCACTAAAACCTACCTATACTAAAATGCCACTATTTCTGTAAAATCCACTGTATTTACTCCTGTATTTGTCCTGCTGAATTAAAGGGGACAGGTTGTAAAAATTGATAGTACTGAATTGTAAGTTATTTTGCATTATCATGTCACGCGTCTAGTAGATCTATCTATTCATCAGACAAACAAACAAACAAACAAACAAACAGTATCCATCTATAAACTCCTTCACAGCCAAAATAAAAGGCTCAGCATACTCATAAGCTGCTGCTAAAATCTGATGTCTGTGGCTGTGCAGCAATGACTGAGCACAGTTAATGCTTGAGGATAGTTTTCTGTATATGAGAAGATAATTACATTATTGTAGATATAATTGAATTTCTATCACGGCAGGAAAGAAACCAAGGGTAATAAAATAAAGCCTTGCTTTCCATGGCCTCTCATTAGCCCTCTAACTAAAATACCATTCCTCTGTGTCTCTGCATATTCTCGTTGCCTGATTAGAAGTTTCAAGATTAAATTGAAAATGCGAACGGTGACAAAAGTCTTGGGTTCTCTGAGAAGTAACAAGAGATTTAAAAGTGTTGAGAGCTGACATTGGATTGGAGTTAATTGAATTTTGGTTCCATTGAAACCAGCCTGATTTTAGTCATACCTAACCCTCTTAATTTCAGTGGGAACAAAGACTAGATCCAACCCAAATGGTTTTGAGAATATATTTGGTAAAAGGAGCCTGTAGAGACAACCACTTAAACATTATTTTTGTCTAACAATAAAATACAAACTGTGTTTCTTGCAGCTAAAGGTCAGAGCAATCTGAAAATAAAGAAACATTTCCATGTGATATATACAGAAATAGAAAGTAAATGTGCAAATATTGAGCCTTTTTAAAATAGGGAAGCACTTAAAGCAGGCACCCCCCAACTCGGCCCTCCAGATGTTTTGGGACTACAGTTCCCATCATCCCTGACCACTGGCCCTGTTAGCTAGGGATGATGGGAATTGTAGTCCCAAAACATTAAGTACTTAACAAATTAAGTACTTAACCCGAGGTACTACTGTATAGGGAACGATCCTGCAACCTTGGCGTTATCAGCACCATGCTCTAACCAGCTGAGCTATGCTGATGACAAACTATAGGACCATTACCTTTGTTTCCTGGTTGTGAACTTCTGGAGGCCTGTGGTTAGCTCCTGATGGACCTTTGGTCTGACCCAACACGTAGCACATTTAAATGGTCCTGAATTTAGCGCCTCTTGTGTTCCAGCTGGGTGATCCAACACAACGGTGCTTTATTTCTAAGCAGGAAGGTGTTAGGGCTTAAGCCAGATCCCGTGGCCTAGAAATCTTGTCCCTAGATTCATACATATAGGAGTCAGCTGCAGTCACTCAGAAATGACACCATGGTTTTCTGCTGCAGGTCCTCCATGGCTGAGCAGTGGAATACAGGATAGGGCCTGGTAACTAAACTATACCTCGGAAATAGTAGGGGAGGGGAAATCAAGTTGCGAGGAAACAACTCAAAGATCTGTCCGGACGCCTTCATTTTAGTTGAAAAGGACATGTTACCTAACCAGAGCAATCAGAGCCGAGTTTCATTAATATAGAAGGCATGCAAGGGAGGGGGGGGGACCCCATTAACCTACCTATTCCGTTTTACTTTTCTAATTTGGGAGAAAGCTTATTATAGAAAAGGATTACCAGACAAATTCATTAAAGTGAGGACACTACTTACTAAGAAAGGCAGATTTTGGGTTCCCTTTGGGATATATAAATTATGCAGCTTTAATCATGGTTTATGAGATTATCATGGCTGTAGGATATCTGATACTATTTTTATTGAAGTACAGCATGGCTTTGATTAAAGCACCTTATTAGTTCGGTTCAAAAGGAAACAATAAGTGTTGTGTCATTTTATTGGAGACCTGCAGGTACTGTCCGAGAGATCCATCATCACATCAGCAGGCATGGCTGGGCTTTTCCTTCTCTCCTCCTTTTGCATCCTTCACGTTCTCAGTCTTCTCTGGAAAATTCTTCAACCTGCTGGAGCAGATTTTGGGGGGTGGGGTAGGAACTGTGTCATTGGGGCGGAGGAGAGGAAGGGAAAGCCCCATACATGCTAGTGGAAGTCTGTTGTACAAGTGAGATCCTGCAAGTGGATATAATCCAGTACAGTGGTACCTCAGGTTACATATGCTTCAGGTTACATACGCTTCAGGTTATAGACTCCGCTAACCCAGAAATAGTGCTTCAGGTTAAGAACTTTGCTTCTGGATGAGAACAGAAATCGTGCTCCGGTGGCGCAGTGGCAGCAGGAGGCCCCATTAGCTCAAGTGGTGCTTCAGGTTAAGAACAGTTTCAGGTTAAGTACAGACCTCCAGAACGAATTAAGTACTTAACCCGAGATACCACTGTACTATGGTGTGTCACGCTCTTGCATTATGCAATATGGGCAAACCTTTCTTTTGACTTTGGTGTGGGCTGATTATTGATAGATAATGAGCATCAATGAGCAATTGATTATTTTGAGCTGCTGAAATTTGAGTCGTCACCATCGATCAGGATAGAGGCTGAAACCGTTTTGTCTGAAATGGTTTGCATCAGAAGGGCTAGATATCAGCAGGTTTTAAATTTGGTTTGGAGAGAATTGATCTGGATTCTTGTGAATAGGGTGATACCGCTGAATTCAGCACTGTATTTTCTCCTACACCCACACAGTGAGCACTCAGAATAAAGGCTGCACTTGACTTCCCTGGGGTTGGAGGCAACATGAAACTGCATAATCCAAGCTGTCTGGATAACAATCAGATCAGATTCAAATTACTGTAATTGTGGGTTCAGGAAGAGGACTAGAGAAGAATGCATTCACACTAGGCCAAAGACAACAAAGAACCCTGTGGTGTCTTCAAGACATTTGTTGTTATTGCATGAGCTTTCGTAGACTGAGGCCCAATTAGCTACTGTGGCAAAATTATCCTAAGACTTAATAATGTCATCTACAACATCAGGGATTCTTTCACTTGTTCATTTTCCAGGATGATTTGTGCTATGCTATCATCTGCTCACAAGGGATGAGGGTGGTGCTGTGGGTTAAACCACAGAGCCTAGGACTTGCCGATCAGAAGGTCGGCGGTTCGAATCCCCACCTGTGACGGGGTGAGCTCCTGTTGCTTGGTCCCTGCTCCTGCCAACCTAGCAGTTCGAAAGCACATCAGAGTGCAAGTAGATAAATAGGTACAGCTCCAGTGGGAAGGTAAATGGCGTTTCCATGTGCTGCTCTGGTTCGCCAGAAGCGGCTTAGTCATGCTGGCCACATGACCCAGAAGCTGTATGCCGGCTCCCTCGGCCAATAAAGCGAGATGAGCACTGCAACACCAGAGTTGGTCACGACTGGACGTAATGATCAGGGGTCCCTTTACCTTTACCTATAATCTGCCCACACTGCCCTGCTTCATTCTGCATAGGCCAGACCAGTGTTTGAAACTCCCATTTTTCTAGACGCATTTTGTGACAGGGAATTTCATTAGCGTGAGCAGTTTCTGAACTCTGGGTGCAGTATGGCACCTAAGATTTCAGATGAAAACTGCAACGTCCCCACTTCCAGCTACTCTCTGAAACCCTCCTAATAATATTATGGGGGTGGGCAGGGGAAGGACTAGACCATGTGAAAAATGAACATAATATTTTAGCTGCAGTTCATTCATTTTCAGCTTTGCATTCTTATAAAAAAGCGTGCCTAGACATTCTGTTGTGGCGCCTATAACCTAGGATTAAGGTGCTATTTAGCTCCTGCTTTCACATCTCAGTTTCTAACACTGGGCCAGATAGGTCAGTCTCTATGCAAAACAATGAATGGACATCAATTTCAGAAATGACAGTATCTATAACCCAGTGGCAGAATGTTTTGGTGTCCCAAGGCACTTTCTAACTGATCTTAATTCAGGCGGCTATTCTGCAATGAAGGAATCCACATGGAAGAATACAGCATGAAACAGCTGAAACACAATTTATCAAGAAGTTCAGTGCCATCACTTGTGGGTTAAATACAGACAAAGGATTTTTAACACACTACATGTGTTAATATTACCAATGCCTGGACATCTGTGCTATCTATAACTGTAGCTTGTGATTAGCTCCATGCCCAACTGCAGGTGTTAATTCACTCAGCAATGCTGAGGTTGATTGCATTATCACCAATCTGCTTCTGTAAAAGGTTAAAGGTGTGTTTATTTAACATACACTTAAATTCTAATTAACACTGACTTCAGTCCATCTCATTGCAAGGTGAAAGTGAAAGGTGAAATGAATGCGAAATCTTAGGTATACAAAGCAGAACATTGACAAAGTAGACTTAAGTTTATGAAAGCTTATGCCAGGGGTAGTTAGGATTTTGCCTTTCAGGTGTTGTTGGTACAGCAGTGCCTTGTGAATAGCACATTGGCTAACCCTGGCATATGCCATAAAATTTAGCTAGTTCTTAAGGTACCCCAATATTATTTTGTGAGTTTCTTGAGGGGGGTGACTGTAAGGCTTCCCCTCTGGAAATTTTTACTAGGTTGTGATTTTCAAATCCAGATGTCAATAGCGTCTTGGGAGATGACCCTCCTAAGCTCTGATGACTATCAAGATCCAGAAACTCCTGAGGCGTATGCAACTCACGAATAAGTAACCTTGGTTCTGACTGTAGTCTTTGGCAAAGTGAGTATTTTCTGGCAAATTTCTCTGGAATTTTGATGAGGCTTTTGAAGCAGAACAATAGTCAGACAATTTCCCCTCTCTTCATTTAGCACTGAGAGTGCAAGGGGGCCGTTAACAAATACAAACACAAAGCTACCTTATAACGAGTCAGGTATTTCCAAATATTGCTGACTAGAGATGCCTGGGGCTTCCTTCATGTGAGACACAAACTTTACAACTGAACTGTAATCCCACCAAAGGAGGCATATGCTGGCTGCTCCCTGATATCTCTGTTTCAGGCCACATGTGGTTACTTCTCTCTGGTCAACTCACTGAAGTGGATTTTAGAATAATTGAAGGTGTACTAGCTGTGCACTTGTGCTGAAGGCACAGAACCATGTTCTCCCCATTTTATGTGAGAGAATTGTTGCAAGAATAGTCTTGCCATGGCACATGCTGAAGTTTAGATCTGCTCACACATGTCCAGTTGATCATAGCATTTAAATAGTCATAATTTTAGGGTTTTCTACATGTACCAAATGACTCAGGAAAGGGAGGCAACTGACTCATATCATACTTCTGTCTGTGTCGGTTTTTAGTGTGACTCTACCCCACATTCTCTCTGAACTTGTGTGATGGGCACTGTGTGCTTCTGGACATGCTGCCTTGCCAGGGCACAAGGGGGCATTTGTCCTTCACAAGCTGGTATTGGATTCTTGAAGATCTATTTCCCACTGTTGTGGGCCTGTGCTCCCAAACCATAAATTATCTTCAGTGCATAAGAACCCTTCAGGCAATTAAAACCACAGTTGAATGTTCAGGAAGGTGAATGGATAGCATGTTGCTGTCATACAGGCAGTCAGGCCATATTAATGTTCATCATCGGTGATGGGATTAGGTATTTAGGTCATCTTGTTCACTGGTTTGTGCAACTGGTTCCAATGATGCCATTGGTGCATCTATGGAGCCTTGTGAGTGGGTCATCAAGTTGTTGGAAAAGGATGTTGATCCAGGGAAGAGGACAGGGAAAAAATTTCATTTGGGGCAGGGGGTTACAATTCTCTTTACAGACCCCTTTGTAAAAAAGCTTGGGAGCCACTGGCCTATGTTTGTCTTATGCTTTGTAAAACAAGAAGCTTTTAAAGTATTGAACCCTAGTTTGTGGAACAAGGATATACCGGTAAGCCAGTAATTTATGGTAGCTTGCATAGCCTTTTGTTACTAATCAGTGAAACTTGCAAACAAAGAAAGCTCTTCTGAACCTAACTGGGTCTATACCATCCACACAGTAAGGATGGAGTTTGGAGTGGTGTGCTGGACAGGAATACTTTTTCTTAAGATAACTGGGGTGGGGGTGGCGGATTTTGGTGTAGATTTTACAGTATGACCATTGCCACTAGCTCCGTCACCTACATCGTTCCACTTCCCGATTTAGATCCCTTTGTGTTCCATTTACAAATTCCTTGATATGTATCCCTCATACCCAGTAGGGTAATTCTGCACTCGACCACTTAGAGATTACTGTGTGCTATACAGGGCAAATTAAAGCACATCACAGATATTGGAAATTCTTCATTGTGACATATTGCAATAGCTTTATACTGCCTTACACTTATCCTTCAATTTATCCTTAAAGGAAATTGCTGTTCTTGGAAATTTGCTGTCAGGACTACTCAAACCCAAATTCTGCAGAGCTCTGTGGTTCACAGTTGTGCCCTGGAGTTATTCAGCAAACACATGGTGACTTGTCACACCACACGCAGAACATTTTGCAGTTTACTGAAGAAAATGGGGCAATGCTGCAGGAGATCTAGCTATTTTGTTTGTATCTTGCCTTCCTCCATGGAGCTCAGGGTAAATGATGTACATGAAGAATTCACCTATTGGTTGAAATAGTTCAGGTGAGAGGTAGTAACTGGCTCAGACTCATTCAATGAGCTTCATGGTCGAGTAGGGAATTGTCTCTCTTCTATCTCTGTCCATGCTGGCACTGTGCAGGCCCGTCAGTGTGATGGCTTCCTGTTCGTTGTGATGGGTTTTTGGGACATCCTGGAATTTTGCATCAACAAATGTTCAACCATTCCTTGATGCCGTGTGAATTTCATGGGGAGAATGCACATTTCTACATGGGCTTCCTGTGCTGGTCAACTGCAGTGCATTGCTTCAAGCATTCATTAATCTCTCTATATATGGCAACAAAGCGTATAATTATAATACACAGTGTCCTTTCTCCAGACACAATCAGAATTAGTTTTGTAATATGCCTTTCATGCTAAAAATGACAGTTTGTTTATCGTTAAAGACACTTCAAGTTACTGCTTGTTTGGTAACAATGTTAACCTTGCCTCTCTTTGCTTTCTCCTTTCCAGGTATGAATGCTGCAGTCCGTGCGGTAGTGCGTATGGGAATTTATGTTGAAGCAAAAGTATATTTTATCTATGAGGTTGGTGTTCACATTTGTTATATATATGCCCCCACGGTCCATCTTTTGGTCTATGCAGAGAGAGAGAGAGAACACTCCTTTGGAAAGTGTGGAATGGCAAGGAGAAAAGCAGGGACAAATTGGGAAATGCAGCCATTGTCTCTCAGCACTACATGCTTGACTGAAAGTATAGGAAACAAAAAAGTGTAGGGATCAGAAAAATACGGCGACACAGAGAGGGAAAGTAAGGATCCCCCCCCCCTAATTTTATTCTCCTCCTCTGCTCCACACCTTTGCTTTTTTCCTTGCTCCAACTAAGGAGGTCCACACATGGAAGGAGCCTTCTCTGTGTGTGACACTTGCTCAATCTGAAACCAGGAGTCTAAACTGGATGTGCATGTTGGTGCTGCCTGTCCATACTGCACAAATTTATTTATTACTCTTTTTCATAATCTTATAAACTGCTTCACTGCCTGAAGCCACCAAAGTGGTTTACAGTGAGATAAAAATGAGATAAAGTACAAAAATACGAGTTCTAAACGCAATGAAATAAGGTGTACATTTATTATTCCATTAATGACTGGGTCACAGCTGAGTGGAAGCCTTTTTTAATGAAAAGGTATCTCCTGTAGGTACCTAAATATCATGACACATAGCACCTGTCTAACTTGAACTGGTAACTGAGGACCTGCAACACTAAAAGCCCAATTTCGAGTACAAACAAAACACCTCTGGGGCATGTGGTCCTCTTTCTGGATCCAGCTCTGTTACTGGAGGCTGAGGTAGTTTCAGTGGCCAGAAACACCTTTTAGTAGCTCTTTAATAATATTTGGCCTCCCAGCCCATGTTTCTCACTTGGGATATAATGACAACCACACAAATAATGGTTCTGCTCCCTACTCCCCACTGCAGCTCTCAGCCTATGAAGGTTTTCTTCTAGTACGTTCTCACCCTGTGGGATGCACACCACTTTCTTTCTCCTTTGTGACAAGACTTGTACATCCTTTGCTATGTCAGGCAACATATATTGAGCCCACAGCAAAAGTAACAACAATGAACAAACCTCACAGGTAAAGAACACCAGTAGCAAGGGGATGGCACTTCCATATCCATCGGAAGTATTGGTGTTGCCCTCTGAGGTGACCCACAAGTGCACTATAACATGGCTTAATTTAAAGTAATAAGGGCTCTCCACCAGTGAGAAACTTGGCCACAGGTTTTCTGGCTCAAACATTACTGCTGCCTATGCAGCTGACATTCAGGCAGCTCAACCAACACAAGGCTAGTGGTTTATGAGGCAGCAAGGAGGGCAGATGACATTATTTACCACTCCGATGTGCCATGTAACCTGCTGCCAGCCAGAACAGATTTGCACTTGAGTGTGCATCCCTATGAACATGTGCATTTAGGTGTGCGTTCATTAGAAAGCCATGTAATGTGGATTACTGACACCTGTGCACCCCACGGTCCTTTCAACTTCAAGGGAAAATCTTTTGTGATGTGGAAGGTAGACTTTGTTTTATTTTGTAAACTAACTTTGGTGACGGTGTCTATAGGAACTTAAGGGTAGAATATACATTGGAAAATTCCCCTCTGCCCAAGTTCATGAAGCTCGATTGCTGGCCCTAAGACTTCATTCTGCATATCCATCCAAGTTGTTTTTATAGTGGGTGGTATCCTTATTGTAGGACATAATATATATTTGAATCTATGCATTCTGAATGTTCACTGGACTTCTTCCAAAGCCATACAAAGAGCCTATTGTCCTTAAGTTTATAAGCTAATAAAGCATTCAGCTCTTGATAAAGTTGCATCTGAATTGATGTAGAGATTCAAAGTGCATTAGGAAGTGTTTTTATACGGAAGAGTATTTTCCCCCGTCTGGCTCTTTGTCTTTGCTGGCCCATGCCTGTCTACAAGTCGAGGAACTGTAAAACATATGAATATGCAGGCAAGCGGAAGTCGGTGCACCACAACCCTTTGTAGTATTGCCACAGCAACTAACCAAGTATTTGTGTGTCATGCCAGCGCTGGAAGTTCCTGTTTTACTGAAAAGTATTTTGCCACCTTGCTTGAAAGAAGCTGGGTGCTTTTATGGTTGGAAAGATTTTTCTTTCCCTTATCTCTGCAAAAAGTTATCTCAAATCTGCCCTCTTATAGTGCTGGTTGACTTGTGGGGGGGGGGGTCACATTCTGAACTGAACACTGGCTCTCCACAGAATCCCTGAGCTGAGGGTCAGGCAAAGGGCCTCTTAAGCCCCACAGGCCCCTCTGATGACCCACATTACATTTAGCATGAGATACATACTAAAGAAAGTCTCTCTAGCTGTTCACCCTGGAGGAGGGTGTTAAACAGCCTGTCTCTTCGCTCAAATGGCAAAAAGCAACTGATACATTTACTGTAACAGGAATATGGAGACTATGCAGGTGGGCAGATTGAGTCACTAATGATTTATCCCTGGCATGATTTCATTGGCGTTCTGGATGCAATCTTCCATTTTCTGTATGCAGTGCATTTGGAGTGCTGCCTTTTTTTTTTTGTTCATGCAGAAAACTTACTCTGTAGTGGAAATTATTTCAGACCATTAACATTCTTTTAAGCAAATACCTCAAAAAGACTCTTAAAACATCTTAGTAGTTAAAAGATAATTTCTTAAAGTTATGAAAAGATAAACGTCATGGTAGAGCACCCATTTTGCAGGGAGGAGTTCCCAGGTTCAGTTTCTGACATCTCTAGGTAAAGCTAGTCAGACAACTAGATGCTGCCACTCCATGTAGCCTGTACTGTATAGATGTACCATTAGCTGACTTGGATAAGGCAGCATAATAGCTTCATATTTGTAATTAACCCAACTATTCTCAGGGACTATTTCCTCTTTAGTTCCAAAGGTCAAAGGTAAAACTTGGGAGGTAATAGCTAACTCCTGCTTGCTTCCAGTGTTTTGACCTTTGAAGGTGGGAAGGTTGGCAAATGTTTGATACCTTTTTTAAAGTTTAATTTGACTAATAGCATAGCTTACTCCAAAGTAAGTCTCGCTGATTTCAGTAGGTCTTACTCCCTGCTGCATAGAATTGCAGCCTATTTGTGTTTAGGATAATTGTACCCTGATTAGAGAGCCAAGTCGTGGAGTTTCTGGTCTTCCATTGATGTGCTACAGAGTTGTAGTTCCTAGCATCTTTATTCTGCTTCTTTTTTTATCCCATTTCCTCCCAGCGAGAGTTTTATTTGTTCAGCGAAGTAATTATGCATCGAGGTTGTGGGGAAAAGTAGCCCCCATGTCAGCACTGCTGCCGTTTTGTGTCAGCTGTGCATTCCAAGCTGCGATAACCTGGAAGTTGTGCTGACTGTAACTTAGCAAAGGCAGAAATGCAAACTGGCTGCGGACAAGTTGTGGGGTGGTTTGTCTTCAATATTCCTTTCTGTTTAAACACACAAGTGCCTATCAGAAAACTAACTTTTCTCTAAGTGTCCCCTGGAATGACGGAAGTGTTTGATGTGTAAACCTTTTGTATTAGTGATGATGAATAGACTGGAATCACATCTCGGCATAAAATAATCTAGTAAAAACACCTTGAACTATTTATTTTGATACCACTTTTCTGGTGAATCTTACAAATCTTACCCCCAAACCCCCAGAAAGTATTAAAAGTATAAGACAAAACAACTTTAATTTATTTTTGTTTTAACCTTCTGGTGGCTACATGCCAGCCAGCAGTGGGTGAGGATCCAGAGGAATAGAGTCATAGATGTGATCATTGTAGGTAAAGGTAAAAAAAGATAAAGGATCCCTGGATGGTTAAGTCCAGTCAAAGGCGACTATGGGGTTGCAGCACTAATCTAGCTTTCAGGCCGGCGTTTATCCACAGACAGCTTTCTGGGTCATGCCATTTACCTTCCCGCCGGAGTGGTACCTATTTATCTACTTGCACTGGTATGCTTTTGAACTGCTAGGTTGGCAGGAGCTGGGACAGAGCAACAGGAGCTCACCCCGTCACGGGAATCCGAACCACCAACCTTCCAATCGGCAAGCCCAAGAGGCTCAGCTAGCAATGCTCCAGCCACATGAAAGCCAGAGGTTTCCACTCACACAGCCACATTCAGGCAAAAGCACTTCTGTAGAGCTCAGAGCAGGATTAGTAAGGGGTATGCCCTTGGAAGAATCTAGAGGGCTACATACAGTATTGCATTTACCCCCACCCCAGATTCCCCACCCTGTGGTAAGGTTTCGAGATACAATGTTTATGAGGAGAAATTATAATTATTGCTCATTAATATGGATGAGCAGGTTATTGAGTGGTTAATAGTCTCTAGGTATAAATCAAGAGAAATTAGATATCTGGGAATTTGTCAGATTATGCCTTTATTAAGCATAATATTTTTCAAGTATATGAGAAAGCAACATTAGATAAGAAAAAGTGGGCCACTTTAGCTCAGCAAGTGTGTGTGTTGTGATATATTCAAGAAGAAAAGGATGCTGAATATATTTAGACTGCAGCAGTTAGCGTGTCCTAAATGAGAAGTTTAATACACTGCTTAACCTCACAATGGATCAGGATTTACTATAGAATAGATTTAATTCAAACACATTCAGCACCATCTATTATCTGGATAGAAGGGTGTTGGGGGAATAGAGGGAGAAGTTTATTTGCAATTCTGTCCCCCACCCCACCACCCACAAAAGTCTGGCCATTGGTTTTTCTTTTAAGAAGTGTGTGATATGAGATTCTGGTAACTAGAAAACCACAAACGCCTTCTAGCATTATAACCTTACCAGCTACAGTCTGTGAAATAATCTTTGCTTAAGAAGTGGCATGCATCTGCTTCTAGAGACGGGATGTTGTTACATTTCGGGATGGTGCTGAAATGTAACAAATGGAAAATGTAGCAACTCTAGAGCATATTGTACCAACTTAAACGTCAAAATTAAGGTACTCCCCATCCCAAACCTCAAAAATCAAGAGTGAGAAAATTGACCAGCTCTTTTTTAGTAATAGGGATCAGAAATTCAGGACTACCCTGGGAGAACTGGAGCATATGATGAGATGCAGTTTTGTTTTTTTGAATGCTTCATTAGCTGAAGAATAAATCATAGCCAACATCTCTTGAATGCATGGGTCTGCCACAAAGAGGTATTTGTTGTAGGTACCAGAATATAATCGGGCAAATCCGGTGCCATGGCACGTAGGCTGGGAAATTCCAAAGGATATGTTGAAAGGACAGAGATTTCCTCCGCTCCACTTCAGAAACCATCATGAGCACAGCAGCTTCAATGGACATTGTTGTTCTGGTGATTTGCCCTCTGTCTGCAGTGGAGAGTAGCCATGGTTGCTGTAACATGCTTGTACTTGTAATTAGTGTCGAATTTTCTGTGTTTGTGTGTGAACGCCTTTGTCTCTATGCTTACTCTGTTTCTGTGAGCACTGCAACATTCTCAGGTTTATCAGTTGCAAACTTGGTTTGATTTACATTACCTCAGCTGAAAGTACAGTCAAATTATGTAGGGAATGGATACACAGTAAACATTAAGGCTTCCAACAACCAATCAGCTCTTTTAAAAGAAAAAGCAACAATGTTTTAGAGAAAATTATAGATAAGAGATTTGTTCTGAAATGTGTATTCAGAGAAAGGGACAGGTAGCACTTAGGAGTTTTGCAGATAATCACAGTGCCCTAACACCGTATACATAAACCAGCCTTTTTACCCAAAAGGTTTATCTACACTACAAATGTATAGTTCTTAACATGTTTATGCTCTCATAGCTTCCCCCCAAAGACTACTTGTGTGTGGTTCTGCCTTTTTCCTTCTCCTGCAGCAATGGGACCTCTTTGAATTTGCCCTGACTGCATATAACTGCCCCTAAGAGTTGGCTCCTGTGGTTGCTGATATTATAAACTGTTTTAGCCTTTCATTTCAAATCTTCTTGCTTGCAATGGTGACACCATTCTCATTCTTTCCTATCCATCTTACTTTACTTGATCATAAACTTAGCTAAGTTTTATCATAAAAAACACTTTTATGTTACAATTGTCTTTTATCCCCTCTTAAATAAATGCTCTTTTTAATATGTCAGGTTTCTATAATGTTTCTCTCTTGTCACAGGGTTACCAGGGCATGGTTGATGGAGGTGAAAACATTGTTGAAGTCACATGGGAAAGTGTTTCAAGCATCCTTCAAGTGGTAGGTCCTGAATTAAGAATCATTTTCATGCAAGTGTGTTACTTTTCTAAAAACCATCCCTAAAGAGCTAATGAATAAAATGTTTTAGTAATTAAGCAAAATGCTTTGCACTAAACAGCTTTGTGTTTCGGTCCCAAACCTGTTTATTTGAAAGTAAGTCTTAGATATACTTACTTAGAATTTTTGCTTCTGTCACCATCCAACATTTTCAGTGCACAAATATCTGGGCAGCCTTGTTCTCTCTTTTTTTTACTCTCAGAGAAGAGAAATGGAGCAGCATCCAAGCAGAAGGATGCCAGCAGAGCTCGGTGTCTCTCTGCTTTTTATTTCCCCCTCCTAGTATGAGTCAGTATAAAAAATGTTCCTATGTTGCCTTCAGGATTTAATAACTGTTTTGTGTTGGCTTGAGCTTGGCTCCTCTTGCAGGAAAATTCCCTGCCTGCCGTGACTTGCATCACGTATGGGTATGGTAGTGCCAAGAAATGTTTTCAGCATAGATGAGCCCTGTGCCACAGTAAATTGACACCATTCTGAGAGCAAAATATGGACATAGCTTTAATTCTTTTTACTGCATCAAAAAAGAGGAATTAATATTGCGTAATCAGCAACTAGCATGTTTTCAGCAAAGGAAATTACATAACACTTTTCTCTTATATTGACACTCTTCTAGTATGCAAAAAATACTTCTGACCAGTGGCAGAACTTCAGTCAAGGATAATAAATGTGATTTAAACCTTGACCGAAGGGATTTATGCTTTTGAACCATATACTATAAAACTAACGGAACAGATTATCTGTTTCATAAGATTCAGCTGAAACACTGATTCTTCCTGACTTTTAAATCTTGCACAGCAGCAGTTCTGAAGGTGTGGAGGAACAGAATGCCAAGTCCAGATTGAAAAATAGATAAAGAAATAAAGGAAACTGTTGTGCAATGATAGCAGGAAGGCAAAAAAGAACCTGGCTGAAATGCTACTTTGTCCTATAGTCATGAGTAACAGTAATGTGTGTGTTACTTATTAAGGAACTTGTCATTAATGTTGTTTATTCCCCAGTAGCAATCACTTTATTATCACATCTGTTATCCATAATTCAAGTTTATATATAACTGACTACCAGCCATCATTTTTAGTCACCATCTGTACCAGACGACCATAAATGCTGTGCTTTGTGCGTAAGCCAAGTAAAGAGGATTAAAGTCCGTTAAATGTAAAATATTGGATCTTCTGGTCAATGTTGTACTTTCACACCTGCATCTTGCCCTTTCTCCACGGAGTTCAGTGTAGCACGCATGGGCTTATCCCATTTTATACTCACAACATTGACCCTAGTCTCTCCTTTCTTGTTTCTTGCTCACTCCCCCAAATATCCAACTGATCTGAAATGAAATGACCTCTGCAGAAAATCAACATACTGTTGCTGTTCTTTGTCGGACAAGCACTGCACATGGTATAGGGAACCTTTCCATATCAATGTTCTCTGTTTTTATTTTAGCCTGGATCTCAGGCACAAGAGGGAAACAGCAACTGCTGACCTCCTCTCTCCCCACGCTCTCTACTGCCCTCAACATTTTACCAGCTGAGGCTTCCAGGACTAATCCTTCTTGTCTGGTGCCTAGCTGACTTATGAACAGGTTTGACAGGAAACCCACTCTTAGCTACCCACCTCCAGGCTTCCTGGCCAGAGAGGAAGTGTCTCTCTCGTTACGGCAATTGAGTCAACTCTCTCTGCCACCTTGCTTTCCCTCTCTGCCATCCTCAGTTCTCAGTTCCCTGCTAATAAAGGCATTGCTATGGCAAGTATCAACCATGTGTCAGAGCCCTAGCGGGTTGTGAAGGTGACCTTTTGTCTCATCATTGGTGCTGTTGTTTGACCGCTAATGATGAATTTTGTCCCTAGAATAAAAGGAATAGTTTGGAACCAGTGAGCTACAAAATAAGTGCAATAGCTTAAAATAATTTTCAGTCTTATGGAGGACAAGGAAATGTATATGTGTTGCATATTTCTTTAACCAAGTAGTGTTTACAGCTGACAGCAGAGATAGGAAGTGTATATAGACTATATCAGGGGTCAGCAAACCTTTTCAGCAGGGGTCAGTCCACTGCCCCTCAGACTTTGTGGGGGGGCGGACTATATTTTTTTTGGGGAAATGAACAAATTCCTATGCCCCACAAATAACCCAGAGATGCATTTTAAATAAAATGACACATTCTACTCAGGTAAAAACACCAGGCAGGCCCCACAAATAACCCAGAGATGCATTTTAAATAAAAGGACACATTCTACTCATGTAAAAACATGCTGATTCCTGGACCATCCGCGGGCCGGATTTAGAAGGCGATTGGGCCTTAGTTTGCCTACCCATGGACTATATACTCCATCATACTGCCAACACCAGCTTCTGCATTAGTGTTTATAGCAATGGAAGTAAAATCTGGAGAGCTTGTTTTCTCAACCAGATTCTTCTCTTTTATCTTGAAGGGAGGAACTGTCATTGGCAGTGCCCGCTGCAAAGCTTTTCGGACCCGGGAGGGCCGCTTGAAGGCAGCCTGCAATCTGGTGAAGTGTGGTATCACCAACCTTTGTGTGATTGGTGGAGACGGCAGCTTAACAGGGGCTAATCTTTTCCGTGAGGAGTGGAATGGCCTTTTAGAGGAACTGGCACAAAATGGTAAGTCGTGGTTAAGCTTGTGGGACATTAAGCTCCTCACGTTCTGTGTCATTTATTTTAGTATTTTTAAATTGCAAACCACCTTTGGTACATCAGCAGAAAAGTGCCGTATAAGTGCACAGAAAATGTATTTGTTGTGCTGTATAAGCACTTACGTTGTTAGTTTATTGTATAAGATTTATATCCCTCCCTACATCACCATGATCTCGGAGCATTTTGCAATTAAATAAAAACCAAGTAGAATATACTTTAAAGTGCAACCTTCTCCCTTCTGTTAAATATATCTGTCAGATTAGACATGCACTGACAAATATCACTTGGACACATGACAGCCCATTCAAAAACCCTTTGTGGAATAGGAGAGTCTTCAGCTGTTGTTAAAATATAACCAAGGTTTGTGCTGGTCAAAGCTTGGAGGGGAGAGTATTCCATACCTGGGGAGCATTTACACTAGGATTGCAAGTGGATACAGAGTTGAAGGTGCTTGGACTGAGGTACAAGTGTTACACAACGATGCAGTTTGTCACTTATTTCCTTGCTGAGTCCAAGAAGGCATCTGAGAGACAAACTGTACCTAGACGGTTCTGTTCTCCCACTTGCCTCTGTCACAGAATTAGGCTCTTAATCCTAGCTTTTGCCCTTAAAAGCCAGCATTGATAGCCACTGCCGTGTAGTTTTATCCCTGGTTGAGAGTGCGTAGCACTGAGGTAACATCTTCAACAGTAGAGGAGCTATAATGGCCCTTGATACAATTAACTGGTTTTGTGAAACTCTTAATAACAAATAAAGAGCATATGGCTGCTTTGAAAATGGCCAGCATTTGTAATACATGGATGACAAATGAGAATCTCAGTCACTATTTCAGGTTGGCCAGCTACAGTATTCTGCAATGGATCCTCTCTTGTCCAGCAAGTGCCCTGGGGAACAGAAGTGTATTTTGCCTTTCAAGCAGTACTCAGTTTGGTCAAACTCTGAAGCACAGTTAGTGACATCTGGCAATCATATTTTCACACCACAAAACCTAAAGGGATAAAGAGTTTTAAACCTAAAAATTTCAATGTGAGCTCTCCTCTGTGAAAACAATTGCTTTTTCTTTGGAGTGAAACTCTGAACAAGCATTCTACCCTTCTAAACATTACTTGGGGGGGGTGGCTCTGAGGCCACCAGTTGGACCACCTTGTGTTGTATTGAGCACAACTGATTACATTTAAAGGTTAATAGTTGTTGTTTTTGTCTATTCATACAAGCACAGTCTTATCAAAACTTCAGTTCCATGACCCCAATAAAGTGAGGACATCTCTGGTTTCCCAGCCCACTCCCCATTCTTTCCCAATAACTGAAGGCAGAAATAAAACTCCCATTCATTGGCGAAGCTTCATGCAGCATTAATTCACTTAATCCTTTCTTCACGAAGAGCATTTTCTTGCCTCTTACACATGCCAAAACTGTAATAAATGATAAAGCTACATTGGTTTAAATTCACGGGAGGGGTGTGGTGTTTGTCAGACATTTCTGGATCTATTTTTCTCTTGCTTTTTTGCCAGGTGAGATTGAAAAAGGGGCTATCAAGAAGTACGCTTACCTCAACATTGTGGGAATGGTTGGCTCCATCGACAATGACTTCTGTGGTACCGATATGACCATTGGCACTGACTCTGCCTTGCACAGAATCATTGAAGTTGTGGATGCCATTATGACCACTGCTCAAAGGTACTTTGAACTCAGGATGTGAAATTTTAAGATGGCCACTTGGGCAATGGCTAAGAGCCATGGTTCTTTTATTTAGCAGTATTAAAGTGCACTGAAGTTGTATTAATTCCATCCTTTTGCCAAAGACGGAAGGGTAGTTATGTGCACACGGCAAACCCACCTGCATTGCATTTTATGACAAAGAGAGGAGCTAGATGAGAATCCATACAAGGATGTCAAAAATGGCATCCCTATCTTTCTTTCCTGTAATGTGTATTTGTGGAAAGATCTGGCAGTCTTTGACTGCATCCACTATTATTTTTTACCCTGCCACCACTGGCATGCGCAGAATGCTGCCCTCAGGACAAAAAGCGGTTATCACTCTCAGTTTAAACTAACTGGAGCTCCCAGTTCTGATGGATTGAGGAACTGCTTAGTTTAAACTAGGAAGCACATACCTCCAGTCTCCTCACAGCAGTTCCAGAGGAGGAGCAGGGAGCAAGAGAGGTCAAGGCTTACAGTTACTCATTCACACAATGCTAAAACACAGATTGGCGTTGCATTCCAACTTTTGACCGTAGTCTGCTTAAATACTATTGAAATCAATGGCATTTAAGCAGCTTCTGTGGAGGCTTGCAGCCTTCTGCATTGTGTAGCCAGAGGAAAATGGAGCTCTGGAAGGCATTTCTGGATTCCTGGGAATGGCAGCTGAGTCCTGTCACCACTTGGGCTGGTATTTATCACATCATCAGACACATGCAGTGGTACGAAAACTGCATGTGGAGGTCAAAAGAGGGGGAAAGCCCATCTTGCATAGGTCAGGGGCTTTTAAGTTAGGCTTTGCTTTAATATTGCTTTTTTGTATGTAGTTTAGTTCTGTGAACAAATGGGGGGGATTGAGATTTTATTGTGAGGACTGGCCTAGTTTTGCAGTTTTTCAAATAGTAGCCATCACTGAAAGGCAATTAAGATTTGAGGAATAACCTGTACACTCTCTCTTAAATGGCATGAATTCATTAAATTTAGTGTGACACAGTGGTCTGCAATCTTAGTTTGGGAGGGAAATAAGAATGCAAAGAATAATGGCACATGATAGTACGCTGCAAACCAGAAAGTTAAGAAGTGCCTGGAGACAGAAAACATAAGTGCAAATATAGTTTCTATAGTGCCAAACAATCACCTGTCTTCTTTCTGTGCATTTGTACATATCACTTCATACTTTGATGCTGTTGTGACGCTATTAATATTTATTGTAATTGTTACAGCCATCAGAGGACCTTTGTCCTGGAGGTGATGGGGAGACACTGTGGGTACGTATGTCGGCCAACACCACATTTAGTTAAAATTGCCGAAATATATAGTTCACGTTCTCATTTGGATTTTCTGATTTTGTTCTAGGTACCTAGCTCTTGTTAGTGCCTTAGCCTGTGGTGCAGATTATGTCTTTATTCCTGAATATCCACCTGAGGAAGGATGGGAAGATCATATGTGTTCTAGGCTTTCTGAGGTAATTATTTTCTGCAGTGGCTTTCAAACTCTGTCCTGGGATCTCTTAGGCTTCTTTGAAAGCTTACTAGGTTCCTCAAAGAAAAGATCAGGGATGGCCGGAAAGCTTTCAACCCCGCAGTGTCCTAGGTAGAGCCAAAATGGAAGAAGTGTTCCACAGCATTGTTTTCCTACTGTGAAATTGTCCTCCTTTTTCATCATCTTCCCATTTCCACCTAGTAAAGACCACCCACCCACCCATAGGGCATCATAGAGGGAAGGGACATCCAGGCAGACTCAAAACATTTTGGCACCTGAGGTGAACAACAAAATTATGCCCTCCTCCCTGCCAGGGAAGAAGGGGTGGGTGAAAAACTACATCAGGAACAAGGGGGGAATAAAGATCCACATTGGAATTTGCTGCCCCTGTGAATCCTGCCACCCGAAGCAGTCACCTTGCCTCATGGGTGGTCTGTGGAACATGTTCAGGTAGCAGGCACCCCCTTGCCAGCAGGCACCTGGCATTTAGGTGACCAATGACAGCACTCCCTTGTGAACTGCTTTGTCGTCCACCTGACTCTAATCTTTGGTGCTAATGTCCAGAATGGAAGATATCGCTAGTGTTGAGGATTTAGACCTGATCGGCTATATCAGGGATCAGCAAACTTTTTCAGCAGGGGGCTGGTCCACTGTCCCTCAGACCATGTGGTGGGCCAGACTATATTTTTGGGGAAAAAATATGAACGAATTCCTATGCCCCACAAATAACCCAGAGATCCATTTTAAATAAAAGGACACATTCTACTCATGTAAAAACACGCTGATTCCCAGACCATCTGCGGGCCAGATTTAGAAGGCGATTGGGCCAGATCCGGCCCCTGGTCCTTAGTTTGCCTGCCCATGGGCTATATGATGATGTTACTGTTGCAAGGAGGAAGGGTTATTTGCCAACAAGGCAATCCGCGGCTGGCTGGGGTTGCCAGGAATAATGAGGTGGTAAAAATGTGTTAGAAAGCATTATTTTTATCCTGGTTTAGCAAGGTGTGTGGGGTGATTAATGTTCATTTTTGAAACGGCAGCAACACAATAAGTAGTTGCAATAGTCTGAGAATCTTTCAAGGTACAGCCCAGCTTTGAACTTCAGCTATTTGCTGTGGTCTCAGACCATGAGGCAGATTTAATGACTTTTCTGCATTTTTTGCCCTAGAACCGTGCACGAAAGAAAAGGCTGAATATCATAATTGTAGCAGAAGGTGCCATTGATTGCCACAATCAGCCTATAACTTCAGAGCAAGTTAAGGATGTAAGTATCAAGCTGCCAATCAAATCTTCTACCAAGGATATATGTAACTGAATGCTTCTCTTCCACATAGCGTAAAGCGTGTATCATTTCTCTATGAACATATTTAGCCTTTCTTTATATGGTTGACAGCATTTTACTTATTTCAGGCAATACAATAAATATTATATCTGTGTCCTTTAGCAGTAATGTATTCTCAGTAATTATGATTATAACCTAGTTGCTGCCTTTTAAAAGGCATAAAACAAACATACAAATACAAATGAGTATACTGTGTTATTTGGGTATTTTGTAGGACCTGGTCAAAACATTCAAAACAAGGAGGATGCCTTCAGTTCTCAGTGCTGAACTGATTTTTGTTATCAAATTATATCCATTATATGAACTACGTTTGGCACTTATCAACTTGGCTACAATCCCGGCAATTTGAGCCTGTTCTATCATCAAGACTTCTCAGAACAAACTGTTTCACTGTTCAGCCAGACAATGACCCAGAAGTGCTGTAAAAGGGAAGAAAAATCTTCACTTTAATGTGGATTGGAAAATAGTTCCAAGATGAGTAAGATGCTGCTGCACAAACCACAAGGAGGCCATAACTTACCTTGACATAGTATGGGTTTCTTCAGTGTTTGCAAGTGGGGGTGGGGTGAGCTTGAACACACAGCCTTTCAAAATTGTGTGGCCATTCCCTGCTGCATACGCTTTACCTTTGCTTCTGCCGCCAACACATTTATACTTGTAAAAATTCTTTGAAACCACCTCTGACTCAGAGGTAGAGCCTGGACTGTTCGACTTTACTTTCTGTCACCTCAGCACACTGCAAACCTTCGAGTGCTTTGTGTGGTTCCTTACCCCTTCTCCACTTCCTCACAATGTACAAAAGGGAATGCCAAACAGGGAGATCCCATAATAGTTCAGATAAAAGATCTCTCTCTAACCCCATATACCAAAACCCCTTTCTGTATCCTGGGTTAAGAGAGATCTTGCATTCAGGCTTTCACTCCTGTACCTCAAGGCCTTGTCATAAAGTTACCATACATGGAGGGATGTGAAGGATTAATAGCCAAACAGTCCCACTAAGATGTCCAGTCAAAGTCTGGGATTACAGGGTCACCCATTGTCAGGTTGTAATTCTTAAGCTTGATTGGAAAGAGGCCAGATTCTCCAGGAATCTTACCCCACCTTACAGTGGTACCTTGTGTTACAGACACTTCAGGTTACAGACGCTTCAGGTTACAGACTCCGCTAACCCAGAAATAGAACCTTGAGTTAAGAACTTTGCTTCAGGATGAGAACAGAAATCGTGTGGTGGTGGCGCGGCAGCAGCAGGAGGCCCCATTAACTAAAGTGGTGCTTCAGGTTAAGAACAGTTTCAGGTTAAGAACGGACCTCCGGAACAAATTAAGTAGTTAACCCGAGGTACCACTGTATTCTGGTCTGTTTGTTCAGAAAGAAAAGTTTTCACAGATCTGGAGTGAGGAGAGTACAGACTTGATTGTAACAAGGAATAGGACATGACTGGTTTTTTCCTTGCTATTACTCCTCTGTATACAATGGTAGATATTTTTACCTCAGCCTTGTAAGAAACATCAAAAATTATTCTTTTGTTTGTGTAATATTTGCGCACTAGAGTTAAGTAATTTCAAAATGTTCTGCTTTAATTATTATAGGGAATAGTCTTTCAAGATGAAGGTAAACAATAGTTTTTCAAAGACTCGAAGTGGGAGCAGTGGTGACATCGTTGCCAGTGCTGTACACACTTTTTTATTATTATCCTGCTGTTGCTTCTAGTCAAACTGGTTCTGAAACCTTGCCACCTTCACTTTTTAAAAATACTTGCTTACATAGGGATCAATTTTGCTTGCCTTAAGGTTAAAGGGATTTGAGAGCATTGCTCCATCACTATTAAAGAATCCTAACTCTTCATAATCTTTGTATTGTATGCATTCTTAAAGTTTTAAACTAGGATTTCCACCTACTGTTCAGGCACAGTAGTACCCCAGTGTGTTTCTGCAGCTGTTACAGCTCATAATCCTATTCTCGTCTTTAACTTGACACTTTGTCTTTTTTGCAGCTTGTGGTGCAGCGACTAGGGTATGACACTCGCGTGACTATCCTTGGCCATGTGCAAAGGGGAGGCACACCCTCTGCATTTGATAGGATTTTGGTAAGTAGCTGCAGGCAGCCTGTGTGTTCAGCGCCACCGTTTAGGGTGTTACATAGTTCCTTGTCTTCATTCAGATTGTAGAACAGTCACAAATGCCACCGGCTCTCTAGAGTGTGGCGTAGTGAGGAGAAGGTCATACATAAATGAGCAAGTCATGGATTAAAATTTGTACTCCGCCATTATGTTCTCTGGATTTTGGACAATAAGTGTCTCTCAGCCAACCTTTAGGATAAAACAAGGTAGAACCATGTATGTCACCCTGGACAAGGAGAACTAGGTAATTCTGTAACACACATACAGCATCTAACACTGAAATCAGTTTTTTGTCTGTCTCATAATTTCCCGTTGTGACATTCCATCAAAATGGCAAGTCCAGAGTAAATGAAGCAGTCTGCTCCTGGCAGCCCTTAGCACAGAGCTAGCCTTCTGAAGGGTGCTATCTGCCTACCGCTCATTGTCTTCTCCATAGGAAAAAGGGGAGAGTGGATAAGCAATATTTGTGGCAGTGGGGATTGGACTTCTTTTTGCCCTATTTCCTGCAAGATTTGACTTCCCAGCCCAATGAGTTGCTGATCAGGGAATAGCATTGAGATTTCCAAGGACATATATAGGTGCTTAGCAAAATGGAAGTAGAGACCATATAGATAAAGAAGTAGACTCTTGATTGGCTATGGAATTATGTACATGATTTAGGAGCTCTTATGCCTTCTCATCTGTTCCGCGATAGATTTTAAAGCAACCTGTGGTCATTTGTTCTTATAGTATTGTGGTAATTATCCCTCCCTATTTCTAATTCTGTGAAACTGTTCTTTACAAAGAACATTCTGTAGATGCTTGCTGGCATGTATCAAAGTCAGCATAGCCTCCATGCAAAATGTTCACGTATGGTTAAAGGTTTCCTATGGATTTCCTTTTTTCTTTTCTTTTTCAGGCAAGTCGCATGGGTGTGGAGGCTGTCCTTGCCCTTCTAGAGGGCACACCTGAAACTCCTGCTTGTGTGGTCTCCCTGTCTGGAAACCAAGCTGTCCGCCTGCCTTTAATGGAGTGTGTGCAGATGGTGAGTTGCTGAAAAGAAGCAGTTGTGTTTGTTCATTGACACTCTCTTGTTGGTTAGCCATCAATAGTTGGTTGTTACTTGGAGCCTGGAAAGATGTGAGCAGAACTCTTATCCACGTTGGGCACAATGAACTCCAGTCATTCCTTCAGTGACAGTAACTGGGCTATTCGTTACTGCCCCATGAATCTTGACAGCAAACAGCACTGCTTACCTTTTGTAATGCAGATGCCTTTAACATAGTAGCTGCACATTTATATTCGCAATGAGTCTCTTGCTATTTAAACTCTCATTTCTTGCGGCTAGTTTAGTTTAGTGACTACACAGTAACACCCACATACCATAATACACATACATACCAATGAGCTGCATGCTGAGATTATTCTGGTTTCCCAAAACCTTCACAATAATGTTCAATTGAGGCATTCTGTATGTTGCAGTCTTATAATGCATGATTTGAGACCATGACCCTAATAAAATATAGTCCTTTCCTGTTTATTTCTGATTTTAAAATTTATGCTTTAGCTTTCCCAGGCATTGAAGTAACATTGGCTGAAGTGCTGGGCTGGTTAAGAGTCCAATTATATACATGTCTACTGAGACACCAGTCCCATTGAACTCAATGGGGCTTATTTCTAAGTAGACAGATTGCATTATAAATCCCACTGAAATAATTTGGATTTACTAACCTGAGCAAGGCTATAGCGACTGTCACCATTCGGATCTACTTCATAGCCTTCTAGCATTGTGATAGATAATATCATTTTCTAATAAATGATGACCTTTTTTCTTCTTTATTTCAAAAAGACCCAAGATGTACAGAAAGCCATGGACGGAAAAAGATTCAGTGACGCTGTGCAACTTCGTGGAAGGTACTCCTCTGTTGTTTATTTGTCTGCTGGCAGCAATAACTTTTCCAATAAATCATAGCTAATTGTGTTAAGGCAGGCATAGGCAAACTCAGCCCTCCAGGTGTTTTGGGACTACACTCCCATCATCCCTAGCTAGCAGGACCAGTGGTCAGGGATGATGGGAGTTGTAGTCCCAAAACATCTGGAGGGCCAAGTTTGCCTATGCCTGTGTTAAGGGATTATTTTTCATGGCTAAGGAACAGGGGGGAATAGATTCTTTTACTCTAGTTTCTAGTGTACACATTTAAACCCCCCAAACCCTCCAAAGTTATATGACTATTCTAGGCCAATTCTATACCAGAAAAGGAATTCTACCAGTATTATCTCTGCAGAATTTAAAATGCCATTTCTTCAGAAATGGTGCTTGCATTGCTTTTCACAGTTCATAGAGCACATAATATTGAATGCTAAGTGGGTATCCGTTGTGGAGTTGCACAGGGAGGAGCAAATGTAATTTCTGAAAGATTCCCTCAAATGGCAAATCATAAGTGGTCATTTGCCTGTCTTAAATGTATATGAGTCATTTGTTGTTGTTGACATCTGTCTATCTCAAGAGACATGGGAGTGCGCCTCTGGAGGTGAAATCAAACCGTTGAAAGCAGAGTGAAGATATTTCCCATTCAGTCCTCTCCAAAATAAAACAAGTTGCACGAAGGAAAATCATTCACATTCCATGATTTGTATCCAATGAAGTTGAAGGGCTGATGATGGAAAGCACTGGTGGAAATGGAGGAGTCTACCAGCCTAGCCGGGAAGCGGGGAATTTTTCACCAGTTCCCCCTTCCACCTTCAGTCCCCTAAACCACATCTCACATTGTTCCATTGGTTCCCAAGCCAACTAGAAGCGGAATTGGTGACTCTGTCAGCAGAGCGACACCAATGGCTACAACCTATGTCTCAAATACAATCTACCAAGTAACAAGTAAAGATATATAGTTACTAAATGCTCTGAGTGACACTTTAGGTTAGAAAAATACCTCTCGGTATTCTCTAACATTGTGAAATAGCTTTATTATTCAGACAACAGCGTGAAAATATCGTTTTCTGTTGCAGGAGTTTTGAGAACAACTTGAATACTTACAAGCTGCTGTCTACCAAAAGGACGGCTGCTGACCTTCCCAAGGTACTTCTTAGATAGTTGTCAAGTTGTCTGGTTAATTCCTCATTCCTGTGTCCTTAGGGTGGCCAATTAAGTGCATCACCAAGAAAGGGCATGCCAATTTGCATAAAAATTGAAAATGCTGATGTATATGAATTTAAAGATAGTTGCTACAGTTTAAATAGAAACACCATCCTGCCATTGTGGGGAAGACCTTTCTCCTTACTCAGTTTGCTGTCCCAGGAGCTAATAAATGGATGGCTTACAGCAAACATGCCAATCTGTAGATTGGCCCTTCCTCTTCCTCCTTATGGTTCTTTATACTTTTCCTGCTTTTCAACTGCTTTTAAATAGAGGACTGTCCTCTATATAGTAGAAGACGCTACGTGTTTTGTTGAGAAAGCATCTAAACACACACAGCAGGTTGTTCAGAATTTTGAAAACAGTCTCCATGGAAACATCTATGGACTATGGACTTGTATATTGAGTTGAAGCCTGGCAGGCAGTGATCTAAATTTTGTAAATACAGCATTTTGTAAACAGTCTAAATTTTGTAAACATTGCCATGTCTATTTCCTTGTTTAAACTACCAAAATACATTTTTCCCTGAAAGGTCTAGGCCTTTCTCAGATACCAATTCCATGTCTAGTTGTGAAATTCAAAGGTGTCCCCAACAAGAGGTACTGAATGCATCTATATACAGCAAACTGTGTTACAGTGGTCTACCAGCTGGTCAGCTGAACAGTATTTCAAAACAAGGTTTTTTGCCCAGTGCTAATGTATGTCGGGAGAAATGTACATACTGGTTTTGCAAAATGGCTCAGTAAGTGGGAAATATCTGCAGCTACAGTTTTACTTTTAAATCTTTCTGTTTTCTTTAACAGGGTGATATCTCATGTAGCGTATGTAAAAAATAAACAAATAAAGTGACTAACCTTAACAAGGTCTTTTGCTTGCTAGGTTGGCAGGCTCTATTATTTTTGCATGGCAATGGGATTTGATATATAGTTATTTTTGTTTTTCAACTGTGCACTTCTTTGCTTAAAGCTGGACAACCAGTATGCTCTTCAGTTTTGCCACAACTTTGATTTACACCAAGCGTGCCTTTGCAGAAGCTTTAATAGAGCGCATAAGACGTGCTTCTTGTGAAGTTGAAAGAATTCTCCAGAAAATGTGAAAGGTCCCCATTTATTGTCATGGTGAAAAGGCAGAAAAATGCCATGTAATTCAAGAATCGCTTGAAATACCGCATGACTTTTATACTCCTCATTTTCAGTTCCGCTATTTTTATATGACTTGGCATAGGCAGACATGGTCCTCTGAAAATACCCCTTGTTGTGAGGCCTCCTCATTTTCCATACAAAAGGTGACATAAATGGCTCCACGTGAGGCCCGGCATACTACCAGACTCTCCAGTAGGGCTGCCATTTTTGTGACTAAGAAGGTAGAACGAGCATGAGCAGGTTGTGCTTTATTTGCTGCTTTCTGAGACTCATAAGAGGCAGATCACACATTAAAACGGCCATGAAGTGGCTCTCATTTTTCATTTATGCCACAGAAGCTGACAGGCTTAGGAGAATTCCAGCCATTCTTGCAACATTGGCAAGCATGAATTAATTACCAGAGACCATGAGAGCCATAGGGAAGGAGGGATTATAAGGGAACCAGCTTTCCAGGGAGACACTCCCAACATAAGCTTCTTTCTTAGAAAGTACAGGAGAAAGATTCTTCAGAAACATGCTCTTTGTTGAAATGCTGTGCAGAGGTGGGAATAAGGCCTCAGTCAGAGGGGTGAAATATAGGTCTGTGCTTTCCAAGAGCCCAAATTTTCTCTCAAGGGTGCTGGTAATTGCCAATTTAGTCAGTTGTCTAGATAAGAGTAGACTAGCCTCCTTAAAGACATGCTCCTTAAAGACATGCTCACATTCCAAACTGCTAGGTTGGCAGCAGCAGGGACCGAGCAATGGGAGCTCACCCCGTCATGGGGTTTCGAACTGCTGATCTTCTGATCGGCAAGTCCTAGGCTCTGTGGGATCAGCAAGTCCTAGGCTCTGTGATTTAACCCACAGCACCACCCGCATCCTCTCATGACAGTTTATCTGAAAGCAAAAGAAATGATAGTGGTGTTCTGTTGATCAGCATTTTGAGTACTTAGGTTACAGAACTACAACCAATAATTACTTCATTAAATTTGTTTCCACGAGAATGTGGTGCTTCCTTGAGGGCAGTAGATGAAGAAATTAAACATCAATCTGAAAATCAAAATCTTGTAATACAGCATATAACCCATTGTGACAGACTGTATTCTCCTCAAGAGAATTGCTTGTGGCAATTGTGTAGTTTGAAGTTTGTATTTTTACGTTGTGAATTGCCCTGCGATCTTAGGATGAAGATGGTATACAAATTTAATAAATAAAAATAAAATTCATGTTCTACGTTATGTACACATCAAAGGTGCTTAAAAGGTGCTAGAATAATGTTATATCCCACACTTGAGCAACCTAAAGGCAGATGGTATGGCAATAGTTTTATAACCCTGAAAAGAGTGGTTGTCAAATGCCAAACTGATAGGGTTCTCAGATACTTTAAAATGTTAGGTGCTGGCAATAATGAATCAATCGTTTGTGCCATAGCTCAACACAATACGGCATGTGGCGTCACATACTTTGGTTGCAATGGGCCAAGGAACAACATTGCACAAAAGCCATGTATGCATGCATATGGTTATTTGGGTTACAATTCCTATTCTGTATAAATTTGTTTCTGTATGCAATGCATGTGCTTGTTTCTCTATGCTGGGTTATTGTTATGCCAGAATCTGGACTGGATAGTTCAATGCCTCACATTTTAATTTGGACCTGCTGCTGATTGCAAATAACTGAAGGCTCCCTGAGTGTTATGAAGGGTTGACCCCACAATCTAAGATTAGTTTTAAAATTAAGTTTTATATAATGTGATGGGGTTCAGAAGGTAAGGTGTGTGTCTTGCTTTCTTTTGATGCACTTTTATATTTTGGTCACTGGAGATACGGTTAGCAGCAGGCTAAAAGGTAAACTGGATGTTCAGATTTACCGCTTGATGATTCCTTTTTCCTGCCATGGGGTTTATGTTCCTGACTATATTTTCTCTCTCTTCTGCTGCAGACTAACTTCAATGTAGCTGTTTTAAATGTTGGTGCTCCAGCAGCTGGCATGAATGCTGCCGTTCGCTCTGCCGTGAGGATCGGTATAACTGAGGGACACAAAATGTTTGCTGTCACTGATGGATTTGAAGGCTTTTCTAGAGGGCTGGTTCGTATATCCCAAAGATTGTATTTTTAAAGAAATCTTAATACTATGGGAAGTGTTCCAGTTGCTGGAAATCACAGGAGGGAAAAGAGTTATTGTGCTCAGGGTCTTGCCTGAAGGTTTCCCACAGGCGGCTACTCTGAGAACAGGATTCTGGACTGGATAGGCCACTGGTCTCATCCAGTAGGCCCTTCTTATTTTCTTATTCTTAATTTTGTTTTAACTTGCCCTCTGGCAGGCCCCCAAAACATAATTTTCCTGCTTTCAAAATGCACTTTCATACAAAGATTGCAATTCAAAGAAACCAGAGCTAGGTTTTCCACTGATAGATACTATGCAATGGGAATGGAGAAGAGAGGGTCCTCCTTGGGGAGAACATATGTTGACTGCAGAGATAAATTTAATGAAATTTGTTATGGGAGGGGTGTTTGTGAGGTATTTTTAGAACACTAAACACAAGTGACCAACACCACCAAACAACACGGAGCAGGAGTCTTGTTATGACAGATGGATATTGCACATCTCCCACAGGAGCTCTCCTCATAGAGGCAGTTTCAAATATAGTAAAAGCATAACAGTTTGATCTATTTTTGCTTGGATTGCAGCTAATTCTACCCCCATACGTCTAAAAAAAATACCCTTAAAACCTTCTTGAAGAAGAAATGATTAACTATGTTTACATGAAGCGTTTGCTTCTTTGATACTCGTGAGAAATCTTCCATATCAGATTCAATATATTTGGTCTCAAGGGTAGCTTTGAAGTGACCTTGGCAAGAGGCCATATTTGGCAGTTTGCCTATCCTGGAATAGCCGTGGGAGTATGAAATCTATGGAGATAAGAATACACGCTAGATAACTATTTCTGAAATTGTATCACAAAATCTGTTGTGTTTGATTCTTGTTTCTCAATTGTGGTGGTGTTTGTTGAATGCTACATTTATAGTGTGCCCAGTCCTGGGACTCCTGATGCGGCATGCTTATGAGTCTATAATACATTATATATGTTAATATAAATTGTTCAAAAGAAATCCATATTGCCTCTTCATTAAACAGGTAGAAATTGGCTTGAACATTTCAGAGCATCCCTCAACTGCATCACATTGTGACACTTGTTAGGACTGCAGAGTGGTAGTCAACTTAAGTTTTACTCAGAGTAGATCTATTGAAATTAATGGACCTATCATTTCAGTGTGTCTTCTCTGAATAAAACATAAATTAATACCACCTGCAAAATTTCATTCCCAAACCATTGACAAGTTTAGGCTCAGTCTGCTTTCCACCATAAGGAGAGACCATTGCTCAAAAGTACTAAAAATATAAATTTATCTGTAGCTTTTATTATTATTTTTATTTATTGAATTTAATAGACCACCCTATACCTGGAGGTCTCTTATAAGAATGCATTTGGACTTCCATTTTGTTTAACCCATTAGATAAAGTTAGAGCTGAGCCAAAATTTATCAGAAGACATTTTTCTGAGACTTTTCTTTTTCTGAACCCCCTCTACTCCGGAAAAAAGAGAAAGCCACTCCAAATGTTCTGTGCCATATTTTTTTTGGAGCCACCATTCTCTGTCCCTCCATGTCCTTGAATGTCACTAGATCTGGGGCTTTGTGGAGGACACAAAATGGTGGCCAGACTACCAGCACAGTTAGCACTTGCAACAACAGCAAAACACACACATACACCATTGTGAGAGTGGAGAGAAAGAAACTGTGTTGTTGCCATTGCTAATACCGATCCACATCTCGGAAAAGCTGTCGCTGTCTTTATCTTCCCCCTGGAAAAAGGTGTTGATTTCCCCAGTTTCTCTGCTCACAGGGTGGAGAACATTGAGAGGCCATCTGCACACGAAAAACATCTGAAGGAGTGTCAGAGCCCCGCGCCACATTCTGTGACCTGCCACTGTTTTTGTTTCTCTTCTCATATTAAAGGAGTGCAATGTTTTTTGTGCAATTGTTCAGGACAGAAGGCATGTAGGCCTCCCTATTTCATTAGATGGTACCCTTGTCTATTATCCTCTCTGGAAAAGTGGAAGTCGAAAACTGAACTGTAAGAAACACTGGTTTGGACATGCTGTACAGTGTAGTGCTGAATGAAGTTAACTTTTGTATCCATTACAGAAATGACCTACAATGTGTATCTAAACTAGGGCGTAGTAATTCAAAAACTATGTCTTTTTTGTTTTGAATGATAGATCAAAGAAATCAGCTGGGGAGATGTTGGAGGTTGGACTGGCCAAGGCGGGTCAATTCTTGGCACAAAACGGTAATGTGATCTTTCATACTGATATCTTTGAGAAAATTAACTTTCACTTGTGTGTGTGTGTGTGTGTGTGTGTGTGTGTGTGTAATTTAGTGTGAAGATTTATATACAGACTTGATGCAGCAGTCAATAAAGGGGAAATTTTTGTGAACATTGCTAATGCAGACTTTGGAAGATCATAAGAGTTGCAGAGCGAGAGAAGAGGACTGTAAAGTCCCATTTCTTGAGCAGATCTGCTCATGCAACATTTGATTCTGCCTCATAGTTTTAATTAATGCTTATTATAAAAAGGGAGAGAAGACTTGCTTAATGGTGTGATAGAAGGACTTTCTATAACTTGATCCTGAAATTTAAATGTTTTTACCTCAGCATGTATTATAGATATTGTAAAGGGGAAAATAGATTTTTTTTAAGGAACATAATTAATTTGCAGTTACATTTTTTATGAGGCATAAAGTGTGTGTAGGTCAGACAATGTCAACCAGTCATCACAGGAAGCAAAGGCTTTTCACAAAGTGCTATAACATAATAGTTTAGAGATTGGGTGTAACCTTCAAAAGTAAGATGTGGAAAAACACTTAGTGTAAAAAATTATAGTCTCTTTTAATCATATAGCCTTAAGTGCCCTGCAAAAAGCCTTTTTAACAGAGATGTGTATATATTTTAGTGCACTCCCTGGAAAGTATTTGGAGAAGATTGCAGAACAAATGCGAACTCATAACATCAATGCCCTCTTGGTAATTGGTGGATTTGAGGTATGTCACTTTGTTTTGTTTCCCTTGTAATTTCTTGTTAAATGAGCATGTAACAGCTGAAATATTGTAGTCAAGGATTAATGCTAGAATTTAGATTTCAGTAAGACCAGAAAGATTATTTAATTTAATTTAAACCTAACCAATCATTCCACAAGGTTCCAATATGTTAAATCTCTAGATATTAACTAAGTTATGTTGCCGTTATGTAGTTGGAGTTGGAACTCCATGCGGGGTTTCTATTTTCATGTTTCTTATTATGCTTAGAATTATGCAGTGGGTATTTTTTTAATGAATTGCATTTAATGAATCTTCCCACAGCATGGTGCCAATTCTGAAAGCCAAACTCCTGTTCAGGAGTCCAATTTTCCTAAACATGGCTTTCATAAACCTGTTACTTAATCAACATTATTGAAATACTGATGCCATCCATGTAGGATTTTTTTTTTGGGGGGGGGGACCTTAAATGTGTAAGATTTTATTCTCTGTGTTATACAAAACTTGGAGGAATGCTTAGATGTATTTACAGTATTATGCTTGTCTGTTGTCTTATATATTCTGTTTTGGCCTTTCCTAGTGTGTCTCTGTGGCTGGCAATAGATAGTCGTTTTCAAGTGCATTGAGAGAGAGGCTTCACTTCCCATCTAGTACACACTTGTTTCTGTTCTACTAACATCTGTAGTGAAACAGAATTTTGAAACATTGCGAAAGCCTGTTTACCAAATGTGTCATGAGCAGTGATTCCCTCTTTCAAATCACTTTTGACTCTCTGGGAAAAAACCAAACAAACCACTATTTCCAGCATGTGTGTGTTTGTGATACAGTAATCAAACCCCTCTGCCCAACCCCCATCCATGTTGCAAGCCTTGTCCTCTTGTTGTCCCCTCTAATTCTGCATTCGTTACCACATGTGCCCATCAGGCCTACTTGGGACTTTTGGAACTGTCCGCTGCCCGGGAGAAATTTGACGAGTTCTGTATTCCCATGGTTATGGTTCCTGCAACCGTATCCAACAATGTACCGGGTTCTGATTTCAGCATTGGTGCAGACACTGCTCTGAACACTATCACTGATGTAAGTTTCTCTTCTCTTGGTGCATGCTCACTAACATAGCTATCCCAGGTACTGCTGACCACGGCTGGAGCTGGAGACTTTTGTGAACCAGAACGCCCCAAAAAAATGATTGTGGCAGAAACGAGGTGTAAATACATGTGCGTGCATGCACACACAGAGAGAGCGAGAAAGAAATTTTTTTTGATTAGCCCATTGATTTCAGAAAGTTTGAAAACTACATTTTTACTTTATTCATTCATACAAAAATTATATTGCACCTTTCCAAAAATTTGGTCTTCAAGGGTTTTTAGAAATACTTAAAACAATGTAAAAACATATAATAATGGATCCAGTCAGAAAATAGCAGCGAAGACAGATAACGATTAAAAGCTCAGAGTTAATTTGGCATCTAAAAGATTGAAATTATGAATTGGGGTGAATGGTTTTAGTTAATCATCACTCTTTGGCTATTTACTCTCTGAGGATAGAAAGAAATCTGTCTATTTCCATCACACCTCCAATGTGCTTGTGCACATCTGTGTGACTTAAATTCATGGCTAGCATGCTCAGGATTTCTGATGAAGGATGTACCTTTTTAAATAGAATTTTCTAGATTATTGCAAAGCAGACTGCTGTCACATCACTGGAAAATAAATGCACTGCTGCTTCTCCATCTCCAAGGGCACTTGGTGTAAATTTTCCTCAAGCAGCCTCTTTTCTCCATTCTGTTTGGCAAACTGCTCTTTCTGGTGTCTCCAAAACATTTTATGATTTGTCATAAATCTGCTTTTACATGTGTTGAAAGGCAGAGCATCCCTGAGCAACATGCAGTGAGCTATATAAATCTTTAAAGAACCCTGTAAAATTTACATGTTTGATTGTAACAGGTTTCATAGGTGCAAGCCTGCTTTATTTGATGCAAAAAAAGAGAGACACCAAGAGCTCAAAGCAGTTCTGCTTTTTCCTGCTGATGTCATTCTTGGCAATTAAAGTTTTCTTCCTCACAAGACACTTAACGTCTTTCCAGTTCTGGTACATAACATTCTCCACCTCTAGTTTTATAGGCAAACTAAGGTGAGTAATGGTCTCCTGCATGTTTCTTGTTATCCTCTCTGCTTCATGGGTTTTCTTGGGACCTGTAGATTACTTTTCTGAAAGAAATGGTTTCTCCTTCTTTTGCATTATACTCAAAGTGCAGATGTCACCAAGTTGGACTAGACTGTAGGTAGATGGTAGTTTCTACATTTCTTTCAGTAGAAGCTGAAGCATCTTAGAATCGCTGTGGCTTCTGTACGAGGGAAGCATTGTGGCTGGTTTAGCATTTATTTTCTTCGGCCAGTAGTTCTCAAATGGTATTCCGGTGGTGGTAAGGAAGAGAGATTTCTCACCACTGTGATCTTCTGCTACCACGTTCAGCCACTGAGGATTATGGAATGCATACTCCATTTCTAACAGGTACAGCTTGCTCCACACAGGAACTGACCATGTCCCCTAAAGATAACTCAGAATCCTCTGCAACCTGGAAGATGTTGATGAAGAAAGGAAGTTCTAAAAACACTGGCATATATATTGCTTCCAGATGGAGGTTTAGCTTTCAATCTTTTATTTTTGCCTTGAGCATCTGCCCATCAGGCTGCCACCTGTTGTCCGAAGTCAGGAAGTGCAACATAGTTGAGAATTGCAATGTCGTTACCTGTTCTCACCTGTCCTTTCCTGTCTTCATCTGAGATTGTTCTCTCCCAGTCCTCGCTGTTACATTTGATTTTGTGAGATCTTAACCTGTCTGTCCTTTTGTCCATTTTTCTTCTCTCACCATTCTTTTCCCCTCAGTTTCTCCGTCCTTCATCTTGTTTCCTTTCTGCTTCCATCTCTGTCTCCTTTTTTCACTCCCTGCAGCCATCTTGGGCTCAGGAGTGCTTTTTAAAAAGACAACTCTAGTTTACAGCCACCTCTTTCTGCTCATCTGCCTCCTCCACTGTGGTGGCCGCTCTGTTGAAGGCCACTCCAGGCCACAACTGATCACCAGTTGAGCAAGTCTTACTGCCCAAATTAAATGGCTTGTAACCTTGGGAATAAAGTTACCACGTCATGCTGGAATTTGTAATAGTAAGCAATGTGAAAATTATGTGTATTTGGAGGTGTACCCTGAACATTAGGAAGAGCTCAGATTAAAATTTAGTACAATCCCATGGCCTGAAATTTTGAAGGAGAAAAATGTTCAAGAGGGATGAGAGATTGTAGAAAGTGAAATACTGAAGTCATAGTTGCAAGCATTTCCAAGGAGGAGAGAAAATGGGAGACATCTAAATAATTCATTGTGGCTGTTCAGGGGTATGGAGATGGAAGGAAAAACATTTAACTAAGGACAAATACAGTAGAGTGGCTTGAACCCATTAGAACTGTGTCAGGAAGGCTAAATCTCGGAATGAACAAAGGCTTCCAGGTGTTTCTGAACACAACAAAAATGGATTCTGTGTTCAGAGCAAGAAGGTCAAGAAACAAGCAAATTGCCTGTTTAGGAAAGGTGTTGAAGTGTTAACAGAGAATGAAGAGAAGGTAGAACTACTCAACTCCCATTTCAGGAAAAGTTAGACAAATGATATATGGATGGATTTGCAGTCCAGGATAGGTAAGGAAATAGCTGGAGAAGAGAACACATAAGAACTTTAAATAAGTTGACTTCTCTAGGGTCAGATGAAATACATCTGAAAGTGCTGAAGGGGCTTGCAGAGTTTATTTCAGAACTGTTCTGTGTAATCTTTGAGAATTCTTGGAGAATGTTTGAGAGCCTGGACAGAGACAAACATACCTATTTTCAAAAAGGGGGGGGGAGGTGGATCTAGAAAACCACAGACCAGTTGGCTTGATGCTGATACCGGGCAAAACTCTAGTCTAGAACATATTATTAAGCAGTCCATCTGTGAGCATCTAAAAATGAATGCACTGATTACTAGGAGCTTTCACAGGTTTATCAAGAATGAGTCCTGCCAGACAACCGTCTCTCCTTTACTGAGAGAATGACTACACTGGTAGATCATGGGAATGCTATGGACATAGTATATCTTGATTTCATTTTGTTGGCTGAACAAAACTACTGTTAAGCAGATTCACAACTGGTTGAACACTCGTACCCAGTGCATGCTTCTTACTGGCTCTGCATCAAACTGGGTGGGTATCAGTATAGTGATATATGTTAGTGTTGGACCTCGACTAGGGAGGCTGGGCTCAATTCCCTATTCAACCATCAGGCTCATTGACAGTTACAAGCTGACATACCTTACAGTATTGTGTGGATAAACTGGATCCTCAAACAATATTCATGTATGCTAGCCTGTGATCCTTGGGAGAGAGGATTGTTTGAAAGCGTAAATATGTTATACAATAAATCTCCTTCAAACTGATTGTCAAATTCTTGGTTTGTTAGTTCACTAAATGTAGGAGCTGGTCTCCACATTATGCAGAAGGAGTTGTGGAAATTATGGATTGTGGTACTTGGGATAGCTATATTCTTCAATGTGGTCTTTCAAAAACAAAAACAAAATCCTACCTGCACATCAAGGCGATTGTTATTCTAACACTTTCTGTTTGACGTATAAGTTTTCTACAAGTTCTTCTTCCTCCTTTTTCGGATTCAGGGGAATTAAAAAGTTATGAACCTATCCATAGAAACCTATCACCACATTCTACATAACATGTGTAGTCCAGTTTTTTAAAAAAGGATTCTTTATAGGAAGGGTTTTTCAAATATTAAGTATGCCTCTTCACTACACTTGATGTTTCTCAGTCACACAGCCTGCTACTCTCCCATGACAGAGCAGGAAGCAGCAATATCAGTGTGGCACATAACAGTCTAAATGCATTAAGTGCAAAAGATAGACTATAAATTTGAATGAGTTTTTTACATTTAATTTGCAGATTTATAAATAGCTTCACAACCAAAAGTTAACAAACAGGATAAAATAAGATAAAATGCAAAAGGCTACACACTTTGTAAACTGAAGACAACGAAACCATTTCTAAAATCACACAATTAGTAAAATAAAAGGACTGAGTCAGACTTCATAGAAATCCGTCTTAAACACAAATATCTTGATTAGCTGCCCAAATGTCAAAATACTCAGGGCATGTCTGATTCCAGTTAGTAACTCATTCCAGAGGGTTGGAGCTACAACACTAAAAGCCTGCTTTCTAGTGAATACAGTACAATGCAGGAGTGTAGCTGACAGGCACTGTTATTTGGGGAAGGCAGTCCTTTAGGTCACTTTGTCCCAAGTTGTTTAGGGCTTTTAATGCTAAAAGTAAATCCTTGACTTGCGGTAGGGTTGCATATTGGCACCCAGTACAGTTCCCTCAGCAGATGTTATACGGTGTGAATGGCATGTCAGAGCCAGCAACCTAGTTCTGCACCAGCTGCAGTGGGAGATTTAGTGCCTATACTTCCGGGAGAAACTTCTTTGAGAGGAATGAAGGAATAAAATAGAACTACACAGCCAACAACTGAAGATTTTCATCGCTTGATAGAACACTGTTATATAAGAGGTTCAGTTCTGTTAAGTTAGTGGTTGCATCATTCAGAAGTAAGAATTTAAATGCATTTTGTCAGGGATAAATGCATCTTGCAATAGTGCTGCTCTTGACAGGCGTTCACCAATCTGTTTACCTTTTGCTTTGGCCCTCTCACGTGGCCTGAGTTCAGCATTACATGAGAAACACCCTGTCCCCTTGACTTTGGAGATAGAAGAGTTGTTGTCTCATGTCGTGCTTTGCTTTGGCAAGCCTTGGCCTGCTCCACAGCCCAGTGTGATGATATGACTGTCCCTAGCCTCTCTGGCATGTACAGAAAACTGGAGAGGAAGATTAGTAGTGCCCACAAATGATGGCCGGCTACTAAGCTGTGCCTAGCTTCTTCCGTGCTCCTAATCCATTTTGAAAGCTGAGTTTGACAAGCAGGGTATAAATAACCTCAATGGTTATTTTCCTCAACCTTTCAGAAAACAAAACTGTTGCTAATTTCCTTTACTACTAAACAACTTCAGTCTCTCTGTGCTTTCCATGTTCTGCTTGTTTCACCTTTCTAACTTCTGCCGATCTTTCTTCTGCACCAATGCAAATCCAGCAACCTTTGGTGGGTCTACACGAGCCAAGCCCTTCTTAAAATCACCAGCTTGGGAAGTCTTTGCACCCTCGGAAAGTCAGACCTTCCATTGCCACGCACAAAGAGCCACTAGCATAACGCCTAATCAGTAACTATGCAAAGCAAGAGCACCATGCGTGTTGCTTATCATTCCTTGTACCACCACTTCAGGCCTTCGATGGCTGCCTGCAGTTATTTGAAGCACGGCCCCGTTTTGAGGAGTTTTGCATTCCTATCTGCATTGTGCCTGCTACTATTAGCAACAATGTGCCCGGCACTGACCTCAGTATCGGTGCTGACACTTCCCTGAACGCCATTGTAGAGGTAAGATGGAAAATACTTAAACCCATGTCTGCAAGACAAAAGAGAAGAAACATTTCCGTTTGTTTTTATGCCACTAGGTTATTGGGGCTGAATCAAAATTGTGGTTTCAAATTCTGAAGGTCACTGCATCAAAACTCCTGAAATTTAGCCAGGATCCCATGCACCAGATCTCTTCAACAAGATCAGCCCATAAAATGCAGGTGCTGGTGGACAGGAACAAGTAGGATGTGATATAAGATTGCACAGGAGGAAGTCAAAATGCCAAGTTATGCTCCCAACCATCAATCATTTTAGCTCCCTAAATTTTAGTTGCTTTAACTATGCATTTTTGGAGCAGAAAGGTGGCACGAGCATTTAATTGCAACAAATAATAATAATAATAATAATAATAATAATAATAATAATAATAATAGCATCATCATCAGTGATTTTTTTGGGGGGAAGGTGCTGGTACTCACCATGAAGTTGTTACAATAGGTGCCACACTTGTAACGTGGAGAGAGAAAAGGTGCTGGTACTGCATATAATAAATAATTATTATTAAATTATTATTTTTACCCCACCTATTTGGCTGGGTTTCCCCGACCACGCTGGGCGGCTTCCAACAAAAGAGTAAAAATACATTAAAACATCAGTCATTAAAAACTTCCCTAAACAGGGTTGCCTTCAGATGTCTTCTAAACATCAGATAGTTGTTTATTTTTTTGACATCTGATGGGAGGACGTTCCACAGGGCAGGTGCTTGAGTACCCCTGGAAAAAGCTACTGTTGTTGTTATTAAAGATACTTCCTTTGTGGTTGCTATCCTGCAGGAATTCATAAGAGTGTTGTAAGATCAAAACAGAGATGTTAGAAAGGCACAGTCTCCTACAGCTGAAAGCAGTGTTCTTTAACCTTTGGTGGATCACAACTCCCATCATCCACAGGCCAAAGATGATGGGAGTTGGGTTTCCAGATGTGGGTGAGTTAACAAGGTTGAAGAGCACTGATCCTAGAGGCTAGGGCTGCCAGATGTGCATCAAACTCCCTCCTTATGGAAGAGGAAAGATGAGCCAGCACAAAGACAGGTGCTTTTGATGTTCTAAATAAATGGGCCCTGTGCTGCCAAGTTGGGGGGGGGGGGGTTGCATTCTAGGGACAATCAAAACCATGAGATCTTCTCCAGGTGGAAGAGAAAACTCTGACTTCATAGAGGGCAGTTCTGATGTTGGATTCCCATTGTCTGCAGTGCGAAATTTTCCAGTGTCACAGCTCCAGATGGTAATAGGGGTGAGAAGGATGTGTGTACTGAGGTTGACCAGGTGAAGGCTGGATGATGATGATGATGATTTATTGAATTTATATATAGTGGTACCTTGGTTTGCAACCATTTTGGATTGCAACCACATCAAACCCTGAAGTGTGTGTCCCTTTTTATTATTATTACAACCCATTTTGGGGGGATTGCAACCCATTTTTTGGGGGAGGCCCCATTGGCAAAAGCGCGCCTTGTGTTACAACCTGTTTTGTTTTACAACTGGACCTCCAGAACAGATTGTGGTTGTAAACCAAGGTATCACTGTACTGCCCCATTCCCAGAAGTCTCAGGGCGGTTCGATCTGAAGGACCCAACACTTTGCCACTCCTCCAACTCTTTCAAGCCAGCCCTGAAGCTGGTATAGCTCAGTCTCTTTTATTTACTTGGAGGGAAATGTTTTGTTCTTGAAACATAAGAAGTATGGAGGTGCCCAAGAGCATTTCCACCTTGCTGCAAGAATCTTTCAGAGCACTGGGTATGCTAGATGTACCACCTTCAATTCTCTCCCTTCCCTGCCCAAGACACATGGTCCTATGAAACAGGCAGTTGAAGAAACTGTTAGTTAATATTATGACAATATATATCACATGTCAGGCTATTAAGTTACCCAACTGATTGCTTTAGAAGGTAGTAAAGTGTAAGTAACAGTTCTATCTGGATCCATATATTATAAAGTATATAACGTCTGTTTCCTTGCAAGTTATATACACTTTATTTCCATGAACGGAACAGTGTTTCTAGAATGGGCCTTTCCTGCTTTCCTTTCCTACATTTACCCCCAAAATCGGATCTGGAAGGTTGGGGGATATATTGTATTTTGGGGAGGGGGCTGCAGATGAAGGGGAGAGCAGTTGGAAATGGTCGTCTCTCTTATATGTACTGAAGAGCAACTTTGGATCTGGAAGCACAATGTTAGCCATGCTTACTCAGAAGTAAGTCCTGTTAAAGTCAGTGGGACTTACTTCCAAGAATGTGGGGTTAGGATTGCAGCTCAAGCCCTTGTCATTAGAGGGAAAAGACTTGATCTCAATCATAGCTTATGTTGAAAGCTAAGAATCAAGAGGAGTCATGGATTTTTGCTCCAGAAAAACGGCATTTGTAAGATTTTCTGAAAAAAACTACTGGTTTTTTTATGCCAAGTTTCACCTAATATTGTGTGAAGCATTGCAGATGACTTGTGGAAATCTCAGAGAAATGTTTTTGAACTAATTATTTTTAGTTCTCATGGTGCATGATAAAAACAAAGCAGTTGTGGTCCAAATGATACTAAAATATCATCCTTAAAGGGTGGTGAGCACTTTGGTTTGAAAGTCACTAACAGACCATTCTTTGCTAGACATGCGACCGAATCAAACTGTCAGCAAGTGGGACAAAGCGACGTGTGTTCATCATTGAAACTATGGGCGGCTATTGCGGCTACTTGGCAAATATGGGTGCCCTCGCTGCAGGAGCTGATGCTGCATACATCTTTGAAGAGAAATTTGATATTCGAGAGCTCCAGGTATGCAGATCCTATATTTTACCTATTGGCTACCTCGGGCTCCATTGGGAGGAAGGGCAGAATGTGAACTGAACTCAGTAAGTAATAATATGTAAATTCAATGTCTGTGGAGCAGGTATATCAACAGATTTTTCACTGGCTAATGGCTCAACGCTGCACGTGAAAACTCTTCTCTCTTGACTAGAGTTGCATTAGGGGTGACATAAAGTAATGGGATTTCTATCTGGCAGGCCACCTTAAGGATGTGCACAAAGCAAAGGTTAGCAGTGGGCAAATTTACATTACTTGACTCACAGTCATAAATGATGCATTCTTTTTAGGCCAACGTGGAACATTTGACTGAAAAGATGAAAACCAGCATTCAACGTGGTTTGGTGCTGAGGTAAGCTGACTGCTCACTAAAGTGCACTGTAAAAGGAAGTTAATTTGTTGTTGGGATGGTACTTTGGATGGGGAGAGGAGAAGAATGGCAAATGTCACCACTGGAAAGTGCTGTAGTTCACTGACAGAGTGCAGGTTCAATCCCAGAGTGCATGATCTCAGAACAGCAGAGATCTCTGCCTGAACTCTTGGGAGAGCTCTTGCCAGTTATAGGAGACCAGACTGGAATAGTTGGACCAATAGTCTAGCCTAGTATAGGAGTAAGCATGGACCAATGTTACCAAATAGTATGGGAAACAACCTTACTAGAAAAATTAACCAATAAACTAAAACTGACATGGGGACAAATGGAAGAAGACGCCTTCACACCGGTATGGCTCCCTTTTATCACATACACAGCCCAACAAGACAACAACAAGAATCAGCATACCAACAGCATACGAATCAATATGGCTAACCTGATTTAAAAACACCTACCCGCCTCCTCACACATGTAAACAAAGATCACCACAGCCAATCACAAACAAGCAACCGCACCCTGGGCCAACCCCAAGTTCTCTCACCACCAAAGGAACACAAGCAAATAGCAAAGAGAACCTGCACAAACGACGCTGACACAAAACCCCACACATACATTAAGTAAAACAGAAACATTACCACCCGACCCCACCCCTACCCACCATGGCCCCTCTACCTCTTCCCCCCTTTTCTTCCCAATGTAACAGCAATGTCTCAACAAATGAAACTGACCTGTAGAAAATGTAGCTTGAAAAAAGAGACATTGCACATACTTTTGCAAACAAAAAAAATCTATATATATTGAGAGAGAGGGTTTAGCCTAGTATAGACAGAGCCAGCTCCACTTCCAAAAGGGGCACCTTTGAAAAGTTATGTTGGCTACCAAGTCAGTTCACCCACCCCCACCCCATACCCTGGTGAGCTTGTGGTGGTTGGCAGTGGCAGTGCAATAGCTCACCATGGGCAGTGGCAAAGTCCTTGCCATTTGAGATTTCACTCCAGGGCATAACAAGAAACTTCTGGAATGGCAGGCAGCTTCCAGCAGCCACACAAACTAAGAAAAGGCCAGACTGGGACTACAATTAGACCCAAACCAGCTCAGGTGTCAGTGCCATACGCCAACACTGTGCCTCATTAAAGGACAGTTACATATGCTCAGTCATTGTCTCTCTCCCTGTCCCCACATTGCAGCTGGACAGCTTTTTTTAAAAAAATTAATTTTGAAGGCGATAAGCTGTAGGGATTTGTACTGACAATTCCCTTCAGTCGTATTTGCACCACTATTATTGTTACTTGTTTGAGAGTCAAGTTTAGGGGCATGAAATTCCCTCTGGATTTTGTTTCGCTTGGTTTTGTTCTTTTAAAAAAAGCTCATGATGTTTGGGTCTGGTCCGTGCCTGGGTGGAAGACTTGGGTTCCATAACGAAAGAAAGGCAGGATATACGTGTAACTCAATAAATATAAGCCAACCACACTTATGCTTGTGTTGTACAGGAATGAAAATAGTAGCGAGAATTACACAACTGACTTCATTTACCAGCTCTATTCTGAAGAAGGGAAAGGAGTCTTTGACTGCAGAAAGAACGTACTGGGTCACATGCAGCAGGTAGGCATACCTTACAGATTCTCCAGGATGAAGCAGGAGGCTTAAAATGTTATTCTAGTGCTGCAGTTGTGAGTGCAGGAGCTGGTTTCATGTTTTCTCCTGGACTGGAAACCTCCCAGGACAAATGCTGCAGGGCACATGGCTTCCAGTACTTAATTTCTGCATCCATCACCTGGGACAAAATCTGCCATAGATGCAAATAGATGCCATAGATGCACATACATCTACATAGCTTGAAAGGGACCTTTTTGCCTACTTCAGTGTTGCAGATAGTATTACATAACAAATAGCTCCATTGGCAGAGTTGTTGTTGTTGTTGTTTAGTTGTTTAGTCGTGTCCGACTCTTCGTGACCCATGGACCAGAGCATGCCAGACACTCCTGTCTTCCACTGCCTCCCGCAGTTTGGTCAAACTCATGCTGGTAGTTTCGAGAACACTGTCCAACCATCTCATCCTCTGTCGCCCTCTTCTCCTTGTGCCCTCCATCTTTCCCAACACCAGGGTCTTTTCCAGGGAGTCTTCTCTTCCCATGAGGTGGCCAAAGTACTGGAGCCTCAGCTTCAGGATCTGTCCATCCAGTGAGCACTCAGGGCTGATTTCATTAAGAATGGATAGGTTTGATCTTCTTGCAGTCCATGGGACTCTCAAAAGTCTCCTCCAGCACCATAATTCAAAAGCATCAATTCTTTCGGCGATCAGCCTTCTTTATGGTCCAGCTCTCACTTCCATACATCACTACTGGGAAAACCGTAGCTTTAACTATACGGACCTTTGTTGGCAAGGTGATGTCTCTGCTTTTTAAGATGCTGATTGGCAAATAGCAACGTTGACAGAGCAGGAGACTCTTAATCTCAGAGTCATTGGTTCGAGCCCCATGGTGGGTGCAAGTTGCCTGCCTTGCAAGGGGGTTGGACTGAATTGACCTTTGTGGTCCCTTCCAACTCTACAATTCTCTACTTCTAAGTTTAATAGCATTTAACTAGTTTTAATACTAATTCATTGGTAACACCGAGGCATGAAGATATTAGCACTGGGACCACAGCCATTGAATTGAGGTCTCGCGGCTCTGTATGTCAGTACGACTTAAATTATAACTATCTGATGCTGCACAAAGAACTGTATGTAGAAGCAGTCATTTGTTTAGGATGCTGCCTTTATTCAGTGGAGACCAAGTTCACTGCAGGCGCAGGTAATCTTCCAACCTGGATCCCTAGTTGCTGTCCACGACTATGATCATGCGGCCATGCCTCAATTTCCATCTAAGTGCAAGGCAGGAAGTCTTGTAATTGCTGTGTAACTCCGAACAGAGTCCTAAAACTTCAACTCACTGTTAACGTTGAATTTCACAGGGTGGTGCTCCTTCGCCATTTGACAGAAACTTTGGGACAAAAATTTCAGCAAAAGCTGTACTTTGGCTCTCCAAGAAACTCAAAGAATGCTATCGAAGAGGTAAGGAAATGCTGATGGCATTAAAAAAATAAAAATTAATTAGTTTAATGTGTCAGCTGCTAACATCAATAGGAAAGTGCCAAACATGTGATACTGAGTCTGTGAGGCACAGCTGTTTCTTCTTTCGTATTTTATCACATCTATGAAAAAAGGCTTAGCTGCCCTGTTTTATTTTTCCTTAGCTTGCTGGAAATATTGAAGCCAGGGACCAGTGAATTGTCTATTTCCAGTAATGGCACCTCATTTGTACAGTGCTCTTCCAGTTTGAAGACTAGAGTCTTGAATCACTGTTGGCCTTTCAAAAGCAGGCTGTGTTTTGATGTAGTTTTACAGGGGAAAGTATCTAATCCTTCTTGCTTACATTTTTTTTCTTGACTTCAAAAAGATTTCATAGTTTATACTGCTTGTAAACTGCTTTGCAGGCCCACTGCAGGGTAGAAAGACAGTATAAATATATTAAAATGTAATATAGCAAACATTTACAAGCGGCTGTTAATATTTCTTAACCAAGTAGGCCAGCTCCCTTTCTTCTTTTGAAAAGGCATGTTTAGGAACAAGGTTGTTTGCATTCTCAAGAATATTTGAGGCTGATAATTCAGAAAACTTAATCCACAATTCTTTCTTTACAGGGGCTAAAGTATCCATGCATGTTAGGTATACCTCATGGTATTCTACATATCAAGCCACGTTCAAGTGGTTGCAACAGAACTAAGTAAAAACCCGTCAGTTACTAAGGAATCCTTTCACTTATCTGACTTCTAATTTTCTGAGCAAAACTAAGTCTTGACAAGCTTACTCAGGGTGTAAGATCCACCAAATTCTAATGGTACATTGTTTGAGTAAACCTGCGTAGGATAAGGCTTCAGATTTCTTAGAATATTAGGCAAATTACCAAATCTTGCCATGATTTGGTCATGTTGATTGATATTTTACTTCAGGGTAGTCACCTTGGTGCTGTCCAGTGTTTTAGACTACAGCTTCCATCATTTCTGGCTGCTTAAACTGATGGGCATTATAATTCAAAACATCTGAAAGGCACCATGTTGGCTATCCCAGCTCTACTTTTTTTGATTATGACCGACTCCTCAAACTGTGCTAATATGTGTGAGTAATATCAGAATTCCAACCCCACCCCCCCAAGACTTAAAAGTTCCTGACTATAATTTGTAAAAACATAGGAATGCACCGTGTGAGTTACATATATTCTTCCTTTCTTGTTTTGTTTTCTTGGTTGCTGCACGGATCACAGATGAAGGTAACACACTTCATTCTTTTGCAATTTTATCAGGTTTGAGGAACAGTTCCTACTGTAATGATGAACAATTTCTAACAAAAATTAACCATGGCCAGTGACACCAGTTATTCATCCATTCTCTTTCACTCTAATTACCAGTTTCAGTCCCTATTTGTTGTTCTTCACTGTAATATTTCAGTTAACCAAATTCAATTAAAAACCCTATGTGGAATTCTTTAACATTTCATTCCCCCCCCCCCGTACACTATTTCCGTATGTTACTCTTTGTATAGCTAAAACAAGGAAATGTATGGTTTTTTTCTTCAAAGGAAGGGTATTTGCCAACACTGAGGACAGTGTTTGCCTCCTGGGAATGCGCCGGAGGAACCTTATTTTCCAGCCTGTGGTTCAACTGAAGGATGAAACAGACTTTGTGTAAGTAAAGACAGTGCGGGGGAAAACACCGGTGTCCACACGAAGATTAGCATTAAGAATTGGTATCTCTTTGGGGACAAACGGTAGACTCTAGTTCAACTTCAGACTTGAAGTGCCTCCCCCCCCAAAAAAAAACCCTCCTGGGATTATTGAAAGGAGAATTTCTCTTTTACAAGGACCTGGCAGCGCTGAACCAGACACAATCTTTTTTCACCCCCTTTTTAATCTTTTAATAGCAAATGCTTCCAATGTACTGTTGCTGTTGTGGGTGGTGCCCAGCTATTGGGTAGCATGGCAGCTGCTGAATTTTTCAAAATTCTCTTAATCCCTGCATCATCTCTACTGGGCCTTTTGCCCAGCCAAGCTAGGTGCCAAGTCTGAAGCTTGGATTTTAAGAGAAGCAACATGCCCCAGCGGAAGAGCATAAACTTTGCATGTAACATTTTGCTTCTGCGGTATTATTTAGTGGCATCTGTAAAGACCTCAGCCTGAGCCGTTTAAAACCAGCAAATTAGAATCCTTGTTTTAATGGAGGAAGGGGAGTGTGTTTCCATGATCTAATGGCTCTCCTATTGCATCGCTTGTGCAAATAGGCAGCTACTTTATCTGCTGGGCACAAGTTGACATGACAGCATGTCACTAGCACTAACTCTCCATATAAACCATCTATTTATATGAGCAGAGTGACAAGACCCTATTGCAAAGTTCCTGTGTCTTGTTTCAAGTTGATCAGCATCCTCAGTTGGTGTTCTTAAAGCCTGCCTATAAGCTTAAATGAGTTCTAAAAGCATTTCCCCTCTTTCTTGCTAAACAGGCACCGAATTCCCCGCGAACAGTGGTGGCTGAAGTTACGGCCTCTGATGAAAATTCTGGCCAAATACAAGACCAGCTACGATGTGTCAGATTCGGGCCAGTTGGAGCATGTGCTCAGACCAAAACAGGCGGAAGCGTGAGCCGATGGGTCCAAGGTGTCCTACTGTTAAAAGGTTGCAATAGCTCTCCATTGTGTGTCAACGATGCTTTAGAATACTTGTTGCAGCTTTGTTTTGTAACATCTAAGTTATTGTACCAGCACTTTATGTGGAAAAACAAAAAGCCACCATCACAGACACTCTCTACCTGGTATTGTCTTAGGCTTCTTAAAAAGACACCACACAAAACACCCTAGAGCCTAACTTAACAACAACAAAAACCCAACTTACCAATGTGTTCCTTACCAATAACCTGTGCAAAAATGGTTCTATGCACTCCGTGTGATGCTATTCATCTCTTGCACTTTTACCAGATAGTGTTTACACTTAAAGAGTATGTTACAGAGGCTTAGTTTTGTGTCAAACTAAAAAGGAAACTTATATATGTCCCCCAACAGAATAAAATACTATATTAAAAGTAAGCTCTGGAGTAATTTGTTCTGTACAACCTGGGACGAGCTTGCTTCATCCTACCCACTGGCTAGAGCATCTCAGGGCTAGCCCATGTTATTGGTACAACTTTACCAGCCCTAGCTAATGTGACCAATGGTCAGAGGTGATAGGAGCTGTAGTGTGGCAACATCTGGAAGGTGCCACGTTGGCTAACCTGCACTAGCTGAACATGCTCTTAAAAGGAAAAAAGGATTGGATTTCAAGGCCTACAAATACAAGGCAATTTCTTGCTTGTGTAGCAAGTTGTTTATGTAGTGCAACCAACTTCAGTCCAGCTGCTTAGGTATCTAAGGAGCAAGACTAAAAGTAGCAATTTAGCAAATGCAAGATTATGCTTTTTCTCTGCTGTAATTGCAAAGAGAGACCCCAGCTTCGAAACTAATGTTTCCCACCACCCCTGCAGTGGCTTGGATTCCAAAGCAGATGTAAAGATAGCTTGTTAGATCTGCTCTGGAAGACAAGTGACTTCTCCCCATGCTTAGAGCCCTCAATCAGGGGTGGAGTTAGCAGAGCAGCCACATGGTACCCAAGTAGGCTGGGGCCAAGTAATAAGACAGCTGGAATGCATCCTCATGCGTAAAATCACCACCTGCTTGAGTTGCATATATATTAAGATGGTAGGAGCAACCCTGTATTTAAAATTCCCAGTGTTGACATGAGTGCTTCTGCCAGTACATCCTTTACTACCTAAAACACCAGGGAAGAAAGGAGTAACCTCTTGCCAACCCCATCACTAAACAAAACAGGGCAGGCATAGACTTGCCTTCTGCTGTGTTGTCTCTAAAGATAAGCTACCTGATGCGGGAATAAGAAGTCCCATGACAAGATACTAAGCAGAACAACTCATCAGAGGCTGGAAATATTTAATGGCACAAGGTTGAGACACACAATATTCAAATAAGAGTACTGAAGATGGTCAATGACAGTAATCTTAAAAAAAAGAGGAAACCCTAACTCTATTAGACATGATTTAAAGAAAACAGAAAACTTAATTTTGTGCTTCTACAAAGTGCTAGGTACCATCTAGTTAAATTTAATCATGATCAGCTAGGCAGAACCAACAGTAGTTCCGTTGGGAAATTAGTCACAGTTATTGAGCTAGTTTGGGACCATAATCCAGAGCTTCAGCTTGGCAAATAGTGAAAGACTGACAGAGGGCAAAATCCTGCTTGAGAAGTAAGCACCACTGTGGAGTCAAGCTCTTTAAGATGACACAAATGTAGTGCTGACAGCACTGCTATAGAGGAGGAGGACCCCAAGTTATTTTGGTATCTGTCACACACGATTGCATCTAATCTGAGCCAGCAGCAAATATCATCGTATAACCCACGAAGGGTCTTTGGCAGTGTGTGGGTTTTCTGGGCCAAGAATAGCCAGTCCTTTTGTTCTCTTCCCAGCGGCAAGATATCTGAAAGTCAACAAAGCATGCACCATTAGTCTACCGTTCATTTGCAATTGTCTGTTCAGCATATAAGTGTAGGGAATATTAGGAGTCTCCAATTCTCAGGACTCAATGGGCAAAAGTGATGCTTTCGTTTTAAACTGTACTGGGATCATTATTGATAAAGGGCAATTCAGAAACTGAACAGCACGTCATTCTGAAAAACGTTTTGATTTTAGACAGCATCAAAGTCTCTGGAGCTCCTTTCACTTGATGCTGGAGGGTTGTTCAAGATGGAGAAGTAGAGCATATTTGTATGTACGCATTGCTCAGTCTGCAATTCATGCTTGGCTTGCTTATGAGTTATTCTAGGGCTTCACCACAGTCCCAATGACACCTTAGCATACTGCCATCCAACTAGCTAGATTTGATTCACATATCTAGGTTCTGTGTAAGTTTTACACATCCAACTGTTTTGTCCCACCATCCCATTCAATAGCCCCATACCACAGGAAAACCACAATCCTGAAAATTAAAGGGCTGTGTGGCAAACATCAGTTCCCTCCACTCCCCTTTTGGGTTTCGGAAAGCTATCTGAGAATTCTCACACTTCTCGGTCAGGCACACAAACTCACTTGTTGGCTGCTTCTATGAGGTTATCTTTGGAGACTGCAAAAAGATGCTCTCTGTGCCTCTGCTTCATCTCATCGGAGATCCCGTACAAAAAGGTATTCATCCCTACAAAGAAGAATTCACAAACGTTAAGAAAACTAACTTGATTCTTAAGAGTGAAAGCAGCAGGTGGCAAACCACACCTCAATCCTGCAGCTCCTACTTTTAGACAGATCTGTTTCATAACGCACTGAGATCACTCTCAATTCTTCTGGAATGGCATATGTAGCCAAGAATTATGCAACAAATTTTAGATAATTTCCCCATGTTGGAAATGCCTGATAATGTCAAACTCTTTTTGGCTGCAATTTAGACATATGAAACTGGGTCCGCCCCCCCGCCCCCACTCAAAAGCATCAAAGATAACTAAAATATGTGCAAAATCATATTTTGGCTTTCAGACTGATGGCTATTCGCTCTACCCATTTGGCTCAATCCCGAGCTGAGAAGTCAAAATACCTTTATCCGATGGTGCTTGGGGGGCATCCACAGATGCAAACATGGCAAGCTTGGCTTCGTCAATGTCTTGCTGCGTGAATTTTCCTGCCTTGGCCCATTCGGCGGCCTTTTCAAAAGTAGACAAGGTACCCATTGAATTTGGATCCCTAAAAATGCACGGAAGGCACAGGTAAGTTTATACAGCCAGGTTTTTTTACAGAGAAATGACACCACAAAGCGACTTGCCCTTGTTCAAGTGGTTGCTTTTTCTAGCTTTGCCTCACACTGTGATCACAGATAGATGAAAACCCAACTGTTAAAAAGCAGTGTTGACTTCTGAAGGGTATTTCTGTCCCAATGACATCGCATTGAGCAGGTTCTTACAACAAATAAATCTGTTGGGTTCACTGAACTTAGAAAGCTTGAAATCATAGGAACATAGGAATGTGTTTCAAACTGAAATAGACCTTTGGCCAATCTAGCTCCATATTGTCTACACGGACTGGCAGCAACTCTCCAGGGTTTCAAATGGGGGCCTTTCCCATCCCTACCTGGAGATGCCGGGGATTGAACCTGGGACGTTCTGCATGCAAAGCAGATGCTCTAGCGTTGAGCTACAGCCTTCCCCTGCCACTGACCTCAGGACCGGATCCATATATTCTGTACATCCCAACACTTATGAGCCACACAGTGCTGGCATTCAGTTCAGCACTGCAAAAGTGGAAAGCAATTACGCAGCTTTCCCACCACTGACGTGTTCGTGCTTTTTACATTATGGGATTTCCTCGCAATTTAAAAGCACTGATCTGAGTGCTCTGGGGCAGATGGCAATAATCTACTTTCCCTTTACCACTCAATGACTTGTACAATTCCAGTTCCTGAATGCATTTTATTTGGCAGAGAATGCTGGTTTACAAAAAAAACAACAACCCCAAAACCAAGAACAGTCAAAGGAAGACATTGTGGTTCTACTCAGTCAACTTGTTACCTATAGGAGTAGAAACTGAATATCCCATTACTGGCAAGTTGGGCACCACCTCCATATGCACCTCCTTTCTCTCTAATTTCCGTATGTAGAAATTTAGCCGTCATTAGACGGGCGAGGATGCGAAGGCTGAAAAAAGAGAGAGATCGTTAGTGAACAAGAGATTCCTACATTGCAGGGGGTTGAGGCTAGATGAATCTTCCAATTCTTCAACTCTGATTAAGATGCTTTCTCCCTGGCCCTTCCTTTTTTCCTCACCATCATCATCATCATTAGAAGTCTGCATGAACAAATGTACCTAATCAGCAAAATTTCAGACTCAGTAAGATTTCATAACTTGTCTCCCCACAGAAGTCAAGATCTCTGATCTCCACATTTCCATACCACATTTTTTCTCCTTTTTAAAAGCACAAGACTTATGTGTGTAAGGGAATGTGCTTCTCCAAGTGGAAGTTTTAATGCACTTGCTAGATCATGGTGCCCTCTAGCTGCTGCTAAGACACACAACTCCAGTTAGCAAGGCCAGGTAAGGATGATAGGAATAGTAGCAGTGGCGACCCCTGTCCTAGGCATCCCTTGGGGAGAGCGAACGGGGGCTCCGCGGGCAGAATCAGTGCCAGCTACCTGGTTCCTTCTTGTTGCTCCAAAGCAGCACCTCCACCTAATGAGTGCCAGGAGAGCACAGGTGTCATTAGCTCAGAAGTGGTCCCCTATCAGCTGCTGTTACCTTGGCAGCAATGCCTCCTGAAGACACACATGGGAAGCAGTGTTGCTGAAGCCACACCCCCAAGCAAAGCTTGTGAGCCAAACCCACCTGTGCCCCACAGATGCTCTCCTGAGCTGAGAGGAAGGAAGCAACACAGAGCGAACAGGCAAGTGGGGGAAAGAAAGCCTGATTTTGTGAGCTGTGGGTCACCCTGCCTGTGAGTCCAGACATAAACGCACCACCTCTAACTCAGAATACATCCCAGTGTTTTGAAAGCAAACGTCTTCCCAAGAGCACCGTAGGTTATTTCTGAATGCAGTTCTCAACACAGCCGCAACTGGAGATTTCTTTTATTCAACTCACGCACCATTTCCAAATCTGTTTGGCATCACTTCCCATCATCCTACCTTGCGTGGTCCGGGGCTGTAAAGGGAACTGTCCGAACGCAGGCGCCAACGTAATTGACAGGGAAGGGCAGAAGGAAATGAGTCTTCATCTGGCATGGCTGGAAAGTGGGATCCTGGAGGAAAAGTCACATTGTGTTTCATTTAGATCACCTCTGGCAGAGAGTGTGTAGAGAGAACGCGGGCACTCAATTTTAGGTGACCGCCTCTTCTTACCCATTCAAGAGCATCAAAAGGAGTCCAGAAAGGTTAATAGTCAATTCTGCATTTGGTTACTTGGAGAGAGAAGGAAGGAGGAAAATGAGATCGCAGAGTCTCAATGTGATTGCTTGGAGGGCTCAGAACAGCCAACAGCAAGGGAGAAGAGGGAAAGCATTTTAAGAATTTGATGCCCCTTATTATTGTTTTTTAAAGGCAGTAGTTGTCAAAGGCAAGGAACAGCTCAGCACAGCCCCACATTTGAAGGGGGCACAGTTTGCAAAGGGGATGTGCATTTCCCAGGCGTACAACAGAATACACTTTCACTTGACATGTAACTAACTCTCTTCTCCCTCCAACCAGTTTGTGGGGCAAAAATTGCACCCTAGATGCACCTGCCATTGTTGATTTTACATAGAAGGAGGTCTACAACGAAGTCTTTCTTGGGTAGGGACAGAAAAGTTACGGCTCCAAGAATCTGCTAGACTCCAACTCCCATCAACCCTGACCACTGGGCTATGCAGACAGGGGCTGATGGGAGTTGGAGACCAACAACAATAGGGCACAGGATTGCCATTTTTGTTCTAAGACATTTTTCCTGTGCAGGTGACAAACAACATCCTCGATTGCCAGCCACTTATCACTGACCGTTCTTCTCATAAATGAAGAAAGCACTCAAACAAAACAAAACAAAACAAAACAAAACAACTCTAAGAAATCTTGATTTTTGCCACTGGGGTGGTTTTTTCATTTCTGTCCAGCCAGTATGGAGAAATATTTCTAAAAGAAGAACCAACTCAGGGAAGCAGAATTGGGTGCCACCAGCACACAATTGTTTTTTTGGGATGGGGAACATTTTACTTCCCCAAGCTTCTCCCCGATTTTAGCTTCCTGCTAAGGCTTCAGGTTCCCCCAAAAAGTGACCATAAAGGAACACATTAATCTTCAGAGCAGTAAGGCTCAATTTGGGGAGTAGTGACAAATACTGGCAACTCCGACCTAAGGCAAATGAGCTAAGACTCACCGTAATGAGCTTCCTGGTGATCTGGGAGCAAGCAAGTGCCTCACTGCCATCAGTTTTGGGGTCTGAAGGTTTCTACAAAGAGAAAACGTGGTTGAAACAACAGAGATCCGATTGGTTTCTCCCAAGTAACCAGCACAGCTTCCCCAAGCATTTCCTTTCTGCTGTGTCCAATATTTTGCTGCTGATCACACTAAGGGTTGCATTCAAAACATGTCCTGCAGGCAGTGCTAATGTTGGGGTACCCTGTGAGGATTACAATGTAAGACAGGGGTGGGAAGCCTCCGGGTCAGGGGCCAAATGTGGCCCTCCGTGTCTTTCTATCTGGCTCTCCAAAAAACCCCTCTCCCCAGGCTGAATCCCTCTAGGGCATCTGCTTTGAGCCCCCAGTGTTTCTGCCTAACATATACTGTAATAATGCATGGAGAATGGGGATATGGGTGTGTACAGGAACTTGGGATTTGGGGCCAAAATGCAGCCTATTGCACAAAGCTAATGCTTTTGATGCTTTTGAATTATGGTGCTGGAGGAGACTCTTGAGAGTCCCATGGACTGCAAGAAGATCAAACGCATCCATTCTGAAGGAAAACAGCCCTGAGTGCTCACTGGAAGGACAGATCCTGAAGCTGAGGCTCCAATACTTTGGCCACCTCATGAGAAGAGAAGACTCCCTGTAAAAGACCCTGATGTTGGGAAAGATGGAGGGCACAAGGAGAAGGGGACGACAGAGGACGAGATGGTTGGACAGTGTTCTCGAAGCTACCAGCATGAGTTTGACCATACTGCAGGAGGCAGTGGAAGACAGGAGTGCCTGGCGTGCTCTGGTCCATGGGGTCACGAAGAGTAGGACAGGACTAAACGACTAAACAACAACAACAAAAGGGTCACAGCCATTGCTCTGCCCACACTCAACTCTGGCATGTGGCCCCCAGAAGGTTCTCTATAAAGGAATGCAGCTCCCAGGCTGAAACAGGCTCCCACCTAGGCAATGAGAACAGCCAAAGCAGAAGTGACATGGGCTATCAGAAGTGACACCCCCCCAGCCTTCCATCCCTCCTCTGGCTTTAAAAAACTGCTGCAGGGGGCTTCATACATTATTGGAGCTCTGTAGGACATTTTCCCTGATCTAAATCCCCATCCCACTCCCAGAAGCTATCTGGCCCACTGAGGAGAAATACTGTCAGACAAAAGCAGCAATGAAAAAGCCAGCTGCAGGTGGCTGGAATGCAAAACAGGATGTTGATGTCTGGAACTGTACTAGTGGGAAAAGGGGGCAGTCTATTCTCTGTACTGAGCACCGGATGTTAGCTCAGAGTGTCATCTGACCTGTACTGGAAGTACAGGGGCGGAGTTGTGACTCTACAGCCGGAGTCTGGAGAGTGCAGACACGTTTCTCTGTACTGCTGAAGGACAGGAATAAAAACATGTAAATAGCCTCCTGTCTGTCTCTTTTCCCCTCCCTGGGGGAATGCAGGGAGGGAGGAGGAGGAGGGTGTGTTCTTCTCACGTCTGAGGAGAATCGCCGATTTATGGCCCTGCCTGTATCCTGCCGGGAGACGCAGACGGGAAGGTCAACAAGTATTTCAGCCGATTGCCTGGAGTGAGGCCAGTTACCTCTGACTGCGTGCTGAGAAAACTGACAAATACAAGCACTGTTGGGGTATCTCCCTCCATGGAGCTAACAGCATCTTTGGAGGGAAGCAGTCTATGTCTTCTCTCCCTCTCAATACTCCTCAAATTCTATTGCACAGATCAAATTTGGACACCATCAGCAACACGTAGAATTCAGCTGTAGTATCAATGAACCAAAAGGCACTGCCCCTTCTCATCTCAGCCTCAGCTCCCTCTGGAAGGGATGGAAGAATAGTACTTGAAGCATGCTAACATTTGTAGGAACCACAGCAGGAAGGAAACATGAGAGAGCAGGGGGAGGTGCTCTTGACAGCCTGTGTTGCAGTATTTGTATTTCCACAAGCTACAGAAAAATGCACCGGATATGTAGTCAATTCTGCCTCTCACTTGCATGAGAACTGGAAAGTCACCTGCAACGCAAACGCTTTCTCTGCTAATCCTGTTTTACCTCAATCACATGGGGGCGGACGGGCTTGCGTTCCTTTTTACTCCGGGCGATGCCCTTTATGAACCGTTCGACAGCTTTCGCAGCGTGTGGCATCTGCTGAGGGGTGGCGTTCACTGAACATCTAGGCAGAAATAAAATTACATCTAGTCGCATGCACAAACACACCGTCTGCGAGGAACAAACTGTGCTTTTACACCTCCCCAATTTTCCGAGTCGAGTTCTGTTTAGCCATCAAATATCACTTGCTTAAAAAAATGCTGGGTGGACTTTAATTCTGGTCTCTGAGTGCTCTGCGTGGCGAGGGCAGTATGCAGCCAGGCTTCCCTCCGACTCTGAAGCTGAAGAGGCTCAGCAGGGAGGTTTCAGAGGTCCTGGCATCAGCGCTGCAACTTCCCCAGCTACAAAGCTGGGAGATTATTTATTTACTTTATAGCCCACCTTTTTCGCTCCAAGGTGGTGTACATGGTTCTTCCTCAATCGCCATGCCCTGCCCTGCAAGGTAGGGTCAATCCTAGGGGCAGTGACTGGCCCAGGGTCACCCAGTGAGCTTCACTGGTCAAGCAGGGATTTGAACCCTGGTCGCCCAAGTCCCAGTCCAACACTCTAATTGCTACATTATGAAACTCCCCTCATTGCAATGCCTTCCCAAGCTAGGTCAATGCACTTGATGCTGCCTAAAATCAGAAGCTGTGTTCAAACTGCGGTAAGCCAAGCAATCACACTCCCTTCTTCTCCCTGCTGGTAAGAGGGATGGAGACCAGAATTCTTGCTTTGAGCAGCCAAGAGTTGTGGACTCCCAAGGCCGCCGTCTTGAGAAGTAGTATGTTATTTGCCAGATGCATTTATACAGAACCTTCCTGGCCAAGGAACTCAAGGCAGTTCAGTTTTAAAATACTACGAACAAGCAAATAGTGAAACACAGAATAACAGTGTTCTCTCGGGTCAATGGAAAGAGGGTGCTCAATAATTCTCCTTTGTTGCTGATGGTTGCATCGGCAACAGATTTCATGTACTCCCCCCCCCTCCTGCAGACCAACGAGCAGTGTTTTCAAACTATGTAAAACTGTAATTTACTTTCAAAAAAATCCTTATTTAATGCTTTCGTTTGGCACTAGAGTTTCGGATGCTTGAATTCCTGGATAATGCTCAAGAAGGCAGACTAATGCTCTCTTAAATGCTCACTGCCTGCTAACTGAATGCTCTGTGGAGTACCTGTCTTTCACATGGTTGTATACATGCAAGATTCACCATTACGAGGTATGGGGGGGAAGTCAGCAAAGGACTTAGAAATCCACTCGGGACTAGCTTAGGGTCGCATCAGGTGAACATTAACAGAGCCTCACCGCATGTTGTCACTGTTTAAGAGGTATTTCTTGATGCGTGGCAATTTCCGCAGCACTGGCTTAATGTCGGACATTTCTGCAATCCTCTTCATCAATCTCACCTGAACGGGATTGGGGCAGCAGGGAGGAGAGAGGGAATGAATAGTAAAGCAAAAGCAATGAAACCCACCAAGCAGACCTGAGACCTTAAAATATGTGACTATAAACCACCCCACAAATCTTCCCCACATATGGCTGCTGGGAGTTTTCCCCTTGTTTCAACGTGCTTCTCTAGAAACCTCAGGCAAGAACCCCAGTCAGAACTGAGACAGCGGTGTACAGGCTACTTGAGAGATTGCTTCAATTTCTGTGGAGTTGCTGCTGTTAGGCAGAGCACATAGCACTGGGCTGGCTAGACAAATCAGACACCTTCATCTAAGCCAGTTCTCCTCTTCCAGAATGATGGAAGCATTCTCCTTTCGGCTGTCCCCTTACCTGCTCCATGCCGTTAAACATTTCCTGCAGCTCTCCGGCTGGCGTCAGGGTTCTGCTGGCTCTAATCGAGGCGTACATGTGCCCAGAATCGGGAATCCCATTCGAGAGCTCTTGAGCCGTCATCTTGACTAGAACCTTGAAGTGTTCCTCATCTTCAAAGTGAGGGCTGCAGGAAGTGGAGAGAGGAAGCAGAAAGGCATCAGTTTGGGGGTGGGGGCGGAATCACGGCAGAAAAGCATTGAAAGGGCTTAGAAGCTGCCATCGCTGAAGACCAACTTCTTCCAAGTATAATCACCAAGAGTTGGGCAAAAAACTTCCAGCTATTACCACCAGCCCTGGTTGTTCTGCTGGAAGGTCTAGAGTGCTTTTCAGAGATGCTCTCAGCAGCTAGCTGCTTAGTTTTTAGGGCAATTTCTTCTCCTGAGCATTCAAGTGGCCTGGCTACGGTGTTCTGCACCAGCCACGGCTTCTAGATTAGATATACAGTTGTACCTTGGGTTAAGAACTTCATTCTGGAGGTCCGTTCTTAACCTGAAACTGTTCTTAACCCGAGGTACCACTTTAGCTAATGGGACTTCCTGCTGCTGCTGCGCAGCCGCCACACGATTTCTGTTCTCATCCTGAAGCAAAGTTCTTAACCCAAGGTACTACTTCTGGGTTAGTGGACTCTGTAAGCTGAAGTGACTGTAACCTGAGGTACCACTGTAAAGGCAGCCTATTTCTGGGCTCAGATAACCCAGCAAGGTACGTTTGAATCAAAAGCTTCTCAAGTACTCCATCCACCTGATGTGACTCCCACACAAGGAGAGCACTGCTGGATCAGGCCCACAGCCCATCTAGTCCAGCATCCGGTTTGCAAACCAACGCCCTGTGGGAGGTACACAAACAGGGACGGAGCATGACAGCACTCATTCCCAGACACTGGTAATCGGGGGGGGGGGGGGGAATACTGCCTCCAACAGGGGCGGCAATTTGTTCACCCAAGTTTGTTCACATCATGCTGAACGATGGTTGTGCATGACATCTTTAAGTGCTTGTGGACTGGGCTCATAGTTTGTTGGCAGAGTACATGCCTTGGATGTGAGAAACTCCAGTTTAAGTCTGTTAAAGGAGAGGATCTCAGGCATTCAGGGAAACTGCTTTTCAGCCTGAGACTCACAAGAAGGACTGCCAGTCACAGGAGACAACAGGCTGCCCCATGGACCAATGGTCTGCTTCAGTAGAATGAACCTTCTTATATTCACGGAGAATGAACCTTCTTATATTCTCATGGAGAACCAGAGTTGGAAGGGACCACAAAGGTCCTCCAACCCCCTGCACTTTAGGAACCTTTTGCTCAATGTGGGGCTCAAATCCATGACCCTGAGATTAAGAGTCTTAGGCTCTACTAACAGAGCTATATTCTTTCTTTTTTAAAAGCAAGTTACCTTGTTATGAATTGAACAAACAAAACAAATAAACAAAACCCATGCTTAATCCTGTGCACATTTAGCTATGCACTTATTTCATTTTCAGGGTGATATGAAATGAATGGCCACATTTTGGAGAAGTTATTCTATTTTCTAGTATCTCCAAGCTTTGTGACATGTATCAAAAGCAAGCCATTTAGCTCTTTTAGCAGGAAAGCACACAACTGCAAATACACACACACACACACACACAGAGAGAGAGAGAGAGAGAGAGAGAGAGAGAGAGAGAGAGAACCTGTTGAATATTTCACTCCAGATGTGCATCATGGCAGGCAGATTTCGATCCAGGCAGAGAGAAGAAAAGAGCACACCCTAAAGGAGACATTTAACAAGAAAACTCAGATCAGTAGACAAGCCGGTAAAGGTAAAGGTACCCCTGCCCGTACAGGCCAGTCTTGCCAGACTCTAGGGTTGTGCGCTCATCTCACTCTATAGGCCGGGAGCCAGCGCTGTCCGCAGACACCTCCGGGTCACGTGGCCAGCGTGACAAGCTGCATCTGGCGAGCCAGCGCAGCACACGGAACGCCGTTTACCTTCCCGCTGGTAAGTGGTCTCTATTTATCTACTTGCACCCGGGGGTGCTTTCGAACAGCTAGGTTGGCAGGCGCTGGGACCGAACGACGGGAGCGCACCCCGCAGCGGGGATTCGAACCACCGACCGTGCAATCGGTAAGTCCTAGGCACTGAGGTTTTACCCACAGTGCCACCCGCGTCCCTAGACAAGCCAGTAAGAGATCCTCAAATAATTACTTAAGGAATAACAGCTATCTGCTCAGTTGTGATTCCCAGACAGTTATTTAGTGGGGATGGTGCCTTAGAAATAGGAAGCAATTCAGCAACACTGCCAGTCATTAATTAGGTTTGCATCTCATCTGCAGCAAGGGAGGCACTCGCATCTCTAGCCAACACAGCCCCAACATGAAAGAGCACCAGGGCCACGTGACACCTGACCTGGAGACTGACTTACCTGCTCATACACGTCCAAGTGGGAGTCATCCACAGTGATATGAGGGCAGACAGAAAGGCCCCCTGTTTTCAGATCTATCTCTTGAGCCTGTTCTCTGTAACTGAGAGCGCCACAGCCCATTCTGCAAGAAGGAGAGAGCATGTAGGGTGTGGACAGCAGGCCAAGCAAAAGCCTGAAGCATTTAATTATCTTCACTCCTGGCATTTATTTTGCACATGTTGGAAGAAGGGTTTTGGAAGCTGAGCCCTAAGAGGAATGGTAGAAAGAGCTGGGAAGGAGTAGCCTGGGGGATGGAAGACCTGAAGATTTAGGCAAAAGCCCAATGGCAGCATTAGAGGAGGACATGCCAGATGTCCTCTTAAAACCTGCTGGCCCCAAACAGCAGCCAACAGGAAGAGGGACTGCTGGAGCTTAGAAGGTCCCTGCAGCTTCTACGAGTAGCATAGGAGATTTGGGGGCAGCAACACTAAATCTTAGCAGCCAAGAAGAAATTATACCCAGCTCTGCGCAATCCCAGGAATGTAGCTCAGCAACCAAGTCTAGACAGCAACACCTTTAGGGTTGTTATTTCTGTTTCTGGAAGTTGCCTGTTGTTGAAGTAATCATGTTGCATTTTTAGTATTGAAATGCAGTTTTTTGGTATGTTATTATATTTCTGCTTCGCTGCTATTATGAAATTGCTACGTTGTTTTGAAATTGTTACTGTGTTCTTGTTTCGCTATGTTATTATGAGACTGTGGTGTTTTGCTTGAGATGTTTCTTTGTTGCAAGCCACTTTGAGCATGCAATAAAATGAATGAATGAATGAATGAAAGGTTCCAAGGTTCAATCCCTGGGCATCTCCAGGCAGACTTGGGAGAGACCACTGCCAGTCAGTGTAAGGGAGGGTTGGCAAAATCACTGGCCCTCCAGATGTGGCTTGACTGCTGCTTCCATCACCCCTGGCAGACGGCTGCAGCTGATAGCGGCTACACCTGGAAGGCTGCAGGTCAGCCACCCGAAATGGTACAAGGCACCTTCCTTTAGAACTACAGGATCACAGAACTGTGGCGTTGGAAGTGACCCAAATGGTCATTTAGTCCAACCTCCTGCAATGCAGCTGTGCTCTTCTTCTCCCAAAAACTTTGTGCCCCAAGTCGCCAGCCCCAGTACCAGAGGGCCTGCCCCACAATTGCTCAGAGAACTGTTTAATAACTTTCTTGGCCAAGGATATACATATTTTGTTCAAGCTCATTACACTATAAAGATAGACTGTAATACAGGGATGCGACAACAGTGGCAAGAGTATTGCTGGCTCAGAAATGGAAGCAAGAAGAAATACCAACGAAAGAAGAATGGCAGACAAAATTAATGAACTATGCAGAATTGGATAAGATGACAGGAAGGATTCAAAACCTGTGGGACCAGAGATTTACAGAAGATTGGAATATACAAGTTATTTGAAGAGCAACTGTAATCAACAAATTACGCTAGTAAGACTACACTAAGTTTTATAAGGAGAAATATATGAAATATTGCAAAGAAGAGAGATATTAGTTATGAGATTTAAATATAATAGTGAAAATAAGAAATGCAAATTAAGTAAATAGATTTGAAAATTTTCAGATGTGATTGATAGAAGTCAACAAAATTGTATAAGATGTAAAAGTATGTTCAATTATTGTTGAAAATGATATGTTGAAAAACTAATCAAAAAATTATTTAAAAAGTAGACTATAATACCATTAAACAAGCAATATCCACAACATGCACCCCAATAGTCTCCCCGTAAAAAATAATTTGAATTTAGGTCAACTCATCAACCCCAAAAGAGGGGAGAGGGAAGAGATAGTGGAATAAACTGGAATGAAGCTTATTGCAGAGATAGCCCATGGGGTGCCCTGTGTATGTTCACGGAATCTTAGAATTGTACAGTTGGAAAGGTCCACGAGGGTCATCTAATTCAATCCCCTGCAATGCAGGAATCTTTTGCTCAACTTGGGCCAAAACTCGCAACCCTGAGATTAAGAGTCTCGTGCTCTACCAACTGAGCTATTCCAACCAAGCTGTTGTAGGACTATGCATCACATCAGCCCGAGAGAGTATGGTCGGTGGTCAGGACTGATGGGGAACTGGCAGTCCAACATCTGGAAGCACCACATAGGCTCTCTCTGGAATGAATCCCCAAAACACAAATAGAAAGCTCCTCCTTACTTGGTGATGACGTTGCAAAAAAGCGGGACGTAAGGCCGGAGCTCCTCCGGAAGTGTGTTCAGACTGGAAACCGCTCTGAAATACACCATGCCGTTTGTGGGCTGAGCGCAGTACTGGACCGGGACATCCTCAGCTACAGACAAACGAGAAGAACTCATCAATATATGGTGTCAGAATTGGAGACTGGAGGGAGCAGTGTTTCAGAAACAAGCCCAGCCTCCTTCGGAAATATAGAGCTCCGTACAATTCAAGCCCAAATCCTTCTCTTGGCTTATATAAAAGCTCAGGACCCACAAGCCCATTCCAAGCTGCCCCACCTCCCAGGTTCGATCCCTTACATCTCTAGGTAAGAGTTGGGAGAAACTCCTTTCTGAAACCCCAAAGAGCTGCTACCAGTCAGTGTTGAAAATACTGAACTAGATAGACTTGTGGTCTGACTCAGAAGGAGACAGTTTCCTCGGAAAACGTGGGAAATGGAATGGAGCACCCAGAAAAATGGACTGGCTGGCTGCAGCCCTGGACAGGAGCACTCACTGTGCAATGTTACGCAGGATCCTTTAAGACAGCTGCTAAAACCTCCCTGTCCCACCCCAGTCTATCTGGATGCAAAAATCATTTATGTATACAGTGGATGCTCGGGTTGAGAATGTGATCCATGCGGGAGGCAAGGTCGCAATCCGCAGCATTCACAAACTGCCGTGTCTGCGCATGTCGCAATTTGGTGCTTCTGCACATGCACAAAGCACGATTTAGCGCTTCTGCACATGTGCCAAAACCCGGAAGTAACCCGTTCCGGTACTTCCGGGTTTGGAGCGGTGCGCAACCCAAAATCACGCAACCTGAAGCGCCTGCAACCCGAGGATTGACTGTACATGACTTTAAATTGCAGTAATTTTATCTGTATGTTATTGATAATTATTTTACTGTCTCGAGACTTTTTGATTAGGCCATTTATAAAATTTACTATATCCAGCAAGCATTACGTTGCAGAGCCCTCTCATACTAAACTGACGGCTGCCTGCATTTCCATCTGGGAAGGAACCCAGAGTGGTGTCAACAGCCTGTACCTCTGAGAAAGAGCTGCTATTCCAACACAAGGCTAACTACGTTCACAGGCTCTACGTTTTTTGTTTCATAATGGAACATCAGCATTGAGTGACTCTGTCTTACCTGTAAGTGACGTCTCCAGCTCAGTAAACACAATCCTAGGCTCAATATCCAAGACCTTCAGAGCAGGGAGGCAAGATGTGTCTTGAGGCTTGCTTTGCAGATCAAGCAGTTCCAACCCTAGAAGGAAAAGTGGAACGTCGGTCAGCGGTTCTGACAAAAACTATCCAACAGGGATTCAGGTTCAGCGGCAACAGTAGGGATTTGACAAGGTTCTCCTGGGAATTTAATGAATTTGCTTCCCAAACAGCTCCTGGTGGTTTTCAAAGTTAAGTCCCCTGCTGCCAAATTTTGGAGAGGCAATGGAATACAAATGGATACAAATCTCCCCTCACTTATTTATTTCATTTAAAACTTTTATACTGCCCTTCATTGAGGGCACAGGGTGGTTCACAATATAAAAACACAAAAATAAACGTCCATTTACAAAGTGTGCGTTGACCTCAAATGGGAAACCGCAACAAATGTGGTTTAAATTTCTGTTATCTTTTAATACAGAAATGGGGAAAGGGGGAAAAGAAGTGTGCAGAGATCAACCACCAACTCAAGCTCACATCCTCTGTCTGTCTGTCTGTCCATCCCTCTATCCACATAAACGTGAGAGTGTCAAAGCAGGCAGAAAAATGGCCCACCTTTTTCATATGTCAGCTTCTTCTCTTCTTCAGAAAGGGCCTCAAGTTTTTCTTTCAGCTTTGCCGCTTCCATCGAGGTTTGCTTCTCATAGAAAGCCCCATCTGGACTCATCGACAGCGTCAGCCTATGGGGGTTACCCTAGTTGCCCAGGACCATGGCGAAGAAAACAGAAAATGGAGTGCCCATCAGTGCAAAGAACAGCCTGCTATTTTAAGACCTATCCTGGCCATCATGGGAGAGGAGAGGTGTGGTCTTCAGCCTGGGGCACTTGGCTGACCACTGTCAAGAGACAGGGTGCTGGACGTGATGGACCTTTGCAAGTCCAGAGTCGTCGTCCCCTGCCCTGTAACTGGGTCCTTACCTTAAAGTACTGCTTCATCTTTTTCTGAAGAAACTGGGGGTCCTCCTTAAGGCACTGCCTGAACCGAGCCACTTTCTCGGCGATCTTTAGAAGGTCAACGGGGTCTCCTTCGTGGTTCCAACAGGAGGCAATATACTTGAGGGATGAGAAGAGGCGAGGAATTAGAAGCCAGAAGGCAGGAGGACTGCTGCTCAGAGCAACCCTTGAAGAAGCGGCCATTTTGCCATCTACACCTGAAGATGCCTCTGCTTATGGAGCCCAACTTACAGGCCAGGCAAACACCCGAAAGGTAAGCCACAGACCAGTCTCTGCATGAGGAGAATGAGCCATAGTACAGTCACAGGACTTGAATGCACTGATCCGTTCGCCAGTATCCCCAGTTAAAAGAACTTGAGTGTTTTGGAAGACCTCTGCCTCAGGTTTTGGATAGCCTCTGTCATTTGGAGCAGGAACATAGCCTGACGTGGCAAAAGAAGGTTTGTTCATCTACCCTAGTTCTGTCTACTCTAAGCAGCATTGGCTCTCCAGAGGCAGAGAAAGGTCTTTCCCACCACCAGCTGCAGAATGGTTTAACTGGAGATGCCATGGGTTGAATTTGGGACCTTTTGCATGCAAATATGTTCTCTCTACCCCTGTTTTCCACTTGACCTGCCCTCCAAAAAGGTCCTGAGCTCAAGTCTAAGTATGTAAGGTATCACTATCTTGCAGCTATCCAAACTTTATTCTGAAGCGGTAAAGCTCCCTAAGAGAGGCTGTTCCAGAACAAAAAGACAAAAACACACACCATTTCATGCACATATGTAACATATAGAAAAAAAGGAAAAATGCATAACCAGAGTGGATAAAAATCAATGATTTGTTTTTTTAAAAATACAATTGGATTATTTTGATTTAAATTGATTTTTTAATTTATTTATTTTTAAAATCAGATTTTTTTTATTTAAATCAGATTTTCAAAATAAAATGCTTTTGGATGAAAAATCTTTCTAAAGGTAGTTTTCTGTTTAAGTTACATTATAGTCCAAAAAGGCTATTCATCAAGAAATAAGGATTTGTTTTAAGTTTTTCATGTGTGCTGAAATTCAGTTTAAGTGTTTTTTTAAAAAAGTTTAACCACATCAGTTAACAAACATGGATACATATGCTATAATGTTGTTGCTTTAGTTAAATACATTGTTTAAATTGTTATTAAGGAAATGATTATTTTTCTCCTTCCATTAAAGTACAGCAGAAAAGTTGCCCAATATAAACAATAATTTCATAATTATCTGTCTATGTATTTCCAATAGTATAACCAAATCAGTAATTTTTGATATAAATGTAAAAACTATTCTGAAAATTTATTATTCCAAAAATGAAACTTTCCTCTGGTTGTAAATATTAAGATTATAGCAGCAAGAATGAGTCTTTCTGTAAGAAAAATGATTTAAATCAAGTCTTACTGATGTAATTTAAATCATGCTTTAAATCGTGATTTAAATCAATTTGATTTAAATCAAATCCACTCTGCACATAACCAAAGAAATACCAATGCCTGCAGGGGAAATCTGACAAAAAGATGGTTTAGTTTAAAAACCAATGGCAAGATGGAACTCTTGACGTGATTATCCTGAATAAGGAAGGTGAACTTTAAAAGCTAACTGGACTTGGAACTGGCGAAATGCTGTCATTTCTACCTTGTGATCAACCCATTTCCTACCCTATTACACAGGAATATGACCAACGTATTAACAGGATATTGTTAAGAAATGCTGTTAACTCGAGAGGAGACAAGCTATGGACCCATCAAAGGGGAAACAGCACTTACTGAAGTCAAAGCAAGTCCAAAGCTAGTTGACTGATGCTTCATCTGGATTTCAATCTTGTGAAGCAGTGCTTCAATCCTTTCTTCCTCAAACCCGTTCCTTGGGAGAAAACAAACAAGCAAGCGGACAGTTAATATTGCTCTAAAAGCACACACGGAAGGGAGACTTCCACTCCCAAGAAAACATTAAAAAAACAGGGAAAATGAAAGACTCACACACTCAATGACTCACGTACCCCCCCAGCCACTACAAAACAAAACAAACCCACACAGCTTTTACTTACTCAATAACTTCATCGACAGTCCTGGAAATAATTTGTTTCACAGTCTCAATGTTCTCTTCGGCGATCCCTTGAAGGCCAACGCTGAAATAAGCCTCTCTCGTGGAGCCGTTAAACCTGCAGAACACAGAAAATGAAGGAAAAAATGCCTTGGCTGCTCACAGCAGGGGTGGGGAGACATGTTGCAATTCAAGGGCCATATCCTTTCAATTGTAGCCTCCTTGGGGCCACAAGACAGTTATGGGTGGAGCCTGAGAAAGTGGGTGGGGCAATAAAGGTGACCTTAACTTTGTAGAGAAGGCGACGTACTAGCTGTGCGCTACATAGGTTTGTGCAAAGAGAGAGACACACTTATTCTCCCCATCCAGGCAAGGAAGAGGCACCATCTCAGTGGAGGCATGTGTCCCAGCCAGGCAAAAGCACCCAAAGAAGGTGAACAGCAGGACTACCAAGGGGTGTGGCTTGCAGACCACATGGAAAGGCTTGGAAAATCCACATTTTGTCCCTAGGGACTAAGATTGCCCACTTCTGGCTTTTGGCCTTCGCTCTTGGGCAGCTGAGTCTTGAAAGAGTTGTACCCCAGGAAAGGAAGGGCAAGTGGCAAAGAAGTGGCACGCTGCATTAAATGTGGTCCAGTGGCAGAAGAACAGCAGAGCCCAGACAGGGGGCATAAAGGCAAACAGCAAGGGTAGAAACACAGGCGAACAGCCCATTCGCCAGAAGGAAGCTATAACACAAAGCTACGAAGAGTAGTTCTAAAATTTCAGGAAGCCAGAATGCTTTTTAGTGCATTTAGCATTAGTTAGAAGTGGGAAGTCCAGACATTCCACAAACTGAGATCCAGTCAACCAGGAATCCTGAGAAGGCGTGGGTCTGCTCCAAGTTCCCAGGAGATTTTATCCATGAAATTACAGTACAGGTAATTTGCAATGAACACACATTTAACTTGTGCGCATTCAGCTTTATGCACTTGGCAAAAATGTTTTAAAAAGTTTAAAAGGTGGGTGGGCATCTGGGAGAAACTTTGGCAGCCCCATCATCCACTGAAGCCAACCTTTTGACTATATGTGATTCTGGCTTTCCACGCTCTCCCTCCCGGAACATAACTCCAAATTGAGAGTCACCTGCAGTTGGCGTGTTTTCACTTACTTGGCTGCTCTTGGCCTGAACTCTTTTCTCCCCCTCAAAGTCAAATCAGGGAACAGCAGCATGAAATATTTCATTTGTGTCAGCCTAGTGTGACTGGATGTATGGAAGTGAAAGCTGGACCATAAAAAGAAGGCTGATCGCCGAAGAATTGATGATTTTGAATTATGGTGCTGGAGGAGACTGTTGAGAGTCCCATGGACTGCAAGAAGATCAGACCTATCCATTCTGAAGGAAATCAGCCCTGAGTGCTCCCTGGAAGGACAGATCGTGAAGCTGAGACTCCAATACTTTGGCCACCTCATGAGAAGAGAAGACTCCCTGGAAAAGACCCTGATGTTGGGAAAGATGGAGGGCACAAGGAGAAGGGGACGACAGAGGACGAGATGGTTGGACAGTGTTCTTGAAGGTAACCAGCATGAGTTTGACCAAACTGTGGGAGGCAGTGGAAGACAGGAGTGACTGGCATGCTCTGGTCCAGGGGGTCACGAAGAGTCAGACACGACTAAACAACAACAACAAACTGTGACTGGCCCGAAGTCAATCTGCAAACTTCGTGGCATTAGTGGGGATTTTCAACCCGGGTCTTCTGGATCCTAGTCCGACACTCTGATCATAACATCACATTGCCTTGTTGCAACCTTACTTCATGCCACTTGGAAGTCATAGTGTTAAGCAGCATATAAAATGGTTGGGTGGATGGGGGGGGGGAGAGTGAAATAAAGAGCAAAGTGTGCTTTGCCCCTATTTTAAATGCCCAACCTGAGTAATTTAATTAAAATACAACAAGTTGAACTAAAGTTGTGGGGCGAAGTGCTACACTGCTGCACGCGGCTAACGCACTTACCCAACATCTGGCGAAAAATCTGAACCCAGACCAGCCTCGATTAAAGCTTTATAAAAGGGGGAATTGGGGCCACCAACCAACAGCGAAGACAACAAGTTCAACGTGAAAGATTCGAAATTATCTGTAATGCTAAAAAGAGAAAAAAGTTAACAATAGTACCATGGGATTCAGCATACAAAGGACGACGGCAGTTAAGACCAAACCAAAACCTGAATCCAGGTGCAGAGTTACACAAGCCTGGTCAAGTTATTCTGGCAAACAATGCAGAAAATGGGAGAGAGTCTTCTGCGACATTTTTATAGGTTCCGGAAACATTCTTAGTAGCTGTGGATTATCGACAGGAAGCTCTATAGATTACGTGTCACTCCCCACATTTGTTGTACGAAATCAATGAAGAAAATGGCCAAATAATTTGTCCTTTTACAACTCCTGAAATCAGGTAGCTGAGGAGCCACTTCAATCTATCCCAAAAGAAGGCTGACTGACCTACCTGAGCAGGCTGTGGCAAGTTTTATAACAAAGTAACACATGTGAATCACTTTTAACCTTCTAAAATGGGAATTGTGTCCAGTGCTGAGTTAGCTGTGGATTCACAGAACATTATGAGGGTGGGAAAGTGGCAATGGTGCCACAAGCCGATAGCTTTTCTTTTCTGTTTTTGCCCAAAGTTGTTTGCGAAAAAAGCCAAAATCACCAAAATCTACACTACTGGCATGGGCAATTTCTGCCCAGACACTGCTTAAGGAGGCTGAATACCAGCTATGTCCAGAAAATTCCGGACCTATGGCAACTCTGTTCCGCCATATTCTGCAAATGTGTAATCCCAACTCATCATATAACTTCAGGGATGTAACCTTCATGGCTTTTAATTGTCAGAGGACTGACAACACGGCAAAAGACAGCAGCGCCCCCTAGTGACAGCTCCACATCACTACTCAACCATGAAACCTAGTGACTTTCTATCAGTCATTTACTGCCTGCTACTGAGTCTTAACTACCTGGTATGATTATTGTTGGGAGATAATGGACACTGCCCCAAGCTTTTGGGAGATGGGCAGACTGCTTTATAATTAATAAAGAAATGCAAGTTAGCCCTCTGAAAAACAACAATGACCATTGCACCCCTTTCTCAGCTAAGCCTTGCTGAAAAGAAAGTATGGGGGGGGGGTAGGAAGCCAGGATCCCAAGGGGAGAGGCTAAGCATCACCAAACTAGCCATTTTATGCTTTTGGTGACTGGGGTCAATATGCACTAAGCACAACTGGAGAAGGCAGAGATGGTGGGAGCCCAATGCAATGCATTTCAGGGTTCCCTGTTCAGCAGGGAACGGCAAGCTGTTTGAAACTCATCCATTTCCCATTCCACGTACTCTGCTAGGAGGTAGCTGACGCTGACCATCGTCTGCTTCTTGGAGTCTGCAGCAAGCGAATCAGTCCCGCAGGTCACATGGTGTTCCCTCTGCAAAAGAGAAACCGATGATTTGAGAAGGCAGGTGTGATGGCCTGGGATTCCGAGTCTGAGAGTGAACCGGAGGAATCCCAGCCGGCACAGGAGTCCCCGCCTCCAGGGCCGGCTGAACTGGGGCAAGTCCTAGATGCTGAGGAGCCTGCACCTGTGACAGATCCTCAGGGGCAGGCACCAGGTGAGACCATTCTGGCCCCAGAGGTGCTGGAGGACTCAGTGGCTACAGGTGAGCCTCCCCCGGGGCCCAGTAACCCTTCGGCCTCTCCTGAACTGCAGAGGCTTAGGGCAGAGAGGTGAAGGGAACTGGTCTCTCCCAGGAGGAGTGCTCGCCTTAAGGCCAGGAGAGGCGGGGCTCCTGGGGGCCGGGACCGCCCCCGGCCTTAGAAGAAGATAAAGGTCAGGCAGCCCGGTCCCAGGTTGCGGGAGCAACGTCGTTGTGGAGTACCTGCTTTACCCAGACCTAGACCTGCACTCCCGGTGTGCCTGTTCCTCGCCCGGCTTCCTGCTCCTGACTCTCCGGTGTTTCTGTTCCTCGCCCGGCTGCCCGCTGCTGACCCACCAGTGTTCCTGTTACCCGCCTGGCTTCCTGCTGCTGCCCTACCAGCGTTCCTGCTCCCCCGCCCGGCTCCCTGTTTCGGACCTCGCGTCTCATCTAGTGATCGTCTACCCTGCTAGTGACTCTGGACTGAACTTCGGCTACGGTATTAGTACCTTTCCCCCCCGGGACCAGCACAGCAGGGGAATGCAGCCCTCTCTCTCTGCCTCCAATATATGGAAGTGCCAGAGTTAAGCTCACTGGCAAGAGACGCCTGAGAGCGAGATGCTGTAGCTGAGCATGTGCAACCTTACACTGAATCAGACCATCAGCCCAGTATACCTGAAGAAGTGTCTCCACCCCCATCATTCAGCCCGGACACTGAGGTCCAGCTCCAAGGGCCTTCTGGCGGTTCCCTCCCTGCGAGAAGAAAAGTTACAGGGAACCAGGCACAGGGCCTTCTCGGTAGTGGCACCCTCCCATCAGATGTCAAGGAAATAAACAACTATCTGACTTTTAGAAGACATCTGAAGGCAGCCCTGTATTGGGAAGTTTGTAACATTCGGTGCTTTATCGTGTTTTTAGTATTCTGTTGGGAGCTGCCCAGAGTGGCTGGGGAAACCCAGCCAGATGGGCGGGGTAATAAATTATTATTATCTAGTCCAGCATCCTGTTCTTACATTGGTCAACCAGGTGCCTGTGGGAAACCCAAGGAGCAGTACCTGAGCAGAAAAGCACCCTCCCATCCTGTGGTTTCCAGGTATTCAGAAGCACGACTGCCTCCAACTGCACAAGCAGAGAATCACCCAGCACAGTAAAGGCTCGACTGGCTGTGGATCCCCAAAGTCTCAGGTAAGGGTCTTTTTCCAGCCCTGCTTCCCCAAGATCTATTCACTGAAGATAGCAGTCTTTCAGAGCATTTGCACTGCATGCAGAAGGTCGGAGGTTCAGTCAACCAAACAGGCATCTTCAGGCTCTGGCCTGAAGCACTGAAGAGTTGCTGCCAAACAGTGCAGACAATTCTGAGCTACGTGGACCAATGGTGTGACTCAGTGTAAGGCAGAGCTGCCCATGAACCCAGCCTCTTCCACCCGAGGTAAAACAGGCAGCTAAAAAAAAATAGAGACAGGGCCTTCTCTGCAGTGGGGCCCATAGTGGGCAACTCCCTCCCTCTATGGGTACCTGCCTGGTGCTTAAACCCTTAATTAAACACTGTACAAGGCCCTTGATCTAGTTCAGAACCAAGGCTGCACAGCCCTAGATATTATCTCTTTTTCTTGTGAGTTGTTATTATGCTATTGTATTTGGATTTTTTTTGTTTTACAAAAGGGCGCATTCCTATGCATTTGTGGGAAATATGGCATGTAAACAAACTGAACTGCGACTAAACGTTTCCTAGAATTTTTTCCACATTCAAAATGTACCAGAAGAGCTACAGTGGGAGGAGATGAAAAAGCCAGGCAGATTTTCATCTTTCCTCAATCAGGAACTATTCACAAGATAACTAGAAGCCACACTTGACTTGACTGTGGCTGACTATCATCCCTGCTAAACATTTAGCCTGGAAAGTGTTCTTTGGGAAACGACCACGGACAAAATGGCCTCTGTGTGAGTCTCAAGAGTCACCTATGGAAATCCAGAGTAGAAATCTTGTGGTCAACGACATACTCACAGGTTTATCCCAGAGCTGTTGTGTTGGGACAGCAGTGTTCGGCTCAATTTTCTGGAATTTACTCAGGGCATCCTTGTGGATCTGTTCCAAGTGTTGTTCCAGTGGGAAGTTACCATAAGTGAAGAACCTGGAATTTTATTTTTTTATTATATACTACTATTAATAGGCAAAATAAGGTTGCACATTCAAAAGCCTGAATCCCAAAACTCCCATTTGCACATATAGATGCCACAAGATTTATGTTCCATGTTTTAGACCATGGTCAAGCCCAAAGGCCTATCTCTGACTCACAGAGGTTGGAGGACCATCAGCCATGTAAGATCCAGTTGAGATTCCAGCCTTGTAGGAGGTTGGAGTAGATGACCTTTGGGGTCCCTTCCAACTTTATAATTCTATGATGCTATTATTCTGCAGATCTTTCACTTTTGTTTATACTTTACCAATGCTGATGATACACATCATTAATCCTAAAATGACAATTCATGGAGCAGTATACCTCAGCATCGCTCCTAAGCAAAAAGTAATTCTTTCTACACTTAATCTTAGAGTCGAAAGGCTGCAAAGCTACTGAAAACCAGTGATTTTTGCATTCTTGGAGAAGTCTAGAAAGCCATAGAAAAAATGGACTGGAAAGTGAACAGAGCATTGTTCAAGAACTCCCTCACTAGAGGCACAGAGATAGGGGCATGTGGTTAGGAAGAAACGTGTACCTTATTTTAAAAATGGCTCATTCCTTTCTCCGGCCACAATGAAGCACTCGAGGAAACTCCGAGGAAATGAAACACACACCCCCCACACACCCAGCTAGGATTGACTAATTTCCTGGCTCCCCCAACAGAGAACTGAAGCTGCATTAGCTGTGTTGGGCACACCCGGGATTATTACAAAGCACTCTTTTCCCTTTCAGACGCACCCTTCTCACCTTGCATTACTAGGGTGGTAATGTGTTGCATGGAATTGCTTCAGCTGTTCCCAGGAAAGATCGGGGATCTTCAGCGGGTCGCCCCCGGACACAACTGCGTATGTGTGGTCCGGGAGAATCTTGTTCTGAAGGTGCTGGGAGAATACTCTCTCGTTGTCTGTCTTAAAAGAAATCGTTTAGGTAGGAGTAAAAAAGCTTCAGCAAAACTCACCTGCTACTTCAGGGAGCATGTCAGGTAATAATAGCTACAGTTTTCCTGGAAAACCCAATAATCCCCAGAAAACAGTGGAAGGGATCGCAAAACTGTAGAGTTGAATGGGCTCCTGACGGTCATCTAGTCCAACCCCATTCTTAACCAAGACTCAGGATGGAGTTAAGAGTGGCCCTCAGCAAGTTTCCCAGGTGGGACAGCGGCCCTCAGGCTGAAGAAGCTTTCCCATTTCAGCATTAAATTGTGGAAAAATATACAGATTGATAGGAAAGGACTGATTTATGCTGTGAACGCACTGAAACATTGTGATGAGTGAGTGTCGCTGGCTTATTATGGTTTTTGTGAAGAAGCATCATACTGGTACATGCTACCTGATCATTTCTGCGTTACTCCTCTGACATGAGAAAGAATTGATCTTACCTGTAGTGTAGATTTAGGAGTGGCTCCAGCATCCCATGATGTAAATGGCTGCTTCCTACAAGCATGGGTGACCACCCAGACTTAAGCAATGGTTTGTTGACGGCTTACAAATTCTGGCTTGTTAGGGATTCAGGACCCTGTATTTGGGGCTCACAGGAAGCCGAGCTAAACTGTGGATTCTTGGGTTTGTTTCCCCAGCTCATGCCAGGAAGAAGCAAAGCTAGATTGATGGAGCTGTGTGCACACTAATCTACTGCTTGTTTCACAATAAACCACGGTGAGCTAGAAACATTGGTTTCCAACAAATACAGCCAATAGCTCAATTGGACATGATGATGATGATTTTATTATTTATACCCCACCCATCTGGCTGGGTTTCCCCAGCCACTCTGGGCAGCTTACAGCACATTAAAAATTGTAAAATGTACTATATATATATATATAAAATGTGCTGTATATATATATGTACACAGGGCTCATCCAGACTTATGCATGTGCTGTGCCTAGAAAGCACATGTCCTGGCTGTTTTCTGCTTGACCCATGCTTTCTACGCATGGGTCCAGGAAGATTTTCCCTTGCCCTGCTCCTTTCCAATGGAAAAACAGCTCTTTAGTGATATATCAGAACAAATAGCAATCTGGGGAAAATCCAAATTCCTGTTAGCTCTGATTGAGAACTAAAGAGCAGGTTTTTTCCAGGAGGGTGATGGAAGCAGCAGAACAAAGGGAGGAGTGGCTAAGCCAATCTGTATGCATGGTTAGGAGAGCTTAACTATGAATGTCCGCTGCTGGGAATCACAAGTAGAGAGTGTGCTCTTGCACTCAGATCCAGTGTGTGGGCTTCCATAGACATCAGGTTGGCCACTGACAGTACAAGATGCTAGACTTAGATGGGCCTTTGGCCTGATCCAGCAGGACTCTTATTGCGTTCTTAAATTAAAACAATTTTGAAAAAGGAACTTACAAATGCTCCCTTCATCTCATTGAAGACAACTCCTTTGAAGACTAGCGGCGTCTGAGGGTCTGCTGGATCCTCATGTTCTAATCTCCAGCCTTCCTGCCTGTGCAAGATGAAGACACGCAACACAGAGGGGTCAACACTCCTTTGGGCAGCACCACCACGTGTGTGTATATGTGCCCAAAACATGAAAGTCTTACCAGAAGTCAAGGTGTCTCAAACAAGGGAAAAACACGGCGTCCAGGTATACAGACAGAAGGTTCTGAAAATCTTTGGGATTTTGGGTGGAAAATGGGTAGAGAGTATAGTCGCTAGCTGTGGGGAAAGATAACAAAATAAATATCAAGGATTTAATGAGGGTGTCCCAGGGACAATGGGATTCTGTGGTTCTCCCTTCCTGGGAGGGAGGCCTGTCTTCTGAAGCCCCTTCCTAGCAAGGATTGCTGCTGCAACCCCCCTCCTCTGTTGAAATTCTGAGAAGGGTGTGTGTTCTAGGGCGAGGTTTTAGATCCACTGGATCCATGCTCCCAGGATGGACAGGAGATGGTGGGGCTATTGCTAACCCTTCGCTCTAATAGTCTTGCTCATCTCGTTTATGAACAGAGCTCCTCTCAGATATTACAGTTAACAGATCAGGGTGGCAGGTGGGTTTTTTTGTAACTCGCTCCCCAAGACCATGATTCCATGGCTATCTACACCCAAAAGTGCCTTACACAGAGTTGCAGCCATCCTCCATTTACCCCACTACCATCTGCAATGACTGGGAGGGGCTCTTCACAATCCCCAGAGACTCTCAACTGCAGATGCCAAGGGTTAAACCCAGAAGCTTCTGCTTGCAAATGATATATTTTGCTCCGCCCTTGAACCAAGCAGGGCAGGAACATTATCAAGGGCAGCAATCGTCTCCAGATCTGAGCCAGGCGTTAAGCGGACAGCTTTGCAGAAGCTTCCCAGCACTGCGCTCTCGTCTCCTTTTTTCCAAGTCAGTTTTCTTTCCGTCAGTAAACAGACAAGAAGCATGTATTGATGGGGATCTTGGGAGCAGGGTCTACCTTGCCGACATCCCAAATGTGCTATGCATCAAAATGGGGCTGCAGTTTGCATTTTTCCAAGGTCTCAACGCAAAATGCAGAACTCCAATTGCTGCTTAAAGCGCTGGGTCTCTCAGTAAGTCACATAAGGCTCCTTCCACATATCTGAACCAGTTCTACAGCAACAGATATGCAGTTGAGGCCTGCAATAAAATGTTGCTGCATTTCCTCCTGCCTAAAGGGAGTTTAATGTTCCAGGAACATTCCAAGCAAGGCACTTCATTCTTCCCCCTCCCTACCATGTTATTTTCCAACTGTAACTATACATTCAATATCTGCAGAGCATGCTCAGTCCTGATTGGTGGCTTTTTTACCCTCTTAGTTTTCTTTTCTTTATTTTTGTTCTCGTGCAATGACACACACGGCCCCAAGCATGCATTTACCTCCCTTCTCATTTCTCAGCAGCCTTGGTTTGGCTACAGTCCTGCCGGCGCTCTCCACTCGAGTTTGGAATTGGAAGGAGCGACAGGCACCATAGATTTCATCATATGAGTACGTTGCCGTTTGCACGGGAGAAATGCAAGAGGCTGCTTGTTCCCGTTTGCTCACCTGTAAAGGCATTCATGAACGTGGAGAGTGACCTGTTTAGCATTTTGAAGAAAGGATCTCGGACAGGATACTTCTGCGAACCACAAAGCACAGTGTGTTCGAGGATATGGGGGACGCCTGTACTGTCCATTGGAGTGGTGCGGAATTGAACACTGTAAGGTGATCAGGAAAAGGTTGGAGAGGTTAAAATACAGAAGTAAAACATCACCGTACACATAAAAATAATTTGTTATTCCTATAATGCTGGACCCAAGATTTCCCCTCCTTTTCGTGGGAGCTGCATTCTCAGTGGCACCTTAAGAAGCAAGCAGTAGAAACTCAGAATTCTTATACTGACCTCTGACCTTCCAGGGACCTTTCACACAAATTGATGGCAGTGGGCCCTCTGCACCTAGGAGGGTCTCAGAACATACCTGCAAGCTCTAACGGCACTCCCATAAAGTCACAATTCTATCCCCATCCCTAGCGAGACTTCTCAAACCTTGATCCCAACACACTTACCTGAAGAGATTGTTGGAATCCTCTCTTGCCACATGCAAATACTTGGCTCCCGTCTGATCATGGCTCAGGTTGACAGTAGTTAAGAATAACTCGGGTACAGCTGTCACCTACAGTGGGCAAGCGCGCGCACACACGCACACACATTTATTTCGGTTAATACAAATGGGCACAATCGTTTTTATTATCGTTAAGCTATTTGACTCACACTAACAACGATCTCAGAAGCTGAACAATGCCCAAATAAATAAAGGCAAAGGTATAGCTTCAGGGCCTCTCCAGTGGGCACAAGCTATTCTACCAAGTTGCCTGCACACAATTCTTACAGAAGGCAGGCAGGCAGTTAAGCACCAAGCAAAAAAAAAGAAAAGGTAAACGAGGGGTTAGACATTAAATAAGAGGCGTATGAAATAACGCACGGTGTGTAGAACGTGGATACAGATAATTTATTCTCCCTCTCCTAACATTAGAGCCTGGAGTCACAGAATCAAAAATATGTAGGGACCATGAGGGTCATCTAGTCCAACCCCCTGCAATGCAGGAACCTTTCATCCAACGTAGTGCTCGAACCCAGAACCTCTAGATTAAGAGTCTCATGCTCTACTGAGGGGCGGAGCTATCCCTCCTAGACCCAATGCTAGTAATTCTCAAGAGCAGGCACTCTGAAATCAATGGACTTAAGCAACCTCTCCATTGTTTTCAGCGGGTCCTACTCTGAGCAGCACCAGCACTGGTTATCGCCCAAAGCAGCCGCACGGTGGGAATTTCGGGACAGACAAGAGGATGTGCTTCTGCACTACGGAATTTGCTACCGCAAAATGCAGTCATGGCCACCAGCTTTAAAGGGAGATTACATGGGAAATATACGGAGGATGAGGCAATCCAGGGTTACATATCACCACGACCAGCAGACGCAGGATGCCTCTGAACCCCTTTTGCTGGGGAACCTTGAGCAGGAGAATGCAACTGTTCTCATGATATGTTTGTGGGCTTACTACGGGCACCTGGCTGGTCACTGTGATTACAGAAGGCTGGACTAGATGGGTCTTTTAGTCTGACCCAGCAGGGCTCTCCTCATGTTTTTAGCTGTTTATAAACTGACTGGTTGTGCCCCCAGAATCAGCTGCAAAATGCAGTGTGTGTTCCTCCACGGAGAAGCTGATGCAGAGTTTTCAAGCTTTTTTTTTTTTTTACCGTCAGATCAGACCAAATGCACCCCAACTTTCTGGGGAGAAGAGAGCCAGAGAGCCCCGAGCGACCAGGAAGACCATACAAGTACCTGGTTTACTGTGAATCCATGGATGCGATCTCCAGTTTTGTACTGCAGTGCCCTTTCATTGGCAGAAGTACTTTTCCATCTCCAGAGTCTCTGATTAAATGGCCTGAAACTATATACATAAAAAGAGAGGGGAAGAGGAGAAAGCAAACAATGAGACTTCCTTTAAAAAATAATAATTGGGGTGGGGAACCTCAGGCTTAGGAGCCAGTGCATCAAGTTAAGCAAATGTGTGAGCACAGGGCAGGTGGCACCCATTTATTCAGTTATATAATTAATACAGCTTAGACTAATTAGGGCACAGGAAAATGGAAGGGGGGGGAGTGCTAGGAGCCAAATCCTGCAATAAGTACCTATAACTCAGAGCTAAATTCCAGGGATGTGAAATCTCTAAGAAAGCTGGTGTTTAGGGCCACACTAGTAAACAAGACTTTTAAAACTCCCAATTTTGGAGGAGTAAAAGGGAAGCTCCACTGTGCACACACTTCCACACAGCACAGTTCTAGCTAGTGGGAGAATCAACTTAGTTTTAAGAAGGGGAGGCCTAGCCTTCTTTAAAAACACCACTTGACTGGAATGGAGAGTGTTGATTCAGGACTTAAAAGAGTCAGAGTTGGAATGGGTTTTTCTAGAGAACTTGGAGGTCCTCCACTCCAATGTAGGCTCTGCAGTGTGAAATGCAACTACAAAACCCCTGGCCCAACCTCTGCTCAAAGTATCTGCAGGAAGGGAGAGCCCACTATCTCCCAAAGCAGCCTCTTCCATTGTTGAACAGCCCCTTACCGCACATTTCTCCTATAAAGTTTAGCTGAAATCTGCTTCCCTTGCAACTTCAGCCCATTTGTTCTAGTCCTGGACTTTGAGAGCACCAGCAAACAGGTGAGATACAAGCGCAAATCCTTAACTATATCAACCTTAGCTCAGCCCAAGTGTTATAAGGCAAGGCCTTAAAAAATCAAATTATGCAGACCACACTACAGCACAAAACCATTAAAAGAGTCCTGCTGGATCACACCAAATCTTAGGATAGGGAAACATGTGGTCTTCCGGTTCTTGGAACAACAACTCCCACCATCCTTGACTGACTGTTTTGCTGGCTGGAGCTTATGGGAGCTGGGGGTTCACAAACATCTAGACAGCCACCCTTGATCTGGGTGCAATGTCTTGTTTCCCAAAGTGGCAAGTCCGATGCCTCCATCCATGAATACAACATAGGCAGCAGGCCTAGCAGCACTGTGGATTCCCAGCATTTGGTGTTTAGAGATAAACTAACATGACAGCCAGAGTCAGAAAGTTGGGCTTCTCGCACCTAAATAAGACCACTGCTCCCAATACTTCACAAAACCCAGCCGACAAGAATTCCAGTGAGAAATGCGGGATGTTTCACCAGCGGCTTCCACCCACAATTCCTCTTTTCTTTTATCAGTCCCAGGCCAGCGGAGGAGGTAGGTGTGGCAGCAGGGAGAGACAGTTAAAACAAAACAGCCTCCTTCAGGAAAAAAAATGTCAGAAAGCAAGCTTCCATCCATCAGATTTTCCAGAAAGGTTACGGGTGGCCAAATACCTGAGCTACTAAAAACAAGAAGTGCTGGGGTCAAAGACAACCATAAAAAAAGAAAAAAAAAACCTTTCCCCCAGATGCAGAAAGTGGAAGGCATTCTGCACATGTTCAGAGCCTCCCTTTACATCTCACTCTCCAGTAAGAAACTCAAATAATAGAAAACGGGGGTTCTGGGCGTCGGTTCCCCAGGGGTTCCTCCTAACACCCCCCACCCACCCACCCCCCAAGCAGTATGACCCATGGAAAAGGATGAGGGAAGCTACAGCCCAACCACTTCTAGGGAGGGCCCCACGGGATGAAACCCCGGCTCGGAATGCGGGGCTTCGTAACCGCGGGAGAAAGATGAGGAGGAGAAGAGGAGGAGCCTCTGAGCACGTGCAGAGTGTTTCTTCGCCCCGCCCGGAGAAGCCCCCACCCCACGAGTCGACCAGCGGCGGAGGCTGCTCACCGGCCGGGACTCGTCCGCGCCAGCTGCCGCCCCGCCGCCCAGAACCGGCCCCACATGGCGCAGCGCGACCTCCCCGGCGGCCACCACAGAAGAGAACGGAAGAGGCGGCCGCGCTGCCCCGGACGACCCCTCGGAGCGCATGCGCGGGACCTTTTCGCGGCGGGGGCGCGGCGGGTACCAGACGGGCGCTAGCTCCGCCCCTGGGGCGGGGCCTCTCGGGAGAGGGAGGGCTTCGGAACTCCGCCCCTTTCCCTAGCGAGGCTGTTTCCCCGCCCGCTCCTCGCATCGCTCTTCTTCCCCGGGAAGCTTTGCGACGGGGCTGCCTGGTGCAGCTTGGCGACTCAGTCCTGCCTGCGCTTGCTGGGAGGTGCTCTGTCTGCCCTCCCTCTAAAGAGAATAGGGAGTTGTAGTTTGTTCAGGGTGCTGGGAAGTGTAGGGGTTTTTTTTGGAGGGGATTACAGCTCCCAAGATTCATTTGCGCTAGGTGGGTGCAGTGCCAAATTTACGTATAAGTTACACAAGCTATAACTTAGGGCCCCACTCTCTTGGGGCCCCCCAAAAAAATAAAGGAAAAAAACCCTGGATGTACATTTCCAAAATATAAGATAAAAAACAAATAAAATAAAACCTACATACAGCAATAGTGTTTTGTGTTGTGTAGTCTCCTATTTGTTATGTGCAAATGGCTTCAAATACCTATTAGGTCCATAAATTACCATATAGTATATAGGTAAAGGGTAAAGGGACCCCTGACCATTAGGTCCAGTTGTGACCGACTCGGGTTGGGGCGCTCATCTCGCTTTATTGGCCGAGGGAGCCGGCATACAGCTTCCGGGTCATGTGGCCAGCATGACTAAGCCGCTTCTGGCAAACCAGAGCAGCACACGGAAACGCTGTTTACCTTCCCGCTGGAGCGGTCCCTATTTATCTACTTGCACTTTGACGTACTTTTGAACTGCTAGGTTGGCAGGAGCAGGGACCCAGCAATGGGAGCTCACCCCGTCACGGGGATTCGAACCGCCAACCTTCTGATCGGCAAGTCCTTGGCTCTGTGGTGTAACCCACAGCACCATCCTCATCCCTATATAGCATATATTCAACACAAATAAACAGCAACAATTTGTTGTTGACAAAGGACAGCTGGACATATAAAGGGCCCCATTACCTTCAGTAGCTTAGGGCCTCATCAAACCTAAATCCGGCCCTGGTTTCTGGGTTCATAGGATTGCAGCCTTATAGAATCATAGAATCTTAAGAGTTGGAAGGGTCCCCAAGGGTCATCTAGTCCAACCCCCTGTAATGCAGGGATCTCAGCTAAAGCATCCCTGACAGATGGCCACCCAACCTCTGTTTAAAAACCTCCAAGGAAGGAGAGCCTTCTCCCATCTCTTGTGGTAGTCTATTTTTTATTATTATTAATTTATTTAACATAATTATTGCAAAATATAAGCAAAATATTGCAAATACATACATACATATATATTTCAGATAAGTACACATATATCTATAAAAAGAACAAAAGAGAAAAAAGGAAGAAAAAGAGAAAATAAAGATAAAAAGAAGAAGTCTATTCCACTGCTGAACAGCTCTTGCTGCCAGAAAGTTTTTTTCCGAATGTTTAGTCAGAATCTCCTTTCTTGCAACCTGAAGAATATATCTTTTTAATAACGTTATAAAGGCCATTGTATAAAGACCAGGTGAGGTTCAGCAAAATGTATCCTGATTTGCAAAGAAGCCGAATCGTCTGAGACGACGCTCCGGTTGCCCAAGTTTATTTTAATTACCGGTACATTGCAAAGTGTATCTTTTGATGCAACAAGCGGAAAGCTTATTGCAAAATAAAATAAACTTAAAATAAGATTGGTTGCCAACCACAGAATGGATTCCTCCGAACAACAAAGGCTGGCGTAACTGCAAAGCAGGAAGGCCTTGATGCTTCTGCTCTTAAGTGGGCAGCTGGTAGGTCAGCATAGGTCAGTCTTCCTCTAAATCATCTTCCAAGTAGGAAATGTGCCCCCTGAAACCTCAAGACTGGCAAAGAGCTTGTCAGCATAATAATAACATGGGGGGGGGAATAACCCTAACCACAGTCAATGGATTGAAGCTCTGAATGAACACGTCCAGAATGCATGAATATTCTTGTTTCATCTTCCCCGCGATACCCAAATGAAGGGAATGATATCACGTACTCCAGTGCAGAATGAGGTTCATTATGTTCTGCAACATGTCTTTCCTACCTTCCATTGAAGCAGAGGATTCTCTTTCATCTCCGCTCCTAATGAAGACCTGCTACCTCTCGCTGCTTAATTATTAAAGGCACAGACTACTGAGGAGATATTCTGTCAGATACTTGGCTGGATTGGTAAATGGGGAGGGAGGAATTCTAATTATTATTTCTGATCCATCTGGAAGTGAAGCTGGAGGAGTAGATGGGAAGGGGCAAGGGCTCAAGGATCTCTTCACTGCAATATATATATATATATATATATATATATATATGCAGGTTTTGGTGTCTTCGGGTGTCTTCCCGTGTAAGAGTCGGGGTGTCTGTGCGACGTTTCGACGAGGTCTCACTCGTCATCTTCAGGCTGGTGCTTTCGGCTTCTTGTTACTGGAACAGAGCAGAATCTGGTGTTTGAGTTCCTATAAATACTGTTGAGGGGTGTGGTGTATAGCCTCCAACGTTCTGGGCAGAGAGGAAGTTCCTAGATTAGTGTGCCTCTTCTTCTTTTGTTCCTTAATTACTTGAGGGATATCTTGAGTGATTTCATGAGTGATATTCTGAATACCACTGGGTGGGTCATTAAGTGTAGATTAGTTGCTAAAGCTTTTGTGTCTTGACCTCTTGAGCTTGTGAAGAGTTTTTCTGAGAAGATGGCTGTGCTGCATTTAGTTGTGCTCTGGCTTGGCTTCGTGTATAGGGGCGAGCTGTGGTTTTGTGCCTTGTGCCAGCCAGATCTGTGTAGGGATTGCAGGGGGGTGCAGCATCCGGAGGTGCCACTATAGTTTGGCTACTGGATGGAGTCTGTAATATGTCTGTGGAGAGGGTCTGGGTTTGGGTCTGGTGTGGTTGATTGGTGACGGCGTTCTGTGTGCCTCTGGTTCTGGTGTCGGTTTTTGTGGGGAGGGCTAATTTCCAGATGTCTGGCAGGCGGGACGTGTCGTCACGCTTGTTCATGTTGTGAGGGTGTTTCTCTATCTCGATGGCTTCCATGATTATTCTCTTGTGGTGATGTTCCATGTTAAAGAGCAATTTGGAATCTGCAAAATTAATTTCGTGTCCTGTTTCTTTCATGTGTTGGAAAAGACATGAAAGAAACAGGACACGAAATTAATTTTGCAGATTCCAAATTGCTCTTTAACATGGAACATCACCACAAGAGAATAATCATGGAAGCCATCGAGATAGAGAATCACCCTCACAACATGAACAAGCGTGACGACACGTCCCGCCTGCCAGACATCTGGAAATTAGCCCTCCCCACAAAAACCGACACCAGAACCAGAGGCACACAGAACGCCGTCACCAATCAACCACACCAGACCCAAACCCAGACCCTCTCCACAGACATATTACAGACTCCATCCAGTAGCCAAACTATAGTGGCACCTCCGGATGCTGCACCCCCCTGCAATCCCTACACAGATCTGGCTGGCACAAGGCACAAAACCACAGCTCGCCCCTATACACGAAGCCAAGCCAGAGCACAACTAAATGCAGCACAGCCATCTTCTCAGAAAAACTCTTCACAAGCTCAAGAGGTCAAGACACAAAAGCTTTAGCAACTAATCTACACTTAATGACCCACCCAGTGGTATTCAGAATATCACTCATGAAATCACTCAAGATATCCCTCAAGTAATTAAGGAACAAAAGAAGAAGAGGCACACTAATCTAGGAACTTCCTCTCTGCCCAGAACGTTGGAGGCTATACACCACACCCCTCAACAGTATTTATAGGAACTCAAACACCAGATTCTGCTCTGTTCCAGTAACAAGAAGCCGAAAGCACCAGCCTGAAGATGACGAGTGAGACCTCGTCGAAACGTCGCACAGACACCCCGACTCTTACACGGGAAGACACCCGAAGACACCAAAACCTGCATATATATATATATATATATATATATATATATATATGCAAAAAACTCAGTGCTACTGCCTGACTGCGCAGCCCTATACACGGGAAAGGGATGTAGCTCTGTGGTAGAACATCTGTGTTGGAGGCAGAAAGGCCCAGGTTCAATCCTTGATGTCTCCAGGTAGGGATGGGAGAGATTCTCCTCTGTCTACTTAGAGGTAAGGCCACATCTGCACCATATATTTAAAGTGCACTCACTCCCACTTGGAGATTCAGGTCCTCTCTCTGGCACCTGGAGGGTGTCAGGCAAATCTGGACTTCTTAGTTGACCCTAAGCTCAGCATGAGTCAATAGTGTGATGCAGCAGCAGCAAAAAATCTAGTGCTACTCTTGTTGTTGTTTAGTCATTTAGTCATGTCTATTTGTTGTTTAGTCATTTAGTCATTTAGTCATGTCTCTTTGTGACCCCATAGACCAGAGCACACCTGGCACTCCTGTCTTCCACCGCCTCCCTCAGTTTGGTCAAACTCATGTTCATAGCTTCGAGAACACTGTCCAACCATCTCATCCTCCGTCGTCGACCTTCCCAACATCAGGGTCTTTTCCAGGGAGTCTTCTCTTCTCATGAGGTGGCCATAGTACTGGAGCCTCAGCTTCACAATCTGTCCTTCCAGTGAGCACTCAGGGCTGATTTCCTTCAGAATGGATACATTTAATCTTCTTGCAGTCCATGGGACTCTCAAGAGTTTCCTCCAGCATTCCTCCATAATTCAAAAGTATCAATTTTTTGGCGATCAGCCTTTTTTATCGTTCAGCTCTCACTTTGTTAGCAAGGTGATGTCTCTGCTTTTTTAGAGTGCTGCTCTAGGCTGTAGCAATAGAAGTATAATGTCCAGATCAAGGGAAGTAACAGTACCACTCTATTCTGCCTTGGTTGTACCATGTCCAGTTCTGGACACCAAAATTTAAGGAGGATATAGACAAGCTGGGACATGTGCAGAGGAGGGCAACCAAAATGGTCAAGAGTTTGGAAACCATGCCTAATGAGAAAGGTTGAAGGAGCTGAGTATGTTTAACTTGGAAAAGAGGAGACTGAGAAGAGATACATGGTGTGACCGGAAAGTTTGGTGAAGGGTCACAGAAATCGGACTGCGAGAAATATTCAAACATACATGCCTTCAAAGTAGGCCCCCTCTGATACAACTGCTGGAGAATTCCTCTTTTCATACTGCTTCCAGTTCCCTTGTCAACAGCAGCTTGGACGTGCAAAATGTTGGGAAATCCATGCCCTTTCAGTGCAGATTTCAGTTTTGGAAAAAGAAAGAAATCTGGTGGGGCCAGATCGGGAGAATATGGAGGGTGGGACAACTCAGTAACCTCAGTAACGATTTCACATGGAATATGCAATTCTTCCACCACCATTCGGACAGACAAACACCAATTCTGCAATAACTCACAAACTCTGTTGACACTTGCCACCATTCTGCTCATCAACTGTCTGGCAGACTGAGGGCCATCTTCGATGGTTTGCCTCCCTTCACGGAAACACTTAAATCACTCATACACTGTCTTTTGAGTTACTGCTTCATCTCCGTACACAACTGCGAGCATTTTGTGGGTTTTCGATGCCGATTGTATGTGCAAATATTTCTCGCTGTCCAATTCTTGTGACCATTCACCGAACTTTCTGGCCACACCTTGTATCTTCAAATATCTCAAGGGCAATGGAGGATGGAGCAACCTTGTTTTCTCCTGCTCCGGAGGCTAGGACCTAAAAAACCAATGGATTCAAGTTCCAAGAAAAAAGATTCCAACCAAACATCAAGAAGAACTTTCTGACAGTAAGAGCTATTCAGCAGTGGAACAGACTCCTATGAGAGGTTGTGGACTCTCTTGGAGGTGTTTAAGCACAGGTTGAATGGCCACCTATCATGTATGAGCAAACTGAGATTCCTGCCTTCCAGGGGTTTGGACTAGATTACCTTGGGGTCCCTTCCAACTCTGCAATTCTGTGATTATATGATAGGTCATCCCTGAAGGTCAGGCAACCCTGGTCTTTATTGTTGTACTTTCTCAGGACTGAAAAAAGAGAGTCACGAAACAGATGTGCCTCTGCAGCATTTTTGACATTAGATATCCTTTAATCATTTTCTACTTTAGTTAAGTGTCGCTAATGAGGTCATGTTTGCATGTTGTCCTTTGATCTATGGTTTCCCCCATCCATTAACTTTATTCATTCCAACACTCAACCCCCCCCCCACCTAAAAAAACCATCCCTTTTTCTTCTTGCAGGAAGATCTTTACTGTATATAGCTAACTAAAGTTCTTATCTAAGGCATTGTTCTTCCTTTAACTCCTGCTGAGATACACTGACATTGATCCCTGGATGCTGAGAGCAGGAGAATGAAGGCAAAAGATCACTCGGACAAAGTTGAATCAACCCCTTATTTTTCATCAATATCTCTGATAATTGGTATATACAGTTTGGGGGTGGTAGCTACAGCAAAATACAGTACTGCAATCTTGCAGGCTTTCTTGTATATAATTCTCTCCTAACCAAGTCATTTCTTTATTTTTCGGTATTAACTGGTAAGGACAGGGTGTGGGAGAAAGCCGAGAGCAATCAATATATGTTTTTTTTTTTAAATATATATTCTATTTCTTGTTTTCCAGTGGCTATGCTATCAGTAGGAGGGAAAAAACCCACAAAAGTTTTCTGAAGCCATCTAACCAACCTTCACAAGGTTGGTGTGGGTTTTACAAAAAATGTGTGTGCGTGTGTGTATATATATATGTGTATATATATCTATACCTATATCTATATCTATATCATCTATATATCTATATCTATATCTATATGCAGTGGTACCTCGGGTTAAGTACTTACAGTGGTGCCCCGCAAGACGAATGCCTCGCAAGACGAAAAACCCGCTAGACGAAAGGGTTTTCCGTTTTTCGATGCGCTTCGCAAGACGAATTTCCCTATGGGCTTGCTTCGCAAGACGAAAATGTCTTGCGAGTCTTGCGATTTTTTTCGCTCCCCCCCTTTTTCTCAGCTGCTAAGCCGCTAACAGCCTTTTAGCCGCTAAGCCGCTAAGCCTTTAATAGCCGCTAAACCGCTAATAGCGCTAATCTGCTAAGCCGCTAATAGGGTTGCTTCGCAAGACGAAAAAACCGCTAGACGAAGAGACTCGCGGAACGGATTATTTTCGTCTTGCGAGGCACCACTGTAATTCGTTCCGGAGGTCCGTTCTTAACCTGAAACTGTTCTTAACCTGAGGTACCACTTTAGCTAATGGGACCTCCTCCTGCTGCTGTGCTGCCGGAGCACGATTTCTGTTCTCATCCTGAAGCAGGGACGCGGACTTATAAAAAATATTGGGGGGGGGGCCGGGAAAGCTCATGAATAATAAATAAGCTCATGAATATGCAAATAAAGTGGCGCCGTCTCCTCGTGAGCGAATAGGGGAGAGCGTGCTGCGCCTATTAATCAGCTCCAAAGGAAATTGGGTGGAGCTTTTGCTTGGGAGGGAGGGCAGGAGGCATGCAGGCAGCCCGACCCTGTGCATTTTGGGCTGGGGGAGGGGCGGCGATGGCGCTCTGCTGGAGGGGTGCCGGAGATTATTGGGGGGGCGGAGCCCCCCCAAACGAATTTTTGAGGGGGCTCGGGCCCCCTCAAGCCCCATGGAGTCGGCGCCTATGTCCTGAAGCAAAGTTCTTAACCCGAGGTACTATTTCTGGGTTAGCGGAGTCTGCAACCTGAAGCGTATGTAACCTGAAGCATATGTAACCTGAGGTACCACTGTATGTGTATGTGTGTGTGTGTATATCAGACCTAGATGTTCTGCACATGTAGGTGAGATTGTCGGAGGCTGGGGCAGGGTGGTTCACATTGTATATACATTGTCAGCGTATGAGAGTCACCTTCTGGGGCGTCAGAGGTCTTCGCCCCCACCATAGAATATTTGAGGCCCTGCCCCAAGTTGATGAACATTGCCATTCAAATGGTGTTTGTGCGCCATGTCATGTGATCGATTAGTTGATACATCTCATCAATATGAAGAACAAGGAGATATTTCTATTTTGCTACCAGATTTAAGGGCCAAATCATTTGCATAGGGGGCAGGTGAATCCAATGGAAGTTTTTATTCCTATGCAAATTGCCAGTATGCTCCCCAGCAGTCCAAATCAGGACCACAGCAGGAGATTGTGGCTGCACACTTATCTGGGGGGTAAGTCCCCCCTACTGAATTCAGTGGGTCTTATGTCACACTCAGCTTATGTAGACAAACAGCCATGCAGTCCGTTGAGTGGCGCTGTGGTCTAAACCACAGAGCCTAAGGCTTTCTGATCAGAAGGTTGGTGGTTCGAATCCCCGCAACGGGGTGAGCTCCCATTGCTCGGTCCCTGCTCCTGCCAACCTAGCAGTTCGAAAGCACGTCAAAGTGCAAGTAGATAAATAGGTAAGGTAAATGGCGTTTCCGTGCGCTGCTCTGGTTTGCCAGAGGCGGCTTAGTCATGCTGGCCACATGACCCGGAAGCTGTACGCCGGCTCCCTCGGCCAATAAAGCGAGATGAGTGCCGCAACCCCAGAGTCATTCACAACTGGACCTAATGGTCAGGGGTCCCTTTACCTTTACCCAGAAAGACATCTGGGTAATCTAGGGTTGCCATATCTTGTAGAGCAAAAAAGGACAGCTTGACCCTGCTGCTAGCCCAGGCCATGGAAAGAGGCCTGCGGGTGCATGGGGCTGCCACAGTGCCCACATGCCTCAGACATTTCCTTTAAAACCCTGACATTTCCTTTAAAGTGTAATAATCTGCCCAGATGAGCAGATTGGCCCCACAAAAGAGGACATGTCCTGGTTTCCCCAGACATATGGCAACCCTGACTTATTTGCAGTGAGTTTGCTCAGGATTGGCATGTTTACTGGGAAGTCAACCCTGGGGAGTTCAAGGCAGCTTGCTTCCAACTTTGTGAGCCTGGGATCACTGCCTTCTCCGTTTCCAAAGGGAGCAGGCGTGAATTGGGGCAGTATCCTGATCTGCTTAGGTAGCAAGGCCAGAGCGTGCATCTCTCAGTGCAGCCACGGTCCCAGAGAGAAATGCCTTTTCTGAGGCCTGGAAGGCAGAATGCCATGACAGCATAAGCCAACTTAATCCTGTTTAAGAAAGAAAGAATAACTCGAGGATTCACATTGGTTAGATGGGATATTCTTGGGCTTTGCTCTGGTTACACTGCACTCTGTCAACATCTATTGATTCCAACTGGCTGTTCAGATTTTCCTCGCTGTCTCCTTAAATTAAATTAGCCTTGCTTTGCTTAACACGCTTTGGAATCCAGGACTGTTATTTGAGATATAGCATGTGTGTGTTTGTGTTTTAGAAAAGGGAAAGTGATTGCTCCAGCCTTGGCTGTTCCCAAAACCCACAACCTCAAGTAGCCTCCCCCCCCCCCAAATAATAGCAGGGTATGCAAACCTTTCTGGGCCTGCAGGCAGATTTACAAATTAGAGAAACTGCCATGGGCCCCACACCACACTGCAACCAAGCGCACATCACAGCTGAGTTTTGATGAATATAACAGAACGTTGGTACCAAGCAAGCCTAATTTCAGCAGAAGGAAGGAAGAGAGACAGTGCAGGCCTCTAAAAGTGTGTTTGCTCTTGCGGGCAAATAATTACGATTATTTCAGTTATGCAGTGCTTCCCATGGGGCGTCCTGAAGCAATTTACAACTTATTCATTTGTTTCATAAAGTTTATAAATCACTTGATTGTTGTTTTTTTAAAGCCCTCAAGCAGTTTACAAAAAGAATAAGGCAATAAAATTATCAGGTTGTGTTTTTTTTTTTAAAAAAATTGAGCTCAGCAATAAACTAAAAACAGATTAAAGCACACCTCAAGATCCTACATCTCTGGGTAGGCTTTGTCTAAACAAAAATGTTCTTAGCAGGTTCCGAAAAGTGTACAGTGAAGGCACCTGCCTGGTATCTATAAGCAGGGAGTTCCAACGGTGCTGCTACACTAAAAGATCAATTTCTTGCCAATGCGGAATGGATAGATCTCAGTTGGGTGTAAAAACAATGATTCAAAAGCAACGGGAATAAAGATTTTGTTGAAAGTAGAAGGTCTTTAGCAGGCAACAGAGAAAGCGCCTGTTTGATATGCAGTGGGAGGGAGTTCCGCAAGGTTGGTGCCACCACACTAAAGGCCCTCTCCTGCAGAGCTTAGTGGTTGGCTGGGGGTGAGTCAATCTGTCAGATGTCCTGGTCCAAAGATGTATAAGGCCAGCTCCTTGAACCTAGCTTGGTAGCTAATTGGCAGCCAACTGCAGTTCTTTTCACAGCAGCATACAATGGCGATATTCTTCCCTGGTGAGCAGACGAGCCGCTGCTTTTCTCACGAGCTGTACCTTTTGAGCCAGCTGCAAGCGCAGCCCCATATAAAGCGCATTGCAGCAATCTCACCTGCAGCTTACCGGCGAATGCGCGATGGTGGTAAAGTTTTCCCAGTCATTTCAGCTGCATAATAAGGAGAGCGTTGAAGTGGTACATTTTGAAGTACAGTGGTACCTCTGGTTACGAACGCTTCGGGTTATGAACTCCGCTAACCGGGAAGTAGCTGCTCCCGGTTGCGAACTTTGCCCCCAAGACGCGAACGGAAATCGTGCGCCAGAGGCACGCACGCAGCAGGAGGCGCCATTAGCGAAAGTGCGCCTCAGGATAAGAACGGTTTCAGCTTAAGAATGGACCTCCAGAATTAATTAAGTTCATAACCAGAGGTACCACTGTACATCCTTGAAGACCTCATCGTGACAAAAGAGGCTCGGGGAAGGTGTGTGTTAGTATGTGCAGGTATGGTCCAATTTTGCATCTTAGCAAAATGAAGCTTGGGGTCTTGTTGACCTCTTCAAGCTGTTGACTGGGTGCTGGCAGTCCAGGGATGAGCATACATGCCAGAAGTAGCTCACAGCATGGTATCTTACTGAGATAATGTGTTTTTAAAAAGCTCCCTCCTTTGCCAGTTTGAGATTCCAAACCTCGCCAGCCTCTCCTCCTGCGACTCTCATTGATTTCAATCTGTCCCACATAACTGCAGCACGCTGGGCTGCCCATAAATTTCCATTAAACAGAATCATGCGTATTAAGTTGTAAATATGAATAAAAGGGCTTTAAATAAGTAGATTGCACAGCTATACTAACCCGCCATTTGGTTTGCCAACTTTATATTAAAAGCATATTTTCTTGCAACGAGCGAGATGCTAGATGTGCGAAATAAATAGGCCCTAGCTGTTTTTTTCCTGTTGAATTAATATTAATGTTTGCTTTTCTTTATTGCCACATTTCCCAGCTGCATCAAAAACTGGCAGGGTTGCTAGGATAAAATGTTTGAACGGGTATAGGAGGTTACTGTAAATAACCTCTCACTGGTTTTACCAGTGACAAGCAAAAGCCACTACGGAGAACAGTGGTGCCTCGGCTTTTGAGCATCTCTGTTGACAAACATTTTGGTTTTTGAACACTGTAAACCCGAAAGTAAATGCTTCGGTTTTCAAACTTGCCTTGGAAGTTGAACATGCAATTTCCTTCTTGGGGAGGAGTGGAAGAGGAGCATGCACAGCGGGGCATGTAAATTTAGTTTCTTAAATTTTGCCCTGCCCTTATTTGATTGCACCATTTATTTTCACGACAGCCTTGTGAGGTAGGTTCAGTTGAAAAATTGTGACTGGTTTGAAACCTTCCCTTTAAACTGCTATGATATCACTTTAAACAGTCATGGCTCTGGGAGATTCTGGGAGTTGTGGGGTTTGTTATATTTAGGATGCTGAGATTTGCTAGGAGACCCACAGAGCTACACTTGCCAGAGTGATTTAACAATCAATCCCTCTTCCCAAGGAACTCTGGAAATTATTTTTTAAAAACATATTTTTTATTAACAGGCCAATCATATAACATTATTTCAAACCACATTAATTCCAAATTATACAGCCAAATTTTTCGATTTTGTTGGGGGTACCCATACACCAAGCTCCGAACGAGGATCAAAACATCACTTCTGTTGCTGCTTTTATCAAACAGTTCTATCCAGATCTGTCCAGATAGTCTCTTTATTACTTTCTTCATCTTCTTGTTGTTGTCATATATTCCTTTCTTTGTGATCTCTGATAATCTTCACAGGCAGGTTGGAAGCAAACATCGTCTGTGTGGGGTTTTTTTTTTTTGAAATTTTTATTGGTTTTTCACAATTTTTATAAACACAAACATTACACAAACATGACAACAAACAAACACATAAACAAACATATATAATTTTGAATCCTTATTTCTTAAACCTTACTTCACTGACTTCCCCATACCTCCCCTTTCTGCATCCCAATTTCCGACGTCTGTGTGGGTTTTACACACTCCACAAGTTGTATCTCATAGGGACAGCCGCCATTCCCCTCCTCCTTCAAAAGTTTACCTTCGGTCTGCCCTTTAGTTTTCCCAGGCTTGTAAAATATCTCATAGAGGGCTCTGCCAGGTTAAGATCAAATTCCAATCATCATTCACATACCAATAGTCCTGGTTCTCCTTCCCCCGTCTTTACAAGCCTGTCTTGCGAGACGCCATTTTAAAACTGCGTCATAGAATTTTTCCATTCTCCGATATTTACCAATCCTCTCTTCATTCATCATTAATTCATCCCACACAGTTTTTAAATTCCTGCTTGTGTAATAAAATATGGCGATTCTTCTTTCTTTGGGGTGGAGGGTTATTAGTATTCACATAATGCAAAGAAAAGAAAAGTTTTTCCCTCCACCCCCCCTTCTTCACTCCAGACATACCAATCTCTTAATGGCGCTTCATCGCTTGATTTATTTGTCCTCGCCCACCACTCCGATCCCAGAGATCCATTAATCAGCAGTCTTATCTCCCAACCTTTGCTTGATGTATCTTTACATCAAGATACATCTTCCAAGCTTTAGCATCTTCCAATTATATATTTCCAATTGTATTTTCGAGCTAAAACGAACCAGCACGTGCAGATTGGAGACAGCGTCTGGGAAGAGCCGACTTCACCGAGGGCTGGTGCCAAGTGACCGGGGCACCCCCTTCTCTCGAATCCGGGGTGCATTATGGCCACCGCTTGCAAGGCAGTCCCCCCCATCTCCTTGGGGGGTGGGGGGTGGGAAGACTGCATACTTCCCATAGCAGCCTCTTAATTATCTTGTGTGGGTCGGAGAGATGTTATTGTCGGCCATCTTCCAATGCGCCCCCTGGTGGCCCCCCGGAACTCTGGAAATTATAGCTCTGGGAGAGGAATAGGGGTATTTTAACAACTCTCAGCACCCTTAGCAGACAACAGAATGCTTTGGGGGCAAGGATGCCCACAAGCAGCAGTGGACAGTGTTTTGGTCTGGAGGCTCCTACAGAAGCTTTCCAGCTGGTGAGCTGGAAAGGGTGTATGTTGAAGCTCTGGTGAGGTTGGTGCATACACCACGTCCACAAGGAAATGCAGTCCTTGGGCTTAAGGAAAAGTCCCCCACTCCTGCTTTACAACAAAATTCAGGCCAGAGGTCTGATTTGGTACAAGCTAGCTTCCTATGGAGGGTGGCACTGTGGGTTAAACCACAGAGCCTAGGATTTGCTGTGGTTCGAATCCCCGCGACGGGGTGAGCTCCCGTTGCTTGCTCTTGCCAACCTAGCAGTTCGAAAGCACGTCAAAGTGCAAGTAGACAAATAGGAACTGCTCTGGCGGGAAGGTAAACGGCGTTTCCGTGTACTGCTCTGGTTTGCCAGAAGCGGCTTAGTCATGCTGGCCACATGACCCGGAAGCTGTACGCCAGCTCTCTCGGTCAATAAAGCGAGATGAGCGCCACAACCCCAGAGTCGGCCACGACTGGACCTAATGGTCAGGGGTCCCTTTACCTTTACCTAGCTTCCTATGGCTTAGAAAATGAGCAGCTCTTTCTGATTTTGGGGTGGCGGCGGCCTAAACTATCTTATTTTGCAAGCCAATCAGATTCCAGCCTGGGAGAAGGTACCCCATCTCTTAAGAATAGTAGGACCACTGTACAAAATCTAAATAAATCTACCTGCCTTTTATTCAGAATGGTTTTCTTGTTACACGGTCGTCTCCCCTGCCATCAAGAGGCACAGAAACCACAACTCTTCTCGTAAAAATGGAAATAACAAGAAGAGGCCTACACGCTCCCATATTGGAAACTGGGCACTTCCTGGGATGGCTCCGTATCTGACTCCAAACATATATAACAAATATCCAGAATCCTGCATGAAGAAACTTATTGCAATTTGCAACCAGCCCCTCAGTGAATTCAGTTAGCTCCTGCTTACTATCAAAACAGTTGAAAATCCTGTTAATCCAGGCATTTGATGACTGAAAGATAGTGTTGCTGGCAACCTTGTAATTATTCGCTGTGAGGGTAGGTGATTATTTTACATGTTTTTATATTGGTATTTTTTTAAAGTTTGCAATTGTTTTTCAATGTTTACACACACGCTATTGTTTTATCACTTTTGGTTTTTTTCACCCCAGGTTCCTTTGGGAGGACGCGTAGGATATAAATGAAACAAACAACAGTTGGGAAAGCTCAGTTGGTAGCGCATGAGACTCTTAATCTCAGGGTCGTGGGTTTGAAACCCGCAATGGACAAAAGATTTCTAGCTGATCTCCGTGGCCCCTTCCCGTTCTACAATTCTATGATTCTATGAAACAGTGTTTGTGGCAAGCTGCTCTGAGGGCAAAACCACACATGAGGGCAGCAGAGAGCAGCAAAACAAACCACCGGGGGGGGGGGGAGAGAGAGAGAAGAAGCAAAACTTCAAAGACTGTGGAATATCAGAGAAGTCCTTGTACACTGTGCAGTGTTGTCTACAGTCCATTGGCTTCACATGAGATGGCTTTGCACGAAGAGAAGAAGGTTAATTATTTACTCTTTGGGGGGCAAGGCATATGACCGGTCTTTTCCGTTGGCATCTGTGCAAATGGAGAAGCATTCTCCATTCATATGTTGCACAGTTACTGATTCCTGCAGCTCACTGAAGACTCCTCAACAGCAGGACACAATCACAGGAGGCTCGCTTGCACAGATTTACTATGTATATTTAGAGCCCACCCAACGCACACTTAAAACATTGCTTTCTCCCAAACAGTTCTAGGAACTGTAGTTTGCTAGATGTGCTGGGAATTATAGTTCTGAGAGTGGGAACCTACAATTCCCAGCATTCTTCGCGGGAACTCATGTGCTTTTTCGAGCACAATTCAAAGTGTTGGTGTTGACCTTTAAAGCCCTAAATGGCCTCAGTCTAGTATACCTGAAGGAGTGTCTCCACCCCCATCGTTCTCCCCGGACGCTGAGGTACAGCACCGAGGGCCTTCTGGCGGTTCCCTCACTGCGAGAAGCAAAGCTACAGAGAACCAGGCAGAGGGCCTTCTTGGTGGTGGCACACCCTCCCATCAGATGTCAAAGAGATAAACAACTACCTGACATTCAGAAGACATCTGAAGGCAGCCCTGTTCAGGGAAGTTTTTAATGTGTGACATTTTAATGTATTTCTAATCTTTGTTGGAAGCTGCCTAGAGTGGCTGGGGAAACCCAGCCAGATGGGCGGGGTACAAATAATAAATAATTATTATTGTTATTCTTGTTATTCTTCTTCTTCTTCTTCTTCTTCTTCTTGTTGTTGTTGTTGTTGTTGTTGTTGTTGTTGTTGTTGTTGTTATTATTATTATTATTACTACTTGGCGTAAAAACCTACTAGATATCCTATCCAGATATAATCTACCTGAGTTTAATACTCTCAAATTGTGGAGCCCTGATAAAGTTCGGGAATGGATCTTTGAAAAAGACGCCTTTTTGGACTCCACAAAGATAAAGAACTCTGGGTTTTCCTACTGGCTTCCCCGAGTAAAAGCAGTCAAAATCTGTGCCAACTACTTGGTGGAGATCACTGATCCCACCCTTCGGAGAGCTTTCACTATGGCACAGTTTCAAACATTGCCAACTGCATATCTGACTGGTAGATTCACAAAAACCCCAGTAGAACATCGTTTATGTCCTTGTCTTATGAAAACTAAAGAGGATCTTACACATTACCTCCTCTATTGCCCCATCTACTCGGGCTTTAGAGACGCATTGCTGCAAATTATACCCAACTCTATAACTAATCCTGAAGATAGAGTAAAATTCTTGTTAGTTGATGCAAACCCACGTATTACCCATGTGGTAGCGGTTTTTGTGATGAAAGCCAGGGAAAGATTTATGGATGACAATGCAAAGACCCCTTCATCGTCTGTTTAACTCGTTGCTTGTTTTTCCTCTCTTTCTATTTTGTGGGATGAAGGTTTTGTTGGCATGGTATCTAACGAATTTTAATATTCTTTTACTATTGTTGTGTCGATGTTTGTGTACAGGCATGGTCCTCACAATAAACGGATTTGTTGTTGTTGTTGTAATTGTTACATAACAGTGAGAATCTTTCATGTTCATTATTATTATTATTATTAAATGTGTATTGAATGAATGTGTTTTAAATGTAGGGTGCTGTCACAGAGTGCGCCGGACAGTAAATCACAGTTAACTCTTTATTAGCAAAGACACGATCTCCACAGACTTGGCTGAGTGTCAGGCCCCATGAGCACAGCAGCTCATTCCTTGTGGGCCCTACTCCACGAAATCAGTTGCCAAGACTGAAAGTCTCCGCCTACCTACAGCTGCCTAAGTCCCATCCTCTCCAGCGCTTTTGGTGATTGCGCCTGCCGCATTGACTAGGGCAAAATGTGCATGTTGGATGAATATAAATTAGTGAAAACAGCATAGACAAATGTGCCTATTCAGACGAATGCTGAGAAACACAGCTGGATTTTCACGAGAACCTTTTTGTAAATGTGGAGAAGTGAATTTAAGATTGGCGGGGGGAAAGAGAAAAAAGGGAGAGAATCCGAACCGGTCACATTTGCCGATCCGTCACAAGATCACTTCTCAGGGGAAAAGTGAGGCCCATAGGTAAAGGTAAAGGGACCCCTGACCGTTAGGTCCAGTCGTGACCGACTCCGGGGTTGCGGTGCTCATCTCGCTTTATTGGCCGAAGGAGCCGGCGTCCAGCTTCTGGGTCATGTGGCCAGCATGACTAAGCCGCTTCTGGCGAACCAGAGCAGTGCACGGAAACGCCGTTTACCTTCCCACCAGAGTGGTACCTATTTATCTACTTGCACTTTGACATGCTTTCGAACTGCTAGGTGGGCAGGAGCAGGGAACAAGCAACAGGAGCTCACCCAGTTGCAGGGATTCGAACCGCCGACCTTCTGATCGGCAAGTCCTAGGCTCAGTGGTTTAACCCACAGCACCACCCGCATCCCAGGCCCGTAGGTAGAAGCATGCAATAAGGTAACAGAACTCTGGGAATTGATCTGTGCCACCTAGACAGTTCCCTGTCTCCCAGAAAGCAACCATGTTCTTCAGAAAAACTCCCCAACCCCATTCCTATTGATCCGCGTAAGGAATAATGGCCAGGCGTGACACATCAGCAGAATTAATCCAATCTCACTCTCCTCAATTCCATCATCACCCTGTCTTGCCCTCAAGTGAAAAGTATAGATTTCTTTTACCAATCGGCTCATTCATTTACTAGTGTGACAGTGACCTACTTTTGCTCTCTTCCCAATAAAAATGAATATGAGAATCAAAACATCAACCCAAACCGTCCCCGGGCGCGTTATTTAAAACGCTGCTAAAGGTTACGAGATTCACCCTGTGACACGTTAAATGTTTAGGGATCGCAGGACGTGGTTTTCAGACCTGGGGAGGCAGCTGCGAGCACGATCCAAGTTGCGGGAGTAGGGCTACTTATCTTTCACTTGCTTTTCATGCTTTTGATCCACATCCTGGTGAGTTTGCCCTTGGAGAAACAGCAGCTTGAACTTACAGCAGGCTGCAAAAATAAGTGCTCCCCTGCTTTTTCTCCCCTCTCCTTCCTCCACTCTAAGAACCCCCCCAAAAAAAGCCTTCTCTGCCTCCCCCACCCTCTGTCCCTCCTTTGGCCACTGCGGGAAAGATGATGATCGCTTGTAGTGGGTGCAGATACTTACTACTATGAAACAGCCCCATCCTTGCTCCAGGGAGGTGGTCAAAGAGGTTACTATAAAAGCGAACACATTATTGCCTTTGAGTCATAAAACTGTGTCTTGGGGAAGTATTGCGAGAGCAGGCACGAGGCAACCATCAAACTGAAATGAAGCTTAAGGCAGCATTCTGCAATGATGTTGATGACAGGGCAGTGCATCACAAAAAAAGATTTATTTTTTTTTTTGGAAGAAGATCCATTAAAAAAAGAAACACAAATCTGTAAGTCGCTTTGTCATAGGAACATAGGTTTGTATTCAACTTAGGACCTTAGGGTGAAGGGCAGGTAATAAATTAGAATAACAAATCGAGTAGACCCGTTAAAATAATAATAATAATAATAATAATAATAATAATAATAATAATAATAATAATATAATATACCCCGACCTCCCCAGCCAGAGCTGAGCTCAGGGTGGCTAACACCAGTAAAATTACATTAAAAACATAATAGGGGGAAAAAACACCAATTTAAAATACAGGTTAAACTGCAATTTAAAATGCAGCCTCATTTTAAAAGTAGCCCATAGAGAAAAAGCATAAGGGGAGGGAAACATAAGGGTCAGACTGAGTCGAAACCAAAGGCCAGGCAGAACAGCTCTGTCTTGCAGGCGCTGCAAAAAGTTGTCAAGTCCCGCAGGGCCCTAGTCTCTTGTGACAGAGCATTCCACCAAGTTGGGGCCAGTACTGAAAAGGCCCTGGCCCTAGTTGAGACCAATCTAACCACCTTGCGACTTGGGACCTCCAAAGTGTTGTCATTTGTGGTCCTCCGCGGGGCATACCAGGAGAGGTGGTCCAGTAGGTACGTGAACAACCCTGTTAGTTATGTCAACATGTGACCCCCCCACCTCATCAGTAGTGCTTTCAGAGGCACGGGAGAAGTCATCTAAAGCATAACCCGCAACTGCAATGACTAAACTGGGACATCCCGTTTTTGAGTGCCGTGATCTTGCATGGGTCACGTGACTTGTGGGGGCATGGCTGGGAAGATGCACATTCCAGTTTTCAGTCTGAACATGTTAGGGGCTTTGCTCCATTGTCTCATTCCCTCTTCCTCCTCCCTTTCAGAGTCTTCTTCCTCAAAGGTTTCATACCCCTGCTCTGAATCAGAGCACATGGACGTGCATGGTGGAGGACTCTGAGGCATGTTGATCATTGCCCCATGTGAACAAGGCTTCATATTACAGAAGAGGGCGGGGAATTGTGGGCAAGTTGTCCTTATGCTCATCTGGGCATTCATGAACTTTGAGGGTCCGCTAAGAAGTTCCCAAAGGAGTTCCTGGATTCCTTGGAAAACCCAGTTTGACATTCACTGGCAAGTTGAAAAATCTAGGGTGGTGACTTATGCATTGTGGAAAAATGAGGAGGCCGATTTGCATGAAAATTGCAAATGGTAATTCATACGTAGGGACGCACATTTATAAATAATTGCTGTCATTTAAATAGAATCACAGGGACACGGATGGCGCTGTGGGTTAAACCACAGAGCCTAGGACTTGCCAATCGGAAGGTCAGTGGTTCGAATCCCCGCGATGGGGTGAGCTCCCGTTGCTCGGTCCCTGCTCCTGCCAACCTAGCTGTTCGAAAACACGTCAAAGTGCAAGTAGATAAATAGGTACCGCTCTGGCGGGAAGGTAAACGGTGTTTCCGTGCGCTGCTCTGGTTCGCCAGAAGCAGCTTAGTCATGCTGGCCAGTAAAGTGAGATGAGCGCCGCAACCCCAGAGTTGGTCACGACTGGACCTAATGGTCAGGGGTCCCTTTACCTTTACCTTTAAATAGAATCACAATATATCTCACTTAACCTGGGGTAAAGACCTGCACGCTCAGATGCTAAAAACTGTTGATGGCTAAGTTCAAGGTTTCCAGTTCTGATATTTGCACTGGACAATATGAGATTCCTTCAAACAGAGGACCAACAGCTCTTCAAAACAGAGGGCATCAAAGTAGTGTCCATGGCCACCCTAGAGCAAACATGGCATTAGGTCACAGCAGAACTACCTCAGGAAATGGAAACTGTTGACAGGGAAGTCTTGTGATGCATGGAAGTCCTTGATATAGGAAGCTTTACCAAAGTCCCACAAACAGTGCCCTAGGCTGTACAGCCTTCTTCCATATACTCTGATATTTGAAAGAGTTTTTTGAGACTGGAGTAACACACAAAAAAGCAGTGTAGGATTCTTGGTGGATGGACTCTGTTCATCGGTGGCTTATAGCCTGCTTGGAAAAATACATATCACAGCTGTCCACACAAACAACAAGAAGTGTTGAGTCAGAAATACGACCAATGCCGGGAGATAGTGGCCACCTTTGCTACATTTATCCCTTTATCTGAAATCAGTTATTTTATCTGTAGGTTTCAGACGCATGGTTGGTGTATATACTAATCCACAGACGTTGCACTGGCTGCCTTGGGTGAGTGAGAATTTGCCAGCTCAGCAAATTCTATAAATACGAACTGCTTCTCCTCAGCCTCACCGGCTTCAATGGGTTTCCACCGGTTAAGTTGGTCTCGGACTGAATGCTGGATTTTAATGTCAAACACATGTGCAGGGCTTGAGTCACCATCCCATTGTCATGCCGAGAGAAGTCCTTTGATTTTCTCCTTTCCAAGCCCCACAATATTTAGGATTTCTTCTTGAAAGTCTCCTGAGTCATTCAGTTTCACTCAAAATGTAACATTCATTTAGCAAAAGGAATGACGGGAGGGGAAACCGCAACCAGGGCTGCTTTGTTGTTGTTTACTCTCTGCGCATAGTTACATAGCATCGCTTGAAGAGCGTCTGCCGCTCTCCCTAATACCTCAGAAACCAAAACAAAGCAGGAAGAGAGACACATGTACTTCAATTGGAGGACTTTTCAAGAAAGACTGCTGACCTCAGTTGCCAGTTGGTTAATTACAAGCTTATAAAAATATTGTGGAGCCACTTTTCCAAGGGGAAGGCAAGGCTTCTGAAGATCAGGCTTTGACTGTCTGTTGCTTCCAAAGTGTTCATGAAGTACCCTAAAACCAAGCGGTTTCTGATTCAAGACTTTAGAAATGTCTGAGACAAGAGTTGATCTTAGGGATGCTCAGATATTTTATCGGGTCCACTTTCTGAAGTGAACCAGCGTGATTGACGCTTCCCAGACTGCTACTGTTCAGAATGCTGTTGTCCTTCAGTTCTTGCAGTTCTTCAAATTTTGCAATACATTCCTCAGCTCAAAAAACAACAACAAAATGCACATAAAAGTGTGCATTTTAGGTTAAAGTGGATTTGTATACATTTTAGGATAAAATATGTACATGATGCTTATCTTAGGAAAACACACACAAGTCCTCCACCAGGACCAGGGCCTTCTCAGTGATGGCTCCGACCTGGTGGAATGCTCTGTCCCATGAGACCAGGGCCCTGCAGGATTTAGCTTCCTTCCGCAGGGCCTGTAAGACAGGGCTATACTGCCTGGCTTTCAATTTGAACTTAGCCTGATCTTTATTGCCCTTCCTTCCCCCCTCCCCTTTTTATGAAGATTACCCACTCTGGGATCTTATAGCTAATTCTCACCTGGTCTCCTCGCTGGCCCAAATAGGACTAATTTAGCCAGCTGGCCCTGGTGATCATCTAATGTTTATTGGATAGTTCCCCCAAAAAACTGATTTTTGAATTCTGAATTTATTGTTATTCATGTTTTATACTGTATTTTATGCTGTTTTTTGTTGCATCAATTAAGTGTTTTAAATTTGTTGTTAGCCCTGAGCCTGGTTTTCTGAACTGGGAAGGGCGGGGTATAAATAAAAAAGTATTATTATTATTAAAAAATGCGTATTCTGTGGGGGGCGGAGTCCCAAAAACAATTTTTCAAGTACTTTGAAAAGAATGATGGCATCAGTTGATGCTGACTGACGTTTGGCATGGACTTAAGAATGTGTCATCCTTTGAACCTATGTTGGAAGTGTCAAGAGAAGGAAGGCACCGTTTTCCCACATGTGGTGGACCTGCAAATAGGCTAAATGATTTTGAGAGGCAATATGTATTGAATTGAAGAAGATGTTTAAGACGACGTTCCCCCAAAAGACCGGAAGCCTTTCTTCTAGGAATAATGGAATTGGATATCCCTAAGAAGCTACTTAATTTATTCCTGTATGTGACCAGAGCAGCAAGAGTAACATATGTGCAAAAGTGGAAAGGGAAAGATATACCAACCAAGGAAGACTGGCTGAAGAAACTGACAAGGGTATGTAGTGTTGTCAAGTTTGACCACAGAAATCAGAGACCAGGAGGAATCTATGTTTAGAGAAGAATGGAAACCATTCACGGAATATTTGAAGAAACATAGTAATAGTCAGATTAACATGCAAGTAGGATCTGAACTGTAATCAGCAGTAAAACAATTTAGATACAGTGGTACCTCGGATTACATACGCTTCAGGTTACATACGCTTCAGGTTAAAGACTCTGCTAACCCAGAAATAGTACCTCAGGGTAAGAACTTTGCTTCAGGATGAGAACAGAAATCGTGCTCCGGCGGCGCAGCAGCAGCAAGAGGCCCCATTAGCTAAAGTGGTGCTTCAGGTTAAGAACAGTTTCAAGTTAAGAACAGAGCTCCGGAATGAATTAAGTATTTAACCCAAGGTACCACTGTATTAAGTTAGGCTGAAGAGGCATGTCAGGTATAATACGCAGCATGATAAGGGGAAACAAGGAAACCAAGGAGGGGTGGAGGGGAAGTTTACATTTGTTAAAAATATGGGGGGGGGGACCAAATATGTAATTAACTTTTGAAAATCAAAATAAAATTGTAAAAAAAAAAAAAGGTCAAGAATGATCACATGCTAAGCTGCTATGGTGAAAAAGAAATAGCAGTCAGCTCCTAGTGTCACTGTGGCTTCTTCCAGGGTGGAGAGAGGGAGCAACTGGAATTCAGAACCATTGTTGATTGTGTGGATGAGGAGCAAACAGAAAATAGATAAGAATTCACGCATAAATAAGGCCTACTTTTTGATGGGAGGGGTCTTGGTGGGCATCCAAATTACCTACAGTCTCTAAATCAGGGCCTCCTCTTACCTAAGTCCTATGTCACGTAAATGTAACATGGCAGAAGGCACCCAACATCATTTGCTCCCTCTATTAACTTCACACAACAGTCTATATCACAATGGATGATTCTGATGATCTGCTGCCAATAAATCCTAAAACTGATATTTTATATTTGGCGTGGGGGGGGGGGGCAAACTTACCGCTGACTTCTTTTCTTTTCTTTTCTTTTCTTTTCTTTTCTTTTATTTTCTTTTCTTTTCTTTTCTTTTCTTTTATTTTCTTTTCTTATAAAACCACCCTGTTCCTGTTGCTAACAGCTTTTTATTTCTGAGCCAAAATTGCACCACTCATAACCCTCCACCCGCCCAGCCCAGACAACGGCCATAAAACCTGTCTTGGAAAGAATGATGTCAACCAATTTTTGAGACAGGGCATGTAAAGGAGGCTGACCAGGGTCAAGCTGACATGAAGTCAACAACGCCTTTGCAAATCGCCATTTTTTATATCTATAAGGGCTGTATATTAATCTACGTTGGACTGTCCTGCAACCAAACCCCAGGCTTAGCGCTCGTTCCCAAATCACTATTTGGAGTGCCAACATAATAAAACAGGAATTAATACAGCCTGCTTTCGACATGTTTATGCATTTGTGGTGCACTCTTCCTTCTGAGGCTGAAAGAGACATTGCGGCGGCAGCAGCAACAGCAGTCTCTGAGACCAAGGATTGAAATAATGGTGCAGATTCAGAACTGTAATGGCTGCCAGCCAGCCTTGGCCAGCACCAGTGCATTCTGGGAAGAGAACATTGTTTGGAACACCCTTCTGGTCTTGATACAAGGCCTTTCCACCCTTACCATTTATAGTGGCATAGTTGCTGTTTGATCCAGTGTTTCTAAGGGTGAATTTGGAGCCGATTGTCTGCACCTTTGGTCACTTGTTGCTGTTATTGGAGAGTGAGTGCCAGATTTTCCTTTCCTCGCTAATGCATACCCTCCAACACGTCAAGACAACAAACCGGGACGCCATCTTCTGGGGCCACCTAAATAACACCCACCAACTCTCCACACAGAAACCAGGAATGTGGTACCATTGCGTGGATGCGCCAAACCAGCATTACATCTTGCCAAAAGATTTCACCTTGTAAGCATGGCTTGTTCCTTCAGTAAACAAGAATTTGAGAGGCTTCAGTAGATTTTCTGACACCGAGTATATTGCTGGATTGTAATTGAATGTGAGATTAGTGTTTACAGGATTATCGTTCTCGCTCCTCCTGACTCTCCTTCCATCTGTTCTCGGTGGGGGGAAGTAGGAAGGACATGTTATTAAAAAGTAGTCACCTCTAATATCCTGGCTGCAGCTCGCTGTTTACACAGATAGCTTATATATAAAGTGAGTCCTGCTCATGATTGGATTGAAGACAGAGTAATTCACTCAAGGGCTTGACTCTCCTTCTAGCTGTGAAGTATATTGTTGCGTAGACCTCGTTCAGCAGCAGAAACACAGGAGTACATTACAGCCCTTTCTAGTCAATCACATTTGCCTTGCTGTCATTTCTGGTGTAAAAGGACAAGCTGAGAGCAGGGAAGACTTCATTGTGCGTGGGATGTGTGCCACCTCTGCAATGGGTCTTTTCTGCAAGTGACTAGAGTTCGGGTTTTTATCTTTAATGCATTTCTATTCCACCTCTGGTGGGACGTGGGTGGCACTGTGGGTTAAACCACAGAGCCTAAGGCTTGCCGATCAGAAGGTTGGTGGTTCGAATCCGCGTGACGGGGTGAGCTCCCGTTGCTCGGTCCCTGCTCCTGCCCACCTAGCAGTTCGAAAGCACGTCAAAGTGCAAGTAGATAAATAGGTACCGCTCCGGCGGGAAGGTAAACGGCGTTTCTGTGCGCTCCTCTGGTTCGCCAGAAGTGGCTTAGTCATGCTGGCCACATGACCCGGAAGCTGTACGCCGGCTCCCTTGGCCAGTAAAGTGAGATGAGCGCCAAAACCCCAGAGTCGGTCACGACTGGACCTAATGGTCAGGGGTCCCTTTACCTTTACTTATTCCACCTCTGAGGAACTCAAGGGGGCATATATGGTTTTCCCTCTTCAGTGAATCCCCACAGGAACCCTGTGAGGCAGGGGAGGCTGAGAGGAGACAGTGACTGGCCCAAGGCAGTCACCCAGCAGCTTCATGGCTGAGTGGGGATTTGAACTCTGGTCCCCCAGGTCCTAGTCTGGCATGCTAATTGCTACACCACTCTGGCTCAGGGGTGGGGGGAAGGCATTCGATTCACTTCACATTTAAAGGTGTACCTGCCAGCACTTTCCTGAACAACAGGACAGCTATCCTTCAGACAACAAGCAGCTATCCTTCAGAAATTGTGACTTTTTCACATTTTGCAATGCTGTTCTCCACTTGAGTAGTGCACACAAGTATGCATGTTGTTGGTGTTTAGTTGTTTAGTCGTGTCCGACTATTTGTGACCCCATGGACCAGAGCTCGCCAGGCACTCCTGTCTTCCACTGCCTCCCACAGGTTGGTCAAACTCATGCTGGTAGCTTCGGGAACACTGTCCAACCATCTCGTCCTCTGTCGTCCCCTTCTCCTTGTGCTCTCCATCTTTCCCAACATCAGGGTCTTTTCCAGAGAGTATTCTCTTCTCATGAGGTGGCCATAGTACTGGAGCCTCAGCTTCAGGATCTGTCCTTCCAGTGAGCACTCAGGGCTGATTTCCTTAAGAATGGAGAGGTTTGATCTTCTTGCAGTCCATGGGACTCTCAAGAGTCTCCTCCAGCACCATAATTCAAAAGCATCAGTTCTTCGGCGATCAGCCTTCTTTATGGTCCAGCTCTCACTTCCATACATCACTAATGGGAAAACCATAGCTTTAACTATACGGACCTTTGTCGGCAAAGTGATAACAAGTATGCATATACTGTGGTAAAATGTGTGTGTGTGTGTGTGTGTGTGTATACACAGTGAGAAAACTGCTCTCTCTCTCTCTGTGCGTGTAGGGCAAAACCATGTACAAAATGGAGAAACTGGCACTATAATGCTGATGATATAACTGTGGGAAACTGAATGAAAGATGAGAAGCTGAAATTCAAAGGTTTACCCATCCTTAGCTTTGCAGCTGATTTCAAATCAATATGCAACTCCTCGCCTTTGCAGATCTTGACTACATGCAGAAGCTTTCTCTCCCCCTCCTGCTTCTCAGTTTCTTTCTGATTCTCTCCCCCAGTCTTCTTTCCCTGCTTCTCTTCTTTCTGTCTGGAATATCAAATGCTTCTCTGCCCTGCCAGTCCCCTCGAATTCTGAGAGAATTCCTCTGAGACTCAAAGCAAAGGGAAGGAAAGCATGAGGCAAAGGCAGGGTGGTGGTGGGGACCCAATGACTGGGACTGGAGGATAAATTGCTGGGGAGGGAGGGTTGCAAAGCAGAGTCCACCAAACCATGGACAGCTCCACAGCAGTGGACATGTTGCTCTGTATTTGGAGACGGCAACGTACCTTATTTCATTGATTTGTCCACCTAGCCTAGGACTTTCTGCCCCAAATGGCAGCTGCTTTCCAGAGTCTCAAGCAGAAGTTCTTCCCCGGTGAGCCAGTGTGGTGTAGTGGTTAAGAGCGGTGGACTCGTAATCTGGGGAACCAGGTTCGTGTCTCCGCTCCTCCACATGCAGCTGCTGGGTGACCTTGGGCTAGTCACACTTCTCTGAAGTCTTTCAGCTCCACTCACCTCACAGAGTGTTTGTTGTGGGGGAGGAAGGGAAAGGAGATTGTTAGCCGCTTTGAGACTCCTTCGGGTAGTGATAAAGCGGGATATCAAATCCAAACTCCCCCTCCTCCTCCTCCTCCTCCTCCTCCTCCTCCTTCTTCTTCCCTTTGCCTGTGTCTTGAGCCTTTAAGAAAAACTCCCCACAATCTTGGAAGTAAACCTGTTATTTTTCTACCATTGATTCATTTTGCTCTGCAAAGCCAACAGTTGATCTAACTGGGTTTTAACAGGGTTAAACACAACTTTAATCAACTTTTAAAAGAGTAGAGTAGGATAAGGAGGTTTGATACATATATCATAAGCATGAATGTCTCTAGCAAGCATTACTTTACTAGCTTGCCAAATACACAAGTCAGCCCCAGTACTTCTGCTGATTAGGGTTGCCAACTACCAACAATCAAGCTCTTCGATTCTGGTACATGCACTAAATGTCTGGTCCACATTACACCATTCAAAGGACGATGAACAGATAATGATCATAGAATTGTGGAGCTGGAAGGGACTCAGAGGGTCAGTTTAGAGCAAATGTTTTCCTCCTCCACTTCTGACCAGTAAAGAAGGGGGAGGGATTCCCTCAGTTAAGTCTCAGCCAGACAGGATGAGCCTTGCATCCTTTCACAAGTTCAGCTCAGGACCTGCAAGATATCTGCACAGGCTGACATAATTCTCTGGCTGCTGCGAACAGCCTGTCTCCCCACAGGACTCTCAGAAGTGAGTAAGGTCCTGGAAAAAGATGTTGGAAACAAACCTCCAATGGTTTGGAAGACAGCCAATCAAAGTTTGCAGATAGAGGATGGCAACCCACAGGCAGAAACGACTTAGAAAACAATCGCCGTACTTGTCCTTATCTGAGGTCACAGGAATTATTCTGAATGTGTGTGTCCCTCCCTCAAACAGCCCGGCTTTCTTTCTTGTGATCTGGTATTCTGACAAGGACCCGGGGCTATATGATCCACTAGCAGTTGTGAGTGGAATGCTCAGAATGAAGATAAATGAATCCCATTGACATCAATGGGGCTCATTCACCTTCGGCTCAAGTATTCCGGCTCAACCCTTTTGTAAACCAGGCTGTAGTCACCTCTGCTGAAGAGGGGGCAGTGGATTGATGAGTGTCTCCTCGAGGGGGGAAAGTGAGAGACGCATGAATTTGAAAACAAGCAACCCGCCCACCGCCCAGCCAGCCCATTGAGTCAGGTGAAACTACCTGAAACCCAAACACCGACGGTCACGTCTGCGCAATCGGCCATCTTCGCAAAGATTAACACAGCGCACCAGGCATTGTAAGGTGACCCAACAAGGTTGCTCCATAAATTGTAATGGTTGCTTGCCCCAGACTGCAAAACCAGGGTTTGCCTGTCAGCACACACAGTATGGTCAGGCAAAGGTCGTGGCTCACAGACCTCAAAGTTCTCACTGCAGATGCTGCTGACTTATTTATTTATATTTATTTATATTTTTTAAAAAAATCAGTGCCTGTCATGGGGGGAAAGGAATGTCACGCAGCCAACATCTGGGCTCCTATGCAGTGTACATTGGAGGCAGGCCCAAATGGAAATGGAGATGGCGGCTTCAGCTGCCTCAGAGGGCCTTCTCAGTGGTAGCCCCTGCCCTGTGGAACACCCTCGCATCAGATGTCAAGGAAATAAACAACTATCTGACTTTTAGAAGACATCTGAAGGCAACTCTGTTTAGGGTAGCTTTTAATGTTTGATGTTTCGTCGTGTTTTTAATATTCTGTTGGGAGCTGCCCAGAGTGGCTGGGGAAACCCAGCCAGATGGGTAGGGTATTTAATAATAATAATAATAATAATAATAATAATAATAATAATAATAATATGACAAGCTGGATAGCTCAGTTGGTTAGGGCGTGGTGGTGATAACGCCAAGGTTGCGGGTTCAATCCTCATATGGGACAGCTGCATATTCCTGCCTTGCAGAGGGATGATTCTCAGGGCCCCTTCCAACTCTACATTTCAGTGATTCTGTTGCTGAGTACTGAGTGGCTGGTGCTTTGGGGTAGGTCCCTCCAGTGCCGCTTCCAGTAAGAACGCTGGAAACTACCTTAGAACATTGGCCCATCGAGTTCAGTACTGTCTACTCTTACCGGTGATGGTTGTCCCTGCTCAGACAGGGGAAACATTCCTAGCCCTACCTGGAGGTGCCAGGGGTCAGTCTTGGGGCCTGTCTGTCTGCATTCAGAGCAGATGCTCTGCCCCAGAGACGTGGCCATTTCATCAGCCTATCCCTGCCAACCACAGGGATTTGGTCCGCTTTTTGGACCAAACCCAGTCTGATGGCTCAGATCGTAAACTCCCAATCAGATCATGTCCTCCTGCAGATGCCGCGATGCATTTTTGATGTGCAAATATACTTATTTTACATCAAAGATGTGTACAGAATGCATGTTTTATGGAAGAGTGCATTAAAAGCTGTGCATTTCATGTTTGTGGGCGTTCTTGCGAAGAAAGAGAAATGGCACACAAAAGGGAATGGGACAGAGCAGGGATTGAGCAGCAGGAAGATGCCCAAGACTCCGCTTGATTTGAAGTCTATTGCTCCTAGGATTAGTTCCATTTCGAAGTTTCCTGCTGACTTAATGGGCTTCACCTAGATTTAATTGCATGTTTGTATATGGATTATCATATTACAGACAATTGATTAGACCGAATCTGTTTCTATAATTAGATTGACCTTTCAGTGATTATATTGCTTCAAAAAATGCTTGTTGACACTGCTTGGGTTCTCTAGGCTTAATAGAGAGCTTGTGTCACATAATAATAAGATGCAAAGCAAATTAGAGGGTCATTTTATTGGAACGGCATTAGTACATGATGAAAGAGAAACCACTTCAACACACATTTTATGGACCAATATATACATATATGCAAACTACTGCTGTGTCAAAATCGGTTGTCTGAGTTCTCAAATGTTTTCTCCCCATATGAAAGAGGCTCTTGCTTTTCTGCCTCTTTAGTGGGGTACTTTAGGAAAAAAAGGGGGGCAGGTTTGGACTTGTTGTGACCTTGTGACATCTTCTCTGGAGATTTATTTGAAGCATGAGCAACTGGGGACACTGGCTAATGATTGCTTTTAAGGGAAGTCCAGGCCATGGCAGAGATAATTTTGTTGAACAAAAGAGGGGAGACTCACAAACACTCATCAACCCCTTTGAAAGTCAGATGTCTGCAGACCACCCATGAAAATTTCTACCCCCAAAATATCTCCCCTTCCAGGAATTTTGAATCCAATTTATTTTCTCATAAATTCATGGAGAAATTGGGAGGTTTGGGGGGAGGGAGGAGGACATGGGAGGGAAACTGTTTTAGCGCTACCACAAAGTGTCAGTGGGCCCTGGATTTTGTCTTGCAAACTCAGCAGTGAGTGCTTGCATCAGTCAACAAATTCAAATCAATAATGAAAACACTTGTTTTGGTTGCTCTTTCTCCTCCCAGTTCAATTCAAGGTGCTGCTTTGAAGCTTGAAAGACCTCAGTAGCTTGGGACATATATATATAGGTTCCTTCCCCCATGCTTCATTTGAAACCTGAGGCCCTGCTCCAGATTTTTCTGCCATCCGAGGTGCAGCTATGAGGAGTAGGGACTTCTAAGTGGTGGTGCCCAATTTGCAGAATGCCCTTTCAGGCGAGATCCATCAATCCCTGTCTCCATGTGCTTTTGGGCAGCTGGCTAGCTTCTTCTTTGGCGATCACGCGTAGCCGAGTAAGATTGTCTTCCATGAACATGGTCTTAACCGTGAGTCCGTAAGTGACTGTGGAGGCCAATTCTGGATCCACACATCCTTCCACAGTAGGGACATAAGTGGGAGTTGATCATGGTGAGGGTTTTCCAAATGTGCCTTCCTCTTAGCTCGTTTCTCCTTTTTGCCCTGAGTTCATGCTTCTTCAAAGTCCATGACACCTTTGGTAAAGGCTGTTCTCCAACTGGAACGCTCACAGGTCACATTGAGTGCTCCAGTGACTAGCACATAGTCCCAAAAGACCTTTGGCTGACTGTGTGTTGATCCATTTCTCTTTTGACTGCTGTTTTATGAATTGCTGCTCTCGCTGCTTAACAGAGTTCTTGGCCCCTTGTGTTAATGATTACTGACTGGTGTAGGGTTGATGTGTATGTTCACTTTTTTTGGCATGATTTTATTTTGCAAATAGTTTCCTGTTGGGCAGGGAAGCTGGGATGGATGCTTTTAAAAACAATACATTGATGAAAGAAACATGCAAGGAGGATGCCTTTAAGAGGAGTTAAATGGTTTTCTGGGCTTACGCTGCCCAACAAAAGGAAGAGAGCTTTGAGAATCCCATTAATGCCCTCCCGCAGATGAGTCTACAGCAGATGTAACACAATCTTTGCTCCGGTGGCTTCAGTGAGATTGAGTCACTCGGCTGCAGAGGATCTGGTCTGGAGTGCGGCACGTAGCTTATGGTTGCGAAGGATTTATTAAGGCAAAGGTTACTCGAGGCAAATCCATCATGTAATCTTAGATCTGACAGGGTGCTGCCATCTGTAAGAAGCAAGGGACTTGTAGCAGTAAGTGCTACTTAAAACTGAAGGGAGGAGGGACTCCCCCCCCCGCATGATAAATCGGGTACCTGCTACATGTAAAGTACGGCAAAAGGCAGAGTAATCGGACGTGAAATGGAATTAGGCGAGGCACGAGGTGATGATTTCCCACAGACTGCCTCTGCCATAGAAAGAGAGGAAATGTTTGTACTAGGTCAGCATGTTAAAAAGTGCTGCATAAAAAAAAAAAATCCTTGCTGCACAATCCAGAGGTATCGCTAAAGCCTCACATCCCTCCAAAAGTTCACCCTATGGTCTTGATCTCATCAGTCAGGTTGACCCACCCTGGGCCAGATCAAGGACCACTTGTCCCAGCCTGGATCTGGTCCCAAACTAGTTCAGGGGTGGGGCTGTCCAGAGCAGCTGTTTACCAGCTCCATCTGGTACGCAGGCTGAGACCCTACCTGCCTGCAGACTGTCTTGCCAGAGTGGTGCATGCTCTGGTTATCTCCTGCTTGGACTACTGCAATGCGCTCTACATGGGGCTACCTTTGAAGGTGACTCGGAAACTACAACTAATCCAAAATGCAGCAGCTAGACTGGTGACTGGGAGTGGCTGCCTAGACCACATGACACCGATCTTGAAAGACCTACTTTGGCTCCCGGTACATTTCCGAGCACAATTCAAAGTGTTGGTGTTGACCTTTAAAGCCCTAAACAGCCTTGGTCCAGTATACCTGAAGGAGCGTCTCCACCCCCATCATTCTACCAGGACACTGAGGTCCAGCTCTGAGGGCCTTCTGGCGGTTCCCTCAATGTGAGAAGCCAAGTTACAGGGAACCAGGCAGAGGGCCTTCTCAGTAGTGGCACCCTCCCTGTGGAATGCCCTCCCACCAGATGTCAAAGAGAACAACAACTACCAGACATTTAGAAGACATCTGAAGGCAGCCCTGTTTAGGGAAGCTTTTAATGTTTGATGAATTATTGTATTTTTATATTTTGTTGGAAGCCGCCCAGAGTGGCTGGGAAAGCCCAGCCAGATGGGTGGGGTATAAATTATTATTATTATTATTATTATTATTATTATTATTATTATTATTATTAAAAAACAAAGAAACCAATTGAGTCATACAGCTGGAAGGTAGGTAGGGAAAGGAGAAGTTGTGTCTCTTTCTGCTTGCTGCCACTCCTGACCGAGAGCAGTGGGGTCCATTTTGTGGGGTGCTCCTTCACGAGGGGCTTCTCCACAGGGAAGCAGCTTGCAAAGAAACACCCTGAAGCATGCAGGATCGGTGTCTCTGCTGACAGAGCTGTCAATCCTGCATGGTGCTCCTTCAAGGAGGGGCATCAGGCAAGAAGGAGAGTCAGGCGGCTGCTACCTTCTCCTGGGAAGACACAGGAAGCCTTGGGGGTAGGACTCGGCCTTTTCGTGGGGTTTCCACTCCTGGTACCTGACTCCCCTTTTGACCTGCTGCCCTAACCACACTAACAGCTATGGATAGCTCTCGGCCAGACACCTCAATCTGGATCAATCCGCAACTGCAAGTATACAACTCATCTGAGTCCCTCCAGATGTGCCCAGTTTGGCTTGGGAATTGGCTGACTCTGGTGCACAGCCCTAGTTCCCTCACGATCCATCCTAATTTGGACATGGTGCAGAAAAAAGGCCTTCAAGAAATGCGTCTTTCCTGGACTACGCAGAATTGGATAAGGTGACAGGAAGGATCTGAAACCAGAGGGACCAGAGGTTCTCAGAAGACTGGAGTAAACCAGACAGAGGGCCTTCTGGGTAGTGGCGCCCGCCCTGTGGAATGCCCTCCCTTCAGATGTGAAGGAAATAAGCAGCTATCCTATCTTTAAAAGACATCTGAAGGCAGCCCTGTTTAGGGAAGTTTTTTTTAATATTTAATGCTGTATTGTTTTTAATATTCGATTGGGAGCCTCCCAGAGTGACTGGGGCCAGATGGGCGGGATATAAATGCTGAATTATTATTATTGTATGTGAACTATTTGAAAAGCAACTGTAATCAACAGATTACACTAGTAGGACTGCAAGACGTTTTGTAAGGAGGACAATACGAAATATTGCAGGAAAAAAATTATGAATAGAATTATTAGTTAAGGATTAAGAAGAATTATTAGTTAAGATTGAAGAACCTTCAGATGTAGTTGATGGACGTCCAAAATATTGTATAAGATATGAATATATGTTATATGATTTATGGAAATTATATGTAAAATTGAATAAAAAAATATAAAAAGAAAAGAAATGTGTCTTTCCAACTGCTTGTATCGGCAAGGAAAACCTGGCGGCTTGGCTTTTTTCCACCCTGGCCAAGAAACCCACAGGAGCGTGCCCAGTAAGCAATTTCCTCTGAGAAATAAATGGTGGTGAACTGGAGCCTTTCTGAGCTTCTGCCTCCAATCAGTTTTTCCTATGCTGTGCTTCCTTTCTGGAGAATAAGAGTCTCTTAAAGGGCCAGAGACCTGGCCTGAGAACATGCACGTTTGCTGCACCAACTGCCTGGTACAGTCTCTGCACCACTAGACCCATGAATTAACGTGGAAGTAAGGATGACTCAGATAATCACTCAGTTTCAGTCCCTCATTTTCCCAGTCGCCAGTTCTCCACATTTCCACATAATCCTCATGAAAATTTATCAGTATTTTAAAGTGACTTGCTCCTAATATACACATTTTTGTATGCAATTTCCTCTGATATGCACTTTTTTTTTTTGCAAAGCATATTGTCCCAATTATAATGAATTTTTGTATGTTTCGTCACCACTAATATATGCATTTTTATGCACAGTTTGCCTTGGTTACTGGACAAGAAGAACTGCATTGCAAAATTCAAAGCAGTGTGAATTCAAAGCACAGCTATGTTTCAGTTCATATACTGGTTATGGAAAGTGTAAATTAGGTAGATTTTGTTCTAGATGTGAACTGAATCTAAATTCTCCCCCATCTCTACTTGGGAAGCAACCAGTTCCTTTGGCCCAGGATTCCTTGTGTCTGTAAGGTGCCTGCCTCAAATTTTATGGGCCCTGGAACTGGATTCTGGTCCAGCAGCCTCCTGGCTGCTATTCTCTGTTTCAGCACCAGACTCAGAGACAGTGGCACTATAGCCTCTGTCCCAGTGACCTAGTCATTGGCAGAATTCATGTTCACGATTCAGCCATTGCGAAATCTTCAGTAAGTTTGACTAGGGATGGAAGGAGGACCTGTCAAATTCAGTTGTCTCCGTTTCTCATTTTTCCTATCTTAAATTCAGTTCCACACCTGCCTGCAGCTGCAGCCATCAAAAAGAAAATTCCTTGTGAAAACTCACCTACATTTCAGTGCAAATTTCTCCTAATAATCACACAATTTTGTAAGCAGTTTCGACAAGTGTTTCGCAAGGACTTTCCCCTAACGAAGGAGCTGGCGTACAGCTTCCGGGTCATGTGGCCAGCTTGACAAAGACGCTTCTGGTGAACCAGAGCAGCGCACGGAAACGCCGTTCACCTTCCTGCCGGAGGGATACCTATTTATCTACTTGCACTTTGACGTGCTTTCAAACAGCTAGGTTGGCAGGAGCAGGGACCGAGCAACGGGAGCTCACGCCATCGTGGGGATTTGAACCGCCAACCTTCTGATCGGCAAGTCCTAGGCTCTGTGGTTTAACCCACAGCGCCACCCGTGTCCCTGCAGATTACATAAATTCACCTATAAAAAGTGAACTGAACTGTATTTCTCCCACATCCCTCTTTTTGACAAATCCTGCTGCAACATATGAAGATGCCATATTTGGAGACAGACCATTGGTTTTTCTCACTCCGCCTTCCCTCAGCTTGGCACCTGTCAGATGTTTTAGACCATCAAAGGTCCAAACAGCCTTGACCCATATGGCTAACAATGAAGGATCTTGGGAGTTGTAGTCCAAAACACCTGGCAGGCACTAGATTGTGGAAGAATGATGTAGTCTATTCTGATTTCCAAAAAGTCTTCCCCAAACCTTTACCACCTGAAATTGGGACCTTCCACATACAAAAAATGTGCCTTTTCACTGAGTGATGGGCCCTTCCCCACAACCATAGGTACAAAATCCCATGATATCTGCATCCTTCCAATATTTTAGCTCATTTCCATGTCGCTGCTGTTCTTTCAAATGAGGTTTGGAGAGCAGAACTTCCCTGATGGTGTTCATCGATGGGAAAGAGGAGGTGCTTGGAATTCCACCTGCCACCCCACTTCCAAACATCAAAAGAATCCATTTGGGCCAGCTGTAATGTCAGGAGAAACCCTACTAAGTAAATAATTCTGCTGCCTTTTAATTAAAGCTCATCCTGAAAGAGCTTCCATGGTCTCCATTACCACCAGAGCCCACTAGGTGCCAGTATGTTCTTCGGAATTCAAACTAGGCACCAGGTAAAACAGCAATCTTGTCCGAATCTTGTTAGGAAGACTGTGATTGAAGAAATAATGACCCTTAGAATAATAGCTCGGAAACAACATTTTAAAAATGCATGCAAACGAGGTTTTCTTTCCAGTGGGGGAGCCATGTGTAAAATGCTCCATGAGTCGAAAGTGAGCTTGCAAGGCACTAACACCATTTGTTGTGTGTGTGTGTGTTAGAGAAGCATGTATCGAAATCAGGAGGGGTTCAGAGAAGGGCATTGGAGATGGTCAGCGTGTGGGAAACAGGTCCTTTTAGATAATGCGTATGTATAACCTGGAGGGAAAAATGGCTGAGCAGGGTGGGAGGGATGTAAAAGCCCTCTTCAAATATCTGAAGGACTGGCGCACGGGAGGGGGCAGAGACCAGTGGGGGCTGGTACCCATTGGATCTGCTGGGGGGGGGGAGACAGGGAACCCAAAAGTAAGTGGAGCCAGGGCAAATAATAGAATTGTATAGTTGGAAGGGGCCACAAGGAGTCATCTGTTTCAACCCCTGCAATGCAGGAATCTGACACCCAACATGGGATTCGAACCCACAACCCTGGGATTCAGAGTCTCATGCTCTCCTGACTGAGCTATCCAGCTATCTAGTTGTGTCCTCCTTCCTGCTGATTTCTGCAACACTGAGAATGAGAAGGAGGAGGAAGCTGATAAGCAATCCTGTTCAGGCATAGGAAATGTTGCATTCATTTTCCTGATAGTAATGCTAGTATTCTGTCTCTTTTCCTAACATTCCTTTCATACTGCAGTCCTTGTTGTGTTACAGAAACTGTGCCTTTTAGCCTGATATACCGGCGTGTCACACTAAATTTCATTCACACCAGTGGGTGCAGGGTGACACAACAAACTTCTTTGGACAACATCACTATTCCCTGGCCTGGATTCTGCCCATGTGTGCATCTGTTCCCCCTTGTTTCCTGCATGAAAGTGACAGGAAAGAACTGTATGCATGCTGGTATACTGCTCCAAAATCCATCACTTTATTTGTATGTTCACTTTTCCACCCAACCCCCCCCCCAAAAAAAAACCACCATGCTCACAGCGGCTTACAAAAAAAGAGAGAGGCAAAAACCAAGAATGCATTTCAAACAAACACTACAAAAACTATTTTATAATGACATAGCTAAACAACAGCAAAACAATAACAGTAACACAATAACATAGTGACAATTTAAGAGCACAGAATAACAATATAGTGGTACCTCGGGTTACAGGCGCTTCAGGTTACAAGACGCTTCAGGTTACAGACTCCACTAAACCAGAAATAGTACCTCAGGTTAAGAACTTTGCTTCAGGATGAGAACAGAAATTGTGTGGCGGTGGCGCAGCAACAGCGGGAGGCCCCATTAGCTAAAGTGGTACCTCAGGTTAAGAACAGTTTCAGGTTAAGAACGGACCTCCGGAACAAATTAGGTTCTTAACCTGAGGTACCACTGTAGAAAATATAATAACACACAATGTAAGCGATATTACAATACTATAAATATAACAAGGTTACTTAAATGGCATGCAACACTCAATAGCAAAAATTACAAGGCAGCTTGACGGTTTCATCTTAGTCCTAGAAGCACCCCTCCCATGATATTGCACAGGGTCCCTCTCCTGCAGCTACTTGCAAGGCTTCCAAGGGCCTGATTTTTCTGAGCTAATGGGGTTGCAAACAGATTTCTTTTCCTGGAAGCAATTAACATGGAAATGAGTGCTAAACTTTCACTGTGCCCTGCTAGATTTCTGGCAGTAGGTTTCCCGTTACATGGAGGGAAGAAACTGCTGTGTGAATGCTGCCTGGATGTAAGAAAGTAGGCAGGCTGGGGGCAGGCTGAGGGTGGTGGGGCAGGGCCCATACCTGCCCTGAGGAACCAACTCCAGGGACAGCAATCTGTTCTCTGATGCATCAGAGGGCAGGATGGGATCTGAGGGGAATCAGTTACAGGAGGGTAGATTTTGTTTGGAGGTGGCATGAAATGTCATGATGCTAAGAGCAATTCGACCATGGATCCAGTTATGTAGAGGATGGGCGGTTCTCTCCTTCAATGGAGGTCTTCTTGCAGAGCCTAGGGAAACATCTGTCGGGGATGCCCTAGACCTGTCCTCTCTTGAGCAGGTTATCGACAACACCAATTATCACCCTCCTCCATTTCTGTGGCACTAAGACCCAGTCTTAATGGGATGCGGGTGGTGCTGTGGGTTAAACCACAGAGCCCAGGACTTGCTGATCAGAAGGTCAACGGTTCGAATCCCTGTGACGGGGTGATCTCCCGTTGCTCGGTCCCTGCTCCTGCCAACCTAGCAGTTCGAAAGCATGTCAAAGTGCAAGTAGATAACTAGGTACTGCTCTGGCGGGAAGGTAAACAGCGTTTCCATGCGCTGCTCTGGTTTGCTAGAAGCGGCTTAGTCATGCTGGCCACATGATCTGGAAGCTGTACGCCGGCTCCCTCAGCCAGTAAAGCAAGATGAGCGCCAGAACCCCAGAGTCGGCCACGACTGGACCTAATGGTCAGGGGTCCCTTAAGACCCAGTCTTATGCAAGAAGCAGAAAGATGAATGAGGGTGTTGAGAGGTAGAATGGGCGATGTCATTTCAGGTGGGGGGGAATCAAATGGTTGAAAGTGTATAGGGGGGAAATGTCTGCAAGCAGACAGCTAGTAGGAGAGGGAATGGGGCTGGGATATAAATCTTTCTCCCTGCTATGTGAGTTTGATTTGGTGGCATTCTTTTTAAATTGGTAGGGTGTAGCTAAAATAAGTAACTCCCCTTCATAGCAGCATAAAGTGGTAGAGTCCACTCTAGGATTCTGCAACCTGCACATGGATGTGGACACCTGCAATGGAATGTGGGATGGACAAAGGAAGAACATTTTAGACTGCTGGTGGGTGGCGAAAATGTTTAAATGCTATACATAAAACCAATCTCATCCGTAGAAGCCAACACAGCAAGCTGCATTAGAATCATTTCTCACATTCTGCTTCATTTATTTTTTAACCTTCCATAGAGGTGTTTGGTGTTTTTTTTAATGAGGAATTTTCAAAAAATCTGCCCCCCCCAAGTGGTACAGTCCACTCTGATGCTTCCAGGATTTTTCTCTCTTCCTGATGCTCCATCAGGGCCAATAGGTGGATGGGGAGGGCGGCAAAGGAGGGGGCAGATGCTGTAGCTACCTGGCTTGCTGCTGCTCCATTCAGCTCTGTCCAACTTTTGAGAAAGAAATGAAAAAAATATTAGGGAAGCGCCGCCTTCCCTCCCCCCCCCCCCAAATTGGTAAGCTTGTGTGATGTGCTTGCACCTTTGCATGATGCATTGGTCTGTCCACACAGCATGTAGTAGTAATACCTTCTTCCCCCTGGTGGTAGTCAGAGAGATGGAGAGGGGAGAATGATGGCGCCACAATGCAGGTAAAGGTAAAGGTAAAGGTAAAGGTACCCCTGCCCGAACGGGCCAGTCTTGACAGACTCTGGGGTTTGTGCGCCCATTTCACATCTATAGGCCGGGGGCCAGCGCTGTCCGGAGACACTTCCGGGTCACGTGGCCAGCGTGACAAAGCTGCATCTGGCGAGCCAGCGCAGCACACGGAACGCCATTTACCTTCCCGCTGGTAAGCGGTACCTATTTATCTACTTGCACCCGGGGGTGCTTTCGAACTGCTAGGTTGGCAGGCGCTGGGACCGAGCAGCGGGAGCGCACCCCGCCGCGGGGATTCGAACCGCCGACCTTTCGATCGGCAAGCCCTAGGCGCTGAGGCTTTTACCCACAGCGCCACCCGCGTCCCTATGCCACAATGCAGAGTAAATATCATTTCCCTATTACAGTTGTAAGAAAAAAAAAAAACTACTGCTCCTTTTCCCTTATGGGGTATCTAAGAGCCCATATAGAGTCCTTATGTAGGTTCTCTATCGGTAGGAGAAACTAACAGAGGCCAAACAGAGATTATTGAGAAGCAAAGCAGCTAGTAAGCCTGATCTTTATTAAACTGTTGCAACAGGATTCCCCACTCCCCCCATGCAGGGAGGGAGGAGAGGAACCCAGAACAATGGTGTCCAAGCTCTTACATAGACATTTGAAATTTCCTCCCCTGTAGCTCAAGTCCACCTCCCAAAACATCATACAATACTTTGGCCACCTCATGAGAAGAGAAGACTGCCTGGAAAAGACCCTGATGTTGGGAAAGATGGAGGGCACAAGGAGAAGGGGACGACAGAGGATGAGATGGTTGCACAGTGTTCTCGAAGCTACCAACATGCGTTTGACCAAACTGCGGGAGGCAGTGGAAGACAGGAGTGCCTGGCATGCTCTGGTCCATGGGGTCGCAAAGAGTCGGACATGACTAAATAGCAACAACAACATCACAGAAAGAGGTGGTCCCCAGCATAAATTATCTCCTGTCTGCCAGGATACCTGATAATGCTTTATCTGATTGCCTTTTCTGGGTAGCCTGCCCATTCCTTTGAGATGGTAAATACTTAGTTCCTGAATCTCTTGCGCATATTGATAGTGTACTCAGCTTAACAGATACTTGCCAGACTGTATTTACAGGGAGGTGTAAGCCCCTCCAGTCCAAAGACAGTTAGAAAGCTTTTCCCATTTCCTTCTTCCTTGCAGAGAAATATTTGAGGTCAATTTGGGAGAGTCAAAATGGCTTCAAGATTGCTCTCCTGTACTGCTTCAGACACTATACTGAAGAAGTGTGCGTGCACACAAAAGCTCATACCAATAACAAACTTAGTTGGTTTCTAAGGTGCTAGTGGAAGGATTTTTTAAAAAAAATTGTTTATACTTATGCATGTGTGTTTGCCTTGTACAGTGGTACCTCAGGTTAAGTACTTAATTCGTTCTGGAGGTCTATTCTTAACCTGAAACTGTTCTTAACCTGAAGCACCACTTTAGCTAATGGTGCCTCCCGCTGCTGCTGCGCCTCTGGAGCACGATTTCTGTTCTCATCCTAAATCAAAGTTCTTAACCTGAGGTACTATTTCTGGGTTAGCGGAGTCTGTAACCTGAAGTTTCTGTAATCTGAAGCGTATATATCCTGAGGTACCACTATACATTTATGAGCATTTATTCTATATAAATAAGACCTTAGAATCCCTATAACAATAGCTATAGAGAGGGACACAGATTCCAGGGGCATCTTTCCCATAATGGGCAGTCTCTCTCTCTCTCTCTCTCTCTCTCTCTCTCTCTCTCTCTCTCCTCTGTTTTCCCAATGGAATAGTTGTTGACACTGTGTCTGCTTGATCCAAGCACCAGATGCACTTCCAATCCAATCTGACTCTTCAGGCTTCTTGGAAGTGTCTGATATTGCAAAGCCCCAGGAAGCCTCCAGAGGAGGGCGATGCCAGGTGGCTTGCTGCCAATTAGTTGCTGCTGTCGGCGCAACCAGGACAATCTTGGAGAATCCGTGGAGGCGATTCTCCCCACCACCATGAGCAGTGCAAATCGTAAAAAGGTGCTGCTGGCTCTTTCTCCTGCAGTTTCACCTGGCTTTCCCTTCTAGCTAAAGGTGGCACCAGCTTCTTACAAATCGCAGGCACGGCGTAATGAGGAAGAAGGACTAGGTTGCATTTAGCAAGAATGCTGAATTGATGATCCACACAGCCCTGATGTTGCTGGTGAACTTCCCCTGTTTCCATGGCAACCGTATTATGTCATGTTAGCCTGTCCTCGGTGTTACTTAGAGCATCAAGGTCTCAGCGAGTGCCTAATTTGCTGGTGAGACCAAACCGGGCTAGAATATTAGACGGGGCTTATTATGATGAAGCATTGTGTCTGCCATGGATTTCCCACCTTCTGTTGCGGTGGCAATTTGCACCTTGAAAGGTTAAGTGCTCAAATGGCAAAGAGGAAAGCGACCATTAAGAAGCTGAAAGATGAAAAGCACCCATATTGTGCAACCCATCCCCCCCCCCCCCGTATTCAATGCACTTCCAAGTTCTCAAACCTCAACCGTTAACCTCAAGGGTTTGGAAACCCAAAACGGAGATGGATCCAGTCCAAGAATAAAAACATCCCCTTTTCTCCAGCAACAGTCGGCTGATTTACAAAGAGAGAAGATTAGACATTTAACCTCGAGGCATTTTTAAAAAAATAAATAAAGGAAAAAGAAAAAGAACCAGAATCTACATTCTTTATAGAGCGACTAACATCAAAAGTCTTTCAGCAATCCTGTAAACTTTGTATGGAATCACACTGGCCATAATCCAACAGGGCAGGAATAAAAATTTGTAGATTCTTTTATTTTATTTTATTTTATTTTATTTTATTTTATTTTATTTTATTTTATTTTAAAGCTGCAATTGCACCAGTTGACTGTTTAGCAGGGACTGATGGTCTTACATGGCTCTCCATGCTCTGCCCATGAACTAGATGATTGGTGCAGCTAAGACTTACTGTATTTTTCCGTGTATAAGACGCCCTTTTTTTCTTTAAAAATTATGTGAAAAATTTGGGGTCGTCTTATACACGGATAGTGCTGAAGGGGGATGGGCGATTGGTTGAAGCCACAAGCAGGAGATTGTCAGTGGCTATTTGGCAGTTGATTGGTGGCCACGGCAAGGGCTGTTGTTGATTGGCTGCCCCTGTGGCAATTGGGTGGGCAATTGGCGGCTTTTGCGTCGCTTGCGATTTTAAGAGTCGTTCAGTCGGGTGAGTGATTTTTGGCAAAGCTCAACAACTGTGGACAATCCTCCTCCCAAAAGCTTATCAACTCTACAAATCTTGTAGTAGATAGGTAGCCGTGTTGGTCTGCCATAGTCAAAATAAAAAAATTCCTTCCAGTAGCACCTTAAAGACCAACTAAGTTAGTTCTTGGTATGAGCTTTCGTGTGCATGCACACTTCTTCAGATACACTGTGTATCTGAAGAAGTGTGCATGCACACGAAAGCTCATACCAAGAACTAACTTAGTTGGTCTTTAAGGTGCTACTGGAAGGAATTTTTTTATTTCTACAAATCTTGACAATCTCCCCCCATTTTCTTAATTTGGAGTCCTCCAAAACAGGGGGTGCTTATACACGTAGGCATGTTATACATGGAAAAACACGGTACTTACTTGAGAGGGTGCACACAGGTCTGGTTGCTGGATTAGTCTGGAGTACCAAACACAGAGCATCTGTTTATGTACATGGTTCCCCAGATGTACCGGAACCTCCTTTCATTTTGTTACCCTCATAATTCTGCTGCTTGCAACTCCACACCCATTTTTACAACCATGTGTGTGGGACACACAAACCACACTTTATCATATTTATGAAGTGTGATTCTCAGTTGTTGTTGGTACACACACACACACACACACACACATCCACCACCAACTGAGAATTACATGTCATGCATCTGATAAAGTAGACTGTAGTCCGTGAAACCTTATGCCATAATACAGTGGTACCTCGGGTTACATACGCTTCAGGTTACAGACTACACTAACCCAGAAATAGTTTTTCAGGTTAAGAACTTTGCTTCAGGATGAGAACAGAAATCGTGCTCCGGCGGCGCAGTGGCAGCAGGAGGCCCCATTAGCTAAAGTGGTGCTTCAGGTTAAGAACAGTTTCAGGTTAAGAAGGGACCTCCGGAACGAATTAAGTATTAACCTGAGGTACCACTGTAACATTTGATAGGTTGCCACAAGCCTCTTTTTGTTTTTGTTTTTTGACTAAACTTTAATGCGCATGATGCAGTTACTTTGTAACACACTATTACATTTCTCCTAGCTAATGCAATAATTCTGCAGCACATTAGCCAACAGATGGCATCCTGCCTGTCTTTACATAAGCTGAGGGTGAGTTGATGGAAAGTGTTTTAGAAACTAACAGCAAAATGGCTGCCCAAACTGTGTGACCAAAATTACCTTTGTTTTCCTGGACACCCTCATGCTATAAATCCCAGATACAATTGCCTATGAACACTCATACAAACCACATCATGCTCTGAAGTAAAAATGTAGCCAGGCTTCCAAATCGTAAATATTTTTCACTGAGAGTATGTGCCACTATTTGCAGTGCAGTTTAGGTGCTAATAAATGCGTAGGTTTACTTTAATGACATTTGAACCATTATGTTCTTCACAGAATCAAAACAATATAATTCTTTACGCATACACGCACTCTCTTTCCCAAAAACTGTTTAAAAAGAAATATAAGATTTAATGTAAATATTGTTTTAAAAAATCTTTTTTGGAGAAAATGATAACTTGCAACAAACTACTGTTTGGCTCAGCCTGACTCTCAGCAGCCTTAGCAAATGAAAGGTTTGAGCTGTGAATCTATGAGTAACACAACAGCATCTACAGGAACTCTCTTTGTGTATGATACTGTCAACATTGATCACAATCAACAGAGCTCTAGAATTAAAAGTAAAAACTAAATTACAGCCACTGAAAAATGGGCATATACGTAGCACAGAATGGGCACATTAGCTGTAACAACAAAGAACAACAAATGGGAGTACAGCAATCCTCTTTAGGCAGTCACTTATGCCCCTTTTCAGGAGACTCCATTGCATTTGCTTTTCTAGCTGGTTTTCATGCTCCCAACAGATAGCATTGTGTGGCCTCTGGGCAGCTCTGTCCTTATTGAGGTCTTGTTTTTTTACACCCCCTTAAGGACTTTATCCCCCCCCCCATGGTTTTATTTTTGCGTCAAGTTCTCCCAAGCCTGCCAATAACTTCATCTCGTACATGATGGCTCCTGTTTTGGTGTCTCAAGAAACCAGCACTCAGAGATGAGTTCATTACCAGCAGGGAAGGATGTTTAAACAGCATGATGGCCAGTGTGGTTGAACAGTAAAGCTGTAAATATAGACGCTTTTTAATTTGTATTTTAATGTGTTTATTGCAACTGGTAGATTTATGATTTACCGCAACTGTTGGATTTGGTAAGATTGGTAATGTTCTGAATGGATGATTGTAGCAGTTAGAGATGCATGCTTCTTCCCCCTGCTCAAAACACATAGACTCACACACAGACACTCAACGTGGCTTCCTGAATCTCTGCATGACTATTTCAAACCTACAGAGATTATACATAGATATAGATAGATAGATATAGATATACATAGCTGGTTGTTTCCAAGAGATACAGTACCAAGAGATTGCCAGCTGGTGAATCAATTTATCTGAACACCTACAGCTGGGCAACACGTCTAATAATAGGATATGCATTATGTATTTTTAAAAAAAATTGGCAGATGCCATGTAGCAGTCTGTGGCATGTGCTGTGCACCACATATTTGAAAGCTTCAGAAAATGAAAGCTGTCCCTCCAAAGGTCTCCTGATCTCTTGAGTGTCTGCCCTTACCCTCTTGCCTCTCTGTGTGTTTGGGTCTGCTTCCTGGGACACCTGCACACTGCTGCCTTCTTGCTTCCTTCAGCTCTTCCTCAGAGCCCATTGAGTTCCCAGGCCATGTTGCAGCTCCACCTGCCAAGTAAGCCTAAGGAGGTGCAACAGAAACAACCGCAAAATGTTTTCCTGCCTGTGCATCCTTCCCCTCCCTCTGTTGTTTGCCATGTGAGAATATAATGTTACTTTCCACCACATTCTCTGAGTGGTGAGATAACCTGGGAGTTCCAGGAGCTTAGAAACATAGAATAGTAGAGTTGGAAGTCATTGAGTCCAACCTTCTGCAAGGAATTAAAACTAAAGAATCGCTGACAGATAACCATCCAACCTCTGCTTAAAAACTTCCAAGGAAGGAGAGCCCACGATCTTCTGAGGGAGTCCTTTCCACTGTTCCCAGTACGTTTCCGAGCACAAGTCAAAGTGTTGGTGCTGACCTTTAAAGCCCTAAATGGCCTCGGTCCAGTATATCTGAAGGAGTGTCTCCACCCCCATCGTTCTACCCGGACACTGAGGTCCAGCGCTGAGGGCCTTCTGGCGGTTCCCTCACTGCGAGAAGCCAAGTTACAGGGAACCAGGCAGAGGGCCTTCTCGGTAGTGGCGCCCGCCCTGTGGAACGCCCTCCCACCAGATGTCAAAGAGAAAACAACTAGCAGACTTTTAGAAGACCTCTGAAGGCAGCCCTGTTTAGGGAAGCTTTTAATGTTTGATGCATTACGGTATTTTAATATTTTGTTGGGAGCTGCCCAGAGTGGCTGGGGAAACCCAGCCAGATGGGCGGGGTATAAATAATAAATTATTATTATTATTATTATTATTATTATTATTATTATTATTATTATTATTATCTGAATCTCCTTTCTTGAACCCATTGGCTAGGGCCCTACCTTCTGGAGCAAGAAAAAAAAGCTTTCTCCATGTGGTGGCCCTTTAGGTATCTGAAGATGTTCTTGGGTTCAGTTTGTTTGGAATGAAGGTCAGTGGAGACAGTGCTGTCTTTTAGGATATGTGGCTTGAGTTACACAACAACGTGAGCATAAGATGGAGGGGTTCACAGCATCAGCACCCCAAAAGATATTGCTTCTCCATTAGTCACAGCTTTGGAGCCATCCCTCAGCAAGCGTGTCTCTGCTCCCAGCCTGCTTTCTGCACAATTTGCACACAACTCTGGCTATCAGTTAGGTTGGGTGGACACGGGGGAGGCTCACCCATTTTTTCCATGCTGCAGAGAGACTTTTTTTGGTTATGCTAATCGTGGTGCTTTCATTGGGTCTACTCTGGCATTCAAAACTTTGTTGAATGCCTCCCTTTGCCTTTTGTCCAGGACAAATGTCGACGCTGCCAAAATCCAAGTCTCGACCCCAATTTCCGCTGAATTTTTGGTGCAGCTTTCATCGCACCTCCGTGTCAATCAGGCCCTGGCAGGGCTACGACCGGAACGAAACCCCTGCATCTAGCTTGTTAACTAAGTCATTTGCTTAACAGTTTTCTCTCTGCCCCGGAGGCTTTGGTAGGGTTGGTTGATGATGATCTCGGTTTGCTACATTTGCTTAGTTGTTGCTGACAGCTTCATCATCACCACGGAGCACATGTGCACTGGGAGCCTCTTTCGTCAGTCACTTTTTATTAGGACATTTTAATAGGCTGCCATGCCTGTGATGCTCTGCAAAACAAGCAAGGCAGGGATCTTTTGGCCGTCAAAGGAAAAATATAGCACACACTGTTGGATGCTGTTGGAGCAAGGATGCTGCAAACTCCCCAACAGCAGAGGAATGGAGAACTTAGTGTATGGAAGCACAGGTGAGTTGACTTATTAGGTACTAAGACACATTCACAGTGGTACCTCGGGTTACAGACGCTTCAGGTTACAGACGCTTCAGGTTACAGACTCTGCTAACCCAGAAATAGTACCTCGGGTTAAGAACTTTGCTTCAGGATGAGAACAGAAATCACGCGGTGGCAGCAGAAGGAGGCCGCATTAGCTAAAGTGGTGTCTCAGGTTAAGAACAGTTTCAGGTTAAGAACAGACCTCCAGAATGAATTAAGTTCTTAATCCGAGGTACCTCTGTACCTTTAAAAAACTATGACGCCACTTTAAATACAGTGGTACCTCAGGTTAAGTACTTAATTCGTTCTGGAGGTCCGTACTTAACCTGAAACTGTTCTTAACCCGAAGCACCACTTTAGCTAATGGGGCCTCCTGCTGCTGCCGTGCCACCGGAGCCCGATTTCTGTTCTCATCCTGAAGCAAAGTTCTTAACCTGAAGCACTATTTCTGGGTTAGCAGAGTCTGTAACCTGAAGCGTATATAACCTGAAGCGTATGTAACCTGAGGTACTACTGTAGTCATGGCTTCCCCCAGAGAATCCTGGGAGTTGTAGTTCCTTAAGGGTGCTGAGAGCTGTTTAATTAGCCAAAGGCCTGTGAGAAGAGGAATGTATTTGCATGGTGCCTAAAGATATGTAACAAAGGGGCCAAGCGAGCCTCTCTAAGGAGAATATTCCACAGATGGGAAGCCACTGCAGAAAAGCCTGTTCTCGTGTATGCTGCCCTTTGGACCTCTTGTGGAGGAAGCACACAAAGAAGGGCCTCACGGGATTATTGCAGAGTCCATGTTAGGGATGGTGGTACTTGAGGTATTGCAGTCTTGAGCCATTTAAGGCTTTATAGGTCAAAATCAGCACTTTGAATTGGCCCATAAACTAACTGGCAGCCATGATTTCTGTAATATGCTCAAACTGTCAACAGTCAGTTAGCAGGAGCTCCCTGACACTTGTCCAGAAATAACCAGTGGGGTAGGTATCCAGCTAAGCCATACGCACACTATTCCTATTGAAATAATTGAGTCTAAGTTACTTAACTTCATTTGTTTCAATGGGTCTTTGAGACCCATCATGTTGGATAACACCCCTAACGTGGGAAAACCCTCAGTCTTGAAGGTGTTCAGTGGAGTGTTTATTTTATTTATTTTACCACTTGATTGTAAAAAAGAATCTCAAAGTGGGTTACAAAAAGAACAAAAACAAAAAACAACTATACAATTTTCAGTAAAATCAAACTCTTTAACACATCCAAAAGTTAAGGTCAGCGATAAGCGAGAAACAGGCAGCAACATTCTACAACTGTGGATAGACTTATCTAAGCAAATATGTTTTTAGCAGGCCCCAAAAAGAGTACAGTATATCAAGAGGCAGGAAGTTCCAAAGTGTAGGTTCCTGCTATGCTAAAAGATCAATTCCTTACAACCATTGATTCTCAACCCCAGATGTATGTTTCCCTGGAACACCTCCTGCAGTCCTGCAGTTCTGGCCAGGCACTCTGGAAGTCTGGGACGTTCTATGCAGATGTATATATCCATCGTCCACAAGCGCCAGAGTTTTGTTTTAATCATGTTGAAGGTATCAGTCCCCACAATGATAGGAATATACGGCCAGCTAAATGCCAGCATTCCAGTTTCACTGGTTTCGAATTAGCTGTTGAACGCTCTCTCCCTCTCCCTCTAATGTTTCCATATGTTTGCTGGCAGTCTGTAATTAACGCCATTCACAAAGATTTGTGGTCCTCTTGACTTCTTCTTTGAAAAAAAGAGAGAGAAATTTTCGAGGGAGGAAAGCAGCTTAGAGGCAGGATGTGATTCATAATGACATGCTGTGGGTCTTTGAACTTCTCATGTTCTGTTTGTCTGAGAATAGCTGGGCAAAGGATCGGAAAGAATGAAGAGAAGACTGATGCTGTGGTCGTAGCATTCAGCTCCCAACCCCACCTCTGTACTGAAAAGTTTTAAACACAGACATCTCATTGCAAGAGAAAACATTAAGATGTGATTTAAATGGATTGGTAGGGAGAGAGAAATAGGACATAAGGTTGGACGAAGGTACAAGATTTCAGAGTATCTCTGTTAGGGACACTGTACCAAACAAACACCATTGTTTGTCCTTCATGATGGATGCCACCTGTCAGGGAACTGACATCGGAGCGAGAGGCGAAGGGGAGGCTCCCAGATGATGCTGGCGAAGGACCCAGCAGCAGGGGGAGAAACAGCTCAGTAGAGGGGGAAGCCAATCAGCGCAACACCGGGGATAAAGGGAGGCAGACGGGGGAAGTGGAGAGAGGGCTCCAGGACTCTTCACTGGACATCAGTGAGGAGAGCCCAGGTCCTCCGCTACCCACGCCTTCCCTGTGCAGAAGACTCCCGCGCAGTGAGAGGAGGAGGAGACTGGGTGTCAAACAACTTTTATGTTGGAAGAGGTTCAAGAAATGCCCACTGACGGATTCTGCCAGTGACTGAGGCAGCCACCATGAGCAGGGGCTGTGCAGTCAGAAAGTTTTAACAATGCAAATTAACTGAGAAAGGCACCAGTTTACGCACGAGTAACTCATACCCATTACACAACCCTTTGGGAAAGGAACAAAAAAATAGAGGGGGGAAAAGACCACTACAATTGCACAGTACACACTGCCTAGGCACGTTCCTGTGCTTCAAAATATGCATCTGCAGAGGTCCGTTATTGGAGGACAGTACAAGCCCAGCCTCAAATCCGGTCCTTATAGGATATTTTGATGTTGCAAATTCATGAAGAGATAGCATCATAGGAACATTGAAACCCTCCAATGAAGGAGAGTCCACCACCTTCTGAAGGAGTCTGTTTCGTTTTTGAACAGCTCCTACTGTCTGAAAGTTCTTCCTGAGGTTTAGTCTGAATCTCCATTCTTTTCATTTGAATCCGTTGGTTCAGGTCGTACCCTCTGGAGCAGGAAAGCAACAAGCTTGCTTCATCTTCCACGAGGCAGCCCTTGAGATATTCGAAGATGGCTATCAAATCTCCTCTCAGTCTTCTCTTCTCCAGGCTAAACATATCCAACTCCCTTAACTGGTCTTCATAAGGCTTGGTTTCCAGACCCTTTATTATGAAGTTGGAGGGGGCTTCATAGGACGTCTTAGTCCAACTGCTTCCTCCGTGCAGGAAATCCTGAGAGAAACTGATATTGGCAGATTTGCCCATCACTCCAACCCTGTGGATGCCATTGGACTCAAAATCCTATGATCCTTAGCCATTGGCCATGCTGCCTGGGGCTGCTGCCGACAATTGCCCTTGAAAACCCAGAGGGCAATGGGGATAGTGTGAGAAGGTGGGACACCTGGGCTCCCCCTCTCCCCTTCCCATCTCTATTTAACCCAGATTCCTAAATGGGGCTTATAACACTGTCTGTCTAGATATTTGTCTATCTCGATGAATCTTTCATCTTAAAACAGCCTCCTTGAAGAATGGACCGTATGCCACTTATCCCTTGCAGAATAAATTTCAGTGGTTCTTCCATAACCTCTCAAAAGGCAGGAGTTTTGCCTCGCTGTTTAAAGTTTCCATCTCATGTTGCCACGGAAAGACCTTTGCCACATGGAATTTTCTTCAATGCGGTCCGTTATCAAAGATAACAGAATCAGAGGAATACAGAGGGAGCAGGCTGGTCTCTAGAATCTGCTCAAAGGTTAAGCAAAGTTGACAGCATCCTTTATATATAAAAAGGTAACATGCTATCATAGCAATGAAGTAACCACTTCCATGTGGAAAGCTGCCGAGATAGCATTTGGAAACCTGAGCAGGGCCAGCCCTGACTCTAGTCAGAGTGGAGAGATTGCCTCAGGTGGCAGAAGATGAGGGGCAAGGGGCTGTACTCCCTAAGTCAGCCTTCTGCTCCAAGATGTGGTGGAAGACAATGTCCCTTTGGCCTGGATTGCAGTAAGATTCAACTTCTTCATGTGGAATTGGGAGGGGGGGTACCATACCATGTCTTGCCCCTCCCCTTAGGCAGCAAAATACCTGGGGCTGTCCCTTATCCTGCAATCCTATAGCATGTAATTTCTTTCTTTTGTTTAAAGCATTTATAAACCTTATGCAGTGGTACCTCGGGTTATAGACGCTTCAGGTTACAGACGCTTCAGGTTACAGACGCTTCAGGTTACAGACCCCGCTAACCCAGAAATAGTACCTCGGGTTAAGAACTTTGCTTCAGGATGAGAACAGAAATCGCGTGGCATCAGCAGGAGGCCCCATTAGCTAAAGTGGTGCCTCAGGTTAAGAACAGTTTCAGGTTAAGAACAGACCTCCAGAAAGAATTAAGTTCTTAACCTGAGGTACCACTGTAATTTTTTTTAAAATCTCTATGTGGTGCAGATCAAACAACATCACTAAAACCAAACTACAACCTAAATCCAGTTCAAATGAGCTTACAAGTATGTAAAAACAAATAAAACAGGATTTTAGGCATTTGGACATATAAAACATGGTTCCGATTTTATGGGTCAAGGAAAACCTGGGCAAAAGGAGATGCCTTTGCAAGATGTCTGAAGCAACAGGTGGTTGCTCCTTCACGTATGGTGAAGGGAAGGGCATTCTACAACATGGGGCAATAGTATAAAATGTCTTTTTTGGTTGCCACCATAAGATATTTGGCAGAGTGTGGTGCCACAAGTAGAATGTCCCCAGGTAATCTAAGTGAACTTACAGGTCTATACAGAAGGAGGGGGTAACCTGGTCCTAAATTGTTCAGGGCTTCATATGTTAACTACAAGACCTTGAACGTGGCCTGGAAATTGAGGTTCTCAGTAATTTTCACTTGGTGAGGAGAGAGTAACAATTTGTTGTGAAGGTTGCTTGTGTCTGGCCACCCCTGACATGACCCTAGGGTCCTAGATGTTGCCACCATGAATTTCTGGCCTTCAAAATTTTACTGAGGCAGCAGTGGTATAAGAAATTTCACCGAGCTGGAAATCCTTGAACAGGCCCTCGCTCAAATTGCAGCTCTGGAAATCCTTGTGCTTCTGGTATAAATATTCCCTCTCAGGTGTCATTTTTGATCAGCCACTTGAGTAACAAAACCATTATCATCTGTAGCTCACTTTTCATTTATACTTAAATAACCTGCCTATATCTCAGTACCAGCCTTTCCTCAGGCGCACACATATTTCACTCCTGCTGGGTATCAAGTGAAAGAATCTTTCTTTAAAAAGGACAGCTAAGTCTAAACAGAAGCACCTCACCTCGAGGTACTCCGTAAAGCTGGCTTATGAAATGGATCTCCCCCCTCCTCTATTATGTCTCTATTTGAAGTCTTTCAGATTTAGGGGAAGAGTCTTCTGATATCAAACGACTCACTAAATATTAAAACAGATGGATGGAATTCTCTCTCTTTCTCAGCATTCAGGGTGGATTGGCATAGGCACATAATAACTTGTACGTCCTGGAGATAATATCTGGGTCAGTGGAGGCTGGCTCATTAGGGCAAGTGGGGCACTGCCCTCTCAGCATCAGTCTTGATTCCTCCAAACCCACCTGCCTTCTTACTTACGACCAACACAGGGCATAGAATTGTAGAGTTGGAAGGTACCTGGAGGATAATCTAGTTCAGCCCCCTGCAATGAATGAATCCTCAGTGTGGGACTTTGTCAGAGAACTGACATCGGAGTGAGAGGCGAAGGGGAGGCTCCCAGATTATGCTGGCGAAGGACCCAGCAGAAGGGGGAGAAACAGCTCAGTAGAGGGGGAAGCCAATCAGCGCAACACTGGGAATAAAGGGGGGCAGACGGGGGAAGTGGAGAGAGGGCTCCAGGACTCTTCACTGGACATCGGTGAGGCGAGCCCAGGTCCTCCGCTACCCGCGCCTTCCCTGCGCAGAAGACTCCCGTGCAGTGAGAGGAGGAGGAGACTGGGTGTCAAACAACTTTTATGTTGGAAGAGGTTCAAGAAACGCCCACTGACGGATTCTGCCAGTGACAGAGGCAGCCACCATGAGCAGGGGCTGCGCCGTCAGAAAGTTTTAACAAGGCAAATTAGCTGAGAAAGGCACCAGTTTACGCACGAGTAACTCATACCCATTACAGACTTGAATTCACAACCCTGAGATTAAGAGCTATCACAGTCCCATGACCCTGACAGGATTTTAGGCATTTAGCCATCCTATAGAACTCAAGAGGGAGGAGGATGGGGACAAAACACACATTAGCTGGCTCTGCCTGTTATTGGCTCTGGCTCCCCCTAGTGTTGGCCTCCTTGCTTTTCACCTTACCAGTCCCAATGAGCACCAGCCACTACAGCTCTGGGGGTTCGCAGGTGAACTGTCCCTTGAGCATTCATCTCGATTTGTTTGAGGGGAGATGGCATTGTGCCAAATACAATTGCAATTGCAATGAAAGCAATGTTCGCCCCACACGGTCTACTGCACAAAAAGTGCAGGGTGTTTTTTTTTTTTGGGGGGGGAGTGGGTTTGCTGTGCAACATCTCCAAATCCACTGTTATTTGTGCAAATTGAATTTGCCGGTATGTAACTGAAACCCACCCCAAAATAGCAACAGGGTTCCCCAGGAAAGAGGGATTGCTTGTTAACCTCTCTGGATAATGGAATCTCTGGGAGGGGAATTGGAGTCTCTCAGCACCCAGTTATCCTGAATGGGGTAACTGTGCCTCTGAAAGACCAGGTGCACAGCCTGGGAGCCATTTTGGACTCACAGCTGTCCATGGAGGCACAGGTCAATTCTGTGTTCAGGGCAGCTGTCTACCAGCTTCATCTGGTACACAGGCTTAGACCCTACCTGTCCACGGACTGTCTCGCCAGAGTGATGCATGCTCTGGTTATCTCCCGCTTGGACTACTGCAATGCACTCTCCATGGAGCTACCTTTGAAGGTGACCCAGAATTTACAACTAATTTAGAATGCTGCGGCTACCTGGGAGTGGCCACTGAGACCATATAACACAAGGCCTGAAAGACCTGCATTGGCTCCCAGTATGTTTCCGAGCCCAGTTCAAAGTGTTGGTGCTGACCTTAAAAGCCCTAAATGGCCTCAGCCCAGTATACCTGAAAGAGCATCTGCACATCCATCGTTCAGCCCAGACACTGAGGTCCAGCACCAACGGCCTTCTGACAGTTCCCTCCCTGCGAGAAGTGAGGTTACAGGGAAGCAGACAGAGGGCCTTCTCAGTAGTGGCGCCCACCCTGTGGAACGCCCTCCCTTCAGATGTCAAGGAAATAAACAACTATCCGACTTTTAGAAGACATCTGAAGGCAGCTCTGTTTAGGGAACTTTTTAATGTTTGGTGTTTTATCATGTTTTTAATATTTGTTGGGAGCCGCCCAGAGTGGCTGGGGAAGCCTGGCCAGATAGGCGGGGGTTTACGTAATAAATTATTATTATCGCAGCTCCCATAATTCTCTGAGAGATTCCATGTTTGTTTAAAAGGGTGTCATAGGTATGGTGTGCATGTGGCCATTGATGCAATAATAGTGCATTAGTGGTTTGACTTTACCCCCAGAGGCACACTCCATTTTCTCTCTAGACGAATAGATGCCAACACACCATTCTACTTTATTAGTTCTGAGATTCTTCCCCTATTATTGCAATTGGGAGGGGCACTCTGGCACTACAATGTGACTAAAGCGGAACCCAAAAAAACTCCAAATCAGAATATTTGTGGTATAAAAAGCTACAGTCCCCTGCTGGGTGGGACCCCAGCGGAAGCCAGCACCTGTATGGGGTGCCTGGTTTGTGCCCCCTCAAAATTGCATGCCTGGGGCCACGGTCCCCCTGCCCCCCCTTGCTACACCCCTGTCTGTGGAGGGCATCTAGTAACAACTAGGAAGCATCTATGATCATTTTTTAGGAACAGCAAAGAATGTGTGCCTATGTTTTCAGAGCAACGTCTTTGTCAGTATTTTATTATTACCCAATGAAAATCTAGGGAGAAAACCATCAAAAAGAAGAAAGCAAACAACATGAATAATGTCTTGCTAAGTTGCAATCTACGTGGAATATTGGCTGTCTCAGAACGGCAGTTTAAGCTTCACCAAATTTCACCACTGAGACCCCGATTAAGTCAAGACTGTCGTTCTCTTGATAAATTTCTTTCAGTGCTGCTGTCATAGTTCAAGGCTATAATCAGTATTCTATAGCTTTAATTATAGCCGTCTTTCTATAAACCTCTCATTTCTCTGTAGGATCCACGAAGTGCTTGAATCCCAAGCTTCTTGAGGTTTAGTGTGACATTTCTTTTCTTTTCCTGTAGGTGGTAGGAACGGATTGTGGGCTACAGTGTCCCCCACTCGCCTTCCACTGAGGCTGATGCCAGGTTTCAAATATGCCAGATTTCGTGGCCTGTTTTCTTCAGACAAGGCACTTGTGGTAGACAAGGTTGGCTTAAGAAGAGACACTTGGATAGGTCAGGATTGCCTGTGGAAATGTGAGCAGTGCAGCAGTGCCATGAGAGCTGATCGTGGGAAACCAAAGTGGTGTCACCATTAGCAGGTTGCACTCAGTAGATGGAATCCCAACCACAATGGAACTAGAATTGAGACCTGATCAGAAACAAAACCAGCTTGGCTGTTGTTGTTTTTTTAAAAATAAATTGTTGTTGTTGTTCCAGATCAGTTGGCTCCTTGTTAGTTTGTTTTTTTAATAGCTTTATTGATTTTCTTTTAAAATAACGTAGAATCATAGAATTGTAAAGTTGAAAGGTAAACCAAGGGTAATTTGGCCCCAACCCGCTGCAATGCAGGAATCTCAACATCCCCCGTGACAACAAAATATATAAAAATCTCAAGGTATGCAGTCAAAATACAGCATAATACACAGAAAGCACTCTAAAGCTTGGACTAGGATTTAACCTACAGTAACCAAAAAAATCTGGGTGTCTGCAAGAGCTCAAGATTGTTTTTTATATTCATGTAATTAGTAAAAATGACACCAGCCGGGTGTAAATGAGTCTTTGTGTCTCTGTACTTTAGCTAGTCATATATCGTTGGTCAATTTCTCTATTGTGACCATTTTCCAAACTCTTTCCAGCCAATTCAATAAGGATGCCACTTCCAAGTCTTTCCAAAACGGGGCTATAACAGGTCTAGCTGTGAAGAACAGATAACCAATAAGAGATTTAAATGAGATATTTGCATTCTGATCCCAAAATGTGGTCAAAAGGGCTAACTCAGGGGACTGAAGGACTTGTTGACCAGTGATATTAGGTTTCGCTAAAAACGATTTCTCCCCAAAATCTGACACCGTAAGAAATTTATTCTTCTTATTCTTATTCCCCTAATAGTATGCCATCAAATATGCTGCCATGTGCTCTTAGTTCCACATCCTTGCCAACAAAGTTGACAAAAGGTAGGGTTCATACATGCAAGAGGAAGAGGTGTAAGAGGATATTTTTGCAATAAGATTTGTTTTTCTTTTTGTGAACTAGACATTTTTTGTGCTGGACTCTTCTCCTAGGCTTTGTGTTCTGGCTCCAGCCACAACGTTGCTCTGGAATCGATGTTCAGACCAGGGGTTCCACCCACCAAACCCTGCCCAGGGGCCAGGGTTTTAGATAGCATGAATTGGCAACCATGGAAGTACCAGTCGCATTCTTCTGTGGACTTCACTTTCAGCATTGCACCCATCCTAAAACGCTTGCACCAGCCTTTTACACAAGGGTGACTCAGAATTCAGGCCTCATTCACACTACATGTTTAAAGCAGTATTATGCCACTTGAAACAGTCATGGCTTCTCCCAAAGAATCCTGGAAATTGTAGTTTGTTAAGGGTGCTGACTGTTGTTAAGAAAACCCTATTTCCCTGAGCTACAGTTCTCATGAGTGGTTCAACAATCAACACCTCTTCCCAGGGAACTCTGGTCTAGATTGGTGTGATCCAGCCACGATCCTCTTATGATCTTAAGTATGACAAACATCTAAGAAGTAGTGTTAGTGGATAGGGAATGATGAGGGAGGTATGGAAGGAGAAGTGGGAAGTGGGATTGGGTACATTGTAAAACTTAGCTCTTGCACAAATTGCTTGCAGAAACGTGTGTATTAGGCAAAGCTGCAGATCAGAGGGCATATATTAGAAGTACCCACAAAATGCTGACACATTTTCACGACTTAAAATCAATCAATCAATCACAGAGCAATGTGGAGATGTAAGGATCCAAACCCGCAATTGGAACAATGAGAAACAGGGAGAACCTAAAATGGACAGACCCACCCATTTCTACTTGCAAGCCAACTTGTTGGTGGAACAAAGTGGATCCCTATAAACGAGGCATGAACTCTGTAGGTTGAAGAATACTATGATAACAACAAATGACACTCAGGCACAACACCCAGTTCTGGGTCTCCTGCCTTCTCTATGACTCTCCATATTTTACAGCTCCATCTCCCTTTTTGCTCCTTTGCTACCCTCAGCTTGCTGTTAAAGCAAAAGAAATGAAACGGTTTGATCCTTCCACTTATAACTACAACCCCGCCGGCGACTCATTTTCTTTCAGGGTCAGGTAGGTGCTTTCCTTTTTTTTAATTAAGCCGCCAACTTTATTGATTCATGAAACTATCTGGTGTCTTTGAAATATTTGGCTGGCGTGCAGGCTGATGCCTGGAGAATGCTTGGGAATGCATGCTGATGTTTAGCCTCCACACAGTTCCACAATTTATTTTGACCATTTTACTGCATTTATAACCCACTTCTTCCTCTGAGGAACTCAAGGTGGCATACATGGTACCCTGCCTCCTCATTTAACCCTCACAACAGCCCTGAGAGGTAGGTTAGCTAAAGTGGTACCTCAGGTTAAGAACAGTTTCAGGTTAAGAATGGACCTCCAGAACGAATTAAGTTCTTAACCTGAGGTATCACTGTATTGTCTTTGCGGTATCTACTGAAGGTGCCTTCGTTTTTCCAACAAGCCATTTGAGTGGAGATATTATTTTTTTTAAAACAAACCCAGTCAGGTTTTGCATTAGATTTTAAACTGTTGCTATCTATAGAATTGCTTTTATATTTGAAATTGCTTTTATTGTTGATGTTTTTACTGCAAAACCACATCGTGATATTATAGGGGAAGCGTTTCATAAATAGGATTAAACGAACAAACAAACAACTGTTTCAAGGAAAATTAAGCAGGTCGTGATGCCCTAAAAACAGCACCAAAGCAAAGTCAAATTCAAACACTAATAACAACACGCTTTCTACACACATGGTAAAAATAAAATAAAGCGCTACATTCCAGAACAGTACAGATGATGGTTAGATATAATAGTCTGACACCCTAACCTACCTCATGGGGTGGTCGTGAGGATAAAATGGGGAGCAACTGAAATATGTACATCACCTTGAATCCCTTGGATAAAAGATGGGATGGAGATAAATAAATAAATAAATAAATAAATAAATAAATATCCCCTTATTGGTATAATTAGCAATGCAAATATACCGATATAAACATTTGGGGACCATAGTAACTATGGCTCAAGATGCAGAAATACAGCAGGGATCGCCAGCCCCACCCATCAAACATGCAAGGGTGTATTTATAGCAGCAGCATTTTCACTGAAGCGCTTAACTGGGGAGTTGTGAGAGACATCCTCTGAAAAGTGAGGACCACAATGAAAGAGGAGAATCTTACCGTACCTCCTGTATTGTACCTCCATATCTAACAGAGCAGGGGAGTAAAGGTAAAGGGACCCCTGACCATTAAGTCCAGTCGTGGGCGACTCTGGAGTTGCGGCGCTCATCTTGCTTTACTGGCCGAGGGAGCCGGCATTTGTCCGCAGACAGCTTCCGGGTCATGTGGCCAGCATGACTAAGCCACTTCTGGCGAACCAGAGCAGCACACAGAAACACCGTTTACCTTCCTGCCAGAGCAGTACCTATTTATCTACTTGCACTTGATGTGCTTTCGAACTGCTAGGTGGGCAGGAGCTGGGACCGAACAACATGAGCTCACCCTATCGCGGGGATTCGAACCGCCAACCTTCTGATCGGCAAGCCCTAGGCTCTGTGGTTTAGACCACAGCACCACTCGCGTCCCATAACAGAGCAGGGGAGTAGCAAGGGCTAAAAGGAAAGAACAATAACAGTATATTGACTCGTATGTGCAATTCACAGGGGCTGGATCTATGGAAAATGTCCACCTCCATCCCTGACCATCATTTATGCCAAAGCACTTTACAGTTCATGCCAGCCTTACCTGGAAGGGACAGATTGCCAGGAAGCTGTCCTCTCCTACAGACATATATAGACACACAGAGCCAAACTAGATATATTACCTGCACAGTTTCAAAAGTTGTGGGGAGGAGGAAACAGCAGGTGTCGGAGAAGGCGGAGCCTGAGCATCAGGACTAGGGGGAAGGAAAGTTTAACCCCTTCACATCTTGCCACAGTCCTGCCGCCTCGTCCCAACACCCCAAAGATTTGCATCTGAAAGGAAGTCTCCTTTGGTGCCAGTGGCGACTTCCCTTACAAGACCATTAAGTTTTGAAAGAGGGCTCTTTTTCTCAGGACTGTGGTTTGTGGGGAGAGTTAAACTGTCTTGCAGAAGTGCTGTAACTCAGTCCTGGAGCAGATGCATTTCATGCAGAAGGTGTCAGGGTCAATCCTCAGCTTCTGTGCTGGAGGAACTGGCCATGGAGGAAAGGGTTGAGGAGTGCAAATCACCCCAAGGACTCATCTTTGGTGCAAGGTCAGCCAAGCCAGTTGCTACAGTAATGGCCCAGTGCCCACTGTGCAAGTGATTAAGTAAATGCCTGTAGCACTTACTTGTGGTAAACCAATCTTGCTGAATTTAGGGGTCCTCCCACTTCTTTCTCCCCCCCCCCATTTTTATGCTCCCCAATTCTTTTGCACCTGGCTAGGACAGCTCATGTGGCTAAGACATAAACAGCTCTCCAAGGTCCTGACTCCTGCACATGCTTGCTGAGGCTTTCCCAGCCCATGGCAGATCAGCTTCCCTTTCCCTTCTCTCTTGCAACCTGCCTTGCATCATGCGCACTCACCGTGCATTGCCCCAGTGATGTCCCCACCGTGCATAGCTATCAGCCAATGTTCCAGCCTTGGCTGGAGTTGAGTGTATCTACTGCCCCTGATAAATAATTCAACTAGGTCTGCTTAGTGGGGAAGCAAAATTGACCCAAAGCAATGGAAAGGTATGGGGGGGGGAGGAGAGCACATGGAAGGTATTGCTGTTGCTTAGCAACATACCCACGATCCAGGGAGATATTCTTATTTGGCAGGGGGTTGGTGACAAAAGGAAGAAGAAGGAGAAGATTGTAGAGAGAGAGAAAAGCAGCAAAAGAAATTGTTCTATAAAAGCTCATTACAACAGAATCTGACAAGGGAATTCAGCTGAAAAGCTCAGCTAGGTCAGTCAAAGGCACTGTTTAAAATACTTCTGTAATACACCGCAGTGATTTAAACAGAAGAAATGAAAGACATTTTCTTGTCAAATTCTTGTTCGGGTTTCAGACTCAGGTAAATTCTCCTTGATTTATTATCTAGTCTCACAAGAAGATGAAGAAGAGGATCAGATTAAGCGATAAAGCGGCATATTTCTCTCGTTTTAGCCTGACAGTCCGTGTCCCAAAGGTGAACCCACGGGGATGATTCGCACATTAATTTTCCTTCCCCCCCCCTTTTGTCACCCATGTGAACCAAACTGAATGGTCCCTGTGTATTCCCCATCCCCCCAATAAACAAATAAACCCCCTTCCCAGTAAAGAGCTATTGTGACTAACAGGGAACCTATCAAGCGGCGTTTTCCCCAGTGGGATAAAATGAAAAGCTTCACCTGTATGATTTCTGCCAAGCACACATCTGTTAAACGGAATGAAGCAAGAAGACGAAAAGGCAGAGGATGTGCAACTAAATTAGGCTGGGCTGCTTAAGTGTGACCCTGAGAAAAGGACCTCTGTGTTTCTGAACTTTGGAGGCAGTAAATAAAGCTCCGTGCATAACATAAACAATGCAAGGAGCTGCGTAGGATGCTCTGTAACATTGCAGGCATTTCTCATATCTGTGTCAACAGAGTTTTATGTATAGCTGGCTCGCGGGGGCCCCTCCGATTGGATAGGACAATATGTACGATGTGTTTCCTCTGACAGCGGGCAGGCAGAGGCCCGTGATCAAAGCAAAACTGACTCGGGTGTCAGCCCAAATGGAAAACAAACGCAACAGCAGCTTGTTTTCACTGGGAAGGAAAACAAAATAAAAAAGGGGATATGTATACAGATGATGAGTGCCCGACCAATAGCGGAGAGGCCTTGGCTTTTTAGAATGAAGGGAGGGGCGGGGCCCCATCACTTAGGAATGGGAAGATAAGAAGCAGCAAACCACAGATATTCTGCGGCGTCCCCCGAGGTCCGCAGTGCTTACGTGATGTATTATGTCCTTTGGCTCGGTTGCTGTAAATGAGGGCATCCATTAGAATGCACACTGATTCCTCTTCTCGGAGCAGACGCCTCGCCAGTTCCACTACCACCAAGGAAGGCTGCCGGCAACGAGGGGAAGGTATCAACAGAAGAAGTGGAGGTGCACGGAGATTTTCAGGAGCTTGAAAATTGGTGCATGTGCAAATGATGCTGAAGAGGGAAAGAGATGCTTTTGTCTGATCCGCACTTTTAACCCCAAGCAGTGAGGTGGCAACGCTCCAACAAGCCTGGAGGGTATTGCAATAAGAAGGCCTCAGATGATGCATTGGCAGGTGCACATGTGTGCACGCATAGACACACACACACATACACTGAAAGAAAGCATGATGGGAGGGAGATTGGTCAGAGGCGGTGGGCAGAGCCAGATTGAATGGAGGCTGAAGCCCCAAAATCGCCACGCAGAATTGCATCTCCCTCCCTTGAGAGCCAGTGTGGTGTGAGAACCACTGTGGTGTAGTGGTTAAGAGCGGTGGACTCGTAATCTGGTGAACTGGGTTCACTTCCCTGCTCCTCCACATGCAGCTGCTGGGTGACCTTGGGCTAGTCACACTTCTCTGAAGTCTCTCAGCCTCAGTCACCTCATAGAGTGTTTGTTGTGGGGCAGGAAGGGAAAGGAGATTGTTGGCCACTTTGTTGAGACTTCTTAGGGTAGTGATAAAGCAGGATATCAAATCTAAACTCCTCCTCCTCCTCCTCCTCCTCCTCCTCCTCTTCTTTTCTCCCCAACCCACCTCCCTCTCTGTGCCTCAGGACTCCATCTGCGTGTCTGTTTCATCTTCCCTCTCCACACCTGCTCCAATCTATCAACCCAGGTCTGAACTGATCACTCACATGAATTTAGGCAGAGGACTGCAGGTTCTCCATCCCAGGCTTAGAGGCTTAGTGAGGGCAGAAGGTCTAGCCATCCTGTCTTACAGGTGCTCCCATAGATACAAGGGCCCTAAGCCACAAAAGGGTTTAAAGGTCAAAACCAGCACCTTAAACCTGACCCGATACTCCACTGGGAGCCAGTGCAAGAGTATAAGAACGTAAGAACTGCCTGCTGGGTCAGTCCAGTGGCCCGTCTAGTGCAGCATCCTGTTTCTGCAGTGCTCAGCCAGATGGGAACCCTGCAATCAGGACCCAAGGACAAGAGAAGCTTCACTGGCATGGTACGTAGCTATCCAAGTTGGTTGGCATCATTGCCTCTTGTGGGAGTGACTACGTGAAGAAGTAACTAAGAAATCCCACCAGTCCAAAATGACCAGAGGACATCAGGTTGGAGAAGACTAGGCTGAGTTGCAGAGGAAAAAAAGACTTTCCAGTTCCTTGGGTGATTTTTATTATTATTATTATTTTCCAAAATGGCACTTAATTTTTAAACCACAATTTGGTCCATACAGGTTTCCTAGTAAAACTCTTCTGATGCAGACTAAATACTCTGCTTTTTGTGGCTCTAGGGAAACGCTGCAGGCATTGCTGAGACATAGGATTTAATAGCACAAAGCACAGTATCCATCAGCCACTTTTATTGGTCAAAGGAGAATAAAAGATTAGAGGCTTAATCCCTGAAGCAAATTTTATTTCCCAGCTTTGATTTTGCTTGCAATACCAAGTCCCCATAAACCCGGTGACAGGATTTATTGGTTGTGCTTTACCTTTTCCAGCCAGCAAAAAAAAATAAAAAAAAATGGAAGTTTGAAGGCTTCTTCCTTTTATCATTCGAGCTTTGGGATCTTGTCTGGCATGTTCACACAAGTTTAGAGCAATACATGCCACCTACAAAACAAACTATTGGGGAAGCAGTGGACCTGGTGGGGAAAATTCCCCTTGGCATTTCAAATATGGATGGACGCTCACTTCAAATTCCCAATCAGTCAGACTTTATTTGGTATATTCATGCATTATATGGAAACACCCCAAGAAAGAAAAGACAGGCTGCCCTTTCAAAGGCGAAGCATTTATTGTCTAGCTCAGAGGCAGGCAGTCTTCAGGCTTGCTGGGTCCACTTTGTTTGTTTATTTAAATTTAAATAGATAGATGCCTTAACCCACTGGTCTATCTAGCTTAGTATGGGCCACACTAACTGGCAGCAGCTCTCCAGGGTGTCAAACTGGAGAGCCAGCGTGGTGTAGTGGTTAAGAGCGGTAGATTCGTAATCTGGTGAACTGGGTTCGCTTCCCTGCTCCTCCACATGCAGCTGCTGGGTGACCTTGGGCCAGTCACACTTCTCTGAAGTCTCTTAGCCCCACTCACCTCACAGAGTGTTTGTTGTGGGAGAGGAAGGGAAAGGAGAATGTTAGCCGCTTTGAGACTCCTTCGGGTAGTGATAAAGCGGGATATCAAATCCAAACTCTTCAAACAGAGGTCTCTCCCAGCCCTACCTGGAGATGCCAGGATTTGAACCTGGGACTTTCACCACAGAGGTATGCCGCTTCCCCAAAGATCCACCAAACAAACCAGGGACAAAATAGCGGCTGGTGTGTGTGTTGGGGAAAACATGTTCAGAGAATTAAGGAACAAGATGCCACTGAGCACATGGCCGAAGTCAAACTGAAATTGGTTGGGTCCGTTTGTCCTAATGAACCTTCCTCCACTGCTCAGCCTACACTTTTGCCTTGTGCTCAGTTTGTGGCCCTGGCTCCAATGTTTGTTTGGGGTCAGCAGCAGCCAGACAAATCCTTCTGGGAGCCTTGCAGACAGGGAATGAGGATATCCCTTTGCTTGTTCCCAGACCTGATATTCAGAGAGGTAGACGGGTTTTGAATACAGAAGTCCCATCTGGCTGCCTCCAAGGACAGAGCTGGGGTGTAGCAGGTAGGAGGGAGCTGAAGGAAAGTGGCCTAGGATGGGGTTTGGCAGAGTAGCTCCTCTCCCATTTTATGGAGGCCCGGCCCAACCACCAAAGTAAATACCAACAAAATGTTGCAGAGTGGAGTGTTCAGGGCTCCTGCCCACCAGCCATTCTTTCTTCTGAGATACTCCATTCTGTTCCTCCTTATCCTTTTATTTTCTTTACCTTCCAAATCTTCCAAATTGCTCATTCTCTGCTCACTGAGCTACCAAGAGCTTATCTAAAGGGGTTTACAGTACAGTGGTACCTCTGGTTGCGAACAGGATCTGTTCCAGAGGCCCGTTCGCAACCTGAAAAGAACGCAACCCATGTCTGCGTGTCTGCGCATGCGTGGGTCATGATTCGCTGCTTCTGCGCATGCGCGTTGTGTCATTTTGCTTGTCTGCGCATGCGTGAGTGGCGAAATTCAGAAGTAACCCTTTCCGGTACTTCCAGATCGCCACGTGACGCAACCTGAAAATGCACAACCTGAAGCAAATGTAACATGAGGTATGACTGTATTTTGGAGGGTGGGGCGGTGCTCCTGCAAAACCTTCAAGTTTCTATTACTTTCATCTTCTGTGTCTTGTGTGTGGATGATGCCCTTCTGGCTACATAAGGGCCAAATCCCGTGGAATCAGCTCACTTTTAGCATACATAGGTGGAGCTGATTCCTATTTATTGAGGGGAAAGAATTCTGGTGCTGCGACTGTAATCATGAACAGGGAATATTGCTTTTATTAGAAACAATGCCATATTCTTGTGAGGTATCTGGGGTTGGCTTGCACAGGAATGTTTCCCAGTAGATTGGACCTAATGTGGATGGGGAAAGGAGATCAGTGTTGATTCTTTAGCAGCTGCATTTTGAACTGCATTCGGACAGGACTTTGTTCAAATTCAGAAAACCAGCTGAGCCAAAAAAAGAGTTGTGCTTTCTCTCTCTGTGTGTGTATATGTGTAAGAGAGAGACACAGAAAGAGAAGTCAGAAAGAACCTCCTTTAGCCAACTCTCTTTGCTTTCCATAATTGCTGATGGCACGAAGATCACGCTTTTATTCTTTGGGATACAGAACAGCGACAAAGTGCTTGCATGCAGCCTTTCTAGCACATTCCAGCCTTTCAAAATGCCAAATGGCGCTCACCCCCCCCTTTTTTTGGCTACATCACAGCCATGGAACGGAACCTCTGGGTTGCCTTGACCGAAAGAATTTGGCTGGGCGTTCTGAAGGTTATTCCTTATATGGAATTATCTGCTGCCTGCCGAGTTACACATTTCAGTTGTTTTCAAGCAATGTCATGCTTTCCGGGCAGAAGCCAGGAAATCTCATGAGGTGTGTGTGAATGGAATTCCACTATTTATTTATTTTCCCCCTTTTGTCAGCAGTTGCCATGTGCTTGGTGTCTGGGATATGAAACTGAGTGTGTGAATACGAGGAAATGCTCTCTCCCTCTCCCTCCCTCTCTCTGTGCCATTTTGGGACATTGTTGTTCCCTCTGAGTCATGGGAAGTACAAGGCAGAAAACAATTATGCAAAAGTCCCCTTGCTCTGTTACACAGAATCCACTGTCCGAAGACGAATGCCTCCATGTTCTCTCTGGTGGAGAAATTCTGGAGACAAGCAGAAGGTGTCTATCACCCCTGGAGCAACCTTGTGATTTTTCTAGAGGGCTGTGGTAGCAAATTCTAGGGGCAACTTCATGCGGGGCTCCTAAGGCACTTGCCAGAATTGGCTGTGGTTCTGGGAAGAGTACAATAAGCTCTAGTCCCATGCTGAACCTCAATAGCCTTATGCCAAGGCTTGGCACACACACGTGGGTCAATGCTGTATTACATCCCATGAGTGTACAGTCTGTGTACCTGTAGACACAGATAGATGAGCTGCAAACTTACATGATATTCACGTGTAATGCTCAATGCATGTAATGCCTGTGTATCCATTTACATCTATGCACGCAATAGCTGAGCTCTACAAATTAAAGCATGCACACTCATTCACACAAATGTTTGCACCTGTAATGTAGTCAAACCCCTTGCAATGCAGAAATCTTAACTAAAGCATCCATGACAGAGGGCTGTCCAACCTCTGCTTAAAAACATCCAAGGAACAGGAGTCCACAACCTCCTGAGAGACTCCATTCTACCTATTCTAACAGCTTTTATTGTCGGAAAGTTCTTCCTGATGTTTAGTCGGAATCTCATTTCTTGTAATTCCGGGTCCTACCCTCTAGAGCAGGAGAAAACAAGCTGTCCACGTGACAGCGCTTTAGATATTTGATGGTGGCTATCATATCTCCTCTCAGTCTCCCTTTTTCCAGGCTAAACTGTTAGGAGATTCATTCCCCATGTCTGCAGTCATGGGATTGTTGTCTATCACATGATGGTGTATGTTTTCATTCCACAGAGTGGGAAGTGATGGAGACAGGATGTTTGTGTTACTGTGTTCCGTGAAGTGGGATTATTGTCCTTTGTTCTTTCTCTTTGCTGTCTGATGCTAGAGAGAGAGGGAGCCATGTTGCAGTGCTCCGTGTGTGTAAATAAAGTAGATTAGCCAAAATGCTGAGTTGCTGAGGTCTGTCACGCAAACTGCGCAGACTCTATAATAAAAAAATTCCTTCCAGTAGCACCTTAAAGACCAACTAAGTTAGTTCTTGGTATGAGCTTTCGTGTGCATGCACACTTCTTCAGATACATGCATGCAGATACATGCATTTCGTGCATGCACACGAAAGCTCATACCAAGAACTAACTTAGTTGGTCTTTAAGGTGCTACTGGAAGGAATTTTTTTTATTTTGACTGTGGCAGACCAACACGGCTACCTATCTGTAACTGCGCAGACTCTGTGGATCCCTAAGTATGCCGGTGTCTGTTGGCATTGGTTGTTGTGATGTTCGGGCAGAAGAAAGCTTTTGAAGCTCCCGAACAATTGACCAGGAGGGAGAGAACATGCCAGGAGGGAGAGAACATGTGTCTCTGCCAGGGTCCTACTCGAGTGTAGGCTGAGCTCCTGACATGAACAACTCCCTCAACTGTTCCTCATAAGGCTTGGTCTCTAGCTTGTACCACCAAGCCACTGCTGCATACTACAATGACAAATCCTTTTCAACTACTTGGCACACTGAAGAATAGACGTGGGGAATCTGTGGTTGTTGGGCTCCCGCCAGCCCCAGCCAGCATGGCCAATGTTTAAGGATGATGGGTGTTTCAAGTCCTGAAGGGCCAAAGGTTTCCCATCCCTGCAATGGAAGATTTTCTCAGTCATAAAGCCTTTAAATACAGATCTACTCTCTCTTGTTGGCACCTAATGTCTATTGGATGGAGTACGTGTGACGGGGTTCTGGCTCCAGCTGAGTTGCTCATTCAGCCCCATCGTGCTTCAGATGGACGGTGAAGGGACAGTGGCAGAAAAACCGAAATGGTGCAGTGTTAGTACACTTTAGCTGTTTGATTATTGTGTTTTTAATAGATCCCACAAGCAGACATAATGCAAGGCTTTTATTCATAATAAGTACTTTTTTGCACGGTAATGGAGTGAAACAGTGATTTTTGGCCGATTCTAATTCATAAAAGCATGGCAGGAAATGGCTTCAGTGTCAGCTGAAGTGCCATATGCCTTATATGATTGCATGAGCTTGAGTGCTTGTGGTCGACGCTGTAGCAGAGTCATTATGCTCGCCATTGATTTGTGTGTGTTTCCTCTTGCAAAAAGAAAAAAAGAAAAATAGCCACTGTTTTCCCCCAGGTGATGATCTCTCACTCTTTGCTTTTTCGGAAGAACCTCTGTAAAACAGCTGTGGTTAAGGAGATTTTAAAATATATTCCTGTGCCAAACTGTTACATTGCCCAGTGGCTGGCTTTTATAAAGTGAATGTGAGGAGAACTGAACTGAATGGAGGCACGCACTTTCCCTAAGGAGGCCTTCCACCACGGGTGTTTAGCTTACGTTCGGCTTCCGGGGCAAAGTTCGCTAACCGGAACACCTACTTCTGGTTGTGCGGAGTTCGTTGGCCGAAGAGTTCATTAACAGGACTGTTCACAGACCGAGGTACCACTGAATTTAAGTTGATTTGTTGCAAATTTACATTTCCAGGATGCGTTTGAAGCCCTCCAATGAAATAGCAATGGTCTGGAAAGGCATTCAGGATGAGGATGATCCATGCAGGTAGATGTTGCACAGTGAAGAATTGATTCCAGGCGTTGGGTGCAAAGAACAAAGACATGCACGACCTCACACAACCTCTTTCCTTTCCCACAAGACTCCCCCACACCCCCTGGCCACACCATTTGGCTATACAGAAATGCCATTTTGTTTCTTGAAAACAAAAACAAAACAAATTAAGTAATTTGTTTGAAAAGAGGAGGGGGAAGTGCCAACATTTAACAGAGTAGCTTTGTGAAAGCCTAATGTTTGATATTAGACTGAACATATGGTTGTGGGTTTGAATTGCACTACGGCAATGCAAAATGTATGAGTAAATAGCATCCTCCGTCCTCTTGGACAAGATACACAGAGAAAGCTCAAAGACATGTAACTTGCCTGCTTTAATCTCCTGACTGGGCTGCGATTCCGTTCTGTAAGGCTTGATAAATCTTCACATTTCTCCCTGCACCAAAAGAGTATTACAGCTCCTAATGGTCTTGTGCTAGTAGCCTGCAACAAGACTCACTCGGCTGTATCCAGAACATCTAGCAAATGAAATACTTTTTAATAATCTGCCGTATTTCCCACCTTCCATCGCACAATTTCATTTTCACAGGTTTCCTTTGCAAGGCATACTAAGAGCTTTTGGTTTTGTTAATTGGGGGTGGATTTTTTCTTTCTTTTTAATGTAATGCTGTACAACCAATAAATACAGAGGAGGGCGAAATGCTCTTAGCAAGTGGAAGCAGCTGGTGGGAAAAGCCTGGCAGATGAAATATGGTGGGGTTAATGGTCTCTATGCCAATCGGTGAATATGTCCATTTCAGTTTCCCGTGATTCTAATCTTAAACTTAATTCTCTACATTTCCAATGACACTTTGGTGTGAATTTCTCCTTCCCTGCACAGTTTTGCATGGTGTTTTGTCTGCTGCGTGTGATTTTGCAAAGCATTTCCCCTAAAACAATGCATTTTCGTATGTGATTTTCACTAATATGTGCTTTCATATGCGTTTGCGATGTGCATTTTTTGTATACATTGCTTTGCTGGAGAGTTTCACTGCAAAATTCAGAGAAGTGCAAATTGGAAAATAGTCTGTGTTTCAGTTTGTGTCTTGTTTTAGAAAGTACAAATTAAATGCAAGTGGAATCAACCTGCCACCCCATCACTAAACTGCAGTATCCCAGGCAGAATGGAAGCTAAGTAGCCACTCTCCTCAGTAATACAGGGGATTTATATAGTGTGTTATGAATGTTTAAAGGTAATATATTATCTCGATAAGCCTTATGAAAGCTTTCAAAGATAAGTCAGCACTGAACAATTAGAGTCGAGGATGACCAAATAAATGCCTCCTTGTCCTTTAAGACTTCTGCTTAAGGATCTTCTCTAGGTATTTCTGCTCAGTGAGATGGGAAAGGAGGCTCGTGGAAAAGGGTCTTTCCAGTGTTGGCCCCTCTATTCTGGAACAACTTCCCCAGTAAGATCATTGATGTGATGCCCCTTCTTCACAAGAATAAGTTTCTTGCAAAAGAGGCACTTTCACTAGTGAGCTTTAGGCAGCCTCCAACTATACAAGCCTATGGTTCTATGATTTTCTTATTCTTCAAATGATTTTCTTATTCTTCAAATGATTTTCTTATTCTTCCAAATGCTTTGGAAGCTCAGCCTACAAGGATTACTTTCACTGTATTATTTATGCCATTAATTATACTTTTTAATAATGATAATAAAAATAAAGGCTCTTATTTAAAATTAACAAAAGGATTTCTTTAAGCAATGCCATTCATAATATTTAATATTTAACATTAGGAGACAGTATATATTGCTATTATTGGATGTTTTTGAACTTTCTATATTTATGTCAGCATGCGGTATGTTACAGTATTATTGCTTCGTATTCCAAGAACGAAAATACATGCTGCTGCTGCTTTTGTTGTTGTTGTTGTTGTTTTAAAAAACCTATATCCAAGCAGATATAAATGAGTAAAAATTGCTGAATTCCTCGTCCCCCACAAATTAGCCCCATCCCTGCAACTAATTACTGGATTTCTTTCCGTTCCTCTCCCAAAGGCCCATTGATTTTTATAGGGTGCTTGATTCAGACAATGCAAAAGAGCAAAACAAATTTAGGAACCGTTTTTTGTTATGAGCTTTTCAATATTTGTTATCCACACTGGAAATTATGTAATGATTGTAAACATCTGCACACCTGTTCCGAATTTCACAAGCGCTGGGAAACACATGTGTTATCTCACATAAACCCTGCAAATGCTCTGGTTTGTTGTCCATCAGGGAAGGCCACATTTCCTCCTGATCTGCTGCCTCTTTTTGCCAAGGTAGCTTTTGAGACTACGTGTGATTTACACGGCACTTATCATTAGCCTACGGATCTATTAAAATATAATAATCCTGGATTGCGTCCACCCACTGAGGCCATGCTTATCTGCCTCGGATATACACAACATGCATTGTTAATGTATCTCATTGAAAGGAGTCATTTCCTAGAAGCTGTGAACGGCAAATAGACTCCCTTTTTATTTGATTTAAACCGTACCACGTAGAAATTTCATTTAAGGTGAGGTGGAAGCAGCGGCCATGGGATTTTGTTCTTTTCCGTTCCAGTTGGTGGGGTCAAGCTGTTATTTATGCTTCCCTCTCCAGGTACAGGTTAAGCATCTCCTTTTCAATTTCTGCCCCTGTGATAAACAACACAGATCGGACCGAGATGCAGGATTGGACCAAGGCCTATCTAGCTCAACATCCTGTTCTTACAGCGACCAACTAGATGCCAATTTGGAAACTGCAAGCTGTGATGGCCTGGGATTCGGACTCGGAGGCTGAACCTGAGGGATCCCAGCCTGCACAGGAGTCCCCGCCTCCAGAACCAGCTGAGCCAGGGCTGGGGCTTGAGCCTGAAGGGTCCTCACCTGTGCTGGATCCTCAGGTGCAGGCACCAGCTGAGTCTGCTCTGGCTCCTGAGGTGATGGAGGACCCATTGCCTGCAGGTGCTCCTCTCCCAGCCCTGTCAGGGGAAGGTGAGGCTGCCTCTGGGTCTGGTAACCCTCCAGCCTCTCCTGAGCTGCAGAGGCTCAGGGCAGAGAGGCGTAGGGAACTAAGTTCCTGCAGGAGGAGTGCTTGCCTCCAGGCCAGGAGAGGCGAGTCACCTGTGGACCGGGGCCGCCCTATGCCTCGGGGCAGATAAAAGCCAGCCAGCCCCAGTCCGAGGTTGCGGGAGCAACATTGTTGGTAGCCTGTTCCTGCCTGCACCCTGTCCTGCTCTTCTGCCAGAGTTCCTGACCTCACCCGACTCCCCGCCTTGGACCCAGCTTCAGCTTTGATGGACAGCCTCCATACCGCACCCTCGACCTCAGACTGGACTCAGACCTCGCCGCATGGTTAACCGTCGGGACCAGCACACAAGCAGGAAATCAGTGCAACTGCATTTTCCTCACCAATGATTCCCAGCAGCTGGTTCTCAGAAGCTTACTGTCTCTGATCCTAGAGGTAATATAGCCACCATCATTTGTGGCCACTGATGACTTCCATTAAAGTTGGTCCAGAAGCTGCAGCTAGTGTAGGATGTTGCAGCAAGGCTGTTGAAGATGATGCCCTATTGACAGAGCATAACAACCATGCTGAGAAAGCTGTACAGGCTGCTCATGTGCTACGGGATCATGTTTCAGGCCTTGCTGTTGGTGTATAAAGCCTTGAACAACTTGGGACCAGATTATCTTGGGAAACACCTCACTTTGTAGACCACGGCCCAGTCCTCAGGAAAGACACTTTCAGTAATGCCATATGGTCCTGGGGTTCATCTTGCATCGACTAAGGCCTGGGCTTTTAGTGCGACAGCAACTGCCCTTTGGAATGTGCTGCCTATGGACACCAGGCAGGTACCTACTCTGTTAACATTTAGAAGTCTGTTTAAACCTCATCTGTTCACCCAGACTTTCTGTGGGGGGTTGATCCATCTGTATCAATGTACTAAGCTGATTGGTGAGGTATATACTATTTGTTACCTCAATGTCATTTTATTGTTCTGCTAAAAAATATGAACAATTCTCACATGGTTATATGCGTATAATACTATATACCTAACATAAGCATGCACACTCCAGATTTTCAAAAGAAGCAAGCACATAAATTAATGTGTAAAACAATGCATCTGCCTAAAAATAGGTAAAAGGTAAAGGGACCCCTGACCATTAGGTCCAGTCATTACCGACTCTGGGGTTGCAGTGCTCATCTCGCTTTATTGGCCGAGGGAGCCGGCGTACAGCTTCCGGATCATGTGGCCAGCATGACTAAGCCACTTCTGGCAAACCACAGCAGCTCACGGAAACACCGTTTACCTTCCCGCTGGAGCGGTACCTATTTATCTATTTGCACTTTGACGTGCTTTCGAACTGCTAGGTTGGCAGGAGCAGGGACCGAGCAACGGGAGCTCACCCCTTCACGGGGATTCGAACCGCCGACCTTCTGATCGGCAAGCCCTAGGCTCTGTGGTTTAACCCACAGTGCCACCCGCGTCCCGTCTAACAATACCCATGTATTAATACTTATAAGCTTATGCTTCATCCATACAGCACAGCATGAGTCTTGACTCTTTGATACACAATATACATGCAGTATTTTGGGGCAGGGTGCATAATTCTGCTCATGATTAGTTGGGATTTTTTTAAAAAACAACAGAGCATGAGCAGCTTGGATGTATGTTGGTGCTTCGAGCCAGAAGTCATCCACCATAGGCCAAGCTCAGCCAGGTCAGAACTGGCAAGTTTCCTGCATAAATCCACTAGAAACAGATATTCCCTCCATGGCTATCTCTCAGAGCTTCGTTTGATTACCACCGAGGACGGTGGGGGAACTTTGCACACTGGGCTATGTCATTCCCACCTCACAGACCAGGAAAGCAGATTAATGACTCAATTTGTATAACGAAGGCCAAGGCAAAAAACAGAAAATCAGAATGGCTTATATAACTGTTAAGCATTAATATTATCAAGCCTTGTGTGCGTTAAACCTCACAGCTGTTTCTTGTGGGGTCTTGTCTTTTTTTGCAGTGAGTGCATTATGACTTCATTTATGTGGGAGGAGAATGAAAGCCTTGGATTGTGTCAAGGCCTTAGCTGTCGGTGTTTGCTAATTGCAACAAGCGGGAAGGTACAGCCATCTCCTGCTTATAGAAAGATAGCCGTAATTAGCGAGCTATCGGCTGCTGTTTATAACAAGAGCCTGCCTTTAGCTCATGTCAGAATGCGAAGGTTGCATCTCCTAATATGGAGAGCGCCAAAAGCACAGCAGAGTGTCACAGAACAAAGGAAGGCTTATATGTGCCACTGGGTCGGATAAACTTTATCTGCTCCTGCGTTGTAGCTTAATCAATGCTTCCCCCCCCGCACCTCCCACATTTTAGGCTCCAACTTTGTTTTCCAAAAGAGAAATTGTGTGAGTGAATGATTTGAAAGCCATCCGGCAAACAGGCTACGAAACTCAGCTATACGAGGCGCTTTGCATGCAAGAGTTTCCGGATTCCACCCCCAGGCATTGCCAGGCAGTGCTGGGATGGCGGGTGGTAGAGAAATTAAGCATGGCTTGTATTTCAATGCTAACCTATCTAAATTCTCACTTTCCAAAACGGTATATGCAGAATGGAACATGGCTACCCTACGGAATGGGTCTTTTTCTGAATGTTGTAGCACAGTTCTCCAGACCCGCCCCAAATATGTACAACAATAAGTAGATTAGGGAATAGTGTGCATAAAATGCACATACAGTGGTACCTCGGGTTACATATGCTTCAGGTTACATACGCTTCAGGTTACAGACTCTGCTAACCCAGAAATAGTACCTCGGGTTAAGAACTTTGCTTCAGGATGAGAACAGAAATCGTGCAGCATCAGCAGGAGGTCCCATTAGCTAAAGTGGTGCTTCAGGTTAAGAACAGTTTCAGGTTAAGAACGGACCTCCGGAATGAATTAAGTACTTAACCCGAGGTACCACTGTATTAGCGGAGATAACATACAAAAGTGCAGGGGAAATGGCTTTCAAAAATGTAGACATGCAACCCCCCATTTATGCGGGGTTTGTGTTCTGAGACACCATGAGTGTTAGTGAAATTGCGTATATTTGAAACACCATTGAAAAAGCCTGCAAACACCTTGTTCTGCCCCTGTTCCACCTCCTCCCCCCACCTCTCATTGTGATGTTTTTGTGACGTTTTAGGGTCACTTCCTTGATCGGTGCGATGCACGTATACATGGTTGAGCACATATTGAATGATTATGCCTGTAAATTAGACAAAATTGTGCGCTGAACACAAATATCCATGATTTTCTTTTGTTTAAAAAATGCTGACTGATGCAGAAATGAACTTAAGAGGGGAGGGGAGAGACAGAAAAGGAGACAGGCAGTTTTGCACATCCTTATCTGAGAGAGACGTCTTCTTAAAACCTTGGAGAGTCACTGCTAGTCAGTGTTGACAAAACTGGACAAGATGGACCGACGGTATGATGTTGTTTTAGGCAGCATCCTGTGATCCTTATTTTGTGGCAGAAAGTGAACTAGATAAAACAAGCTTGTTGGGTAAAATTGCCTGGCATCACTCCTTCTGGAAATCAGTGTTCTTGTGCTTTGAGATTAGGGATGCAAACATGACAGTAAGCGAGGTCACCATTAGCATCGTCTCCTGTTTATTTGTTCCCCAGTAAACGGTGCCCAAAGCTGCTCACATCAGAATGAGATCATAATGATAGCAAGATGAACAAAAACACAACATCAGCTTCTCAAAACAGTTCATTAGCCATGCCGTTTCAAAAAACACACTGAAGTTTGGATAAACATGGAAGCAACGTCAATAGGTCGATCAAAAAAACACTGCATGCAGTATTGTTCTAAAACTGAATAGTCCACAAACAGAGCAATCTCCCACTTCCTAAGACCATCTAGACTGATGCTGTTCATGGTGGAAGGTACAGTGTGTGGCCCCACTTTAGTAAGGAATTGATCTTTTGGTGTGCAACATGCACACTTTGAAACTCTCTGTTTATTGACACCAGTCAGGAGCCTCAATTGTACTCTTTTTGGTGCCTGCTAAAAACATGGTTGTTTAGGCAACACAATCAAATATGTATAATGTTGGCATGCGTTTTCATCTGTTTTCTAGCTCATTGCCAATTTTAGCTATTTTTTGAAGGTTTCGAATATTCATCTTTAACTTTTTTATATATTGACAAGTCCGTTGTTTTAATCTTACTCTAAACCGCTTTTAGGGTTTTGGTTTGTTTTAGCAACCAAGCGGTACATGCATTTTATGAAACAGATCAATAAATAACAGTGGGATAAATTTACACTAAAATGCTGGTGAATTTCATGATTATTATTATTTTTTTTAAAAAAAACCAACCAACAAAAGCCTTCTCAGTCTGATGTGGAAATGTGGAGAACGGGACTTTGGAAAAATGAGAAATGGAGAGAAACTGAAATCATGAGATTCTCCCATCCCTACTTTGTGAATCCGTCTGCCGAAAGGGCACAAGTTCTGAAGTCAGGTATGGGTGACATGAGATCTCGGGCCCCCCATCTTTGTGGTGTTTGATCAATATGAAGTCATCCTGCTAGTGTAAGGACAATGGCAGCTTCTGTGTGCAGTGATTAACATTCTGGATTGCATAAGCTTTGTTCAGGTAAAGGGACTGGAGAGTCATGGTTCCCTCTCACACACTGGTGTGTGCACAACAGCACACCAACCCTCCCTGCCCCCACTGCTGTCTCGTATCTGAAGCTTGAGCAGGAACCGCTGTAGCAATTATTCCTCTAAACATCTGTCACAGCAACCTTTCCTTCATGCTGTGGGGAACTGGTACAGAGGAGCTGGAATTCTAGGTGAATCATCCAGAGACTTTTCCTCGCAGAAGGTAGTCTAAATTTGTAGCAACAAAGAGAGAGGGAGAGAAAGAAAATTAAAATATATATGCTTTCATACACTTCTTAATATCGACTATCTGTATGTGTAGGAGAGAGAGGTGGAGAAGACTGCATTTAAATGAGGGGGGATATGGAGCAAGTTAATGAGGTTTCTGGCATTTAAAGACAGTGTTGGCCTGTGTAAGCTACTGCTTTAATTATTATTATTATTATTATTATTATTATTATTATTATTATTATTACCCCACCCTCCCCAGCCAAGACCAGGCTCAGGGTGGCTAACACCAAATATAAAAAACAATTGATTGAAATACAGCTTAAAAAACAAGGTTAAAATACAACATTAAAACATTAAAACACAGCCTCATTTCAGTGGAAACTCAATCAAAAACTTTTTTGGGGGATAAAAACGTCAAGTCTTCACCAAGGCTAACTATCCAGACTGGTCCTACATGGGCCAGAAAAATAAAGCCAGAGAAGTCCCCAAATAGGGGTTCCAACACAGAAGGAGAAAGGAAAAAGAAAAATATAGCCATACCTGCCAGCATTCTTAGTTCTGGACCCAGGATATCATGTTGGGGACAGAAGTGATGGGGAGAAGGAGGAGTGGTGGCAGCGCCACACCTCTCCTCTGCTGGACTCTGGTGCATGAGGGAGACGAGGACAGCCCCTGTGGTGAGATTACTCTGGCAGTACTGGCAATGCCAGTGGCTCCTGTTGCAGGTGGGCCAGAGCTGCTGCTGCTTCCAGTGCATCACTCAGGGCTGGGCTTCAGCAGCTGCAACTTCTCCTCTTTTGCCCACACTCCAGCAGCCACTAAAAGGTAAAGGTAAAGGGACCCCTGACCATTAGGTCCAGATGTGACTGACTCTGGGGTTGCAGCGCTCATCTCGCTTTACTGGCCGAGGGAACCGGTGTACAGCTTCCGGGTCATGTGGCCAGCATGACTAAGCTGCTTCTGGCGAACCAGAGCAGCACACAGAAACACTGTTTACCTTCCCGCCAGAGTGGTACCTATTTATCTACTTGCACTTTGACGTGCTTTCGAACTGCTAGGTTGGCAGGAGCAGGGACCGAGCAACGGGAGCTCACCCTGTCATGGGGATTCAAACCACCAACCTTCTGATCGGCAAGTCCTAGGCTCTATGGTTTAACCCACAGTGCCACCTACGTCCCTCCCAGCAGCCCCTATGAGATGCCAAAGGGAGGAGACTGGCAACAGTGGCTATGGAGAGGCTCGGCTGGCTCATCCACCTCCCCAATCTTGGTGGTGGCGGTTCTGGAGGGGGAAAGCGGGACTTTCCCACATCTAAACATAAGCTGGGAATGCTTCTGTGAATCTAGGATATCCCACTAAACATGGGGCGGTTGAAGGGCACGGTGATATAGCTGCCAGTCTGTGCACACCAGCTGTTCCCACTGTCTAGCTTGCTGATCGTAAAGTCGGCAGTATGATGGGGTGAGCTCCCGTTGCTCTGTCCCAGCTCCTGCCAACCTTGCAGTTTGAAAGCATACTAGTGCAAGTAGATAAATAGGTACTGTTGCGACGGGAAGGAAAATGGTGTTTCCATGCCCTCTGGCTTTTGTAACTGTGTTCTGTGTACCAGAAACGGTTTGGTCATGCTGGCCACATGACCCGGAACAGCTGTCTGTGGACAAATGCGAGCTCCCTTGGCCTGGAAGCAGAGGTGAGTGCTGCACCCCATAGTTGAATTTGATTGGACTTAACGGTCCAGTTGTCCTTTACCTTTACCTTTGCTGCCTGTGCTTCAACCCATGGTTGCACTGTGATCAGCTGGCACAGTCCACACCCGAACACGAAGCACTCTATGCTATGGCATGAGGGTATCAGGCTCAACTGCAGCAACTGTTCCAGGCTGGAGCTGTTATCCGCCTTCCCCTTTCTGCCCCAGCAAGTGTGACCAACAAGACTGTGGATGTGGCAGTGGCACCCCCCCATTAAATTCCATACCTTCTCACCTAGGGTTTGTGTGGCAGTCTAAGTCTGTTGAGATTTAGTTTCTCCCAACTGTATGTATGAACCTCACAGCTACCTTGTGAGACAGGTAACTATTAAGACTAATTTAAAGCTGGGATTTTTTATTTTTTTGAAATGGAGCAATTGTGATTGCTTCAAAACAATCCATTTTTAAAAAAGTGATTTGAATGCACAACACCGGCGCCCCACCAATTGGCCTATTAAAGTGCCTCCCCCAAGCCCAGCTATTAGTCAATTGCTGCCACAATAAAGTTGTTTCAACGTTAGTATTTTTTCAAAATAATAACCGAGATGAACACCTTGGGTTCTCGATGCATCTGCTTAATTGCATTTATTTAGCACTTTCACCAGGGAGAGAGCGAGATTGAGAGAGAGAGAGAGAGAGAAAGAGAGAAGAAAGAACGTCGCCTTGGCTGGCAGAACTCCCTACCTTTTCCCTGTTGAAGAACAGTATCAACACACTATCTAAGAGCTAAAGTACATGTTTATTTTTAGCTCTCTCCCACAGCGAATAACACTGACAATGTAGGGCATTAGAAAAATATAACACATCAATGGTCTCAAGCTGAAATGATTTAATGGCCTCAGGAACAATGCCACCTGAGACACGAACTGTATTTTTGAGCCTGGTGGGGAGAGGTTAAAGAAAACACCACAAAATCTTCACAGACGTTTGCATTGCAGGGCGAAGGCAGTAGCGCAGATCCAGGCTGGAAGATGGGCTTCCTCTCGGGAAGCAAGAGGTGCCAAGTCAGCCATTTTGTCAAAGCAGTGAACGGCGAAGAAGGAAATCACTGTGGGGAGGGTAGAAGTGGGGAAAGAGAAAAGGCCTCTGATCTGCCTTTTTCTTTCACCGAGTCTCAGAGGTCCCTAATCCCTATTATGTGCAAATGTGCATAATGGAAGAGAGAGATGTAAGAAGGCACCAGGGTGGTATTCCCTGCCTCACTGTGTATTGGTTGCATGCAACTCTGTTTCTGTCCTGCCGTAGTTCATCTTCCACCAAAAGCTACGTTATTCAACTCGCAATGGTGAATCTATGCAACTTGCACAAATCCCTTAATTAATCTCGTAAATTGTGTAAACACTGTTGTCATTATTTTATTCTGCCCAATCATTTCACAAGGCAAATTAGGAGGGTGGGTTATAAACAATTATGTAGATCATTTGTAGACTGAAAGCAGAAACCATGGTGAACACCAATTTCGTTTGCTGGATTTATTTCCATTCCAAGCTTGGGATGAATAAGCAAAGAAGAGTTTGGATTTGGATTTGATATCCCGCTTTATCACTACCCGAAGGAGTCTCAAAGTGGCTAACATTCCCCTTTCCCTTCCTCCCCCACAACAAACACTGTGTGAGGTGAGTGGGGCTGAGAGACTTCAAAAAAGTGTGACTAGCCCAAGGTCACCCAGCAGCTGCATGTGGAGGAGCGGGGAAGTGAACCCGGTTCACCAGATTACGAGTCTACCGCTCTTAACCACTACACCACACTGGCTCTCACTGGATATTTGCACTCCTGTTTCTGTTTTCATCTGAATTATGTGACACCCCCAACAGAAACATTTTATCGATGTGACAATGTACTTTTTAATTTTAGAAAACCCGATTATTACTATTCTATTACAACAATATGTAGCCAGAACCACTGCACATCAAACATCCTTGCTTCTTGTAGAAAAAGATCTATAAATGAATAACATTTCACCAAACAAATCAGGAACATGCCAAAATGGACCAGAGGGAATCTTTTGTGTTTGTGTGTGTGTGTTTCTGTGGGTGTGGTTTCCTTTTGCACACACTCGACATTTTGAAGTCCCACAGCTGGTGTCGCTTTCTGCATTTTCAATTAAACGAGTAGACAAAGGGGGTTGTTTTGTTTTAACTTGCAAAATTTTGCAGAGGAGGAGCTGAGAAAGGTTTTGGAGTGGGGTTTTCAGATCTAGCCCCATCAGAATCAAAACATACCTACCCAAGTTTGTCTCTCTTGTGCACACAGCCGAGCAATTTGATGGTGTATCTGGGTAGAAATAATAATTGTGCCTTCAGGCTTTACAACAGAGGCTTTTTATGGACGCATTTAATTAATCAGCAAGTGGGCAAAGTGAATAAGATTCCAAGCAAGGTGAAGGTTAGAGTCATTTATGATTAAACTTCATCTTGTTGTGATCGGTTGGTAATGGTGTCAAAGTTGTTGAATGGCATCCATGGCATTCTGGCATTTGGTAGCGCAGTGGTAGAGCATCTGCTTTGCATGCAGAAAGTCCCAAACTCCACCCCCTCCATCTCCAGGTAGGTCAGGGAGAAAGCCCTGCCTCGTACCAAGGAGAGCCACTATTAATCAGGATCAACAATATAGAGCTGTATGGACTGATGCTCTGACGCAGTATAAGGCAGCTTCCTTTGTTCCACCTTTTATCAGGAAATAAACAAAACAGCCCCAAAGTAAGCTAATAAAGTATCAAATGTTTGTCAAAAGGTCCTCTTCAAATGGAATAAAGCCCATTCATCTTAGCCCTAATTGATAGGGTTGCCATACATCCGGGAAAACCTGGACATGTTCTCTTTTTGAGGGCCAACGCGCCCATCTGGGCAGATTTTTTACATTTTAAAGGATAGGGTGGGCTTAGGCTTGGGCTGCTCTGCATGCCACAGCCACTGCCAACCTGGACCAGGGAAAGAGGTGCATGAGTACTCCCAGTGCTTTTTTTCTAAAAAAATAAAAAATGTTTAGGGGTACTTCATTTTGGCTACTCCCTCTTCCCCTTGCCCCCTTTCCTCCTAGCCCCCTACCAACCCCCAGACAAGGGACTCGAGGCAGCGGCACTGAGAGGACGGGAAGGCCCCCAGCGACATCGGGGTTGGCTTGAGCAAGGAGGGGTGAGTGTTCGCTGGCTGGCTCTAACCAGGCAAAAGGAGGAGAAGGAGCAGTGCCATCGCCTCCACCGTAGCTGCCCCAGACTCCCCTCCCTGGGCACCGGTGGGAAGATTGACAGAGCTCCAGTCCGCGCTGCTACTGCGGAGACAGTTGGCACGTCAGTTGGTCCGTCCATCCGTCAGTCAGGGCAAGACAAAATGTTTAGGGGTATGTGTACCCCTGCATCCCCCCAGAAAAAAAGGACTGGACACTCCTATGCCTCCTTCCTCCAGCTCGGGTTGGCAGTGTCTTGGGCTGTCCTCTTCAAGATATGGCAACCCTATATTGCTCAAGTCTTTCTGAGCCAGACTGAGGGTCCATTTGTTTCAGAATATACCTGAGTATACCTGAATATACCCAGTATACCTGAAGGAGCGTCTCCACCCCCATCGTTCTGCCCGGACACTGAGGTCCAGCGCCGAGGGCCTTCTGGCGGTTCCCTCATTGCGAGAAGCAAAGCTACAGGGAACCAGGCAGAGGGCCTTTTCGGTGGTGGCGCCCGCCCTGTGGAATGCCCTCCCATCGGATGTCAAGGTGATGGACAACTACCTGACATTCAGAAGACATCTTAAGGCGGCCCTATTCAGGGAAGCTTTTAATGTATGATATTTTAGTGTTTTTTGGTTTCTGTGGAAGCCGCCCAGAGTGGCTGGGGAAGCCCAGCCAGATGGGCGGGGTACAAATAAATTATTATTATTATTATTATTATTATTATTATTATTATTATTATTATTTCAGAATCTTGTTTCCCACAGTGACCAGAGATATGCCTCTCAGAAGGTGGCTAGCAGGAGCTCCCCACTCCGGTCCTGCCCCTCCACCTAGTGTCCCCAGTGTTGGGATGTGTCCAAGGGAACGGGGGCAGTTCGCAGGCTCTCAGCTGGCTCCAGCCCACCAGCCGGGCAAACTCCAGTCCTTGGAACAGCATCAAAACAGCGGCACACTGTTTTGAGAAGCTTGAGCACGCCTCAATCAGCAGAGTGAATAACACGTAACAGAACTGGTGGACAGAGGCATATGTAATGCATATTTACAAGCAGTTTATTCAGCATAGTTCAGGACAAAGAAAACATGCCTGCTCTCTTTCATGTCGAAGAGCAGGAAGCATAAGCAAAAGCTATACACAACGGATGTTCCCAGCAGGCTGTGCTGGAAGGACATACAACAACTCCACATGCCTGTTCTTAAGGTGGAATGGAACATCAATATCCTAACACCCAGAACATGCAGGTTGCACTTGACTGATTGTTCTTGGCAGACCTATGTTCTGTCTGTTTGCCAAATTCTTTTTTTCAAAGAACCCCTAGACTTGTGGGTATCAGCTCATCTTATGTCAGGGAAGCCTCTGAGTGCCAGTTGATGTGAGTCACGAGTTGGGAAAGGAGTACAGTGCTCATGTACTGATCAGGCATCTACATGACCACTGAGATGATGGGTTGCTGGGCCATTCTTGTGCTCTTCTCTGTTTTCCCTACTTGGCATTATGACATTAAGAGTAGCAGAACTTGCTGCACACATCTTTATTTTTTACATTCATGTTACCATAGTATGCAAATGAAAGTTAAGGAATTCATAAATTATCCAGGTTTAGATATATTCCTTAAGTGGCACAGCCTTTAATGGAAATGAGGCGGCGGCTGCAAATCAAATTTATTCCTCTATCATTAATGTTGGTTTATTTTTAGCAACCAGTGCGTCTTTCTGGGCTTTCTGGGCTATATGCAACAATTTGTAGTGGCAGGGTGGGGAGGGATCAGCGTGCATTAGAAACGTGTGTCTTGTTTGGATAATTTCTCCCTTGGAATAATTGCTTTCTAACCTTAGATATATTATGCAGTCTGTTAGCGATGTTCATTACGAAATTCTGTAACATCCAGATGGAGTACAAGATATCGCTTAATAAACCAGGGAGCACAGGCAGAAGCTGCACAGAAAGAAGCCGCCCATGTATCACTCATTTAAAGGGAGCCATGATCACATAAGAAGAGCTTTGCTGGATCTGGCCAATGGCCCATTTAGTTCAGCATCCTGTTCCCACAATGGCCAGCCGGATGCCTGTGGGAAACCAGTGAGAAGGACCAGAGATACAAGATCACTCTCCCGTCCTATGGTTTCCAGCAACTGGTTTTAAAGAAGTGTGACTGCCTCTGATCTTGGAAGCAGAGCACAACCATCATGTTTAAAACAGGGATGGGGAACACTCAGGCCAGGGGTTCAAAAGTGGTTTCCCAGTGTCCCTGTCAGGCCCTTCATCATCATCATCATCACCATCATAATTTATTATTTGTACCCCGCCCATCTGGCTGGGTTTCCCCAGCCACTCTGGGCGGCTTCCAACAAAGATTAAAAATACATTAAAATGCCACACATTTAAAACTTCCCTGAACAGGGCTGGCTTCAGATGTCTTCTAAATGTCAGGTAGTTGTTTTTGACATCTGATGGGAGGGTGTTCCACAGGGCGGGCACCACTACCAAGAAGGCCCTCTGCCTGTTTCCCTGTAACCTCACTTCTCACAGTGAGGGAACTGCCAGAAAGCCCTCAGCACTGGACCTCAGTGTCCGGGCAGAACGATGGGGGTGGAGACGCTCCTTCAGGTATACTGGGCCGAGGCTGTTTAGGGATTTAAAGGTCAACACCAACACTTTGAATTGTGCTCGGAAATGTACCCAGAGCACCCATGAGGTTCCCCACCCCTGTAGTATCTGGGTTTTCAAAAAATAAAATTGGTTCTATCTATCATCTATCTATCTATCTATCATCTATCATCTAATCTCAGAGCTAAAATCTGGAGCTATTCAGTCCCACCATATATATTGTCTGATTCACACATCACTAGCATTGCTTAAAATGAACAATAAAACACACAGCAGCCCCACTGGTAAAGTAAAGGTGCTTTACTTAACAGTTACATGCACCCCACCCCAATCTCTGAGCAGTCCAAGAATCCAGGGGTTCGAGGTATATACCCAGAGTTTGGTTTTCTTGGAATGAGGGGCAGAGGAGACTGTGGTGTTTTTAGGATATATGGTTTATTTGCCCATATATGCAACCTGAGCCTAAGTTGCAAGGGCTCACAGCATTAACACCTCAGAAGGTCTTGCTTGAGTCCCATGGACTCAAGCAGAAATCCAGTGTGGCTCTCATGACTCTCTGGCTTTTGCTTGCTTCCAGCCCAGCTCACACAAACTCCGCTCCAGCTTTTCTCCTCCTCACTACCAGCCATCCATTTACTCTCTGGCACAGAACAACTTCCTTTCTCATACTAATCACCCATACTTAGGGGCCATTATGGCCCTTGCCTGGCTAATTCAACAATGGAATCCTCCATTAGATTTTAACCCTTGCTGGATCTAGGAATTAGAAGGGATTTAGGCATCACACAGCCTAATCCCTGTGAGTCCCCGCTCACAACAACCTACAACAATGTTCACAAGGATAGCTTCAGATTCTGCACTACATGACTGGAGCTACTGTCTTGACATCCTCATGCAAGAAAAGAGAGAGAGAGAGCATAGGAGGAAGGGGCATAGTTTAGGTGTTAGTAGGAAACCACAATGATTATTTCCCCTGACTCTGTACTAGTCTCAACCCTTCCCTGTACTGACTGTAGGCATGCAAGGTTGCCTATACCCAACAGTAGTAAGCCATGCATATATGTATTTACACTGATTTATCCTCAGTTGAAGCCAAGCCAACTGCTGGTGCAATTACGCTCTCTCATATTTGCTCTAATCATGTGACTTTCTGCCTAGAGATGAGCTCTAAAGGGCTCCCATGCTCCGTGTTGGGTACTCTGCATAATGCCCAATGTTATTCCCTTGTCTGGCTATGTCTGCTGTGTACCAGCTCACTCCCATATCTGCTCCTGTGCAATTTGCATTCGTGTGTACAGACTTGCGCAGGAGCCAAGCTCAAATTACTGTGTCTGAGGCAGTTCCCCACACTCTAGATGTACGCTGCTGCAAGCCAAAGGTATTTCCAAACACACTTGCAAAAGGCTGGCATGTGTGCCCTTGTGTTACCTGTTTGACATCAGCAGGAAGCTTTCAATGCCACCTCTTTCATTTTTTCAATGGAGTCCTTCTTTTGCCTTTCAGCTGGATGGATGGCTGAACCCCCAGTGTTAAGAAGAAGAAGAAGAAGAAGAAGAAGAAGAAGAAGAAGAAGAGTAGGAGGAGGAGTTTGGATTTGATATCCCACTTTATCACTACCCTAAGGAGTCTCAAAGCGGCTCACAATCTCCTTTTCCCTTCCTCCCTCACAACGAACACTCTGTGAGGGACTTCAGAGAAGTGTGACTAACCCAAGGTCACCCAGCAGGAGGAGCGGAGATGCGAACTCGGTTCACCAGATTACAAGTCCACCGCTCTTAACTACTACACCACACTGTCTCAGCCACGATCAGACGTGCTGCAGGAAAACACCTGAGACATGAAATGAGTACTGTCAAATCTGCCATTCCCATCTCTCACTTTAAGTGGGCACAATTCATTTTATGGTGGCTTTTGCAAATTGCGCCTTTTATTTAGGGGCATTGAATTCATCACTGGCTGTGGTGAAACAAAACTTGGGAAATTTGAGCTGAAGGCAGAAGATACTGTTTCTTTCCTCCAGAGAGCTGAAAGTGAAATGAAAAATATATAAAAATATTGGTGGTGTGCTTCTCTGTGTGTGGGGCGGGGGGAGGGAGAGGGAGGAGTGCATGCTGGTTACTTCTGACTTGGTGTCACCAGTGGTCTAGCAGATTGTTCAAAAGCCTCAAAAACCTGTTTGGCTTGTGATGAGAGAGGTGGGAAAAAGACTTGAACATGTGCTATATAACGGGTTATGATGGCTCTATCCTTCCGCCTTCATCACTCTTCAAAGTATTGCCTGTCTCTGTCTCCAGACAAAGTTTCAGAAGGTCAATGGACTGTTGTTTACGGCATGTCCACAACAGTGTGTAGATCAATTTTATGATCAGAAAAAGTCAGAGGACGAAGAAAGTCAGGAATCAGCCAACTGTAAAAAAAATAACAATTTTCACTCTCTCTCTCGTACACACCCTGAAACATACACTATTTAAGTTTGCCCAATGCATTAGCTGACTCCTTTAATTATTGTGCATGGGGAATAAATTGTCTCTGATTCCTTTAGCTTCCATTCATTCCTGTGTTGAGCTGAGAATTATAATTGTTTGGCACTCATTCAGACAGTTGTTTTAGAATCTTTCCTCCATGTCCCTCCACATTTCCTTTCCTTGAGGAAATCCATTTACCGGAGTTGCCCTTTTCACTATTTCCTGTTTTTCAACATTTACTATGAAATCATTTTTCTGTACATAGGTTTTTCCCCCCTGTTTGTTTTTTTGCTTTATGACCTGCAGATGCTGGGTTAAGGATGGGAGACGATAACTTACGCTTATGTTCCATCATGAGTAACTGTGTTGGCATCAGTAAAATTGTCGCAGATATTTGTGAATGATGTCAGACTCGGAGGGAGCCCCTAGTCTTGGTGTTGCCCTTGTAGAGGAAGAAGAGAAAGGGGACAAAACTAGAAGTAGTTGGCTCTGTCTGTCATTTGTTCTGGCTTCACCTACTTTTGGTCTCCCTTCCTTCTGCCCTATCAGTTCCAATGAGCACCAACACAATTGGTTCATGAGCATCAATAGATGGTGGTGGAGTCATGCTGCCAAAACCCCTTTGGAATTTATTTCAGTATTTTTTGAAGCGGAATTTTTCTCTGTTATTTTAATAAAGTCAGATCTGCTGTTTTATTATGCTTAATATTATGCTTAATCTTTTTTATTATGCTTAATAGTTTTATTATTATGTGTTTTTTTCTTTTTCTTTTTGCTATGTTTTTATTTCATGGCTCTGAGCACTTAAAAAATAAAAAGCTGACTAGCATTGCAAACCTATGTGCCCTTTGGCTGCAATCCTATACTCACTTGCCTGGGAGAAAGTTCCACAAAACTTAGCTCTGAGTACATCATTGCACTGGTATTAGGGATAACACATTGTCAATTTTGGTTTCTTATTTTCCCAATCTTTCATTCTTTGCTCCACATTTCTGCATGAACTCAAGAACCTTAAGAAATAATAATAACCAATAACATTCATCAGCGTTTTGCTTAATACACTACTTTTTGTATGGAATTTTACCTGATCCACAATTTTTTTCCAGGCAATTTCCCCTAGTGCAGTGCCTATTTTAAGTTCCTACCACTAATGCATGCATTTTAAAGTACACTTAACCCTAATATACATTATCTGTATGCATTAGTTTCCCAGAGAGCTGCATCACCACCTTTGGAGAAGCGCAACTTTCAAAGGACAGCTGTGTTTCCCTTGACATATTGCCTTGGAAAGTGCAGATTAGGCAGGTTTGCATTAAAATACGAATTCAGTCCCGTCCCGTCCCCCCACCTTCCTAGCTCTTACTTGGGAGTAAGCCCTTTTGAAGTCTGTGGGACTCCTGAGTAAACACACAATGAGTTGGGCTGCGAGAAATGTTATGAATCAATGAAGGACAGAATGAGAACAACAGCAAGAAATCAATAAACCAAAAAGTCAACTTGTGCTGGGAATTGTGGTGATGAAAATCCTTCCCCCCTCCCCTTTATGCCCTCTTTTCCTGAAGCAGGCAGAAGAATGCAACGAGAACCCTGATGGATGAGGGAAAGAGAGCATCTGAGCTACTGATCTCCTGCTAGCGTGGTCCAGTCAGAAGAGAGAGACCACAAGCTGGACTCAAAGGAGAGCACTCTCCCCCTCCCATTTATTGCCCCTAGCAGCTGGGATTGAAAGATGCATGCCCTACGGAAACTGGATGTTCCCTTTAGCTGCTGTGGCTGCCTGCCTGGCTGGCAGGCAGACTAATGAGGCGCTCAGCAAATGGTATAGTTTTAAAATAACACCAGACACAGGTCCGGTCTCTTTCCTCCTCCACCTCCTAGAGGTTACTAAAAGCAATATTTTGTGCAAATATCTTTGAAGCCTCAGTGTACTTCTGGTTTTTGTATAGGCATTGCAAACCTTTGAGAGAGAGAAAATCACATAAAATCCGACGGCATAGAATATATTAAGTAAAAAAAGAAAAAAGGAAGGAAGAATAAAGAGTATTATTCTTAGAAGCCACCATACATGGATTGCCCTTTGATTTCTATTGTCTGCCTTTGTTGCTGGCCCAATTTTGTGCTTGTTTGTCTTGTACATCACAGCTGCGTATTGGAGAATGAATGCTTTGGGATTTGCCTATTCTCTTCAACAATGCCTACAGCTCCTTCCTGGTCAATACATGACCCCACCTGGACCATCTACTGCAGCAAGAGTGAGGCTAATGTGTACAGCAGATATTTCCTGTTCCCAACGTTTCTCCATTGTTCTTCATCTATGTGGCTTGAACTGTGCTTTCTGTCATCATGGATGCTAAATGCACAATACCTCTCTTCTTTGCTGAAATATCTTATGTGTGTTTAATTTTCAAAGGCACCTCGATGCTCAAAAAGATGCTACATCTGAGCTGGAATATAACTTTTTTAAAAATGCATTTAAATGGAGTGTTGAATAACCCTTTTGTGGTAGCACTGGAATTTGGTTACAAAAGAATTAATTGGGATAATCACACAAACACAAACGCAGCCCTCTCAAGCTATGCTTTATGATTCATTTTATACTGATGAAGAGATGGTAGAATTATGGAATTAAACATTTCAGAAGGCAGGCACCCAGTTATATTTTTGAGGGCTCCAAAGAATTCAGGATGTTTCTCCACACCCCATTTCCTCCCCTTCTTCCTGTGAGGTTGACTTGAGCTAGTGACAGACCAAGATTGCACACTGATCTTCATGGTTGGGTGGGAATTTGAACACAGATCTCCCTGGTCCTAGTCTGACACTCTAAATCACTGCAACATGCTGGTTTGGAAATGTCAGCAGGCCCAAAATGAGCACCCAGATTATTGGCTTGGTATCCTTGTAGAATTCACATAACCCTCTGTTTAAAACAGCAGTCCTGGTTGCCAGTTTGTTTTCAGGCCAATTTAAGGAGCTCACAGTAGTGTTTAAAGCCACAAATATCTGAAAGCCACCTCCTTCCTTACTGGCTCAGTTGGGTGTTAAGATTGGTAGAGGTAGCCTTCTTAGTAGTTCCACCACCCTCAGAGGTTTGGTGGGCTTATGTGTGTGACAAATTCTCTATGCCAGCCCTAAATTGTGGATTTTCTTCCTCATCTTAATTATGTCATTTCTGTCATGTGCCAAAGACACACCATTTTACCCTGATGTTTGACACCTGAAAGATTTCTTTTAGGCCCCATCCTGTTCTCTTGGTGATCATTTGTTCTAACTGATTTCAATATTGCATTTTAAATTTTAAAGGTTTATAATCCACCCTGGGTGAAAAGCAAATAAGAAATCAAACAAATACTGTTACCGTCGCCACCAACAAATTAGCACATTGGGGGTGACGTCTCTTAAGTGAGCTCATTTAGAAGGAACCGGCATCCACCTCTTCAGACAGATATTTGTGAAGATGTGGGATTCCTTCATGCCTTGACTTCATTTCTTTTAAGAGTTGGGAGAATGGTTCAACACATGCATCATTTATTCGTTTTACTTAAACAGTTTACATCCTGATTAGCTTCAATCATCTTTAAAGGGTTTACAAAGATGTCTTTAACAGGACCGTGATAGTATCTCCAGTCCAGGTTGACTTAAAAATAAAAAAACTCAGGTTCAGAAATCTCTTAAGAAAACATGAATGCACTCTGGCCAATTGTGGAATGGCTTTGTAACCTTAAAAGCTCCAGTAGTGCAGAACCATTGACTAGCCCATAAATAAATTTGTTCCTTGAAATAGAACTTGCTACCTTCTGACATTTTAGTTGGCCCAACTCCTAATCAAGACAATACACAACCCTAATGTTAATTTGGAATTTCCTCTTCCCCTGTCATGGACCATCATGACTACTTGCCATTTCTATAAGTTCAGCATCTCTTTACAAGTCTGCCTGATAGCAACAGCAACCTGAGTAAATACTAGTAGGGAACACGGTTACTCCCCTCTATGACATCTTTGTCCTAATAGCTAAACATGTTACCACTGAAGCCCGATGGACATATAACTCTATCCTGCCTATGTTTACACAATCCACTGAGTTCAACAAGACGCTCCCCAGGAAGTGTGCATATGATGGGGCCTTCCAGATGTTTTGACCTGCAACTCCCATCATCCTCAGACCACATGGTCAATGGTCTCAGGAATGATGGGAGTTGTAGTGCAACAAGATGTGGAAGGCACCATGTTGGCTACCCCCAAAGGCAATCTCTTTGCCAATTCCAAGGTGAAGGGAATTTCATCTCTCTTTTATTCATGGTGGCAGGGAAGCAGCTGCCCATTATTTAGAAGCTGAAGATATTATCAAGATCAGGTCAATGGAAACAAAAACGCAGTGGCTGCTGGCAACCTTATAGAATTTATTATTCACTCATTTGTTCCGCTTTATAGCTGGTCTATCCCAAAGGCTCAGGCTGGATAACAGCAATTTTATTGAAAAACAAAAGAGAAAGATTCCTGTCCCTTTAGGTGCATAATCTAACAATTTAGTAACTGGAACGTGTTTTTAATTAGCTGATTATCCATCAGGCACAAGGCATTTATGTTTAGAAATCTTTAAAACAGCCACGTTACATTAGGAGCTTTATGTCTACAGCTTGGCCCTGTGACTTGCCATTTCGGTTAACATTTACAAATGGACCCCACTTCGTCTGAAGAGTTTCTCCACCATGTCTAACTTGGTAAACAGGAGACGATATGACCTGAAGCTGGTTGTGATTCATTTAGAACAGCAGGATGCGAAAAATGTTACAGGGTTTATGTGTGTGTGTGGAGCTGAGAATCCCTTCTGGGCGGAGAAGGGTCAATCCATCCCTCTCTGCAGGAGATGTCTGCAGCCTGCCATACTTACCAGTCAGCCAGTGCCATCTTCTGGAGAATGAGGGCCAGCTGGGACCAATGAGGGCTGGATACCATGTCCCAGCGGAAAGGGTTGCAGGGGCAGGGCAGTCCTGCCGAGAACCAACCCTACAGTCAGAACTTCATTAGCAGACGCCAACTTTAAAAGAGATTTAGACAAATTCCTGGATGACAAGGCTATCAACAATTGCAAGCCATGATGGGAATGTTCTGCCTCCACTGCTATAGCTAGAAGGGCCTCTGGTCTGACTCAGTATAAGGAAGCTTCCTATGTTTTTATATCTGCCAGAAAAAAATGGGACATCCAATTTTTTTCGAGCAAGATCAGGGTGGCCATTTGGGGAGCTGCAATCCTGTGCACTCTCATGCCTCATTCTGCCAGGGGCTGGACTGAGGAGGAATGGTGGGAGCTGCCCTCCCCTTCTCCTGAACTTTCCCAAGGGTAGGAGAACAGTATTGATTTAGAACAGTGGTTTGCAGAAGGGTATAGTCCAGAGGGGAAAAGCTGGGAGGTACTGGGTGAGGAACAGCTAGAAGAGGAAACACCAGGAGAGAGACTGCTGGCAGATTCAGTGTCCTTGGACAGCATTCCTGACCCCTTCCCCTTTGCCTAAAACTAGATGGGCTTTGAGAGTGATAGAACTCTCAAAGCTCGGCAGCAACAGGCTCAGATTACCCGATGTAGGAGTGTCGTAGATTAATGAGGACGAAGAGGGTGAGCCTTTACTGGAAGCAATGCCATTTCTAGAGAGTTGTGCATTTCTTTGTCTCTCACTGTGATTATTAAAGAAACTAACCGGTAAGGACGCTCCTTTCGTTCTTACCAGATTCCCCGAAGCCTGACACATTCTCACCCTGAAAAAGTGATTTTTTGTGTGGGCACAATCTTGCAAGGCACCCAAAACACACATGAGACCAAGGCATGGGTCACAAGATTCACTTGGGAGCACGTCCTGAAAGAAGCATGGCCTGGTTGGGGGTCTGGAAAAGTTGGATGGTATGTGTTCCTTATATGGCTCCCCTTCTTTCCCATACTGCTGCAAGAGACACTGATGAGACCCAGACACTTGATGCTACCACTAGCTAAATCCCCACCTGCTTTGTTTAGCTTCTTTGTTTAGCTTCTAGCCTGATGAAGATGAGGGAAGGTTCTGTGGCTGAGTGGAAGAGCATCTGCCTTGCATGTAGAAGACATATGGTTCAAACCTGGTCTCAAGGTAGGTCTGGGAAAGACTGCTGCCTGAGACCCCGGAGAACCACTACCAGCCAGTTTAGATGGTCCTGAGTTAAATGCATCAATGACCCAAATCAGTACAGTAGTACCTCAGAAGTCGAATGCCTTGCAAGTCGAATGTTTTGGCTCCCGAACACCGCAAACCTGGAAGTGAGTGTTCCAGTTAGTGAACATTCTTTGGAACCCAAATGTTCAGCATGGGTCCCGCAGCTTCCAATTGGCTGCAGGAGCTTCCTGCAGCCAATCGGAAGTCGTGCCTTGGTTTCCAAATGTTTTGGAAGTCGAACAGACTTCCGGAATGGATTCTGCTCGACTTCCAAGGTACGACTGTATAAGGCAGCTTTCCTGTTGTCCTATGTTAAGAGATCTGGAGAACTTGCAAACTATTGTTCTTTTTGGGAAGTTTTGGCTATCTTAATAAAGATACGGCTGCAATATTTGGTGGTTGGTTTTTTGGTGTGTGTGGTTCTTTGATTTTTTTTTTGCATTTTTCTTACAGGACAACACAGCTATCTTTCCTTCATTTCCCCCTCGTCTCTGTTGGTTTTCAGTGGAGGTATCAGACTTCAATGTCCTAGCAGCTTAACTGGAAGCTTAGATATTTACAATAAAAATAGTTCCAATATTCCACACCCCTCCCCTTTAATGGTTCTTTTTTCATTATCTGGACAAATGGTTTCAATGAATACGATGGCTTTGAAATACAATCTGCTCCACTTATACTGTCCCGGCTTAATTTAGCCAGCTGTTGGGGCCATCCAAAAGCTAGAATTTATTCCTGCTTTCATTAGGTCCCATGAAAAAAAAGATTATCCAGCTAAAAGCAATCTAAACACAGGGCATTAATAATGCCCAATAAAAAGGTGTTTTCATAAACAACCCATCACATAATTTAAAACTGGCTATGGCAAAGGCATGATCTATGTTAGAAACTTGCTTATTGTGACATGTCGTACATATATCCAATTTAAAACCCATCATTTACAAGCATTAATATTAGCAGTAAAAACACAGCCTGAAAAATCTCATCGCTATACTTGGAGAGTTTGCTTCTGCTGTAAGCCATGGCTCTGAATGGAGAGTTAATTGAACAATTCTTGGAAATGCACCACAAGATGAAATTTTTCATTTTCCTAGTGGTTGGACCAGATTTATCAAATTTCAGTGAGGGTGGGAATCCCACCACCACTCCTTGTTTTCCTCCAGCTTTTTAAAACATGTTTAGATGAGGGGCAAATTTCTGTCTTCACTTTCCTTCTTCCCCCAAGATCAAAGGAAGTTAAAAGAAGTGCTGGTAACTTTATATGTACAGATGTTCAGTCTTGGGTACTATATTTTTTTATTGTAGACTTCTGGAATGTCTTCTGTGGAACCATTCATCTATGTATTTCCATTCCACTTTATTGAACTATAAAAGCAGCTAATCAAGAAATGCAACACCTATTATCTAAACAGTTTTTATAGGTGTGTTTGGCTTGAACGAACACCATAATTTAATTCCTATATCCTTCCCAATTGGTGCTGGATCTCATCAATGAAATGGCATCTGGCCTACGTAAGGAGTTTCATGGGATGTTTCCCAAGGAAAGCAAATGCCAAAGAATGCAACTTCATAGATGAGATTCTTACAGAACAAAACTGCCTGGGAAAGTCCCATGGCAATCACTAACACTGACTGCTAACTAGCAGCAGGTAGAAGTAAGATTTTGGTATAAAGAGCGTAAGAAGAGCCTTCTGAATCAGAGACCCATCTTGTCCATCATCCAGATTCATAATGGCCAACCAGATGCCCAAGGGGGGGGGGAACAGAGTGCAATTCCCTGCAACTGGTTCTGCAAGAATCTCGTAGACCACAGAGCCCTCTAGGTCTCCTCTGTTCTGCTTCATGGAAGGCTTTTGGTTTTTGGTCACAGAAAGTTCATTGCTGCTTCCTGGTGCAAGATTCTTCCAGCACCTAGGATGTTAGCCAGCTCCCTTCAAACGAACAACCAACCAACCAACCAACCAACCAACCAACCAATCACTCTATCATCTTCATCCACTTCCAGTTGTTTTCAAGTCCCCATTCAAAGTGTCAGTGGTGTAGTATGGGCCAATCCCAACTTTTCTTGAAACTTACTTCAGCATTGACAACGGAACAGAGTCCTCCACCACACCCTGTGGAAGCATGCTAGCTTAAGGGCTGCAGGGCAGGCTACATAACACATATTTCTAGCCCTCAGAATTTGCTGCCCGAGGCAACTGCCTCACTCTGCCTCATGGAAGGGCTGACCCTGACTTGGAATTATGTTTGATGACTGGCAACATCAAGTGGTGGTTGTGTGCAGCCAACAATGAACAGAATCTGTAATCAGAACATCCATATTAAAACACCACACTGTTCAGTGATGGCAGCCCAGACATTCAGTTGTGGCTTTCACTTCCTTCAGACAATTCCTAGGCCAGCAGGAATCTTTGCATGGTGGAGAAATCAATGGCTCTGACCCAATTTGTGCAATTCTGCTCTCTCAAAAAAAGGGGGCAAAATGATGTCTCCCATCTTTTGGGGAGATGTTATCATGTGGAGATACCCCACTGCAAGAAGAATCAAGCCATGCATCTCTCCCCTTTCCTGAAGTCTTGCGAACCATGTCCATTCAACCAACTTTTCCCATGGAGAGCTTTGTCACATGTGATGCTTCCTGCATTATGGCGAAGCAGAGATGTCCCCACTCCATCTTCATATGAAGCCTCCACATGGAGACTCTCAGCAACCTTGTAAACGTCTGGACTGGCCCATAGAAGGTTGGGCATCAAGACAAATGCACAACTGGGTGAATCTCTCCTGTGTGTCGAAAGGCATATGAGGTTGCCACCTTGCTGAAGGCTAGGTGGGTCAGGGTGTGGGAAACACATCTGCACTGCCTTGGTTTCCATGACTGGAGGAAAAATGGGTGTGATATAAATGTAAGAAAACAAAACAAGGAAACCTGCACCTGCTCTGTCTGGAAGAGCAGGAATTACCTGGGTCACATAGAGATTACATGAGGAAAAATAAAAGCTACATGAAGAATACAGAAGGCTGAGACCCCAAACTTCGTTGTTTCTTTGGATTCAACTTACTCGCTATTTGTTATGCTCATTAAAGTCTTCCTGCAAAAGCTCCTGCAGGCACAGTAAATGAAAGATCATAAATAACAAAACTGCGGCGGTTATATTTCTTAAGACAAAGATGGCTGTAGCTGGCTGGATGGAAGCCAGTCCGTCACCCTCCTGCTCCTCCCCAATTTGGATGGTTAATGCCAGGGCCAGCAGTATCCCTGCGTGAGGCCTCCTTTGTTCACAGAGAATCAAAGCTCTCCTTTTCATTACCTAATAGTTATTCATAAAGCATATTAACCCATTATTATTTAAATAAGAGCCCTTGGAGGCTTCTCTTGGCTGATTTGGATCTACAGATGCAGCTTTGCTTTAGGAATATAGATACATCTCTCTCTCTCTCATATTCTCTCTCCATAAACTGGAGATGTCAGCGCAACATATGTGTAATGCTCTTGCAAATACCATAATTACAACCCATTTGTCAACAGATGACAACTTTAATAACTGCCGTACACCCATCGTTTGAAGTGTCTACATATTTCTTAAATAAATGTTGATTGAAAAATTTACTGTTGCGGCAATATGGCTTAGAATGGCTTGGGATTTCTCTCTCTCTCCCTTCCCTCTCCCCTCCTCCTTCGCCATTACCTCCTTCTTTTGGCTCATTATAGGCCGTAAGCTTGCCTATAAAATGAAAACATATGGGCACACCAGAAAAGAGTCCAGGCCGGCGTTCCATGCGGTCCAAGTCTCGCGGAGTAAATGGCTGATTTAGGTCTGCTTCAGCTGGGTCAAACGAAGTTCATGGATGTGGGGCAATTACCTCATACCTGACATTACAAAGCTCCTTTGGATTTCCTACTGGCACGTGAGAAAGGGCAGGCAGGGACAGGCTGCCTGCCTCAGTTCAGCAGGAGCCGCCACTCAGAACATGGCTCATACAGAAGAAGAGAAATAACATTGCACCTGCCTCTCATGACCAGATTAAATACACCTGAGTTTTAGAGACCAGAGTCCTATTGTGATGGCCTGGGACTCGGATTCAGACTCAGAGCCAGAGGAATCTCAGTCCACACCAGTTCCTCTAGTATATACTGAGTCAGACCACTGGCCAATTTACCTCTGGATTGTCTACCCTGGCTAGCAGTGGTTTTCCATGGTTTCCAGGTGTGATAGCCTGGGACTCAGGCTCGGACTCGGAACCAGAGGAGTCTCAGTCTGCACTGGATCCATTGCCTCAGGCGGCATCTGAACCCACTCTGGGGCCTGATTCTGAAGAGCCCCAGTCTGCACAGGTTCCCCTGCAACAAGCACCAGCTGGGCCGAGTCAGGGGCCTGAGCCTGCCCTGGCTCCAGATGCAGGGATTACCTTGTTGCCTTCAGCTGGGCCATCACTTACAGCTGCTCCACTACCAGTTGGGTCAGGAGAGGCTGAGGCGGCCTCTGGGTCTAGTAACCCAACGACATCTCCCGAGGTCTGATAGAAGGAGAGACCTGAGTACTCACAGGAGGAGTGCTAGCCTTAAGGCGAGACAGGGAGGTGAGTCACTGGGGGATCAGGACCGGCTGTTACCCCGACAGAGATAAAAGGCTGTCGGACCCCGTCCCAGGTTGTGGGAACAACATTGCTGTTTGCCAGAACCTTCCTGAGATCTTGTGCCTGACCTAGCCCAGTTTCTTGCCTTGGCCCTGTTGGACTGACTCCTCACGGAATCCTTGGATTTGGGACCGGACCTGGAACATGTGGCTCGGGTTAATCCCCCAGGCCTAGCACACCTATGAGCTGCTGAGTCTTTAAGCCAGTTGCCTTCACATCTCCTCTACCAAGGGGGTCTTTCCCCTGCCTTGCTTCAGGCAGGGCTTCCATCTCTTTCCTGTATGCCACTCAGTGGTGCTTGGTGCCCATTGGGACTGGAGTGGCAGAAGGCACTCCAGTTTTATGTTTTCATAAAATTAGGCACCCCAGTCTTCCAGATTGAATATTCCAGATACACCCCAGATATTCATAAATTCATAAATATATTCATATTCCAGATACACCCCAAATTTCATAAAATTAGGCACCCCAGTCTTCCAGACTGAATATTCCAGATACAGTCATACCTTGGTTCTTGAATGCCTTGCAACTCAAACATCTTGGCTCCCAAACACTGCCAACCCGGAAGTGAGTGTTCTGGTTTGTGAATGTTTTTTGGAAGCCAAACATCCAACACGGCTTCCAAGGCTTCCGACTGAGTGTAGGGAGCTCCTGCAGCCAATCAGAAGCCACGCCTTGGTTTTCAGAAGTTGAACGGACTTCCAGAACGGATTCCATTCAAGAACCAAGGTACGACTGTATTGAATGATAATAATTTATAGCATTTTCCAACAGATAATTGAACACCCTGCGATTTCCGCTGAGGCTAATGAAACCTAGAGGTGTTAGTAAGCGTTTTGTATTATTTTGGAAAGCGATTTACTTATTTAGCTGGGGAAAGTGACTTACAAATGCACGAAATGAAACAAAATATGGAAAGCATGTCACCAACATATTTGTAGTGAATATTGTTAGCTGAAATCCTTTCAATTTTCTCCTACGTGCCTGGTAGCCAATAGAAGTGCGGACATTTATCAGACTTTATTCTCCATTCATGTATCCAAACGTTAAGGTGATTATAGACAAATTGATCTACAAGTCTGACTTATGAATGGTTCAATACACATCTAGACAGACCAATCAGTCACCACAACCTCCTTCAGCTCGCTTGCTAATTCTTTCTTTTACTAGGGCATTGCAGACAGCAATCATGACACCAGGTTTGCTTTCCATGAGCAAATTTAATCAGGGCTGAGTTCAAGCAGGCATGGGGAACGTGAGGGTCTATGGGCGTCCTTGCATCATAACTCTCACTAGCCCCAGCCAGCAGGTCAGTCAGGAGAAGGTGGAGTCTACCAGTGTCTAGAGACTCATGAGTTCTCCAGCCCTTCCTTAGAAGCAGGTGGGAGCACCCCCCCCCCACCCTGGGATTCTTGGAAAATCATTGTGTGAAACAATACGTCATCAGAAACCAGTTATGAGTTTTGGATAATGGCTGGTTGCCAAAATTCTGCTTTACTGTCCTCCCCACAACCCAAAGTAGAACTTGCATTTCCTGCTAATATTGAGTCAGATGAGACTTAACGTTGTTCCCCTGGAAATTGGTGGGCAAATTTAGCTTTGATTTCAGCAGGGAGATTGCAGGGTACAGTGGTACCTCAGGTTACAGATGCCCCAGGTTACAGACTCGATAACCCTGAAATAGTACCTCAGGTTAAGAACTTTGCTTCAGGATGAGAACAGAAATTGCGCTGCGGCAGCAGCGGGAGGCCCCATTGGCTAAAGTGGTACCTCAGGTTAAGAACAGTTTCTGGTTAAGAACGGACCTCCGGAATGAATTAAGTTCTTAACCCGAGGTACCACTGTATGCTCCTAATTTGTGAGAAAACATAGGTTTTCCAGCAGTTCCCAGGTGTAGCCCTGCGAAGGCCAAGTAACGGAGTTGAGAAACGCACATGAAGGAAACCTATTATGCTCAGCAGAGAATCTTTTATTATATTGTTATGAGTTTTTTGGGGGGTGGGTGAGTGGGGAGGAAGTAGGCTGTATGAGAGACCCTCCTAACCCGTGGATCAAACAAGTATTAAAATATAAGCCAGGCTAGCTTGCTGCGTTGAGGTGATAGCCTGGGTGATGGGCCATTAAGGGAACAAAGAAAGTGGCTCTGTGCCAGAAGTTAAATGGGTGGGCATTCCTCCTACAACTGTTAGTTAGTTAGAAAGACAAAAGACCAGAGTGGAGACCTGAGTGATATGAGTTAGAAGCTGGGTGCAAAAGCGGCAGGCTGGAGAGAAGGGGTGGGGAGAGAGAGTGAGTGAGTGGGAGGCCCAATTTCTACTGGAATCCAAGGCTGTGGCTATGAGAAAAGCAGGACATTTATGGAGTGAGCCCTCCATCATAGGCTCAGGTTGTATATATGTGTAAATAAACTATATATCAAAAAGAACCACTCTCTCTGCTATGCTTCATTCCAAAGGAAGCATGAACCCTCAGTTAGTGCCAGGAAACCCTTAAATCTCAAACCGCTCAGAGATCGGGGTGGCACACGCAACAATATTGTGCGGGCAATGTATGCTTAAATAAGGATGTGCAGAGCCCACGCAGCGACATCCATTCTTGGTAACAAAGGCGTTTTAACCAAGGACGAAGAACAAAGCGGGAGCGATTGCGGAATGAGCTCTTGGAGCAATTATTAAATGCCTAGCCTTGGAAACAGGTTTTTTTAAAGGCGGGGAAAAAATCAGGAGGAGAGCCTATTGTGTCATTGTATATAGCATTTTCATTATTCCCTGGCAGAGCCAATATTTCCAGCACTTTAGAGGAGCTAATGGATCACACCCAGCTGTGCACATTCAAGGAGTGCATTGGGGGAGGGGGAGATTGTGAGGTGTTGCGAGTTCCATTGTTTGTGCTACAATCTGCTCTTTTTTAGGAGCAGGGGAGGGGGTGATTGAGTCCTTTAATTGGCAAAGGGGTCCTAGTAATAGGTTGCTATTGTACAAAAGTGTAGCAGTCAAGTGTTCTGAAGGCTCCATAGTAGGTTTCGTTCCCAGCTGTAAGGAAGAGTTTCCGCTTTACTATGAGGGAAGGGCAATTCTGTCAATTTCAGCTTCTCGGTTTCCGATTCTTCCATTTTCAGCTTCTCAACGTTTACATATTTGTGGGCAAATTCTTCTTTGGAATGTTCTAATGAAAATCCACCAGCCTTTTAGTGCGAATTTCTCTTGGTAGCCATGTTTCTATGCGTTTCCCCCTAACGGATTGGAAAAACGAGACACAGCATGAAAATGTGTCTATCCATAACTGGGGGCAAAGCTTTCTCCCCACTGTCCCTAAGCTGCCCCCTTGATTTCCCCTCTTGCATCCCAACACCCTCTCCACCTCCTTTGCTGCCAAGGAAGGGCAGCTGCTAAATGGAATGGCTGCTCTGCTTGTGCAAAGATGAATAAAAGGGTGGGCAGATGCAGCTTGAGACCAGAACAGAGTATTCACTCTAGGAGACACAAGAGGAACCTGCAACAAAATGCTGCAGTGCAGAGTGCTCGTCGTTCAGGATTCTAATGAATCCATTCCTTTCTCACTACTACTCACCACAGTTTTCAATTCCACCCCCAACAGTCAGCCCTCCACACCAAACATGCCCAATTCTAATGGGGCATTTTCATAAGGGGGTGGGGTTGATGGTGGTTGTTTTTTGGTACCTATGCAAACCTCAGGATTTTCCCAAGCCTGTGATTTCCTCCCCTTCCTGGGCATGGATACCAGTGCTGGATTTATGTATAAGTTAAACAAGGTATAGCTTAGGGCCCCACTCTCTTGGGGGCCCCACAAAAAACTAAAGAAATAAAAACCTGGATGTACATTTCCAAAATAAAAGATAAAAAACAAATAAAGTAAAACCTACATACAGCAACAGTGGCAAATGGCTTTAGATACCTATCAGGTCCATAAATTACCATATAGCATATATTCAACACAAAAAAACAGCGACAATTTTTCATTGACAAAGGACAGCTGGACATATAAAGGGCCCCATTACCTTCAGTAGCTTATGCTTTTGAATTATGTTGCTGGAGGAGACTCTTGAGAGTCCCATGGACTACAAGAAGATCAAACCTCTCCATTCTTAAGGAAATCAGCCCTGAGTGCTCACTGGAAGGACAGATCCTGAAGCTGAGGCTCCAATACTTTGGCCACCTCCTGAGAAGAGAAGACTCCCTGGAAAAGACCCTGATGTTGGGAAAGATAGAGGCCACAAGGAGAAGGGGACGACAGAGGACGAGATGGTTGGACAGTGTTCTTGAAGCTACCAGCATGAGTTTGACCAAACTGCGGGAGGCAGTGGAAGACAGGAGTGCCTGGCATGCTCTGGTCCATGGGGTCACGAAGAGTCGGACACGACTAAACGACAAAACAACAACAACAACAAACCTTCAGTAGCTAAGGGCCTCATCAAACCTAAATCCAGCCCTGATGGATACTGCTAGCCTTGAAACAACATTCACAGCCGGAACACCAGATAATAGAGCAGAGGTGGGAAACCTTGAGCCTAAGCGCCAAACTTTGTCCTCTAGACCTCTCTACCTGGCCCTCACGACTTGTTCACAACACTTCTCCTTAGACCACACCTCTCATTGGTCCTCCTTAGGTGTTTTTGCCAGTTTGAAATACCCCTTGCTTGCTTGGATACAGGAAAGAAAAGGCGTTGGATTATGTGCCAAACCAGCCCCCAGCACAAAGGCCACATTTGCGTTTGTTGCCCCTCCCACTTTTGTTACGTGGCTCCCAGAAAATTGCCCAGCAGGGAATGTTGCCCTCAGTTTGAAAATGCTTTCCTACCTATGGTATAGAGGAAATGTTTTCCAGTCCTCACCCAGGCACTCCTTTCCCATTCAGCTTCTGTCCCTGAGGATTGCTACGATTGCCTTCCCTACCTGAGCAAGTTGAATGGAGGTGACATCACCCTTGTTTCATGGAGACAATAGCTTCCTCCTTCCCTTTCATTTTTTTGTACTGGGCAGATTGTGAAGCATGCATGTAAACAAGTTAGATCACCAAATATTGATTTTTCATGGCCTGTATTATGTTTTGCATCTTTCAGCAAGAGTTTACTTTGCAACCAAGCCAAAATTTGCTAACAAGCACATGATGTGATGCGGCCAAGTGGGCAGGGAAGAGAAGACAATTGCTTGATTCACTTGCGATAAATACCTTCTGAGGTACCTATTGTTTAGGGCTCCTGGATCCATTGAAGAGACAGCTGAAATGCTAATAAATGACATCACCCTCTGTGACTGCAAAGAACACACGGGACAAGGTAAAATATCCATTTACCTCAGGATCACACTAAACCTCTGCAAACAGACCACATATTATAAAGCAATTGCAAAGAGGAGTTCATATTAAACATACACAGAGAGATCCAGTTACTAGTCATGCCAACAGCAGCTTTGCCTACTTAATTTCTGCATTTTACTTATTTATTTATAGTTTATTTATTTCATAAAATTCATGCACCACTAGATTGTCACAAAGCCTCAAAGTGGTTTACAAAAAAGAGAAAACAATAAAATTTTCACAAAGAAACAAGATCAATGGCAATAACTTAAGAAAAGTTAAAATAACAACGAACTAGAAACAGATTAAGACTCGTGCCAGGTTTCTAAATATCTGGGTAGGTTTACCTAAACAAATGTGCTTAGTAGGTGCAAAAAAGTGTACAGTGGTACCCTGGGTTACATACACTTCAGGTTACATACGCTTCAGGTTACAGACTCCGCTAACCCAGAAATAGTGCTTCAGGTTAAGAACTTTGCTTCAGGATGAGAACAGAAATCATGCTCTGGGGGTGCGGCAGCAGCGGGAGACCCCATTAGCTAAAATGGTGTTTCAGGTTAAGTACGGACCTCCAGAACGAATTAAGTACTTAACCTGAGGTACCACTGTACAGTGAAAGTGCGTGATATCAATGGGCAGGGAATTAAAAAATGGTGTGTTGCCACGCTAAAATATCAAGTTCTTACAAATGCAGAATGATCTCAAGTGCAGTTCTGCTTTTGTCATATTTTTTAGGATTGTTTGCGTGCGTGCGCACACCCACCCACCCACCCGGCCCGAGGCTTGATTTGGCAAGTCACATCAGCCTTGACTGAGACAATCTGGACTTGGCCAAACCAGATCCAGATTGTAAGAAAAAAATGGATTACATTGACTTGGGTTGGGAAACCAAAACAGTTATATTCCATTCTTAAAGCTCTTTGTGTACTCTCTCTCTCCTTTTTAAAGATGAGAGGTATATTAAAAAGAAAAAGAAAATCATTACTAGCCGCTATTACTTTTGAAACTTCAGAGACATAAGAAAGCACTCGTAAAGATTCTTTTGAGGTGGGAACTGCTTCCTTACACACAACTGATGAAAAATAGATTAAAAATTAAACATTTATGACCCGAGAGGAACTGTTCAGAAGACTTTGCTCCCAAGAACATATGTAACAATAAAAGCCAGGCTCTCAGAATGGGAGTTTTGCCTGTTGTACTTTCTTAATTACCGTGCATGCGAGCTTTTTAAGCCTCTGATAGGGTAATAGCACAGTTGTCAAGTGTATTATTCCCTCGGGGCATTTTCTGTACAAATTCTACAGGGGATGTTCCCATCCTGACGGGCTCAAATGTGGTTTGCATTACCAGTAATGGGAGTTCTGTGCTTCATCCAAAAGGCGAGTACACCCTGGTAATTATAACTAATAATCAACAGGAAAAACCACCTACGTCGCCATAATGATAGTATCGCGAAGACTGGTAATCCGAGTAAAGTGTTTGCTCCATTTCTATTGAGGCAAAATTCAGGTGCGATAGCGGAATTCCTGGATCAAAGCACTGGCACTGCTCAAAGCATATATTTTAAATGCAAAGAACCAGAGAATACCTGGGAGAACAAGTAAACAATGAGGTCAAGGGCTCGGTTCCTGAGAAACTGAAGCCTTCCCCCCCCCCCATTCCCAACATCCATTGCAGCAGCCTGCTGATGGAAGAGCCACGTTCTCCTGTTGCCATGGTGATGACAGGTGAGGTCAGTGAAGGCAATGGAAGAGAACAACGGCAGGCTCACCATGTTGACAGGGATGTATCTCCCAGCTTTGCCCCGATTGGAAAACACAAGGGAAGTCGGAAGAGGCAAGCATTGCCTGATGGTAATTAAAGGCAGGAAAGTGAAGGCTGCAGGTGGCTTCCCAGGGGCCTCGAGCTGGTTGTGGAAAGATCTGTCAGTTCGGTTCTCCTTCTGCATACACACCATCCATTCAAAGCTTCCTCCAAATTTATTTATTCAATGAATTTATAAAAAGGTAAAAAAGGTAAAGGACCCCTGGACGGTCAAAGGCGACTATGGGGTTGTGATGCTCATCTTGCTTTCAGGCCGAGGGAGCCGGTGCTTGTCCAAGGACAGCTTTCCGGGTCATGTGGCCCAGAAGGACTAAACCGCTTCTGGCTCAACAGAACATTGTGACAAGTGCCAGAGCACACGGAAACGCCGTTTACCTTCCCGTCACAGTGGTACCTATTTATCTACTTGCACTAGTGTGCTTTCGAACTGCTAGGTTGGCAGGAGCTGGGACAGAGCGATGGGAATTCACCTCATCGTGGGGATTTGAACCACCGACCTTCTAATCTGCAAGCTCAAGGGGCTCAGTGGTTTAGACCACAGCACCACCTGCATCCCTACTATTGAATTTATATACCTCCTATGCCCACAGGTCTCAGGGCGGTTCACAGGATAGAACCACAAAGTACATTATCAAAATAAAAACAACAAAAGCCCAGTAATACCTTCCCCTGGAGGCTAATCCTGGGAACTGTATGCTGGGAATTATAGCTCAGTGAGAACTATGGTTCTCAGGATTCTTTGGAGGAAGGCATGTGCTTTAAATGTATGGTGTGAAGGCAGGCTATTGGTCTGCTTTAGTTCAGAGAAACAGAAAACTGAACAATCAGAATAAGCACAAGATTGCTACCCATGTAGCTACAGACATTTCCAGATATCTCTTTTTACATTGATTGCTATTGTAAACCCACACTTGGTTGCGTTTCTGTTTTATATCACTTTTGGTCTGGTTTCCCCATCTTCAGAAAAGAACGCCATGTGATTTACTTCTGAGTAAACGCACACAAGGCTGTGTGGTGTGTTTAATGCATGAAATTGGCTACCTCTCAACAAGCATTGCCCCATTCTTAGTACAAAGTGACAAAGCTAACAGTCCCTTTGTTATTTATATGGATTTCCTAATTACAAAGCACCTTATGATTTATTGCGAAGGTCGATATTGGAAGAGGCCGAGCCAATCAATATCTCATTATCGGGCCTTCTGTTGCTTCCTGCTCCCCCATCATGCCACCCAATTTCAAAAAAGCGATTTGAAAATCCAAAGGATGAGCCCAACTGAAACATAGCCTCATCATGAATAGTGAGATGGCCTCACTTTCTATTAAGGAAAAGGCCTACTTCTCATTTAGGTGGTCAAGCTGACCTTGGGTCCCACCACTTCACCCTCCACACTCTTCCGTACAACACCTCCCAAAATAAAAATAGCTCCTGCCGCATAGTCAGCAGGGGAGAAGGCTCTAGTATATTGGGGACCCCAAAACACCCACAGACTCTCTTCTTGGGGTGTTTCCACTGAGTGAGGTGCGTTGGGAGGTTGCAACTCAGCTCTAGAGTGTCCTCCCCAGAGAGGCTAGCCTGGCATCCACTCCATATCTGCCAGCATTCCTCAGATGAAAATAGGGACATTTATCATTCCCCCCAATTGACCCTCCCCAACCCCCCATTTTTCTGTCCGCCTGTCCCCAAGCATTTCCTATCAGAAGAGGGGCAATTGCCATCACTACCACACCAGTAGTGATGTCAGGAAGTGAGAGCTGGACCACAAAGAAGGCTGATCGCCAAAGAATTGATGATTTTGAATTATCTTTATACTTTCCTGGGCAACCAGCCAGGAGCCGTTGACAGCATCCCAACACTAGGGAGGTCCTGCCCTCTGCCTGCCCCTCAGAGCTGGCATGACACTCAAGGCTGGGCCTCAGCGACAGCAACCTCTCCTCCCCTGCAGCAGCCGCCACTGTGTGCTGCCCAATCTCTACTAGAGACTTCCTGCTGTCCCAAGATACATTGGAAGTCAGCTTGGGTAGAAACCCCCCCCCCAAAAAAAGCCCCTGTCTATGTCCATTTTTCAGTTTTCCTGGATGTAGGTTAATTGAAAGCAAACCAGCTAAGACAGCTATCTCTTTACATCTTAACCCTTATTTCTGAGCAGGTAATTGCATTTCAATGAAATATTAGTCACAGCTATGTTAACAGTGGATGATGTTTCATATTAATTAGTATTGTAGTTTTCACGGTTTTCCTCCCCATTCCCCCTAAATAAGTCATTAAGTGACTGGATAGCTCTCAGTCGACTAATCAATACAACCACAATTATTAGCATGATGCATTTTAATAGTGACAATTCAGAAAAACTAATTTGGAACTTGGAGCAGCCATATGTAACCCTGTGTGCTCTGAAGTCTGCAAGGGACCTAGGCAGTTTCTCATCCCGGCCCCTTAATATTAAATTCCATTCTCCACATTTCTGGAGCAATGTGTGAATGTTAGTTAAAATCATGAAAATTCATTAGCATTCTATTGCAAATTCATCCTAATCAGCACACTTCTATATGAGGTTATGATCAATATACTCATTTTTGCAAGCAATTCCCCCCATGCAATTTTTTGTATGCTATTGTGGACATTTTAATGCTAATCTATGCATATTTGGACAGATTCCTTTGCTGGCAAACGGCACTGCAAAATTCAGAGGAGTGAGAATTTTAAACGATGGCTTTCTTTCAGTTTGCACCTCATTTCAGAAAGCGTGAATTAGGCAAGTTCACCTTTAAATGCAAACTGAATCAAATTTCTTTCCCCTTCCTAGCTACAATTGCCTTTTTAAGAAATAGCGAACGGTTTAGCTGTCAAAATCCTAACCTGGTGCCTAAGGGACAGGTTCTCTGTTGTAGCCCTATGGCTGCGGAACTTCCTCCTACTAGACCCAGAGGCATACTTAGGGTTGCTTGCGCCTTTTGCAGCACCTTTATCAGTGCCCCTCCGCAAAAAACCATGTTTGATTCTGTCGCAACAGTGGCAAAATGTTGCTACAAACATATATGTCATATATATGTACACTGGTACCTCGGGTTAAGTACTTAATTCGTTCCGGAGGTCCGTACTTAACCTGAAACGGTACTTAACCTGAAGCACCACTTTAGCTAATGGGACTTCCTGCTGCTGCTGCCGCGTGATTTCTGTTCTCATCCTGAAGCAAAGTTCTTAATCTGAAGCGCTATTTCTGGGTTAGCGGAGTCTGTAACCTGAAGTGTATGTAATCTGAAGCGTATGTAACCCGAGGTACCACTGTATTTAGGGTTGCCATATGTCCGTATGTTTAAGGGTAAGAGTGATGTTCAGAATATGCCACTGCCTATATCATTATAAGAACATTGGAAGAGCTCTGGTGCAGCATCCTGATCTTACAGTGGAAAAAAAACCAAACAAAAACAAAAACCAACCTGTGGGAAGCCTGTGAGCAAGACTAGATCACAAGAGCAGTCTCCCCTCCTGCAGTTTGCAGCAACTAGTATTCAGAAGCCTTAAGGCCTCTGACTGGAGGTAGAATGTAGCCAATGAGGCCAGTAGCCTTAAAGGTAAAGGTAAAGGTAAAGGGACCCCTGTCCATTAGGTCCAGTCATGGCTGACTCTGGTGTTGCAGCGCTTATCTCGCTTTATTGGCCAAGGGAGCCGGCGTACAGCATCTGGGTCATGTGGCCAGCATGACTAAGCCGCTTCTGGCGAACCAGAGCAGTGCACGGAAATGCCGTTTACCTTGCCGCCGGAGCAGTACCTATTTATCTACTTGCACTTTGACGTGCTTTTGAACTGCTAGTTTAGCAGGAGCAGGGACCGAGGAACGGGAGCTCACCCCATCGCAGGGATTTGAACTGCCAACCTTCTGATCAGCAAGTCCTAGGCTCTCTGGTTTAACCCACAGCGCCACCCGCCTAATCCTGCCTTGGATGCCTGACATCTCAGGTTCATTACCTGACTGCTGCCTGAAACCCTGGAAGACCACTGTCAGTCAGTGTATATAATACTGGCCTAGATGGGCAGCTCCCTATGTTCCTGTTCTTCTACACCTGCACATAGCATTTCTGAACTTGCATGTACATCCATACGGCAGTTCAGGCGACTTGCAGCATCGATGTGGGGTGTGTTAAACCCAGTTCCTGTTGGGTTTACAGTGGGAGCATGCTGGAATGAAAGCAGAAAGGGATGGAGGCAAGTGTGGTCCATAGCCATCAAAAAGCATCAAAAGCAAAGCCTCCTAGTGGTAGCACTGCATACTGCACCTGTTTCGTTGCCCTGTCCCCAACAAAAACAGGAAACTCACATGCTTTAAAGAGGGTGACCTTTTCTCTCTCCCTCCTTCATCTCAGCTCAATGGACTGGCTGAGCTCACCAAAGCACCACCCTTTTATGCTCGAGTGTGGCCTCCCTTTGGTCCCAGGAGGGACGAAAACCTGTCAAAATCAGAGAGCGAGCCAGCTAGCTATGAATTTTCCGTTTTAGCACCGGCTGATTTGAGCTATTCCAGCGGGAGATCACTCCAAGCTATTTATCATGGCCTCCCAACCACGGGCCGTGTTGCTAATGCTGGAAAATTAACAATGCGCCTGGCTGTTATTTATTCAGGCTATACAGTAATACATCTGCTTATCATCTGTGAAATCCTAAACTGTATTTTATTCCTTTCCTTTTTTCTCTGGGTGGGGTGCTGTTGCCAGAGAAGTTTAGATTTCCCGACTCAATCACGGTCCCACACATGTTCTGTTGTGCAGGCCTGAGCGGAAGCTGCTGGAAACCATGGAGAAGCAAAGAGGCAAGCAGTGTAGGCCTGACTCTGACTGGTCCTTGGCCTTGCCTGACTCCTGTCCAGAAGTGTCAGAAAGTCACACTGATCGTGTCATCGTGAGCGGCGTGGTGTAGTGGTTAGGGTGCTGGACTGGGACCTGCGTTTGAATCCCCACTCAGCCATGAAGCTCACTATGTGACCCAGAGCCAGTCTACATCTCCCTGTCTAACCTGTATCACTGGTTTTGTGAGGATAATAATAATAATAAATAAACAAATGATGTAGTTGTGGTTCAGCAACATTTGGAGGGCACAGGTTTCCCAGTGCCTCAGTTAGACAGACCAGAAGTGGGCAGAACCTTGATCTCTGGTTGACCGGCTTGCAGTAGATCAGCAAGGGTTTCACCACCCAGTTGTATAAATATAGCAATTGCCCCCCCAACCCCCCCTCTTTCTCCTCCTAAATTAGGCCACCGGAATAGAATACATCATGGGGTGAATTTGCTTGTGACAGGACTGTGGCAATTGCCAGCTTACTTCCTTTGGATTCCATTCGTCAGACACATGAGAGGCACAGCATCTTGAAACGTGCCTTCAAAATATCCCTTTCTGCTTTTCATTTATCTGTTTCATTAAATTTATCACTGTTTTAGAAACCCCTCAAAGTGGTTTTACAAAGGGAAAGAAGAACAGACGATAAGCCTGCTGGTCCAACATCTTCTTCTCATCATGGCCTGTCAGATGCCTGTGGGAAACCAGTAAGCACAAGAGCACGCTGTACATGGCCACTGGAGTGAGAAGCCATTGCTCCTCCATGAATTTGTCTAACCCTCTTTTAAACTCATTCAAGTTGGTGGCCATCAATGCCTCCTGGGGGAGCAAGCTCCGCCCTTCAGGAAGCTTAGGAAAATTTCCAAGTTGAGGAAAGCTGTCCTGCTGTCACCTTGTACAAGGCAGCTTCTATCCTCGGTGTAAACCGAGTCTCCTGTTCATTTGCTTAAAGGCACACACATTTGAGGGGGGGTACCGTTCTGAGCAGTGGGTGGGCTTGGAAGGGGTTAATGAAGTCTGTGTTGCAACACTGTACAGAGATGAATGGAAGGGAATCGCATGACATCAGCCGAGAAGCATTTTCTGCCCGGCGAGCAAAGCAGCGGGTCCATGAAGCTATTCTGTTTTCCAAAACAAAGCTATTTCCTGTGGACCGCCATTCACAAGTGTCTGTGGGGGGAATCACGTGACGATGCCAGACACTTGGTACCTTGTTGTTCTGCGTAAGGCAACAGGCCCCTGCTCTGTTCTTCTTACGTTCACTTGTTTGCTATGCTGGAAATAGAAAGAAGGGAAGAATGATAGAAAAGAAAAATGAAATAAATGGGGGAAATGGAAGGGTGAATACCCACAGGCCTGTAACAGACACTGAACATTTGTGTCTCCGGTAGCTCAAAATTCCATTTGGTCTGCAAATATTGACTCAGCATCAGCTCCTGTGCCTCCTTCCACTGCTGCACAATAGCACCAGAGATTATGAGGCTTAGCAATAGGTTCTCTCGCCTGTAGTAGGGATCGATGATTGCTGATAACACTTTTGCAGCGTCATGTTTTCTTTTCTCAGTTCTGAGTCATGCACTCTCCTGGTTTCTCACAAAGGGTTAGCTGCCTTCCTTCTAGGGACAGTGGCGGAATTCGATTCTGTTTGCACTGAAAAGCAAGCATGCCTACTTTGCACTGTCAGAAACGGTATGGGGACCAAAACGCAGCCGTCCTTTGAAATTTGCGCTCCTCCGAATTTTGCAATGCATTTTTCCAGCTGAGTTAAAGGTAAAGGTAAAGGGACCCCTGACCATTAGGTCCAGTCGTGGCCGACTCTGGGGTTGCGGCGCTCATCTCGCTTTACTGGCCGAGACAGCCGGCGTACAGCTTCCAGGTCATGGGGCCAGCATGACTAAGCTGCTTCTGGTGAACCAGAGCAGTGCATGGAAACGCTGTTTATCTTCCCGCCGGAGTGGTACCTATTTATCTACCGTATTTTTCGCTCCATAGGACGCACTTTTTCCCTCCTAAAAAGCAAGGGAAAATGTGTGTGCATCCTATGGAGCAAATGCAGGGGGGAGGCAGGCGGGAAAAGCACCCAAGAGCTGCACACAAGCTCTGTGCGTTCTTGTGGGCTTTTCCACAGGAGGGAGAAGGGACTGACTGGCCGCATCAGTCCCTTCTCCCACCTCCTAGAAAAGCCCACAGGAGCCACGCACCCTTTAAAGAGCGTGCAGCTTCTGCGGGCTTTTGCGAGAGGTGAGGGAATCCCTCCACCTCCCAGGAAAGCCAGAAGAAGCCGTGCAGCCCTTTTAAAGTGCGCACAGCTTCTGTCAGTTTTGCGGGAGGTGGGGGAATTTCCCCACCTCCTAGAACAGCCAGCAGAAGCCGCACAGCCCCTTTAAAGAGCACACGGCTTCTGTGAGAGGTGGGGGAATTCCCCCACCTCCCTCAAAAGCAGGGAGAAGGTCTGGGAGAATCGCACAGGCTGGCTGCAGCCTGCCCGCTGCTCCCAGAGCTGGGGGGGGGTCATATTTTTTTCCTCGATTTCCCCATATGAAAACTAGGTGCGCCCTATGGTCAGGTGTGCCCTATGGTGCCAAAAATACGGTACTTCCACTTTGACATGCTTTCGAACTGCTAGGTTGGCAGGAGCAGGGACCGAGCAACGGGAGCTCACCCCGTTGTGGGGATTCAAACCGTGACCTTCTGATCAGCAAGTCCTAGGCTCTGTGGTTTAACCCATAGCACCACCCGTGTCCCTAAATTACTTTGTACAAAAATACATATGCTAGTTTGAAATGTGCATATAAGTGTACACGTTCCTGAAAATAACATACAAAAGTACATATTAGGGAAGTAGCTTTGCAAAAAATGTGTACATTAGGAGAAATTGATACTGAAATGTGGATTAATATTCATGGCTTTTTTCCCCCTGAGAAACTAAGAACTAATTGTTAGGTTGAGTGAGTGAGAGTGTATCCGTTCATTTCCAGAAACAGAACGAATATTCAAGAAACAGCAAAATGCTAGATTGTTGGACTAGCTGGGTCATTGGCCTTATCTAGCAGACTTCTCTTAGTTCTTAAGACACTGAAATTGTGATCATTCATACATGCGCAGACACTGGGTTCAGAGAATTTTTTTGCTCATTTCAGTTTTGCATGAAAAGTGGGTCATGCTGGTCTGTTTCCCAGGAATCCATTATTGAGATAACAACTACTAAGCATGGAGGAAATATGAAGCATCAGTATCTATTCTGATAAATATTTTGTGTTTTCCACATGTTCTTTTCTTCAACCAGCAATCCTTAAACAGTGAGAACCGCTGGTCTGCAGCGATGTCATCAAAGCCCCCGCTGGACTGGTATCCAAAATGGTCTCCTTAATCACAGCTGGCTGCATTTCCAACCAAATCCCACCATTTCATCAAAGAGATTTTTATCTAGCTCATGTTTTTGACTTCACTTCTGATCATTCCTCTCCCCCTTCACGGCACTTTGAATGATATAATGAGAGTGTCCTGTTGTCAGAGGTCCTAGGAAACATATTGTTCCAGGGTGCCTGAATATACAGTGTTACAGACTCTTCAGGTTACAGACACTTCAGGTTACAGACTCCACTAACCCAGAAATAGTACCTCAGGTTAAGAACTTTGCTTCAGGATGAGAAGAGAAATCGCGCAGCGGCAGCAGCAGTGGGAGGCCCCATTAGCTAAAGTGGTGCTTCAGGTTAAGAACAGTTTCAGGTTAAGAATGGACCTCCAGAACGAATTAAGTTCTTAATCCGAGTGTACTGACACTCTGGATACATGTACTCTGGATGCTACTTGTCCCGTGGTTCCTTGTATCTGGGATGGCATCGTGAGTATGTGCAGCAGCACTGCAGACACAAAAAGTATATATAATTGCTCGGGCATCCAGTACCTTTAGACATCTTGGGGTCCTGGGATAGTCCCACTGCAAGTTTCAGTGGTGCTCATGGCAGCAATCAAGGGACTGCGGAGGATAGTCAATCAAACCCAGTTATGCTTATGACATTGGAAGCATGACGACATTTGATTTTTGGACCTGGGCTCAGAAAGAGAAAAGAGAGAGAGAGAGCTATTTTGCTAGGTTTTGAAAGATAAGCTTGTTTTGCCAAGCCCACTTCCAGATAGCCAAGAGGAGTTCACCTGCCACTATAGGGTGTGGCAAGAAATACATTAATTAAAAAATTAAAGACTCCTCTGAGCTTCAGCACTCCCCACTCCTTCTCTAAAATGGAATCATTTTTGGCCTGAAGACTGATGTGCAACTTTAATTCAGGAAACAAGGAAGAGTGTCCTGATGAGATATTTTCGAAATGATGCTCTAAAACCACAATTTCACAGTCTTGCTTTGTGCAGAAAACCGCATTCTGCACTTTACCCAACACATGCATCTCAAGGCATGTTTTGGAGGAAGTGTGTGTTGGGGGTGAGAATTGACTCCAGAGGCGCCTTTAAATCTGAGGTAGGAAACCTTTGTTGGTGGACTATAAACTCCCCATCACATCTGACCATTGGCCACGCTGGCTGGCGCTGATGGGCGTTGGAATCCAACACCCAGAGGGTGAAGGTTTCATTTCACTTCATGTCACTTTCAATTTGCATACTTTCTATACATTCCTTCTATATCGCTACACTCAGGGCATTTTGTTGTTGTTGTTGTTGTTGTTGTTGTTGTTGTTGTTGTTGTTGTTTTAGTCATTTAATCATGTCTGACTCTTTGTGACCCCATGGAGCAGAGCACGCCAGGCACTCCTGTCTTCCACTGCCTCCAGCAGTTTGGTCAAACTCATGCTGGTAGCTTCGAAAACACTGTCCAGCCATCTCATCCTCTGTCGTCCCCTTCTCCTTGTGCCCTCTATCTTTCCCAACATCAGGGTCTTTTCCAGGGAGTCTTCTCTTCTCATGAGGTGGCCAAAGTATTGGAGCCTCAGCTACAGGATCTGTCCTTCCAGTGAGCACTCAGGGCTGATTTCCTTCAGAATGGAGAGGTTTGATCTTCTTGCAGTCCATGGGACTCTCAAGAGTCTCCTGCAGTACCATAATTCAAAAGCATCAGTTCTTCGGCAATCAGCCTTCTTTATGGTCAGGGCATTTTATAAGTCATAGAAAGAACAAAACGTACAACAGAGATCACCCTCGGTTTCTGCCTCTTCTTTCAAAGCTGTGCCCTCTCCCCACCAATATCTCCTGTCCTGGGTACAAATGAACCCTCAAAGTGAATCTCTGGATTTACCAAACATAGGCTGCATGCATTTTATCCTAGATTCAATGGAGACGAGTATTATCTTTCCACACGCTGCCTAGATTTAATGCTCGTTTTCCCTTGAAATGCACTGCTTGAGAAACTGTTTGATTCTGTGTTACTCTGTGGTGTGTCCATTTGAAAGCAGATGTAGGGGGCCCTGGCGTTGGGTGTGCATCCACAACTGTCCATTGACATGTGTGGGTGTATTCCAAGAAATCGCCACTTTCTTCTCCACTCACATGGAGCACGTGCAAGGAGGAAGAAGCGTGGATAACCTAATCAGGGGGTGGGGCTTCAAACATGTAACCATGCCCACACTTGATCTTCATTACAAGCAGCATATTGAGGATGAGTACGAATGATTCTGGGTTGAGAAAAATTACATTTTTGCACTACAAAATGGGTTAGTGTGTATGCAGCCACAATGTAAGCCTAGCAGACTGAGTTGTAGTACATCTACAGATAATTGGCCTGCCTCCCATTTCTCTTCATCTGTTGCCCAGAAGGTTTGCCTTACATTTCTAGCAATTTCTCTTGAGGGGATCGGCTGTCATTTCAGCTCCACATGCCTCAACAAATTGTAGAAAACTGTTGATGTAAATCCCCCAAAGGACAGCAATGCATCTTCATTATGCTCATTAGATGTTTTATGGTTCTTTCCCTACTCCTAACCCCCATCCACTTCACATAAAACAGTTTAGTTGGGCTTTAATTGAAGTTCTAAGGGGAACAAACTGCTTATGGCGAATATCTTGGGGAATTCACTTGATTAAAACAAGAATTTCGTATGCAGCGTGTTCAGACTGGATCAGGGCACCTGAACACGATTACAAGAGCTTGTAGCGGGGATGTTGTCTGATGCGATCTCTCACCTAATCTTATGAAGCAGCTTCCGTAAGCAGAATCCAGAGCTTCAGCTTCTTGGCTCTGTGCAGTTTGCAGAAGAGATTCTTTGCAGATAAGGAGACAAGCCAAGAAAGATAGAGGCAAGCAGCCTGATGGGCTTGATTAATGGGGCTGCAAGCTTTAATCGGTTTAATTGGTAGGGCTACTGGCTAATTGGTGAGGATAAGACAATATGCAGATTCATTTAATGCACTCTATGAATCAGTCAATTAATCAATGGGAAGCAGAGGTTTATTCAACTACAAAGATCTTTAAATAGTTGACATCCTTGCTAATTAATTTTCATGCTGGATTTCATAGAGATTCTGTAACATTACCTTCACAGACAGAGAAAGTCTCTAACACAAGGGTGGGGAATTGGATCAGGCCAAGATTGACAGCTGGAGAGGGACATTCAGCTGTCAGTCACTTGATGTTGCAATGTCATCAGTTGACCTGCTTTTGCCCATGCAGGCGATCAGCTGATTGTCAGGGCTCATAAAATGCCACGGATGGAGATATGCAAGCCCCAGCAATCGGCTGTTTGTTTTGACTTGCATGGTGCCAGGCCTGGTGCCCTGACAATCAGCTGATCACCAGGGCTCGCAAAACAGGGCTTTGCAAGAGTTGCTGATTGGTGGTGTCTGAAAATCCCCTGTTCCTGTGTCTTTACTTGTGCCATTCAGAGGCAGAACAGGTGGGTGTGGCTTGGCCCTGATGGCATTGCAGACCAACTGAAGAATCCTGACAGGCCAAATTAGGCCCATGGGCCACAGGTGCTCTGACACATACCTCTCATTGCAATGATACCATTGTGCAAGGGATCTCACAAATTCTGCATGACCATAAGGAACCAAGTCCTATGGAGGAGGTAGGAATGGTTACCCTAGAGAAGAGAAAACGAAGGGGAGACATAAGAACAGTCCAAAAAAAATTATCCAGCCATGCGGAAGTTGGAACAGTTGTTCTCTGCTGATCCAAATGGAAGGACTGAAACCAATGGGTGGAAACTGCAGGGAAGCAGATTTCCACTAAGCATGAGAAGATACTGCTCAACATTAAGGGCTATTTGGCAGTCAAACAGGATGCTTTTGAAGGCAGTGGGCTTTCCTTTGCTGGAGGTATTTAAGCTGAGTTTGGCAGGAATCTGTCGGGGTGCAACACTTGCAAGATTCCAGCACAGAACTGCTAAGGCTGCTTGGTGGTTTGTTCCATTTCCCCAATATTTCCTCTAACTGTTAATTCCATATTATATTTGAGCTTTCCCATGATGTAAAAGCCACTTCTGGATATCTAATAGAATATAGTGGAAGCTGAGTGAGCATTCTGATGTTGTTTGATTCCATCAAAAATCAATTTGCAGCCCCCTGAACCCGGAAAATCGCTGGAGTGAAGTGATAAAATTTGGAGCAGTATACAGTTCTTTCTGGCTGTTTTCATGGGGAAATAATGGGTGAACAGAAGCATACATATGCGGAAAGGGTGGGAGAGTAGCAACATTGTCCAAAGGCAAAGTGTCACACCACACATTTTGGTGTGGATGCAATTTATACATGCTAGCATATCCCTCCAAAAGCCACATTTCTATTTCCACACGGGTACTGCAGTGTGAAAGTGGCAGTGGCAGAGTGTGTGGGGCCCCACAAAGGCGGTTGCCCTGGGTGCAAAATTGTTAGGGGCACAAAATTTCAATACCAGGTGCAGCCTCAATACAGCTGTGCCTTTCCATCGCTGGGCTCCGTTGAAAACGGCTTCTCCATGCAAACCAGGAAATGACATCTCCGTACAACGGAATAGCTGTTCTTTTCTCATCTCTGCGGATGTGATCTCCTGGGTGACATGGAAACTCTTAGGCAGTTGAATTTGCATGCATACTCTGTCCATTTCTCTTCCCATGTGGCCCCGTGTGCTGGCAACCCATGCTACACCACTAGAAAAGGAGCATTAGAAAATGAGACAGAAGCATTAGTATTGTAATCAGGAAACTAATGCAATAGTCCCCGTGTCTGAATGCACCCTAAGGTCCCTTGGTGTTGTTAGTCCCTCAAGATTTGTGCTCATCACCAGTCCTAACCAGGGATGATGGGATCCATAGCAACATTTAGAGAACCACAAGTTTCCCATCCGTGCCACGTAAGAAGAGAAGATGAAACACAAGGATGCAGAATTTTGGTGGTAGGTTGCACACATCAATCTAGCTCTGCGCCAAATCTGTATTCGTCTATACATTCGTTTTGTCTCCTTTGACTAGCAGCAGTATCCCAAGGAGGTCTTTCCTCAGCTCTTCTACCTGAAATCCTTTTTAATAGGAAACGACAGGACGGTTGAACAATGAACTGTTTGTATTCAAGCCGCACACTCTACAGTTGAGCTAAGGGTGAGCTCTGGTTGAATTGCAGAATGACATGTGAAATCAATATAGTATGAAGAGGGGTGGGGGGTGGGGAGACAAAGCCTGGCAACGGCTAGCTTGATTTTGATCCCAAATTCTCTTCGAGAAGACGGTGACAGAGTAAAATACTGAGCATTAAATTACTTTGAAACTATGGCCTTGGCAGTTGACCTCCTGCTTAGTTCCTTCTTAGTAAATAGTTAACCTCGCCTCCCCAATCTGCCTGTTGTTTCTCTGGGATTTCAGTACAAATCAGTGTGTTTGATCAGCAGGCTTGATCAACATAAAGATAGAAGGATTCCCTCTTACTGTTTCAAAGGCATTGGGGAGGAGGTTGACACGGACCCAGCTGATATATTCAGTGCCGAACAATTTGATTTTGATATCTCAGCTGGTTGTCTGCCCTCACTGTTCAGGATGTGCTGGATCCATCCCTCTCTCTTTATTTCTTATGAAAGTATGAGGCTATAAGAACATAAGATGAGCCTGCTAGGCCAGGCCAGTGGTCCAGCAGCCTGTTCTCACAGCGACCGAACAGATGCCTGCAGAAGACCCACAAGCAGGATTCAAGTACAAGAACATAATCCACGCCTGTGGTTTCCTGCAACCATATTCAGAAGCATTGATGCCCCTGACCATGGAGACAGAGCCTGACTGCCCTGACTAGTCACCATGCTGTTGAGGCCCTTGGGGGTTACACCTGGGACCTTCCACATGCAAAACACATGTTTTCCCACCTCAGCAAGAGTGGAGTAGGGGAATGTGGAGTCGTCCAAGGTGGTGGACATGACTGGCTCTGCCATTAGGAGGACTGAGGCAACCAGAGCACATCATTTCCCTTTGAGCAAGAACAACCTTTCTGTACAGTGGTGCTGGGCCCAGGAGTAACCTGAGAAACATGGTCCAGATCTGGTCCAGAATCCGATGGTTCTGCTAGGCGACAGTCCAACAGGGCCAAGGCAGGAAACCAGGCAAGGACAGGTACAGGATCTCAGGCAAGAACTGGCGTACAGCAATGCTGCTCCCACAACCTGGGGTGGGGTCCGACAGCCTTTTATCTTTGTCGGGGTAACGGCCAGTCCTGATCCCCTGGTGACTCACCTCCCTGTCTTGCCCGAAGGTGAGCACTCCTCCTGCGAGTACTCAGGTCTCTCCTTCTCTCAGACCTTAGTCTCTGCAGCTTCGGAGAGGTTGGTGGGTTACTAGACCCAGGGGCCACCTCAGTCTCCCCTGACCCAACCAGTAGTGGAGCAGCTGTATGTGGTTGCCCAGCTGAAGGCAACAAGGTAATCCCTGCATCTGGAGCCAGGGCAGGCTCAGGCCCCTGACTTGGCCCAGCTGGTGTTTGTTGCAGGGAAACCTGTGCAGACTGGGACTCTTCAGGATCAGGCCCCAGACTTGGTTCAGATGATGTCTGAAGCAAAGGATCCAGTGCATACTGAGACTCCTCTGGCTTTGAGTCCAAGCCCGAGTCCCAGGCCATCACAACAGTAACACCACATAGACTCAATGAGTAAGGCTGCTTTGCAAAGTTGTTTCAGGATCTGCCTAATCTCTTTCCACACTGATTCTGTTGTTGTTTTAAAAATTATGTTCTTTGACAGACCAGTTGGCGGGAAATGAACTCCAAGGCATGTTCTACTGTGTCCACTTCCTTCCTGATTATGTTGCTTCAATGGAAGATCTGTTTCCATTGAGCATGGTTTTAATTTGCCATTAAGTGCCTTTGTTTTTCTTACTGACAGACTTAATCTGGCCAGTAAACCTTAACGAGGAGTCCAGCCAGCTAGAAGGGACCCTAGGTAGCGGTGTGCCAATCTTTGCCTGTATTTGTAAAGTGGTATAGAAGTAAACATGCAAAGCCATGTTACACCAGGACTGGGGCAAGGGGAGCCATTGGCCTGTCATCCCTATGTAGCATGGCCAATGGTTGGGGATGATGGGAGTTGTAGTTCAACAAAGTCTGCTGTAGCTTGACAATTCATCAGTATTGATGCAGGCCAGCACTGATTCAAAAAAGGAAAGCAAAACAAAAATAGTCTCCATCTCATCCCCTTTGCAGCTCTAATATTGTGCCGTTTCGGTTTTGGTTTTAAAAATGCACCACAGTACATTAACCTTCATTCAAAAACCAAGTGCTTGGGAGAAAAATTCAGATTTCCCTTTCCATTCTTAATTGCCTTTAATTTGTCAGCCGTTCAGCGTCACTCATCACAGTCATCTTCCTCACCTGAGTTGCCATTAATGATTCTGGATGAAGTAAGAAGATAAAAGGAAGTAAGATGTAGGAGGGAGAATCGAGAGCTGTTTAAGGTTCTTTACAGCAGAAGTCTTGTTTGCAGTGCTTGCTACTGATGCGCCTACGGAGCAGATATTGGATCACCCTCACTTTTCTGCACACATTTCCCTCTCAGTCATTTTATTTCTATTTATTTAAGGAATTGATTAAATCAGACTATCTAAGCAGTGCACAAGAGGATACAAATACATAAATTAAACTCCATAATAAAATAAGGTCACAATCCGTGCCGTGTTGTGCGATCAGTTTCAGTTTGTGCAACTAAACAATTTGAACAAGGTGCTTGTGGCTATAACCACCCACCAGTCACAAATGCCCCCTTTTCTTAGGGAAGGTCACAGTGGGAAAACTGCCGGCATCCTTGGATGATACAGATTATGTAGATATATTCCAATATGGGTTCAAGCCTGGACATGGGACTGAGTTGCCCTGGGTCACCTGTACTGAAAGCAGGACAAGGGGACTGTGATCTTGCTCCTGCTTTTCAATTCTTACTTGCCTGGGTGAAGGTTTGAGAGGGATGGTTGGGTGTAGAAAATAGCCTAGTTTGAGAAAGTAACATTTACACCTGTTGCTGCACCTACTTTTGACCCCGGCCCTGCCTGCGGCTGGCATGTGGGCCCCAGAAGTTAACCCAGAAGGGAAGGTGGACCTTGAGCTAAAAATGTACCAGATATGCTCCTAGTGTTTCTCAACCTTGGGTCCCCAGATGTTGTTGGACTACAACACCCATCGTCCCTGAGCTCTGGCCTTGCTAGCTAGGGGTGATGGGAGTTGTAGTTCAACAACATCTGGGGACCCAAGGTTGAGAAAGGCTGTGCCTAAACCATCTTGTCTATTCCAAACAAAATTAAAAAATTCCTTCCAGTAGCACCTTAGAGACCAAGTAAGTTTGTTATTGGTATGAGCTTCTGTGTTTTTTTTTATTTTGTTTCGACTACGGCAGACTAACACGGCTACCTACCTGTAACTTGTCTATTCCAGTTTTCTTCCTTTTCCTGCAGATGCATCAAGATTTTGGATCACCGGATTATTATTTTTTTGTTCTTTTTAAAGCACTTTCCTAATTAACCATTTGATTATTTGGAAGCAGTAATTCATTGCCAGAACCAAGTCGATGCTTTAGAAGCATTTCACAGGCAATTAAAAGCTATACCTTAACAAGTGTTTAAAAGGGAATGCCAAGAAGCAGCTTTGAAAAATAGAAAAATCGGATAAGTTGTCTGAAGGCAGCAGGTGCAAAAAGCACATTAAATGTGACTCTCCCTCTGCTGCACTTCTGTATCTAGAAGGAGAGCTATCCAAATAGTGAATCATCAAACAAGACACAAATAGGGATGGACGTATCTGCCAGTTTTCTCATTTTAAATTCATTTTTCTACTTTTCCACAGCAATCTTCATTTAAAAAAATTGTCATGAAAATTCATTATCATTTTCATGCACATTTCTTCCGATAAACACATTTTGTAGGCCATTAGGACTAATGTGCACATTTTTACAAGCAGTATCCCTGAATGTAGTGCATTTTTGTATATTATTTTCATAAACGGATGCATTTATAGGCAAGGTTTATACTAGTAAATGCATCTTACCTGGCTGGAGAACTGTGTTTAAAAAACTGGAGAAGGGTAACTATCAATATGTGTTGACGTTCATGTTTCAAAAAGTGGAAATTCAGTAAGTCCACCTTTAAATGTCAAGTGTCTCAAATTTCTTTCCCATCCCTAGTTCCAATAACAGTTTTTGGACTACCTTTAGACCAGAGGTAGGGAACCTTCAGCCTATGGGCCCAACCTGGCCAAGCAAGCCTATTTATTTGGCTTATCAGGTTATTTTGGAGAAGATATGCTCACCTACCTCACATCTGACATCAGCTTCAAGGGAACTTCGAAGGAACAATCAGGAGCTTAAAGCAAGTTCTCAATCACTGCTTTGCTGGAACACCGGGTGCTCAAGGAAGGGGAAGCAGTTTCCACAAAATGGAAACCATTTCTGCCTCTCACTGCTGCTCTTTGAAGCCACCCTGAGGCCTTTTAAAAAACAAAGGCTTCATTCTCAGTGACAGAGGGTGCTTGGGAACCCCACAAAGAATTTTGAGAGGTGGGCAAGAAAACCTGCCGGTCAACCATTGTCACGGCACTGTCAGGCACAGATTATCCAAGTGAGGAATTAACTCTTCATTGTCAAAAGCACACTTACAAGGTAGGGTAAAGCATGTCCATCAGTCGTACGTCTCTCAGCTGATCCTAGGTGTGCATCTGATGAGGCAGTTGCCACAACAGAGAGACTTATGTATCTCCCCCATCTGAGCTGCCCGCAAGCAGGTGCAGACTCTGCCTGCGTGTAGCCTTCTGCTCCTCCCTCTTCAATCCTCTTCTGGTCCTGGGAGGCTGTGGTGCAGGAGAGGTAGGTAGCCTGGCCTGACCTATCTCTCCTTCCTCCTGCACCTCGTCTTCTCCTGCCTCTGCCTCTTCTCTCCTGGCTGCTACAGGTTCCCTCTGCTCATCACCAATCTCATCTTCCAAGTCAGTCACCAGTCATTCTTCTCCCAGTAGCCACTCATCAATATTCAGCCACCACTCCTCAGCATCCAGTCAGGCTCTGACATCCATGTGCTGCCATAATGACATCATGTGACTGACATGTGGGTGGCTCTGGCCACCTGTCAAATTTGGTCCGTCAGGCTGATCCTGATAAGGATCTGGCCCACGGCACCGAAAAAAGTCTCCAGCCCTCCTTTAAGTTATCACTATGTACCCTCACTTGAGGTAAATTTCAAGGAGAAAGGTCATGAGGTAATTCCTCCCATGGGATTATTTTAGGTCCAGAAGCCTGGGCAACCAACTCTTTACTTGGGAGAAACCCCCCCCCCCACACATTCATGGCTGCCACACAACCACCAGGCTCAAAACCCCACCCCTGCCAAAATTCTGAAGCAATTCTGGAGAAATTCTGAAGTGCCCTGAGAATGAAGCAGAAATATGGAAGCCTCTTTCGCAGGGAATGACATCCTTTGTGAAACCGGAGGAGAGGTTTTGGCACTGCACTAATTTCAACCCCTGAAGAGCACAGTAAATTGGAACTCTATTAAAAGAAAAAGATTATACACATAGGCTTAATTCTGCACCGCGTTGTAGCAACAGCTCCTCGCAGATTATTGCATTAGCTGCCATTAACGTGCTCTAATGCACCTGTATAAATGCCGCACACTTACCACATTAAAGCAACATCTGTAAACCATTCCAAATTATGGAACTGTTAACGCAAGGCTGGAAGAGAACTGGGCTGTGCAGCAATATATTACAGCTGTTCTTACAGAGGGCATTTGAGTGCTCCCATTTACTAGGTAGCCCTGTTTTGAACTCTCTGGATAGGCCATTTATGTTCACTTCAGCTCATTAAAAGCCAATCCAAATACAATGAAGCAACTCTATAATTTCGCCACAGTTACCACATATATATGCTTTGAGGTCTGAGTATTATTACTGTGTTTTTGTAAGGGTTGCTGCTGGCTAACTCTATTAGTATCACAGCTTGGTACTTCACAAGAGGGGGCGGGGGGGGGGAAATACAGGTCACGGTCCATTATGAAGGAGGGGAATATGCCTGCCTATGTGTAACACTACCAGCTCACAGGCTCCCACATTATGAGGGGCAATAAAATGTGGGGAAATGTAAGGTGTTTTTTATTTTTAAAAAAGGTCTCTAAGAAGCTCATGGCCAATTCTAAACTGAGTTGGGGAGAGTTCATACATAAGGCTAAACTGTGGTTTGTTATACTATTGTTTGTTAAACCATTGTTTAGCTTTATGTGTAAAACATGGCCATTCCATTCCAGATACTTACCATATTTTTTGCTCTATAAGACTCACTTTTTCCCTCCTAAAAAGTAAGGGGAAATGTGTGTGCGTCTTATGGAGTGAATGCAGGCTGCGCAGCTATCCCAGAAGCCAGAACACCAAGAGGGATTGCTGCTTTCACTGCGCAGCGATCCCTCTTGCTGTTCTGGCTTCTGAGATTCAGAATATTTTTTTTTCTTGTTTTCCTCCTCCAAAAACTAGGTGCGTCTTGTGGTCTGGTGTGTCTTATAGAGCGAAAAATATGGTACCAAGCTAAAAAGGCACATGCAGCTGGAAAAGAAACCACATGTTGGAGAAATAAGTCATTGTTTGTCTGACCATCTGTGGGACAACTTGTGCCTAACTCATGGTTTGTTAGACAAAACATGGCTTGAACTAACCATGGCATTAGCATTGCATGTGAACCATGTCCAGAGTAGAGAGAGATAGTTGTGTGGGGCAGAGCTGGACACGGTGACCATTCAAACACAAGCCTTCTTCTCAAAGAGTTTGATGCTTTCTGTGGTAAGTGGCTGTTTTCAGGTTAAGCCGGGAAACGGAATACATAAGAGCTGCCCAGGAGCAAAGGCAGTTACCCTTCAACCATGGTCTTCAGTCTTGCTTAATACAAATATAATACTTAACCATGGCTACTCCTATCATACAGTGAATTCAGTTTGGCATACCAAACTAAGCTCTGTCTCTACACAGCACTGCCTTCATTGTGTGCTTGTAGGACGACACCATTGAATCCTGTTTGCCACCTTTCAAAAAGATGTGCTGGAGAAGCAGGGAAGCTGCTTTAACTGTGGTTTTATTTGGTGAAAATGTAACACCATGGTTAATGCAAACCATTGCTTACAAACCAAGTTCAAATCATGGTTTCACATCCAGGCTTGTGGCCAATTCTCAGGTGTGCTTGGGTGTTCAGAGGTATTGCTTAACAGCAGTTAATGTACACAAATCAAGGTTTAATCGCATTTCTGCATAGGGCCTGTGTATTGACATTTTGAGCTCTGAGGCTTCAATGTAGAAATCCGAAGTATTCATTATCTCTGCACAAGCCACCATCACCAGCCAGTTGGAGTCAGTGCAATCTTCACTGCAAAATATCCATCCATTTCAGTCCTAGTCAATGTTAATTTTCTTAAAATATATAATAATTCACTGTCAGAAGTATACCTTACAGTCTTTATTTTTCATCTAGGAATCAAGAGAGTCTAAATTATGCTGTCAAATGCACGGAAAAAATGCAGTATTATCTTGACATAAGTGACTTAATTAATCTAGTTCATTTCACAACTGCATTAATCATCCTTTTAAGCACTTTATTAGAAAAAAAGAGAGAGAAAGGAAATGCCTCTTTGGGGGAAGATCTATACTGACGCAAATGATAACAATTGTGGGTGGGTGCTTTTTCTTGAATTGTGACATTCATTACCTTCCTGAAGTTGATGCTGTGCCGTTAAGGACACACTGAGCATTTAGGTTGAAATGTGAAACTAGTATGATCCTAAAGCCATTAGCACAGCCTTTCTCAACCTGTGGGTCCCCAGATGTTGTTGAACTACAACTCCCATCAGCCCTAGCTAGCAAGGCCAGAGCTCAGGGATGATGGGAGTTGTAGTCCAACAACATCTGGGGAGCCACAGGTTGAGAACTGCTGTTTTAGAGAAACCTGAAGCTTGGACAGGAGACATCATGCAGCCAGAGACTTCACAGCCATCATCTTACACAGTCAAATCAAGCAGGACTGAACACTGAATCCTGAAGCAAAGCACAGGGGCTTCACACAACCCTATTACATATCCTTACTCAAAAATGAAGTCCTGCGTAGTTCAGTGGCATTTAGGGAACAATCCAATACCCTTGGGACGCGGGTGGCGCTGTGGGTAAAACCTCAGTGCCTAGGACTTGCCGATCGTATGGTCGGTGGTTCGAATCCCCACGGTGGGGTGAGCTCCTGTCTTTTGGTCCCAGCTCCTGCCCACCTAGCAGTTCGAAAGCACCCTTAAGTAGATAAATAGGTACCACTTTATAGCGGGAAGGTAAACGGCGTTTCAATGTGCTGCTCTGGTTCGCCAGAAGTGGCTTAGTCATGCTGGCCACATGATCTGGAAGCTGTAAGCCAGCTCCCTCGGCCAATAAAGCGAGATGAGCGCTGCAACCCCAGAGTTGGCCACGACTGGACCTAATGGTCAGGGGTCCCTTTACCTTTACCTAAATATCCATAGGATTGTGCTGTTAACGTGATGGATGTAATACCCAGTCCAAGACAAGTCAGCACTCCTGTATCCAGCAATAACTTACCGGACTTCTTTGGTCTATAGGTCCAGAACCTGGACCCTCATGGGCACCTTCCCCTGAAGAACCAGATGGCTCCCATTGCACATCACCAGTCCAGCAGCATTGGGAACACATCAGGAGAAAGGGTATGGAAAGATGTGAGAGTGACTGTCTTCAGGCCAGAGGGCTGTCCCTTTAAGGACCTGAAGTTCTCTCAAGGGGGTGGAGCTTAGAGGAGGTAGTATGGAGACAAAGGCATGAAGGGCCTCAGTTAGCTTCCAACCTTAGCTGGAGCAGGTTGCTCACCTGGAGCTGTCCATGGTCCAGCAACCTTTGCCAGCCTTGCTACCTTCCCTGTGGGTTCCAGCATCAGACCAGAACATGACAGAGATGCTGTAGTTGTTCCTCTCCACTGGTGGACAGTGAAGTTAGATGCTGGAGGCCTCCTCACCGCAGCTGCTACCACCAGATGTGCAACTAAGTAATTTTTGATCCTCAACTCAATAGTCTTGTGCATTCCTTTACTAGTGACACACACACACAAACACACTTAACCTTTCTCTGCTCCCTGTTCCCCCTCCATGCTTTGCAACTGCTTCTGTATTCCAGATATGTTACACTGGGGGGGGAGGGGGAGGTTTCCAACCCTGATAACAACACAAAATATTCTGAGCATGTGCAGCTTCACGTTTTAAATCATGGCACCATCATGACTGCAATCAGAACATGGGCTTTGCATTTGTTGCCCCCACGTTGACGAAAATAAGCACTATTCTGCTGTAGAAAAAAATAATGATAATAAGCAGATAATAAAATGAGGGTTAAGGAAGCATAAGACCAATGGAGACTGGTTCACTGGGCAAATGGGGCACTGCCCTACTAACCACTGTCTGTTCTCCGGCAGTCTCCATCTGCCTACCTTCTTCCTTACAACCAGTTCAGGTGGTGATCCTGGCTGTCAGCTTCCTCCTCACTGGAATGAGTTAGCTCTGCCTGTCATTGGCCCTGGTTCACCTAGTCTTGGGTTTGCCACTTTCTACCACACCGGTTCCAATAGGCACCAGCCACGATTGCATAGGAAGAACATAGGAAGCTTCCTTATACTAAATCAGATCATTGGTACATTGGTTCATCTAAAGTATCTACTGTTGGCACTGAGTGGTGGCAATTTTTTCATGCAGGTGCATTTTCCAGTCTTACAAGGAGAGGCCAAGAAGTGGACCTTTTGCTGGCAAAGGATACACTCTAGCATTGAGCTACAGGGCTTTCCATCTGTAACTTCCAGGAAAGCATGCATAGGATTTGCAAGTCTTACAGACCAAGCTTCTGCATGTTTATTCAGAATTAAGCTTTGGTTGATGGGAATTATCCCAGGTAAATACATACAAGGTTGCTGCCTTAATCTATTTGCAAGTGGTATTGTAAGCATATTCTTTTGCAAAGAATATACATATGCATGATAACAAATTGTCAATATTTTAAAAGCGTGGAAATAAAGGGTCAGATGTACATCCTGTTTAATTAGACACACACAGCCCCTGCTATTAATAGACAATTTCCTTTCTTTAAAATAAAACAGTGTTTTCTTCAAGATCGCCTGTTCATTCACATCCTGATATTGATTCTGAAATTGTTGTTCCTAACCGTTTTGTGGCCTGCTGAGATTCTCTCCCCCCCCTTTAAACCATAACACTTCGCTAATAATAAACTGGACTTAAAAGACCAATTATATCTGAAGGTTGTATTAAAGAGAGGGCAAGATAGAGTTGGAAGACTTGAGTGAGTTAGATGGCCCACCCACCTCCCACTTGTAGAAATATGCTAAGAGGCAATAAAGAGGATTTGCCATAATAATAAAACTGGAAACTGTGAAAGATCGAAGATGATTCTTTCACATGCCATAAAATGTACAAGCCAATAAAAAGCAGACATTTCCCAGGAACTTGACAACTGAGGCAATAAAAAAATAAATAGAGGAGAGAAAAAAATCCAAATAAGCTTTAATCAAAGCTACTCCATGGAGGAAACGTCTTCTGGTTCATTTCAAACAAGTAGGAATTGCCCTTCCTTTATGTGGTGTTAGTGGTGTTACAGTTGTGATACTGCCATTAACTTGGTCTTAGTTCAGGCTGGTCTTTGACTGGGAGAAGAACAGCAAGTGTCTTCTTCCAAAATATTATAATTATAATTATGGTAATGATCACCACCATCAGCAAAAATATAAATATATACACAAAGCACTCAAACTTCTCTATTATTATTATTATTATTATTATTATTATTCCTTTATCAGTCACTATATAAAAAAGAAAAAAAATGTTGAATTCAGATTCATCAAAGATCAGGAGCAATCTTATTTCTTGAAGATAACTGATCTCATTTAGGCGTTAGTTTTTGTTTTAAACAGTATTGCATCCCACATGATCACAAGGGAGAAAAGGGAAAAGTCTGGACAATTTGTATCCGTATTTACCAATACTAATTTTGATTATGACTCTTGCAAGAGCACCTACAGTGAAAAATATCTCGTTTAATTGTACAGGTTATAAAGACATAAACAAAGAGTGGTGTTTTCAAATGGATATATTTTCTTTACACAGAAAATAAGACAACATTACAGCAACATTGTCCTAGCAATGATTGCCCAGTGTAAATGGACTCATCCCAAATATGCCCATAGTTCAGACTATACTATGCAGTCATACTTTATTCACTTTCTTATTCTGTCTTTCAATGCAGGGATTTTACCATAGGGACTGAATGCACCTGTATAAGCCTACCTGTGACTTAACATCCATTTCAGAGGCCCTGCTGAGACGCCCACCTGTAAAATCTGCTAGGCTGGCAGGGCCTTCTCTGGGGTGGCTCCTTACCAGTGACATGTGATCCTAAGGGAAGTTAAGCAGGTGTCTCCTTTAGACAAGGTCTAGAATGGCCTTTGGAGTTTAAATTGGGATGCTGGATAAGAGGAGGCTATTTTCCTGGCCTACTTTTGGTCAACTTTATTGTTTAAATTTAATAGGTTCCATTGCTGTATTAACTGTTTTGATTATTTTTTTACAGGCTGCACACCAGCTCTGGCGGCAGTTGTTCTAAAGAGGGATAAAAAGGTAAAGGTACCCCTGACCATTAGGTCCAGTCGTGGCTGACTCTGGGGTTGCGGCGCTCATCTCGCTTTATTGGCCGAGGGAGCCGGCGTACAGCTTCCGGGTCATGTGGCCAGCATGACTAAGTCGCTTCTGGTGAACCAGAGCAGCACACGGAAACGCTGTTTATCTCCCCCCCCCCCGGAGTGGTACCTATTTATCTACTTGCACTTTGATGTGCTTTCGAACTGCTAGGTTGGCAGGAGCAGGGACCAAGCAACGGGAGCTCACCCCGTCACGGGGATTCGAACTGCCGACCTTCTGATCGGCAAGTCCTCGGCTCTGTGGTTTAATCCACAGCGCCACCCGTGTCCCTTCTAAAGAGGGATTCAGATGTCTTAAAAAAATGAATAAAACAAAAAAGTAAGTATGAGGTCTTAATCTTCCTTACAGTGTAATCACAGAATCAGAAGGGAATGTGGGGACCATCTTGCAAGACTCTCTGCATTGCAGGAATCTTTTGCCCAACTTGGGGCTTGAACCCAGGACCCTGAGATTGAGAATCTCATGATCTACTCACTGAGCTATCCTCCCAATCAGATTTCATTCAGACTTGAGCAAGACTTACTTCCAGGTAAGTGTGGACAAGACTGCAGCTTAGGCAGTCAAATCCTGTCTGTTTTCTACAGATTGCTGTCTGGGGCTCATCACTTAGTAACTGTGGATGCTCCTGTCTTAGGCACACTTTACAGTGATAAATATTTCTGGAGGTTTCCCCCCTGTTTCCACTGATGTAATTTATGAGTGCAAACACAGCTTTTGTATGAAGGTATCACAGGCACCTTATTACACAAGGGAGCCAGGCAAAGGTGCAAAAAAGGATAAATCAAAGCAGAGTGATTTGGCTTCAATTCATATTTCTGACACGTGCTCCCAGGTTTCTGAGTCGGCAAAATTGCATAAATCTGAGTTTGTCTGCAACTCCATTTGGCCTTAGGTTAACTGGTTGCTAAGTAGTTTTGCCCTTTGTCATGGCTAGCCTGGGTTATTACTCAAATGTTTGCTCCAGGCTGATCCCCAGGGTAAATCGTAAAATGTTTTGTATCCCGACTCAAATATTTGAGGAGCGTCTGAGTTATTTGGCAGTCAATTAAGTGGAGGTAAAAAGTCTAGTGAAGACATACCCTAAGGACATTTACATGATGGATGAAACTTGAGCAACTGTGCGGGGTGTCAATCACGCCTGGAGTTGCTTTTGATTGTTGTCGCTCTGTGTGCAAAATCGTTATTGGATACAAATGCCTTTGTAGTGACTAAGGTTATAGGGATTCCCCACTCTCTTACGTCCAGACCACTACATTCACTGGAGCAAGGAGGACCAACCAGGACTTGCAGGGCCCTGGCGGGACCCACCACTGATTCCTGCCACATGGTCCCCTTTGAAAATAAATGCCCAGGGCCGGGAGACACCATGTTAATTTCCCACAATGCCCTGGAATGAGGCAATGTTGCAGGGGGATGGGGCTGTGGGAAATAAAGAGGGTGGCTTCTGGGCCTAGCTGTCTGCTGCTGCCAGGTAGGCTAGAGGAGGCCCCCGATGCAGGACGGCTTGCTGGAAGACACTTAGCCAAGAGTCCTTTCAAATTTGGAGCCAGTCCTGGAAGCTGGTCACATCGTGCCAACTTGAAGGAAATATTGTGGGGGCCCAGATAAACCCCGCCCTGCATAATTGATCACATGACATGGTGCATGTACAACATTTGAATGACAATGCCCATCAACTTTGCGGGAGCCCAGACCCCTCAAATATTTGATTGCGGAGGCCGAGGCCCAACAGCCCCTAGGAGTTGGCTCCTTTGCATCCTAGGCACCAGACCAGAAGGGCAAAAATAGATACAGTGGTACCTCAGGATGTGAAAGGGATCCGTTCCGGAGCCCCGTTTATATCCTGAAGCTAACCCAACCTGCAACTGCGCGTCTGCACAAGCGTGGGTCACGATTTGTCGCTTCCACGCATGTGTGTGACGTCATTTTGAGCGTCTGCACATGCGCGAGTGGCAACCCAGAAGTAATGCCATAGCTGTCAACTGTTCTCCCTTTTTAAGGGAAATTCCCTTATTCTGAATAGGATTCCTCACAAGAAAAGGGAAAAGTTGACAGCTATGGTCACCACGGAGTGCAACCCGAAAAGGCTTAACCTGAAGCGACTTTAACCCGAGGTATGACAGTATTGGGAGAGGAGATACTTATCTCATTGAGCCTAGTCACTTCATGGAGGAAAAAGTCCTGCTCTTCTGCTGCAGGAAGTGGAGATGGACAACTTTAAGGCTCCTGGGAAGAGGAAGCCAACATGGTGGCCTCCATGTGCCTATTGGGAGCAATGAACATGATGATGAATTCTTGTCCTGATGGCTTAAAAAACACACAAACTGATGTGAATATGTGGAGAATTGCATTTAAGATTGGGGAAATGGGACACGTAAATTGAAATGGGCAGGTCCACCCATCCCCAATCTCAGCAGGGATCCTTGTAATTAGTGACTCAAGCTAAGATACCTTGTGTAGCTGCTTCCCCTTCCTGAGCTAGCCCAAGAGGATCTTTCAAAATAAGTAATCAGATGAAAATCTGCTTGTTTGCAAAACTGTGCTATGGGAGCTGCCTTAGGCCAGAACCCTTTCCCCCTACTGCTCTCCCTGGACAATGGTCCTGAAGATTTTGTTAGATTCCTATCAAAAATAACACAGAAACATCAATGCAAGTATAGCAGTCTCTGATTGGAGACAGTACAAGGAGAAAGTGCATGCAGAGTCCTTTGAAAGAAGATGGAATCACAACTATCAGTGTTTTGGTTTGGAAGGTCAGCTGGAAAGGGAGGGTGCTGAGTTTATCTATTCTGCCTCTGAAACAGTTTAATAGATTTCCTTGTTTGTTTGTTTTGTAAAGGGTACACAATATGAGAGGATTCTGTACACAAAGTATTTATATTTTCTGCACCCAATGAACTTCAGAAAGCCAGTTCCACAACATTTTCATTTAATTCTTATCCTGGGTATCATATTTAATGATGGGTCCTCTTTGGTAACATTTGGTAACCAAAGGCAGTGGAATTAACATGTTCTGCTTTATTTGATGTGGCTGACAATTTTCTACAAATAAAAATGTTAGAAGTGTCAAATCAAAATATGTACTTCAAAAGCAAAATGACAAAAATTGCATTGCTCTCTTTTTTTAATCAGCTATAAAAATATCTCTGGGTGTTAATGATAATTCTCACATTTTCCTAACTTGGTTTTGTTGCAGAAAGAACGGCTGAGTTTTTATAGGCAAGGCTTACTCATATCAAGGCATCTATACAAGCGATATATCTGTCTTATGTAAATTGTCCTACATGCATGCAAACAGCTTCTGTACATGTGTCATTCTCTGGATTGAGAAGTTGAGCAAACATCACATTTATATTCAAATAGACAATAAATGTGTACCCACCCACATACGAACACAGTCTGTCTGCCCGCATTGCTTGGAATAGGATGCCTGCTCTGATGTGTATTCAAATGTATGTGCCAGTCCACATTCTCATATAACTTGGTTGACATCTGTTTGCCTCAAAAGACAATGGAGTGGGCTTCCAGGGGTGAAGTCAAACTGCTGTGTTAGCAGCACTAAAGTGACATCCCTGGGGTGCAAGCCTGGATGGTGTGTATGGAGGTTCTGGGTTGCCCAGATGGCAAGACCTCTCACTGATTTCTGTGGAATCGTCTCACTTCCATCCCTGGGGACCTGTGAAGATAGCTTTGCAATATGAACCACGAAATTATCTGGGTAGAGATAATTTCTGAGAAGGGTTTGTCTACCCTAGGGGTAAGGAACCTTTTTGGCTTCACAGGTCAGATCCTTATCAGTGTAGCAAACACAGGCCTTATGGGGGGGGGCTGGCATCACAGAGGCATCCAGTGTGAGGTGCTTTGACACCCCAAAGTTGGGACAGCAAAGCACATTGCAAGGTGCTGCTAAAACAAAGGGGTTTTTTTGTCCTCCATTTTAGCAGAGGACTTGATACAACAGTGACACACCATGAGGCCTTAAGTTTCAGAGGTGCGCTATGTGACTCCAAAATTTGGCACCCCCACCTTTCATGCTCCATTCTAAATAACAGTTGTTGCATCCCCTGTGGTGCTCCAATGCTGGTCACACTCTCCTAACTGGTCTGCTCTGCCTCTGCATGCAAACCTTCTCTTAAATCAGGAAGGAGCTTTGCACCAGAATCCTCAAATATAATGAATACCCCACCACACACAAGGAAGGGGTTTGTATTGGAATCTCCTCCTAAAATGAAGGGTTCCCCTCTTTATTTTAGCAGAGGTTTCCATGTAAATCTCTAACTGAATCAGGGAGGGGGTTGCATGGAATCCTGCCGAACTGAGCAGTATTTAATCCCCACTCACCAACTGCTGGATGAGGTTTAAATCCTGCTCAGTTTGAGTGTACAGTGGTACCTTGTTTCTCAAACACCTTGGGACTCAAACACCTTGGAACCCAAACACTGCAAACCTGGAAGTAAGTGTTCCAGTTTGCAAACATTTTTCGGAAGCTGAACATGCTCCATTTTAATAATAATAATAATAATAATAATAATAATAATAATAATAATAATAATTTATTTATACCCCGCCCATCTGGCTGGGTTTCCCCAGCCACTCTGGGCGGCTTCCAAAAGAATATTAAAATACTATAATACATCAAACATTAAAAGCTTCCCGAAACATTTTGAGTGCCAAACTTCCGTTTTGAGTGTTACACTGAGGTATGTCTGTTTTTGCTATTTATTTTGCATTTTTGTGGCTTTTTTGTTTTGTTTTTGTGACTGTGTGGAACCCAGTTCAGCTATTGATTGATTGATTGATTGACTGTGTGACTGCAGTACATTGTTTATTGCTTTCATTTTTTGGATAAATGGTCTCGTTAGTTAGTAAAATTCATGTTAAGTTGCTGTTTTAGGGGTTGTTTTTAAAAGTGTGGAATGGATTAATCTATTTTGCATTACTTTCTATGGGAAAGCACACCTTGGTTCTGGAATGCTTTGGTTTTGGAACGGACTAATTTTGAGAACCAAGGTACCACTGTATAAGCCTGTTCCCTCATGGGAACAGGCACGCTCAGTCAAAACATGATTTAATCCCAACCTCCCACCTGTTGACATCATGAGTGACATCAGATGGCGAGCAGATGGGCATGGTTTGGGGAAAATGGTCAAGATTGCCCCACAGACCAGTGGCTCCACAGCCCTTGCTCTATCCTTTTGATCTTTCTCTTTCTCTTTCTTCCCCTGCCACTCTCCTCCATTCCATTCTCAGGTCACTTTTTCTGTCCTTCAGTCTACTCAGTTCTCATTGCGGTGGTTGGTTGTGTGTTGTTGTTGTTTTTTTTTGGGGGGGTGGTGGTTCCCAGTGGTGAAAAGGCAGGTTATAATTATTATTATTTTACAGATAAATAACTCCTGGGGGTGGAAACAAGCAAGCATTTTTCCCCTACTGCCGTTTCAGAAATCCATTGCATATCCATTTCTTCCTGCTGTGGACTCTTATTGCTTCTTGTAGTCTTAAGCAGTTCAGATAGATGACGTTCAGGGTAATTAAGCTACTGATCACTCTATCCATTTCCCAGTAAAACATTGGCTTTGGTTAGGCTGCTACTTCTTTGAAGCAATCCAATATTCTTGGAAGTCATGTTTTTGTCCCAACTGCTAATAAGGGGCACCCGTCCCTCCCCCTGCAATCCTCCCCCCACTGCCTCGCCACGTACTAAGGTTATTAACATGCTTCCATAACTCTTCCTTTATTAGCTACTTAATACTAATAGCATTCTGTTGCTCCATTTATTGAACACTCGTCTAGCGACGGAACATAACAACCAGGAACAAGAAGAGTTTATTGGGAGTGCATCAATTACATTTGTGGGAGAGAGAGAGAGAGAATTCCCCCCCCTTTTCATCTGATTTCAGTAGTTAAATGCATAAGTGAACAATGGAGCAGAAATTAATGCTGCTGAAAATTGTTTTGCTTCAGCCAGGCAGGCTCCTGGGTTACTGCAAATATTTATCTACCAAGGCATATATTTTGCCATACACAGCTAAATAAAATGAGGAGTTGCTATCATTTTATAGTTGCAAAAAATATCATTTAACTCAAGTCACTGTTTCCTCAAGTCCAACACCCACTGTTCAGGTTTTGCTTTGTTTTGAGATCTCAGGTTTTGTTGCTTTGCAGGGATATATTCTATACTTTCAGTCAAGTACTTTCTGGGGGTGGAGAAACTCTGAAAGGTAAATTTAGCCATTTCTTGCTAACAAAAAAACCTCCCACAATGAATTGTGTTTATAGAATAGTTCAGATTTTTCTTCTTCTGATGTTTAGAGCTGGTTCATGTGTTGTGGTTTCTGATGAATCATGGAAGTTGGAGGGAGGGAGACCTGTGAACTACCAGCACACATTCTCACCCAACTGAGAATGTGTCTTCTCAGTATTTAATCTTCCAAGATGACTGAATGGATATGTCGGGATGGCCAGAGGTATGGTGGACACTACCACCATCTTGAAATGTCCTCTCTTAAGCACTCTTTTAAGCACATGGTCCAAGGACAGTTTCATTTACCCTCGCTAGATTCAACATGCTGCCATCTGCCTTATTGCAGGGCAGATTTGAGGGTAAACCATATGCGGAACGAGTCTGCCCCTTCGGCTTGATGGAGGTAGAAACCCTCATGCCTTGTTACGCTGCCATTTTTACGGGGCTATATGCTCGGTATTTATTACCCCTGCTATGCAAAAATCTCCAAATGAATCTGAACTTCAGTGTCTAAAATTCCTGGTAGAGGACAAGGATCCTGAGATCACGTTAAGGGTAGCCAAATTCTGTGCGATTGCCATAAAACCTAGGGAGCAAGCTGTGCTAACATAATGATTAAGGTTTTAAATGATAATTTTAGGTTATATGTTAATGACTAAGTTTTAATTTATATATTTTTAAACTGTTGCTATATCTGTGTTGTCCCTGTTATACTTAATTGCAAATTCAAATGTATCCCTATAGTGTTTTATGACTTCCTTGATATTGTATGTGGGCTAGAATTGATATGTGACCGAAATAATAAATTCATTCATTCAAGGACAGTAAAATGCCTGATGAGGAGTAGGAGAAGGTGTTGTTGTTGTTGTTTGGAACATCAGCCTCCATAAAGTCCAAGAACAAGCTGCCTCACTCAGTGCTAAGCAAGTCACCTCACTTTTACCATCATCCCACAGTCACTGAGAGCCAGCTCAAATGAGCAGAAATGGAATGCAGTGCTGACATTCCTAGACTGTTACACCTCAGGCTGTAGATAGGGAAATGAATGTATTGAATGTTCTTCTATATTAAAAAGAAAACAAAACCCAACTGTATTTGGTAGACTAGCATGTCAGCAAAAAACATAAGTAGTTCTTTTTCTAAAGCTACTAAATTTGGAATGAAATGGGTTTCTTTATTATCACTAAGAAGTATTTGAATAGCCATCTTCATACCTCATGATGCCTGGACAGTTTTATCCTAAGTATCTTCTACTTCATTAACGGTGTTGTGTTCTGATCCATGTATACGATGCACTTTTTAATGCCAATAAAGGAGATTGATTGATTGAAGTATCTGAATAGTAAATTCCCCACCTGATGTCTGAGGTGTAGCAGTATATGAATAGTATTCTTGTCTCTAATAAAATGGACTATATGTACCCTTAGATCAACCTTCATTAAGCTTGTGCCTTCCGGATGTTGTTGGACTATAATTCCATCAGCCCCAAACTTCACTAGCTGGGGCTTATGGGAGTTGTAGTACAACATCTGGAGGACATCCACTTGCTGAAGACTGCCTTTGACTCTCTTTTCTAAATTCTTGTGATCTGGGATTTCAGAACTGATATTTGAATTGTAAAGGTAATGGGAAGCATTGTCTTCCCCTGTTATCTTCATAACGAAAAACTAGGATGCAATGTTACAGTGGTACCTCGGGTTACAGACACTTCAGGTTACAGATGGTTCAGGTTACAGACTCTGCTTATCCAGAAATAGTACCTCGGGTTAAGAACTTTGCTTCAGGGTGAGAACAGAAATTGCGCAGTGGCGGCAGGAGGCCCCATTAGCTAAAGTGGTACCTCAGGTTAAGAACAGTTTCAGGTTAAGGATGGACTTCCGGAACGAATTAAGTTCTTAACTTGAGGTACCACTGTATTTTGCTGTCAGATTGTTTGCACTTTGTAGTTTTACATTGTAAATATTCATTCATTTATTTTTTAAAAGAAATATATATTGGAGAGGAAATTCACTATAAACAAATGCCCCTCAGAGGAAGAGTAGTCAGCACCTGACTCCACTATTCAGGCAAGGAGCACATGCTTCTGAAGTGCATCATCTTTTCAAATGCTCAAGGCCACATTCTTCATGCACATACCATCCTGTAAGTTCCAGGAAGAATCAAAGTGAGTTTGCAGCACCGTTATATTTCTGCTGGTTCTCAGCTAAGAGGCAGGGCATGTGCAGGCGGCTGGCCTACACTGATCTTTCAATCCCAAGTTGAGCTCAGGTATCTGTCCCCTTCATGCATTACTCGTGTGAAGGGCTACAGTCTATGAAATGGGGCTGTAGCCGTAAGCCCTGTGCCAGACAACCTGCACTTCCTCCAAGCCCCAACCTTGCCTCCCACACATTCAGGTGAACATCTGAGGCAGAGAAGCTTCATGCACAAACTTCCACATGGGAGGCTTCTCTGGATTCCACACCTAATTGTGCAATGTTCAAGGATCTGGAGGAACCAACCTTTGTCTAAGTTCATACAGGCATGCTCTTCCTTCCCACAAGGTGTATATGCAAACGTATGGAAGGAGGTGTCAGGATCCACACCCTGGTAAGAGCTATGGGAGAGGGCTTCTGCACGGAAGCAGCATCAGTTTGCCTTGTACCTGGATAGTGGGAACTGTCCCAGGTCCTTTACAGCCAGACCCAAGTCTGGCCACTGTCCTGGAACCTGTACTTGATAATCTGCTACTCCCTATTAAACCACTGAGCCTCTTGGACTTGCCGATCAGAAGGTCGGTGGTTCGAATCCCCGTGACAAGGTGAGCTCCTATTGCTCAGTCCCAGCTCCTGCCAACCTAGCATTTCAAAAGCACGCCAGTGCAAGAAGATAAATAGGTACTGCTGCAGCAGAAAGGTAAAATGCATTTCCGTGCACTCTGGCTTCTGTCACGGTGTTCCATTGTGCTAGAAGCAGTTTAGTCATGCTGGCCACATGACCCAGAAAGCTGTCTGTGGACAAACACTGGCTCCCTCAGCCTGAAAGTGAGATGAGCGTGGCAACTCCATAGTCACCTTTGACTGGACTTAACCATCCAGGGGTCCTTTACCTTTACCTTTTTACTCCCTATTAAGCTCTCTTGACAGTGAGTGCCCCTCATGCCTCATTCAGCACCCTGCAGGCTTATAGATCAACCAGAACAGAGCAAGCAAGCTGATTGCATGTACTCAAACCGCAGGAGATTCTGTTTTGATGAAATGCAAATTAAGATTAAATTCCTACATGTCTGGCTTGGGCGAATGGTCTTCTTGTGGTTTCTTTTTTGAGAATAAGTCATTCATTTGGGCTGCTGGTTCAATCACAGTTCATTTGGCCTTGCCAAGCAGAGACAAAAATTTCATTGGGAGAGGGGTTTTTTATATAGAAGTACAATGGAGTATGAATTAGGCAGACGTACCCTAGCCTACTCCCCTCTTGTTCTATTCTGGTCTCCCTTGAAAGGGAGATAAAAGGAGGGGGGATGTTACTGCAATAACTGGTGGTTCACATTCTTAGTTGGTTGGGGTGTATATTGTAGAGGCTCATCCTTTCCCGATTTTGTTTAATCTTTCCTCCAACAAAACTTGTTGCATACACACAGATGTGATACTTGAAAATATATGAGTCGAAGAGTTCACAGCCCAAGGTACCATGCACATGGGATTACGTGGTGTAACTGTGGTAATATTCTGACACCTACATGTGTCAGAAATGCCAGCTGGTTTAGAAGCACAATGGCTAATGGGCCATTTCATTGCATGGCTTCAAGGAGGTTGGGAGAGGTGGGTCAACGCTACGGTTAACATTTCCAACCTGGTGTTGTCATATGACATACTATGGGGTGCTCTCCATACTTGCCAACCCTGCTTATCCCCCACCCTATGCCAACCTCTCAACCCCCTTGCCAACCCCTTCCTTTACACCTCACCCAGACCCTCCACCCCCACAGCTCCTATTGGCTATGAAAACAGCAGCATGGTGACTTTTTCTTTTACCAAAATATTATACAGTCATACCTCGGGTTAAATATGCTTCGAGTTGAGCACGTTCAAGTTGTGCTCCTCGGCAACCCGGAAGTAATGGAGCGCATTACTTCCAGGTTTTGCCGCATGCGCAGACACTCAAAATGACGTCATGCGCATGCGCAGAAGTGGCAAAAAGTGACGCGTGTGTGTGCAGATGCACCGTCGCTAGTTATGTTTACCTCTAGATGCGAATGGGGCTCTGGAACGGATCCTGTTCATATCTAGAGGTTCCACAGTATAGATAGATATCAAAGGAATACCAAACTGCTCACTAATCTCCATTAGCCACATTAAGAGACAATATCTATTGGCCACCTTAAATTTCACTGTGGTACCACAGTATTCTTCCACCCTGCCGATAGATACAGAGTGTGGAGAGTCCTCAAATATATAGCCTTAAGGGGCAGTTAATTCAAGTGTGTGGGTTTGACCCCCCCCCTTTTATCAAGGCACTGCCTGCGTCAAGTTTTAAAATAATATCCGACAGAATTGTCTAAAAATATTAACACTGCCGCTGCTTCATAATTGTCCTTTCATGGCCTTGCGCTGCACGGTTTGTAGTGGTTCTCTTTTGAAACATTCACAAGTAGAGAAGGCATATATTTTCCATCTCATTCGGCTGCCTTAATTTGTTTCCTTCTTTAGGTGTTAAGTGCAATAGCTGCTGGAAATATTCAAATGAGTCCGGTGACCTTGTTAGAAAGGAACATTCACCACCTCCCCTGCTGGGACTACTCTACTCTGCAGAACCAAATATTGCTTCAGTTAACACCCTGACAACTAGCTTAAGTGTGTGTGTGTGTGTGTGTGTAGAAGCCCATACCTATTTTTATCACTTACGGCTTGTGACCTCGTGTGAGCTGACCTATATTGTTCCCTGATATAAGAGTGTTCTTGGATAGCTGAGCTGTACACTTGCCTAGTTATTCACATGCAACATTCAACAAGTGTACAATGTGTGTACCTGTGCACATAATAGCTGAGATGTACAAATGAACAAGCATACAATCCTTTCGCACAAGTGCTTGCACATGTGTGGAAGCAGCTTCTACCTGCATTTATAAATTATATTTATATTTATTTATAACTTTCCCAAAATTTCAATATATAGTGGTACCTCTAGTTGCAGACTTAATCCATTTCAGGGTGTCGTTCGCACTCCGAAAAGTCCGCAACTAGAGCGCCTTTTCCGCACATGTGTACGGTGCTATCGAGCGCTTCTGCACATGCACAAAGCACGCAGATCGCTTCCGGGTTTGCCGCATTCGTAAGCTGAAAGTCCATAAGAAGAGCGGAATGCAACACAAGGTATGAGTGTATACAAATTGTGAATATTTTTGTCTATCTAATCATTACCTCTAGACTTCCCATCCCTCCATGGCTTACATTGTTACACTGCATATTTTCTTTTAACCACCCACTTAGACTCTAAACAATATCCTAGTTTTTAATTTCTGCTGCTCGTACATCGAATCCTACTTGTAGATCTATCTGGATATTGTTCCTCTTTAAATAATCTACAAGTACCTGTGTTCAGTGCGATGCTAAGCGTTGGATTCTCATAGGACCATATGAAATGTGTGTCTTTCATTCATTTTAAGGAGCAGTGCTAATGCAGGAAAACACCACAGCCAATTGCCCTCTTCACTTCAACCTTATCTCAACTTCCACAAAGAAGTAATCAAAAAAGAGCCACCATGACTGTAGACCAGGCCTCAGATATAGCAGACTACCGCAGATGTGTGTCCTCTGGATATTTTGGGTGATAGCTCCATTCAGCAACAGCTGGCTTGGCTGTGTATCTGTCTCAGGATACCCTCCAGGTATTGGTCAACACTCCATGTCCATCAGCCTCAGCTGGTATGGCCAATGATCAAGGGTGATAGGAGATGTAGTCCAGCAACATTGTGAGGGCCACAAGTTCCCTGTCTCTGGTGATGATGCAAGGATGCTTATGCAGATATGTTACCCACTGACCATATCTGACAGCCTCACTAAAAGCTCAAGAACTCTTTCTCTTTTGCAGTGTGTGCCCTGGACTGCAAAGATGGATAAGGGGTTCTTTGAACACTTGACATGGCTAGTGGGCTATGTTTGGCTTAGTGGGTCACATGTTTTGGAGGACCAGTTTAGAGGGACATGTGGAAATGGGCTCAAAGCATTCTGGTGAAGACAAACCAGCTAAATATCACAATATGCAAACTTAATCTAGGATTAAAAAAACACACACCACCCCCTGCGTTTTTGAGGGGTAAAGTTCAAGCAGGCAGAGCTTGACAGGAGGTTGTATCCAATGTTAAACTTTCTCAGAGTAGATCCAGTGAAAACAATAGGCTGATATAATAGGATTAGCATTCACTGTAACCCACAGAAATTGCATGGTGTACATAGGTCTGTAAGTATCTGTCCATCACCAAAGGCAGGAATGAAATGATGGGAAAGTTACATGAAAAGATCTTGGCAGGAGCCAATAGGCTGGCATCCCAAACATCTGAAGGCACAATGCCACCCCTTTTTGTTAATTAAAAATCTGCCCAAGCATCTTTCCATTTTGCTTTGAAGTACCCCCCCTCCTTCTCTATTTAATAATGTGAGAAAGAAAGAAAGAATTCGCATAACAAAGCATTTGAGTGAAAATGCTGATGGCGGACACTTATTAAAATTGAAATTTTGATTCTAGATCTGTTTATCTGAATACTAGTTGTCCCAGTGATTGTTAGACCTTTCTTCTCTAAGTGTTGGCTGGGCTGGGCATCAGGGCAATCCAAACCCTTGAGCTCAGTGGAAAGAGGGTTTCAATTGCAGCCCATGTGAGTAAAATCCCATCCACACAAAGTGAAGAGCAGACCCAGTCCACAAATTTCAATCTCCTCAAGCATTTGTATGGAGAGGAACTGTGATAGTTGAGTCGAGAACCTGTGACAGGCTGCCCCCACCACTGTCCCTAAATCTGACCCCGCTCGCCCCAACTGTACTCTGAGCTGCCGAGAAGTTCTTTGACACAAGGCAGCCTACTGGGTCAAATGTCCACAGAAGTAATGTAGCTTAGGGTTTCCAGAAACATTTTCCTGAATGCAAAGTCACTCAAAGTTTCATAAATAAATCCCTTATGAGAATCACTGACATATAGGAAGGACCTGAGTGACATTTTGAAGTAGCAGCTGAATGTCATACAGCTGCAGAAGGAAAATAAGTATCCTCTCTGAACAATGCTGACCGATTACTATGCAAGGCCACCCATACCTGCTCTTAATAAAACCTTGTAGCAAAATTTAATTTACTTTAAAAAAAGAATTCTGGTCGCCATAACAACTTGGCGCAGCTGTTCATGTAACTTAATGAGATTACAAGTGGAGAAGTATTCCCCCCCCCTTTTTTTCTTTTTTGAAGAGGGGAGCTAGAGACAGAGGGACAGAAATTATGGCTGCAATGCTAAATCCGTTTACCCAGGAGTAAGCCCCATTGAGCTCAGTGGAGTTTGGTTCTGAGCAGGCAGGGTTAGGCTTGCAGAGTCACCATCGCCACTCCAATTATTTTATTTAACCATATGCACACCACAGAAAAAAGTGTTTACTATCTCATCCAAGGCATCCCCATGCACAAAAGTGTTTTGGTCTTTTAAGAAGAAAAGGATGTTTCCCTATGTGGCATAAATCTTTTTTTCTGGCCTTCTCATAATAGTTTTAGGACAGGGAAAATTAGGGCAAACGGGCTATTAATTGGCTCCACCTTTCATTCACTCTGGCTCTGCCTACTTTTGGGTTTCCTGCCTTCTTCCCCACCAGCCACCACTCTTCTGTGAACATTTGATCATTGCTGTTTTGGAGCAGATGCATTTGTAACTTGAATGATCATTTTCTGGCCGTTTTAAGTACCGCATTTTTTGCTCTATAAGATTCAGCAGACCACAAGATGCACCTAGTTTTTGGAGGAGGAAAACAAGGGAAAAAATATTCTGAATCTCAGAAGCCAGAACAGCAAGAGGGATCGCTGCACAGTGAAAGCAGCAATCCCTCTTGCTGTTCTGGCTTCTGAGATAGCTGGGCAGCCTGCATTCGCTCCATAAGATGCACACACATGTCCCCTTACTTTTTAGGAGGGAAAAAGTGAGTCTTATAGAGCAAAAATTACCGTATATACGTTAGAAACTGATTTTAGGGGAGTTTTCAGAAAGGGCCCTTTGAGGGCTTCCTCCTGTTTGCTTTGGTCCCCTTGAAGTGTGGCAGAACTGTGGGCTCTTCCTCTCTCTTTCTTTTCTCATTGTGAGGAGCAGCAAAACATCTGTGAGTGGCAGACGGCAAGCATTCCTCCATTTTGTTTTCTCTCCATAGTGCCCAGGATGTTGCACTTCTCCATTAAAAAACAAAATGGCGGCTACCACAGAAACATGAAGTGGTGGTGTAGGCAGGGCACCACCTCTTGCACTTCTGCCTCCTGAGGCAGCTGGCTTCACTTCGCCTCATAGGTGGGCCAAACCTCATGTGGAAACTGTGTGTACTTGATGACTGTAATGTGTGAACAAGCCTATGTGGAAACAACTACAGTGGTACCTTGGTTCTTGAATTTAATCCATTCCAGGAGTCCATTTGACTACTGAAACCCATTCAAAAACCAAGGCATGGCTTCCGATTGGCTGCAGGAGCTTCCTGCACTCACTCGGAAGCAACAGAACCCGCATCAGAAGTTTGGCTTCCAAAAAATGTTTGCAAACCAGAACACTCACTTCCGGGTTTGCGATGTTCAGGAGCTGATTTGTTTGGGAGCCAAGCCATTCAACTACCAAGGTACCACTGTAATGTCTTTGGCTTTCCCTAAGTAAGAAGGTTCAAAACCATGCAGTAAGAAGGTTCAATGCAGTCAGGTACTCTATGTACCCAAGGGGGAAAGCTCAAAGTGTATACCCACGCTGGTAAAAATATACCGTATTTTTCGCCCTATAAGACGCACTTTTTCCCGTCCAAAAATGAAGGGGAAATGTGTGTGCGTCTTATGGGGCGAATGCAGGCTTTCGCTGAAGCCTGGAAAGCGAGGGGGGTCGGTACGCACCGACCCCTCTCGCTCTCCAGGCTTCAGGAAGCTATCCACTAGCTGTGGGAGACCCAGCTCTCCGCACGCCCCAAGCTTCGGGATTAGCGTAGCGCTCCGCTAGCCATGGGAGAGCCGTGGGGCTCTCCCACAGCTAGCGGAGAGCTTGCCTGCACCCAGAAGCTTGGGGCGTGCTGAGCTCCGCACGCCCCAAGCTTCAGGATTAGCGTAGCGCTCCGCTAGCCATGAGAGAGCCGTGGGGCTCTGCCACGGCTAGCGGAGACCTTGCCAGCACCCAGAAACTTGGGGCGTGCGGAGCTCCGCACGCCCCAAGCTTCAGGATTAGCGCATCGCTCCGCTAGCCATGGGAGAGCCGTGGGGCTCTGCCACGGCTAGCGGAGACCTTGCCGGCACCCAGAAACTTGGGGCGTGCTGAGCTCCGCACGCCCCATGCTTCGGGATTAGCGCAGCGCACCTGGGGGAAAAATAATTCCCCCCCCTTTATTTCCCCCCAAAAAAACTAGGTGCGTCCTATGGGCCGGTGCGTCTTATGGGGCGGAAAATACGGTAATAAACATATAATAAACAGTTGCTTAACTTGTTACTTTCTGACCATAAGAGCTGTTCACAAACCAACAACAAACCAACCTATGGTCATGTAAAGCATACTCAATAAACACATGAGACGTAACTGGCTGTGTTCTTAGATAAATAAGGTATACTATTCATAGTATCAAATTGTAAATTGATCATTCTATAGTCAGTTCATGCATAAGGTCCGCAGCTACTACTATACCATAAGATCCACTGCCTGTAATATCACATATGAGCTTTAACTACTGATGGAGCCCAGGACAGCAAAAAAAGGCCAATATTCCAGAAATCCTTGTCTTAGACTCTGTGAAAGGATTTTGTGGAACTGTAACAACCTTTCATGTGGATGGTTTGGACTTTATGAACAGACAGGTAGAATAGACACCATGGACCTTATGCATGAACTGACTATAGAATGATCTGATCTGGGTCTTCTGCTTTGTTGATTTGTTGAATTTTATGAGTTACTTCTGCTGAAATTTACAATTTGATACTATGAATAGTATACCTTATTTATCTAAGAACACAGCCGGTTACGTCTTCTGTGTTTATTGCGTAAGAGCTGTTCAGCAGTGGAACAGTTGCTCATGAAAGGTGGTAGACTCTCCTTCATTGAAGGTTTCTAAGAAGAGCTTAGATGGCCATCTCTCATGGCTGCTTTAGCTGAGATTCGTGCATTGCAGGGGGTTGGACTAGATGACCCTTGTGGTCCCTTCCAGCTCTAAGATTCTATGATTCTAATTTTATGGAGAAAATTCAGATTTGCCACCTCATGCGTACTGATTCGCCCTGCTGGCTCTGTCTTGCTAGATCAGGCAGTTACACTCTGATCCTCAATATGTTCAATTGATGAATCTGGATGTGAGCACTTATTTTTTATTAGTTCCATTGCTTCAGACCATTTTAAAGAAAATAGAAATACAATATCAGTGAATTACTGAATAATGAGCATCTGTATAACAGTTCCAGCAACGACTTAGCACTTTTGAGTGTAATAGTAGAAGCTAATGGTATGCCTCCACTTGTCAGAAAATGGTGTGAAAGCAAACACACAGTTTTATATAAAAGGTGGAAGATAGGCACAGCAAGATATGCAAAATCTATTCCAAGTCCCACTTTATATGTGGTGACTATCCGGGGGTGGGGGGCAAGAAACATTGATCCCTGCTCCTTCCCTCACTCTGATTTGGCTATACGATGCTGTGGTGTTTTGGCCGTGCAAACATGTGGCAGCAGGGGCAAAGAAAAGTGAGTGGGAGTGGGCAGGATGAAAGATGAGTGAACAGTGCCAGGTTGCTTTTTTCTATTCCATTGTTCTTCATCAAAAAGTCTTTCTTGAGTGAAAAATTATGGAAGTAATGCTACAATCAAATGCTATCTTTAATTGCTTGATAAAGATTCAGGGTCCCTCCACATAGCTGATGTTTTTTAAGGGGGGAGTGTTTGCAAACATTCTTTGGAAGCTGAATGTCCAACAGGGCTTCTGCAGCTTCCGACTGAATGCAGGAAACTCCTGTAGCCAATCAGAAGCCATGCCTTGGTTTCTGAATATTTTTGGAAGTCAAATGGATTTCCAGAATGGATTCCATTTGAGAAACAAGGTACGACTGTACTGCCCTACACCCGGAGGTCTCAGGGCTGTTCACAGGACGAAACCCAAACCCAAATTCTGTCTCATTATTTGTTCTGTGATGATTCTCCAGTGTTACCACAATATTGGCATCTAGAAGAGGGCACTATTGTGTACTGCAACAAAAGCAGAACAGCACCAGCCCCCTGGAACATACGTGCTATAGGAAGCTATGCGATTACAGCAGGAAACTGTGGGACATGCATGGATTAGAGATGAAGTGGTGTGCCCACAAACAATACTGAAAGTGTCTTTGCCCTGAAGGCTGGCAACATCAAACCCACCGTGTGGGAATCCCTTGCAGATGACCAGAGTGCCTGGAAACAGCAGTCAAGTCGTGTATCCATAGCAGTGACGAGAGGAGGAATGACTGCTGGGAGGAGCGCAGAGAGAAGAAACGTCGTAGTGCATTTGAAGTACAACTGGATGCCTTCACCTGCCCCAGCTGCAACATAACATGTCGCTTCCACATCCGTCCTTACAGCCACAGCAGGCGCTGCAATCTTCCAACAGTTTCACTTCATCCTCAAAGGCATGCTCTTCCATTGTCTCCCAAGACAGATGATGCCAACCAGCTGAAGAAGGCAATTCTCACTTTCTTTCTACAGTCTGAAATGATACTATCTAGGAAAAACTTTTGCAGCGTAATGCATTGTTTCTGTTGGACTTGCTATAATCTTCGATCATCTTTACAAAGATAGAACTGACAAGGTAACAAAATACCCAAATTATATATGCAAATAGTTTCCCTAAAATTATGCATAGCTCCCGCAGTAAATGTTTATTTTTGAGAAATGGGGAGCGAGGGTGGAGGGGGATATTTAGCACTACGGCATTTTCTTCCAGAAGCTTTCTACCCTCTGAAATCTAATTTAATCTGTCAAATACTATTATCCAAATACCATTTATTGTACCATTGTGATTTATATAGGTTTTTAATTTCTAATAGCTTACAGTAATCTAATTTTTCTGGGAATTTATTACGCTTTTATCTCCGGCCTCTAACCCTATCCAAATGATTACTCTAATTCTATTCATACTGGCAAGCAGTGTGCTCTGACTCTGCACTTTCTCTTTAAAAGTAATTTTATTATTTCTGTTATTCGTTTTTCTGTCTGCCTAAAAGTTCCCCACCCTTTTCTTTTGAAAAGAAGAAGAAATGTATTGAGTCTGGCCTTGAAAGAACTCTTGATGCTGTTTATATGAAAGGGGTGGGGGGTAGGAATAAGCTAAAAACCAGGCCACAGTATTTGTTAGGGCTGTGTGTGGACCTGCCCTGTGGCCTCACTCTGTGGCCCTTGGGTTGGTCCAATTTACCAGTGTGGTTAAGAGTGGTGGATTTGTAATCTGGTGAACCAGGTTCGCTTCCCCGCTCCTCCACATGCAGCTGCTGGGTGACCTTGGGTTAGTCACACTTCTCTGAAGTCTCTCAGCCTCACTCACCTCAGAGTGTTTGTTGTGAGGGAGGAAGGGAAAGGAGAATGTTAGCCGCTTTGAGACTCCTTAGGGTAGTGATAAAGTGGGATATCAAATCCAAACTCCTCCCCCTCCTCCTCCTCCTCCTCCTCCTCCTCCTCCTCCTCCTCCTCCTCTTCTACCTTGTGCTGCCCTGGGAGCCACCCACTGCAAATCCGTCCCCAAAACAATTTTAACATAAAACAGGGGTTTTAAAAAAAGTTGGGAGGGGTGCACACCAGACCTGAGCAGGATCAGATCCTCCTGCTTCATAGGTGTAGAGCACAAAGGTCTGATCCTGCACAGTGTTGCTCCTTTGCAAGTCACTTCCCTACATGCAAGGGAAGTTGCTTGAGAAGGTGCAGCAACTTGCACCACACAGAATGCGGCCCTCCTGTTCAACAGGAGTATCCCATCCCGTGTAGTGCTGCATCAGGGGGCAGGAACAGGAAGGAGAAGAAGTCTTGGAAGGAGAAGCAGCCACTGAGGTCTCTCCTTCCCATGGTCTCTCTGCCTACTCTCTCACCCCTGCACCTCGGCAATTGCAAAGGAACCCGCACTTGTCTCTAAGCCTCTCTGTTGCCATAAGCCAGAATTATAAAACATACGGCCACCTTTCCACCGCTTTATAGTCCTGTTTCATATTCCGTAGTCATGCTCCAGTTGGCTAAGGGAGCAGAGAGGCATCTTGCCAGCTGAGCTAATTGCCTCATTCACTTTTTGTTTTAAAAAGGCTGGGGTTATGTAAGCACTTCTGAGTTATTAAAACATTACAGGCAAGCTGATGCTGTAGTGCCTCATCAACAAATTGAAATATTTATAAAAACAGGAAGACGAGAGCTGTGATCACACCACAGCGACAAAATAATCTCACTACTTGATGAGTGGCGTTGGGGCAGTGAGTGGGGCATTTGTTTCCCTCATTTCAAAATATGACCAGGCCCATCCCTTTTGATCCCATCATTGTTGTTTAGTCGTTTAGTCGTGTTCGACTCTTCGTGACCCCATGGACCAGAGCACGCCAGGCACTTCTGTCCTCCACTGCCTCCCGCAGTTTAGTCAAATTCATGCTGGTAGCTTCAAGAACACTATTCAACCATCTCGTCCTCTGTCATCCCCTTCTGCTTGTGCCCTCCATCTTTCCCAACATCAGGGTCTTTTCCAGTGAGTCTTCTCTTCTCATGAGGTGGCCAAAGTATTGGAGCCTCAGCTTCAGGATCTGTCCTCCCAGTGAGCACTCAGGGCTGATTTCCTTCAGAATGGAGAGGTTTGATCTTCTTGCAGTCCATGGGACTCTCAAGAGTCTCCTCCAACACCATAATTCAAAAGCATCAATTCTTTGGCAATCAGCCTTCTTTATGGACCAGCTCTCACTTCCATACATCACTACTGGGAAATATGACTAAGGATGGCTAAACATTAAGAGAAACATCCTGACAGCAAGAGCTATATGATGGTGGAACCTATTGTTTGCAGTCTCTCCTTCATTGGAAGCATTTAAGGAGAGGCTGAACAGCCAGTTGTCTGGGATGCTGTGCATTCTTGCATTGAACAATGGGGTGGAATAGAGAACCTTCAAGATCCCTTTATAAAATTATAGAATTCAAACAGACACCTGAGATTTTAGCAGAATACTCAGACAGCACCATGGAATAAAGCAGGAAAGCAAAGCTGATGCCTTCTTCCTTGAAATTACCTTCCTGCTTCTGGAGAGAATTATTTCTTCACAAGAACAATTTTACTGTTTCTTCGCCCCCTCCCCACATTATTTTTCTACTGCCTCCATTAAGTACAATTTCATACAAAAGTAGTCCAAAGATACCAGTTGCCTGATGGTAACTATAGAGCTGTAATGAAGTTGTGTGGGCTGGTGATGCACTGCTAAAGAGGAGGAAGGTCCTAGGAACAAATATGCTAGAAATGTTCATTAAGATGAGCCATGCATTCTTTGGAAACACCATCCATTTTATCGCCCCTAATAATATTCCTGATGCTATCTTGGCTATTCAGGTGCTAATGTGCCTAAATGATAACAATACGGAGGTGATGTGCTGCAGAGGATTTCTCCACCCACAAGTAAATTGGTAGGATGTTTTCCCAGAATGTACTTCGCAGGCCTTTGGAAAAATACAGAAAAGTGTGGGGAGCAGCTATGAAAAAACAACAACTAGTGTGCTGCAAGAGATACGTCTTCCTATATACATAAAAATGTAATGCTGTCATCACACAGCCCCACTGGAGGATTTGTGGTGCTGCAACACAATCCTAGACTTGCATGAAGAAATTGTGTTGGGAAGGTGAAAAATGAGCTTAGTAGTTGTATGAGGGGAGAACAGGAAGCTCTAGGGGGTTAACATGTGGGGGGATCGACAGGGGGGTTGGGGAGTAGAGCAACCAGGGGCACAGCCCCTAGTTTTCATCCCACACAAACACCTTTCTCCAAGCTGAGTTGCACCCAGACTTCCAACAGTGTCTGTATGTGGAATAGGTGGGCTGCCATTTTGTTGTTAGCCTCAGGCAACCAAGTGACTTGGACCCACCAGGCTCAGTCCCAGCCTCAGAATGTCCCGAGGGCTGCATTCAGGCCAATCTTAGCTTCTTCATGTTATTGAAATGTCTCCCTGCCTGTGGAGATGTGATCCCTTTCCCCTTGCCAGCCCTTGAGCCAAAGGAAGCTTATTCCAAACGTAGGAAACCAGAGACGTGGCGATTTAATCAAGGAGTTTTAACTCACAAAGAGACTTTCAGCTAAGAAAACAATTCTGGAAATCCGTCCTTTCAGAAGGGTGTTGTGGAGATATCTCACGCAGAACAAATGCCTCCAGTGGGGAAAGGGACAGAAGGCAGCTGATACATTAGACGAGTGGATTTTTATTTTATTTTTTGAAGTGTCAAGTCTAGGAGAGATGTTTATTCTCTACGGCTCCACATGCTCCAGTGCTAAAATGCCAAAGGGGCATCAGGGATGTAACCTCTAGGGATACTTCCTTACAACAGATAGAGAAGGGAAGGCTCCTGGTAAGTTCGAATCATTAGACAACACAGAGGTGGGGGAAGAAGACAGAGCAAACCACACTTCAGTTTAGCATTTTAATCCTACCAACAAAACTCAAAGCACTGTTGCGTAATTTGATACTGATCTCCACTGGTAGGAAGCCATCCTCTCTTTCTTTTTCTTATTTGTATCTCATTATTCCAACTATAGGAAGCTCACAGTGAAATTGCCTTAAATGAAAAAAACCCACATCTCACAATTGGATCCCTGTGTCTGAATTCTGAACAGGGTGGGGCAGCACTAAAAGGAGGACACAGATTTGCATATAGCTAATTTTTTGTGCCTAGCTACAAATTTAGAAACAGTTGCTGTGATTTGAATATTTTATTTTATTTATTTCCTAAATTGTATATAATGCTTCAGTGTAAAAAAACAGAGCAAAACCTCAAAGCGGTTTACAAAAAGATTAAGACAATAACACTGAGAATTTACAACCCCACTTTAAAACATGCATAAATTAAAATACTAAAAGAGATTAAAATGACCTCAGCTTTCTAAGCATCTGGCTGGCTTGTCTAAGCAAGAAAGTTTCTAGCATGCCCCCAAAGGAATACAGTGAAGGCGCCTGCCTGAATTCAATCAGCAGGGAGTTCCGAAGGGCATGTGCTGCCATGCTAAATGATCAAGTTCTTACAAATGTAGAAGGGGTATTATGTGGCACCTGTAGTAGGGCCAATTCCACTGATCAAAGCAGTTGAGTGGGCACATATAGGATAAGGTGATCTTACAGGTAAATTGGTCCTTCTAGGTTAACTGGTCTTCCAGGTAAACTGGTCCCAATAGTAACACCTTGAACCTGGCCCTGTAACAAAATGGTAACCAGTGCAGATCTCTGAGCATGAGTGTCATATACCTCCAACAGTTCTCCGGTGAAAATTGTTGTTGTTGTTTAGTTGTGTCTGACTCTTCGTGACCCCATGGACCAGGGCACACCAGGCACTCCTGTCTTCCACTCCTCCCGCAGTTTGGTCAAACTCATGTTCATAGCTTCGAGAACACTGTCCAAACATCTCGTCCTCTGTCGTCCCCTTCTCCTTGTGCCCTCTATCTTTCCCAACATCAGGGTCTTTTCCAGGGAGTCTTCTCTTCTCATGAGGTGGCCAAAGTATTGGAGCCTCAGCTTCAGGATCTGTCCTTCCCGTGAGCACTCATGGCTGATTTCCTTCAAAATGGAGAGGTTTGATCTTCTTGCAGTCCATGGGACTCTCAAGAGTCTCCTCCAGCACCATAATTCAAAAGCATCAATTCTTTGGCAATCAGCCTTCTTTATGGACCAGCTCTCACTTCCATACATCACTATTGGGAAAACCATAGCTTTAACTATACGGACCTTTGTCGGCAAGGTGATGTCTCTGCTTTTTAAGATGCTGTCTAGGTTTGTCATCGCTTTTCTTGCAAGAAGCAGGCATCTTTTAATTTTGTGACTGCTATCACCATCTGCAGTGATCATGGAGCCCAAGAAAGTAAAATCTCTCACTGCCTCCATTTCTTCCCCTTCTATTTGTAAGGAGGTGATGGGACCAGTGGCCATGATCGTAGTTTTTTTGATGTTGAGCTTCAGACCATATTTTGCGCTCTCCTCTTTCACCCTCATTAAGAGTTTCCTTAATTCCTCCTCGCTTTCTGCCATCAAAGTTGTGTCATCTGCATATCTGAGGTTGTGGAAATAGTGAAAATGGGGACGTCCTATTCCATTCCATTTGTTCGATGACAGTAGGGATGTCCTAAGGAAAGTACAACATTCTGGAATCAAATCAGAAACCAGGACAGCTTTTGTAAATCCGGGACTGTCCCTGGGAAATAGGGACATTTGGAGGGTCTATACAAGACCTCGCTCCGGTCAGTAGTTGTGCTGCAGCTTCTGGATCAAGTGTGAGGGAAGCACCCCCCCATAGAAGACATTGCAATAATCCAGTCTTGAAGAAACCAACACATGAACTGCTCTGGCAAGTCTTTCCTAGTCCAGGAATGGCCATAGCTGTCAAACCATCCAAAAAGACCCATTATCTTTACAGCAGGGAGCTGCCACCACCAGTCTTTCCTTACTTCAAAAAGTCAGATCTTTGAGAGAAGCAAGTTTGTTGTGCGAGAGACCTCCCGATCAACTGTAATTGTTCAACCTGAAGGTACCAGACATAGTAATATAAAAAATGAGGCTCCCTCTTCCTCATTCAAAACCACCTGTTCCATCTTCCACCCAAGTCTGTGTCTGCCCTAGCGCTTGGCTAAAGGGCATTGCACAGGAAGGAAGGAAAACTTGTTGGATATCTGAGTCCCGGGGCTGCAGATCAACACAAAGAGCCGTTACAAGGATGATTTCCCATTATTGTTCTGTTTTTAGATTGCAGCAGGTATGTTAAAACACTTCCGCGGCCCGCTCTTCCACACACCTAACGACGGGCCTGCGCTAGTGCGTGAAACCACGCGCGCAAAGGAACACATTTTACAACCTTATAAAAGTCAAGGAGAACATGACAGGCATTAAATTGACTTCTCCGTGTTAAACGAGGTGACCAACTGGAAAGAAGCATCAGCCCTGCTGACAACATGACAGATCGGAGCAGTTAAAGGATTTACAGGCAATAAAAGAGAGAGAGAGAGAGAGAGAGAGAGAGAGAGAGAGAGAGAGCATGGGGTTGGGGGCTTTCTTTCTTTTTAAAAAAGTCCTGCATATGTATTAGCTTAGTGCATCATTTTGCTTGCACAAAGTCATCAGAGTGTTTCAGGAGATTGATTAGAAAAGGCTTTTCACACACACACACACACACTTTTTTTAAGTGTCCGCAATGGTCATATGAATTGACTGGACCGCTAGTGCAGAAATATGTTAAGTACTGACAAGGAAGAAGACACTGCTTGCTTTGTACTTGTGACTTTCTTTATTTTTTGCCAATTGAGAATTTTGGGGCTATGTGTACTCTTCAAGGGCCACGTTTACACCACACATTTCAAGCGCTGTGATACCATGTTAAGCACTCATGGCTTTCCCCCAAAGAATTCTGGGAGCTCTAGCTTGTTTAGGGTGCTGCGAGTTCTTAGGAGACCCAATTTCCCTCCCAGAGCTACAGTTCCGAGAGCGGTTTCACAACCACTCCCTCTTTACAGACAACTCTGTGGATAATCAGTATTCTTTGGCTACTGTGTATGTTCAGTTCTCATTGGACTGATTTCTTGGAGGGTGAGGGTGCCCGCTTAGGATTTGTTTCAAAACAAAGCTTTAATACTTTCTGCAAACCTTGGGGTTCCCTGAGAATGCCAGGACCTTCCTTGTGTGACTCAGTTGTGCTGTTTTGGATCTATAGCTGTCACAGGTCAGCGCCAGAGTTCCGCCTTAAGAGCGACTGGGTTTGAGAAATATAAATGTTGCTGGCATCATTCAGCAGCATATAGCACAGGCACATATGCAGAAATGTGTGTGTAAAACTGCCTGCTGGTGAACTGGAAAGGGGGGGGGGCAACACCAACTTGAAAGGCATGGGTGATTGGTGCGTTTGAAAAGGGCTTTACAATTAGACTTCTGGCAGGGAACAAAAAGAGAATTGTTTCTCTCCGAAGAATAGTGCCTGCTGTAGAAGTCCCTTCCCTCTCTCTGCCAGACCGCATGCATCACTGTCCATGCATTCACTTGACAGTTGAGTCGAGAAGTTCAGAATGACAACTCCCTCCTCCCCTCGGGGTCTCCTCCCAAATTATCCTTGACCGTTTGGCTCTCTTTGGGATATTTGTTAAGCGGCCGCTGGAGGACAGTGTCGAAAAAAGGGGGGGAGAGACTCTGTCCTAACCCTTGTGGCATGCAGGGAAATTCCATTCTCTTTATGCGCCGCTACTTTTCTTGATCCCGACTGGCAACACACACGTTGCTGTGTTTTCCTGGTGATATTTCATAAGCAGGGCTGCTTGTCCTTTGCTTTGGCATGCCTTAAACAGCCTCTCTGTTTCTCTCCCGTCGAAGCTTTCTTTGGACTTCACCGGCTTTCTCCCTCGTGCGCCCTCTTTTTCTCACGGTTGCCCATCCACCTGTGCAAGAGATTCCTGTTTTAAAAGGTACGTTAGTGGTGCATGCAGGTGTGTGCTGGATTAAAGCGACAGAACAATGGCCCAGTCACCGATGGATTCCTTTGCATTCCTTGCAAGCAATTCACAGATCCTTCAACTGTACAGTTATTGAATAAACGAATTCCTCACTCATTGCAAAGCCTGCGCTGCGGTCGTGAGAACAAGTTCTCGTTGCCACTTGACCTCTCTGCAGGTGACAAAAATGGTTTCTCTCCTTCCCACTTCCTCCCCAGATCCCATTCCTAAGGAACTGTTGGCAGGGCTGGAACTCTCCCTATCCCTTTTTATATACAGGCATGGCCCTGTATTTAGCAATGTGAAATGTTTATTATAAACATGGAGCCATTCCTTGAACAGGTAGCTGGTCTACTCGCATGGCTGCAAGTGGAGAACTGTCTAGACAGCTTCCTGCACTAAGCATCACAGCAAGGAAACTGTTATGTACTGAAGTTCTCACCCTGGGCCAGCAGGGGGATACTGTAGATAGTTTTCACTCAGGTCCACATATGCAAATAATGGATTGAAAGTGACGTTCAGTGATTGGATAGTTACAGAAAGTGGTTACTGTTACGTTGTAGTGGAGTTCTATATAAGCAGGCTGGCTGAACCCTTCAGTTCAGTTCTGTTCTAGCCAGTGAATAAACAAGAGCTGTTTGAAGAATTGCTGTGTCGTCTGATATGTTCACCTATAACTTAACAGAAACAATTGAACTGGAACCTTTGTCCTCGATGAACTCAGTGTTTTGCTATTTTTCATTGCAGGGAGACAATTTATATATTAAAAATGGAATACCCCACCTACCTAAAAGTTGAAGTGGTGCAGTCCACACTTCTTCCACCTCATTTTCCTGCATCTGTAAGCCAGGCCTTAGAACCCTTAACTCAAGACATTGCTGTCTTTCTAAGATGAGGGACGCCACTGGGGAATTGCAAAAGAAAAAAAAGGGGGTGAGGAAGGGGGGTGGGGAGAGAGAGGATATGTGCTATTGGAAAAAGGATAAAAGGGGTGTTAGAAAGGTTGCATACACCCGCAATCTCTACTGAGCAGCAGCAAGATTCCATGGGGGTTCCAGGTGCACAAAAATGGTTGTCTTTCCATTGGGAGATCAAGGTCCAGTGGAGACTAGTGTGTTTCAGAAAGAGATTTTATTGTACACATATTTACACCAAGCCAAAGATTATTGCATTACTTCACAAGAGGAGCTTGTTCCCCATGACAATGCCGCATTTTTGTCCAAGGCATCTTTCACACCATGTCTGTGCAAGGACCACCTCTTCCCATATGAACCTACCAGGTCTCTGAGATCATCTTCTGAGGCCCTCCTTCATGTGCCTCCTCCTTGAGAGGTTTGGAGGGAGGCAACACAAGAAGGGGCCTTGTTTGCAGTGGCTCCCCATCTGTGGAATGTTCTTCCCAGGGAAGCTCACCTGGTGCCTTTATTATACACGTTTGGGTGCCAGACAAAAACATTCCTTTTTAACCAGGCCTTTGGTTGATCTGATTTACAGCCTATGCCCTTTTAAAAATGGGGAGGGGGGGCTATTGCATTGATGTTTTTATTTTTATTAGTTATTTTGTGGTTTCATATCTTGATTTTATTCTGTGAACCACCCTGAGACCCCCAGGTATAGGGCGGTATATAAATTCAATTAATAATAATAATAATAATAATAATAATAATAATGTCCATGCCACTGTCCCATCCTGCCAAAATGGTTCTGGCCTTCACAGCTCCTCATGAAGTTCTGCCCCCTTCCTTTCTTTCTCCCAAGAGCCACTGCTCCAAGTAATACCTCTCCAGCTGTCTGCTCGCTCCCTTGCCCCCTTATCCGGACCTTTGTTGGTTAAAAGGATACTATTTTTTCTGTGTGACATCACTCTCCCATCACCTTGGCAACCTCCTCCCTCTACTGGCAGAACCTCCTTCTTGTTTGATGGGTTAATTATGTGTTTCAATGCCTTTTGCCATTCTTAATGACTTCTATCTCAGGTGAGGCCCTGGCATCTTCCCTTCAATATTCCAGATACGAACTAAATTCTACCATTTATTATTTTGCGTGTGTAGGTCCCCAGGCCACCCCTCAAATAACTTCACACATAACACGTAATTTAGTTTTGGTTTTTGGGCACTATTTTGGCCACAACTTTATTAAAATACAAAATCAGTGAGTGGTTGTTTAGACATTGGTTATGACTATCTGTCCCCCCGCCTGAGACAGAACTGACATCCCGAGGTCCGATCGGTAGCCAGTAGAAGGGAAAGTCAAACTTGGGGGTCATTTGAGCTAAGCGTCGGACCCACGCCGCTCACCCCAGCAGCTCCCCAAAAGCTTGCCGGCCCTGGTCCTATGACAAGGATTCCCATGACAGCGATTGGGCAGCCCTGGTCCCATGACAGGGATTGGATGAAATCGTGGCAAGCCCCAGGATTCCTTTAACGGAATTCCCTTCAGCGCAATAGCGATCTTCTCCCCGCCGCCCCTTGCTTCAAAAGAGGTCTGGGGACAGCGGGGAAGACGCGCTGCGCTTCCCCACTATCCCCGGAGCTTGCGGGGCAAGCTTCGTTTTGCGAAGCAAGCCCATAGGGAAATGCGTCTTGCGAAGCGGCTAAGAAAACGATAAACTCCTTCGTCTAGCGAGTTTTTCATCTTCCGAGGCGTTCGTCTTGCGGGGTACCACTGTAGTAGGCAAAAACCAAATGGCACAGCCAATTACCAAATGGCAAAATTCCTACTAGGCCCCTGCGCCAAGGCAGACGACCCCATGACAGGCAAAGCAAGGTCAACCGGAAAAGAGGGCGGGCGGGCGGGTGATCCGATGCACTCTGCAAAGAGAAAGAGAAACCAGAGTGCACCAATATTTAAAGACTATGGTTCCACCCACCCAATTTGCAACATACAATTTGCCCCAGCAACCCGGTTATCCAATCACAATGCCAGGCAACAACTATTAACCTGCCTGGCAACAAGAGGCCTGGCCTGGTGGCCCACACCGCAACACGTGCTCTCATTTATTGGAGAACACGCTTTCTAACATTATTAAATTCTAACATTCACTAACTCTAGCACCCACAAACTCTGTTGCCCCAGATCTGCAACAGCAATTTTCAGTTTGCACAGCATCTGTATATGTTCCTTTATAAGTATATATGTTCCTTTATAAGTTCCTTTATAAGTATATATGTAGATAGTGGAAACCAGTGGCTAGAAGTTACATTTCACCAAAGATAAGCCAATTAATTTCTCGTCTAAATTGCCCCCACTCCAATTCTCAACTCACTTTGCACCTCATCTCAGATCATGCAAGTCAGTCTCTGCTTTGAATTTACCTGTTTAATTTGACCCAGATCCTGCTCTTCAATCAATTTCCCTTTAATCCCATACCCTACCCAAATCAATCTTTATTTCAAAATCAATAGGCTGTGCTTGCATCACAATTCCCCGTACAGTGTGTGTGTGTGTGTGTGTGTGTGGAAGTGTTCCTATGATGAAACAAGATGGCTTGTAGGGGATCTACATATCTGCCTCTTTACTGATGGCAAGATGAACTTTTAATGCCAACACTCACACTATACATTTGAAGTGCTATTGTGATAGCCTGGGACTTGGGCTCGGACTCGGAACCAGAGGAGACTCAGTCTGCACCGGATCCTTTGCCTCAGGCATCATTGGAACCGAGTCTGGGGCCTGATCCTGAAGAGTCCCAGTCTGCATAGGTTCCCCTGCAACAAACACCAGCTGGGCCGAGTCAGGGGCCTGAGCCTGCCCTGGCTCCAGATGCAGAGATTACCTCGTTGCCTTCAGCTGGGCCATCACTTACAGCTGCTCCACTACCGGTTGGGTCAGGGGAGGCTGAGGCGGCCCCTGGGTCTAGTAACCCACCAACATCTCTTGAGTTGCAGAGACTAAGATCTGAGAGACCTGAGTACTCACAGGAGGAGTGCTCGCCTTCAGGCGAAACAGGGAGGTGAGCCGGGGGATCAGGACCGGCCATTACCCCGACAAAGATAAAAGGCTGTTGGACCCTGCTCCAGGTTGTGGGAGCAACATTGCTGTATGTTAGATGCTGCCTGAGATCCTGTATCTGTCCTTGCCTGGTTTCCTGCCTTATGTCCTGCCTTGGCCCTGACAGAATGACTCCCAGTGGAACCTTTGGATTGTGGACCGGTCCTGGAGCATGTTTCACAGGTTACCCCTGGGCCCAGCACAACTATGAAGTTTAGGGCCCAAAATCACAAGAAAGGCGATTCCAGCTAAACACCAGGAAGAACTTTGATAGTAAGAGCTGATTGACAGCAGAACAGACTCCCTTGGGAGGTTGTGGACTCTCCCTCCTTGGAGGTTTTAAAGCAGAGGTTGGATGGCCATGGATGCTTTAGCTGAGATCCCTGCAGGGCGTTGGATTACCTGACCCTCAGGATCTCCCTTCCAGCTCTACAATTTCTAAGTGGTATCATAGCGCTTTAATTGTCTGGTGTGATGTGACCTAAGGCTAAGGCGAGCTGTGCTTTTTGTTTGTGATGTTTGGCAGAATTGTGATGGGGGAAGTGAGGGTTAAACCTTCCCCCCCAATGCACATTGCCGCCCCAGTGAAATTCGCCCCCTCCGTGCTTACGACTGGATTTTTAAAAATTCAGAGTACGTTGCACATTTAATGTAATCTGCCATTTGACCCTTAAATGAACAAGATAAGGGTCCACATTCTGTTGATTACAGTGGGATTTGAGTGTGCTTAGGCTCAGGCCAGGTTTTATTTGCCAGCAATATAATTATGCCTGATAGCACAGCTATCTTTGTGATGCTGTAAAATCTCATCCCTCCACTCTCTACTGTCACTGCACAGCCACTGGAAGCAAAAGCAGTTGTTGTTTTTTTTAAAGCGCACAAGTTCTGCAAGGGGTGGCAGCTGGGGAGGACCCCTTTAACGAATGTGGAGAATCTGGCACGATAACGAACGACGAAACCAAAGGCAAGCTTGGTCTACTGTATATGCTTGTCTAAACCAGCATGAAAGGAACCTGTGCTCCCATCTGGAAAAACCGTTCTTCTTATCTGTAAATGTCATCCAGCTCATAAACTCAGCATTTAGCCAAATAAGGCAATTCCCAAAGCAGCAGCAGCTTTGCTTAGAAGTAGAAAGAATTTTTTTACATTTTTTTTTTTTAAAAGCTCTCTCATTACCAAAGCTGGGCTTTCTTAAATAGGGATGGATAAATCTGTCAGATTCAGTTTTCTCATTTTCTCAGTGTTCATTTCAGTTCACTACACTTGTGATTATTTTTTTAAAGGCTTAACAAATTTTCACCAGCATTTTAGGAAGTGTTTCGCCCACTATGCACCTTTTTCCCCCAATTCCCAGAATGGTTAAACCATCAATCCCTCATCACAGAGAACTCTGAGAATTGCAGCTCTGGGAAAGGAATAGGGGGTCTCCTAACAATTCTCAGAACCCTTAGCAAACAACTGCTCCCAGAATTCTTTGGGGAAGCCATAATCATTTAAAGTGGTATCATAGTGCTTTAAATATATAGTGTGAATCAGGGTGGATTTGATTTAAATTGATTTAAAGCACGATTTTAATCACTAGTCAGTAAAACTTGATTTAAAGCATTTTTACAGAAAGCTTCAACCTTGCTGGCATCCTCTTAATATTTACAACGAGATGAAGGTTTCATTTTTAGAATAATAACTTTTCAGAGTAATTTTTACAGTTATATCAAAAATAACTGATTTGGTTATGCTATTAGAAATACATAGACAGATAATTATGAAATTATTGTTTATATTTGGACTTTTCTGCTGTACTTTATTGGAATAAGAAAAACAACCATTTCCTTTATAACAATTTAAACAATTTATTTAACTAAAACAATAACATTATAGCATATGTATCCATGTTTGCTAACCGATGTGGTTAAACGATTTAAAAAAAAACAAAACATAAAAAAACTTAGACTGAATTTTAGCACACATGGAAAACTTTAACAAATCCTTATTTCCTGATGAATAGCCTTTGGACTATAATGTAACAAATAGAAAACTATCTGTAGAAAGATTTTTCCTCCAAAAGCATTTTATTTTAAAAATCCAATTAAAATTTTTAAAAAATCCAATTAAAATTTTAAAAAATCTGATTTTTTAATTATTATTTTTTTAAAAAAAAAAACCATTGATTTTTATCTACCTTGGTGTGAATGTTGCTACGAACACCATCGTCAACTGGCAGCCTTGGGCAACTCCAGCAGGGGCCATCGGCATCAACACCTGCTTTGGCTATCCCACCCCTCCTGTTCCCCCAGGCATGGGTTTATCTCCTAGCAGTGGCTGAGTATAGGAGACTGCTTCCAATTTTGAATTTCCCACAATGCCTCAGGGCTCCTGGTGCTTCTCATACCCAGCCACTGCCATCAGGGGAGCCTGGATACAGAGGACAACAATTGGTCTGGGAGGTGCACACATTGTCATCACTTAACAGAGAGAAGCAAATAATCAGCACAGTCTCTTCACTGTGGGTTGGTTCCAACCTTTGTCATGCTTAGCTTAGAGGTGGCTCATTAAAACCTGTGGGACTTAAATTAACATTGACTAACGTAAGTCTTGTTTACAGGTTAACTCTAAGCAGGTCAAAGTTTGGTTCCAACCAAGGTATTGTGGTCCCATTCATGTTGATTCTGAAGTAAGTCCCAATGGCCACAGTGGGGATCACTTCCCAGTACATGCGTCTGGGATTGCCATTTGAAATCGTTTATACACACCTGGTCTTCAATTGAAAAACATAAGATATAGTCCAGAAGGGACTATACACAATCCAGAGAGACTACCTGCTGTTTAACTCCAATATTCTTTCTGGCAAAAAGGAAACATATTTTGTAGACTGACATCTGAGCATCAGTAAAGGCATCAGTCAAGGGGGAATTTATCCATTTTGATCCAGCAGCAATATGAGTAAATCGCTCTTCAGATTTTGGACTGTGCTGATTTTAGTTCATAGTAGTTTTGTGTGTGCATGTGCGTGTGTGCTTTAAAAGGCTACAGTTCTATGCACAGTTACTTGATAATAAGCCCCATTGAACTAAGTGGGATTTACTGCTGTGTAGCACTGTAAACACTGGGACGCGGGTGGCGCTGTGGTGTAAACCACTGAGCCTTGGGCTTGCCAATCAGAATGTCGGTGGTTCGAATTCCTGTGACGGGGTGAGCTTCCGTTGTTCGGTTCTAGCTCCTGTCAACCTAGCAGTTCGAAAGCACATCAAAGGGCAAGTAGATAAATAGGTACCTCTCTGGCAGGAAGGTAAACAGCATTTCCGTGCGCTGCTCTGGTTTTGTCAGAAGTGGCTAAGTCATGCTGGCCACATGACCTGGAAAAACTGTCTGCGGACAAACGTCGGCTCCCTCGGCCAGTAAAGCGAGATGAGCGCTGCAACCCCAGAGTCATTCGCGTCTGGACTTAACTGTCAGGGGTCCTTTACCTTTACCTTTTCAGCACTGTAAATGTTTTGCTGTAACTTTGCTTTTGTACTATAAATGGCCCCAGGGATTTCTTTAAAAGATGGGATATACATTACTATAATTAATAAGCAAACGAGCGATATACATGCTTGTTAAATCTGTCTGATTCATTCATCCCTGAGACTGCTGTTTCCCACTGCAGAATATTGGTTACACAGATTTTCAGAAACTTTCCCCCTTTTTAACAGCTTGTACATAACATCTCCATCACTTTCCTCATTAAGATTATATCGCTTTAAAAAAACAACAGCAACCAGCTCCGGTTTGTCTTCTGGCACCCAGCTGCTGCTTCTACAGAAACTGTATTTGTTGTGTCCTCCCCAGAGGGGAATAACTGGAATATTTCTGGTTTGCTAAAGATGACCAGTTAGAGGAAGATAACATGAATGGGCAAAAGTTGAAGAGCTGTGCTTGTTGTTTTATCTGAAGTGACTCATCCATCCTTCGCCCTGATTGCAGATACCTTCAAAGGGACTGATTGCATTTAGATGATCTCCAAACCTCAGAATAATAACCAGACGATGGATGCCTCATGCTGACTCCAGAGTAAAGCACTCAGACCACACAGTCATCTTTCATGATTCCAAACTGAACTGGTTTAACTCAGAGAGACCCCAAATCCTCTTTCCAAATTTCAGAGTATTGATTGTTGTGTGTTTATTGCTATGCATAAAGTAGTACCAACCATCCTTGATTATTAAGGCTGTTGACTGATTAAAGAATTTGTTAAAAACGTGGCACATTAATATGCACAGAGCATCTCTGAGAGGCTTCAAAGCACTTCACATATATAGTAATTGCTTACTAAGACATGATCTTACCAAAGGCAGTAGGCTATCGCTTCCCTTGCAAGCCCCAGGCCCCAGACGAAAAGTAGAGACACACACCCTCCTTTATGGATGTGCTTTTTCATTTTATTTTGAAACACATGTAGATCACCGAATCCCAAAGCTCTAAGCAGTGTACATAACAAAGTTAATTGAGCAAACACAGCTAAAATCCAAAAATAATTATAAAACTGAAATAATTATCAATAAAACATAGATAAAACCAGTATAATTTCTTCTTTTTCTAACCAAGCTTAGATAACTAAATTTGATACCTAGCTAGGCTGAGGCCATTGTTTTATCCAGGATGACCCAGGGAAATAAAACTAGAAGCAGAGCTCCTTTCTATGCTTCTAATTCAACATACTCAGTTTGCTCTGTGAATTGAAGAAAGTCCAATATTAGGGTTTCCTGTGTGGCGGCTCCTGTATCTTGGAATCCTTTCCCAAAATATGAGGACAATGCATTAATATCATTAGAAGGCAGTACAATACTTTTCTTTTTAAAACAGCATTTGCTGCAACAGTTTGGATCAAGCTAGACTTTTAAGAATGCTTCTGTTTATATTTTTTCATAATGCATTCCCAAAAATATTTCAGAACAAAAATAACATACTAAGGAAAATACCATTGTTCACACATGGACTTCATAATTCAATAAGCTGAGATTTTTTAAAACTCAAAACCAATTATTTCCAAGCGATATTCATGTCTGCAGTCATTCAAAAACATATTTTAATGAACATTCACAATTTAATAGTTCAGTGATGTTAGCAGTCCTGTTTCAGTTTAGAAAATATCATTTTGAAATCAGATTTTTGTCTCTAGCCACAATGTATAGAAACTTATTTATTTTCTATATTTTAAAATCACACTAATCCACAGTTTAGCATTGCGTGCTGAACCCTGTTCAGGAGCTCAACTGTGATGTGCTTACTGCCCCAAACCATGATCTCAAGCTAGGATTTGCTGTTGACTTATGGTCCTTGGTTTGTTTTACCTATGGCTTGGAGTTATGCACGAACCCCTCCACTCTTCCTTAACCATGGTTTGTTTGCCACCCCACCTCAGATGTTCACCAAGCTACAAAGGTGTAATGGAAGAACAGCTGGAAAACCACCCAAATTTTGGAGGAACTCACCCTGGTTTGCATCCTGATGAATAGAGAGATAGACATGCAAGTTGGGTTGAACTGGGCCACTTTCATGCAGTGAACAAGATCAGCAGAATGGAATAGCTGTGGACAACACACCTGTGTTTATGGAAAATAGAGGTACAACTGCGCCGCCTATTCCCTTTCTTTGGCCATAACCTGGAAGTGAGAAGGAAAGCATTACTGTGTCACCACCTCTGGGACCCTATAGCTCCAGGTGGATGAGTCAGCTTGGCCTCAGAGGTGACCCCTGTCCCATCCCTGTACTCCAGAGTTTAGAGAGTGAACCTTAGGCCAGCCTGTCACCTTCAAAGGTGCCTAAAGGGCTTCACCAGGCTGTGCTTCTTCGTCCACCTGAACTGCCAAACTGACCAAATTGAGCCAGATTAACAACACAGCAGATCATCACCCCCCCAAACATCCCACTATTCAGTGTTAAGTAGGCAAAAACCCCAATCCGTAATCCAAATTTCAGATAGCTTGAAATTCCTACTCAGCCCTCTGCATTTCACACTGGGAGATAGGGAAGGAGGGTGGGTGCTGTCACTCGAGAAGAGGCAAACCGGGGAGGTAGCTGCCGCTCAAATAGGACATTAAAGTCTGCCCTCCCCCACCTTGTGCCACCTTCTGTCTCTTATGCGCCCTGCCAGCTGGTACCACCACAGACCACTGGCAGTATGGGATTTTTTAATTATCTGGGCGACAACTTGTGCTTAAAGTCATGGTTTGTTAAACCAGACATGACTTAAACAAGCCATAGATTGCAAACCCTCCAAGTGTTTTCCAGGGACGTCCCTTGATTTAGAGAAGCCGTCCCAGTTTCTGATTTGATCCCGGAATGTCCAACTTTTCCTTAGGACATCCCTATTTTTAACTGGAGAAATGTTGGAGGGAATGGAGTTATCCGACCCCTGAGCCATCTGAAGGCAATCCTGTATAGGGAAGTTTAATGTTTTATTATGTTATTATATATATATTGGAAGCTGCCCAGAGTGGCTGGGGCAACCCAGTAAGATGTGTGGAGCATAAATAGTAAAATTGGAATGGGACGTCCCTATTTTCATTGGAGAAATGTTGGAGGGTATGAGATTGGCATTATGCATAAACCAAGCCTATGCCTAATTTTGAGCAAGGTAACTGAGGAGTGTGCTATATGTGCACAGCCATCCTCATCTGAACCATGATTGGCACACTGGGGTGGGGGCATCCAATGGCATCTGGTGTTGAAATTTGCCAACCAAAAGTTGGGAGGAGCAGCTCTCCAATTTGCTTGTTGTTAATACAAGTGGGAGTTGTTAAGTTTGAGTGGATGAATGCTGATTATAGCTTGAACTCTTTTAAAGCATCTTGACCCAAAGTGCAAGTTTATCAGACATTCATTTGAATTACTTCCACTTGTGTCAGCACTATTTCAAAAAAACAAATCAATGAAGGTTTCTCCCAGAAGTATGGGGGAGGGGTGGAGAGGGGGGGAGGGAACAGAGCCTTGTCCTCTATTGCTCCCAAATGGACTAAATTAATTAAGCTACTGGAGCAAAATCTATGATAGGAAATTGTTGCTTCTGATAGCTTTGACATCAGCATAGATTTGGATGGCCAAATAGGACCAAGCAAAAAGGCCTGCTTAATTTTATTATGACTGTATTTTGGCCCAATCCTTTCAATGGGTGAAAATGATTTAGATGCACTCTGCTTTCCTGAGGGGAACGCGCGCGCGCGCGCGCGCGCACACACACACACACACACACACAAAAAAAAAAAATTGCCATTTTACCATGAAGGCTTGAGTCATTGTTCCCGGAAGCCTGACCTGAAAAAGAAGGGGTCATCTGCAAATGGTGTTAATGTGTCGGCAGACTGATTCGCTGTGACGGGATATGCTTCTCGCCACTCCAACCCCCCCAGTCATCTTTGCCTTCTTTCATGGCCTACATATGATACGTTGTTTGGTTTACAAAGAGGGAGGAAATTTCTCCAGGCCAAGATCATGGCTGTCAATGGTGGTGAAAAGTTCATTCATCTCATGGTGAAGGAATGCTGGGATGCTCCATTAACTGGATGCAACAATTAAGGTGAACAGAGGATCATATCAAACCTTGCCTTTGAAATTACAGAACTTGGGCATAGTTTCTGGCCAAGGCTTTAAAATTCTGCTGATTTGGATGAAAAAGGTTAAGCACATGGAGAACTGCTTTATACTGCATGATTCACACATGAGGGGGTTGTGGGCTGTTCAGTGGTACCTTGGGTTACATACACTTCAGGCTACACACTCCGCTAACCCAGAAATAGTGCTTCAGGTTAAGAACTTTGCTTCAGGATAAGAACAGAAATCAGGCTCCGGCGGCACGGCGGCAGCAGAAGGCCCCATTAGCTAAAGTGGTGCTTCAGGTTAAGAACAGTTTCAGGTTAAGAATGGACCTCTGGAACGAATTAAGTACTTAACCCGAGGTACCACTGTACCACCAATACCCACTGCTGAAGCACACATTGACCACATGCCATGCCAGCCGCATATTCAGGCTCCTCCATGTGAAGGGGAATCCTGGTCCAGCCAGAATACCCCCCAGCATGGAAAAATACTTTGCATATAGATCAGTATGTGTGTAGGATAGCTCAGTTGGTTACAGCATGGTGCTGATAACACCACAATTGTAGGTTCTATCCCCGTATGTGACAGCTGCATATTTCTGCATTGCAGGAGGTTGGATTAGATGTTCCTCTGGGTCTCTTCCAACTTACAATTCTATGATTCTTCATTTGGTCATGAAACACGTGGCCAGTGTAGCATGAGCCCATGCTCCCCTGTTCATGTACATTCATGTTGGACTGGGTCAGACCATTGGTCCATCTAGAGCTGATTTGTCTACACTGGAGATAGCAACTTTTGAACTTGAGACCTTCTGCATGCTTTTCACAGAGTCCACCACTATTTCTCTTTTCCCAAGCTTTCTCCTGTACTGGAGAACTGGGACTTACAAGTGCTTCTCGTTGCCTGGAACATGCTCCAGTATTTAAATTTTGTAGCCCAGGCAAAGCATTTGGAGATTCATGCAAAATATTTATGGATTTCCTGCTTTGTTTCTGTATTGATGCCTTCTTTTTCCAGACAATTTGTCTGGCCCTGCATATGCTTTGCTGCGTTCTTAAAGGGGTGTTCGAAAGTCTGATTGACATGCGTACACCCTCCCATGTCCATGCCTAGGCTATTGTACAGTTAAGAAAAGAAGATCCTGCTCGATCAGGCTAATGACCCATCTAGTCCAGGTCTCAAAGTGGCCAACCAGATGCCCAGGGGAAGCCCATGCATTAACACTTTTCTGTTTATGATTCCCAGCCACTGCTATTCAGAGGAACACTGCATCCAACATAGGGGGTAGGACACAGGCCTGACTGGTAACAGCTGATGCCCCACTATGCCCCTGGCAGAGAATCCATAATGCTCCATTGACATAATAACGATTGGGCTCATCTGCAAAAGCTCCAAATTTTCAAGTTTCCAATAGAATCCCCAAATGGGAATTCTTTCATCAAGGGATACTGTAGCTCTTCGTTTTCCTTTTGCTGGAACATTCCCAAAGTCATCTCTGGCTTTTAAGAGTGATGGTGATTATCCGTAAGGATCAATATTTCCTTCCCAATTGACTCTTATTAACCCTCTGGTCCCCTTCATGGATCACTGCCTTGCCGTGGCGAAGGGGCTTGAATAACTCAGAGAAGCTATGAGCTATGCCGTGCAGGGCCACCCAAGATGGACAGGTCATAGTGGAGAGTTTTGACCAAACGTGATCCACCTGGAGCAGGAACCGGCAAGGCACTCCAGTATCCCTGCCAAGAAAACTCCATGGACAAAGACAAAAGGCATATAAAAGTTATGACGCTGGAAGATGAGCCCCTCAGGTCGGAAGGCATCCAACATGCTACTGAGGAAGAGCGGAGGACAAGTACAAGTAGATTCAGAGCGGATGAAGCGGCTGGGACAATGCCGAAAGGACGCTCAGTTGCGGATATGCCTGGAAGCGAAAGGAAAGTCCAATGCTGTAAAGAAAAATATTGCATAGGAACCTGGAATGTAAGAACCATGAACCTTGGTAAGTTGGATGTGGTCAAAAATGAGATGGCAAGAATAAATATTGACATCCTGGGCATCAGTGAACTAAAATGGACGGGAATGGGTGAATTCAGTTTGGATGACCATCATATCTACTACTATGGGCAAGAATAACATAAAAGAAATGGAGTGGCCCTCATAGTCAACAAAAGAGTGGCGAAAGCTGTACTGGGATGCAATCTCAAAAAAGATAGAATGATCTCGATACGAATCCAAGGCAGACCTTTTAACATCACAGTAATCCAAGTTTATGCACCAACCACTGGTGCTGAAGAAACTGAAATTGAGCAATTCTATGAAGACTTACAACACCTTATAGAAATGACACCAAAGAAGGATGTTCTTCTCATTATAGGGGATTGGAATGCTAAAGTAGGGAGTCAAGAGATAAAAGGAGCAACTGGCAAGTTTGGCCTTGGAGTTCAAAACGAAGCAGGGCAAAGGCTAATAGAGTTCTGCCAAGAGAACAAGCTGGTCATCACAAACACGCTTTTCCAACAACACAAGAGACAACTCTACACGTGGACATCACCAGATGGGCAGCATCGAAATTAGATTGATTATATTCTCTGCAGCCAAAGATGGAGAAGCTCTATACAGTCAGCAAAAACAAGACCTGGAGCTGACTGTGGCTCAGATCATCAGCTTCTTATAGCAAAATTCAAGCTTAAACTGAAGAAAGTAGGAAAAACCACTGGGCCGGTAAGATACAATCTAAGTCAAATCCCTTATGAATACACAGTGGAAGTGAGGAACAGGTTTAAGGATTTAGATGTGGTGGACAGAGTGCCTGAAGAACTATGGATGGAGGCTTGTAACATTGTACAGGAGGCAGCAACTAAAACCATCCCGACGAAAAGGAAATGCAAGAAAGCAAAGTGGCTGTCCAACGAGGCCTTACAAATAGCGGGGGAGAGAAGGCAAGCAAAATGCGAGGGAGATAGTAAAAGATACAGGAAATTGAATGCAGATTTCCAAAAAATAGCAAGGAGAGACAAGAAGGCCTTCTTAAACGAGCAATGCAAAGAAATAGAGGAAAACAATAGAATGGGAAAAACCAGAGATCTATTCAAGAAAATTGGAGATATGAAAGGAATATTTCGTACAAAGATTACCATAATAAAAGACAAAAGTGGAAAGGACCTAACAGAAGCAGAAGGCATCAAGAAGAGGTGACAAGAATATACAGAGGAACTATACCAGAAAGAAATGGATGTCTCGTATACCCCAGGTAGTGTGGTTGCTGACCTTGAGCCAGACATCCTGGAGAGTGAAGTCAAATGGGCCTTAGAAAGCACTGCTAATAACAAGGCCAGTGGAAGTGATGATATTCCAGCTGAACTAATTAAAATTTTAAAAGATGATGCTGTTAAGGTGCTACACTCAATATGCCAGCAAATTTGGGAAACTCAGCAGTGGCCAGAGGATTGGAGAAGATCAGTCTACATCCCAATCCCCAAGAAGGGCAGTGCCAAAGAATGCTCTAACTACCGCACAATTGCACTCATTTCACACGCTAGCAAGGTTATGCTTAAAATTCTACAAGGCAGGCTTAAGCAGTATGTGGACCGAGAACTCCCAGAAGTGCAAGCTGGATTTTGAAGGGGCAGAGGAACCAGAGACCAAATTGTAAACATGCGCTGGATTATGGAGAAAGCTAGAGAGTTCCAGAAAGACATCTACTTCTGCTTCATTGACTATGCAAAAGCCTTTGACTGTGTCGACCACAGCAAACTATGGCAAATTCTTAAAGAAATGGGAGTGCCTGATCACCTCATCTGTCTCCTGAGAAATCTCTATGTGGGACAAGAAGCTACAGTTAGAACTGGATATGGAACAACTGATTGGTTCAAAATTGGGAAAGGAGTACGGCAAGGCTGTATATTGTCTCCCTGCTTATTTAACTTATATGCAGAATTCATCATACGAAAGGCTGGGCTGGATGAATCCCAAGCCGGAATTAAGATCGCCGGAAGAAATATCAACAACCTCAGATATGCAGATGATACAACCTTGATGGCAGAAAGTGAAGAGGAATTAAAGAACCTTTTAATGAGGGTGAAAGAGGAGAGTGCAAAATATGGTTTGAAGCTCAACATCAAAAAAAATGAAGATCATGGCCACTGGGCCCATCACCTCCTGGCAAATAGAAGGGGAAGAAATGGAGGCAGTGAGAGATTTTACTTTCTTGGGCTCCATGATCACTGCAAATGGTGACAGCAGTCACGAAATTAAAAGACGCCTGCTCCTTGGGAGAAAGACGATGGCAAACCTAGACAGCATCTTAAAAAGCAGAGACATCACCTTGCCAACAAAGGTCCGTATAGTTAAAGCCATGGTTTTCCCAGTAGTGATGTATGGAAGTGAGAGCTGGACCATAAAGAAGGCTGATCGCCGAAGAATTGATGCTTTTGAATTATGGTGCTGGAGGAGACTCTTGAGAGTCCCATGGACTGCAAGAAGATCAAACGCATCCATTCTTGAGGAAATCAGCCCTGAGTGGTCACTGGAAGGACATATCGTGAAGCAGAGGCTCCAATACTTTGGCCACCTCATGAGAAGAGAAGACTCCCTGGAAATGACCATGATGTTGGGAAAGATTGAGGGCACAAGGAGAAGGGGACGACAGAGGATGAGATGGTTGGACAGTGTTCTCGAAGCCACAAACATGAGTTTGACCAAACTGCGGGAGGCAGTGGAAGACAGGAGTGCCTGGCGTGCTCTGGTCCATGGGGTCACGAAGAGTCGGACACGACTAAATGACTAAACAACAACAACAACAACCCTCTGGTGTCCTTTGCAAAATCTTCTCCTTTTTATTTGGGGATCGAGGTTTAATGAGAAATGTCCATTAGGCTTCTGTGTGTCCACATTGCAAGAGATGGCGTGTTTGAGCGTGGAAGTGTTACATTTCTATCCATAACTGTGAACTAATGTCAGGGTTGCTCTGCCTGCATGAGCAGGAAAAATGGAATTACCCAATAAATGTGTGGACAGGGGGAACATCCATAATAATATAACCAAACTCTTCAGTAGTCCATTATGTAATTTATTTTTTATCCTTCTCTGATGAACCAAATAAATCTATTGGGCCATTTCTGCCATCTCTAGGCAATTCATCAGCCACTAGTGTTATGGGTTTTTTTAACTTTTTATTTATTTATTTAAATAAATTAATGTATGGAAGTGAGAGCTGGACCATAAAGAAGACTGATCGTCGAAGAATTGATGCTTTTGAATTATGGTGCGGGAGGAGACTCTTGAGAGTCCCATGGACTGCAAGAAGATCAAACCTATCCATTCTGAAGGAAATCAGCCCTGAGTGCTCACTGGAAGGACAGATCGTGAAGCTGAGGCTCCAATACTTTGGGTACCTCATGAGAAGAGAAGACTCCCTGGAAAAGACCCTGATGCTGGGAAAGATGGAGGGCACAAGAAGAAGGGGATGACAGAGGACGAGATGGTTGGACAGTGTTCTCGAAGCTACAAACATGAATCTGACCAAACTGCGGGAGGCAGTGGAAGACAGGAGTGCCTGGCGTGCTCTGGTCGATGGGGTCACGAAGAGTCGGACACCACTAAATGACTAAACAACAACAACAACATTTATTTAATTGTTGCTGTTTTAAATTACTACAACCTGTCATGGTGGAGGTTCCCATAGATGGAAGGATGGCAATATATATATTTCAAAGGTATCATTTGCAAATTAAAAGGAAAAGAAAATCAACTCCTGGATCACAGCTAGTTCCGCAGTGACATCACCAGCAATTGATTGTGCCCTGCTGACTGTGACCCTAAGACAGCCCCATAGCTAAGACTTTACAGCAGAGCTGCTTCACTGCGCTCGGAGCTCCCTTGTTCAAAAGGCTTTGCTGTGTCTGTTAACCTTTATTTACCACATGCCCTGTAATGCCTTCTTTCAGGCTGGCTTTGTGAGACACTCCTGGAAGCCACTGGAGTCTTTGTAAATCTGCTTGTTTAGGAATGTTGACGCAAATCTTCAAGAGAATTGCAAATCCAATTGCAATTAATGTAAATGACAGACTTAATTTGCAATGTCTCAGCAAAGTCAACGGGAAAACAGGCCAGCCGGCAATGCAAATGAAATCACAAGGCACATTGTTTGGATTGACAAACCAGCAGCACAATCTCAAGACCTGCTGCTCCAGCGAGCAAAATGAAATATTGCTGTGAGCTGGGTTGTCTGATTAGCATGAATGTGTCTATCATTTGGCACAAGCCTGCGGTGGGTAGCCCTTTTCATCCTGAGAATCATGTTCCCTCTGATTCCAATGGCCAGCCAGGCTGGGCAGAGTCAGTCCATTCCAGTATTGCAAGGGGTCCTTCCACCTCTACAATTCTGTGATTCTAGGGCCTGAAGGTCCTGGGAGCCACTGGGAGCCAACTGGGGTTTTACCAATACATCCATTTCCTTTCTAATACATATTCATTGCATGCAGCAATGTTTTCGTTCCACTGCAGTTTGGCTTCTGACAAAACAACATTATTTGGCTCACTGCTGTGTTGGAATGTTATGCAATTATGTTACCATTACATTGTGTTATTCCGCAGCTATCATTTTGGTGCAAAGGCCATTCATTTCAAAGCAAGGGAAACACAATGCAAATGCAGGGGGAAGTTGCTATCAATTGCATATACAGTCATACCTTGTTAAGTTTGCTTCATGTTACGTTCTTTCAGGTTACGTCCCGCGGTGACCCGGAAGTACCGGAAAGGGTTACTTCCGGGTTTCGCAGCTTATGCATGCGCAGAAGCGCAAAATAATATCATGCACAGAAATGCCGAATCGCAACCCACGCGTGTGCAGACACGCTGCTGCGGGTTGTGCTCTTTTCATGTTGTGAACGGGCCTCTGGAACAGATCCTGTTCGCAACCAGAGATACCACTCTACTTTGCCTGCTGCAAACAAACACATGGATGCCGCAGTTCCTGAAACTTTCGGCTATGCATGTAAGGTCTATTCAGATCCTTAGCTAAAAGTATGGGGTTTGGGAGCAGAACCAGCAGTTTCCTCCTCCTCTCCAAATCTCTACAGAGGCCCTTGTGTGCATGGATGCACACGGATCATGCAAAATGGATTTATAAAATTGCAGAATTCACTATGCAACCACACCCCCCCAAGAAAACCGCTGTATAATCCAGCTTTTCCTGCCACAGAATTGGAATGCCCAGGTAGTGATTTTTTTATTTCTTTGTAAAACATGGACTACCCACTGGCCTGCCTATAATTACATTCACACAACTGAATATCATTATCAGTCATGATTGCTCATTGATCAGTAGCTCAGGAATGTTCTGGGAGCCTTTTCCAAGTGAAGAGCAGGCTAAACATGCTAATGTTAAATAATAACAACAACAATACTAATAATAATAAAAAAAAATCATTGTTAGAGTTCCCCCTAACAAAAAAAATTGAAGCGGCAGATGCAAGGATGAATAGTGCAGTCTTTAAAAATGCAGCAAATTTTAGGAGGGCGTAGCAGAGAAATTGCGCATCGGTGCCTATGCTAAATTTCTAAACACCGAGTTAAGCCTGCAACATCTTTTTCCCTTTCATTGGCGTGTTTGACTTTGAGGTTGGCGGCTGCTCTGTAGATCTGCGAGACTGTGACTCGCTGCTATATTAAAAAGGCTCCGGGGCACATTCTCTCGCACAAAGAGTGTAAAATATGCTCATTGAGAAAGGGGAGGAACCAATTGGCTAATGTGTATAGAGCTAGAGAGAGGGGCATAATTCACCATGTAGCCTGCCCTAATTGATGACGGGAGGACGGCAAACGTGATCTGATAGCAGCAGAGGATGGGCGCACGCTGAGTTACTTAATGGCTACAGGCCATCGCCTGATCATAATGAAGAGACTAATAAAAAGATAATTAATGATGTGCTTGGGATTTTTATTTATTCGCTGTAGCAGCAGCTAGGAAGGAACCCTGACAAAGGACCAGCACAGGAATGTTCTGCGTAAAGCTGCCCTGTGATGATTCATGCATCGTTCATGCATTGGTAACCTCAAGTCTTGATTGTTGCAATGTGCTCTGTGCAGGGCTGGGCTGGAGTGTGCAGCTGGTGCAGGGTGCTGTGGCTAGACTGTTAATGGGGACAGGATAACACCAGCCCATAACTCTGCTGCTCAAACGCTTGCACTGGCTACCCATGCGCTACTAGGCCAGGTTCAAGGTTCCTGTATTAATTTGCAAGGTCCAGGATACCTCAGGGACTGTCTGATCCCTTATATCCTGGCTCCATCGCTGATGTCTTTGGGGGAATCACCGTTAGTTGCCCCCCATGACTTGAATTCACACCTCATAATAGCAACTGGGAGTCATGCATTCAGGATTGTGGGTCCAATTTTTTGTGGAATTCACTTCCAGGTGGGGTCAGGCAGGCTCCCTCTCAGCTGTACTTCTACCAATTTCTGAACACTGTTTTTTAATAAATAAATAATAAATAATAAAATAAATCCCAACACACTTTAGAATTGAGTTCTGATTGTATTGTTTTAAATCACTTTTGTCTTATTGTGTTGTGTCTCTTGTGCGCTACTTAGAGGCAGAGGTGATTAAGTGGCATACAAATGGTTGCAACAAAAGTAATAAATGAAGAGGTTCAAAATAAAAGTTCTGCCTGAACAAAAGAGTGGCAAATTTGGCAGCCAGCTATTCCCCTGGGTGAAAGGGTGAAAGACACTGGAATTGAAAATGGATGAGGATATTGTATGGGTCATCTCCCGGTAGTAAAAAATCCGAGTCCCCATTTTCTTACTTCCATGCGTCTCCTCCCATTTTTGCCATGGGATCAATGCATCATGGATATAGTCCCATGGCAGAGAATTGATTTGCTGACCTCAGTGTCCCTGACTGATTTATATTGTCTGTGAGGCCCACTCACACTCGATACATGTTGGGTTAGGCTTTGGGAGACTCTATGCTGCCATTCAGCTTCCAGGGTGACCTTGTATCATTGGTCATCATCTTAACCCATATCCTGTGGGGGCAAGTGCATATGCTGCCCTGAGCTCCTTGGGGTGAAGGAGGGATAAACATCCAATAACATAAATGGAAGGTGTTCTTCCCCTGTGATTTTATCCTTCTCACTTGGGCCCTAAAGCAGTCCAATCATGATTATCATCATCACCTCTTCCACAAACTGGTTCCAAAGCCACTTTGGGCTATGGTAGTCAGATCTGTTACTCTCCAGTTTAGACAGCCTCTTTCTCGCCACCCCCACCCCCCCATACAACTGCAATTGAATTCACTTGGCTACAAGCCTCGTTTAAAAAGATGTGTATCAAAACCATCCTACTAGTAAATCCCTCATTTGCTTAGATCTCTCCAAGATCAATTGTGTAGCTTTCAAATAGGAGTGAATATTAAAGAGCTGATATCTCAGAGCCTCCAAAAGACTAGACTAGCTTACCAGCGCACTTCAAAGATTTAGCAACCTTAAGCTTCTGTAAGAGAAGTTATTCCTCCCCATCGCCTTACACCGCCACAGGTCTTGCATACATAAGCACACTATGTTAAGAGGAGATAAAGCAGCGTGGTGTGGGCAGCACTAGTGGAGGTCAATCTGACAGTGGCAAAGTAAATATATGGATGAGAGAGTTGTTGTTTCCCATGTATGTCTCCTCCAGAGATGTAGTTGAAGCATGCTAACTCAGGGGTGGAGACCTATGACCCTTGAGATGGACTCCAACTCCCATCATCCCTGACCATTGGCCATGCTCTCTGGAGCTCATGGGAGCTGGAGTCCAGCAACATCTCAAGGTCTTTGGGCTACAGGGGTTAACTAAACATGAAGGGGCACAGGGGACCCCGGTATCTGCCCTCTGGTATCATTCCTGCCTTCCTCCATTTGGTGACAGGTGAGCATTTGAATTACTGAGCACCTGTGCTTCTGCTGGCTCCAACAGACCCATTTCCCACAAGGCTCCCCACACCTCTAAGCTTATGAGAGAGACTGGAATAGCATTGAGGGCAGAGCTAGTATGCTCATCTCCTTGCCCATCCCACATCTCTTGACTTAAAGCCCTAATAAGAATGTCTGAGAAGGGCTAGAATTGCCAGATAGGTTGCATAGGAAGGTAAATTAGGAAACTGCAAGTCACCTGAGTTTTCTGGCTGTGGGATTTATTTATTTTAAGGAACAATCAATACATAAATAAACCATCAAATGATAACTAATGTGCATGCATTTCTGAATCAGCCATTATGGCTGAACAAAACATTGAGGAAAGGTTAATGGTACTGAACTGTAGCACTGCCATAACTTTCAGTTATGAAATCTCAAGCAAATTCAATGACCACACAAAAACACATTAAAAAACCCCTGACTGTGGAAAGCTAGCACATCGGAGGGATGGGTTCTTCTAACCTAGTTTTCTCCTTGGCAACTTAGTTTTCTAAGTGTTGGGAGAACTTTTCATGGAAGAAGGTTAAAAAACATGACACCCCTCCCACTGTGAAATAGTACAAAACAAGCAGTTTTTCTGAACATGCAGATCATTTTTTATTGTATACTGCAATGATCAGGAAAGAAAGCACAGGCAAATGTTTGTCACCGTTCTGCTGAACCCTAACTTTTTAAATTTAAGAGGTCATTTTACATCACTGCTTACATCAAGAGATCAACAGCAAAGCTCACCTCAGCCCACAAAACCTCTTGATGATGAGTGCTGCCATCATCTAAATGAAAATGCCCATGATATACCCAAAGGCATGAAATTCTCTGGGGTGATGAATAAAAGCATGTTGAGGGCACTGCTTGAGTCCCTGTGTTTAGATTTGCAGCAGTGTTGTTTTTCCAAGGCAAAGGGGCTAATGGGGAACATTGCATAATGCCAGTTCAGGAACTGACATCGGACTCAGCCAAGAACATTCTTTAGATAAAAGCATCAGAAAGCGTTCTTAATATTTTCATTTGTATTTCAGAAATGAAGTTCTTCGTCAGGGCGCAAGCCAATTTCCAGAGTCAACCAAGCACAGCAGGAGATACAAGCCAACCCTTCTAGTATTCGAGCGATCTCATTAGAAAAAGAAGAAGTTCTTTTTAAAAAAGAATAAAGAATAAAGAGGGGCTTAAGAGAATTGAGCGATCTAAAGAAGAATCGCATTGATGGGGAGAAGTGTGAAGAGTAAAGACAGAGGGCTAACCTGCATATACCTGTTGGGTTGCATCCTACTCAGAATAGACCCACTGGCATAAACAGACATCAGTTAGTCATGCCAACTGATTTCAGTGGGCCTGTTCTGGTCAGGACTAGCACTGGATGCAACCCATTGTTCATCACTTGCTGGAATCAACTGGTGATAGGTATACGCGAAGAAGCAAACACCAAATGTCCCAGGCAGAACTTCCACATCAGCTCACATCAGCAGAAACTGCAATGCTTTTCAATGGCACATACTTCACATTCGTCTGTGTGTTGTCATAGAGATTTTAGGAGCTGCGAGGTGGAGATGGCACACGAGTTCAGCTCCCAACGTGTTAGACGGTATCAGTGCAGATGGTGAGGCTGAGCCAACTTCTGAAGCAGCTGTTTACAGTGGTACCTCGGGTTAAGAACTTAATTCATTCCGGAGGTCCGTTCTTAACCTGAAACTGTTCTTAACCTGAAGCACCACTTTAGTTAATGGGGCCTCCCGTTGCTGCTGTGCTGCCAGAGCACGATTTCTGTTCTCATCCTGAAGCAAAGTTCTTAACCCGAGGTACTATTTCTGGGTTAACGGAGTCTGTAATCTGAAGCGTCTGTAACCTGAAGCGTATGTAACCTGGCGTGGCGAAAAGAGGGCGAGCCCTGGCTGCGCCGGCCCTAAATAGTGCAGGCCACGCCTCCCCAGTCACCCGATTGGCTGGCTGGGAAGATGACGCGGCCGGGATTCCCCCAGTCTCACGGGGGCTGAGGACAGCCCCCGCGCACGTGGGGTGGGCGTGAAGCCCACAACCCCACCTCCTCCCAAGCTTGGAAGTGGCTTTAACAGAGTCTGTAATCTGAAGCGTCTGTAACCTGAAGCATATGTAACCTGAGGTACCACTGTACTTCAGCAGGATTTGGGTGGTGGGCAGTGGTTTCAGCGATACAGTTGCTGCAGCAGGATGTCAGGTTGAAGGGGACAGTCCAATCAGTGCACCCTAGAAAACAGGAAGATGGGAGAGATGAGCCATTAGTCTGATTCAGCAGGCTCCCCTTGTGTTCTTCTGTTTTCATCATTTTGCTGCTTGCCTGGAGTTGCAAAAAAACAAAACAAAGGTTGACGATATTGTGACACGCACGTTTGTCACTCACCGGGAATATATAATAACTGCAGGGCCGGCCCACTCATGAGACGTAGTGAGACAGTTGCCTCAGGCAGCAGGTTGGGGAACAGTTGGGAAGGGCGGCAGATCTGCGCCCTGAGGAGCACGTTACATGGCTTGCTATCTCCATTGCTGCTTCTCAGGCCTCTTTTTTTCTTCCCCATCTCCAAAGAGGAGGGAGGCTTTGGTAACTTTGGTGGGTCACGCTGGGGACATGGTTTGGGCAGGCGTTGGCAGCTTCAGTCAGCAGCAGCTAGTGTAAAAACATGATATCAGTTTAGGAAGTGAAGAAGTTAAAGAAAAAATTACCTTAGGACAGGCATCCCCAAACTCGGCCCTCCAGATGTTTTAGGACTACAATTCCCATCATCCCTGACCACTGGTCCTGTGTGCTAGGGATGATGGGAGTTGTAGTCCCAAAACAGCTGGTGGGCCAAGTTTGGGGATACCTGCCTTAGGAAGTGTTCTATGGCCCAACTTTTTCCCCAGGTGTGCCAAGCTGTCTGTTCTAGTGAGTTCTTTGAAATCTCAGTTGAACTGATGTTTGCTTATCAAAGCTCTCCGTGTTTGTGGGTTTGCATGTGCATTTTGAAAGCACCAAACTTTCCAGAACATTTTAAAGAAAAGAAGCCCTCAAGCCGCTCATTTTCCCCCCTTGGTAGATTTTTAGAAAAGAATTTGTTGGGAAAGGACAGATTAATGGCTACCTGCCACTTCTAACAGCAAATTTTTACTTCATTCGTTCCTAACTGTGGCGTTTTAGCCCTGAGACTGAGCTAATGGTTCATAGTCAGACACCAATTTATTTGACAAATACTCTCCCCTGCCCCCCCCGCATGTGAACTTTTGGTGAACAATTTGCGATATTTTCTTTCTTTCTTTCGGTGAGGCTTCCATTACCTTTGATGGCTATCCCCCGAACAGTTGTGGATAAATAATTAAACGAAACACAGCCTTTCAAAATGTAGTAAAAAATAAATAAAAAATCATAGTGTCTCACACAGCTCTGACACTCACTAACCCCAGGGGATGCTATTTGAGCTAAGCATAGAATCTCACTGTTCAGCTGAATAGTGCATTCAGGGACATGCACAGGTTGGAGTTAACAGCAACCTTGAAGACATAGGGGGCTATAATTTCCCAAGTTTGTAAGAGCCTCACTACCACTAGGGTTGCTTGAAGAATTTGATCTTTGCAAATTCTGATGCAAACTGACCTGATCTGACCCTCCTGAATGAATGTGAGGATCAGAACAGGTCTAGTCCTTCATCATATTGCACACTTCTCCACACGTTGCAACACAGTTATTGACTCTTTAGAAATGCATATTTTGATATCGAAATTATGTTTTGACTAGGGACTACCACTCCTTCTTGCTCCTCCCTTCTTACCTCCCTGCACACCTGGCAAGCTCCTCCTTCCTTTACACCTCACCCACTCCCTTGCTTATTTCTCCTCCAGAGCTCATCACACCCCTCCTCTCATAGTTTGCCTCCCCCTCCATAAAACATCACTGCAGCTGCATTTAACAGAGTGGGGAGGCACTTTACAGAATGGTTTGACAAACTGCTCTGTGTAGCTCCTCACCCCCCACTATAAAACTCGCCTGGGCGACCTGCTACCCCCTCATCATGCTGTAGGTGGTGCGGCTGCCTCTTGGTAGCCGCATGAACTGCTACGTGAAGACAACCTTACATTTTTATGTGTATAGGAAGAAATGCTTATTTTGAGAGGAATGCCCATTTCTGGTGCATATTTCTTTTTCTTTTTCCAAAATGCAGATTAGTGTGTGCATGAGATGGAATGGATTTATACATGAGCACATGAGATCCTTAAGGTATATTTTAAAACTGGTTTTTAATATTGCACTTTTATATTGTTGTAAAATGTCCTGGGACCTTACTATGAAGGGTGGGTAAGAAATCCATTAACAGCAATAATAATGTTCAAATCATGCAATGTATGGAGGAGGAGGGGAAACCAAGTGTAAAATAGGTCCCAATTTAGTCCTTCATGCAATCATTTCAAGTCTTTGTTCATCTTAATTCAGGATGTGCGGATAATCAGAAAACCATAAAATGTATTTGTATTGGCCACGCAGACCAAAAAAAACCCCTTTTAAATATCTTGCCTTTCATTCTCCCTTGCATACAGATCTGCAATATTATTAGCATTCAATAGATAAGCTGTGAGTCTCCAGCAGCCCACAACCATCATGCTTCTTTGGCAGGAAGTTAATGTTATCCATCAAAGGTGGCAGCGCATAAAACTCGCTTGTGGAATTCTAACAAGAAGCTGGAGACTGTGGGCAGGAGGACTGGACTGCCCATATAGTCAATCAATATTTGCACACAAAAACAGTCCTGTGCTAAACCAGAGCAATTCATCTTTCACTGAAAAAGCCCATTGTCCTGACAATTATTATGATTATTATTTCTGCTTAACTGTCCTCCCCAGTTCCTTCGCTCTTCCTCGACACTTCTGTTAGCTGATACCATGCTGTATTCAGCCTGGACATCTGCAATCAGCAGCTGCCTGCAGTGACCAAGAAAAAGAACCAAATGAATCCTTGCTCATTGCCATAGCTGTCAAGTGTCCCTTATTTGAAGGGACAGTCCCTTATTCCATGTCCCGCTGCTGTCCCTTATTGATGGATGTCCCTTAAATGTCCCTTAAATGATGTCCCTTAAATTTCAAAGGAAGCAGCTCCTCTCCCTCCCTCCCTGCCGGCCGGCCAGGGAGGAGGAAGCCTCCAACTGTGTTGCTTGGCTGTGTTGCTCACCCAGTAAGAAGTCTAAGAACGACTGGGGGTGGAGCTTGCATGCCTTGTGTGTGGCTAGTTAATGCAAGCTGAGAGGTTTTTTGAATGCTGGACGCCATTTTGTTACACGTGCTGCTGCAAACTTTGCAGTGCAAAGCCAGGCAGGGAGCCATCTTAAGTTGAGGCTGCATAGGCCTTGTGGTGCATGTGATTCAGATTCTATTCAGTTGAACCTCTGGTTACAAAGTTGGTTGGGCAGTGTTCTCGAAGCTACCCAGCATGAGTTTGACCAGACTGCAGGAAGACAGGAAGACTGGAGTGCCTGGAACAGGTGAGGCTGCAGGTCCCTTATTTTGGCTGCTGGTCCCTTATTTTCAAGGCTGCTGGTCCATTATTTTCAAATCTGTAAGTTGACAGCTATGCTCATTGCCCTGGGATCAAAGGATAAGCATTAAAGGTACATTACTTTACCCTCTCTGTAGCTGATCCCTTATGGAAGTTTCCCATGCTGTAATACCTAGCTCTAGGAACATTGGAAACTGCCTTATACCGAGTCAAACCATTGGCCCATTTAGCTCAGCATTGGCTACACTGACAGGCAGTGGCTCTCCTGAATTTCAGACAGGGGAGTGGGCTTCTGCAGCTTTTGGGATGGCAAGCTGATTTTCTCTGAAATTTCTGCCTGTATTTTAGTTATGAGATGATGAGGTTTATATTGTTCCTTGCTTGTGCTCTTTAAGAAATAAGTTGTGTCCCTCCATTGCTTTCTGGCAGTACAGTCGTAACTTGGAAGTTGAACAGCTTAATTCCCAAACATTTTGGCTCCCAAACGTTTCAAACCCGGAAGTGACTTTTCCGGTTTGCAAACTATTTTTGGAAGCTGAACATCCAAAAGAGCTTCCGTGGCTTCTGATTGGCTGCAGGAGCTTCTTGCAGCCAATCAGAAGCCATGCTTTGGTTTTCAAATGTTTTGGAAGTCGAATAAACTTCCGGAACGGATTCCATTTGACTTCCAAGGTATGACTGTACTTCTTCCCTTGCCTCCACAGCTTGTGCTTGCAGTTCTTTTCTAGCTTCTGAGGCCCAGCAGCAACAACAACAACAGCAACAACAAATTTATATGCCACCCATATGACTGGGTTGTCCCAGCCACTCTGGGCACCTTCCAGCAAATTAAAAAAATATAAAATCACATTAAAACATCACACATTAAAAACTTCCCTATACAGGGCCGCCTTAAAAAAAAAATCTGTACAATTTTTAAAAACAAGGACATATCTCACAACATGTTCCCTACCTGCGTTTGTGTACTTTAAAATGAGTCTCGCTGCTTTCCATAGTTTCCTAGTGTTATCACTTGATTTCCGTGGACACTGAAGGAAATGTGATGTGACTGGAAAGCGTTGGTGAGCCATGGGGTTCATTTTAAAAGTTGTAGGAACACCTAACAGGGCCTGGGAGGAGATGTGGGGATCTTTTTTAAAAGTGCACATGGAAAGGAAACAACATGGCACCTCTCTTTTTTGCAGCTTGATTGGATGAGTGGAGTTCAGAGTACAGGTCAGCAGCTTTGTGTCTCATGCAAAGTCTGGATCTAACAATGAATTTGGGCTCATAAAGCACTACCCTTGGCAGTCTTCATACAGAAGTGCCTCCAGTTATGGAGAAGGAGGTGCTGAGGAAAATTAAATTGTTCCCTTAGTTTGGTGCTACACATTATTCATTCACTTGCCGTGTTTAATGAACCAATGCAAACAAGTGCAAGTACTGGCTCCTTGATGCTTCATTAGATCTGTCCCTAGTGGCCGCCTTGTCTGTCTGTTTGCCACCTGTCCATTTTTTTAAGGTTATGTTTCTTCAGCTCAGCCTAATTTTAAAGGCACACACACAAAATGAGTCAACACCTCCTGCTCTGTTTCTAAGGGCATGGGGTTCCAATCAAACAAGTTTCAAAGTTATTTTGGTGTTTCGTCAAGGCATCCCACCGTAAGCTCCAGAAAGGATGGAGGAAATTGTGGCTCTCTATATGTCATTGGGCATCGCAGCCAACCCCAGCTGGCATAAATGGTCAAGGATTATTTGTGGACCAATCACATCTGGAGGGCCTCAGGACTTCCACCTTGGAACTATAGGGTTCAATTCCCATTGGGAACTGGGAAACTGGTACATTTCTTTTGAAGGAAATGCTTTAATATTTCATCGCTGGGAAACTCCTGCCAGTCAATGATGAGATTGCAAGGCTAGATAGAACAGTGATCTGCTTAGTGTATGGCAGCTTGCTATGTTCCTGCCTCCCACAGTTAAGTTTATTTTCCCTCTCAAACCATTGTTAATGCACTGGGATGGGTTCACATGTAACACTAAACCATGGTTTGTTAACTAAGGAATCAGCACGGCCTGCGAAGAGTTTGAAGAGCCAGATGGAGAATCTTTCCTTCAGAAAACCTATTAATTGAGCATTCATTCTGTTTTGCTTGCACAAAGTTTCCATAACGGTTAAATTATTTCTGGTCTTTATTGAGCATTTTATGCTGATTTGTTTGTCAGGCACTTATACAACAATGAGCATTCATCCTCCATTCCTTATGATTTGCTAAAAGGATGGGTTGCAGCTCCGTGACACAGCATCCGGTTTGCCCAAGTCCCAGGTTTAATCCCCAGTGGCATTTCCAGGTAGGACAGGGGAAATGTCCCTTCCGAAACCCTGGACAGCCGTTGCCAGTCAGTGCAGACACTATATGGCTATATGGACCAAGAGTCTGTCTCAGCATAAGGCAACTTCCTGTTAGCCATCCATGCATCACACACTCTTCAATGCATTTTTTCATCACTTTCCAAACCACAAAAATGCATGATTGTTTTTTCCTCTCTTTTTAAGTAGATTTTGTTGTGCTAGGTAGACAGAAGCTTTTGATCCACTTAATTGCACAGGCCTGAAGTTCTGGTATGTAGTTTGAATTCATCCTGCAAAATCCTGACAGCCTAAAGGAATCTCTGTGCAGATATATGAAGCAACTCTGTATTTTCCTATTCAGGGCTTGCACTTCTGTTTCCTAGGTACTGAGCTTCCTGCAGTCCAGGGCTGATGGTAAGGAAGGCACCAAGCGATAAAATCAGAACAATGGATATCTATATATATTCTGTATGTATATTTGCCTTTTGCCTTGGAATGCTTGGTTGTACTTTGAGATATGGCTCTCCCGCAGCCAATGTTTCCACTTTACACGAACTTGCGATGAAATCTCAAACAGCACATTTGTGATTCCCCCAATTTTATTGCCATGGCAACTGGTTGCTGTCACGCAGATAGAGCCAAGGAGCCAGTAGCAGTGGAGTGATACGATCAGCAATTTTACTCTGTCCACCGAATCCTGACCTGGCGAGGAGACTTCAGCACTGACAAGAGAGACCAGGGTGGAGGAAAAGAAGGCACACAAAAAGATGCCTGGTGCTAATCAAAGCTACTTGTAAGAAAAGTGCAAATAATGAATGCCAATCATCAGGAGCTAATGAACAACTTGTTTGCTATGTTCTGCAGAAATGTAAAAAAAAAATTAAAAAAATGCCATGCTTGAGGCAACAGTAATTTGCTAAAACAAAGCACTTTATTTTTAGATTCAACTGATCAAAATTCACAGACAGGAGGAAAAGGGGGAAGGGATTGCCGATCTGTGTGCTCCTATGCTGTGCCAATCAACTGACAAAGAGTTTTAGTTGATACTTATTGATGTTCTGTCCAGTCAAGGAGAAATTGCAATAATTTAGCAACAAGACTGGCACACCAGAACTCCCACCCCTCAAATACTTTCCTAAAACCTTCCTAATCCAGTCAGACTTCCAGGTCTTGCTCATATGACTAGTATCAAACATGGCTGTGTGTGTGATCTGTCTGTTTAAATGCATGCCCATTCCTGTGCACACTGAAAGACACATTATTCTATTTATATTTTCATTTATATCCCACATGGTTTCCCCCTTCTCCATTTTATCATAGCCACAACCCTGTGAGGTAGATAAGGCAGAGAAGTCGCACAGTGAGTTTCATGGCTGAATGGGGATTTGAACCCTGGTCTCTCAGGTCCCGGGCCACATTCGCTCTGAATAGGATGGAGATGCTGGTGTGTATCCACCTTCAGTGTCAGGAGTCCAGGTTCCCAGCTTGATAACACAGTAAGCGTAGTTAATTAAAAAGGATGATTATTGTCAAAACAAACAGATAGCGCTGGACGGCTCTAACACAGCCGCCAACATCATCAGTCAAGATGACCCTTCTGAAGACTCCTTCCGCTTTCTACAGAAGATAAAGAACTTTCACATCTTATGTCTCTTGCTTTGTTTCCGGTCTAACAGCCCTTCCCATAGGCAACTTTGAGGAGGGATTGGATCAGCTCCCCCCTCTCTGACAAACTACTGCCATCTCTGTTCGCTCCTGTTTGAACTTCCCGAGAGCTTTGGCTGGGTTCCAGCCCACTCTTAGCCATTCTCTTATCACCCAGCATTCCAAGGGGCAAGAGTTGGCACTAGCTGCTGATCATCCTGCATGAAAGTTGACTCTCTCTGTTCCTGGCTGTTCTTCTGTAGGCTGCAAACCTCCACTGGGAGCTGGCTCATTCTTGACATTCAGCTTCCTAAATTCCAATGTTCATATTATCCTGCCCTTCTGCCACAGAATTCAGGGAAACAAACATGGCTCCGCCAAACTCACAATGAGCTGCCAGCACCACCACCTGTTAGGATATTTCCGTTCCACCTTAAAAGGGAGCAGGCTGTGAGTCACAGAGTCTGCGTATTTCCTGTTCACAGGATGTTTATGTTTCCTATTGCTTTCGTTTTCTCTGTGTCTGGAGACACTGACGCAGGCAGTCATGTCTTTCTTTGTTCTGATCAACGCTGAATAAAACCCTCATTGTGGTGGCTGCTTGCTTGAGTGGTGATTGAGGCCATGAGACGCCCACCTTGCCCCCTGGCACCGGACATGCATATTCTAACGTCAGAGGCTGGGAGATAGATGGAATAGCCCACAGAAAACATGGTGGCTTGTTATTAGCCACACAGAGCTATGGTGTCATTTGCCTCTCATTGCCACCATATGTCCAGCATTGGTGAATTAACTCAATGGTTTGAGTGCCGCCATTAAATTTCACCTAAAGCTAGGGTGTCCACATGTACTACTTTACAGAGGACAGTCCTCTGTTTGGAGACATTGTTTATTTCTGGAGCTGTCCAGTCCAAGTGAGAGGTAAAGATATAGGACCATCTATATTGAGAGAGCAGAGGCCTGCAATCTAGACTTGGCACCTGGATAGCAGTGTGACCAAGCCCACAGGTCTCCTGGTTATATGCTTCCTCATTATAGGAATTACATTTCTATTCAAATTCTACTTTATATATCTCCCCTAAATTTGCATTTGTGCATGTAAATTACCACATGCAGATTTTCTACCTCCTCTTTGATGTCCCTATTTGGTGATAAGGAAGTGACCACTCTGCTTAAAGCCAAATTTGGAGGCCCCTTCCAGCTCAGGAGGTAGAATTTCAAGAAATAATTAGATGAAGTTTCACAAGTTTCCTTAGGTGGGTTGGAGGCCACTAATCCATAGCAAACCTTACTGGGTGGGTACAAATCTTGCAGAAAACCAATACGCACAACTCAATTAACACACCTCCCAAGTAATTACAGGTTTGTTTGTTTTTTTAAAAAAAATAAGAAGCAATAACACTGAGCAAATTATTGGGGAGCATATTTTTCAGCCCTCCTCCGTGCATCATTGAAATGTGTTTCCAATGCTACTCTTAATTCATCAAGTTCAGCTGGGTGTAACACAAGGGCATGTGACCTGACATTCTGTTGACTCTTAGATTAGCCCAATATCTGCAGCTTGCAACGTTACTCAATCACTAAGCCTTTCTTAAAGTGTTCTTGTGGTTTTAAGCCCTGTGGCGGGAACCTAATGTTTTATAGAGTAACAGCCTTTCAGATATCAGATCTATTAAACTCTTAAGGCAGTCTCCAAAATCTGATAACAGCTATGCTATTGTGTTTCAACACAGTTAAATACTTATTGCTCTTTATACCCATATTTTGCAAGAGAGAGAGAGAGAGAGAGTGTTTGCTTGTTTTAAGGGTGTGCATTGAATTCACAATGAATTCAATCACATCCCAAATTTAAAGGTGAAGTGGAATGCCTCAGAGATGTTTTGAGCTTGCCAGAAGTGAAGGGGGAACTCTACAGGACGGCATAAGTCAAAAGAGGCACCACTGAAGTGCTTCACGGCACCTTGGTGATGTAGACATTTTAAAAAATTGCTACAGGAAAGCATCTGCTGAAGTGAAAGTAATGTCTCTAAGCTTGCCATAATTCCAGATTGCTAGGATGGGATGCCAGGGAAAGAAAGAGCAAACACCAAAATAAGGAGAGAGGGAAATCCATTGTAACTATCCCATCAAGCTTGTAGTCACAGGGAAGGATTTCACATGGAAAGCAAATTCTTTTTAGTTTTCTTTTCAACCACTCCTCCAATCAACTCTAAAGGTGTTTAGCAGAAAAGAACTTAGACCTATCTGTTTGCAATTGGGCAGGATCTCCATCTCTCCCAGGTCTGCAATTCTGAATTAAGTTGCTCACAAAGCATTTGGGGGAAATTATGTGATTTCCACTCTAAAACTGTAACTTCTGCCTTTGCGGAAGAAATTTCTGTAGCTATCTTCCTGAAACTTGGCACAATTCAGACCCTCAGAAGGGCAGATCTTGCTGGCAAATTTCATCCAGCTTTTCTCAAAAGGTAAAAAAAAAAAAGTTATACAGTGGAACCTTGGCTCCCAAACCTAATCCGTTCCAGGAGTTTGTTCGATTCCCAAAATAGTTCGGGAACCAAGGCACAGCATCTGATTGGCTACAGCAGCTTCCTGCAGCCAATCAGAAGCTGTGGAAGCCACACCAAGTGTTCAGCTTCCAAAGAACGTGCAAAAACCAGAACAATTAATTCCGGTTTTCATTCATTTTGGAGCTGGAACGTTCAGCTCCTAAGGCGTTCAGATGCAGATGGTGGGGGTAGGATGGGGTTTTTTGAGGGAGCACATTTTTTTTAGGTGTCCAACAGACAAGGTCATGGACCTGTTCACTTTTTTTTTATAGCCATAAAAAATGGTGTGGTGTGTGGCCTGGCCCATACACTAAGCTTTCACAACCAGCTTGGGATGTATTTCTGGCAGTTTTCAGCTTCTAGCATATCCTTTGCCAACCACACTGCCCATTGGGCCTTCACAACAGGAAGAGTTTCAAAAGGCTTTATGGCTAGGCTGAGGCTTTTACCAAGCAACAAGGTCTTCCAGTTTGTTTCTCAACTTTGAACTTGCTGACAGCTGCCTACAGCTCAGCCCTGATATGTCACTTATAGCGACCGCATTCCTTTTTTATGTTTGTAGCAAAACAGGTTCACTGGGATTTTTAAAAAAACGCTTTCCCAGACCTGCTAAACCTGCTGGGTCTTGGACATGCAATCATAGCTGTATCATACCACTTTTGTTCTCTGAAGGAATTGTGAGTTATTCATTTCATTTGTGAATTGTTTCCCATGAGGCAAAGCAGTTTTGACTCACATATAAAAACATACATATGGTAACATGCCAGCCCAGTCTCCCAGCAATGAATCCAGAGTTTTCAGTGCTTACCTTGGGTTCAGTTTGCTTGGAACAAAGGTCAATGGAAGCTGTGGTGTCTTTAAGATATATGGTTTTATTTACACATATATACAGCCTGGGCGTAAGATGGAAGGGCTCACAGTATCAACCCTCCAAAAGGTTAGTCACAGCTTTGGAGCCAGCACAGAGCAAACATTTCTCCATGCTCAGCTCACCCATAGATATGAGGGGAGTAAGGCCCATCCATTTGTTCTACAGCACAGAACAACTTATTCGGTTATGCTAATTGTGGTGATTAACTAAACAGCCAACGTCCTTATTTGAGTAAAGGGATTGGTTTGGAAAGCTTGTTCTGATACATTCTACGCCACAGATACAGAATCCCAAGAACTGGAAAGGACTTAGGGCATCATCAAGACTAGCCTTCCCAAACCATAACATTGTTCAGAAACAGGTACAAAAAATGCATATATAAAAACAATTAGAAATATGAAATATGAAAACAATTTGAAATGAAACAGCAACAGCACTGTTATGTACTGAGTTGAATAGGATCCAAAATGCAGCAGTTTGATTGGTCCTAGAACAATAGGATTCAGAATGCAGCAGTATGATTGGTCTGCAGGAGCCACCCAATCCAGCTCCAGGTGGAAGTGAATCCACAACCTGATTGGCCTACAGGAGAAATCCGGAATTAGCCAATCACATGCAGCCCATTGAGTAAATAATGTATATAAAGCAGATACTTTGGGGAAAACTTTCATTCCTCCTCACCACTATGAGCTGAATAAAGAGCATGAAATCCACTCTCGACTCCGAGTATATTTCAAGCACATACCTAAAATCAAATCCAAGAGACCAACTTGGATAAAGCTTTTACAAGGCTTGTTGAAAGAGGACTGTGTTTAGCAAGTTGCCAAAAAGGCAATGGAGATGGTGCCCATCTAATAAGAGGTAGGAAGGAATTGGGAAGAGCAGGTGCCGCCACACCAAAGGCCTTAGAATAATGTGGAACTGACCTCCTGACAGAATGGTATTTGCAGAAGGCCCTCTCCTGCAAAACTCAATGAACAGCTGGGCATGTAGGGCATGAAGTGATCTTTTGGGTATCCTGGCCCCAAGCTATGTAGGGTTTTGTATGCCAATACCAGCACCTTGAATCGAGCCTCTTTCCCTATTCCTGCCATGGTAGGAGAAGACCTATCTTGAAGGGCTCTAAGAAGAACCAGGAAAGTATCTGCACATCTACGCGGAAGGCCGTGGTGTCATAATAGGGATATAAAGCATTGGGCTCATTGTCAAACCAGACAGCGTGTAGAGCTGGCCTCCTTTCAAAGCGAAGCACCTGGCTGGTTTTATCAATGACTTCTCAACAATCAATAAAAACTCTGACAAGAGAAGTGCTCTTTCTTGCCTGTGTAGCAATAAAGATTCACAGCAGCATCTTTATTGCTAAGTATGATGGCAATTCTTTCATGCCCAACCACTGCTACCTTTCTGGGGAAAGTCATAGGTGGATTTTCAGACAGCAAAAGCAGAAACGGGTATATTGAAGGTACTTTTCAAGATGCTGTCTCCCATGTGTCTGATAAAGGGAATCCAAAGGAACTAGGCTAGTTATTGTAGAGCATTTGATTTAGTCTTAGAGATGTACTCATGAGCCCCCACTAGGGACAGGGGACAAATTTGGTGTTGTTTGTATTTTAACACGGAACTACCTAATTCACACTTCTTGAACCATTGCATGGTCTCAATAACTACCCCCTCAAAAATCCATAATACGTGGGAGATTGTTCTTCTTGCTCAGTTGTTGCTGTTGCTATTTTGTCTTGAAGCAATTTGATAATACAATAAAACAACCATAAAGCAATTGCACGTATGAAAAAAAAATACATGTTTTGAAAATTTCACATAGGCAAAACCATTTTGCACTCCTCTCCCCTCTTATATCATAATCATTATCCCATGCTGACAGAACAGCCATTTTGTGTTACAAGATGTCCCCCATGGCAGCCATTTTGTGATTCCAAATGTGTCCACTGGCTGACAACCCCTGCCTTAGAGAATCCATCTGCTCATATTTGTCACTTGTCAAGTATAGCATTCCACAAAATGAGAACACTTGTGGCAAGAAGCAGGGTTATGAAATGATTGTCCAGATAATTTTTGTATAAAGAAATGCTTTGACTCACGATGTGCCTGGTGAACTTAATGGTGGCTGCTCATCAAGGCTTTTTAAAAGAAACAAACTTGTGCACTAAATCTTTCTTTCATTTTATTCTCTGTGATTTCCTGACCATTTCCATGATGAGCATCTGAGACCTTGAAGCTCTTCTTCCACAGCCGGATAGCAGTGTGTGGAGGCACATAGGTCACCCAAAGACAGTCTCCCCAATATCATGAGATGTATTGCATTTCTATTTGAAATTACAGCAATTATTTCAAAATCTGCTTCTCTACATTAAGGCTGTGCACCAGATTCAGCTGATTCCTGAACCAAATTGGGCTGATTCAGAGGAGTCCAGGCTTTGTCCGAGTCAGGTGGAGACAACCTAATATCATCCTGAGTCACATTCGGCCTCCTGGATTTATCCGGGGTTGGCAGACGGTGGGGCATCTGGTGTAAAGAAGGAGCTTTGGCTATGCATGCCTCTTCCCATCAGAGGAACATGCAGGTACAGTCACAGCGAGCAACACTGAACCCTCTGCTCACTAGTGGTTGAGTAGTGGATTCAGTCCTGCAAGCTGCAGGCTTCTTCTTTGAAACAGCACCCAGCAGATTGGACCTCTTGCTCTCTGCAGTGTGGTGCTGGTGCTGAGACACAGAGTCTCCTTTCCCCTCCCCAACCGTTAGTTTAATTTGAGTTTCAACCTCTCTAACTGAACATTAACTCCACCCTGAATTGCTTTAGGGCTGGATCCAGATAGGGCCAGGTGTTCCTCGGTTGGTTCAGGCCTGATGAGGTCAGGAGGGTTGTGTACATACAAAAAGGAAATACACATTTCCTTTACATGCAGCCCTATTCAGGGAAGTTTTTAATGTGTGACGTTTTAGTGTATTTTTGGTCTTTGTTGGAAGCCGCACAGAGTGGCTGTGGAAACCCAGCCAGATGGGTGAGGTACAAATAAATTATTATTATTATTATTATTATTATTATTATTATTATTATTATTATTATTTCCATGGTCTTCTCCTTTCATGGTGATGCATTTCTCAATTTTTGGCGATGGCTAAGTGTCTGCATGTACCTCTCTCCACAGAAAAGAAGGCAAACAGACAGAATTACAAATGTGAAACATTCATGCAGAAAAACAAAATAAACATGACCGAGCAATTCCATCCTACAGTAAGGCCGTGGGAGCCATTTTAAATTCTCATTCAAAATGGACATTAGTTTGTGCCTTAAGATGCAATTTCAAAGTCTGTGAGGATTGGCTGAGTAGTCTAGAATAAGTCCATCACTGTTAAAACAAAACAAAACAAAAAACCTGCAGCCAAATTTCCCGAAACATAAAAGAGCACCATTCTGACACAGCTGTTTGAAAAGAAGGTTTAATTAACAAACGCTGATAACATTTACAGCTTCCAAAGAACTTCAAAGGCTATCAAGGAAACCAGGAGAATTCTGAATGAGAGAATTTGACTCAAAGCATTCTATAACGATTCCAAACCTGAAAGCATTATTCCCCCCTTCTTTTCAGATGCCTAATTTAGATTATATACCAGAAGCCTGTAATAAACCTCCCACCAAGAAATAATAGTACTTGGTATACGTATGATGGGCTGCTCAACTCCCCTTTTAAATACAGCCCCTGGCTCTCAGCCAGAAACAAAATAACACAAAATTCTTCTGTGGCAGTTGCAATGCTAAGATCACAATACTATTTTCTTAGGTCATACTCACGCTGTACATTTAAAGTACTAGGATACCACTTTAATCAGTGATGGCTGGCCCCAGATAACTTTGGGAGATCTAGTTTGTTAAGGGTGCCAGGAATTGTTAGGAGAGCTACAATTCCCACAGTGGTTTAACAGTCAACCCCTCTTCCCAGGGACCATAGGAGCAAACTCCTAGGGGCTGAAGGGTCTTTGGCACCCCCAAAAAAATTTGAAGGGGCTGCCCCCCCAAGTTGATGGGCATTGCCATTCAAATGTTGCATGAGCACTGCGTTGTTATTGATTATGTGGGGCAGGGCTTACCTGCCCCCTCCAATATACTATTCAAGTTAGCACCCCTGCCAGGACAAATAAGAACAACAATGAATTCAAAAGCTTGCTCACCCTTGTTCAACAAATAAACAAACGATGTACCAATTACACACTGAGACCTGCTGTTTTTATTTTTGCAGTCACTGATCCTAATCCACAGGAATGCAGTGAGATTCTACACACACACAATTACTGGCAAGTACCGGTAGGCATGATAGATCTGATCCCATTAAGTGTAGCAATGGTAAATTGTCACAATACAGCACACCTGCCATTTGAAGGATGAACCAAACGACTGGATCTTCAGCATCTGGGTGCATTGTCATGAGGGATGGAAGGGTCTGTCAGCTTTGGTTCTCTTGCTTTCTAATTTTCCAGTCCTAAATTCAGTTCTCTACATTTTGCATTAAAAATCCTCCTGAGTATTCATCACCATTTTAGTGCAAATTTCTCCTAATAAACACTTTTTATATGCAGTTTGACTGTACATATTTTTGTAAGTGATTCCCCCTAATATAATGCATTTTGCATGTTATTTTCTAAAACATCCTTATTATTACACACATTTTCCCCTAAAATATGCATTAGCTGGAGAGCTGCATCACAAAATTAAGATAAGTGTGGATTTCTATGGATAGCTGTGTTTCAGTTTGGATATTGTTTCAGAAAGTGTGAATTTTATAGACTGGGCATTAAATGTGTACTGAATCTGGTTTCCTCCCTTGTCCCTAATTGTCCTTAATAATCCAGTCTTTACTGAGTTTGGAATGTGGCCTTAGGACTGCTGAATACTCAGTATCTGAACCACAGAGGTATTTTAGTTGAGAGTGCAATTTGTTTTAGCTAGAGTGAGCAGTGGGTGTGCAAAATCTAACAGCTGTTGGGGCAGATGTTTCACCTATTCAGCAGTGATGACAGGTGATGATGATGCTGGAGAAGAAACAGAGCAATTGCAAAAGGACTCCAGCTTGAAGGCATTAAACCATTAAGATATAACCCTAACAGTCGAGCCAAGGCGGAGCAGAGTAGTTTATGATCTTCTCTCCAGCAAAGTTCAGATAGATGTCCCCACACTGAGAACGTACAAGTTTGCCAACATCCCCTGGAAGAAGACTCCTGAGGCAGAGTAATTATTCAAATATAACAATAGAAGAACTGCTAAATAATAGCCAAATTATCTAAGTAAGGGGAGGTGAATATTGAATTCACATATAAGAGGGAAGCATTTGTCTTGGGCATGTAAACAGCTGCATGCTGAGGCTCCCCAGACAAGGACTGGGAGAAAAGTTTTCCTTCTTGCTAAGTTAGCCTTGGACATGTGAACCCAACATGCAGCCCCAGCCCCTGCTGTCCTGCATTCATCAAGTTGTGCACATCAGGCCTAGAGGGACCCCTTGCCCCCGCTCCAATGACCCCCAAGCCAAAGACTGTGGAAGATGACTCAAGAGTACCCTTAAACAAATGATGCCTCAAGGTGCCTGCCAATTATGTTCTGAAATTCTCTTGCCTGTCCATACTGAATGCCATGCTAAGCAAGAGAATAAAAAATAAAATAATTGGCATTATGTTAAGTACATACAGCCAAAGTGAATCAAAGAATGACACAGTGCAGAGTAGGGAAAAAAGAGGAGTCTCAAGGGCCAATGAGGACCCTGCTGCAAAATGCCTACACAGCCACCAGAAAGGGCAAAAATCCTAGAGGAGGAATATTGGTGCTGTAAAGGAAATTTACAAGGGTCAGGAAGGCTTAAATAGCAGCCTGATTGCCTGCTTCCTATTGAGCACCCTAGCCCATGATATCCCCAAGACCTTCTCCAACTCACATCTTCTCCCCAAAGGGTGTGTATAGCAATTTGACCCCCATTAAAGAATGGGAGTGGCATTCTCTACAGGAGACACCCATCTTTTCCCTGTCCGCATGACATCCCTGAAAGATAGTAATGTAAAATGAATCGCAGTGCAGGATCAACTACGAACATCTGTTTGAAGGTCTAAAAAGAGCACCCATGTCTATCGTTTTTCAATGCGACTGGGAATCCTGGCAAAGCAGAGCTCCTCTCTAACGATACAGAAAGAAATCTCATCACAAACGGTGGCACACACCTTGGCATGAATGCATATGAATGCATTTTACTCTTCTTACCATCACAGAGTGTAATAAAAGAAAGAGAAAATAAACTCCTGGCTGGTAAACAACAACAGCAACATAAAACAGAACAGAAAAGGGGATGAATAAACTGGGATGCCTTCATGGTGGACATTGATGCCTTTTCCAATCAGAACATCAGTGCTCTTAACCCGGCCCTGATTCAAATGCTGGAATCCAGGATTTTGATTATTGCCTGTTTGTTCTTCATCCTGCAGCGTGGCAGTTCAGACAGATTTGGAAAGAAACAAAGGGCTTTGATGCTGTACTTGTTTAGTTTCTTAGAACCCTTAAACTATGAGCACATTCCAAAAATAGGCTTCTGGAAGAGTCACAGATTCTGACATCGCTCAGTTCTGCTCTGGTAAATGCATCGCTTGAAGTGGCATCTCAAAATCCAGGGGGGGGGAGCACCCCTGTTTTAAAAGAAGCAGGGAAAGCGGCAATAGTATTAGATTAGTGGCCCTGAGAGTTGGCTTGGCATGCCTGCTGATTTCTTTTCTTTGGAGAAGGGGAAATGACCTGAGAATGTTGAGCTAAATATTTGGAAAGGAGGTGGAAGCTGAAATAACTTGGCTTTGGCCCAGTCCGTAACCAGGGCTCAGATATAAACGTTCCTTGTGCAACCACTCAGACAAAACAAGTGGTTCGAATAACATCACACTCAAGTCACTGTGGCTCTAAGCTGAGTTGGACTCAGGAGAGAACTTGCTATGGGATCCACTGCAAATGAGGATACCTCCTCTTTTTAGCACTCTTTCCATAAGTAAGCTTTTAGACCTTTGTGTTTTCATTTTTCTTGCCTTGCCAAGTTTATCAGAATGAATTCTTTTCCTACTATGGGTGTTTGAACTGTTCATCTAAAAGCCTTCCAAGAAAGAAGGCTTAATTTGGAGTTATTTTCAGTATGAAGGTTTCTTCTCTGGCAGGTACATACAGCATATAAAACTTGTGCAGTTTGTGTCTATGACACAATATTTTGACAGCCAACTTGCGGTAGCAAGTCAACATTTGACGGTGTATCTGACAGCCGACTTGCAATTGGAGCTAGTAAATTTTGTTAACTTCATTCACTCAGCCAGCCATAACAGATGAATTTTGAATATCAGTGTCACATCTAAATTTTTTTTTAAAAAAATGAGGATAGCAGTCACTTTTGAAGTCAATTTTCAACCATCAAAAACGGACTTTAGACTTCTGAATGAAAGTTGGATTTTGAATACTTTTTTAAAAAAACAAAACCCAAACAGTCTCAACACTACCATAAGAGAAAGTGGAGTGGTTAAAATATTGGATCAGCACCAGACTAACAACAGGGTTCAGATCTCACTGCTGTGAAGCTCACTAGGTCTGAAGGTGGATGGGTCACTTTGTCTTGGCATAATCTATATTACATAATTCTCTTTAGGATGTGAAACCAGGTTGCTATTGCTCCCAAGTTCCCATCTGTTCTGAAGGCAGAAAACCCAAACTAAGAAACTTGCCTTTTAAGCTTCTGTGGTTTAGCATGGATGCACCTCTTTCCTTTGGCCTTAAACTGAGATTTGTGTTTTCTGGGACCCACCCTATTCCTGTAACTGTAATTTGTTCTGTTTTTAATATTGAATTCTAAATTGTTGTAGCCTGCCTAGGATCTGCTGGGTGAATGGTAGATGACAACAACAACAACAACAACAACAACAACAACAACAACACCCTGAAGGGATGGAATTTACAGAACAATCCTACACTCACTTTGCCACATACCTGCAATAAAGACTCAACTAATCAAGCTTAATAGTATTTTCCAGTAAAGGGAAGTTGTGGGTGTGTGATATGACTTGTGCCAGCCACCCCTACTGGCAGCATTCTACAGGTGGCACATTCCAAGTCCTGAGAGCACAAAACCAAACTGAAGGTTGGTAGTGGTTAGCACCATTCACCCATCACGCCTCAGAGTGCCTACCATGTTAAAATTTTGTCCGTGCCTCAAGCAACAGCCAGATTAAACCCAACCTACCACAGGCCAATCTAATTAAGAGCAGTGTAGAGTAGTTGAAAAAAAAATGGTGCCCCCAATGGCGAATCAGAGCGTACCCCCTAAAAATCCTACTTAGCTTCACATGGCAACTGACAGAGGCCTGCACATCTCAAAGGGTGGGAGGGTAGGATGTTGGAAAGAGACCAAGAGAAAGTGCTAAGGGGAGGTCCTTCTCTTTAAAGGAGACCTGCTCCCCCAAGCCAGAAGCCACAAGAGGTCATGTGGGGAAGCTGCACCCCCTTCCCTTCATGAGGAAGACTTTGTTCACCCCCAACCAAAGGATGGGAATGCTATGATGATTGGAAGCAGGTAGAGATATGTTATTGCCTACCATAGCCAACATGCGTACAGCCTGGGAGAAGAAAAACACACATGCAGAAAACACAAAATGGCCGGCACGCCCCCAACATTGCTAGAAACACTGTTGCAGCCCAACGACTCCATTCCTTTTTTGCAAAGGTCTGAGGCTCTGGGGATAGATAAAGGGACCGCTGACCATTAGGTCCAGTCGTGGCCGACTCTGGAGTTGCGGTGCTCATCTCGCTTTAATGGCTGAGGGAGCTGGCGTTTGTCCGCAGACAGCTTCCGGGTCATGTGGCCAGCATGACTAAGCCACTTCTGGTGAACCAGAGCAGCGCACGGAAACGCTGTTTAACTTCCCACCGGAGTGGTACCTATTTATCTACTTGCACTTTGTCATGCTTTCAAACTGCTAGGTTGGCAGGAGCAGGGACCGAGCAACGGGAGCTCAACCCGGCACGGGGATTCAAACTGCCAACCTTCTAGGCTCTGTGGTTTAACCCACAGCGCCACCTGTGTCCCACCCTGGGGATAGGGTAGTCATAAATCTACCTCAGTAAAAGCTCCTTAAGCATCTTGCTTAGCAAGCAGGGCGCAATGAGGAAAATCATGTCAAGTAAAGTGACAGTGGGCCAAGTCACATTGGGTGGAATCATGTCAGGCAAGATCAGGTTCAGACAGATCTTATCAGGACCCTGGAAAGCTCCCAGTTAATGTAACTACCACCATTTGTGAGCAATGGATCAATGAGGGAATCAACATGAGGCTCCAAAGATATAGCCCCATGTCACAGGTCCTGGTTCCTGATCCCATGGAAGTCTTCATGCGTGCAAGGCTTCCACATGGGCAGGAACCTTAATGAAACAAGCTTCCAAATTGTGTGAAGACATCAGGTGCCTGGTTGGTGTGGCACCTGTTGAATGAACATGTGGGCTTAATTTCTAAAAAGGGCTTTAAATGAGTCTAGCCCAGGCTTCCTCAACCCCGGCCCTCCAGATGTTTTGAGACTACAATTCCCATCATCCCTGACCACTGGTCCTGCTAGCTAGGGATCATGGGAGTTGTAGGCCAAATACATCTGGAGGTTGAGGAAGCCTGGTCTAGCCTAATACTTAATCTTGGTCCACAGGGAGCTCTCAGCTTTCTGGATCCTCAGCAATCTGAACTGCACTTTGCCAGCATTTCCCCACACAAACAATGCCTAACATGTGTTTAAGGGTCAATCCTTTTGGGACTTGCTTCATTTTCATTCCCATTTGCAGAATTGTAAAGGATCAGCCCTCAAAGCCACTGGCTTCTATCTAGTAATCTACACAGCCATCTCAAGTCTTGTTTGAAAAGTGTTTTGGTTTGGTTTTGGCCTTATGTGGCTTATGTGTTTTATTTTCTGGATCAATGCTCTTTGCCTCTTTCAACACATGCTTTTCTTTTTTTTTAAGGAACCTGTTTCCTTTTTCTTTCCTGTTTTATGATGTGGTAAGGAGGCCTGAGCATACTATAGTAAGGGAAACCTTGCCAGTGCTTTCATTGCTGCTTCCTTGAATTTATATCCCTGCATTTACAGTGGCTTTTCAATTTGTTCTTTAGACTGTCCACAAACATTCATGAGCAGGCTTCTACTGTTAAGTCAAGGTCTCTTTGAAAGTTGCCTTGTTTCACTTTCAGTTCTGCACACCCAGCCTTGAATTTATGAATGCTTAGTGCAAATAGCCATGTGCTATTTGTCAAGGGCAAAGATTCCCTTTCAGAATTACTGCTGGTGCATTTTATAAGCCATTGAACAACTCACTGGGTTTCTCTCTCCCCCCCCCACCTGCTTTTGTTCTTTAATACAGAGGTTGGAGAGAGAAGTCTAGTTTATATTAAGCAGAGATAGCAGACTGAGATATCTGTTACACATTCCTATCGCCCATCTGTCAATCTTCAGGAAGAATTGTATTCTAATAAACCAAATTGCTTCTAAGAGCTTTTGTTGCTCCTTCTTATCACATTCCTATTTGTCTGATTTCCCTTATTTGGGTAATTCTCAAAAAGGCCCCACTGAGTTTGAAAAATCAGACCTTCCTTCGATCTGTTAATAAACTGCTTTTGCTTCCCTTTGTTACCCATAAAATCAGAATATTTTCTTTTGCAGTGCTGTCCTCTGTGATTCCAAAGAGTGAAGATCTTGGTTTGTCATCAAGCAAGACAGGATAACTCCAAAGACAATATTGCATGTAACCAATGCTCTCAAAGTACTAAATGATATTATTATTATTATTATTATTATTATTATTATTATTATTATTATTATTATTATTATTGTCAGGGGCTCGGGGACAGAGGCACAGGGGAGAGAGGAGATGGAGAGCGAAGGGGAAGGATCTGAGGGCAGCATAGGGGAGTATGACAGTGACCTGAGAGATTCCATGAGCTTCTCCAGCGAATCAGAAGATTCCCAGAAGGAGGCGCCGATGGTCAGGGCGAGGGGGGTCCCAGGGGGGACACACCAGAAACAGGGGGCCAGCGGGGACTCCCAAAGCAGCAGCTGGAGATCAGGACCAGCTTCCCCACCAGAGCAGAGTGGGGGGGGGGAAGAGTCCCAGGTGTCAGGTCCAGCTAGCCTCCCCGAAGGGGGAAGCAGTGATAGGAGCAGTGAAACGGTCAGGAGGAAGGTTGCCGGCTGGGCGCGTGCACCAAGTTCAAATGTACAGGCGCGCGGGACAGCAGAAAGCCCAGATCGGGAACCAGGTCCTAAAGCCCGCCGGAGGCAGGGGGAAGACTCAGGGGATTCAGCGTCAGAAGAGTCTAGGAAGGGCGAAACCCCAGCTGACAGGCGGACCCAGCGGAGGAAAGAGCAGAGGAAGAGGTGGAGCAAGGCTAGGGTCTTAAACTGGTGTATCGGGGGAGGAGACTCAGACGGAGCTTCAGCGGTCTAGAGTCTAAGACGTAGAGCTGCGCGCTGCGGCTGTGAAAGCAGAACTGAATTTCAATAAAGACTTTTGTATATACCAAGAACCAGCGTTGGTCCTTTGTGAGCTGGGACCTAGGGCAGCTCTGACAATTATTATTATTATTATTAAGAAGGAGAATGGGACAAACTGCTGTCCATACTGGTTAAAGGAGGGCAGCTGGATTGAAGGGTTCCTGGAGTTGAGTCAGGAAAACAGGTGTAGCCAACACAATGCCCTCCAGATGTTGGACTCTCCCATTAAACCCAGCCAACTTGTCCAATGCCCATGGATGATGGAAACTGGAGTTTGGCAGCATCTGGAGGGCATCAAATTGACTACCCCTACCTGGGATGTCTTACCCATAGAGGCTAGTGGTGCAGGGTACCAGGGTGCCAAGTTCTGGAGGTTGCCAGGGAAGAGGGGGAGGCTGGACACGGTGCCTCCTGGCATCAGCTCACCGCCCTTGCCCGCCTCCGCAGCACCCGGAGCCTCCATCTGCCATGGCCACCGTGGCACGAAGCAGCCAGCTGAGCTGGGAGGCGCTGTGTCTAGCCTCCAACTCTTCCCCGCTAGAGGAGCGGCCCTCCAGCCGCTACCCGCCTCCTCCAGCCCTGCCGGCAGCACCATCCTCCCTAAAAAACTCTGGGAAAGGGGGAGTGCCAGAGGGAGCTTTGCACCATGGTGCTGGATATGCTTAAGACGGCCCTGACCTCCTGCAGTAAAGTCTTGTTCAAATTCGAGTGATTACAGAGTGCCAGTCCTTTGCAGTCTTCCAGTCTGTTACAAAGAGAACCTGGTGGAACAGACAGCAATGATTGTTCCCTAGCAGTGGTGTTGCTGCTGCTTCCTGGAATGGTGGAGGGGAGGGGAGAGGTGGCAGGAAGGTTGCTGCTGTGCAGATGCTGTTGTGGAGCCAACCTGGTGCTCCCAGTGGTGTGCCCATGCCAATGTCAACCTCCCTGCTGCAGTCGCACCACTGCCAGTAATCTAGCATTATAGCTCAGCCCCACCGACTGATCCACTTCTGTCCATAAACTCTCTTGTAGACAAATTGCCTCTGAGTTGTGCACATCTTGATGCAATGCAATGAAGATTTTTTTTTAAAAAAAATCAGTTAAAAACTAACTATAAATTCTGAAATATCTGAAAATGCCTGCTACCATATCATACACTGCTTAGAAATTGTTGACCGTAAGCGGTGTATAAAATGGTTGGAATAAACACAGATTATAGTAAATAAACGCTGCATCAGCCCGACTGCCCCTGCTTGCTTTGCTTGTCTCTGGCAAATATCCTCTTTTGAGCAGCTGCAGAAATAAATAAATATCCCCTTTAGAAATATGGGTGACCAGGGCAAAGGATCTAAGAGAAATGGAATGAGTCAGAGCATTATTAGATTAACAACTGAATTGTTTGAGAAAAGATGGGACAAACTGCTAAAAATAAATCACTGCTATAACTTTTATAATAACAGTGTATATACACTTACTGGAAGCCATAACTTACAGTGCCTTGACTTTGCTTTATTCCCTTATCTTGTATATCTGCCACCTCTTTCTTTAATGCTTTTTTCAAATATATGGCCTGTGCAACTGGGAATTGGGTTTGTTCCTTCTCTTCTTTCCTTTTAACAAGAAGGAAACAAGCAAACAAAAATTGCAAACCCACCCTAACGCTCCCATTGAAAGAAACATTTGTAACATGAGAGATTATTCCATTGGGGGTTTTCAGATGAATTCATCGTGGAAAGAAAGAAAAGATGTGTTTTGTGGAAAGACTCTGCCCAAGACATCTTGATCATTCGCCTTTGGCATAACTCTCCGTCTCCAACCAAGCTTAAGTATGTGTGACGGCATTTCCTTCCATGCAACTCTTGCTATTTCCTTTTGTGAGAGCTTTTCCTTTGTCAAAGTTGGAGTCAAATCCAGACCAGGAGCAAGATTCCTCTGCTGCAGGGCTCCCACAAGACGTAGTGATAACTACAGACTTGGGTCACTTTAAAACTGGATTAGACAAATTCGTGGAGGATAAGGTTATCAGTGGCTATTAGGTGTCATAGCTATTTTCTACCTCCACTGTTGGAGGCAGTGATGCTCCTGAATTCCAGCTGTTGAATTCATAGGTAGGGATTGTGCTGTTGTGCTCAGGTCCTGCTTGAAGACTTCCAATAAACATCTGGTGGACCACCATGAAAACAGGATGGTGGATTAGATGGGCCTTTGACCTGATCCACCAGGGCTTTTCTTATGTTCTTATAGACCACATGTCAATCAATGATTGTTAGACATCTTTAGAGGCCATATGCCAGTAAATACCAGTTCCTATAAGATCAACCTATCCTCCAAGGAGCTAGAGGTAGTATACGTTTTATCCTCACAACAACTAGTGCTATTTTTCTAGAAAAAAGAGGTGCTGGAAGTCACCACAAACATCTCCCTTGTTGTCTTAGTATGGTAATGGCGCCCACCTGAGAGGTGCCAGAACTGAGTTCTGGCGAGTTCCGGCTGAAATAAAAGCCTTGACAACAGCCCTATGAGATAGGTTAGACTGAGAGAGAGTCATGGCACAGTGGAGATGCAAACTTGGGTCTCCTGAGTTCTATTTCTAGTCCAACCCTCTAACCTAGTGTTTCATAAACTTGGGTCTCCAGCTGTTGTTGGACTACAACTCCCATCATCCCTAGCTAGCAGCGGTCATGCATGATGGGAGTTGTAGTCCAACAACAGCTGGAGACCCAGATTTGAGAAACACTGCTCTAATCACCGCACCATACTGGATCTTTCTTCACGCCCTTCATGTCCCATTTGTACACTTCCTGGAAGCCTATGTGGGAAACAGAATGAGATGAAGCTTTGGTTTGATCCACCAGAGCGCTTATGTTCTTGAGGTTCATGTTATAGAGGGAAGACCCATAGCTCAGTGGGTAGAGCACGTATATTGCATGCAGAAGATTCCAGGTTCAATCCCCAGCATCTCTGGGTTGTGCTGAGAGAGACTCCTGTCCAGAACCCTGGAGAGCTGCTAGCAATGAGTGCGGGTGGACCAATGGTCTCACTCTGCTTATGACAGGTTCCTATGGAAACACAGGCAGAACTTGGGAAATGGCTATTCCTATCGGGCTGAGCAGTTGTTGAAATTATTTCAAGCTTTCAGCTGCAGATATGATATGCGATAATTTGCTTGCCCTTAACTGAGGTGGGCTCATGGCCAAAGAGTTTCATTGAGAGAACTCCATGTACCACAGGTCTTTGATTCAGTTTCCTCCTCCTGAGCACACCCCAGCATGCCAGTCTATTGTTTAAAAGAGAATGGCACTCTTGACAAAATGTTCCAATAATGTTCCGAGAAGAAGATAAAAAAACCCACTGACACCGAAAAAAGAGTGTCAAACAAATGAAAGGCTCACTTCGACCCCAGTAATAGAGAAAACCAATCAGCATCTAATGCTGCAATAGGGAAACATCTCATGAAAGGAAAGGGATGATGACAGCAAAGACAGGGATTCAGGAATGGCTAATTGCCATAGATTCTGCAATGCTAAAAATACCGCACAGTTAGAAATAATACTCCCTAGAATATGCTGGCAGCAGAAGCAAAACTAACGGTAGAATCATCTTCAATTATTGGTTGGGGGCAGGGAATAGATCCTCAAAAGGCAGAATTATTTAAGCCACCCTAAAATAATGATTTCGGAGAAGTTTCTTTCATTTTTGTGCCATTATTCTCATCAAAGAGAGCTTTGATTAGCCACTGGAGGGCTTTTTGGTGTGTGTTTTTGAGCTAGCAAATTCCAAAATAACATTGTAATTTTGCACCATTTGTACCATACATTTAAAGCACATGACTTCCCCCCAAAGAAGCCTGAGAGCTTTGGTTTGCTAATGGTGCTTGGAATTGGATGAATGGTGGACTATAAATGCAATATATAAATAAAATGACCACAAAGAGGAGCAAGGATTTCCTGCTCTTCCTTAAATCTCCTGGTAATATTCTGCTTCACTGGTCTCCTTCTTCTATGAACCCTAAAGACAACCGTCACATCTCCCATTTATAGTATTCAACCCCTGGTTTCAGAGTAAATGTTTCAGGCCTCTCGTTGAAATCAGCAGGACTTTGATCTAATCATATCCACGTTGATCTCCTATGCATTAAAATACTTCGAGTAAGCGCTATTAAATCATTGCTGTATATTATTATTATTATTATTATTATTATTATTATTATTATTATTTAAAAGAAACCACATGAACCATGGATTCACTGGACCAGAATTTAAAGAATGCAGCTACAGTTTGGATTGACCTGATGAATGCCATACGAAAAGGCATGTGGTGTGAGATCTGATGACTCACATTCAACGCGTATTTCATTTTCTTTTCTTTTCTTTGGAAAAAAAAATCAACAGCAGCAGTAATATGATGAAATTAGCTGATTTCTTCAAATCTTTTGAGGATTAGCACAGTGCTCTGACACATTGCTACATCATTGCAACAGCCTGTAAAAGCCTCAGAAAAGGTAGTTGAAATTAAGCTATTGTGTATCATGATAACAACTAGTGAAAACTGGATTAGCACACCGGAACGACTGTCAATGTGTGACGAGTCACTGTCAGGCCATCCTTCAGCAACTGCTGAGCTCCATGGGTGCCAATGTCTTTTGGGGACTGGGCCCACCCAGCTCAGAAGGCCCTTTTTTACTTTGTAGCAGATGTCTGTAAGCCACCAAGCACTTACAATTTCCCATAATCCCCTGCTTTGGGCACTGCAGGAAATTCACAATGGTAGCAGCCTTGAAGCTACATGTTGCAAATCATAGTGGTGGCCAAGGTGGGATTTACATTAAATTTATTATCAGCGAGGCTGGCATCACATATGCAAGGATGCGACCTGACCACAAAACTAGTAAGAATTGGTTTAGAAGGAACCTAACGGCTGAATGTTAAAGTGAAAAACAATTCCAAATTAGGGACAAGGAGGGTTCTAAACATGTGCAGTGAAAAATAAAAGTTGGGTAAGTGTTCCCAAGGACTGTGGTTGGATGAGGGATGTTGAGGTCCTGGGATGGCAGATGGTGGTTGAGTAAAGGATGAACAGCTAAGATGACGCATATTTGAATAAATAATAATAATAATTAATAATAATTTATTATGTATACCGTGCCCATCTGGCTGAGTTTCCCCAGGCACTCTGGGCAGCTCCCAAGAGAATATTAAGAACACGATAAAACATCAAATATTAAAAACTTCCCTGAACAGATGCCTTCTATAAGTCAGAAAGTTGTTTATTTCCTTGACATCAGGTGTGAGGGCGTTCTACAGGGCAGGAGCCACTGCCGAGAAGGCCCTCTGCTTGGTTCCCTGTAACCTCACTTCTCACAGTGAGGAAACCAGCAGAAGGCCCTCGGCGCTGGATCTCAGTGTCCGGGCAGAACGATGGGGTTGGAGATGCGCCTTCAGGTATACTGGGCCGAGGCCATTTAGGGCTTTAAAGGTCAGCACCAACACTTTGAATTGTGCTCGCAAACGTACCAGGAGCCAAAGTAGGTCTTTCAGGCCCAGTGTGATATGGTCTCGGCGGTCACTTCCAGACACCACATTCTGGATTAATTGTAGTTTCCAGGTCACCTTCAAAGGTAGCCGCACGTAGAGTGCATTGCAGTAGTCCACGTGAGAGAAAACTGGTGTGTGTCCTGATGTAAATGCTCTCACAATTTGAACTCTGTCCTGTAATGCATTAGTGAATCAAGGCTGACTGAGAATTTGCTATTGAGCATCTAGATTTGAACTCTCGAGGGGAATTTCCCCCACATGGTGCTGCTCACCTGCTGCCGTTACTGCTGCTTCCTAATAGTAAGCTCATAGTGAGGGGAGAAATGGGTGTCAGGGGGTCTCATTAGGTAACAGTTTGCCAAGGGAACCCCTTGAAGGTGGAACTGGCTCTGTTTGTGATCATTTCACCATGTAGAAGTATGAACTGGCCAAACAAACTGGTGAAGTCTATGGTGCATTGTGAACATAAAGCCATGACGATGATGATGATTAAATTGAAATACTTTATTGTCACTTGTACAACTTGCATACAGTGAGATTTCATGAGCACCCCCCACTCAGCTCTCTTAGTCTTAATTCCCCTCGTTTACTGACGCACACCCACCAAACCCGAAAGTCAGTTGCCCTGTTGTTATCTTTTCATTCAGCAGCCTAACAGCCCACGGATAGAAGCTGTTCTTTACCCTGTTGGTGCAACTAATCATGCTTCTATATCTTCTGCCTGAGGGCAGGAGATCAAGAAAGTGCTGGCCAGGGTGTGAATCATCCCTGAGAATTTTCCTCACTCTCCTGAGGCAACGTTCTTCCGCTATTTCATCCAGCAGATTCACAGGACAGCCCATAATATCTTGTGCTGTATTCACCACCCTGTCTAGGCACTTCCTATCAGTTGATGTCAAACCAGTGTACCACACCGTGATGCAGTATGAAAGGACACTTTCTATTGTTGACCAGCAGAAGGAGATAATCAAATGTTGATGGACATTGTTCTTCTGCAATACTCTGAGGAGATGGAGTCTCTATTTTGTATTTTGTATTGCTGTGACCCACCCTGGGACCTTTTTTAAAATATATATATATATATTTATTAGAGGTTTAGAAATTACAGAAAAAAAGAAAAAAAGGAAAACAACAAAAAATTCAACAAGACATACATTTCGATACATAAAAAAGGAAAATAAAAAACATAAAACCAATACAACAATAAAAAACACACATCCAATACTCCATATCTTTATCTTTCATTTGCTTGTTTCCTCGACCTCCTCACACCTCCCTTTTTGTATTCTAGTTTAGTTAATTTTTCCAGCAAATTCTTTCCATCTTTCTCAATTTTTGTTAAGTAATTTATCTTAACGGTCTAACATATTAATTCACTCAGCAAATCCTTGCTATCTTTCACTATGTTCTGTCATTCAATTTACCTTAATTTATTTTAACCTTATCTTACCATAAAATACCTTAAAGCTTAAAACTTAATATTTATTTATACATAACTCCTTATATCATTTCTACTAAAGCCAAATAGTTTCATTCCAACATTTTTCCTAATACTCATTAGTTTTACACTAATTCTCAAAATAATTTTCATAATCTTCATCCAATGTCTCTTCTTCATCCAACGTCTCTTCTTCCTGGTCTCGGGTTATGTCAGTCCTTACTGTCCATTCCATCTAGCCCATCAACCTGGTGCTCTTGTGTCCGAGGCTCTTAAGTCTCCTCCATGCCCCTTCTGCAGATCTTCTGCTTGTTTATACCTGCACTTTACCTTGTCTTCTGTTGATCTTTATCTTAGTTTCTTTCCTTTCTCATTGAGGAATAGGACTCGGGGAGACTCCGACCCAAAGATATCTCCATCTCCCCTCAGCAGATCAGCCCATTCCCCACAGTCCCATTCCCCACACTCAGCACTGTAGTCCAAAAAGTATTTAAAAACATGTTTCAAAGACCCTCCAAAATTAAAAGCCCCCACAACTCCAGACCCCCCCCCGGCCCACTCCAGATTCAGTCTTCAAGAACAGCGGCTTATGCTCCTGCAGGGCCTTGGGTCTCTCCATTTGTGTTACATGAGATTCAACAGCAACCTCCTCCATTATCTTCTGCACTTGCACTTGCCCTGTCAAAACAAGTTCCTGAGTTGGTTCCTGGATGGTTTCTATATGGGTATTCGCCGTTTGTCCAAAGTTTTTGACTGCAACAGTCATCAAGTCCATCTTCTCATGCATCTGCTCCAACAAAGCGCTTGTCTTGCAAAAAGCAAGCACCAAAACTTCTTCTAAACACATTTTTATTCAAGGCCAGAGTCTAGTCTCACGATCCTAATCTTGCAGCTGTAAAATCCCCAGATCGCCTCCAGCAACAATTTACCAAGCTCCCTCTAGAGGAGACAATTTCTATTTGTATCCATCTTTTGTAAACAGGTCCAACAAAAGAAAATTACTTTCATTTTTCATATATTTTGTATCTTTTGATTGCAAAAGGCAACACTGGAATCAGTTTGTTTCTCTCTTTTTTAACTACCGTATTTTTCGCTCTATAACACGCACCTGACCATAACACGCACATCGTTTTTAGAGGAGGAAAACAAGGGAAAAAATATTCTGAATGAAACAGTGGACGTATCATTTTTGTGCTTCATGCTGTGGCCACAGACATGTGATCTGATGGTGAATTTGGGGTGACCCAATGCAAAAATCCTGAGAATCCCTGTGGATCCATACTTTTTAACCACGTTTTTGCACCATTGCAGCCCCAGGCAACAGTGGGTGCGTGATTTTTTTTTGGGGGGGGACAGGCTGTAGCCATGGACATGCTATGTGCTCTGATGGTGAATTTTGGCTGACCCAATGCAAAGATCCTGAGGATCCATGTGGATCCATGCTTTGTAACCACGTTTTTGCACCATTGCAGCCCCAGGCAACAGTGGGTGCGTGATTTTTTTTGGGGGGGGGCAGGCTGTAGCCATGGACATGCTGTGTGCTCTGATGGTGAATTTGGGGTGACCCAATGCAAAGATCCTGAGGATCCATGTGGATCCATGCTTTGTAACCACATTTTAAGTGGGGAGGGAAGGAAAAACACAGAAGGCTAAGAATGCAGGAGAGGGCTATAACGTGAGGAAAGGAAGGCAAAAGTTTCCCCCCACCCACCCACACAAGCCAGCCAGCGTGTGCTCTCTCTCTCTCTCTCTCCCTCTTTAAATGGAAGAAAGCATATTTGAATGCTGTGTGTCTCCAAAAACAAAAAGCAGGAAGTCAAATCAGAATTTTAAGCCGAACCTGTAATCTCTCTTCCCTTCACAAACATTGTTCCTCCGGAGCAGGGAGAGGATAGAAGGACGGACGCTCTGCTTCCCCCTCTACTTGCCTGGAGGGGAGGGGCTTCCCCTGCTCTTTGTTCCGTTTGAGCAAACACAGCAACGAAACAGAGCAGGGAGGGCAGTAAGACCCTGAGGCAGAATGCAGGAAACCTGCCACTTCCTCTCTTCAGGCTTCCCTTCTCCCTGAAGCGCGGTTTGATTTTTGCCTCATTTTTCGGCTCCAGGGACCACACATTCGCTCCATAACACGCACAGACATTTCCCCTTCCTTTTTAGGAGAAAAAATCTGCGTGTTATAGAGCGAAAAATACGGTATCTGTCAAAAAAACGTTCCATTCACAGTCAATGAACTTCCCCAAGAATTTCTGTCTCTGGCACCCCGTTCCCAGGTTTGAGACGGTGGAAATTTATCTTTCTTTACTCTCTCTCCTGCAGGCTTGAACAATCAAAATTCCCCCCTTTTCTCCTGCTTCCAAAAGGGGTTTTGATGGTTATAACTGAAGGAAATTTAGTCCTTTATATGCGACTTTCCAGACTTTAGCTTGCAAATGTTTGCTTCAGTCTATTTACAAAAAAGGGGACGCGGGTGGCGCTGTGGGTAAAACCTCAGCGCCTAGGACTTGCCGATCGCATGGTCGGCGGTTCGAATCCCCACAGCAGGGTGAGCTCCCGTCTTTCGGTCCCAGCTCCTGCCCACCTAGCAGTTCGAAAGCACAATTAAGTGCAAGTAGATAAATAGGTACTGCTTTCTAGCGGGAAGGTAAACGGCGTTCTGTGTGCTGCTCTGGTGCTGGTTCGCCAGAGCAGCTTCGTCATGCTGGCCACGTGACCTGGAAGTGTCTCCGGACAGCGCTGGCTCCCGGCCTCTAGAGTGAGATGAGCGCACAACCCTAGAGTCTGTCAAGACTGGCCCGTACGGGCAGGGGTACCTTTACCTTTACCTTTTATTTACAAAAAGCGGACTTCCTGTTTAGAACCTTCCCGCTTTGGTGCCAAATTAAAATGTTTCTTAATCCAATTTTCCGTTTTACTCACGGGTACTTGTTTAGAGTCCAATTGTCCACAGGAAAAAGTCAGCGCTCTCCGGCAACGGCTGTGAGGCTTCACTCCGTAAAAGTAGCAGTCGATTCAAAACACCACGCCGCTCACCCCACATCGCTTCGGATCCCCGAAAAGGGGTTTCCCTGCAAGTAGGGGAGGCGCTCCTGGTGTCAGCCGAATCCCACGTTCCCAGGCTTCCTCCGCCTGGGATTTTTAAAGGGTCTTCACCTTCGCCGCGGCGGCAAGACCCGATTTTCACGGAGCGGGTTCCTCCTGGTCAGAGGAACTCCGCCATTGTCGATGGCGCTAACCCGGAAGTCTCCCCACCCTGGGACCTTACGGTGAAAAACAGGTAAGAAAATACAGTGGTACCTCGGTTTAAGAACAGTCCTGTTCATGAACGATTCAATTTATGAATGATGATGATGATGATTATACAGTGGTACCTTGGATTACGAACTGAATCCATTCCGGAAGTCTGTTCTTAAACCGAAACCGTTCTTAAATCGAGGTGCGCTTTCCCTAATGAGGCCTCTGGCCGCCGGTGCCCTTCCACCATTCGGATTCCCTTCTTAGACTGAGGTAAACTTCTCAAACCAGGACACTACTTCCAGTTTTGCAGAGTTCGTAAATTGAATCATTCGTAAACAGGACTGTTCTTAAACTGAGGTACCACTGTATTTTGTTACCTGCTTTTCACCATAAGGTCCCAGGGTGTGCCACAGCAATTCAAAATACAATATCAGAAAGGGTTTAAAACAAATTGCAGTCACAAAAATGGGGCAGGTCCATAGGCACGTCTATCTGTCTATCTCTCTACGGTGTCAAAGGTCGGGGGAATGCATCTTTAGCACATGAAATAGTGAAGATGGCAGATGCAGCTTTGTTGGGAAGGAATCCCACAACTTAAGAGCTGACACTGAAAATGCCCTCTCCCAGGACACCTTCCAAATTTCTGAGAGTGGGGAGCTACCAAGTGGCGAGCTACCATCTGTTCAACATAGCACCTGAGAGGGTCTGTAGGGAATGAACATCTCTTAGGCATCCAGGGCCCCCCAATATTTAGAGTATTAAACATGAATGTGACCACTGGAAACAGGGCCCAGAACTGAACAGGCGACCATTGCAGCTTATTTCAATGCAGGTCCTTCTTTGCGGAAGTACCATTAAGTCTATTCTGAGCCTTATTTCAAGGTGAAACCCTTTTTTTTCTTATTAGCTGGGTTTCTATTTCCGTCTGGCTTGAGCTCCCGTTGCTTGAATCTAAGTGCCTTCTATCTATCCTCCACATACGTATGCTGTTGCCAGAAAAAAGCTAAAATTCACAGAGCTGTCAAGACACCCATTAAAACAGGGAGATGCCAATAATCTGGCAGCAGCATTCGAGAATTAAATCCCTGAGGAATTTGCTCTCCTAATGAGAAGCAAGGGAGGAAAAGAGTGTGAAGACCGAGCTGCTTGGAAATGTGGAATAAAGCAAAAATATTATAAAGGGGAAAAGAAAGAGGAACCCTAGCCCCTCGGGGAGCTACAATTCCCAGAGTGGTTTAACAAGCCACCCCTCTTCACAGGTAGCTCTGGGAATTGTAGTTCTGTGAAGGGAATAAGGGCCTCCTAACAACTCTCAGCACCCTTAACAATTGACAGCTCCCAGAATTCTTTGGGGGAAGCCATGGCCTTTAAAGTGGAATTGAAGTGCTTTAAATATGTGGCGTGAATGGGGCCCTAGAAAGACAGAGTCCCAGGGGAGGGGCAGAGAGTACTATTTTCCTTCTTGGCAATGGGAAATATAGCACACAAGCTTATAGAATATGGAACAAAGGTCCAGTCTCTTTAAGGTAGAGGGACTCTCAGAGACTACGGAAGGAAGCTATGAGCCTCCAGAGATCACTGATGTGTCCTAGTCTAGTGTCTGACCCAGGGACCTGTGAGGGGACATAGGCAAGTCTCTCTGGAGAAATTTCAGAACTGTGCAATGATAGAATATCCACTCTCAGCCATTACAATATGATGCCCTCAGGAGTCTGCACAGTTATATCCTAATCAGACAGGAGACACTTACCCATGCAGAGCTGATTTTAAGGGGGTTCCAAAATATAAGGATTAGGAAAGGCAGGAGAAGAAATATGCTTAGCTAACAGGCTGTGTGGTGTTGGACAAAAGGTATTCCTAACCAGCAAATCCTCAAGATCAGACCGCTTGCATTTTAGGAACATGATAGACAGAACTTAATTAACTATATCCATGAGTCACAGAACAAAGGCAATGGATACATTTTTATTTGATTTTTTTTTAAAGCATAGACCTTATCTTTTGCTGCTTTATACCCAGTTCTAATTAAATGTGGATCTGTAATTTATTTATTTTTAAATACACCTGGAAAATCAGTGTGGTTTCTGGGTAATTAATCGACGTACTAAGGTCAATGTGTTTGAGCAGCAGTGGTTGTATTATTATGCAGATCTCTGTGATATATTTTTACTACAGTTCATGGAAATGCAAGCCTGGCAGATATCAAAAAGCCCCCATCAAGCCACAACAGCTTAGATGGCTTTAAAAATGGTTGTACAAAATCACAAGCCATTCCCCACCCCCCAGTTCTCCCTCATGTGGTGATAAACTGTCTCGGACCCTACTGTCAGCAAGTGAGGCCTTGGTGGTGGTGCTGCCACTGGGGCCTTGCCACTAGAGGGTCTGCAAGGCCTTCTTCAGTCTTTTGAGTCTATAGTCAACACTGCCTGCACATCATGGGCTTGTTCACATATTGTGCACCACCCAGGTACCATCCATCTCGACACAGGTATAAGTGTTTGTGTGAAAGGGTGTACACTTGTCATACAGTTCAACTATTTGTGTGCACAGGTACGGAGATCATATTCTCATAGAATATACAGTGGTATCTTCAGTTGCGGATGGGATCTGTTCCGGAGGTCCGGTCGGATCCTGAGGTTTCCGCAACCTGAGGACTGCTTCTGCGCATGTTCAGACTGCTTCTGTGCAGGCGCGCAAACCAAGACCTGGTAAAATACTTCCGGGTTTGCCACGCACGCATCCCAAAGTTTATGTAACCAGAGGGTTACGTAAACGAAGGTACAGCTGTAATATGTAAACAGCCATTGTATCACAACAACATGGACTAGGTATACCTGTGTGTATTGTCCCCCTGTCCCACCTAAATTGAGTTTTTAACCATGCTGAAATAGGCACCCAAACCCCCATTCTGTACTTGTCCTGTCCTCAGAGGGTTCACACAGAGTGGTTTATTTCCTTCAGTTCCGATTTTTCAACACAGTTTGGAGGTAATCAAGAGAGAATCTAGGGGGAGAGACACATTTTTGTGCTGCTGGACTTTAGAAAAGTATGCACTCAGCACTCATAGAACATCCTTCATCCCATCAGCATTTGATATCCCTTCAGTAATAATAAACACATTTACTGCTGTGTTGAACAGCTTTTTGCTGAGATAGTCAAACACGACTGTTACAGATGGGCTGACATCCAGGTTTCATTTTTGACACCTTCCTAACATCCCTCCCAAACACTCCCTCCCTTGCACTTATTCGTCCTTAGGAGCAAAGCATACATGATTTGGAGCTCTATCATCTGCAACTGTTGTTGTTTAATGAAAAAGCATCCAACAGACAGACTGCCATTTTGAGCAGAAGACCAGCCAATGGGAAGGAGATGCTCAAACCTCTTTCCTTACACCATCATCACCCTCAGAATCACCTGCAGTTAGGAACGGGGGAGAGATTATTTCCAGTTTCCATTTAAAGGTGAATCTACATGATTTCTGCTTTACATAACAGCATGTGAACCAAAAGAAAACCGTCCTTTGAAATTTGCACTTTTCTGAATTTTGCAATGCAGTTTTTCAGTCAAGTAATTTGTACAACAATGCAATTACCAGGATAAAGTGTGCATAAAAATGCATAAATTGCTGAAAATAACAGACATGAATGCATTATGTTAAGGGAAATTGCTTTGCAAAAATATGTCTATATTTTGGAAGATTGCAGTCAAACACATGTCTAATAGGAGAAATTCGCACTAAAATGCTGGTGAATTTTCATGGGACTACACACACACACACACAGATGTGGAGATCTAAATTTAAGGTTGGAAAAGAGAGAGAAACCAAAATGGACAGTTACTTTTCTTCCAATGGGAGAAAATGTACAGGTGTCAGTATCTTTCCCTCCGCTATGAAGAGAAAACTGCCTTTAGTCCTCTACTAAAGAGTGCAGGTGTCTGCGACTCGATTTTGTCCTTAAGACCAAGAGAAATCTACCGAGATCTGGGAAAGCAAAGTACATTATATGCAGCTGTGTCAAAAGGAACAGTGTTAGAATGAGAGAAGGAACATTAAAATGTTCTATTGGCACATATGCAAACAGATATGAAACATTTATTTCATTATAAATGCATCAAGGTGATTGTGACAAGTTTGTGTACATATTGATGATTGTGGAGGTATATTTATTTTTGTATATTTATTTTGGTCTTGTTTTTTTGTTTCAACTTTGCATAACCTTGGATACAACGGGGCAGGGGGGGGGGTTAAAAAGGAAATCTACGCACAAATTTACAGTGTGACCTAAACTCATATGCATGGAACAATAAGTACTCTTTCTTTCTTTCTTTCTTTCTTTCTTTCTTTCTTTCTTTCTTTCTTTCTTTGGATTATCTGTCAGTTCTTTCTTAAAGCATGTCATACAAGTGGAATCCCTGGCACACCCACTTCCTTATCCTCTCTCTGTGCTCCATGCAAGCCTGCAAACTCATGTATTGTTCTAGGAACTATAGTAGCAAGAAAAGGGAGATTTCCCAACTTCACAGAGCTTTACCATCTCCGAGGATCAATTTCTTATTGTGTGCAGAGGTACTGAGTCACAGACACATATTTTCTCCCGTCAGGACATCCTGAGGGTGCCCGATTCAGCGCTGCCATACAGCACTGCATCATGATCTTGCATGACACATTTGCTGTAGTAACAACCCCTGGAAACCCCACTGACCTTCCTCTGGCTTCCTGAAGCATTTCCCATGTGTTCTATTGTGTAACCTTTATGATAAGCACCTAACGTTAGAATTTTGAAGCCCCCGCCCTGTTGCATTTGAACAAACTTGCTTAAAAAGAAACCTGATGCAGATGGGTCATCCTAAAGAACCACAACGGCTGGTATAGCAGGATGCAGGGGAGGCGAGGGAGGGGCTGTAACAAAATGTGTATGTTTTGACTTGGAGTCTCATATTTGGACACGGGTGGTGCTGTGGGTTAAACCACAGAGCCTAGGACTTGCTGATCAGAAGGTCGGCGGTTCGAATCCCCACGACGGGATGAGTTCCTGTTGCTCAGTCCCTGCTCCTGCCAACCTAGCAGTTCGAAAGCACGTCAAAGTGAAGTAGATAAATAGGTACCGCTCCGGCGGGAAGGTAAATGGCGTTTCCGTGTGCTGCTCTGGTTCGCCAGAAGTGGCTTAGTCATGCTGGCCACATGACCCAGAAGCTGTACGCTGGCTCCCTCGGCCAATAAAGCGAGATGAGCGCCGCAACCCCAGAGTCGGTCACAACTGGACCTAATGGTCAGGGGTCCCTTTACCTTTACCTTTATTTGGAAACCTTTCTATTATGGGGAATCAGAAAGTCACATCTTTGCAAACATTTTGGCCAGTACTTTTTCCATACAGGACAACCAGTACCTCCAATGGTGCCTACAAGAAGACTCAGTAAATATATCCTCAATGTTCCACAATGCATGGAAGACTGTTTGATCTTCTATGGAATGCCCAACAGGGTGACTGAGAAAGTCAGGAGACCCTCTGACCTGGCCTTCAGGGTTGCACAGCAACATTAGAAAACCTGAGGTCCTGCAATATTGCTGCCCCCCCCAAAAAAAACCTCCCATCAGCCCCAGACAGAATATCAATGGTCAGGGATGATGTGATTTCAAGTCCAGAAATATCTCGAAGACCAGGTTCTGCACTTCCGCAGAAAGGTGGGTCTGAGGCTGCATTCACATGGCAGTTTATTCAATTTTCATGACTTTTCTCTAACTGTTAAGCTCTGCATTCTGTTTGCTCTTTTGCATGACGTACAAGTCAATTCCAGGACTTTACTGAAATATAGTGCGAGTTTAGTGCTGTCAGGGCTGCTACCCAGTCCCAGCTCACATAGGACCACGCTAGCCAGCTTTCACGTTATAAGAGTCTTTATTGGGTTACAGTTTCCATTTCCGAACTGCAATGTGCAGCCCTACGTCTTCTATGTCAGACCGGCGAAGACCCGTCTGAGTCTCCGCCTCTTGCACACCAGCTTAATACCCTAGCCTTGCTCCACCTCCTGCGCCTTTCCTTCCGTCTCTGGGTCCTTCTGCCCCCCGGGGTCTCCTCCCTCCTACTCTCTTCTGACGCTGACCCCCCGGACCCTTCCGCCTCCTTGCGGCGGGCTTTGGGACCTGGCTCACTCTCCGGGCTGCTTACTGCGCCAGCTTCCGCTGCATTTGAACTTGGCGAGCGCGCCCAACTCTCTACCTTCCTCTTGACCGTTTCCTCGCTCCCTGATGTGGGCGTGACTACTCCTGACTCATGCCCTCCCTCCTGCTGAAAGCCTCCGGACCCCGATGTCTGGTCCCCTTTCTCCCCGCTGCTCCCAGCTGGGCACGTTGGTCCCGATTTCCAGCTGCTGCTCTCTGATCCCTCTCTGGCCCCTTCTTCCTGGGGTGTCCCCCTGCTTTCCCCCCTTGCTCTGACCGCTGGCGCTCCCTTCTGGGAATCCTCGGACTCACTGGACAGGCTCGGGGATCTCGGGTCGTCATCCCCACTCATCCTTCCTTCGTATTCCTCCCCCTCGCTCTCTGTCTCCTCCCTTCTCTGCGTCTCTGCTCCTGAACCCCTGACAAGTGCTCAATCCGTCTTACGCGCTTTCAGGGGGAAACAAATCTGTTTGCAAATAAGGTGGAACTGCTAAGCATGGACTATATTCCACTTTAGTTCCAGAAGTGGCTTTTAGATTGTGCAAAAGCTCAAATACAATGTGGCAGTTAACAGCTAGGGAAGCGAGGTGAAAAGGGAATAAACTGTTATGTGGATGCAGCTTTAGTTGGAATGGGAAATCTGGGGGGTGGGGGGGTGTCTTGTGAAGAACACTCAGTATTTTAGCAATATTGATACTACAAGATTTGTGCCTCTTCTTTCCTCCTAGGAGCTGTGGGCAGCCTACAAAGTTCTTCTCTCCTGTTATTCCCACAAGAATCCTGTGAGGTAGGCAAGAGTGAGAGAAGGCAACTGCCACAAGGTCAGTCCCAGGGGGAGCAGGGATTTGAACACGGACCTCAGTCATAGTCGGGCACCATTTCCCACTGGCTCTCCCACAGTGCGAAAAATAATGTTTGCACAATTTATTCTATTGAAGAATTTGTCCATCTCAAGTATATACTAATAGGCCCTCTAGAACACAAACAAACACACACACCGCTGGCCTATCGCAAGACACTCCATTTTGCTAAATGTACGCATTTTACATTATTACTTGGGGTTCACGAGTGCCATGCTTTTACTTTCTATTGTGTTTGTTTAAGCTTTTCATTTTCATAGATAGAGTAAATGGCCTTGGGCAAAGCAGCTTTTAAATAAAGTCTGAGTCTTTCACTCTCCATTGAGTAAAACCTGAAAATACTTGTTGGAATGCGATCTCTTCCACAGCACAAAAATAGACTTGGATTTGTAACTCATTATGTGTTTAACTCCTAGTTGCTATCAAAATCTACCTGAGAGCTGGGTGTTCCCATGTCAGTGAGGCAAAAAAACAACAACAAAACACACACAGCGTGAATCATCTCAGCAATGCATTTCATTTACTTAAACCTTGAATATTTTCACTGACAAGAAAAAGCTGCCAACAAATTTCAACCGCTTACACTCCCAGATAAGTCACCACCCATGAAACTATTACCAGGCAATTTTTAACAATTAACTTCATGTCTCAGAGATAGTTTCCATGGAGAATCTTTGCTGATGGCTTCAATCAGTTAAGAATCCTCATCATTATGGAGCCACTTAATCAAATATATTTGCTAATGTGAAATTGCAGAATTGGCACTTTTGCAGGTGCCACGTAATACCCATTCCATATTTGTAAGAAATCAGTCATTTAGTGTGGCAGCTATCAATCAATCACCCACGCTTTGGAAGTTCCTGGTTATCAATGATATCAAGCAGGGGCTTTCATTATACTCTTTTCAACACCTGCTTAAAGCACTTTTGTGTAGGCAAGTCCACCCATATATGTCGAGTGCTGACATGTGTTTTAATCTGCCTTTTTGCTTGTCGTTAGAATCATAGAATCATATAGTTGGAAGGGACACCAAGGGTCATCTAGTCCAACCCCCTCCAATGCAGAAATTTCAACCAAAACATCCAAGACAGGTGACCATCCAAATTTGGCTTAAAAACCTCCAATGAAGGAGAGTCTACCACCTTCCGGTGAAGTCTGTTCCCCTGTCAAAAAGTTCTTACAAGGGTCTCAAATTTCAATGGGGCCCTGTGTTATGCCTTACTGAAATCAAGATATACTATGTCCACAGCATTCCCCTGATGCACCAAGTTTATAACTCCATCAAAAAAAGAAATGTGATTCATCTGGCATGATTTGTTTTTCAATTTGATATTAATTTATATACACACAAAAAATTGAAATAAATAGAGGGCTTTCTTACTGTTCATTTCATTGTGTTTTCTTTTCTTTTAGTAGACCACTTTGAGGTTTATTTGTTGCTTGTTTTCAATCAAGCGGTATAAAAATTTTGCGGAATAAAACAAATTGTGAATTTGACTGTTGCTGCAGTGACTAAAATTCCTTCCAAGCCCCATTAACCAGTGACAGACAGTGTCCACAGCAAAGATGTGTTACACCGAGCGAGGGTCGTAGTGGATCCTTTTAACTGGAGATGCCTGGGAATTTCTTCATGCAACACAAATCTTTTTCAAATAGTCCCACTTTATTTTGTTCCTGGGGATCCAGAATCAAATCAGTTTGCTGGGGTATACTCTCTCTTTCTCTTTACCGTTTCTGTATTGGGTTTTTGATCATTGGTCCTCTCACTTGCTTTATCCAACCAGGCTGTTACCCATGGTTGCTTGGTGCTGTAAGTTATGCAATCCCATAGAACTGGTCATTCCTTGCTCATGTAAGTTTCATGAACAAAGAAGAACGCCCTTGTGATGCATCGAGGAGGGTGTTTTCTTCTTCTTGTATCATAACGTTGGAACTTCTGCTAGTCAGTAGTCAGCAAGACAGACCAACTTATGGCCTGAATTGGAAAGAGTCTTTGTTCCATCTTTCTAATTCATATGTGCCTCTTGCTTTGGATAGGCAGAGCTACCTCCTCTGCTGAAATGAAAGGGAAAGACCTTGTGGCAATGGAAAATCCACAGAGCCATCAGAAATGCTACAGGGGGGCACTTATATGTGGAATGTCTGCAGGGTGTTCTCTGTGTTTTACTGAGCTGCTCATTCTCACTCTGAACTCTTCTCCATGACTCACATTTCACAGAAGGCAATTGGCAAACGCCTCATTGTTGTGGTTTATTTGCCGCACAAACAGTGCTGCAAAATGCACACACACACACACACACACACACACCCATCTGAAAATATCGCTTTCTGTCATGCACAAGCACAGCCTTCAATTTCTCCTGCCTACATGCCACCTTCCTTTCTTCGCAGTTTGCAAAAGAGCGCAGACAGACAATGCTGGGTATGTGTGCAATGTCACCCACTTATCCCTGCCAACGTAAGCACATAATGCAGAGTGCATCAGGCCAACTGAAGGGCAAGCATCATTTGGATACTTGTTGGAACAGGAGATGTGGCTTAGCTTGTTTTTCAGGGACTTAATCCTGATTCGATTTTATTCTTTGGTAGATTTACAAAACGAAAAACACACACGCCGATAAATAAATTTTAGAAAGGGGCAAGATTAGACATGGACAACCAAAGGGTTTCTTTTTTAAAAAATTGAGACTCCTTGTGCTCAACTCCGCTTACCCTTTTCCCCCTGCCCAGGACAGCTCTGCCCTTTGCCTGCACCTCAGAGCCGGTGTCAGGGGTGTACGAAGTGGCGGGGGTGGAGGGAGGGAGCCACCCCGGGTGCCATTCTGGGTGGCAAGATGGCCCCTGCCTCCCCCCAGCTGTAGAGCAGCCAAGGGCGCATGCAGTCCATATGGGCGCCGCTCGCATGGGGTCCATACGGGCTGCCGCTCTCTCACGCCGTCCATACGGGCATCCGTACGGGATGTCACACATGCGCACTTCGTACAGGATGCCACTCGCACAGCAGCCCGTACAGTCGCCATGCAAGCAGCAGCCCATACGGACGCCACATGTGAGCGGCAGCCCGTAGGGAGTGAGCATGTGCGGCAGCTTATATGGAATGTGCATGCATGGCAGCCCATACGGTCGCTGCGTGTGCACACTCAGTACAGGATGCCACACATGCGCAGTCTGTATGGATGTTGCGCTTGCGTCACTGGGCAGTTTGCCCCACCCCTCGGTATCCCTCCCCGGGTGCCAGAGAGGGTTCCTCCGACACTGGCCAGTGTGTCATGTGGGGCTGCGACTTGGTGGCAGCAGCCTCTGCTTATCCTCACCCACTTGCCAGTAGCTGCTATGAGCTGCCCAAGGAAAGTGATGGGCCATGCAGAGGCAACTGATGCTCTCTTGCAGCCACCACTGCTGCTGCCGCTACCCCTCAGAACAAGCATCAGCTCATCCTTTCCTTCAAGCTCGGGGATGGTATCGGTGGGGAAAATAGGGACATTCTGGGATCAGCAGTGGAGAAAGCTGCTCAGGAGCCAGGGGCACTGTGTTCAGGGGCAGTGCTAGCCGCCCATAGGGGCGGGGTGCACTGCAGGGCCTCTGGAGTCTGCCTGCCTCCTCCCACTCAGCTGCCCTACAGCTGGGGGGGAGGAGGCAGCAGGCAGCTTGGGCAGTGCGGAGCCTGCACGCATCCAAGCCACTGCGTCTCTCCCAGGAGAAACATGTGGCTCGGGTGTGCTGCAAGCCCTGCAGTGAGTGCCACCCGGAATTTTGTCACCCCCCTCAGTGGTGACCCCCGGGGCAGACCTCACCCAACGCACCCCACTTCCTCTGCCCCTGTCTGGGATCAAATCAGAAGCGGGGATGGCTTTTTTAAAAATTCCAAGACTGTCCCTGGAAAATAGAGGTGCTTGGAGGGTATGAGATTGATGAATTCTTATTTATTATGGGAAATGAAAGGAGCAGTTTCCATTATAAAACTTGTTTCAAGTTTTACTTCTTCTATAGTAGATTATAGTATCCCTGCCACAAACTATTGTTATAGCACCACAAGCAATATCTTTTCATGCCATATGCATATGTGCTCCCATGGCCACTGTTTATCAAGGAGACTTTGGGGTCTTCCTGGCTATCTCAGTGATGCGGTTGGCCCCTTGTGTGTGTGGCAGCTGTAAGGAAGGCAAATTCCATGCTAGGGGTCATTAGGAAAGCAATTGAAAACAAAATTGCCAATGTAATTATACAAATCGATGGTGCGACTGCATTTCGAATACTGTGTACAGTTCTAGTTTCCTCTCAGAAAAGATATTGTAGAGCTGGAAAAGTCTCAGGAACGGCTCAGAAATTATCAGTCTTTCAGCATTTGGGACTTTTTAGTTCTGAGAAAAGGCAAGTAAAATGTGACATGACAGAACTTTATAAAATTATGCATGGCATGGAGAAAGGGGTTTCTCTTTTCCTCTCTCATGACACTAGAAATTGTGGGCCAAAACGCAGAGGCCTGGTAGGTCTGTTTATAGACCATTAGGCCAGAAGTTCCTCACCACTGGAGTCCAGCCAAAGGGTTAAATCTCTGAGTTAAATGTAGATATTCTGTCTGCAGTGTGCACACATGTGGAATTCCGTCCCCGCAAAGGTGCATCTGGTTTCTTCACTATGCAGCTTTCAGTGAATGCTGACAATGAGGCAGCTAGACTGGTGACTGGGAGTGGCTGCTGAGACCATATAACACCGGTCCTGAAAGACCTACATTGACTCCCAGTACGTTTCCGAGCACAATTCAAAGTGTTGGTGCTGACCTTTAAAGCCCTAAATGGCTTCAACCCAGGATACCTGAAGGAGAGTCTCCACCCCCATTGTCCACTGAGGTCCAGCTCTGAGGGCCTTCTGGTGGTTCCCTCCCTGCGAGAAGTGAGGTTGCAGCGAACCCAGCAGAGGGCCTACTCAGTAGTGGCACCTGCCCTGTGAAACACCCTCCCATCAGATGACAAGAAAATAAACAGCTATCCAACTTTTAGAAGACATCTGAAGGCAGCCCTGTTTAGGGAAGTTTTTAATGTCTGGTGTTTCATCGTGCTTTTAATATTCTGTTGGGAGCACAAACAAACAAACAATTATACCATTCACACTGGCCTTGGACCTGAGATGTCCTGGCCCACCCTATTCCTGTGACTGCAATCTGTTTTAACTGTTATTAATTCTGAATTTTAAATTGTAACCCATTCTGGGACCTGCTGGTGAAAGGCGGGCGAAAGGCTAGTACTAAATTCAATTAATTAAAAATAGACACACATGGACATTAAGACACCATGTAGGAAGCTGGCGTCCTTTCCTTTGAACTGTTAAGTCTGAGGATGAGATCTGGCAATAAGACAAAGATGTCCTTCTGCAATGTCTTCAGCCAAACCTACCTCACACATGGATTAAATGAGGAAGGTGAGAACCATGTATGCCTCCGTGAGCTCCTTGGAGGAAAAGATGGAATATAAATGAAATAAATAGAGAGAGCTGATCCTTAGAAATTCAGCAGCAGAGGTTAATGCAGATCTTAATTGGAAAGTTGGAGAGCTTCTTCACTTATACAGGTCGCATAATTCACTGGGCTGTTTGAGTCTCCTCCCCTGGTTCCATCTGCTTATTGCTTTGCTCAGTGGCTGCCAACGAATTCTCAATGACCTTTTCCAGCTTCCCGGACAACAATGATCTGCCATTTGGAGACGTTTGCCGGCCTCTGTAGTTAAACTCCCAAGGATGGTTTGGTCCAGATGTTAAAATCTGAGTCACAGCATATTAAGTCTCTTATAGCCCTTATCTGAAATGGCCAATTTCAGTGCGAAACACAAACTAATAAGGGGGGGGGTCTCTTTCCTATCCAATGCAAACTTTAATAGGCTCTTGGTTAGAGTTGAATGACCTGCCTTTAAAATTGCCGGCATGAACAGCCATAATTTACTTACAAGGTGGACAAAATATTCAGAGACTTCCCTGTTTCCCCACTTAGCCAGCCAGAGATGCAGTGATGACCACCAATTAATTAGAGCACTTCTAATAAAGAATGGATCCCATTTCTCTGATGAAATTATGTCAAGAAGGGTGCAACTTTAAACATTTGTTAGGGAGTTTTAAAAAACACAGGGTCCCCCACCCCCAAGGTTGTAGCCAAGTGCCTCAGGTGTTTATCAGGCAGCAGGAATGCACAGAAGTAAACATCACTGAATTCAATAGCCTAGTTTAGACTGGCAGAAGTTTTAGGAAGGTGCAATTTAGGGCTTAGTAATATATTAGGAGGGTGCAATTTAGGGCTTAGTAGTTTATTTGCCTTCTTCGTGACTGTTCCATTATTTGCCAATCTAATACCCCCCCATATATAAATTGCTCTCTTATATTTCATTTGTGCATTTTAAAAAAATCTTATTTAAAAAATGGATTAAATAACAAGGAAGGAGATTCTGCCTGGACACTGAGGTCCAGCGCCAAGGCCCTTCTGGCAGTTCCCTCACTGCGAGAAGCAAAGCTACCGGGAACCAGGCAGAGGGCCTTCTCGGTAGCGGCGCCCGCCCTGTGGAACGCCCTCCCGTCAGATGTCAAAGAGATAAACAACTACCTGACATTTAGAAGATATCTGAAGTCAGCCCTGTTTAGGGAAGCTTTTAATTTGTGACATTTTAATGTATTTTTAATCTTTGTAGGAAGCCACCCAGAGTGGCTGGGGAAACCCAGCCAGATGGGCGGGGTACAAATAATAAATTATCACAGTGGTACCTCAGGTTACAGACGCTTCAGGTTACAGACGCTTCAGGTTACAGACTCCACTAACCCTGAAATAGTACCTCAGGTTAAGAACTTTGCTTCAGGATGAGAATAGAAATCGTGCGGTGGCGGTGGGAGGCCCTATTGGCTAAAGTGGTACCTCAGGTTAAGAACATTTTCAGGTTAAGAACGGACCTCCAGAACGAATTAAGTTCTTAACCCGAGGTACCACTGTATTATTATTATTATTATTATTATTATTATTATTATTATTATTCTGACTAAGCATTAGGAAGAACTTTCTGACAGGAAGAGCTGTTCAACAGCAAAACAGACTACCTTGGACTCTCCTTTACTGGAGGTTTTCAAAAAGAGGTTCTCTACAATTCTATGGTTCTAGATATCAGTTATTGCATATATTAGTTATATCCTATTTGAAGTGAAATGCTTGAACAATATGACATTGCTCCTTATATAAGGAGATTGCATGACTGCAAAGTGTGACCATTGCTTCTTGTGATCCCTTGTGAGCCCTATGCTTCCACTGAGCACAATGCTTTATAGAACCTTATTGGCTCTTTTAGCTGCTGTGTCACACTTGCTTGATGAATACTGACAGCACAGGCTCAGTTGTGGGACATCAACTCAGATTATGCTTTATTATTAATTACAGATAGAGAGTTTCAGGGTAAGGGTGCCCTGCTTTTAACAGCAATGACATAAAGCCCTCTTTAGGTGCCAAAATTATTATCATTATGAGCAGTGAAAAATTCATATTATGTGCCCAGGGCCTGCCCAAAGTTTTTTTTGGCACCTGATGGGAATGACAAAATGATGCCCCTATCCCTGCCAGGAAGAAAGGATGGGTGAAGATCTATTCCAGGAATAAGGAGGAAATAAAGATCCACATCAGGATCTGCTGCCCCTGTAGATCCTGCCACCTGAGGCGGTCACCTCACCTTACCTCCTGGCTGGGCCAGCCCTGAATTAATATGGTCCAAGTAGGGATGGGAAAGATATTTGATTCAGTTAAAGGCAAAGCAACCTAATTTGTGCTATCCAAAACAGTACATGAACTGAAACACAGCCATCCTTGGGAATTCTCACTTCTCTGAGTTCTTCAGTGCAGTTCTCCAGCCAAGTGACGTATACAAGTGCGCATGAGAGCCAGTGTGGTGTAGTGGTTAAGAGCAGTAGACTCATAATCTGGGGAACCGGGTTCACGTCTCTGCTCCTCCACATGCAGCTGCTGGGTGACCTTAGGCTAGTCACAATTCTCTGAAGTCTCTCAGCCTCACTCACCTGTTGTGAGGGAGGAAAGGAAAGGAGAATGTTAGCCGCTTTGAGACTTCTTTGGGTAGTGATAAAGCGGGATATCAAATCCAAACTCTTCTTCTCCTCTTCATATACTAAGGTAGGGGGTGTGCATGTAAGTGCACATATTACTAAAAAGATATAATATATGCACGATATCAGGAGAAATTGCTTTGCAGAAATGTGTCCATTAGGCAAAATTGCATACAAAAATGTGTATGTGAAGAGACGTTTGCTCTAAAATGCATACTGATGTAGACATGTGGAGAATGAAATTTAAGAGTGAAAAAAAAAATGAGAAATGGGGAGAAACTGAAACTGACAGATGCCTCCATTCATAGTCCCAGGATATGAAGGCACTTGAGGCCACAACATTGGCAAAGCTAAATGTCAAGTCTGGTCAAGGCCTGAATTGGTAATCTGGTCAAGGCCTGAATTGGTAATCACTGTGGGAACCTTTTTGCATGCCTCCCATGTTTTCCATAATGGCATCAGTGCAAGAAAGCAAATCATCTGCAAACTTCCTAAACGTCACAGTAGGCAAGTATGCATCCAAGGAAATTCGTCTCCCTTGTCCTCACATATGTCCTGTGATCCATCATTCCCTTCTCCCCCTACCAATGTCCTCTAATTCAGTTATTACAGGGCTCAGCATGTCCATGAGGTCATAAAGATTCTCCAGAGAATGCATTCTGAATTTTAAAATTCTTTTCAAAAGGAAACATATGCGGCAGAGATCAAAGTACACATTAAACACAAGGTCATGTCGCCAGGCCCCTGCTTCGTATGCACTGTAACAATTCTGGCATGCTTTGCATTCCTGTCTACTCAGTCCTTCCATTCAAGGCCCACATGCACGCACAAAGGCAGAATTCCTCCCTCCTCTGTTGTTTCTGCAGTGATGTCCATAAATAATCTCTTAACAAATAATGACGGGATGCAATCTTGTTCTTATATTACCAAGGTTTATAGGCCAAGGTGCCTCTCCTTCCGTTGTTGCCATCGTCAGAAACCACCAAAACAAATTCCATAGCAGAATGGAGACAAGTTGTTTTCACCGGGCCTGCAACCATATTAATAAAAATTGTTGTAGCTGCAGTTGTATTGAACCATACTGCTTTTGTATTGGAGGCAGTATGTCTCTGAACAGCAGGCACTGAGAACCAGAGGTACAGAGGTTACAGAAGGACTCAGGTTGTTCTTTCAGCTTTCCCTTGGCATCTGGTTGAGAACTGTAAGAACAGAACACTGGCTCTTATTTTCAAATAGAGTTACAATTCTCATAGTGATCTAATCCCTCTCCCCAGGGAATTCTGGGAATTATAGCTCACTGGGGGGAGTAGGGGTCTCCTAACAACTCTCAGCACTCTTAATAAACAACATCTCCCAGGATTCTTTGTGGGAAGCCATGATTGTTTAAAGTGGTATGATACTGCTTTAAATATATAGTGCAGAAGCTGCTCCAGTACTGGAAGCAGCTCCCCAGCAGTCTAAAGGCTGCATCTTCCCAATGCACACCTACAGAAAAATGTTCCGTAATTTTAGTCAGGTATCTTACCAGTCATGAAACCAGGATGCATTGCAGATCGTAAGCAGCATTGCTTGAAATACTTCCACTGGCATTTTAAATCTCTTTCCTCTCCCATGCTGTGAACATAGCCGAATTGCCAGGCAAATTTCTGGACTTCTGAGACATTGAGCACTCCCAGTTGATTCATCCTGATTTGTCTGCAGGGCGATAAGACAATATCAGCTACGTAATGGACATTCATTCTGATTTGTTGGTGGGGAGGCTAGATGACGTTACATCAAAGCAAGCATCACCCAACACTCCCCCCCCCTGCTTTCCCCTGTCACTTTTGTAACTGTAAGAAGACCAAACTTTTTGAGATGTGGGTCTCTTGATCAGGACCCCCCCCCCCAAATCAAATGCAATTGCACAACCTGGATTTGCTGGTATGTGATTGAATCCCACCTAAAAATATTGACAGTCACCTACTGACATCCAAGAGATCCACAACTCTTTCATGCTTGTAAAAAATAAAACAAAACTGTGTGCACTATACAAAAGAAACAAAAAAAACCCCCAAAGATATTCATAAAAGGCACTGTAAAAACAATGACTTTTATGTTGCACCAATTGGGTGTTCTTTATATTTGTTTTTGGGACTGTCATGATTTTAAAGATTTTTACACAACCACAAAGAAAAGACTCTGAATGGTGGGAAAGATTTAGTGCTTTAATCTTGAAGACGAATAAAGCTGGGAACAGATTTTTTCAAAGGCACTATGGTGTGCACTACTATTTAGTTTTTGAAAGAGCGAGGTCTGGATCCTTAGGAGAAAGTAGAAACAGTCATATACATGCATGCATATTACATGCCCATCTGTCAGTTTTAGGTTTCAGATACATCCATATAATGTATTTAATCCATATAGTATATTTAAAGCATTCTTTTGCCACTTTAACACTCATGGTTTCCCCCAAGGAATTGTGGGAAGTGTAATTTGTTAAGGGTGCTGAGAATTATAGATCTGTGAGGCATCTCTCAGGAGCCTTAACAAATTACACTTCCCATAATTCCTTGGGGGGAAGACATGCTTGTTGAAATGGCATAAGGGTGCATTGAATGTATGGTATGGATGTGACTTAATTGGCTCCTTAGCTCAAGGATCTTAACCAGGGATGGAGAACCTTGTTGAACTCTATGAATTCCCATTGGCCCCTGCCAGAAAAACAAGTGCTCATGAATGATGGGTGTTGTAGTCCAGCAATACAGTGGTACCTTGGTTTAAGAACAGCTTAGTTTATGAACAACTTGGATTAAAAATGCTGCAAACCCGGAAGTAGGTGTTTCGGTTTGTGAACTTTGCCTTGGAAGCAGAACATGTTCCGCTTCCTGTTGAGTGAGTTCCAATTGTTCCATTCCCCACTGCTATGGGAAAGCACACCTTGGTTTAAGAACGCTTTGGTTTAAGAACGGACTTCCGGAACGGATTAAGTTCATAAACCAAGGTACCACTGTATTTGGAAGAGAGCACCTGCCAATTTCCACCTCATTCCATTTCACACCATGCTTGGAATGTTTAAGTTTGGAATGATCTTTGCATTCAGGTTGTCTGTGTTGATCCAAAGGCCTTCTGGGAGTATTTTCTTTATGGGTGGAGAGAAAAGGGACCCGGCTGGTTTAATAAAGCGGAAGGCATTGCTCATGGAGGCAGGGAACTTCTTATCTGTGCCTTTTGTTTCATTCCTTTTCCCACCTTTGCCCTCTCCCCACCCACATCCTTGCCATTCATATCATGATCTAGTAGCTAATAATGATCATTATTATTACAAGTACAACCAAATATTGACTATAGCTAAGGCGGTATCAAGATTTATTGACTAAGGAGTCGGTATTTGCTGTGGGCGAACCATAAATCTTGTTAGTCACCAAGTAAGGGGAAAAGTGAACAGATGCCATGTTTCGCTCTGTACAAGCTGTCAGCTTTGGTCAACAGAAGTCCTGCTCCGCCACTGACCTCACATGTGTCCTTCACCATGTCATCGAGCCCCGTGCCCTAAATCATAAAAGTGGCATTGATTATACTTGCTTTTCGAAGAGGAGAGTGTTGAGGAACTTCTGCATAAACAGAAGCAAGAAAATAGGGTATGATCCTTAGCCAAAAAGCAATGCCATTAACCAATCATTTCTGTGCGCAGAACAAGTTACTGGTTGTTCCTGCCTCCTCTCCTCGTTGAGACCTGGCACCACCCACAAATCAGTTTTTTAACCTTATTGTCTGTTAGATTAGGTGTAATTACTAAAGAAGGTAAAAAGCACAACACAGCAGTTTTGCCCTGGGTTGAACCCTTGTGAGGAATGACTGGTAAAATAGGAAGTGAGTTAAGAATGCTTGTGGATCCGTCAAGCATCATAAATACATTTTTATTTATTGCATTTATAATCCAACTTTTCTCCCCTCCATTGAACTCAAGGTGGTATACATGATTTCCTCACTCCTCCATTTAAACCCCACAACAACTCTGTGAGGTAAGTTAGAGAGAGATATAGTGATTGGCCGAGGGTCACGCAGTGAGCTTCATAGTTGAGTGGGGATTTGAACCCTGGTCTTCTAGGTCCTAGTTCAACACTTTAACCACTATACCAAACTGGGTCTCGTCGGAAAAGACCTGCTGTATCAGGCTAGTGACCCATCTAGAATTCCATCTTGCTCTTGAAGGGATCGTCTGAGTAAGAAGTCGGAAATGTGCCAGATTTCAAAACTCGGAGAACTCTATTAGTTGCAGGACTTTGCAAGCAACTGAGCTTAGGACTTGGCTGTGGACAGTCCCACAGCAAGGACTTTGAAGCAAAGAACCATCTCTGGGCTCAAAGAGAGAAGGCTACTTGTAACATCTGTACATAGTGTTGGCCTAGGAAAAACAACTCGGCTAAATGGCCATTTTCTGTGGTGAGCTTAACCACATGACTGAGCTTTTGCAGTGCATACACCCAACAACTCCAGCGCACTCTTCCTCCAATTTTCTTCTTCCCGTGCAGAATTTCATGTGTAAGTCTACTTTGCTGGGTTAGGCTACAGAAACAGTGGGAAAGAGCAAAAATGCAGTGGTCCTGTCTCCCAAACCGGCTGCCAAGAGGGAGCCTCTGAGCAAGGTGATATCTAGCTTTATTTCTGCCACATTGGAAACAAGTCTGATGATTTTAAATGGAAAATGAAATATGGCAGTGATTATTGATATTTTATGCCACTGTCCAAATTGTGCTCAAGGAAGAAGCCCCCTTTGCTTCCTGCTCCAGGCAGCTGTGTGAACACCTTGACAACATACACACAACAGCAACAAAAGTTCAATTTCTCTGCATAGATGGACAGTGGCTTGTTTTCAACATAGTCCTATTATTTTATCATTATTAATTAAATTTGAATGCAGTACTGCCCTTCATCTGAAGATCACAGGGAGCTTCACAACAAAGTCCTAGTCAGAGCAGATCCATTGAAATGGCCACACCTAAGTTTGTCATGTTCATGAACTGGGTCAGCCTGATGCTGGCTGGTTGAGGAAGGCTGGTCTAAAGCATTAAAAGCACATGTAAGAGAATGAACTTGAATTTGAACTAGAAATCATTCAAAGTTCTACCCACTTACTTCACGTTCAGTTCACTCTGGAATTATGGGAACTACTTTCAGGTGTAGTTCTGAGATCTTTTGAACTACTTCACTGAACTTTGTTCAGCTGAAGTACTTCGCTCCAAGCACTGTTGTTTGCACAGACATAGGTTTGGGCTCAACAACCTGTGACCCAACCTGTGGTGAACACCCACTAGATGTGGCCCGGATGGTGTTCTTTTATAGCCTCTCTGCTGTTTGTGCAATCTTATTTGGCGGGGTTTTTCCTTGGCTCACTGAGGTGGCATTGGGAAGGGTCCCAGAATTGTTCTGGCCTGACTTAGGCACTTCTTCCCTCATACCCTGTTAATCTCAGCTTCCACTCACTCCTTGTGTACATCCTACCCTTCCTGACAGATCTTTCAACAGGCTTCTGCAAACACAACAGCCTCTTTGGAAGAAGCCTCTCATTGTTAGGCCTGGACCGCTGTTGTTTTAAAAGCATTTTGTAGGCAATTAAGAGCTGCACTTCAGCAGGCACTTAAAATGGAGCATTAGGAGATTGACGAGATCAAATCGAGAAGGAAAAGCGCACGCTGCAGTCTCTAATTAAAATCAATACAGGAGTATTGCAAGAACTGTGTGTGGAGGGTTTTCTGTTACCTTACAATAAAGATGCTGGGTTCTGTCTCTGAAAAAGATGCTTTAAAGGAAGGTTAATTATTTCCTCATTTCTATAGGACTTTTTCAAGCGTACTAAATTCTTTACAATTATTGCACTCACCCTGAAAACACTGCTAAGAGATTTAGCACTGTAAGCCTCCAAATATTTAACTGGAAGTATATCCTGATGAGTTCAATGGGGCTTAGGGTTCCTGCTTGCTCTGCACCCAGTGTGCTTCCACTGCTAGTTTTTGAAGCGGCATTCACACAACATTATCCATGACCCACATCGATCCTGTTGTTTCTTGACAAACACAGCTGTTTGATTCATCCCTCTGTGGCGTTTGCCTCCTAGGATGGGTCATAAGGAAAGGGTTAAAATGGGTGTGATGTGATTGGCCAGTGAGAATGCAAGGGGGGAATAAAAGTTAGAGTGGGAGGTTTTGAATGTCAGTTGAGTTGAGGTTTGGGAGTTGAGGTTTAGGTGTGGGTTGGTAGAGTTGTATTGTGAGAGAGTGAGAGGAATTGTTAGGTGGAGTCAGATAGACAGTGGGAATAAACAGTTTGGAGTTGTTAGGAACTAAGAATAAGAAACTGACAAGAGAAAAATTAACTTGTTCCTGCATTTAAAAATAAACTTGATTATTTCTTTATGCTAACAACTGACTGGACTCCATGTGTCCCTGTGAGATATGGGGTGGTGGCAGCGGAAAAAGCAATCGCAGTGGCGGCACAGGGTCAATAGACCGTCAAACGTCCGGGGGCCCTGTGTGTGATCGGCACACCCTCCCCACCTCAAACCAGCTTCAAAAACTAGAAAACTAAAGCCGTATTCACTTTCTGCTGCTGACTGGTGTGAACCTGCGAGACAGCCACCACACATGTGCATGAGCCCTCATGTCCAGATAACAGCTTCACGAATAGGAGTTGTGTTTGTGTGTGTAAAGGGGGAACTGAATAGGTCATGCGCCTCAAGTGCACGCATCCATACTACGTCTCCGATTTGAACAGCGTCACAAATGTGCCTTGAAACAGCAGGGGGGAATGACTGTATTTTAAGCTGCTAATGCGCACACAGACTTATTTCTGCGTAGACTTGCATAGCGTTGTGCCATTGCTGACCTATACAGCCCCTTTCCTCCATCGCTGATTTACCCACAGCTGACCCCCGCACCTTGGAGAAGCAGGGCTTCTTGAACCCTGGCACATCTTTCCTCCTGAAATTAATGACTGACAGTAAACCCCCAGCACACGCAAAATTGCTTGCAGTGTAAAAGCCGCGTTCATTTTCTGAGCTGTGACGGGCGAGAATCCTTCCTCCCCCCGATCCCTCTGCTTACCTCAGACTGGCTCAGAAATGAGCTGAGTGATTCCCTGACTCCAAAAGAAACAGGGAAACAGACTGACTCATTTCTGAACCAAGACAAATCTCACCCCATCCCATGATTTCTCACAGACAGAGAGGCATGGAAAGCATGATGTCAATAGGGTTAGCAAGCCAGCAGTATGTTACTGGTCTGATCGCCAAGTAACTGGTAATGGAGATTGCAAAGTCAGTTCAATCAAGACCCGATATTGCCCTCACCATAGCCTTTCACATTGTGCCTGGCTACACCTGGAGATGTACAGTCATATCTCAGGTTACAGATGCTTCAGGTTGCACATTTTCAGGTTATGGATGTGCCGAAACCTGGAAGTATCAGAATGGGTTGCTTCCGGGTTTCAGCACTTGCACATGCATAGAAGCACTAAATTGTGCTTTGTGCATTCGCAGAAGTGCCAAATCGCAACCCACGCATGTGCAGATGCGGCACTGTGGTTTGTGGATGCTGTGGGTTGCGAACATGCCTCCCACACGGATCATGTTCTCAACCCAAGCATCCACTGTATAAGGTGTTAGAGGAGGAGTACTACCTCTGCTGGGGGACACATCATGTTTGTCCACCTTTAATCCTCACCCTGCACTCAGCTCTCACCACTACCTCCTAGAAGCTGTCAGTATAGCTGTCAGTATGCAGTAGCGGCCACACCCCAGGAAACAGCTTCAACTGGCTGGCTAAACCAGGCAAGGGTAACCAATGGGTCTCAAACCCTTCGTGAGTTAGGGACTTCCCCTGAATGTGAAGACAGACTTCGGCAGATTGAGTGGATAAGACAAATAGTGGGTCCAGCAATCAGGTAGGCAGTTTCTGCATGTGCCATAGAGAGAAATAAGGGGGAAGTTAGCCCATCTAGGGCTAACTCTGATCCTAAACCTCCTCTGCCTTGTGAGATATTTTCGGAAGAAGAAAAGGCCAAGGAGAAAACCCTGCAAAGATCTGGAGTGGAGTCCCTAAACAGTTGGAAGATTCCTTGTACACCTCCTTTTGGCAACTCCTGCAACCCAGCTGGTGCCAAAAAAAGCTGATCTACTTTCCTATGGACCACATCAACAAGATCTTGTGTTTTTATCACACCTTTGGACTTAGAAAGGTATTCAAAGTTCTACACACACACACACACACACACACACACACACACACACACCCTTTATCCTCACAACAAACAATGAGTTGGATTAGGCCCCAGGTGTTGCAAGGATTTGAAGATATAGGCTCTCCAGGATGTCTGTCAACAGTCACTGCAACAGGGGTAGAGAGCCTGTGACTTCCAGAAGTGTTTTGACTGCATCTCCCATCAGCCCCAGTCAGCATGGCCAGTGGTCAGGGGAGATGGGTATTGGAGCCCATAAGATGTCTGGAAGGCCGCAGATTAGACACCATTTTACTCACTAAAGGATGCTCCCCTGTGGCTGTGTACCATTTTAAGCCAAATCACAGGAGATCCAATGCAGTTAAGTATCATCTCACAGAGGTCACTCTGATGTTTTTTGTTGATGTGCACAAACATATTTACAAACTCAAAGCAAAGCTTACAGCTTGCTTTCTCCCTGTCCTCTCATTTTTTATTGCACCACATAATAATCATTTAACTCTAATCTTTCTAATAGGCTCCAAACATCCTGCTCTCTCTCTCTCTCTCTCTCTCTCTCTCTCTCTTTCTCTCTCTCTCTCTCTCCCTGGGAACAGAAATGGCCGGTAGGGTTTTTGTAGGACAATGTGTTGTTGTTGTTCTTTTATTGGTTGAGAAGGAAACTGGAATGAGCGCCAGCCTTTTATGTTAATGGAGTTGTTACATTAAGCAAAGAGGTCTGAGATGCACCCTGTGCCTTTTTTTATGTCCTCACCTTTTGGACCTCACAAAGCGCAGGAGCAACATTCCACTTTTGGAACCATAAAATTCTAATTTCTTAACCAGTGACTTCCACAATTGACTGTAGTTGGCTGGAACCAGACATGCACCACAGTGAAATGAAAATGGGATGACAGATTCTGGAGGTCATTGAATGGACTGTACCATTTCAGAGTCAAGCTGGGTGGGGGGTCACCTTTTTTTAAGGCTGCCCTCTGTGTGTGTGTGTGTGTGTGTTTATGTTAATAATACACACATACACAACTTCCTGCAAGTAGACTATAGCAAGGAAAGGGTATAATTGTCAGAAATATTTAGTTCATCCATTTGTGTGTGTGTTTCTGCTAATAATACTGTCTTTACACTATGCATCCATTTACAAGTTATTAGTAATCATTAATTACACATAACAAAGCCAGAATTGTTGAACATATAAAGCCCTTTTCAGACACTTAATTGCCCTTAATAAAGAAGAAGAAATGTACATGTTCTAACATTTCCCTGGCTTGTGGTTTGCATCTCTTATTTTGTGGGATCAGCATGAACAATTTGAGTAAGTGGCTACCCAGGTTAGTCGCACACATTTATCTAAAGAATCGTTAAGTCAGTTTTGTCTAGGACAACACCACAGGTATGTTCTCCATTTCAAAGGTCGTCATCTCCAAATCCTAACAGCCGTTGACAGTGGGAGGCTGAGCATATTCAAGCCGATAATTTCTCAAAGATGGTTTAGGGAAAGGACTTCCTGATTCATTCATAAACATATCAATGTTTGCTGAAGCCATGTTATCTAAGTCAAGGATTTGGGTCGCGTCTTTAAGAGGGTGATTAAGAAAGACAAACGGATCCCGTGGAGACAGTGGTCTCCCACAGCTTCTGAATTAGTCTCTGCAAAAGACAGATTTGTCTGGCTGTGGTGACTGACACCAGGGGGTTAAGCTTTGAAAAGTCACCATTGGGTGAAAATTCATTTCATAGCATTCATTCTGAGCATTCAAATCTCTTCACCTAGCAATCTTTGATGGCCCTTTGTAACAGCCTTCCCAGAAAGGTCAATCTTGTTACATATTCTTCAATTCTCTGAATAGTGAGACGTTCTAGGGACAGCACAACTCAAGTTTTGGTTTCCTCTGGCAGGGGTTTGGGGGGGGAGAGGGGGGGCTTGAGACTTAGGGTTTGCTTGGTTTTTGTATTGTTTTTGCAAGGTTAAGATGATTTTCAAATCTACAAGTAGAGTGTAAATGGAGGCAAACAACATCAGTGGGACAGTGAGTTTATTTTAGACCAGGACCTTCTGGTGGTTCCCTCACTGTGAAAAGTGAGGTTACAGGGAGCCAAGCAGACGCCCTTCTCAGTAGTGGTACCTGCTCTGCAGAATGCCCTCCCATGAGATGTCAAGGAGATAAATAACTACACAACTTTTAGGAGACATCTGAAGGCAGCCCTCTACAGGGAAGTTTCTTAATGTTTGGTGTTTTGTTGTGCTTTTATATGTGTTGGAAGCATCCCAGAGTAGCTGAGGGGAAATTATTATTATTATTATTATTATTATTATTATTATTATTATTAGTCCTAAATAAGGCAACCCTCTTTAGACGGCAATGTGTGTTACTTACTTCAGAAGATGCTAAGCCAACTCTGCTGTGCTTGGGGATTCTCTTGCTAATTCAACTGAACAGAGCCCTGGTCCCCTGCCCCCAAGTCCTACCCAGATGGTGCTACTGAACAGGAGGCATTCCTACAAAGCAGCTGTTCTTCTGTCCCATATTGGGTCCCCCACAAAGAGGTGCTTAAGCCAGCTCACAGAATTCATGCTTGAAGTGAGATTCAAACGGGGGCTTTCCTGGCTCATAACTCTTAACCGCTAAGATACCTGGAGGAAGCTACCTCCTTCCAACCATCCTTTCCATCCATCCAGCAATATCTGAGCCCTCAGTGTTGATCTTGCTAATCATATGTTTGGTGGAGCAGATCCTTTCCTCCAGCATTCTTCTCCCTGCCCTCTGCTTTGCATGAGAATCTCTGGACCACAGCCCAGATCTATAGATAACGCAACCATCCCTCACTGTAGGACTAGCCATCTGCTCAGTTATCATGACCGCGTTGACCTATCTTGAGAACTCGTTGAATTCTTCAACAGTTTCTCTTCTTTCTCATGCCTTCCTGGCACTTGTCCAAAAATAAAAATCTCTCCCTTCTTTGGCTTAAGTCCACAGCTCCTCCCCTTCCTGTTCTCTTTTGGCCATGTTGGATAGCAGAGGGAAACCAGTCAGCTAATTGTAACATCTTAAATATGATAGTTGTGTTTCTTCCCTCTGTCGGAGATGGGAAGTTTTGTGTAGGGATGGATGACTCTGCCAGGTTCGGGTTCAGTTTTTCCAATCTTAAATTTCTTTTAAAATCTAAACTGCCCCTCATCCAATCATCACAAGGCAGTTTACAATATAAAACCACAAAATTACATGATTTACATAATTTCATAAACAATAACCCCCTCACAGTTCACTTCAGTTTACTCCATTTCCAAATCAAGTGGAATTATTATTTTTTAAATGTCCATTCCAAAAATTAATGTGCATGTCCACACATTTTACCCAGTTTTCTCATGCATGTTCCTGTAATATAACATAGTTTTGTACTAGGGCTGGGCAGGGACCCCCTGATCTGCCCTGTGGCCCCAAGATTGAGCCCACACACATGATGGGTCTGTTCCCAAATTTGGGGGGTGGGGCTATTGTTTTTTAAGTGTTTTTGAAGCCATGTTTTAACCCAAATTTAAATTATGATCAGGAGGAGATGGGTGAAGGATCAGATGCTGCTGCTCAACAGCTGTGAAGCAGTAGGGTCCAATCCTGCACAGTGCTGCTCCTTCGATCCTGCTGCTCTTCCTTTGTGAGTGGCTTTGCTTGTGTGCAAGGGAGCCACTTGCAAGCAACCGTACCACACAGACATGGATCTTCCGGCTTATGAGCTCTTTAGTAGAAGGATCCAATCCTGCTTGGTGCTTCTTTAGGGGGTGGGAAGGGAGAAAGACTTGGTGGGGCACATTTTACCATGAAGATGCCGCCTCCTGGTAGTTCTATTCTTTTCATGGCTCCTTGCCCTCTTCTTACTCATGCCTGCCTCTCCTTCTTCCTGCTTGATGCCCCATCCTCAAAAGCCTTGGATGACTCTGGGCCACTTAACCCAACCTGCAGAAATCCAGCTCTGTCTAACACAAACTGGAGGAGGTCAAGATCCCTCTGAACAGGCCCAGTTTGACTCAGGATTTGGGACTCACCCAAATCAGGTACACAAGCCATGTTTTGTCTGTTATGTTTTACTCACTTGAATTTTGTGGGTTTTCGTAGCTGTTTGAAAAAGAAGAAGAATGAATGTTGAAGTCTGGCTGTGTTTCGCTTATTGGTTCTGGAAACGGCAAATTAGGTAGGTTTGCACAGAATGCAAACCAAACAGATTTCTTTCCCATCCCTCTTTCTGTGCATATAGCAGTTTCCATACACACACACACACACACTCCCATCATGGTATCAAGCTTGGGACTTAGTGGCCTCAGAAGACCCCTTTCGCTCTTCCAATTCACTGACCTTACATTTTTCAAAAACATTGTAGTGAAGAACACAGCAGTGGCTCTCACTGAGTTCAGTCAGGACTCTGTAGTCTGAGGATTAAAGTCAGGAAAATTCTGCAAACACACATTCCCATAGGCTCAAACCAGAGAATGGATCCTCCCCCCCCCCTTCTTACCTTCATTAGTGAACGGCCATGCTTCCTCCCCTTTGGATGTGAAATCATGGGCAGATTTATTCCGATCCGGCCAGCATCCTTCCAAGAGGGCTGTGTGCCTGCCTGACTCCCTGCTCCCCCATTGAGGGGCAGTTGTGCCATCAAGGCAGATGTCCAGAACCCCAAATGTGCAGAAGGGGGCCCCAATACATCTGGGCTGACTTGTGTCCAAAGTGAGGGCACATATACACATGACATTTGCATATGATTTTCTTGTTTCTTTTCCTTTTGGGGGCATGGGTGTTTTCTGCCCAGGAGCTAGGAAATGTGGATGAGCAACTTCAAGGCCGTCTTAAGTATATGCGGCACCGGGGTGCAAAGATCTGCCCAGTGCCCCCCCCCCACAGGTTCCCCAGAGTTGGTGACCTTTTCTTAGGGAGCAGACACCACACTTATCTCTGCTCAGGAAAAGAAAACAGGACACATAAGGAGCCCAGCGCTGCGCAACAAACCAGCCCGAGGCATCAGTGTCAATGACTGAGTGAATCTGGGTGCCTCGTGGTGTATTCACAGCCCTACGCCAATCCCAGGCGTGCAGAAGGGCATAGCCAGCTGGCCGCCTCAGTGCCTTGCTACCTCGCTCACCTCCAAACTCATGACACAGAGCTGCCCACAGCAGAAGAGTCCACCGCAGCACTCCAACTGATGGGCAGGCTCTTCCCCGGACTCCAACTCTCGGGCCCCGGACTCTCGGCCTGTCGCCCCTGAGAGCCTGGTGCCCAGGTGCCCCGCACCCCTGGCACCTATAGTTAAGATGGCCCTGCCCCTGCTCTTCTCCCTTCTGATGGTTCTTTATCCTTAAATTGTGTTTGGACCTAACTGCCCATCAAATAGAAGACACCTTTGAACAGAGGACTGCCCTCTGTACATAGCCATCAAGGGGGGGGGCAGGAGAGAGAGAGAGAGATGATACTGAAAAGCACAATTACAGTGGCTGGTTGAAAAGTTGGCAACTCTTCCAGCAATTTTAAATCTTGCTGGAGAGAGAAAGAGGGAGATGGAGAGAGAGAGAGAGAGAGGGAGGCTTTTTTCTCCTCCTCCAGTTGGCTTTTAGGATGCTCCAGCCTGGCTCCCACTTGTCTGAGTCTACCCTGTGCCTTGACTGGAAAAATAAATCTCCCCAAATTGAGTTCCACATGGAGACTGCCAGCCACCACAAGAGATTAATAGCAATGGGGGAAAGAACACCTCGGCTGATATTGTTCCTCTATGCTGAATGGCCTGTGCTGTTTGTGGAAGTGCTTGCTAGCATCATCCAGGCACAGGTGAGGTGTTTTGCCATCTTAATAGCAGCTTGCGGAAGCCACAATTTGTGTGTGTGTCCCTAATTAAATATCCTCCATTGTTCCATTGTACCTGGAGCTAGATGTTAACACCTCTACTTTTAGACCTATGGGCCAAGGTAAACACAGCAATATCCTGAGCTGCTGAAGGCAGAATGGGGAAGGTTACTATCATCTCTCCCTGTAACTATTTTTTTTAAAAGGAGTTTTAATTAAGCCAGGTCCTAAGTCTTCTTCATTTGCATTTAGGGAAAGCATTCGTCTTTGTAATGGGATGTGCTGGCAGGAATCCTTTGAATGATATAAGGGCAGAACATAAATACACCTTGAAAACACTTGTTCTTGTGAGACAAGCTGAAGGCATGCAGGCTTTGAAGGGGGGGGAACATTTGAATCCTTTGTATTAATCCTTTGCCAAAAAAGTGGGGGGGGGGCTATCTATTCTATTGGCACTAGTGCCTTGGCTTAAAAAAATGCTGACACCTCTTGGGAAAGTTTTATTTAAAGAATCCTAGTTTCAGACAGTCTCCTGCATATACTACTGTCTGCTCTGATTTTGGCAAAAGGTGGACCAGGGGCAATAATTCAAAATGAAAAGTGTTAGAGGGTGGGTGGGTGTTTTGCTTTCACAGCTTTCCACTACGACAATTGATTGGAATCAGGTACCCATAGCAAGAAAAATCCCTGAAAACAATACATTTTACACTTTACTTGAGCTCCTTCTCTGGCCCACTTTATAGGTATCACTAATTTTAATGGTGGTTGCTTCAAGCAAACCAGGATTCAACCATGGACTCAGATTCAGGTTGTTAGCTAACCATGGTTAGAACAAACCCCAGTCTCCTGGGTTTGGCTGTAACAGGAAACAGTGGTTTTTCAACACTGTCATTGAAAGCTTTCAGTCTCCTTTATTCAGGTGCTAATGAGATGAGGTGCAAGAAACAGGTGAGATGCCAACACCCATCATGGTCAGGACTCCAGCTATGTCCTCTGTAGCTGGTGCCAGGCTGTGCCAAGGAGTGGCAGCTACGCCGAAAAGATATTCATGCCCATTCAGCGCATAGAATCATCGAATTGTGGAGTTGGAAGGGACCCCAAGGGTCATCTAGTTTAGTGTTTCCCAAACTTGGGCCTCCAGCTGTTTTTAGACTACAGTTCCCATAATCCCCGACCACTGGTCTTGCTAGCTAGGAATGATGGGAGTTGTAGTCCAAAAACAGCTGGAGACAACATTGATCTAATCCAACCCCCTGCAATGCAGGAACAGGGTATTGTAGTGGCAGCTGTCACTCTGTTAAAGATGAACCGGCCCTGTATTCTAGTGTTATGAGACAGGAAGGGTGAGAATTACCTATCCACATTCTCCTTGCCATGTGTAATTTTTAAACTCCTGACGGGCAACTTCAACACCCCTGTGCTGCTCTCCCATCATGCTTTTTTTAGACTGGACATCTCCATAAATAGAGGATGTCTCCAAACAGAGGGTTGTTCTCTAGCAACCCTTCAAAATAGAGAACTGGCCTCTGCAAAGGAGGATGCATGGACCCTTTGAATGGGCTACTTGGCACATGAGATCTCCAACATGGGAATGCCAAGAAGATAAACAAAACAAGTCCTGCTGTGTGTGCTCTAAAAAAAAAAAATTGACTTGTTTTCAGAGCATCTGACTGACGTTTGGCCTATATAACGGTGACCAACTAGGTCACTGAGCACATGCTGGACCATAACAAATTGATTCTGAACTATCACTTATCTGCCTCTGTTGCTGTCAAGGAGGATCCATCAGTGCATTTAATAAATTATTTACCAAATAGATAAAAGCATCTCCTGCCCTCCCTCCACCCCCACCGCCTTCTCTAACTTCCTAGTGATTCTGGAAAGTGGGCTGATCGTCTTAAGCCACAGCACTAATTGGGTTTGGTGTTCATTTAGCATGTGAAATGAGACGAGCGTTTAAGGGGATAATGCTCCCCTGCCCCGCCCCCGTTGTGGGGTGGGCCGAGAGTGGATGCAAGCCTCCATCATGGGCACAGCACCAAATGATTCTTAAAGTATCCTTGATGCACTTCAGTTAATGCCAGCTCATTATGGATTTGATATTTCAGTACATATTGAAATAGGATCAGGACAGTATGTCCTGGGCCAGTCGGGTTGGCATTCCACACACACAAGCACAGGGCACCTGTTTGGTTTGGTCCTAAGTCATAGGGGAGAGTCTTGGGGAAATGAGGTTTTTATTGGCCACGGGATTTCCTTGCTGTGATTATGTGATGGCAAAGCTTTTTGTGTTTTTTTCCTCCTCCTCTCCCCCCCCCCACCAGCCAAATTTGTCCTTTAAAAATGGTCACAACCCACAGTGTGGTCATAACATGCAGCTGCTGACCACAACTCAATGGATCCTGTGGAGAGAAAAATATTGTTGTTGTTGTTGTTTAGTCGTTTAGTCGTGTCCGACTCTTCGTAACCCCATGGACCAGAGCACGCCAGGCACTTCTGTCCTCCACTGCCTCCCGCAGTTTGATCAAACTCATGCTAGTAGCTTCAAGAACACCATCCAACCATCTCATTCTCTGTCGTCCCCTTCTCCTTGTGCATCATCAGGGTCTTTTCCAGGGAGTCTTCTCTTCTCATGAGGTGGCCAAAGTATTGGAGCCTCAGCTTCACGATCTGTCCTTCCAGTGAGCGCTCAGGGCTGATTTCCTTCAGAATGGAGAGGTTTGATCTTCTTGCAGTCAATGGGACTCTCAAGAGTCTCCTCCAGCACCATAATTCAAAAGCATCAATTCTTCGGCGATCAGCCTTCTTTATGGTCCAGCTCTCACTTCCATACATCACTACTGGGAAAACCATGGCTTTTACTATACGGACCTTTGTTGGCAAGGTGATGTCTCTGCTTTTTAAGATGTTGTCTAGGTTTGCCATCGCCTTTCTCCCAAGGAGCAGGCGTCTTTTAATTTCGTGACTGCTGTCACCATCTGCACTGATCATGGAGCCCAAGAAAGTAAAATCTTTCACTGCCTCCATTTCTTCCCCATCTATTTGCCAGGAGGTGATGGGCCCAGTGGCCATGATCTTCGTTTTTTTGATGTTGAGAAAAATATTAGCTACCCCTGAATTATGGTACTGTCCAAAAGCGGCCTACAGGTGAAATTCGGAAAATTAGAATATCGTGGAAAAGTTCATTTATTTCAGTAATTCAACTTTTCTGATGAGAGCAGCTTCTCATCAGAGGACCCAGAGTCTGGAGGAAGAATGAGGAGGCACACAATGCCAGATGCTTGAAGTCCAGTGTGAAGTTTCCACAGTCTGTGTTGATTTGGGGAGCCATGTCATCAGCTGGTGTTGGTCCACTGTGCTTCATTAAGTCCAGGGTCAATGCAGCTGTCTACCAGAAGATTTTGGAGCACTTCATGCTTCCTTCCGCAGACGAGCTTTATGGGGATGCTGACTTCATTTCCCAGCAGGACTTGGCACCTGCCCACACTGCCCAAAGTACCAAAACCTGGTTCAATGCCCATGAGATTACTGTGCTTGATTGGCCAGCAAATTCGCCTGACCTGAACCCCTTGGAGAATCTATGGGGCATTGCCAAGAGAAAGATGAGAGACATGAGACCGAGCAATGCAGAAGACCTGAAGGCTGCTATTGAAGCATTCTGGTCTTCCATAACACCTCAGCAGTGCCACAGGCTGATAGCATCCATGCCACGCTGCATTGAGGCAGTAATTGATGCAAAAGGGGCCCAAACCAAGTACTGAGTACATATGCATGCTTCTTCTTCTCAGAGGTCCAATATCGCTCTATTTGCAGTCCTTGTTTTGCTGATTTCATTTAATATTCTAATTTTCTGAGATGGTTAATTTGGGATTTTCATCAGCTGTACGCCATGATCATCATAAATGTAACAAATAAAGGCTTTGCATGTCATGAGTCTATCTCATATATTAGTTTCACCTTTTAAGTTGAATTACTGAAATAAATGAACTTGTCCACGATATCCTAATTTTCCGAGTTTCACCTGTAAATCAGGGATGGAGAACCAATGTGACCCTCCAGAAGTTTTCAGACCAGAACTCCTGTTATCCCTGACCATTGGTTGCATTGGCTGTGGCTGATGGGAATTTAAGTCCGCCTTGAGGGCCACAGGTTTCACTTATGAATTAAGACTGTAATCAGACCAATGATCTCGACTGGGTAAGCTAACAAGCTGCATATTATAACAGAACTCCTCTTTGTGCAGAAATGAGGAAGGAGAGGCAGTATAATGTGTATATTCCAGGCCGTAGTGTTTTATTTTCTCCCTGAATAGAAGGCTGTCCTAAGTTTTCAGGACACTAATGAAATAAAACAGCTTGTTACAATGGAAATGCACCAGGTCCTGACATTTCAAGCTCGTTATTAGCTTTCTTCCTGATGATCAGCCACTTCTCCCACTGGAGGGGGAAAAAAAACCTGGATTCTATTTTAATTGTCCATAATTGGATACAGAGAGATGCAACGGATTGATTCATTATTTCCATGTGCTACTGTCAGTGTTTAACGCTGTGCTTCCATTTCCGGTAAATTAATATCCTGCTAAATGCTTGTACTAGATGTCATTTTAATCTGGTTTCATGTAGGTTGATGGATTTGTTCCTCCTTTGTCCTAAATACCACCCAATCCTGCAGAGTTTTTCTTCTTTAGACAGTTAGTTTAGTTCTGTGCCAAACATTTCAAAAATATCTTTTTGACCGTTCATTAGGGGAGGGGTTAAGTTTTCCCTCAGATTTTTTTTGGGGGGTGGGGGGATTCCTACTTCCTTTACTTAAGCTTAAGATGTGATCAGTGATTTTTCATTTCCTCGCCCCCTTGCTTATTCTATTTTAAAGCTCTCTGCCACTATCAGCAAGGCTACCTGCACACTTCCTGAAATACCTGGAGCTACACCTCCTGGAATAGCAGTGCCCCATGACCTCTCTTCCAACTAATTCCAGGAAGTGTCGCCAGGGGGAACCAGCATGAGCCCCCTCCCACAGCTTCCCACTGATTGCACTTCCTAGAAAGACAAAGACGCGCACTCCCTGAAGAAAACTGGTTCTCATTTTCACGAAGGAAGAATATTTTTGCTAAGCAAGGAGTAGGGGTACAGCCCAGCCTTAGTTCATTTGCAAAGACCTGGTGGAGAACTGGGGGAGTGACGTGGAAGATGGAAATATAAAGGCTACCAATGCCATGGCACTGAGGCTGACCCACAACGGAGTTGGCACATGTTTTCGCTGCTGGAAAGGAATTATTCATATAGGGTAGCCCTGTTGACTCTACAATGAAGGAGCTAATGAATATCAAGCTCTCTGTTTTGAGCAGGGCTGATCACATCTTAAGATCTCTGATCCACAAACAAGGATATTGCTTCAACAAGTAAAACCTCTAGAAGTTGCCTTTTGCTTGATGTTGAAGCGAAATTGGGACTTTGCTCCAATGTCATTGTGACTCTCGCTTGCATCCTAGGAAATGCATCTCACTAATTTAATTCTGGGTGATTTAGTTCACTTCATCTGAAATAAAGGTTTTCCTCTTGGCTTGAGAATGAATGGAATAAAATCACAGACATATGAGATTTGAGATATTGACATTAATTAAAAGCATGTGGCCTTTTTTGTTGTTTTGGAAAATTTAGTACTATTAAAACAATCCCTTTGTACGAAGCTGCCATTTTTTTATTTTACTGGCCCACAGGCAGGAGGTTTATTAAGATAATACATATCAAAGAAAAATGTGTTAGAAGGTACCCCAAAGTTTATGCTATAAACATACATATGCCATACAAGGGAGCTGGTGGCACGGTGGTCTAAACCACTGAGCCTCTTGGGCTTGCCGATTGGAAGGTTGGTGGTCTGAATCTGCATGATGGGGTGAACTCCTATCACTTTGTCCCAGCTTCTGCCAACCTATAGTAGTTCGAGAGCATACCAGTACAAGTAGATAAATAGGTACCGCTGCGGCGGGAAGGTAAACGGCGTTTCCATGCGCTCTGGTTTCCGTCATGGTGTCCTGTTGCACCAGAAGCGGTTTAGTTATGCTGGCCACATGATGTGGAAAGCTATTTGTGGATAAACCCTGGCTCCCTTGCCCTGAAGCATGATGAGCGCTGCACCCCATAATCGCCTTTACTGGACTCAACTGCCCAGGGGTTCTTTACCTTTACCTTTTATGTCATACATGCAATATGTCAGGAGAACCTTTTACATAATAGCCCTGTTCATGCATTCAGTGAATCATGGACAAGGGGAATGAGATTCAGGCCAACTGGCCCAGGTCATGACTTCCACGTGTCCGCATGAAAAGAACCTACATGCCAGTGAGGGCAGTAGGTAGGTGTGATCCTGATTCTCCACCGCTATAACACACATAGTATTATTCATGAGTATACAAATCAATTCAAATGTCATATACTGCTAAGGTAAATGAAAGTCCTCTATCTGAAGCCGTCTTCTATTTGAAGTTGGGGAGAGCAGAGTTGCCTATCAATGGAGCAGGCATACAGGTCACCAGGTCACTGTTTTCCCCATTATGATAAGATGGCTTGTATTTCCATTTTTATTTCTAAATGTGCATCTGATGTTCAACAGCAGGAGGGACTACCTTGGTAGCTGGTGGGATCTTCTTCATTAGAGGTTTCTAAAGGGGTTGAATGACTATCTGACAGGGATTCTTTAGCTGTGATTTTGCAGGGGATTAAACTAGGTGACCCCAACAGTCCCTTCTAATCCAGCAATTTTAGGATTTCCTGACCTATGGCCTACACATATAAATTAGCATATACATATCTGATGCAAATCGGGGTCCTCTTTCGACCTTATTTTCGGCAATGCATTCTTCCTTTTTTTGGATGATGTGCAAGGTTGCATTTAGGCAGTGTTTTGTTCCCCTTTCCTTCCCGATGTTTTCCATGTTTTGTTTGATCTTTCACACAGCATAAAAAGCCCCTTCTGGAGATCTTGCAGAATATATCAGAAGCTTAGTGCTCCTTTCTGTGTTAATTGCTTCCAGGAAAAGAAATCTGTTTGCAGCCCCATTAATCCAGAAAACACTGGGAGTTTTGCACCATGGTGATCCTGCCACTTTCATGGATCACCCCTTGTGACACAGTTTGGGGACATAAAAGACACTTCTGGAAATCTAGCAGAATCTGGCAGAAGTGCTTGTTTCTGTGTTAATTGCTTCAAGGGAAAATAATAATAATGTCACACCACAACCTCCGGTGTGAATGAACCTTAGCATGACCTGGTGATATAACACTGAAAAAGCCACAGTTCCATAACACAACAGGCAATGCAGAGTAAAAGGAACACTTGAAATTGAGACAGAAGTGCTAGCTTTATAGCCAGGAAAATTACGGCAATAAACCCCACATCTGAGTGCCCCCTAAGTGGCTGAGCCACGACCATGTAGAAATGGAACCCTAAAAATTTCTTTAAGCAATGCATTTCTTCTTATACCATAGAGAGTACTAAGTCCACTTACCTTAAACATTCAGGCGCCATTGCGACCTGGCCCTGGCCCATGTGAGCGATCCAGTGGCCAACTGGGTCAGACTGCAGGCAGTCCTAGTTCTGGGGATTCCCCAAGGGATGGGCCCAACCAGCCAATGGGCATCGCTTGGGTCTTCTTCCGGGGGGAATAAATTGAGGCCGGCCCAGCACTCCTCTTCAGTTGGTTTTCCCCCATTCTGTTGACCTAGGTCTTAAAATGAGGGTCCTTTGGTGATATCTGACTTAGGCCATACAGTATGTTCTGTGCATGTTAGATGATGATGATGATGATGATGATGAAGAAGAAGCCTCCCCCCCCCAAAGTGCATTTGTTGTGCTAGGGCAACAGAGCAGTTGACTCCACTTTAAACGTGGAACCTAAAGTTCTGCTCTGCCCTGCAACAAAATTACAGTTTGGAGGCACCCTGTCTCCCTGCATGTATTTGTGAGACAGACAGACCAACCTCAGGGCAGGAGGAGAGTGAGAGGGAAAAATGAGAGCCACTGATTAAAAAAACAAGGTATAATTTCTCCCAAAATGCATTCCTTAAATTGGGAAAATTGCTTCAGCACATAATCACATGATTTCTCAGCGGTATTTGTAAGTGAATTATAGGGTGTTTTCCTTCATGTTCTCTCAGTCACTACAGATCTACCCAGTTCAGTTTTACCAAATACCAATTGGACTAATCACAGAATAGCCTGCAATTCAATTATAAATAACCTCTGGAAACTACAATATGATTCATTGCTAACACAGTGGCACTCTATATTGGAATGAATATTTTTTTCTGTGTATCACTGCACATCCACCCACCATTCCTCTTGCTGAGCAAACCATATGCCTATACCTTGAACTTTTCCTGATGTACATCTGAAAACAAAATACAATGGAGTGCACATACACAGCATCGCTCTGGAATATATTTGTTGCCGAAAACAATTGAAGCAATCAGCTGCAATGCAGAAACAGGAAGATTTGTTCTATCTTTGAGGGAAAATTTGAAACCAACAAATTAACTAATTCAGCAGTTGGAAGCTGAGTTATTAAGCTGTAGCATTGTGCAAGCTGGCAAATAATAAAAGTCTTTCTCTCTCTCTCTCTCTCTCTCTCTCTCTCTCTAAGAGTTGTGTTACAGGAAACATGTCTGCAGTGATGCTTTTCCCTTGCAAATGACAGCCCAGATTAAATACCCAGAAAGACCTCCTGCAGTGGGTTTTGGAGCAAAGCCAAACATGGAGGGGCAGGAACCTCTGGGATCATATCACCATGAACTTTAATTGACCACCCCTTTATTCACCAGGAATATTCTCTGAGAGGGTATTGAATCCCCTTTGCATAGAATGTTTCAAACTTGACCAATTAAGGACAAATCAAGAGGAGAAAATTCTGCAACAGGCGAAATGACCTAAGAGGACCTTTTCATCCACCCTGAATTGCTTAGTTCTATAATTGCCCAACTTTCCCTCGGACTTCCTTCCTACTGGGAACAGTTCCTTTTCATGAGTCGCTCTAAAGACATTGGCACAGTTCTATCGCTCATAGCACATTTTGCTCTGTTAATGTTTCATGTGTTTTGAACGTGGATGCATGGCAACTCTCCAAAATTGTGAACTAAAACATGAGGAATGGCACTGGAAAGACACTATAGAGTTTTGTAACGGTAATGGTTATCTGGAATGGCCCTTCCGGCCATCCATCCTCCCTCCCTCCCTCCCTCCCGAAAATCTGAGAAGAATACAAGATTCCTGAGAACAACCTGGTGATGTATGTGCTGAGAGACAGATCTGTGAGGAGCCAGAACTAAGAATGCAAAACTGACGCTGTCTGAAACAACATCTTGGCAGTGTGACCCATCATCATCAAGTACTTTCCATGTCAACCTGCATCTCTTTCTCTACTAGCTGGAATAGTGTCTATGTGGTGAAAATGTGCACATATATGGTAAGAGCTTGCATATATTACCGCTGCAGAGGGATGGAGAAAATTCCACCGGGATTCCAGTTTTGGTCGCCACATGACATCTATAAAACAGGGGCCAGAAGAAATTAGGCAATGGTCATTCAGTAGGTCACTAGCCAGTTGTGGTGGACTTAGCAGCTGCTAGTTGTTAGGATTCTTCCCAAGAAAATCAGCCTTGGTCTAATTCAACAGTACATTAATATTCTTTGTTGATGTGCTGGGCCCGGGGGTTAACCCGAGCAATGCAGTCCAGGTCCAGTCCTGAATCCAAGGGTTCTGCGAGGAGTCAGTCCGGCAGGGCCAAGGCAGGAAACCAGGCAAGGTCAGGCACAGGGTCTCAGGCAGGTTTTAGCAAACAGCAATGTTGCTCCCACAATCTGGGATGGGGTCCAATAGCCTTTTATCTTTGTTGGGGTAACGGCCAGTCCTGATCCCCTGGTGACTCACCTCCCTGTCTCGTCCAACTCCTCCTGCAAGTACTCAGGTCTCTCCTTCTCTCAGACCTTAGTCTCTGCAGCTTGGGAGATGTCGGTGAGTTACTAGACCCAGAGGCAGCCTCAGCCTCTCCTGACCCAACTGATAGTGGAGAAGCTGTAGGTGATTGCCCAGCTGAAGGCAACAAGGTAATCTCTGCATCTGGAGCCAGGGCAGGCTCAGGCCCCTGACTTGGCCCAGCTGGTGCTTGTTGCAGGGGAACCTGTGCAGAATGGGGCTCTTCAGAATCAGGCCCCAGACTTGGTTCAGATGCCTCCTGAGGCAATGGATCTGGTGTGGACTGAGACTCCTCTGGTTCCGAGTCCGAGCCTGAGTCCCAGGCTTTCACCTGGAAACCATGGAAAACCACTGCTAGCCAGGGTAGACAATCCAGAGGTAAATTGGCCAGTGGTCTGACTCGGTATATACTAACTTTCTATGTTTTTATGCATTATCCTACAAGATTGGACAGCCCGCCTCTGCCGTGAAGTGCAGATCAGCTCAGAGTCGCTTGTTCACCACGTTCTGGATGAGTTCCACAGCTGAGCAGAGATTCCAGCAACTTCCAAATCCAATATTCTGTCTCTATTCTCAGATGTTTATATATTTCTGTCTATCTATAAAAAACAGGGGAGAGTAAGAGACCTTTATATAATGTTGACATGGACAGAGTCCTCATCTCTTCTGGTCAATGTCCAGAAGCTCAAGAATGAGCTATCTGGATGCAATGGCCTTAAAGAAATGGAAGAAATTGCTGTCCTCCTAAACAGGGATTAAACTTCCCAGGTGATTTGGAAATCGCATTGCTATTGAATGTGCTCCTGCGTTTGTTCGTCGCTTATCTGAAGCATCCCAATAAATTTCACTTTACTGTTACAGCAGGCTGTAATGCTGTCCCCTAGAGGAAAGACGGCTATCAAAGGCTAGTTCCAAGTCTTTCTACAGTTGCTTTCTTAGAGTCAGCATGAAAACACAGACACCCAGTGTAGGAGAGCAGAATATTTCATTGCTGAAGTGTTCTTTGTATCAAAAGACAATGGATAGTTGTGACTTATGGTATTTCCCCTTTCAACCACTCTCTCCAAATCAGAAAAATCTTGGCTATATATATATATCCATGGCTGCCTCTTACAGAAGTGTGGCCTTTACATTCAATTATTGCACAGCTTCTCATCCCTACACTTATGATATATACCCATTCTTTAAAAAACACACACACCAATACGTACTACTCACTGAGAGCAAGTTTACAAAACATTCATTCTAGATTTGCATCTTGCATTTTCTGCCTCTTTGCTCAGTGCTTGTAATCAAGTAATTATACCCTGTAATTATGGATCTAGCAGCCCTCTGAAGTCAGCTAGTGCTAGTGTACACAGTTGACACAGTCACTTGCATTGAACTGGCCAGAGTTTTCCTTTGATTCAGTCATCATCTACATACAAAGCCTCCTCCTTTAGTCTGACTCTTGTAGCCTTCTTTCAAGGACTTCATGAAGATAAACTGAGCAGATGAGCTCCGTTATTGCTGCCAGACATGAAGAACTACAAACAACTCAGAATAAGTTGTGCTGACAAAGCTTCCACCCTCTATTTTCTACACATACTGGGGTACAAGAATATATCTTGAGCTGTCTCTCTCAAAAAACAACACCATTGTCTGCAAAACATGGATGAACCAAGGCTTGTATATCAGTTAGGGATGGGCGAATCTGCCAATTTCAGTTTCTCTTGGTTTCTCACCCCCCTCTTAAGTCAGTTCTTTGAATTTCAGCATCAGACTGGTTTCTTTTTTTCAAAAAACAGATTTATTATTCTAATCCTAATACTTTAGTAGTCAATGGAAATCATAATAAAGATTCTTAAAGTATTGGGGAACTGCTGGTTTAGGAGGATAAAGGAGGAAGCCCCCTTAGGACACCAAAACAACCATTCTCCTTGTTATGACCTTCTGATAGATGAGCTAAGCTGAAGCATTGTCATGTGGCAATAATCTTTGATTTTCTTCTCACTTGGTTTTTATTGGATGGGCTTGATGGGTGATCAATAGTTTCCTCCCTATTGCTCCACAGTTGAATGCTGTCAAACCTCATCCATAATTTGGAGCACATTAAGGAGAGCTCTACTGAATTAGGCCAAAGGTCCAATTGGTGCAGCACTCTGTGCTCACAGTGGCCAACCAGATGCATGAGTGTGACAGCATTCTTCTGGTTGTGATCTCCAGCCACTGGTATTCAGACGCATACTGCTTCTGGCACTGGCGGTAGAACTTAGCCATCACGGCTAGTAGCCATTACAATATCATCCACAGATCTCTCTAAGTGATTTCTTAATCATTTGATTGTTCAGTAATTGATGGTTGGCAGTTAAGTAGGTACGCTGAAATTATTTTTTAAAAAGCATTGTGTTTAAGGCGATAATGGAAATTTGGTCTATGGAAGTAGGATTGGTGTGCCTTATTCACATGTATGGCAGCCATCAAGTGAGGAATGTGTACAATTTGCAATGCACAATTTATTAGTCACTGTTGGACTTCAATCTCAGCCTTCTTCTGTTGCATTGAGATTTCATATGGGCTCCACACAATAACTTGGCAAAGGTTGTTATGCTGTGAGATAGTGAAGCCCAGGGTAACCCAATGAGTTCCATGCCAGTGCAGAGATTTGAGTCTAGCTCTCTCCTAGCCAGATACCTTTGTCCACTATGACAACACCACTGTTACTGAATATCTGACTATGCCATAATCTGTCATTCAAAGGGAAAACATGGGACAGCCTTCCTGGTCTCTGATGCTTCAGAATGCTGGTGGAATGATTGAAGGTTCCTCGGGTTAACAAATTCATTACATATAGAAAATCAGATTACCAGGGCAAAACCTTTTGGAAAAGGCTAGTCATGCAACCTCTCCCCCAAGAAATCTAAAATGACACTGCCCTGAGAGGACTGTACCACATGCTAAGCATGCCAATCTCAATAACTTCAGGTGGATGCAGACATAATTCCAAATGTATCTTTTTTGAAAAGGCAGTTAATGAGCTATAGATCTCTGTAGCAGAACCCCCCCCCCTTTTTACAGCACAGTCAGAACATTCATCTGTCAATCACAATGGAAACTCAGTGCACGGAGGAGTGTGTTAAATGTGGAACCTATGGGACTATGCCACTAAGACTGAGAGCCAGATAATTGGCCTAGCTACGCTGAGTGAACAGAATAGCCTCTTTACAACAGAGCTGCTCCACTCTAAGAATAATTTGCGGATGCATGGGCTTCTAAGGTCAAAAGGAGAACAGAATCAAATGCTGCTCAAAAAATAAAATAAAATCTAGCTAGCTATTTGGGGAGCCAGCAATGACAACCAAGTTCTTTGGCATATTTTATCACACAATGCATAGAAATGAGAAAACAAATAAGTAACATGGGAAATAAATAGATGAGGCAAGTGGGGATCTGCAATACAGTGAGCTGAAACTCCACGCCTGGTAATGTCAAGAGAAGTGTGCTAAAAATCTGTTTCAGTAAATGGAAGCTGAAGGAATCAGTAGGGAATACTGGAGAGCTCAAGTGAGCACATCAAGCAACCATAAACAGCTGAAGGATAAGAAAAGTGGAAAGAAGCTGAACAATTAAGAAGCGTAAGAACTACACATTCACATGGCAGTTTATTCTGTTATCATTACTTTCCCCTAATTGTTAAGTTCCACTTTATATTTGAGCTTTCTCATGACGTAAAAGCCACTTGTGGAACGATAGTGGAATATAGTTTAAGTTTCATGCTCTTTTCCATATTATTTGCTGTCAGGGAAAAAAATGTTTGTATATAAATTGGAAATGAGTGTTAGACCTGTGTCATATTCCACGGTAATTCCAAAAGTGGCTTTTATATTGTGTGAAAGCTCAACTGTAGAAATCAACAGTTTGAGAAATGTCATAAAAATGAAGTGAGCTGCAATGTGTATGCAGCTTCAGAAACAATGGATTGTGTCCACTGTTAGTCATAGTGACTGAAATTAATAGACATGACTAACCTAAGCCCACTGATCTCAGTAGGTCTATTGTGAGTATGTCTTAGTTGGATACAAGCCTTACCCCTTTCCCTCCCCACATTAGCTTCCATACAAAACAACATAATCCATGCCAAATTCCAGAAATGAGAGCAAAGAGAAGTTTTAATGGGATTCAGGAGACCTGTGGCAAAAGTCTGTGGATGTAATCCACTGGGGCATCGTCCTTGCAAGCCCTTCAGAAATTATTGGGGGCAACGCATGTTCTAAATGTGTTTGCAGAGTTCTCCATAAGTTCACTTGGGTCTGTGTAGGAGTCCTGTGAATTGTGCCCTGATTTAATTGGTCCTTCCATCTGGTGCTTGGGTACAATGTTTTGCTCAGGAAATTAAATTGGGGAGAGAGTGTTTGAATCTGATGGGGAGTGAGATTACATTGCCTGGGGCAAATATGGGTTCGGGATATAAATGACACCATCATAAAAAGGGGGTGGGGGTAGGAGTTCCACAATCATGAAATTTTTAAATTTGATATATTTTATGTTTTGCCATAGAAATCAAAGATAGCTACTTCTACAAATTCTTTGGTGTCTCGTAATTTTTCACAACTCCATTATCCAGCATTCAGTTTCCACAAATTCTAGTGTTATGAGAGCGGGACCTTTTTTCAATCCATTTTCTCCATAACATGAATCATTTTATAAACTTGTATCATGTCAACTCTTGCTTTCCCTTTCTCTAAGTCACAAACACTGCAACCTTTCCTCATAGGGGAGTTCCTCCACGCTGTCGGGCTTCAGGGACTCACCTTCTTCCCCTCCCCCCCCCCTTTGGCAGCAGATAAGCAGAGCATGGTGAAAGGAGTCTCTTACCAGTTTGAAAAATTTAATGATCACAGCGAGAGAACAAAGAATCCATTCCTCGGAATGAAGGTGCTCCCAATTAACGGTCCAACCCACTTCCTCCCTAGTCACCCACGTCACTTCTGCATCTTCCAACCTGCATCTTCGCAACCACTGTGCTTTCTGTGCTGTCACATTATCTGCTCTCCTTGACCTTGGACTGAGCAGATGGATGCTTTCCAGCAAAAGTGAGTTGGTTAACTCTCTCTCCCAGTGCTACTCCTCCTAGCTGTCCCCCACCCAGTACTTCCCTGCCTTCTGAACTATGTCCCTCTGCAAACCACTGTTCCAGATCTATACTACTTCCCTGCTCCTAGGAAGATTCAGGATCCTGATCAGAATCTGGGGGAGGGGGAGGCACGCACCATTCCTCCTCAGTGCAGCCCTCCTCAGCCCAGTCCCTGACACCCCCCTTGATGAACCTTTTTGAACTCTACAATATCCTTTCTGAGGTGAGGTGACCAGAAATGTTCACAGTATTCCAAAAAGTATTTATTTATTATCATTATTATGCCACCCACATCTTGTGGTCACATTAGCCAGTCTTCTGACATTGCATACTTTCACTTTCTAATTGCTAACCAGAGTGACCTATTACTAATACTAAATAATATCGTTCTTTCCACCTCACTCTCTGCTGTTGAGGGCAATCTACCCTCTTTGTGACATGGTCCCTTCTGCATCTACAATTACCGTATTTTTCACTCTATAACACGCTCCAGACCATAACATGCACGTAGTTTTTAGAGGAGGAAAACAAGAAAAAAAATATTCTAAACGAAATAGTGGATATATGATTTTTGTGGTTCATGCTGTGGCCACAGACATGTGATCTGACAGTGAGTTTGGAGTAGCCCAATGCAAAAATCCTGAGGATCCATGTGGATCCATGCTTTGTAACCATGGAGGAGGGAAGGAAGGGGAACTATGGATCCTCAGCTCACAACTACAGCAGATCCCCCCCGCCACCCGCAGGCATTCGCTCCATAACACGCACAGACATTTCCCCTTACTTTCTAGGAGGAAAAAAGTGAGTGTTATGGTGCAAAAAATATGGTAATATCTTATTTTCTCATTGCCGCTCAAAAAACACACACTTCTGTTTGACTGTCAAACTGCTTAGAGAACTGTAGCCTTGTTACAGAAATGGGGGGTCTCCTTAAAACTCTTGGCGCTTTTAACAAACTGCAGTTCCCAAGATTCTTGGGGGAAGTGAAGCCATGACTGTTTAAAGTCATATCATAGTGCGTAGTTCAGATGAGGTCAAAATCTCAGCTCATCTGCATGCATGGGAAAATGTCCCAAGCAATTTTGAACCATTTTGGGCAGCCTTCTTGTCTTTTGTGCTGAGAGGGGCGGGGAAAGAGGTTTCAACATGTCTTCTGTACATCATTCGTGGTGAAATTTACTATAATCATGTGCTTTCTCATCTGCCTGCTTCCAGAGGAAATCAATGCCATCCTTTGCAGCGTCTTCTCTTAAGGCTTTCCTTCTGTCCTTGATCAGTATGGAATGCCCTTTCGTCCCTCCTCTCCTCTTTCTGCAAAATCTCTCCCCCCCCCCCCCGCGAGGTGGGCTGACAGAGGCTTCAGAGGAGTATTCCATACGAGGACAAAACATTGGTCTACGCAAGGGCTTCACAATTGCTTCCACATTATTTTCCATCTCGTTCCCCCCTCCCCACCTCCCTGCATCCGAATGTTTGGCTTGCTTTTGTTTAGGGCTGCAGCTGCAGAGGCTAAGAAGAACCCTTCATGGTGATGCAATATGACAATCTCAATATCCCTGAACAATTTCTCCTTTTGTATGCCACTTTGCTGATTGCAATGTCAATAGAAAAGCATTTTTGAAATAACAACATGATGGCTGGGGAAACCAAGCTAGCAAATGCGATTAGGAAGGCCATTTCCTTGTGCTGGCTTTTGCAAGTGAAATGTTAACTATCAATTAGAGTTAAAAAAGGAGAGCAGAAACTGGCCAAATTCTGAAAAGTGCAAAGTTGGGGCAAGTGCAAGCCAACTGTGGTGTATTTCCAGGCTAACTTGAGCTGCAGTCACACAGCAGCTTGTTCCATTTCCCCAACTGTTAACTTCTGTATTATATTTGAGCTTCCACACAACGTAAAAGCCAATTCTGGATTGCTAATGGAGTATAGCACATGTCTAACACTCTTCCATGCTATTTAGGCTGCATTCACATAACAGTTCATTCCATTTCCCTGACGCTTTTCTCACTGTTACATTTCATATTATATTTGAGCTTTCAAATGATGTAAAAGACAATTCTGGAATTTAGCACAAGTTTAGCACTTATTTCCATATTATTTGCATGTTTTTTTTCTGGAAGTAAATGCACTGAACATAGTGCAAACATTAAACTTGCACTATGTTCCACGATAGTTCCAGAAGTGGCTTTTACATCATGTGAAAGCTCAAATAGAATACAGAACTATTAAGTAAGGGGACAGTCGTGAAAATGAAATAAACAGCCATGTGAATGCATTCTTGATTCCGGGGGGGGGGAATCTATTTACAGCCCCTTTAATGCAGAAACATTAGAAAACGGGGCGGAAACCAGGAAAAATAACACAAGACTCTCTGTTTATGACTGCACCCTTGGAAGCAGACAGTATTTCAACAGGGCTTCTATATATCCTAATAAATCTGCATTGCATCAGATATATTCTAAAGAGATATAACTTGGTTCAGATAATATTGGCCACTGTTTGGACTTCTGGTGGCCACCTCCATCCCTGCTATCTGCCAAGGATTGACCATGAGCTCTGTGTAATTAGGGTACCAGATTATGGGAGGTCTGCTAAGTCAGTCTAGCTAAAAGCACAAAGAATTCACCTTCAGAACCTTCCAACTCATGGAAAGTGAGTGTCTTGTGAAGCCTCTTCTAGTCATGCTCTCTGCACCTTTTAGAATCCTTTGGGTTCTAAAATGCCCAGGGAATTTCAATGCAGGGAATCTCCAGAAGTGCAGGAAGTTGCTATTCCAGACAGTCACCATCCACAAGTTGGAGGGTGACCAGAATGGTGATGAGACAGAGCTGGTGCCCTCGTCCCCATACACCCCTTATGTGCACACTTCACATGAATTACAGCTGCCTGAAGAGGGCTTTTATTAACAGGACATGAATTTGCAGCATGCTCGTTTTATATAATTAGCCAAGGTTTTCTCCAAGGTGCACTTGATAGATAAAATCTTTGATCACAATATTCAAATGGAGTCATTGCAGCTGCAGCTGATCTCTGCAAAGCCCTATCTGTTGAGAAAACATAGCTGGCCTTGCAGCTTTATGAAATTTAATCTCTGCCCCCCCCAGCCCTCCCTCCCTTGTTCCATGCACACCCTTTGCTTGTCTGGGTCCCTTTGCTCTCCTTTATCTTTGGAGGAAGATAAAGCTGTCCAAAAGGGTAAAAACATATATACACAATGATCTGAAAATAAATGCCATGTCTCTATTAAATTTTCCTTTAAGTGCTTTCCAGAAGATACATCCCGTTCGTGGAGGAGCAAGAAAAATTACCAGGGAGAAGCCAGCTTGATGTTTGAAATGAAAATATGTAGTGCTACTGACACAACACTCTAATGCAGTGGATATTTTAATTATGTCAGAAGGTAAAAGCAAATTTCCATTCATCATTAGCCCCGTCAGATCTACTGTGCAGCGGAATGCTCTGCATTTATTTGCAGACCTTGTCAATTCATTTATCTTCTGGAGAAGCTTAACCTTATGATAATACCTCATATTTTCCCCTTTCTTTCATGCTTTAGGTTTGGAGGCAGCCAGGGGGTTAGGAGGGGGAGAGCTTTCATAACATATTAATCCTAGCCAAGACAAGGCTCCAGAAAAGTAGCCAAACTGACCCTCTGAGGTTTTTATGGCTGAGAAGCAAAGAGATGTGAGATAGGGAATATAAAGATGAAGCACTGCTTTCCTAAAATGGATTCCTTGAAGAAACAGATGCTGGACCATACAGAGCACAACAGGCTTGACATCTTCTCCCTAATAGATCACCAGTCAGTTAATTAGTTACTGCTTTAGCAGCCCAGTCCTAATCGTTTTTCTCATTAATTTCAGTGGGGCTTACTTATAAATAAGAATATTTAGGGCTGTTGGCTGGGTGGCACTGAAAACCATGGGGCTTGCTTCTGAGTAGACATGTATAGGTTCTCAACATGGGGAGAAAGAGTTAGCTTTTGGTGTGTGACAGCTGCTAGATTGGCCCACCCAGGTGCCTTTTCCAAGTCTATTGCATCCCTCTGCCCCAATCCTCACCTAACTACTGGCTCCTGTTTATATGAAAGAGTGGCCAGAACAAGCCCCCTTCACACATACGTTGTGCTGGATCTGGGGGTAGCCCGAACCACACGGTCCAGGTCCCATCCCGAATCCAGGGGCTCCGCGAGGAGTCAGTCCAACAGTGCCGAGAGGTGAGCACTCCTCTTGCGAGTACTCAGGTCTCTCTTTCTCTTAGACCTTAATCTCTGCAGCTCGGGAGACGTCGGTGGGTTACTAGACCCAGGGGCCGCCTCAGCTTCCCCTGACCAAACCGGTAGTGGAGCAGCTGTATGTGATTGCCCAGCTGAAGGCAATGAGGTAATCCCAGCATCTGGAGCCAGGGCAGGCTCAGGCCCCTGACTCGGCCCAACTGATGCTTGTTGCAAGGGAACCTGTGCAGACTGGGGCTCTTCAGAATCAGGCCCCAGACTTGGTCCAGATGCCACCTGAGGCAAAGGATCCGGTGCGGACGGAGATTCCTCTGGTTCTGAGTCCGAGCCCGAGTCCCAGGCCGTCACACACATGGAGCCAATGCAGGCCTAGTTCTCACATCTGTGCACATCACTTTTGCTCTCATCATTCAGTGACTTAACACGTGAGCCCTTTTCCATGGACAACCATAGGTAAGGATTGTGACAGCACCTCCTGCGTACTATGCATGTTGGGTTCAATGATATAATGGCCCTCTGGGCTTGAATGAATCTCAAGCAAGCATATGAAGGTTTTCCTTTGAAAACTATTCATGGAGAATAAAGCTATCATGAAGGATAAAGGGTATCAATGGCTATTAGACATGGTGGGTGTATTCTCCCTCCACTGTCGGAGGCAGGATGTGGGAAATCTCATGAGGAGAGTGCTGTTGTACTCATGCCTTGCTTGTGGTGTTCCAATAGGCATCTGGTCAGCCACTGTGACAACAGGATTTTGGACTAGATGAGCCTTTGATCTGATACAGCAGGGCTGTCCTTATGTTTTTAACATTGTATGTTTTTAATACAGCCGTACCTTGATTCTTGAACGCCTTGTGACCCAAATGTTTTGGCTCCCCAAAGCCACAAACCCAGAAGTGAGTGTTCCGGTTTGCAAAGGTTTTTTTGGAAGCTGAACGTCCAACGCAGCTTATGCGGCTTCCGATTGAGTGCAGGAAGCTCCTGAAGCCAATCAGAAGCTGTGCCTTGGTTTTCAAACATTTTCAGAAGTTGAATGGACTTCTGGAACAGATTCTGTTCAAGAACCAAGGTACAACTGTATTATGTTTTTAACATGGCATCAAGAGAAAATTCTCTTTAGTGAGTTAATTTACACAAGCTGGTTTTTCTTAATGGCAACATTCAAAGGAGCATCCTTGATGGCAGTGCATTCATACAACCAAGATCTCCTGATGCTGCAATCCAGGCATGTGTGCATGTCTGAACCAATCCTCACATGGGGTGGTGACAGGATTATTATTATTATTATTATTATTATTATTATTATTATTATTATTATTTATACCCCGCCCATCTGGCTGGGTTTCCCCAGCCACTCTGGGCAGCTTCCATCAGAATATTAAAATACAATGATTCATCCAGTGTTAAAAGCTTCCCTAAACAGGGTTGCCTTCAGATGTCTTCTAAAAGTCTGATAGTTGTTTATTTCTTTGACATCTGATGGGAGGGTGTTCCACAGGGCGAGCGCCACTACCGAGAAGGCCCTTTGCCTGGTTCCCTGTAACTTCGCTTCTCACAGTGAGAGAACTGCCAGAAGGCCCTCTGCGCTGGATCTCAGTGTCTAAGCAGAATGATGTTCAGCAAAAGAGAGGTACATTATGGACTGTTCCAGAATGTAAGTTGTGCTAGTATTGTATAGAAGGACTTCACTCCTCCCTAATTTGACAAAGGCTGCCTGCAGACTTTACCTACTTTATCAAAGGCTGCTGCTTTAACACCTCCTTGTATAAATATTAACACAGCAAAGCCTTGGTAAAGAGGATAATGGTCAGTTTGACATCTGCACCAGGCAGGAAATTCAGTTCAGCTTCTCCTCTAGAGCAAATGTGATTCTTAGATAGTTTTCCTATGCTATTCATAAGGTAGTCAGCTTTTCAACTAACTACTGCTGCTGTGCCATTAACAATAGCTTGAACTATGGTGATAACATTTTACATTAGTCGTATATACACTAGTATGGACAGTCCATATATTTTCAAATAGAAATCCAAATGAGATTGACAGCTCTAAGATATACATTCAAAAGTACAAAGGGCCCAAGGATCTTCAGCCTATTGAGTAATGGGTGGTGGGTGTTCATTTGGTGTGGCGTAGTGGTCAGTGTCAGACTACGACCTGAGCATGCAGGGTTCAGATCCCCACTCACCCATGAATTTCACCTGGTGACCTTGATCCGATTAACCCCTCTCAGCCTAAACTACTGCACTGGGTTGTTGCGGGGATTAAATGAGAAGAGGGATAACTATGTATGCCACCTGGACCTCCTTAGAGAAACGGGGTGGAACATGCCACAAATCCATAAAATAATCCTTCCAACCTTGAAGTAGAAGTCTCCCTGAAACTATAAGAGTTGGAATGATCCAGTTTCATTTGTCTGCTCTGATCCATATTAATATGTCTCCCTCGGACCTTTCATTCTTGCATTTGTTTTGCTTTTAGACAAAAAGGCTGAGCATCTATTTTTTTCCAGGTTGCTAGTAAAATAGCAAAATGCAGGTGTACCTTAAACACCAGATATAATGAGATGTGTCAACTTGTTACATTAAGAGGCTTTTATCTTACAATTATTGGTGTGATAAACAGCGAAGCGCCCCTCCCCTGCCATGGTTTGTAGCATTTCCCTTCATAAAGGCAGCTGACAGCTAAACTGCCTCAGGCCCTCTGGGGAAAAACGTTAACCCAAAGTCCCTCTAGTCACGTTCAGTTCCGCATACAGATGAAAGCATCATAAACAGACGGCTAGGTATGACCCCCACTTCCTTTTCACCAAAATTCCCCTCTCTTTCACTCTTTCCTTGATTCTAAAAAGAAAAAGGTTGTCTCTCACTGGAGCAAGGCCTGCTCCTAGCTCCATCACCATGGCGACTATTTTGAGTGGCGAACCAGGACACATCTACTGAATGAGGGCAGGCCTTGGGAAAGATGTGCAGGTGGAAGAGGCAACACTGTCCATCGAAAAGCTGAGCAGAAGTGCACCATCTTGATAGTCACAAGAATGAAACCAAACCCTGCCATGGAGGGACCTGAAACACAGATAATTTCATCGCTTTCTTCATTGCCGCTATTTTTATGGAATGAGCAGGGTTCTTTCCTTATTCCTGGAGGCCCCAAGCCAATGTTTGCTCCATATGTGCATTCTATGTGGGGCTACGCTTGGAGAGTCCAGAAGTTGCTACTAGAGCAGAATACAGTCACTAGAGTAGGTGCAAGGAACCATTTGCCCTCAATATGGTGTGAGAGTACAACTCTCATCAGCCCCAGCAAGGTTGGCCAATGGCCAAAGAAAATGCAAGTTGGAGTTCAGCAACATCTGATGGGACAAAGGTTCCCCAAACCTGCACCAGCGTGCTGAGTGATGCATCCAATTGTGCTCATATAACACCAATCTTGTAGGAACTGCACTGGTTGTTCTGGGGCAAATTCTGATGTTAATCTATGAAGCCCTACATGGCGTGAGACCCAAATACTTGAAGAAGCTCCTTAATATCCTTCCATTATTGGAGAACATAATTACCTAAATCCTCTGATTCTGGAGTCATGGAAAGCCCTCAGCCACCGAAGAGTCACTATGCTTTTACTTGAGGAGCAATGACAGCCTTCCTTTAGATCCACAGATATTATTGGACTACAATCCCCCTCATTCCCAACCATTGACCATATTGGCTGGTGTGCTAATCAACACACTGTTTTGTAAAGAACATGAGCTCTGTTGTAAAGTGTTTTGCTTTGCTGTAGCAAGCTCTGCTCCTGGACAACTTCAGCTGCTAAGTAGCATAGGAGACTCCAGTAAAGATGAAACAGACCTGAAACAAAGGCAAGTTTGGGAGAATCTAAGTTGGAGGGTGGGAGAGATAAACCGTAAAAACAGATGTCTTCCATTCAAAACTTGGAAAGGTAGTAGATCTGGCTGTGGAGCTACTATATAAGCAATGGAAATGTAGCCTGAAATGATCCAAGATCAACTCTATTATTCAATACAGGCCTTTTAAGCATGTTTCATAGTTTGGATCTAAATCAAAAATTTGATTAAAATGCTGGTCAGGTATAAATGGTTCATCCTGGTACCTGAGTCTCTAAAGAGGTTGGCAAGGAGAGAGAATGCTAGGCATCTGTCAGGAGTGGTCAGCCATAGGCTACTCCCTCAAACGTTCCGGGAAATCTGAGTTTGAGCTGAGAATTGGGGATGGAGAGTCCTCATTTTGGAACCTAAAGATATTACGAAGATCCATCATTTACTGAGGAAGCATCATTTACTGACAATGAACCTGGAATTGTGCACCATCTAAGGCAGATCACCGAGGCTCTGTCTCCAACATCAGATATCTCTACTACATTGCCAAGCATGATCCTCAACCCAAGAAGTCACCTCAAGCAATGGGAGAAACGAAAGCTGCTCACTTTGCTGTTCAAACTGGAAACAGGTGGGTCAGTCAATTTTCAGTTTTTGTCAGTTTCACACATGACCATTCATGGCTCCATTCTGTCCCATTAGACAGTATATGCTAGCAGGAATGGCCTACCGACCCAGAGAAGCTGGTTGGCTGTTAAAGGGCCCTCACCTTATTTTGCAATCTTTTTTTTAAAAAAAATCATATTTTTATTTGCTTTTTTCCAGGTACCAAATTCGAATATAACATCATCGATAGCACAACAAAAGCATTTTTACAGAAAGAAAAGAAAGAAGTTAGAAAAGAAAATATTCATCTTTCCAAAACATTTTTTCATCATCTACTGGACTTCCCCACATCTTCCACACCCTGCATTCTTTACAATAAAATAACAGCAAATTATACCCTTGTTTCATGCGTTTTTTATACTTTCAATTAATTATACTTTAGGTTTAGAATATTTATTGTTACATTACTTTTTATATTTCCATCAATCCTAAAAAGGTTTTACTCTAAACTTTGGTCTTTTCATAGTTATAACTTAATTTCCTCCATTTTCGAATTTTATTTGCTAAAGCTGATTCTTCGAAAACTTAGCAAATTCTCAGCATTCATACAACTTATAGTGTTTTTGTAAATAGTCCTTAAATTTTTTCCAGTCCTCTTCTATTGTTTCTTCACCCAGATCTCGGATTCTGCCAGTCATTTCAGCCAATTCCATATAGTCCATCAGTTGCGTATGCCACTCTTCCAGCGTGGGTAACTCCTGTGATTTCCAGTGTTTGGCAATGAGAATTCTTGCTGCTGTAGTTGCATATAAGAAAAAGGTTCTATCCTTCTTTATCACTCTCTGGCCGACTATGCCCAGGAGGAAGGCCTCTGGTTTCTTGTGAAAGGTATACTTAAATACCTTTTTTAATTCGTTATAAATCATTTCCCAGAAGGCCTCTTATTTTGCAGTCTTTGGTTCCAGACCTGGGAAGACAAGGGAACCAGAAGATTTGTCCTCTGAATTCATCCTCAAGAACATTAGCGCTAGACAGTTCAGCCTCAAGTAGGTGATTGACAAAGGAGAGCATGCGTGAGGGCCAAATGTCATCGCTACTCAATAGGTAAGGGCTCCTTGGAAATAACTGTACTCTTCAACAGCAAATGGTTCCTGGGCAACATTTTTAAACACCTGTAGCTGAACTCACTTCACCTGGGCTTTTGGACTCTCCTTGCTACTGCTTGCTGTTACCAGCTTTTGGAACTCAGTCTGCAATGACTGGTTCTGCTGTCTTGCCCCAATCTAACTGAGCTGATAGGCACCTCCTACCCCCTCAAGAAAAAAGCCAATCCTATAATGTCTAGTCTCAGGGCTGGCCCATCAGTCTGAAAAGGTCATCATTATCAGGAACAGCAATAGCAAATGATCCCAGTGCTTCACCTTCCCTTCTGTGGACCACTGACTGTGCCTGTTTGGACTGCACTCCTGCTTCTAGCCCCCTGTTCTGTTTGCTTTAGTCTCAAATGCCTCTCTTTGAACCACACCTGACAACTAAGAGCAGACCCCTGCTAAGGGCTCATAGCATCCTCTCACTGTCCCCACTGATGTATCTCACCATGCATAGAGATAAATTAGGATGACACTATCTTATGCTCATTGGCATTGCCATCATGTCTGGAAGACTTTACACGCATACAAACTCCTCATAGGTATGTCTTGTCCTTGAAAACATCAATAGGTCAGGTGGTGCCTGAATGCATGGAGGAGCCTCCACATGGACATTTTATATGCACCTATGCCCTTTCAAATGTGCTGCCAACTGGGCATGGAGGCAAGGAACAATCTTGCTCCCTTTCTCTCCATGCGTTCAGATAATATCTGAATGGTGCTTAGGTCTTTGGCCAACTTTACCATTTGCCTGACTCCTGCCTGTTCTGTTCCCTACCTCCCAGGCTTGACCACCTGATATCCATGTATCAAGTCTATGTATCATGTTTTCTGTCACATTTCAACATACTGCTGCTAAAACATGGCCTAGAGGTAGCCTGTCCACAACATTCCATCCTACTGTATATAGAAGATATTAGAAATCGTGCAAATATATATGTGTGGTGATACTTCTCATATGATCAGCTCATTCTTGTGACTGAGAGCCCAGGTTCCCCTGCCCCTTGAGTGTCCTTGCGTGAGCCAGTAGGATAACAGAGGATGTAACAAGTCTCATAAGCTGCCTTTGAAAGGTCAGAAGCCATTGAATAAAATGGATCTTAGGAGAGCAAACAGTTAACATGTTTTGCTCTTCATAGAGAATAAGAAGCAAGGGCAGTTTGACAGATGTAGCATTTCCATTTCCTTCCGCTCCAAGTAGTGCCACTGGGGCAAGCAAAGGGCAGCAGATTCAGTTAGCATGACGGCAAAGGCAAGAGGGGGGCAGAGTATGTTGCAAGGGCAGTGTGCGAGGCAGATGTTATAGGCATTCAGCAGAGATGCAAGCCGACAGAAGCATCCCAAGCACAATATTTTATAGATGAGGTTTCTAGTGTTGCGTTCCTTTGGAAAAGAGAGGAGCAAATGGCAGCAGGGATGCACCTGGAGGCTCAGAAAAAGCAGCATTTGCAAAATTAGAGGGACTTGCTTTAGCTTCCATAGAAAGTCATAGAGTGAATGCCACAAGCTGCTGTGGATCCAACAGGACAATGTCCCCTTGCTATGCCATAGATATAGCAGCCACCAGACAGGTGAAGTATTTAGAGCAGCCTTCCTCAAACTTGGCCCTCCAGATGTTTTTGGCCTACAACTCGCATGATCCCTATCTAGGAGGACCAGTGGTCAGGGATGATGGCAATTGTAGTCTCAAAACATCTGGAGTGCCGAGTTTGAGGAAGACTGGGTTAGAGCGACTTTTCTCAACCTCAGGTCCCCAAATGTTGTTGGACTACAACTCCCACCATCTCTAGCTAGAAAGACCAGTGATCAGGGGTGATGGGACTCCTCATCCAACAATGTATGGGGACCCAAGGTTGAGAAAGACTGGGTTAGAGTGTTGAACCTGGGAGACCAAGATTCAAATCCCCACTCAGCCATGAAGCTCACTGGCTGAACTTGGGCCAGTCTCTGCCTCTCAGCCTAGCTTAACTCACAGGTTGTTGTGGGAGATTAAGTTGTTATGTCACCTTGAGCTCCTTGGAGCAAAAAAGGTGGAATATAAATCTAATTAGATAAATAAATAAATAAATAAATAATCAATAATCTGGAGTGCCTCCATGGAAGAAAGTCATCTGAAATGAACTAACCAATGCACAACAGATGACACAACCACCATGCTTTCAAAAAGCCAGATATGTGGGGTACGATTGAAGTATGGTGGGGTGGCAACAAAGTCCATTACTGCAGCATCTGGAGACTTTAGGCAATCCATTTCCACATGGTCTGCACATGTAATTACTCCATGGGGTCAACCATCTAAACAAGGATGGGGAGCCTTTTGAAGACTGAGGGCTCCATTTCCATCTGGGCAACCTTCCAGGGACCACATGCCAGAACAGGCAAAAATGGGCAGAGCAATGAAGGAAACTTCACTTTTATACAGTCCTCCATCCAGACAAATAGGATTAGATGATGAAAGTTCAAGGACACTTTCAGCATGAAGTAGGACAGGTGAGAGGTGTCGACTGGTGAGAGAGTATGTGGCTGAGGAGGGGCATGGCCTGGATAGAGTCTTGAGGGCTAGACAGAGAGGACTGTGTGGGCACATAATGAAATATTTGGCAGATAGATGATAGAGGATAGAGGATAGAGGATAGACGATAGATGATAGATGATAGATGATAGATGATAGATGATAGATGATAGATGATAGCTATAGATAGATGATAGATAGATAGATAGATAGATAGATAGATAGATAGATAGATAGATAATAGATAGATAGATAGATAGATGATAGATAATATTTTTCTAGAAAAAACAGGTGCTCACCATGAATGCCTCCTTTGTTCTCGTATAATGGCAATGACACCCACCTGAAGGGCCAGAACTGAGTTCCAATGAGTTCGGGGCGGGGGGAGTCGTGTTTGTGTGTACACACACACATTTTACAATGCATATAAATATCACTTTTACAATATTCTGTGTTATTCGTTAATAATAAAAGTCAGTGGCAACAATAATCTCTAAACCAGGTAAAAGAACGGAATAAATTAATAACAGAAATAACATTAAGTTTGAACTAATCAGATTAGCAGCCCAAATACTATATACCTGAAGACTTTGATACCGGAGAATTGCAACTGGGTTTTTAGCTGTGTGCAAAAAATTATTTTGTAGTATATCTGTTCTTAAAATTATTATGACCAGCAACAATAGTAACAGTAGTCATTAGTGGCATGGCAACATCCGGTAGTAGTCATCCTGGCAGTGGGAGAAGTGTAAGAGGCCCAAAGGTGAGGATAGTTTTCTCCTCCTCATATAATAGTAGTGCTATTACTGGTGCATTAAAAGAAGAAAGTATAACTGATCATGGATGTGCAGAATGACCTTTGTGATAGGGTGATAGCATGTAATATCAGAACATAAACGATGGGATATCTGTGATTGGTGATAGTGGTCATCATGGTAACCACAGGGGCAGATCCTTTTGATAAAGGTCAGGATGGTGCGTCTGCATATGTAACTTGTCCATTAATTTGGTTGTCCTACTATTAGAATGACTTAGCTGGATACCGTATCTGTCTGTGTATAGTGGTACCTCGAGTTGCATACGCTTCAGGTTACAGATGCTTCAGGTTACAGACTCTGCTAACCCAGAAATAGTACCTCAGGTTAAGAACTTTGCTTCAGGATAAGAACAGAAATCACGCAGCAGTGGCACGGCGGCAGCAGGAGGCCCCATTAGCTAAAGTGGTACCTCAGGTTAAGAACAGTTTCAGGTTAAGAACGAACCTCCAGAACGAATTAAGTTCTTAACCCGAGGTACCACTGTATGTTGTGTACACACACAACACCCCTCTATCCTGAATTATAGAAATAATACTAGACGTCTTTTTAGATTTCCTTTAAAAGTGTTTACACACAGCAATCTCAGGATTCTCTACCGTGCCAAACATCTGCTAGGAAATCCTTGAAGAGAGAGACAGATAAACATAGTACATTTGATGCCTTGTCAAGAAGCATTTCCAAAAACATTTGGGCTTCCAAGCTGTAAACAGCACAGGTGAGGTGAGCGGAGAGACGGGAAAGTAATGACAGGCTTCCTTCCAGCCTAGCAGAGGTTTTATGAATCATCCAATCAATCACCATAAACCCAGACAATGGTACAATAAAGCTGTTCCGAGCAGCATCAGCCAGCATCCACACAATGGCAGCCGAGGAACACAAATCCAAAATCAGCACAGATGTAGATTAAGGAATAAAAGACACGGCGGGGTGATGATGTATGCCCCAGAGAAATCACACGGAAAGAATGTCATGTCTTGCTCCAATATGTCCTGCAGTTGGAAATGTGTAGAATACTCTGCTCCACCGTGACTTCCCTTGAATGGCAAGCCCTAGATGCAGGCTCGTGCACTCTTTGGCTTGCAGCTTGGATTCACAACGGGAAACGAGGCAAGCTCAGAAAGTGGGCTGGGGGGGGATCTTCTCTCTTTTATTAGGGGCACATAGCCTGTACTGCTTGTGCACAACTTCAGCCACCATCTGTAGTGCGAAACAGTGCAAGAAACATGGGTGGAAAGTTCTGAAGTTACAGCAGCAGATGTCCATAGGGAAACGGTCCGCCAGTTTCCCCATTGCAATTCTATTCCTTCAGTCTTGTGCTAAGTGTAAAATATTTCATTGCATATTCTAAATCAAGACCCTGCGTGTTTTGTACATGTTTATTTGTGTGTGCACACACAATGAATCATAGATTTTTTGTGTATTTTGTGCTATGGGAGTTCCTTATCTGGGCTACCAGAGGTGGACTGGGAATTGTCCATCAGGCCCAGGGTCTAGCCCTTGGAACTCTCCCCAAGGCACACACCTTTCCCCCTCAGTGTTTCACATGTCCAGGTGTTTCTACCTGTCTGAAAAAGGTTCATGAAGTCTGACAATGTCTCTTGCTTGTGTAGATGGATGACCAAGATGTGAGAGTGCATGTTGAAAGTACCCTAGTGTGCCGAGGTGAAATTTACATCAGCCCAGTTTCCCATGTCTCACTTACCACCAGCTTGTGTCTCTTAAAAGGTTGCCCAACTCTGCATCCATTCTGATACCTTGTACTTCACTGTTGCCATTTTATTGTTGCATCATGTGCATATCATCAGGCTTGGTGGTGTTGCCTGGTTTTTTATTCTTGAAACAATTGTATTAACACAATGCTCTGTGTTTAATGGGCGTAAATATTTTTTATTAGGTAATGAGACCAAAAGAGTGTATGTTGCTGTCCAATCTTCTCCTATCAGGACTGGAGGAGCTAACCTTTCGTTAGCTTGAAGACAAAGAAACAAGCAGATACTCAGCTGCTTGGGAGGCTTTTGGCAGAGCTGTGCAGTGCCTTCCTTGCTACAAAGGCAGACTGTTTAAGTACAGACTGATGATGAAGCCAGCCCTCCTTGCACTAAGCATTGTTTAGAGTTGAAAGTAGGTGTGTGCATGGGTTTGTTAATCTCAAGCAAAGTTTCCTGACCTGAACTTGCTTGGAAAAAACTTGAAACTATAATCTCTTAAACTGAATTACCGTATTTTTTGCTTTATAAGACTCACCTTTTCCCTCCTAGAAAGTAAGGGTGAATGTGTGTGCGTCTTATGGGGTGAATGCAGGCTGCGCAGCTATCCCAGAAGCCAGAACAGCAAGAAGGATTGCTGCTTTCACTGTGCAGCGATCCCTCTTGCTGTTCTGGCTTCTGAGATTCAGAATATTTTTTTTTCTTGTTTTCCTCCTCCAAAAACTAGATGCGTCTTGTGGTCTGGTGCGTCTTATAGAGCGAAAAATACGGTAATTTCAATATGCCCCGTTCTAGATTTGGGAAATGTATGAAAAGTATGGTGTCTGATACCAATTTAAGAACATCATAAGAGCCTATTGGATCAGGTTCAACCTCCTGCTCTCACAACCAGATGCCTGTGGGAAACCCACAAGCAAGAGCCAAGCAAAAGAGCATCCTCACCACTTGTGGTTTCCAGCAACTGCTATCTAGAAGCATTACTGATTCCAACTGTAGAGACAGAGCATAGCTATCAAGGCCAGTTGCAATCAATATAACCCTTCATGAGAACCCTTTTCTTCCATTCCCCCCCCCAAAAAAACCCCCTAAATGTGCACTGGCAATGTGTGCTTCTTGGAGGGAGTGCATTTGCAGCATTATGTTTCCTTGGATATATCCCGAGAACAGCTGGTGGTCCCTTGTCAAGCTCTAGGCTGGAGCCTACCAGGGTATACCAGCCAAGCATGGGAAGAATCTAGGATGGGTCACAAGTGGTCAGGACCAAGGACAGCTCACATCCAGGTTAGAAATTTAGGTTACAAGTTCAAGTAAGGAGAGATGAGAGCTTGGAGCAGATGAGGGCAATGTGTGGCTCTCCAGATGTTGTTGGACTCCAACTCCCATCATCTGCAGCAAGCACAGCCAATGGTCAGGGATGATGGGAGTTGAAGTCCAACAACATATTGGCAGGGGGTTGGACTCGATGGCCCTTGTGGTCTCTTCCAACTCTATGATTCTATGATTCTATATGAAGGCCCATGAATTCCAGTGTTCCAGTGATAGCCCGACACTTGTGTGGTCTTGAACAGAAATCATATCTTAAGCTTCACCTCCCCCCCCAAAAAAAAAACTGGTTGAGCTTAAAGGGGCTGCTGTGTGTGTGTGTGTGTGTGTGATAGAATCATAAAATTGTAGAGTTGGAAGTGGGGAAACCCAGCCAGATGGGCGGGGTATAAATAAATTATTATTATTATTATTATTATTATTATTATTATTATTATTATTATTATTATTGACCGTAAGGGTCATGTAGTCCAACCCACTGCAATGCAGGAATAGGCAGCTGTCCCATATGGGGACCGAACCTGAAACCTTGGTGTTATCATCACCGCACTCTAACCAACTGAGCTATCCAGGCTATATGATAATAAATAGATAAAAAGAAGCATAATTTTTACAACAAGCAAAATGTGTGGTTTTTTTACTCATAATACTAGAATTTGTGGACAGCCAATCAAACTGAATGTAGGAAGGTTCAGGACAGACAGAAGAAAGTGCTTCACAAAACATATAAACTATGGAATTAATTCCCAGAAGAGGATGTGATGGTCACCAACTTGGATGGTTTTAAGAGAGGATTAGACAAATTCATGGAGGATAATGGCTACTAACCCTATGGACATGTTTTGCCTGCAACACCTGGAGCTGGTGATGCTTCTGAATGCCAGATGTTGGAGACTACCAGAGGGAAGAGTGCTTTTCTTTTTTTGTTTTGTTTTAATGCTGCTGTGTTTTTGGACTTCTTTTTTATTTTAATTGTTTCGTATTTCTGGTTTTGTTTTGTATGGAGTCTTGTATGTTAAGCCACTTCAGGCAATAATGTGATGGAGATACAAAATATACTTTTCTCCCAGTTTTTTTGTGCTGAATTGCTTGGCTCTGCTCTTGGATTTGATGTGTGAAATAGATTTTTTAAGAACTTGAAAGGTTTTTATTTTATTTTAACATGAGTGGTTTCATTCTGTTTAATGCATTTTATTATTTTTTATAAGCCACTTTGAGAGCTTATTCATATACTTAAAAGGTGGGTGTTTTGTTTTTTAAAAAAAAGAAATAAAAGGACAAATATCAGAGCTAGCTCCCCCCCCCCATGTTCCTTAGAGCAAAAGTGGTCAGTTTGCCTCCCCTCCCCCACCTGACCCCACCAATTTTAGCAAAGGTGGAGAAAACAAAGTAGAGATTATGCTGGGTGGGTGCAAATGTTTAAACCTCTCTGGCCAGCCAATACTGTTGGTGATGCAAATTGCTCCCTTCCCACTCAACAGATCATCATCTGATGTCCAAAATAATCCCACTCCTCAGCGGCAAAGATTAACCGAGGAGGGGAAGACTATGTGAAGCCTGGATCCATTCAGATGCACTTTATTCTGTCTCCCCATGTTTCCTTACTGATTAATTTCCGGGTTCTGTGTGATCTTTCACGCAACGTAAAAGCCACTTCTGGAAATCTAGTGCAATCTAGTTTAGTCCACAATTCCATGTTTCCATTAAACAAACAAACAAAAATTCCTTCACGACCCTGTTAAGTCTTAAACTCTCAGGAGTTTTGCGTTGTAATTTCCTGGGATGAAATTTGCAGTGATTTCGTGACATACAGTTCCTTCTTGCGATTTAAAATTTAGCAACATGATGGCATGGTGCTGAAAAAGCCACCATTCCCTAACACAACAGGTACTGCAGTGTAAAAGGAGCATTAGAAATCTGGACAGAGGTGCTAGCATTGTAACCTGTAAATAAACCCCATGTCTGAATGCAGCCTTGTCTGTACATGCTGAGGGGGTGGGCATATGGCCCCCAATGGGTTGACCACTAGTGAATGTGGTTCTCTGCCATAGAGAAACAGAGTGATCTGAAACCATCAGCAACATGATGTAGCAGAAATGTGTTTCAGTTACCTGTTTTTGACAGTACAGCGGTACCTTGGGTTACAGACGCTTCAGGTTACAGACTCCGCTAACCCAGAAATAGTACCTTGGGTTAAGGACTTTGCTTCAGGATTAGAACAAAAATCGCACGGCAGCATTGTGGCGGCAGCAGGAGGCCCCAGTACCTAAAGTGGTACCTCAAGTTAAGAACAGTTTCAGGTTAAGAACGGACCTCCAGAACGAATTACCGTATTTTTCGCTTCATAAGACGCACCAGACCATAAGACACACCTAGTTTTTAAAGGAGGAAAGGGGGAAAGCCCCTTTTGGGGGGGGGGTCAGCTCACAGTTGTGCAGCTTCTTTTGCAAAGGAGAAAAGCCCCATTTTTTGAGGATCAGCTCAAAGTTGTTGAGCTTACTTTGCAAAGGGAAAAAATCCTGTTTTTATGGAGTTCAACTCACAGTTCTGCGGCTTCTTTTGGAAAGGAAAGGAAGCCGTTTCTGCAATTTCCAGACAGATAATCCAATCAGCCAGTCACAGGTCGCTGGGGAAACAAATACTCTCCATCTACAGAACATTCAACAATGGAGGCCTGGGCAAGGGGGCGGGGCTAGAAAGGGAGCCAGCGATCGACCACACATTTGCTCCATAAGACGCACAGACATTTCCCCTTACTTTTTAAGAGGAAAAAAGGTGTGCCTTATAGAGCGAAAAATACAGTAAGTTCTTAACCAGAAATACCACTGTAAAGGTCACATCACATTATATAATCAAAGCACTATTATACCACTTTAACCATCACGGAGAATCCTGGAAACTATAGTTTGCTAAGGGTCCTGATATTACAGAGCTCCAATTCCCTTAACAAATTACATCCCCTAGGAGTCTCCCTGTTAAAGTGTTGTAACAGGACTTTAAATGTATGGTGTGGCTGTGACTAAGGACTCTGAAACAGCAACCTCTGATTGAAGCTTGCAAATACAGTCTGAAAATACATACTTTTCCCTCTTAGCATAAGTCCTTTATGTTCTTCTGATGCAAATTATATCAAAATCTAGCTGTTCTGCCAGCTCCCTGATCCTTCTTTGGTGAGCTGTTATGTCTTAAGCTGTCATTTACTCGTGCTTGTATTCCACACGGGTTCCTACACCAAACATTGACTTTTCTTTTTGGTCAGTAGATGAAACTCTCTTGTCTGGAGAGACATTTGGGAGCTGTAGTGATTGAGCTTGCGAACATCAAGTGAGACAGAGCACAATTCGATACGGCCGTTCCCAAATCTGATTTCATAAAGATGAATTTGACAGCATCCTTCCATTAATTAAATTTGGAAAGGTGTTCTTGAGGATCGAAATAAAGTGAGGGCAAGTGGAATATTCTCCTGTGGATTTGGGAGGGTAGGGGGGAAGAGATTCTAAAATGCTATTAAATTTCCTCCTGAGAAGCAGTTTAGCAACACTAGTTCAGCCCACCTTCCAAACAATCTAAGGAAGATAACAATGACCCACTTTGCCTGCTGTTTGCTCTAAGACCTTGATACTAGGTAGCACCTTAAATAATGAGGTTACTTTTAAGAAGGAAGGAGGCAGCTGAACTAGCTGGAGGTATGTTCAGTCTTCCCCCAGTTTGTGCAATTGCCAGAAATCCACAGCAGTTCAGACAGAAATGCAAAGAGCAACAATGAGGCCGAGTGAAGGAAAGAGGAGAAGGATCACCACTAGGGAAAGAGAACTGTGCTTAATTTCATTTGAAACCAGAAATATGATGAACTGTGCACTCAGTTTCATGCCAATCTTTTGGTAAATTCATCATCAACAGGGCTGTAGTTTCTGTAAACCTTCTGTTTTATTCTACATCTAAAGGTGAGGCAGCAGGGAAAAGATTAAGGAAATGACAAACAATGAATATGAATAAATGGATTACAAGCGTGCCAACTGTTTTGTGCAACAAATTCTTCCACTGATTGTAGATTCATAATCTGTTTTTTCAATGGGACTTTAATTAGAGCTGCTTGCTGAAGGGGGTGGTGGGTGGGAAGAGACATGATCTAAAGCTATTCTATGGAAATTTCTTGTTCGCTTGGCACCAATCCATCACTGGCTGAACGCAATATTGGGGGTGTGCATCAACAGAAGGCATCCATCAAGTTTGGCAGGGCTCAGATGAACCTTGGGATACAGATACACATCCTCTGTGTGTGCAGCTCCCAATGGGGCTTCAAAAGCCTCTCATACATGCATATCCGTTGTTAGATGGGAGGGAAATCTGAAACACATTTATTGTATTTCAATAGTACGGGTTGGATCCATGCAGGGATAGGCGAATATATCAATTTTGGTTACTCTCTTTTTCTCCCCATCTCTCTCTCTCTCTCTGTGTGTGTGTGTGTGTGTGTGTGTGTGTGTGTGTGTGTGTGTTTAGCCACTGCCTGAATAGGATGCTGGACCAGACGTGTCATTGGCCTGATCCAACAGGCCCTTATGTTCTTAGCCCTCTGACTCCAGGCAGGAGTAGGGGGCACCAGAAGAGGAGGATTCAGAAGTGGAGGATGGGAGGAGCCTCTGCAGCAGAGCCTGCTTGATGAAAGACCCCAGATGCATTCAGACCTGACAAGGCAGGAGTTATCCCTTTCCTGCCTGTGGAAGATAGGGGTATTTAGAGACCCAGCCTGCCATATGAGCCAACTCCTAGGGGCCTAGGTCTCTCTGCCAGCCCTCTATAAAATATTAGAGAGACCTGTCCCTTGCCCAAAACTGATGGCCATTGCCAATCAAATGGTCTACATGTGCTGTGGCTTGTGATCAATTATGTGGGGTGGGGCTTACCTGCCCCCCAATATTTGATTCAAGTTGGCACCCCTGCTACCTGCTGCGATGAAGCTGAAGAATTTTGAGGAGGAGACACACCCATCAATCTCTTCTAGGGAGCTGCAACCTATAAAGAACCGAGAGATTTATTCACCTCAAAGAAGCACAGTCTCCTGGCTAGGAATGATGGCAGAAATAGGGGTTTGAGCCTTTTCCGTCCCTGCTTTCAAGTCAGGGAGGTGAGGAAACTTGTTGAAGCAACTTTGCAGCTCACACACAGCTTGTGTAATACACATTTATTTGTATTCATTGAAAACATGTCTACACCACCCTTCAGCAAATGAGATTTTAGGGCAGAGGGCAACGCATATAAGCGATAGCTTTAAAAGGTAAAGGGACCCCTGACTGTTAGGTCCAGTCGTGGACGACTCTGGGGTTGTGGCGCTCATCTCGCTTTACTGGCTGAGGGAGCTGGCGTACAGCTTCTGGGTTATGTGGCCAGCATGACTAAGCCGCTTATGGAGAACCAGAGCAGTGCACGGAAATGCCGTTTACCTTCTCGCTGGAGCGGTACCTATTTATCTACTTGCACTTTGACGTGCTTTTGAACTGCTAGGTTCACTGAGCCTCTTTGGTTTGCTGATCAAATGGTCGGCGGTTCAGATCCCCACAATGGGGTGAGCTCCCGTTGCTCTGTCCCAGCTTCTGCCAACCTAGCAGTTTGAAAGCACACCAGTGCAAGTAGATAAATAGGTACCGCTGCGACAGGAAGGTAAACGGCATTTCTGTGAGCTCTGGCTTCCATCTCGGTGTTCCGTTGCACCAGAAGCAGTTTAGTCATGCTGGCCACATGACCTGGAAAGCTGTCTGTGGACAAACGCTGGCTCCCTTGGCCTGAAAGCGAGATAAGCACCACAACCCCATAGTCGCCTTTGAATGGACTTAACCATCCAGGGGTCCTTTACCTGGGAAGAGGAGAGATATCCTGAGGGCCAGATAGAGATGATAGAGATGTCTGGAGGGCAGAAGGTTCCCTGTTCCTGCCTTAGGAATTCAAAGACAAGGAGCAGCATTTGAATTGGGCTTGGAAGTGACAAGGCAGCCATTGCAGTTCTTTTAACCCTGGACCAATATGAACAAACCTGGCATGAATTAAAACTTCCAAGTCGTCTTCAACGGCAGCCCCACGTACAACACCTTACAGTAATCCACCTGGGACTCTACTACAACATTGATCACTGTGACCAGAACATAGGCTCCCCAAAATATGAGGGGCCTGTCTTACTTCTTCTTTTTTAGATAAATAATACTATACTCTTTGATTCTCCTAGGACCATGATTAGTTACTGTTCCATATCTGAAAGGGTTGGGTTTTTATTTTTTTTAATATGGTACTCTGGTTGAGTGGATTATTACAAAGAAAGCCACGCAATCCAATTATTTGCTGAGCCTCGGGCAGAGTAGGAAACTGCTGATAAATATAGACAGCCCATATGAGCATAGGAAATGATCTGCTTTCAACAAGAGTGACCACATGTTCTCAGTCAGCACTGAGTCAGAAAAGTTAACCCCGGTGTACGAATTGCATTCTTTCGGGATATGTCACCCTGCCCGGAAAGTCTCATCAGGGAGAAAGGAGTAGCAGGAAGCTCATTTCTTGATAGAATTAAATCAGGGGACAACCTCAGAGCAGAGAAATACGAAGGGGTGGGTGGGAATTAGACACTCTTCTCTCTTCCTTTGTTTTGACTCTTTTGCTATCTTAGATCAGTGCTGCCTATCCTGAGCTGTTGCACTTTCTAAATTTAAAACGGGATGTAACCTAATAGCAAGTTCTACGTTTTAGCAACATCCCTTGAGAGAAAGTGGGGGAGGGGAGGAATGTTTTATTATTTTGACTACCACGTTCTATTGTTCAGTAGAACATTAGCTTATAATGGCGCATTTCGAAGAAACACTATTAAGTAATCGGATGTAAAACGCGAGTGCAATTATAAAACATTAAGCACTTGGCTAATGCAATTCTTTGAATACAATATGCTGGTATCATAAAACATTTGGTAGTTGGGGAAGTAAAATACAAGCTATGGCTTCATTAACCTGCTTTCCCCATTTCTTCAAAAATGGTATAGAGTGACTAAAGCGGATTGTAATACCTTTATTGGGACAAACTGCAAATCACAGAGCAGGGAGCTGAATTTTGAAATTCACAGAACTCTGCCTTTTGCATGATATTAATGGGGGTGGGGTGGGTTGGAGAGAGGAAAATATTTTGCTTGAGCAACCAGCTCTGCAGTGTGCTACTGTCTTAATATAGTGATTATTGCCTAAAGGGCAATAATCAGGAAGTTTGTTTCTAGACTAACATCATAATCTTGTTCAGATGTGAGTCCTCTTAAATTCAATATGTCATCTTGTTAGTATTTCGGCACACAGTGAGACATTAAGAAAAGGGCATCTTAAGAGCAGGGACATGAAAAAACTTCACAGTATTTACCTTTGTGTCCATGCCACTGATGGCAAAAGAAGTTTTCCACTAATAAATTGCATTCATGCACTAAATAATCTCCTGTTAACACATACCACTTACCAGTACGTCATTTGATTCCTTGGCACACTGAGTCCATTGAAAAGTGTTGCATTGGAGGTAAAACAAGACTTCTATCTGTGGGATTTGTCTGATTCACTCTGGCTCATTAACACACTCAACTTGTCACCACTTGATGCTGCAACTATCAAGCGATGGCTGGACCCAGTGCAAAATGGAAGCTCCTGCTTTGTAGTGAGCCTAAGAAATGGCCCATCGAGGCCAGTACCATATAATCAATGGAGCTTTCCAATATGATTTATAGATGCAGGAAATGCCAAGACTGATGTAAGCATAGATCTGTGGAAACATGGAGAGGATTCCATGAGTGAAGGGAACATCTGGCATCACTTATCAATGTTGCTCAAGTGAGACAGAAAGTGAAAGAGTGTCAATTTGAATTCATTGGTACCTTCCGGTCAATGTAGCTTTCATTGTGATTTATAGATACGGGAAATACAAAAACGGACATTGGCAGAGATGCGTGAAAACATCCTTAAGTTGCATCCCTATGCACACTTGCATGAGGATCAGTTTCACTGAGCTGAACAGAACTAAGGCCACACCCCCGCCATGCATTTAAATCACTTATACCACTTCTGCAGTCATGGCTTCCCCTAAAGGATTCTGGGAACTGTAGTTTGCTTATGGTGCTGAGAGTTTTTAGCTGACATGCCACAGTACTACAGGCCCAAGATCCCTTAAAAAACTACGGCTCCCTGGATTATTTGAATGGGCGAAACGTGAATTCTAAAGTGACATAAGAGTGTTCTAAATGTGTACTGTGGCTGTGACCTTACTTCTGAGTAGAAATGCCTAAGAGTGTTAAGGATGCTTGTGTAGCAACATCAGTCAACATCAGTGGTGGTGGGGACCATACCTCAGCTGTAGAGCTTTGCATCCAGAAGATCTCATCTTCAATCCCTAGCATCTCCAGGTTGCCCTGAGAGAGACCCCCATCTGAAATCCTAGAGAGCTCCCTGTAGGTAATAAAGAAGTAGATAGATCCATGATCTGAGTCAGAAGGTGGCACCTTCCTATGTTTCGAACCACACAGTACCCTGGCAGTGCCCAGACAAATTGTCAAATGGAAGCCCTTGCCTGAGAGCTTTGTCTGAGATGCCGGGAACTGAATCTGGGATTTTATAAATGCAAAGCATGCGCTACAACCCCTTCCTATGCATCAGCCTGCATTACTGCAGAAATGGAGACAGGTTGCGCATGGAATGCATGCTGATTGCTCTCTGCATTGCACTGTGGTGCTGGCAGATAACTCATTGGCCAGGCTGGTGTTAGAAGCAAGTTGACCTGGACCAGGCAGTTTCTCCTTCTGCATCCCATTTTGGTCTCTCCTTGCTTGCTTGTTGAGCAGACACAGTCAAAACAGTTCAAATGTCACAAAAGAATTGTTTTGGGATTCCCGCCCCCAGCCACACACACACACACACACACCTGCGACTGAAAGGAACATCTTTTCCTATGGAAAGCTTTGCTTGTCAATGTTTTTGATGGGAGACAGCGAGAGAATGCCAATTTGGAATCAAAGGCACTTTCCAGTCAAGGTAGCTTTCCAATGTGATTTATAGATATGGGAAATCATTTTTTTAAAATGACATAAGCACAGATATGTGGAAACAGGATGCAATCCCATGCATACATACTCAGGAGCGTCATTGATCTGAATTATGACTTGACTCTGAGTAGGATCACACTCAGGAAGCCTGCACAGAAAGGACTTCCACACAGGCAGAGCAGCCTAATAGTAATATTAGCAAGATTTGGAGAAAACCTTATAAATGGCACTTATACAGAAGAAAAAAAAGATGCATTGTAATGTATATTTCAAAGTGGAAGTTTTTACGGTATATTAATGCGATGTAACCCTCCCCCCTACTTTGGTTACATTTAATTTAAAATTAGTCATGTGGATGACACCCTATTATAAGTAACAGCATTAACAGCATATGGGGTTGAGAACAATTCTTTAAAAATTAGGTTATAAACCTGCCAAATAAATAATTACAAAGCTGTCTTATGCTCACCAGCCTTCTCCCACCTGGTACCTTCCAAATGCTACACAGATTGATTATTATGGGCTCCTGGTAACATGGAGGTGGGCTTTTTCACAGTTGGCACTAGTGTTATGGAATGCTCTCTCTGCTAAATATGAGAGGCCCCATCAGTATTGGCATTCCACGGGCTCCTGAATTCACACTGTTTGAGGCAAGCATTTTCCTGAATTAATTGTGTTAAATGTTTATTTAAAATGTTTGTTGTGATGCTTTTTAATTGTTTGCTTCATTTTAAATTTTATTTAAGGACTTTGTAACACCTCAGTTGATGCACTATTGTGTATTTCAATTATGTATGGATTTTTATAGTTATAAACCACTTAGAAGCCATTTTGGCATGTAAGTAGTATATAAATTTATTATTAATAGTAATAATCATTTCACTAGAAAGAGAGAAGATTAGTCATATAAGCACTGAGGGGGGAGAATGAGATCAGGGTTTCTGCAGGGGCAAGGTATCCATGACCCTCCTTGAGCTACAGCAAGCATGTCCAATGGTCAAGAATGATGGGACTTGTAGTCTAGCACCTGGAGAGCCACAAGTTCCTCATCTCCTGGGTTACTGGGTGTGTTGTGAGAGCAATCAGAAGACTACTTTGCCATGGATTTTAGATTCATCTTCCAATAGGTTCCACATCTCAATAGAGTCATTGGCAAATGACTGCTGCTAAGGCAAAAGACACATAATCAAACACAAGGTTGTCCTGAGGACAATTGGGTGTTCTTCAGATGAACTGCTTATTCAGTATTCAACCTGAATATTCAGTATTCAGTGGTTACTTGAAGCTTTGACTGTGTCTTGCCTTTATTGATTATCCAGATTGAGAAGTGTTTATACATCTTCCTGTTAATAATTCATCCATCCTACACTTTCACAGTGCATTTCCCTATCACTTTCCTAACTGCAAACAGTCCATTTCCTTTAGAAGTGGATTTGTTGCTCCACGGCAACAGAGTGCTTTAATCCACTTTAATTGTTCAAACCTAAATTTCCAGTAGCTGTTTGAATTCCTCCCACAGAATACTGATAGGCTGGAGTCACCCTTCCTTGCCGGTAAACGAAGAGCAAAAGGAAAATCTGTTGATATGGGTGCGTCATAAAAATTGTTTCAGGTGTGTGCTGGGTTCCCCCACAGCAGGTTTCTCAGACAACTCTTTCTCACAGCCTAAGCTGAATCACCTCTCTTGTTGAAGTGAGTCTGCTCTCAGGTACACAAAACCTAATCCGCACACAATCAGACAGGAATGAAGCATTGTGAGTCACCAAACCCACTAATCAGACCTTGTCTACAGTCTAGCCAATAATCAACAACACCCATGCAGGCAACAAAAGACACTGTGATGAACTAAGACACCTGGCCTTTCCTCTCAGTCCCACTTGGCGCTCTGTACTTTTCTTCCAACTTTTCTGTGATTTCACAGCTGGGAGCCTGCAACAATACAGTCTGCAGTTTTCAAATGGTCAGGCCGATCCAGCATAAGGCATTTAGGACAATGACCATTGGCTATCAGCAGAAATTGGACAACCAAGCGCCTTATCTTACTTCTAAAATGGCAGGCAGAATTCCTGACCCATTCACTGAAATAAGGCACACTTATTTCAGAAAGAGAAAGCCAAAGAAAACAAACAACAGGGCCTTGTCCAGGTGAGTGCTTGTTGGCAGCTTAGAGGTGAAGACAATAGAGATTCTTTACCTGCAGTGTGATCCCATTTTTGTTATTTGTCTTAGCCATGAATGTACTAGCAAATCCAATGCTGGTCTTAACCCTCTGCTCATACTTCAGTAGGTTGTGTATTGTTAATAGTAGTAGCAGCAGTAGTAGTAATAGTAGTAAAGTAATAGTAGTAGTAGGGACGCGGGTGGTGCTGTGGGTTAAACCACAGAGCCTAGGACTTGCCGATCGGAAGGTTGGCGGTTCGAATCCCCGTGACGGGGTGAGCTCCCGTTGCTCGGTCCCTGCTCCTGCCAACCTAGCAGTTCGAAAGCACTTCAAAGTGCAAGTAAATAAATAGGTACCGCTCTGGCAGTAAGGTAAACGGCGTTTCCGTGCGCTGCTCTGGTTCGCCAGAAGCGGCTTAGTCATGCTGGCCACATTACCCGGAAGATGTGCTCTGGCTCCCTCAGCCAATAAAGCGAGATGAGCGCCGCAACCCCAGAGTCATCCATGGTCAGGGGTCCCTTTACCTTTACCTTTTAATAGTAGTAGTAGTAGTAATAAACATTTTCAATGAGCACATCCATATTGACACTGCTTCCAATTGGACCACTTTATTTGACTCCTTTCTACCCAGTTTAACAAACCCTTGCTGAAAACCTCCATTCCTGGCAGGAGTTAGTTTCACAAAATCTATATACCCCTGTCATGTCTCTAACTCAATAATTCCACCACAACCAAAAATTCTGGAGCAGGAGTCATCATTAAGTTTTTGTGGAATTTGTATTTTATAATATCACTCGGGAAGAAATAATGCTGGAGGTGTATTTACTAACTTGAGAATTTAACATGTTGACGAAAAGAAATTGTGACAGGGTGAACTTTGAAAGCTGGCTGTTCCTGCTGTTAAGCCCTGATAATTCGCCATCTTGCAAGTGCTGAGCCAGCACTATTAAGAGGAACTCCTCAGATGCAGAACAGTCCGATCCACAGGCAGCCTGCCTCCGTATTTCCTTCACAGGTTTGACTGCGTTCAGCACCTTGGGCTTGGAAGCCTTTGAAGGCCAAAGATGCATATTTATGAAGTGACAGATTCAAAAGAAATAGCCTGTCCTTGGGAATTGCTTTGATGGCCGACTAATAGCAAGGTCTGTTGCAATGCTGAGGAGTCTGCCATGCCACCCCCCCCCGCCCCCATGAATTTCAAGGAGATGTAACGCTCTTATGCTGGAAAAGGAGTATGACCTGATTGAACCATCAAGTGTCTCTCCTTCAAAACAAATACCTACAACAATAAATGGAACCTGCGGCTCTGCAGACATATGCTTGGTCTCTAGAACATTTCTCTGACACCCTGCTTCTGTATTGTGTGGGGCAGAAAGAGGCCACTTCCACACCATAAATTTAAAGTGCCATGACATCACTTTAAACAATCATGTTGTTGTCGTTTAGTCGTCTTAGTCGTGTTAGACTCTTCGTGACTCCATGAACCAGAGCAGGCCTTGGAAACTCTCCCTTTCTTCTCAAAGCTTCTCTTTTTTTATGTCCATGGAGTTTTCTTGGCAAAGTACTGGAGTGGTTTGCCAGTTCCTTCTCCAGGTGGATCACATTTAGTCTAAACTCTCGCCTATGACCTGTCCATCTTGGGTGGCCCTGCACAACATAGGTCATAGCTTCCTGGAGTTATTCAAGCCCCTTCGCCATGACAAGGCAGTGATCCATGAAGGGGTTAAACAATCCCAAAGAATTCTGGGAGCCTTAGCTTGTTAATAGTTGTTAGAAGACCCACAGAGCTACAATTTCCAGAGACGTTGAACAATCAAGCCCTCTGTGAGGGGAGCAGGGGCCTTCTGACAACTCACAGCACCCTTACAAAGCACAGCTCCCATAATTCTTTGAGGGAAGCCATGGTTGTTTAAAATGGCATCATAGTGCTTTAAATATGTGGTGTGACTGTGACCCCAGTCCTTGGAAGCTCACAAAGGGCCTCGTAGTGATAGCAGCACCCTCTTATTCCACAGTCACCACCCTCAACACGAGGCATATTGTCTCTGACTAGGGATCTTTCATTTTGGGGTTTCAGTAACAAGTCTCTCAGCTCCATTAATCTCCCTAATCCTGTTACAAAAACCCTGTATGCCTGTGCCTGCCATCCTCACATCTTGTGGCCAGGAATCTCATGAGCTGATTAGTCCATTGCATGCATCATCTGTGCTTCCTTTCAATCCGCTGTCAATCAGCGGGTTCGACTGTTTTCTGTTGAATCACCTTCTTCACAGGAAACACAGCTCCATAAAACTCTCTCATGCCCTGTGTTAGTCACCTTTTCCAACAATAAAAACATGGGAAAGCCTCAACCTCCGCTGTGTTGGCCGCATGGTGAAACCAGGATGAGCTGTCACCTTTTCTTTGATGGGTTTACCAATTCTACAAACCCTTTGAGATGAAGAGATTGTGATTCAGTACCCTCATGATCCAACCCATGTTTTGAAAGTTTCCCAAGACGTAAAGAGCTGAGATTCTTTACATGTTAGAACAGCTGAAATATTGCAAATCTTGTCAGTTCCGTATAAAAATTGTCAACGTGACCTTAAGTGTGTAATCATAACATTGGCCTCCAGTTCCCTTTTGTAGCTTGATTTTGTGGCATGTAGTGTGTTTCCTTTAAAAAATAAAATAAAAATGGGTCCCTCCCCAAAACACAGCTGCCACTTATCCCCTGAATTCACATTTTATGAAACTAATTTCTTGTTGGGCCATCAGCTCAAGGATAACACATGTGTGTTTTAGTAAAATTTGTATCAGCCCAATGGAGCAATGATACTAAATATGTAAATTAATAAGGGGGTGGATTTGGACATGCTCTCACATGAAGGACCACCTTATCCCATATCACTTTGTGGGATCTACTCTGTATCCCTCTTCTATCTGGAGGAGGAATTAAGACAGGAGTGGGGATTTGGGTCGGCCCAGTGAGCTGAGACCCTTATTTCCTCTACCTCTGTGAGGGGGAAGTTTCACAAATCCCATGATGTCAGATGATCCATTTTCACACACATGTTTAAATTTAAACCATGGTAGTTGAGGCACCCTATGTGATACTTTGAAGCCCTTGTAGTTTGCTGATCATTCGGACTTCCATACATGATACTATGTTTCTGCTTCTCCTCCACCTCAGGCAGCAAAATGTCTTGGTTTGGCCCTGGTCAACTACCAATGTACCATGCAGCATGCCTTGAGATGCCACTGGACTGTTCCAAAATGACCAACTTAACCTGTCAGTATGCCTCCTCCCATGAAAAATACAGATGGTATCTCAGTCTACTATCTATCAGTTTAAATTTCTATCTCCCTTTTCCCTCACCACTGTGATTTCTGCAGCTAGCTGGGTCGACCCTGTAGCCCTGCAGCAACTAACTACAGCAGAGGAACAATATCAGTCCACTGGGAACTGATTTTGCTATGCAACAGCAAATACGCTGCGAGTTGCATTTCCACATGGAAAGCTAGCAAGTAAATAATAAATAATGCTGGTCTCGTACTCTTATCTCCCCCCACAGCTAACCTTTTCCATATGTTATGGGGATTTCACAAGGAATAGATGAGTGCTGTCACAGTCTTGACCCAGATACCGTCCCCAGCTTTTTGATGTGGCGCACATGTCATGTGGTTATTTTAGCACTGGGCATGTGATTTCATCAAAGTCATTGCATTCTCCATATGATGAGCAAAGTCAGTTGACTGAGAAGGTGGTGAATTATGATTTGGAGACTTAAAACAAAACAAGACAAGGACAACAGTTTTACAATGTAACAAGTTGGCAATTGACATAAGGGGTAAAAAAATTATGGAAAAGCACAAAGGTGGCAACACATTATCAATTAAATGCCAGGCGCATTCCAATCACAAATGTATATGAATATGAATATAATTACAATGTGCTCTAATGGAACCTCTGATTATTTAGAAGAACAAAGGACAATTAATTCATCTATCATTGCTCCAGTCCACCAGTAGTTTCCCTTCTGCAAGACTATGTATATGCTCTGTTTGATAATGGTTGGGGAGTAATTTGAATCAGAAGCCCCACTGATACTCAGCTTCCTCTGCTGAAAAATAAAGCTGAAATCTCAATGCTGATGGCATTTGGGAGCAAGATCTAACAAGTTCAGGATCTCAGTCTGTTTAGCAATTATATCTTCTTTTGCCAAAAAACTTACACACGCACACACTTGAGAAACATAGACTTTAAAGCAATCAAATGACCGGGTCAGAATAGTGAATCAATTCATACCAATCTCTCTCCACATAAAAAAGGAACAAGAGTGTTAGGAACCTACATATTTTTTGTGTTTGTGTGCATGTGATTTCTTACTTGCCCTTCACTATACGCATTTCCAGGGTAGGTTCCAACATTACAAGAGACAATTGTAAAAAAACATTTAAAGCCATTGCAATGATAAAACAAGTAAAGGGATTGCAAATGGATCGGAACAGTAAAAATTTAATATGAGAAATGGATCCCACATATCAATATACCTGAACTGTCAAATGACAAGTTAAAGAGGCGTGTCTTCAGCATATAGTGAAAGTTGTACTATGAACATGCTAGATACACATCTGCAGGGAGAGAGTTTCACAATTTAAAGGCTACTATGAAGAAATCTTTCTTCCAGGCCACCATTCCTCATACTTTGGAAGGTGGCAGAAAACCAAGGCAGCCACCTTTACATATCTTAACACCTGATAAGGTCAACAGGGATAGAGACAGTCATTCAGATACCTTGGACCAAAGTTGCTTAGGGCTTTGAACACAAATGTGAGCACCTTGAATTGATTCCACAAGCAATCTGCTTGCCAGAACAGCTGCTTCATGCTTGTTCTAAATGACACTTCAGACATTAATCTGGTCACTATATTTTGCACCAGTTAAAGTTTGCAAATTGTCTTCAAGGGTAGCCCCATGTAGAGTACACCACAACAGTCCAGCCTGGAGGTTACCAGAGCATAGAATCATAGAATCATAGAATCATAGAGTTGGAAGAGACCACAAGGGCCATCGAGTCCAACTCCCTGCCAAGCAGGAAACACCATCAGAGCACTCCTGACATATGGTTGTCAAGCCTCTGCTTAAAGACCTCCAAAGAAGGAGACTCCACCACACTCCTTGGCAACAAATTCCACTGTCGAACAGCTCTTACTGTCAGGAAGTTCTTCCTAATGTTTAGGTGGAATCTTCTTTCTTGTAGTTTGGATCCATTGCTCCGTGTCCGCTTCTCTGGAGCAGCAAAAAACAACCTTTCTCCCTCCTCTATGTGACATCCTTTTATATATTTGAACATGGCTATCATATCACCCCTTAACCTCCTCTTCTCCAGGCTAAACATGCCCAGCTCCCTTAGCCGTTCCTCATAAGGCATCGCTTCCAGGCCTTTGACCATTTTGGTTGCCCTCCTCTGGACACATTCCAGTTTGTCAGTGTCCTTCTTGAATTGTGGAGCATGGAGAGCAGTGGGCAATTTAGCTCTGTCCATGAGATGGAACAACCCAGCTTATAGTTTTTCAAGGAGTTATAATCACATTCAACTGCTCAGGTTACAAATCTACCTCATGCTTTGCTTCCAGCATGTACACTTCTTAAACACTGCATTTGAGGACACTTTCTAAGAGAAAAGTCTTGCATTCATCTCTGAAGGAGTAGTGTGAGAAAAAAGGAGCTGTGCTTGAATCATCCAGTCTTCACATCATGGTTGGTTTGATTTATGAATACTTCCTTGCTGCACCCAGGCTGGGTGAATTCGTTCACTACAGATGGGTTTGGTGGCTTTCCCTCCTTCACTTGCATCAAAGTCACCCACTTTGCTTTTGAAACTCCCATTCCCAGAACATTTGGACATGCAATGTGGATGGCATCAACAGTCCCATGTCCATCACTGGTATTGTTCATGCCCTAGGGAGGAATTCAGATGCCATCAGTGATGAACAGCTTTGTCAGAGGAAGAGAATGTCATGGGAGTGTCAGAAGGAAGACAATGGACAGTTTGTAGCCTAGTGCAGAATGCTAGGTATTGTACTGTGTAGGGTATGTATGTATGTATAGTTCTGCTCCTTCTAATAGCAAACTCAGGTGTACAGTGCCAACAGCAATGGAGACAAAATAGGGTGGCAGAGAAATTTGAGGGAGATATCAAAATACTTGGAGGTACGCAGAAATAAATAGCTTGGAGCTTTACCAACCCCCCACCCCACCCCACACAGAATAAAAATAACCCAGGAAGGATTGAGCATGCTCAGTAGCTATGGAATGTTGGGTGTCAAGTGGAAAAGAAAATAATAAAATCAGGTGGTAGGAAGTGGAATGATCCCTTTGAGTTCATTGCAGCGCATAGCAGGGAAAGCTAAAGTGGCAACCGCCATATGTTGTTGAATATATGTTGTTGAATAACACAAGTGGAGGCTGGTCCATTGGAGTGCCCCAGCTACCTCAGCCTGACCACAGCAAGACCCACCACCACCGCCGCTCTTGTCTGCTTACAGCTAGTATAGGGTTAGGGTTAGCTTCCTCTTCCTTAATCTCAGTGTTGCAGAATTCCAAAAGCCCTAAACGGCCTCGGCCCAGTATCCCTGAAGGAGAGTCTCCACCCCCTATCTTTCTACCCGGACACTGAGGTCCAGCGCTGAGGGCCTTCTGGCAGTTCCCTCACTGTGAGAGGTAAGGTTACAGGGAACCAGGCAGAGGGCCCTCTCAGTAATGACGTCTGCCTTGTGGAATGCCCTCCCATCAGATGTTCAAGGAAATAAACAACTATCTGACTTTTAGAAGACATCTGAAGGCAGCCCTGTTTAGGGAAGCTTTTGATATTTGATGAATTATTGTATTTTAATATTTTGCTGGAAGCCTCCCAGAGATGGGTGGGGTATAAATAATAAATTATTATTATTATTATTATTATTATTATTATTATTATTATTATTGGAGGATGGGGGGAACTAATTCTAGCTGGCTTGGTCTATCATTGGTTCTGGCTTCACCTACTGCTTGATGTCTGCTGTGGCTGCTTCAGTTGGTCATCTTGATTCAAAATGGCACCCAGTTGTTTCCTAACACAGGCCAAAACCTGCTACTTGAGCTGCAACAGATATCCTAACGGATCTCAGGAACCATCATGCCAAATGTTGTGATGATCTCTTAAGAGGTATCCAAATCTTAGAATCACAGAATCATGCATAGAGAAGAGGCAGGCAGGCAGACAGACAATTCCCCAAAATAACAAATCCAGCCTTGCTCATGCCAACCCGAAACACACAGTCTTTCAGCAGCAAAATTTACCAGGCTAGGGTTTAAGCAACTGAAATGGCCATTCACAATCTCATCCTCGGGCCAAACGAGCAGGATGATCCCTTAATTATTTCCCAAACTGGGCAGGCTAAAATAGCATTTGTGACATGATCCTTTTGGCACAGAATAGCTCTAATAATCCTTAATTTTCCAGTTCATCTTCCTGTCATACTTACTTACTGCTAAGGATTAGGAGATTAAGAGGAAAGAGAAAATGCTAGGTGGAAGTGAAGAGAAAGAGAAAGAAGACAGGAGAGAGAGGAAAAGGTCAATTTGTAGCAATGTTTCTACATGCTCTCGGCTGTGAAATAGATAATGGAGCTTTCAAAGCTTAAGTGGGAAATTGTTCCAAGCTGTGCCCTTGGAGATGGCTGGGCTTGTGAGAGTTTCCATGCTCTTGGGCAGCCTGATTCCTACTGCAGGTTCACTCAAAGGAAGTGCCAACTCCACATTTCGGGAGTGTGGTGTGGAGAACTGGGCAAAACACCTTCAGTGGGCCTATTCACTTGCCAAATGGGACATTACTAAGCAAATTCCATCAATGGTGTCTCCGAAAAATTTTACACATCACTTGGGAAGACAGGCGAACTAATATCAGTGTACTGGAAGAAGCAAAGATCACCATTGTTGAAGCAATGATTCTTCAACATCAACTTTGTTGGACTGGTCATGTTATGCGGATGCCTGATGATCGTCTTCCAAAGCAACTACTCTATTCCGAACTTAAAAATGGAAAGCGTAATGCTGGTGGTCAACAAAAGAGGTTTAAAGACTGTCTCAAGGCAATCTAAAAGAAAAATGTAGTATAAACACTGACAACTGGGAAACACTGGCCTGTGAGCGCTCCAGTTGGAGAACAGCCTTTACCAAAGGTGTCATGGGCTTTGAAGGCACTCAAGGGAGAAACGTGCTAAGAGGAAGGCATGCTTGGCAAATCCACACCATGATCAACTCCCGCCCAGAAACCAATGTCCCCACTGTGGAAGGACATGTGGATCCAGAATTGGCCTCCACAGTCACTTACAGACTCATTGTTAAAACCGTGTTTATGGAAGACAATCTTACTCAGCTATGAGTGATTGCCAAAAAAGAAGAAGAAGAAGAAGGTGGGTTTTTATGTGTCTGGTGAATTGGTTTAAGTTCCGAAGCCAGCATCACAAAGCAAAGCATCCATGTACTTGCAGGCTTACCAGGCAATCCTAGGCATGTTTACTCAGAAGTAAGTTCTGTTGTGTTCAATGGGCCTTTCTCCCAACAAAACAGAGGCATCACATTGGACCTAAGATTGGGGAGGCCCAGAGGCATGTCACATGCATGATGTTATGCGCACAACATGTGTTGTGTGCACATCGTCAGGACTCCTCCCAAGCATCATTGCCCAGTGCCGTACAGCTTCAACAGCTGTAGCTCCTCCTCTCTAGTGCTCAGGAGGAGCCTCGCTTTGATGCTGCACTGTGCTCAGTTCGGTGGTTCAGCCTCTTCCACCCCCTCAGTATTGGGGGGAGGGAAGGAGCTGAGCCCCCTGCTAAGGAATATTGAGGGGGCTGACAACACCTTCCCCCTCTAAAGTTGGTGCTCCTGCAAGATAATGTGCATCAGATTGCAGCCTTAAGTGATGACATCAGAAAAGCAAGTTTTCTCTTTGAATGGTGTTTGATGACCAAGATTAAGTTTGGCGACATGTGTAGGTGTGCTAAATGCTACCTTGTTAGATTTAATAAACATGTTTTGAGCACCCAGAGCCTGCAGGATTGAGTAGGATATCAACAGAAAGGCAGAAATATGGGTCAAAGAGGAATAGCTCAGTGATAAAGCTTCCAGCTTACATGCAGAAGTTTCCAGGTTCAATATGCAGTGTTTTCAAGTAGGGCAGGGAATCTCCCCTGTCTGAAACTCTGGGGAGCTTCCCATGTTGCCATGAACAAGTCATCCACTCATCACTGTTCACCCCGGTGATCCTTGAACCAATGCTGCTCCTCTGTGCATTCAGAATTGCCTCAAGCAACACAATGCGATGGAGTAACTCCCAGCTTGAGAAATGGGGGAAGAACAGATTTGGGCAGACAGGAGAACATTTTGCAAATCTTCAGTACATAATGTCCCTCTAAAAATCTGCAGGATGCAGACAAAATGCAGAAGTGTCTTCACAGTGATGACATCTGTCCGTCAGAGGAGCAAAAGGAGCGGGTGGAATTGGTTGCTGTAATCATAGAATGTAGCAAATTCTTCTTCCGGCCCCAAGTGAGTAGATTGTTGGGAGATGAGAGAGAACACTCTGCTCTTCACATGCCCAAAGGGAAGATGAAGAATCATAGGAGGGGGTGTTGTTGGCAATTGTCATAAGAGAATCATCTACTCCAACCTCCAGCTGATGAAGCAAAAGACACCCCCAACTAATCACTGTCCATCCTCTGCTTGAAGACCCCCAATGAGGGAGAAACCACCACCCTTCTAGATAATTGCCTCTACTGTCAAACAGTAGAGTAGTTGATGCCATAAGTAGTTGCTCTTACAGTCAAGAGGTCCCTCACCCCAATGTTCAACCAAGATTTACCCTCATGTATATTTAACCCAGTTAAGTCATATTCACACCACAAATTTAAAGCACATGGCTACTCCCAAGGAATCCTAGTACTTTGTAAAGGGCGCTGGGAATTGTACACAGGAAAACAAGAAACTCCTTATCTGGAGTCAGACCATTGGTCCATCTAGTTTGGCATCATCTATAAGACAGGCAAAGGCTCTCCAGGGTTTCAACAAGGGTCTGTCTCATCCATACTTAGAGATGCTGGGGATTGATCCTGGGACCTTTTACATACAGAGAATATGCTATACCAGTGATCTACAGCCCTTTCCCTATGAACAAAGGAAGCTGCCTCACACTGAGTCAGACTATTGGTCCATCCAGCCCAGTATTGTTGACAATGATTGGCAGTAGCTCTCCAGTGTTGTAGACAGAAGTCTCACCCGAACAGATCTGGAGATTGAATCTGAGACCTTTTGTATGCCAAACAGATGCACTACCACTGAAGTAAGGCCCATCCTCTTGGAGGAGTAAATCACAGGTCCCACGATTCTTTGGGGGAAGCCAAATGCTTTAAATGTGCTCTAAGTGTATGAAGTGGGTGCAAACCTAGTCCTTCCCTTGGGAGCAGTTGGTAAAAGAAGTCTCACTAAAATTACTTAAAAGAAATGGCACCAAATGAACCATCTAAGAGAGGCATTGTTCCATTTTTAAAAGACATTTATACCCTGACTTTCCACCAGTAACTTCGAGAGAGCCAGGGTTTTGGGGTTTTTTCCAGCCAGAACTCACTGGAACTCAGTTCTGGCACCTCTTTTTCTAGGAAAATAGCACTGGAGGGAGCTAGCAAAAAAACTGAAAAATATGCCTAAAACAATCCCTCTGAAATTATGCAAAATGAAATCAGAAAGGTAAGAACCTTAGCATGACACGTCAAAATAATTTGACAGAAAACGGAGGATAGCCAAAAAGGATAAAAGCCTCGTTTGGACAAACCATCACATCTTTTTCTGCCTATTTTAACACTATGTGGGAGGTTATCCCTTTCTCACCCATTAACAAAATGCATCACTTCTCGTCTTCACTCCTATAAATACCGACTTTAACATGAAATGAAAACAATCACCCATCTGCTTGTTATCACGACCGCAATCCCAAAATGGCTACTTCAGCTGCCTTCCTCAGCATACAAGATTATCCATAAATGCCTTTGTAGAGCTGCTATGTGAAGTCGTTTTCCATGTGTCAAATAAGAAAACTATGTTTTGAGAGCTCAAACCATTGGCAATCTCTGAACTAAACTCTGGAAAGTACCGTATTTTTCGCCCTATAGGACACACTTTTCCCCCTCCAAAAATGAAGGGGAAATGTGTGTGCGTCCTATGGGGTGAATGCAGGCTTTCGCTGAAGCCTGGAGAGTGAGAGGCCGCGCAGATGGCCGCGCAGAGCTGCCTGCAGTCCCGGGATCAGCGCAGCTCTGCGCGACCATTGGGAGCGGGGCGCTAAGTCCCGCCCCGCTCTGGATGGCGGCGCAGAGCTGCCTGCAGTCCTGGGAACAGCGCACTTCTCCCCATCGCCAGCCCCACAAGCTCGGGGGACAGCGGGGAGGCAGAGCGTGCCTTCCCACTGTTCCCCGACCTGGTTCTTCCAGCCAGGGGGGAAAAATAATTTTCCCTGGGGGGGAAATAATTTTTTTTCTTTATTTCCCCCCCAAAAAACTAGGTGCGTCCTATGGTCCGGAGCATCCTATGGGGCGCAAAATACGGTATTTTTGTTTTTGTGGAAATGTCCTAGGTGGTCAACAGCACTATGGCATTATTATTATTATTATTATCATCATCATTATTATTATTATTATTATTATTATTATTAGGTAAAGGTAAAGGACCCCTGGACAGTTAGGTCCAGTCAAAGGCAACCAAGGGGTTGCAGCACTCATCTTGCTTTCAAGCTGAGGGAGCTGGTGTTTGTCCACAGAATGTTTTCTTTTTCATTATGTAATACTGTGAAAACTTTAACAAATATTTATATATATATAAAAAAAACAGAATGTTTTCCAGGTCAGGTAGCCAGCAGGACTGAACTGCTCCTGGTGCACGGAGGACCGTGATGAGTGCCAGAGAGCACGGAAACACCGTTTACTTCCCCTCTGCAGTGGTACCTATTTATCTACTTGCACTGGCATGGTTTCAAACTTCTAGGTTGATGATGATGATGATGATGATGATGATGATGATGATGATTTGCTATTGTCAGCAGGCAAGAGAAAAGGAAAGATAAGGCAGCAGAAGCATAAATCACCTAGGATATCAAACGTGCTCGGCTTCCAACAAGCTTTGACAAGCACAATGCAAGTTAAGTATAGTGTGTGCCTAATAAAATGATTCTCATGAAACCAGGATTTGAAACTGGGGATGGGGGGGGGGAGCTTCAAGGAGAGTAAACAATAGTAACTGTTTTAACAAGGTGGGCTGTAAAGGATTTGGCCTGGAGTTTTGCAATACGGTCAAAAAGCATTTTGAGCTGCGAGTCGCACTTGTGAGTGAACAGAAGGCATCAATGGTGGGATTCCTTGGAGCACCTTCTACAGAGCTCCATTGGATAAGAAGGCAGAGTTCGACCAGATCTAGCAAGGAGGTTGCCATACAACCTGGAAAATAAAAACTGGACCGTTCTCCACAACGACAATTGGCAAGGCTGCTTTTCTTTCCATGCCTCCTCAGCCGTCTTTAGATGAACACAGTTACCTTTTGCTTGGGGCCCTTCCCTCAGATCCGCTAAACATTTACAGGACTCTGCCTCCAACCTATTAAAAAAAAATCTGGATTTCTCTCCTTGGCTGTTCTCCTCTAGCCGTTTTGGACTCCACCCTCTGACCAAATAACTCTGCCCTTTGAGCTCACCCAGGGATTAGGACTTTTGATTTCTATAGTTGGCAACCCCACCCACCAATAAATTTCAAATTTCTGAGTCTTGAGACTTGACTACCACATTGCAATCTCTTGGGAGCTTCCCTTGAAGACTGCTGGGAGATGGGTTCAGAACATGGTTTGAGAGCCCTTATCCTGATAGCGATGGGCACTGGAAGTGTGTTCTAGCAGACTTTTAACAGCTGCACTATCTTTCTTGTGCATTTGAAGCACAATGGAAGGTGCTGGGTTGATACCTGAATAGGTATGGCCCTTCATACTTTTGACAAGTCCTCTTCCTTCCTTGTGCAGTCTCTAGAATTAACTGGGAATGGCCTTTTTGCAGTTCCCTCCATGTTCGGAGTCTTGATGACCAACCTTCATAAGGATTTCTCACTTAGGGCCATTCCTTAGCTAAAGAGCTCTTAGATAAAAACATATAAAAGCAATGCAAACTGTTTTTCATACATATAATGGGTAATAAAGGTACTCATTATTTGTATAATACCACTGATCATTCAAAGAAAACACTGAATGCATTACCTTGCTGTAATCCCTAACAAGAACAACAATTCTATATGAATTCCATGTTGCACATGGAATATTAAGGAGTGTTTTGCTCAATGAGTTCTTGTCAAATGCAAGATTCAAACTGTGGCTTCTTGATTCATAGCCGAGCCACTTCTCTGCATAAGCAAGTGGTTCTTTCCATTCCTGACATATTTGTTTAACACAGTCTTGCAACATGTCCACAAAAATTACTGTTTTGCGAATGCCTGCATGTAACATTCTGATGCTAGTCTTTGTGGCACATGGATGGCATCGAACAAAAACAGAACTGATTCTGTCTGTCTCTGCAAAAGTTCCCCTTCCTGGTCACTTACAGGAATTATTTACTCACCATAGGTAACATGGTGAGTGGCTATTTACAAGTCTGGTGCATAGCTTCACTTGCACATTGAAGCTCTCACAGCAGGGGGAAAAAAGTAGATTTGGTCTGCGCCTTGATTGCAAATTGCTAAAAGGTTCTGAGCCTTTAATGGACGGGGGAGGGAACAAATTAAATATTGGCACAAATATTGCATAGTCTCTTGGGCTCTGCTACCTCCCACCTGCCATAAGCCAGGCATGCAAAGTCTCTCCAGAGATTGCAAATGCAGCGTTGTCCAGAATGCTCTTCTTCTGTGGTCTTTGCATCTGTCCCCCCCCTTAAATCCACAGTATTTCCAAACAAGGAGTGAAGCAAGGCAGCAGAACAAGGGGCATGTTGAAATGCACGGCAGCCTTGACAGATCATTATTGTTGCATGGTTGCTTTGCAGCAAACGTCTTGCGCCATGCTTTGCTCTGAGCGGAACGTTATCCTCCAGCCATGCAAGGCGAGGGAGGGTGGAAGAACTGAGAATAGCTCAACTGGGCTTTTTCGCAAGCCTTTATTTAGGATGTGTGGTTGAAGCAATTCCACCATTACTCATAGGAAGCTTGAAAATGCAGCACGCCCAAAGAAAATTGGCAAACGTCTTCAAACCGTAGGCTCAGTCTTGTGTGTGTGTGTGTGTGAAGTATGAAAAAGATCCTGTTTCCATAAATGCAACATTGCAACGGAGGGTGGTGCACTGGAGATATTTACCTCTGTTCCAAGTAGCAATGGACAAATTCTTGCCTCCTCCCACACATGTGGAATATGGAAGGGGTCCGATTAAAAGTCATTCATTTGGAGCACATCTAAGCCCTGTTTGGCCCTATTCGACTCTTTCATGGCGTTCAAAGAAGCGAGCGTTTGCTGTGTCCCCATCATCATCCTTGTTGACTTCCATGAGTTATAGAAGGCTAACTCTGGAAGTGAGGAGTTTGCTCAACCCTGAAATCAGGTCTCTAAGAGAGTGGGTGGAGAGCCTATGTGAGCAGAAAAGGCTTCTGCACTGCAGGTGTTATTCCTCCAAATCATGGAGGATGGTGGCAACTGGTGTTTGTTTCCTGAGTCTTGAGACTTGTGTTTGTTTCAGGCATGCTTAGCATATCCATCCTCGCTGATTCCTCATGTGAGAGTTTTAGGCCACATCCACACTATTCATTTAAAGCACTTTTATGCCACTTTAACTGCCGTAGCTTTCCCCAAGGAATTCTAGGAACCTTTTGAGGGTGCTGAGAATTGTTAGGGGAGCACTATTCCCCTCACAGAGCTACAAATGTTTTAGCAATCAATCCCTCTTCCCATAGAACTCTGGGAAATGGAATTATTCTTTGAGGAGAACAGGGGGCTTCCAACAATTATCGACACTTATAACAAACTTCACTTCCCAGGATCCTTTGCAGGGGGAAGCCATGACTACTGAAGTGCTGAAGGTATAAGAGTGCTTCAAATGTCTCATGTAGATGTGGCCTTGGGATGCCCTGAATACATATGAAACCCAATTTTAATTTGCTTTCATTCCAAATCATTGAGACTTATAGGCCCATTGGTTTCATTTGTTTATGATGTGCAGTCCTCCCTGGAACTGTGCACTTCTACTTCCCTTAAATTATGAGGTGGGGCATATTGAAGACAGAACCTGGAAACTATCACAGTAGGGCCTCAATTGTAGCAGCTTGCAGGGATTCTGGGAGCCATGGGAAAGCGCTGGATCGGGAAGTTTTTCATGTTTATATGTACTGGAAGCCACCTAGGGTGGCTGGGGAAACCCAGCCAGATGGGTGGGGTATAAGTAATAAAATTTATTATTATTACTACTACTACTACTACTACTACTACTACTACACTGTCTCTTTCCAGTAAGGAAAAGAGTACATCCTCAACTCGTGTTCCACCCTCCAAATTTACTGGAAAAGGACCAATTAGAGGGCTGGAAGGGGCCACAATGGCCATCTTGCAACGCAGAAATCAGTTATCATGAGATTCAAGGTCTAAGATTTCCAATAGTGACTCTTTCTTCCCTGGGTAGTGGGCGTGGGGGTGGTGTAGAAGCTAGCCTACCATACGTACAAAAGTAAAATCTCAATTCTGAGAAAGCTGTTTCCCACACCGGGCCTATAGGAACTGGACCTTCAGCTGTCTAAAGTTACAAAACGGGACTCATAATAGAGGGGCCTTTAATTGCAAGAAAAGAAACATGCTTCTCTCCTGCATCATTTTCATCGCCTTCTATATACAGATGCAGCGTCTGCATGTTCAATGCACTTCACGTTTTTTGTTGAGTGGCCACAATTGGGGCACATGGAGCAGATTTATGTATGTTGCATCAAAGGAAGTATAAGTGGGTTAGACAAATTCTCATTTGGCAAAGCTTAGCTCCTTGCCTTGACTAGGCAAGCCTAGCTAAAGCACTTTTAAGAACCATTGCCATCCCATCCGGAGCCAAGCAATTGCAGTGTTCACAGTGAATTAGGGGCAACTCCAGATAATGGAATTTCTGTTACTTTTAATTCCACTGAAGCAAAACCAAAGAAAGAGACCCAAAAATGCTGATAAGAATTTTTTTTATGTTATTCCAATAAAAAATACATTCATACAGAAATATAACAATCTTGCAAAAAACAATTTCAAATAAAATCTTGTAAAACAATTTTTTTTTTTACAAAAATCTTACAAAGAGATTCTTTAGATAACAGGGTGCTTCCAAAAAACAAACGAACAAAAAAAGGAAAAAAGAAAGAAAGAAAGAAATTTTACGAATAGAAATTCTCTTCTGAAATTTCAAGCAATTTTTTTTCTCTCCGCTTTATTGAGGCTCAGTTATCACCTGAACAAAATGTACTTGTTTAAACTTACAAAACTGACAGGCATAATTTGACATATGGCACACAGCCCCCCATTCCAAAACCGTTTTGATGCTTCGCAATCAAGAAAAGCTAATGCAAGGGGATTTATTAAATTTCCATGTTTTCCTACTTGAGCATTAATAGAGTTATTATGCTTCAGCAGAAAGCATTGCAAAATAGGTAAACAAAAAACCCACCCCTGAAATACCCCCAAACAAATAGAAAAACCCTTCTTAATCGCCTTGTTCCACTTGTGATGATCCTGATAAACATACATGTATAGACCTCCCATTTTTACTATGGAGAATGCTCCATGTATGAAATGTTTCTCTCACTATAGCTGCAAGGAAGTCCCTCAACGGGGGAAAAAGAAAAAAGAGCAAGCCAGATCCTACATGCATGAAGCTCCACATGGAACATGAGAGCCCTACAGATTGTAGACAATATAAACCTTTTTCCTAGGGCATATTTACTTTTTGCTTTTTTAAAAAGTGCACACTCAAGTATATAAAAATTGAACACAATACAAAAGGGGCAGGCCTGTGTGTTCCTTAGAATTGGATAAATTAGTGTCTAATGTGTTCTAGAGAAGTATTTAACCTTCACCACCAGTTCCTGGAAAAGATGTCCGAAACAGCAAGAAATAGGCTATCACTGTGGTTTGTGGGTAAGTACAGCACTGCTGGGGAAGGCAGTTCTGAAACTCACTGACTTAACTTCTGGGGGACGGCTGCATCTAAGCTTTCTCATGAAAACCATCTTGCGCCTTCAGCTGAAATGTAAATACCCAAAGTAACAAAGCAATCATCGAGGAGCTCATTCCTAGATCTTCTCAATAAGCTTCTAGACAGAAGCCAAAGCGGTGGATTTGGGTTGGAGGGTTTTTGTTGTTGTTGCGGTCACCTGCTAGAATTATCAACTGCTAAATGCAGCACAGGAGGTGAAGACCCCATTGCCCTCCAGATGCCATGCAACCACAACTCTCATCAGCCCCTGCCAGAATGGTCAACAGTCAGGGATTGTGAGAGTTGTGGTTCAACAACATCAGAGAGACCAAAGGTTCCCTACCTCTGACGTAGCGCTTCCAGATGATGTGGAAACATGTCACTAAGTGAGCTAGGCACTCAAGGTGATGTACCAAATCAGTGCCCTTCGGGACAGATGGAGAGCCAGCCAGACACCAGCAGAAAGTTGGTTGGAAGGTCCAGTTGGGACTTTGCCAAGGTAAAAGAGAAATGGCAGGCTCATTGGTCTGGGGAGAGAGAACCTGATTCAGAAAGCTGCCAAGTTGCATTGAAAGATGCCCAATCCCGCAGTAGTCTCAGGAAAAGGTTCTGCTCTGCTCCATTCGTTTGACCGTCGGGGAGTGCAAGTGCGCAAGTGCGCCCCCTGACACAGAAGCGAATGCAGCCTAGCTTTCTCTTCGCAAGAATCACTTGCGCCCATCGGAGCCTCTCTTCCACCCCCAGGCTGCTGCCCAAATCCTTTTTAAAGTAGTCTGCAAGCCAATAATAATATTTTTAAAAAATGTTTTTATGTGTTTAGTGACCACCACTTGTTTGCTTCCTTTACAAAACTTAAGGAAAAGCAGAGGACTTCTTATGGGCTGCCATATTTCACAGGAAAGAACTCAATTCTTTCCTTGAAAAATATATATTATTCATACACGCACACACACAAACACACAGTGCTTACAAATACTATACAAACAAATATATACACCCAAGAAACTTTCTGCCTGCTTGGTAACTTTTTTTTTTTTGTTTTGCTTTTTCCATTTTAAAAAAGAGAGAGTTTTGTTTTAGTATTAACCAAGAGAAAGCTTGATATAAAGACATGGAACTTGTGCCATTTTAAGCAAATGATTATTTTTGTAATGCTCCTACACTTTTAAAAAGGGAGGAATTGTAACATTTTGAGGTACATGGGAAAGGGAGGTTCAGGGTGCATGTTCTGTACACATATTATTGGTTGTGCAAGGATGTATAAAGAGGGATTTTCAAGGTAGCAGAACCAGTCATATTATTCCATGGGATTTTTAAAAGGAAAAGTATAATATTGTATTGACATGTCCAAGATGCTTTTCTATATGGAAAAAAACCCTGAAGATCCTGAAGATCAGCCTATGCTTTCCTCCACCTCTTCATAATTTACATTTGATACAGTACAAATGTCAGGTGACAAGAGAGCCTTAATGAAGCACAAATCACCCATACCCCTGTATAAGACCTCTTGCGAGAAGAGATCACTTTTGCATAAGGCACCATTATTAAGGTCAACAGTGCATTAACAGCTAGAAAACCAGAAATTAAGAGACCTCAAGGCATAAATAAAAGAGAAAAGGAACAAAAAAACAAAACCCCAACATAGCTGCATGAGAATTTTCTTTTCTTTTCTTAAAAAATATTACAGTTTCTAACCTACAGTGGTTTTATCCACCCAACAGGACAAAAAAAAATAAAAAAATAAAAATCCAGGATCTGTATGTTATGTAACATTAAACCAATTGCATTGTAGCAGCTTTTTAACTGGAATTGAGAGAGGGGGAGAGAAAACAAAAGAAATACCTGCAAGTCCTGATTAAAGAATGGAAAAGCATATAGTTCCCCAGAACCATGCAATAATCTTTGTATTATAATGAAAAAGTTATAGGTTGTGTTATATTGTAAATACACAGCTTATACAATGGATTACAAATGAGCTCTGTAGCAAGTAAAACAAGCTACTTGACACATTGCACATTTAAGAGCTGGACCAGACACCAAAAGCTCCTCTCACACAGGATAGGGGCCCCTCCCTCCATTCTGGTGTCCTGACTCGCCACCCCCTCCCCTCCATCTTCCCCTCCCTCTTTCTTTTTCTTTCTTTTTTATTTTTAAAGGTGCAGACACCCCTTTCGCCCCGCCCCTTGGAAATGATTGATCGCTCCTTTCTTGCGGCATACTCCTCACATACGCAAATGATTCCCCCCGCCCTCCCCCATTCAGCTGACCTTTCCTCTCTCTCTCTCGCTTACGGTTATAAAACAACCACGAGGAACGAAACGGAAGGAAAATGAAACAAACAAACAAAAAAGTATTCATGTGCCTCAGCATACAGTCGCCCAGTACGATCCTCAATAACATACAGTCGTCCAATCATTAACATTCTCAGTGCACGTGCTCACGGCAGAAGGCGTAGAAGGTTGGGTGCCAGCGTACGAGACCCACAACCGTGCGGTCGCTATGCCGTTTCCTTACATGACTTGTTTAGCCCTCTGAAGACCTTCCAAGGAAGAGAGGCCCTGGAGGCAACTGGGTTAGGGTGCAAAATGGCATGCTTTGGCTGGAACACGCATCCCTTCTTTCAAGGCTGGTTGACCTCGAAGCCTCTTAGCCCATAGGATTCGACCTCTTCACCCACTCAGAGATGCCTCTTCATGTGCAGGGCCAGGTGGTCGGACCTGGAGAAACACCTGTCAATGGAGAAGAGGGGAGAATTTTGAGGACCATCTTCCTATAGGTGAGTGAATCGGGGTAGACCAGGAGGAGTTAGCATGGCTTCTTCCAGATGTTGCAAGACTATGACTCTGCTTGTCCCATTCCACTGGCCATGCTGGACTGATCCGAGTTCATATTCCAATAACATCCAGACGGCACCACATTGTGGACTGCTGTTATGAGGCCCTATAGGTCCATCCAAGAGACACAAAATTTGATTTGGGAGACCCAAGTGCATAGCCCTTTGGAATCCTATTGTACCCCAGCCTTACTATCATCAGTTGCAATGGAGGCAAATACTACAGAGCCACTTTACGGAGCATACTTAAAACAAAAGCAACATGCAGAATTAACTCCACTGCAATCTGTGTGACTTGGGACTTGTTCATGTGACCTTGGGGCAGAGAGATAGGTTGTCAAGTAGGCAAACAGAGGAACAGAGTGGTCACTCCGCCACTTGGCCAGAATGCAAAATGCTATGTCAAAGCAAAGTGTGCAGAGTGGCACCACAGTCATGTTCCCGGTGATTCACCAATCGGGCTGACATTCATATCCTGAAAGGAGCTCGGAATGGCATGCAAGGGTCACAGCAACCCCATGAGATAGACTAGGCTCATCTAAATCGATCCAAGGGAGCATCCTGCAAGAATCTTAGCCTAAGTTCACAGCACCTGCTACAATAACTCTTTACAGTCCTCTTCCAATAACTCATTGTGACAGAAGGCTGCTGCAAAAGAGACCCAAACAAAGATGACTAAGCAGAAGAGCTATTTCTTAGAAGACAAACTGTCTTGGAAGTTTTGGAGGAAAGGGAAGGTGACTCACAGAATACTAGGAGTTGGGAGAGAGACCACCACGGGGACCAAGTCCACCTCTTTATAATGGGACCATAGCTACACCATAGCAACCGAACCCTTCCAAGACGTTCATTGAAAGAGACCCTACAGACTGCTCCTCCTCCTGTCAGCTTCTTCCACTTTCCTCCTGATCTCAGCATCAGAAGTCACTCTATTATTTAACCTGTATCCATGCAGACACTATCTAAAATGCATTAACTTCAATCCACTTAATTCTGGGAGTATTTCCACTGGAATTTCAAGTAGGCTGTTCTGAAATATGTAACTGGAAACGTTTTTCCTTTAAGTGGAGACAGAATTGATTCACCTGATCAGAGACTTATTTCTCTCTCTTTTTGCACTGTTAGAACTAAAAAAGCTACACTGTTGCTGATCACTGAAGCTGGATGCTTCCTTTGAAAAGCTCCGGTGCAATGGGACAGAGCTGATACTTGATGGAACTGCCTGCGCCTTGGTGGCTTCATCAATGCGGAGGGCTTAAGTCATTGCTTCCCATGGAAACACTGGGGAAGAGGGAGGTGCAGGGGTTATTAAAAGAGAGTGACCATTCACGTACCTGTCACAGTGACTACATTTAAAAGGCTTGGCACCCGTGTGCTTTCTGAAGTGTCTGGTTAACTCATCACTCCTCGCAAAACGCCACTCACACCCTTCCCATGAGCATCTGTAAGGCTTTTCTCCTGCAAATAAAACATACCAAAGATTATTAACCGTCCGTTTCTCTCTCCAAGCAAAGATGAATATTGATTCATTTGTTTTTAACATAGGAAATAAGGCCACTCAATTTAATTCACAACAGCACACTAAGTACTTCCGAGAACGCTGATGGAGAATTTAGATGTTTCTGAGCTGACAGCTTTGCTGCAACAGCAAAACATCAAGCCTTGACTGGAAAACATGCCAGTAATGTAAGCCTTGTGCAGCTGCATCCTAGGAATTCTCTGAGTGTTTAGAATATAGGCTTGTAAAAATCACCAATAACCTGGTCACCTAGGGTGAATAAGAACTGCCTCCAAATGCCCAGATTGTTATAGAAGTTTAATAGAAGTTGGTTCTCTATATCTTTTAGGCTCAAAACAACTGATATAGACCATGCTTGGAGGTCTCCTGCGCTAGTAGCTTTTGTGGACTTCCTAGGTTAAACACAATAGCAGCAAATTATGGGTTGCACGCTCCAAATTTTACTCATAGACTAAACCCACTGAAAACAATGGAGTCGAGTTAGTTAGGCCTAATTTGCACCCATGGATTTAATAGGTCTTCTCCAAGTATAACTTAAGCACATACAACCCAATATATATTGGGTTCACCTATTAGATACATAGGTTAGGCCTATCAATATTGGATGGTAATGAGAAACCTAACCTACAAATTTGCGGCCATTCAAAGGGGAGAATTATTATTAACCATTATTAAGCCAGAATGTTTGGATGCCAGCCTCAATCCTGACAATATGGGAAAGCAAGTCTTAGACCAGGCATCCCCAAACTCGGCCCTCCAGATGTTTTAGGACTATAATTCCCATCATCCCTGACCACTGGTCCTGTTAGCTAGGGATGATGGGAGTTGTAGTCCCAAAACATCTGGAGGGCTGAGTTTGGGGATGCCTGTCTTAGACTTTCCCAAGGTTCCAATCCATGTCTTTCTATCGCTCTAGAAATCTAGCGAGTGTGAAAATGTCTGTCCCCGAATTGTGAAGATCTAATTGCTTTGCCCACACAGCCAACCACCTTCCCCATGACTACATGGGTCAAAGTGGGCTAGGGTAGGGTGCGGGGAGCAGAGAAAAAACAACAACACAGAATTTCCCAATCCTTTGTCATTCAGGTGTTTTGGACTGCCAGGCCCCAGCGAGCATGGTCGACCATCAGGGATGATGAGACTTGTTGTCCAAAACACATGGAGAGCAGCAGGTTGGGAAAGGCTAGAGTGGAGAGCAAAACCACCTTCATCAGCAGATCATAAAAATGCATTCTGGTCCAGAGATTCTGGTTATAAGATTCTATGGCTTAACACTATTTGTTTGATTTCCGCAGAATAACTGGCATATGAGAGGTAAGCTCTCCCTCACTCACCAGGCTGCGGAAGCATAGAACAGAGCCATCTTTTTTGTATTCCCCTCTTCAAACGGTGAAAAGAACATCTTTGAAGAGGAGACCTCTAAGCTGTTTGTCTCAAGGTGCAGAATCTTGCTCTGCACCTTGAGCTGGAGATTGGTATGCCAGCCAGCGGCTCTGCACATCTAACCACAGTCATCAAGCACTCTAGAATATTAATGTCAAAAAGCAACTACTTTCACTATAAAAAATTTATAGAAACCCTGGAGTGCCTGCCCGCTTCAAATCCTTTCAAGTTAAGCTAGGGAACTGGGTTTGTTTTGTTTAAATCTAGGTTTCATACTAGTAAAATCCTGTTTGCTTAGTGTTAGCAAAACCACATGATAATGAAACGCTCATAAAGTCTGCCATTGTCTTTATGATCATAAACATCTCTCTCAAAAGATCATTTTACTTCTGTCAATGCACACACAGCTAGCTTGAGGCAAGTCCAGCAATTAAGGGAACTAGTTACTCTTCTGCTATTAAATGAATCAATGAGGAATCTGTCCTTCAGAATCAGGACAAAATCTCCAATTTCTGAGAAATGTTTCCATTTCCTTTTGCTGTTGCTGAGTTTCAAAGCTAGTTCTCTGTTGTTGTTGGTTTTTGTTGTTGTTGTTTTTGAGGGATTCCCTCCACCTCCTTGAAAAAACAATTTAACAATTGTGCATCTTCTCAAGCACCAGCTAATTACAAAACAGGAACCAAACATGTGCAAGAGAGAGAAAAGTTAACTAGCCTCATCCAAGCTTTGCACATAGAAGTTTGCAACTGGCTAATGCAGAACAAAAATGAGGAAGTGATGCCTTGCATTTTGGAAACCTCAGCTGTTATTGCATCATCTCATGGCCCCAAGCTCTTGCTCCAGAAATTGCGTAACATTATGACACTATTAGCATCAAGGGTTTTCCTTACAGTTACCAGCAACCAAAGTCAGACATGAAGCTAAATCCAGATGGGTTGCCTGGAATAAGGGACAACACTTCTACTGAACTGTAGATCAGAGATGGGGAACCTATGGCCTTCCAGATATTGATGAACTACAACTCCCATCATCTCTGGTCATGGGTCATGCTGGCTGGGGCTGATAGGACATGGGAGTCCAGCAAACATCTGGAGGAACCATATGCTCTCCATGTCTGCCAGTCCTAATAATGGCATCCTGGTGCATAGTTCTGCTGGCCATGAATATCAAGGGAAGCGGAAGAGAAAGAGGATGATGCTGTCATTGAGAACCAGCCACCAGCTGAAGTATTAAGCAAAAGTCCTATAGAAATCATATGTGATGGTGAACACCATTAGCCTGTCAAATTAGGGCCCAAGCCACGGAAGGTTTGACACACATCCTAGTAAGAGAAAGCTACCTGCCAGTCCTATAGGAACAGGAAGCAAATGGGGTCCCCCTTATTACATTTATATCCTGCCTTTCTTCCATGATGGAACTGTAAACAGTGTTCCCAGAAGGCCTCCTAGCTCACTGCTGACTGGTCACAGACCTTCTTAGCTGCACCAAGGACTCCATATCTTGTGGCTTCAGATCACAGCCAAGTGGGATGAGACAAGGTGTGCTTGAACCCACACATGAACAAGCAGCTGAGGCCTAGCATGCCCCAGTTTTGTTTTCTTCCGTGGAAAACACAAAGTGACCACTATTTGGATCGCCCAAGACCAGATGTTTGGATTGCCCAGTGGAGAAGATCTCACCTGTATGGGTACGTTGATGTGCTTTCAGATGTGAACTTTTGGTGTAAACCTTTCTGCACCCATTGAACTGACACCTGTGGATCCGCCGCCTCCCATCCGGAGAGGCATCGCCGTTCACTGGGGCACCCTTTTCTGCAGTCTTTCCACCACTACCAGTACGAATTTTGCCCGGCGAATGCAATTCACCAGGCGCAGAATTCCACGGTTGGGAAGAAGCTTCCTTCCCCAACTCAGGGGAGGAAGGAGGAGTCGACGTGACAGATGAACTCAAGTTTCCTGTACTGGTCAAGCCCAAGACATCACTAATGGGATCAGATGTAAATTTTGTTGTAGGCGAAAGTTCCTCAGAGCTGTCAGAAGATTCACTGCTGATGTCAGAATTCAAGCTGTTAGTCTCTAAACTCTGAGTCTTTACGCTTTCCTCCTTTGGAACACACGTGGCCTTCTGTTCAGATTCCTCCTTTTTCTCACGCGCCAAAATAATTTTGGTCCACAGATCCTCTTGACTGTCAAATTTTATCTCAGAGGCAGATACGTAGCAAGGCTCGCTCTGAAGGTATCGTTCCAGCTCTAAGCATGTCTACAAAAAAAATAGACACAATAAATTAAAATTAAATCTCTTTTTCTTAAAAAAAAGAAAAGTGCAAAGCTATAGAAGCCATTCCCCAGAAACATCAACCAAAGCATGTGTGTGCAAAAGATGGGGTGTTTATTTCTGGTTGCTAGGCTCCCTTAAAGTAATAGGCCACTCAACCCTCATTTAATGACTGTTACAGTAAACAATGCAGTTCCCAAGAACTGGGCTGGAGTTCAAATACACATAGAAAGAGTTCAAACCCACCTACATTTTCCAGCCATTACTCTTATTGTGTGAGCTGAAAAATCATCTCCTAGAAAGGAGATGTTCAATGGGTTGGCTCTAAAGTGACTCTGTTCTCACCCCAACCCCCCAGTTTTAATCAGGCCTTTCTACAATTTCCAGTATTTTATTAACCAAAAGGGCTTCCAAGTGAATTGTGTGATCTCTGCAGAAAGTTGCCACGCTCGACTTCCACCGAGCTGACAGCACCAGCGCTCTGAACTCAAGAAACATGTGTGGTTGCGGCAAAGTCATGATCCATATTCAGGGGGAACCCACCAAGCAAGCCCATTTCCTACAGATGAAAACTCAGCCTAAGGGAGACGTTCAAAGAATGCCACTTCTTCCAAGCACACTGGCATGAGTTTTGCGTAACTTGGAACAATTCTGGTAGAAATGATAGCGGCCTAAGGAATTTCGGTGAACAAAACCTTTCAGAATGCTAATGCGATGCTGAGAAGAAGAAGAAAGTTTGAGAAAATAGAATTGCAGGGAAAGCAGTCAAGAGAGAAATACAACTTTTTGAGGTCCTGCTGGGAGCCCCACATTGAAGAATTTTATCTACTGGCCAAGAGCACAACCGTATGAGTCATCTCCCTATTTCTTTCACTCAATGCCAAAAGAGACTTCCTTTTAAAATCCTGAACTTCTGCCAAGAAAGTACACGGTTCAGATAGACATGCAACGGGCCATGTAAAATAAAATGAAATAAAGTAAGCTATCCTCCCTGCTGCAATTGGAGACAAGCAACCCTCCGAGTGACACAAATGTGTTTCCAAATTCCTAACAAACTAAAGAGAACTTTGGAAGAAATGCAAGCATTTATCTCTTTTTTTTGGGGGGGGAGTGTCTATCAGTGCACACTTCATTTTCCCTTCACTATCATCCCCATAATTAAAGATCAGCATGTTGATGGAACTAAATATATATGGGGGTTGTGTGTGTGTGTGTGTGTGTGTTTATGGGCAAATATATCAGACTCCATAGTTACCTTATTTTAAGCAGGAACCCCCCCAACCCCATAAGCAAAGCTGACTCCAAAAGCAAATGTCACACATTTCACTCTCTTAAGTGTCAACTTAATGGGAGTTTCTGTCACAGTATGTTGCCAATTTTTACACTTCTCCCCCATCTGTTTAGGCTCTACTCCTAAGCACACTTACCTGGGAGTAAGGACCACTACTGACCTATGGGACTTTTTTCAGAGTAAGCATGCCTAGGTTTTGACTGACCATTTCTCCCCTCTTGTTAACTGAAGGTTGGGCCAAAAAGTGGAAGAGACTGCAAGCTTAATCAATATTTATCGGTTTCCCTATAATTAGGGAACTGATTTGCAGTGCACTTCAAAAATAAAACAAGACACATCATTTCTATAAGGAAACAGGAAGGGAATTGACAGAAAGGGGCAGGTTCAAATTTCTTATTCAGGGTAGATTTAAAATTCCCCCATTATGCAAATCAGCCTGTAGGACTGGCCTGAAGCTCTGAAGGAGGTTCTGAAATTATTCAAAAGACTACAGTGGGATCCATATCTAGCTCTGGGTTAAAATCCCCCGAAATGCCTGAAGGAAAAACTATTTAGATCAATTTCAATTACATACTATTGGTGCTGCCTTGGAAAGAAAAAAGAAAGAAGGGGGGATGGAGGGGGAATTGGAAATGGGGAATTTCAAAACATGCACAAGGTTTCAACCTTCTTGATAGGTTCTCAGGCTTTACAAACAAAACCTGCAGACTGATTTGATCTGGGTACTCAGCTGGGCTTAAAGAGAGAGAGAGAGAGAGAGAGAGAGAGAGAGAGAAGGAGCAAATATCACAGCTAGGGGAAGAGGCAAATAAGTAAACACTCTCTCTTCACTTACACCCCCCCCCCTCCAAGGGGGAAAAATCCAAGACAATGCAAAAACAATCTTGTTTCCAAGCAAACCAATTACTTGTACTAACAAACAAGCGCCCCCCCCAGAAAAAAAAAAAAAAAACCATGTCCATTAAAGGCAACAAGCCTCCCTCTTTCCCTCCGCTAGGAAGACTCACAGCAATTAAAAAGGGGGGGAGGAGAAACAAAACAGTATCATTGTCATATGACTGACAACTCAGGAGGGGGGGTGGCGGGTAAGACAGAGGGAAAAATAATAATACTAATAATTAATGGTTAACATGCAGGAGGGAGTTAGAAGGTTGGCAATTCTGCTAAGGAAAATAATACTGGGGGGGGAGAGATTATTTTTTGAAAAAACCCAATTTCCAACCATTTCTCTCCCTCCCCCCCCCAAAAAAAGTGGGGCGTGTAAAAAAAGCAAAAAAAAAAAAAAACAACCCGGTGGAAATGAAAGACAGTTCGAATGACAAGATCCAGTTGTAGTGTTTGGATCTGCTTCAAGGCGGGGGAGGGGGGAGAGAGAGAGGAGAGACAACTTTGCCAGGAACTAGATCAAGCAAAATGCAAAACGCAGGACTTGCGGATTTATGCTATTTATTTTTTTGTGGCAACATTTCGCTTCAGCGGTTGTTGTTTTGATGGCACACACACACACACACACAGGCAGGACAGGCATTTAGAAATACACCAGCCACTGTCCAGAAGCTGTGACAGCGGCGCTGGGCATAAACAGCACTTCTCCCGGTAGCGAGCAAAAACAAGCATGCACGGCATAAAAAAACCCAGAAAGCAGATATAACAAACAGTGTTGCACAGCAGCCCAAACAAACACACTTGCTTGAAACAATAATGTTACTATTTAAAAATTAAAAAAAAAGATTCCTGCAGGAAGCCTTCCTAAAAGGCAAGCCTCTAACCTCGTTATCAGTGTTGCTCCGAATTAAAAGCAACGTTTGCCCAGCACAAGCAGATATCCTTCGGTTTACCTGTTGCCAATATTCCTCCAGAGATGGTAAAGCGGAGAAGTAACCAGTGTCGTGGACAATTTGGAGTTCCTGAAAGATGCTACACATTGGAAGCACATCCATGGTTTTTCTTTGTTTTTTTTGTTTTCAAGGGGAAGGGGGGAAAAGAAGTTGCAACAAATAAACCCTCCACAGGGTCAACGTCCGATTGCAATGTGTCTCGTCGTAAGGAAGAAGAAGTATCAACACCGCTACAGATGTTTCTCAGCTGCTACCGCTGCTGCTGTCGTCGGTAGTCGTGATGGCAGGTGATGGCGAGAGAAATACGACCAGCTATTTACAAAGTCCCACTTCCTCCTCCTCCTCCTCCAGAGGGAAAGACGGCCACAAAGAAGAAGACAGGTTTGTTTTTTCCCTCTTTCGAAAATAAAAATAATTATATATTAAATTCCTCTTCGGCAGTTCAGATGCAAAGGGTATTTTTTAAAAATATAATAATAATAAAGCAAAAGTTTCATGCAAAGTTTAATTGCACAGCAATATCAAGGTATGGATATATATATACATAGATCTATTTATATATATTTATATATATATATATCTTGCAGTCTCCAAAATGTAGCTGCTGCTGGTAAATCTTGCTTTCCACTCCTGGGGTTCTCTCCAGAAGATACTTGCTCAGGAGCCTACTCAATATTTGCAAACACTGAGATGACTGCGAATGTAACCCCCAGCAAAACTTCCCTATTCAAAAGCTCTCCTTGGCCACAACCTCCTCCTCTTTCTACTCCCCTCCTCCTTCTACTCCCTCCCTCTTTTCGGCTCCCCCCTCCCTCGCGCTCCCAGCTACTCTCGCCCCGCCCCCTTTACTCCTTCTCCTCCACCCCCCTCCCTCCGCCACCTCGTGATCCCATTACGCCGGCTCCGAGCGCTGCCCAATCTCGAACAACAAAACTCGTTACACCGCGTTCCAATGATGTCAGAGCAGCCCAATGGGCGCCCGCGACGCATCCCGGCTCCTCCTGGCGTGACCGAACCTCTCCGTGACGCCGCGCCCGATTGGGCCGATTCGAAATTCGAGCCGTCCTGATTGGCCGGCCGCGCGGCAGGCTATTTTTAGAAGGGTATATAATGCCGGGGAGCCTGTTTTAGAGAAGCGACTCGGAGCGAGAAGGGGAACGTTTTGCTTGTTGTTTGCGGTTGCTAGAGAAAGAGAGGGGAGGAGGGGAGGTTGCAATGCTGAGCGTGGCTTCCGGGGGCGCTGCTGAGCCGCGCAGGAATAGCAGAGGGAAGCTGAATCGCCTGAGACGTTGCAACAAGCTTTTTACCAGGGGAAACTGGGAGGGAGGGGTTGTCATTACACGTGGGTAACGTTTTCTTACGTGCATTGTGTCCCGTGCATTCCCCACAATGCAACAGAATTCTGCTCCTGGCGTTCAGCGGTGCAGTTTGCAGGAGAAATCGAGTCCCCTAGCCCGAAAAAAATAAATGGTTTCAACTTTAATGCGTGCTTACTCAGAGGGAAGTCGCACCGAATTCAAAAGGGTTTTTTTTTTCGATTTGCCAGCAAGCGAAAGCTTGGAGTGTAAAAGCCTCGCTGAATGCGTGGGGACTTGGGCTTAGTGGGGCTGCACTGTAAATGAATATTTGTTGCAGCGCTGCTTAACTAATGCTGGCTTCTGTCGGGAGATCATTTGCTACACAGCAGCCCCTTAACTGCTTTAGGAAAAAAGGAGCTGTAATGGATGGTGGTGGTGGTTTCTTTAAAAAAGAAATCTAGTTTTTGCATTTGCCACCCCAGCTCTGCTTACTGTATCTGCCCTAAACCTTGTGAATTTCGTTTCTTCAGTTTCATGGTGGTTTCGTTTAGGAAGTGCTTCCCATGAAAGCACCTAAAAGCGTAAAAATACACATAAAAACAAACACACACACACACACACACACACACACACACACATATATATATATATATAATGATTGCACCCCATACCAAAAAAGAATTACATACGTACATGAAAGCAACTTCAAATCCATTAAAGAGACTGAGAGAAAAATCTCCACTGAGAAGAAAGCATTCCTCGCAAGGTTGTTGTGAAGAGAACCAGACATCCCATTTTGAGCTTCATGGGGGATGGGTGGGGTAAAAATGTAATAATTAAGCCCAGGGATCCACTTATTTATTGCATTTCATAGAATTGTCTACTTGGAAGGGTCCCAGAGGTTTTCTAGTCCAGCTCCCTGCAATGCAGAATTCAGAGATAAATAATGGGATGGGATGATGGGAGTTGTAGTTCAGTAGCACCTGCCAAGCCAAAGGTCTGTACACCAGCTGTATCTCAGTCACCAAATGACTTTCCTCCTACAGTGCTCCATTTGTTCAAATGAGGTTGCTGTGGACCTCATAGTGGTTAAATAGAAATTTCTAGCAAACCAATAGTATGTTCTCATGTACCTGTCACCAGTTATGGGGTCAGCTGTCTTGCATATCATCTTCCCTGCCTCAACTTCTCAATTCTTCAAAAAAATGCACGGTAGATATATTTAACCATGTCTACTCAGATGAAAATCCTATTGAGCTCAGTGGCACTTACTCCCATGTAAGTAGGGTTGACATTGTAGGCTAAGACTGCAGTGCTGATCTCACTTACCTGGGAGTAAGCCCTGTTGAATCAAGCAGGACTTACTCCTGAGTAGACATGACAGGGATTGCTCTAACTACCAGGAGTCTGATTTTTCCCTACTGAAGTGAACCGCCAAATGTCAGATCTGGGTAAAAGACCTGGGTCAAAAGCAGATCCTCATGATTTTTTCACAAGATGTCACCATAATAATAATAATAATAATTATTATTATTATTATTATTATTATTATTATTATTATTATAAATCATAATAAGCACTATCTCTTTTGTGAATGGATTTTATACAAATAAGTAGTGTGACCACACTTGGAATATTGTGTACAGTTCTAGTTATAATACTTCAAAAAAGATAGTATAGAGCTGGAAATGATGCAGAAAAGGACCCTCAGTGTTTGGTTTAAAAATATTTTACACACCGCTGTCTCTGAAAAACCTAACTCATTTGCTGAGAGTTTCATGAGCCACAGCAAAATCAATGGGTTATGCAGCAACATGGTGGATGTTTATAATTTCTATCAAGAGACAAACACATGACTGGCAAGTTCCCACAAAATTTCATTTTATTTGACTATGCACCAAGACTCAATGTCCTTTACCCCTTGGTACTTCTGTGGTGCTGATAATTTCATACCCATGACTACATTGGTATATTGCTAATTTCCCATGCTGTTTCCATATTTTGAGTCGTATTTTATTATTGTTATTATTTCAGAGCTTAAATAGCAAGCCATTGTCCTGGTATATTATACTAGAATTTATGTAAAAGTTAATCTGATTGAATAATGAAGGGGGGGATGTTGGAATCATTTCCCAATAAAGGAAGGTTATAGCAGCATTAACCAATCCAGATGTCCTCTTTTACTGAGCATTTATCAGGATTCGTCCCCATGATGTTATCAGTGCTAATATATAATTCTCTCTTCAATAATGTTTTTGCCTGTTTGTACTGTTTATCTTTATGCAAGAATTGAGAGTCTCAGAGCATAAACTTCCAACAGTGATTTCTTATTTGCAATGTTTTTGGTTATTGGGGCACAGTGGATTGCTTCCTTTATTGATGAGGCCATCACAGCTATTTCTATCCACGTTTGCCTCAGTTACCAGTTTGCTAAGGACACAACTGGAGTCCTGATCATTTATAAATGAGATGGGGTGGGATGCGCATGATCCTACATCTCATTGCTCTGAAAACTTGTAGATCTGCAGAAGTAGCACTTTTACAAGTGCAACATAATGTATGTTCTGCACTTCTGAGAAATCAGACTTTTAGTATGACAGCTCTTATCCTCTGCAACTCTCTGCCTTTTGATATTAAACAAGCGCCATGGTTGTAAGTGGTTGCATGTTAAAAACTTTTTTGTGAGCTCAGATTTTAAATTTTATTATGTCCATTTGTTTGAGGTATTGACTTTTATCTGTATTGCGATAATTTTATCACATTGTATTCAACAAAGACATTAGTGCAAGGACTTCTGCCTGTGCAACAGTACTTCGTCTCCCCACATCACCCCCAAAATCTGTTCTAGTTTTTCCCCTGACTCGCTGGAGCAGATTTGTGGGAGACGGACATGCAGCCATAAGATAGGCAGAGAAAGTCCTATTGAGCAGATGGAACGCATTTAGAGTCTAAACCTCTCAGGGAAATGCAATGATTAAGCAGCATATAAATCTTGTAGAATAAAATAATACTGGAAAAGTAGGGCTCTGGATTGCACTGGGGAAACTATGTTGTATTCTGTGTTCTGTCTTGATGACCATAATGGCTCAGGTGGGGAGGAAAAGGTTTCATGTTAAGGCATCCTTAAGAAAATACCAATAGCTTGGGGGCAGGGGAGAGATTTTTTTCAGTTTGCATTTAACAGCAAATTTACCAAATTCTCACTTTGTAAAACAGTGTGCAAACTGAAACATAGCCTTCCTTTGAAATTCACTCGTCTCCAAATTTTGCAGATTAGTTCTCCAACCAAGTGATGTGTATAAAAATACATAAAGTGTGCATATATTCATGAAAATAACGCACAAAAATACTTTATGTTAGGGGAAATTGCTTTGCACAAAAATTGTGGATGTTAGGGTAAAATTGTAGTGAAATGCTGAGGAATTTTCATGAAGGCTTTTTTTTTTAGGTAACTGATGTGCTAACGTGGAGAACCGACCTTAAGACAGTAAAAATGAGAAACCGAAATTGACGTATTCTTTCATCCCTTGAAAGGCGCATTGCTGCTGGGATTGCTGTCCTAGGCCCCCCTTTCTAGTATGTGACAGCTTCCCCCAGTGTCCTTCAGAAATGTTGAGTCCTGGCCAAAATAAATTGGAGAAGAGGGACAGTCTGCTGACATACCCCCAGCTTCAAACCTCTGTGCTCTGAAGATTTGGGAGGTCTACCTCCCTCGAGAGCTAAGCTGCTTGCATTCTGCAGCGGTGCCAGTCTCCCAGTAATCCCCAAAGGCAAACGACTGGTTGTTATGTGAGTGTATTTGGTTATGGAAATGTCTCCCTCTGTCCCACAGCAGCTTGTAACAAAGGTGTTTGCATATCGTCGGTATCATAGTAATTATTACTACTTTGGCTCTTGGTCCTGTAAGTAGTCCCAACAGAGAGTTATCACCAGCGGTGAGACAACATGATTTATTGCGGCTGTCCACAACAACAACAAACTGCATGGATGTGTATAAGAAAGCTTTGAAACGCTGGGGCAGGGTTAAAACGTTTGAAGGTAAATGCCACAGCAGACATGGAGTCTATGAAACCCAGTGGGATAGTTAGGCTCAGAACTGAGAAAGAGAGAGGTAGATGTTCTGCCTTCAGGGCTGTGATGTCTTCTTGGTCCCCTGTGATTTGTGGAGCATCATCTGATCCTAAAAAATAAATTGCACCTGGTTTTGATCACATAGATATTCAAATGGCACTAGGAGTTATCCGAAGACCTGTTTAGCAGAGCTGATTAGTCTCCGCTAGAGCCTTTATTGGTGATGATAGATTTGCTCCCATTATTCAGGCCCCACCATTCTTGAGAGGCTGCTCATCTAGCATTGTTGTGACATAACTATTGGCAAAAATTTTATTGGATTTATTCTCGTGCATACTTCCTGGATTCAGCACTGTCTGTGGAAGCATACACAACATCTGTGCTTAGGTAAAGGGACCCCTGACTGTTGCGCTCATCTCACTTTATTGGCCAAGGGAGCCAGTGTACAGCTTCCAGGTCATGTGGCCGGCATGACTAAGCCGCTTCTGGCGAACCAGAGCAGTGCACGGAAACACCGTTTACCTTCCCGCTGGAGCGGTACCTATTTATCTACTTGCACTTTGAAGTGCTTTCGAACTGCTAGGTTGGCAGGAGCAGGGACTGAGCAATGGGAGCTCACCCCGTCGCAGGGATTTGAACCACCGACCTTCTGATTGGCAGCCCTAGGCTCTGTGGTTTATACCACAGCGCCTCCCGCGTCCCAACACCTGTGCTTAGGAGTGCCTTTTATCATCTTAGATCGTATGCTGTCTCAATAATCCATGTGTTGGTCACAGCCAGGTTAGACTACTGTAATGCGCTGTATTCAGTGCTACCTTCAAAGATGATGTGGAAATGCCAACTAGGGCACAATGCAGTCCCTTTTGATCCTTTGTGTTTTAAAGGCCCATCAGCCAGGCTTTCATATCAACAAAGGAGACTAGCCTGGTGTAATTATTTTTTGACACTTGCTGGTTCCAGGGGAATAGAAGTGTCTAGTACAGGGGTGGCCAACTCCCAAGTGACTGTGGTCTACTTACAGAATTAAAAACTGGCAGTCATCTACCCCCGTTTTTATGGAGGAGCCCTGTTTTTAAAGGGTTGGGGGGGGGAGAGGAACCAACAAATTGCTGGGGAAACAAACAGCCTCACTGAGTAAACTCCATCTTCTGTTCTACAGATCGTGCAACAGTGGAGGATGGCGTGAGGGGGTGGGGCCGGGTTCGATTTTACCAATGCTAAGGAAAGGGACCCAGTGATCGACCATCTACCAAAACCTCCCAGGGATCTACCAGTAGATCACGATCGACCTGTTGGACATCCCTGGTCTAGTACCAATGCACACTGGTCTGGTGCCAGTTTTTAAACACCCTGAGCCATGATTAAATTCTAACACTTACTGGTCCCAGGAATTTAGTAGTGTCTAGCATTTCCCCCTTTTGGCAAAAGTGGATGAAATTTACAGGTACAAGAACCCCTCCAGAGTGGATGAATCCTACAAAATTGCAGACAATAGAGCTCAGGAGCTTTGGGTGGGAAAGTAAAAGAGATGCACTCTCTTCCATAATCCCTTATGTGGGATTCTTCACACAGATAGTTTTTTGAGGATAGTCCTCTACCCACATTCTGTAGCAGTAAAGTACCAGAAAGATTGTACCATGCATTTTGTGAGAAAAGTCATGTAAATAACACGGATGGAGTCCAGGGATAAAATAAATCTTAATTACTGAGGACACTGGACAAAAACTGTACAATTTGAGGAGAGAGCAATTTGAGGAGAGTTTTTCAGACTTCAGGCCTTGTATTTAGCAGGGAGACACTAAAACATACAGAGGTAAAAACTCCCTCTGAATTACGCAGCCAATCAGAGCATATGCTACTTCACTAGGGCACTCTGCACTCTGCTAATCAAGACTTCCACCCTCCTTTGGGTTATGCTTGCAGCCTGATACATAATGGCACACATTTGTGACTAAATCTATGCAGTTACATAATTCTTATACTCTGCTGCCTGCTTCACAAAGGAATTAAAGTTATGCTAATATGCACGGGGTTACTCCGAGTTCCAGGTCTTGCATGCACAGAACTAAACAGTAATTCTGCTGTGGGTGGGGCCACCATGTAAATGGTTATGAATCATGACAAACTACTGCCCTGAGCAGTCCCAGCTCAAAGAGGACAAACGACTGGTAGTTTAATTCTTTATTGACAAAGCACAGTCTTGCGGTAGCTCCTAAGGTGCACAGAACACACAAACACTTCTGGCGACTAAATAGCTGCTGGCATCCCCTCCCCAAACTTGTACTCTGAGCTGGACTATTGGAGCAACAGCACAACCACTCCTTCACCCAAGCTTATGTACCTTTGTCTGATGGGGGCGCATGCAAGCGACCTGCAACAACTTCTATGCAAAAGTTGCCACTGTCAGGGATTGGCCAGACAAAGAGGAGCGGTGGGAGGCACCAGCCAGGGACCCCTCATGGGAAACCCCAGAGGAGGGTGGCTCTGAGCCAGAGGATTGGTGGTGGGACATGGAGAAGGGAGAAGAGGGAGGAGCTGGATGCTGAAGTGGCAACAGGGTTTAGTGAGCAGGAAGAGCCTGTGACAGGGAGCAGTTCAGACCCCGAGGCTGAAGCAGAGGAGGTGGCTCGAGAGGCTGCTTCAGAATCCAAGGATTCTCCCCCTCCTGCTGCGACAAGCTCCCCTCCTTGCTGATCTCTAAGAACGTGCAGAATATTGAGAGCAGAACAGAGTCCAGAGGTGCACAGATGTCATTTGAGACTGCTTGGGAAACATACGGGAGAGGTGAAGCCTTAGAAAGGGTGGAAGACAGGGACCTTCAGTCCTGGCAACTGCTCCACAGGGCCAAGACCTACTGGGAAGTGTTGCTGAGTTGTTTGCCGTTTCCTTGAATGAAGAGTTAACTTTACTGACAATGGAGCCCTGCGTCTTTCGTGCTGACCTGAGTCTGGCTCTAGCCCTGACAGCTGCAGTGCCAGTCTCTTCAGGCCCCTCCTGGTCCAGAGGGGACAGAGGGAGTTCTACTGCCCACCCCATGGCATTATATTTTCCTCCATTGTGTGTCCTGTTCTTCCTCCTACCTTGGCTCCTTCCCCACATCCTGCACCCATCCCTGATCCTGTCTTGCTCGGACTATTCCCCTGCCTCCAGCCCCCTAGCTCCTGCCCCGTGGGAGGTACAAACCTCATAAATTGCTGTCCCATTCCCTGGGTCAGCCTCTGGCCTTGCAGCCTTTGCCACCTGTTCCTTGGCACCCTGCCAGTCCCTGACAACTACCAAGATCTAATTTTATATCTATTCAGCGTTGAAGACATTTAATTTACGAGTCCCCAGGAAAACTGCCTGGGTGTTCTGATGTTCCTTGACTCTTTCAACAGCTGTACGTATAGTTCATAATTGCTAGAAAACAGTATGGTCCCTGATTCATAGGTAGGAAAAGAACTCCACATTTTTACATAATCTTGTATTATGTGGCAAGAGAAATGTTCTAGAGAAGGAACTCTGTCTGCTTTCTTGAATTCAATGCCTTAGTCCAATTTTACTTGGTTTTCCTCAATACCTCAAAGCACCTATGGACATACATTTAAAGTGTACAAACATGGTACTCACAAGAAGGTGTTTGGGGAGATGTGTTTTGCACTGTGTATAGTTCCAGTTTTACTATGAAACCTAATTGTTGTGGTCGTTTAGTCGTGTCCGACTCTTCATGACCCCATGGACCAGAGCACACCAGGCACTCCTGTCTTCCACTGCCTCCTGCAGTTTGGTCAAACTCATGTTCGTAGCTTCGAGAACACTGTCCAACCATCTCGTCCTCTGTTGTCCCCTTCTCCTTGTGCCCTCAATCTTTCCCAACATTAGGGTCTTTTCCAGGGAGTCTTCTCTTGTCATGAGGTGACCAAATAAAACCTAATACTGCAGTGAAAAATCTGGGGTGAGATGGGAATTTTGCAGCAGAATACATGCATCCAGCCAGGAACCTCTGCAAAATGTCATGTCCTAAGGCCAGAATGTGAATATTCGGGCCTATAGCAGGACTTTGCTGGATGTTTGAAACTTTCAGACGTCCTTTAAGGCAAGGCTGGTGAGCCTGTGGTTCTCAAGTGTCAGGAGCCAGAGTGCAGGAGTGGGTCTGTAATAAAATACCCAGTGTCAGTGAAGTTAACTTTTTAGTCAAAGAAACCAAAACAGTGCAGGCCTAGTGTTCACAGCAACCCTTCTCTGTAGGTCTTGCCTCAATGAGGCATTGTGAGGACCAAAGGTCCTTGCTTTCCCACCACTCTCTATGACTTCTATGGTTTATTTTAAAGTTATTGTGACTTTTTATATGGGATCTGATTGTTACTATTAATGTTTGATGTTTTATTATTATTATTATTTTTGTGTGTGTTGGAAGTTGCCCAGAGTGGCTGGGGCAACCCAGCCAGATGGGCGGGGTATAAATAGAACATTATTATTATTATTATTATTATTATTATTATTATTATTATTATTATTATTATTATTCCCCAGTTCCTCCCCCAGTAGCCTAAGGCTCCATAGTCTTGTCTCTTTTTCCTCTGCCCTCTACATTTTCCTCTGTACAGTGGTACCTTGGGATGCGAGCGGGATCCGTTCCGGAGCCCTGTTTGCATCCTGAATAGAGCATGGCGGTGTGTCTGCGTGTGCGCGGGTCGTGTTTTGCAGCTTCCGTGCATGCATGTGATGTCATTTTGAGCATCTGCGCATTCACGAGAGGTGAAACCCAGAAGTGACATGCTCCGTTACTTCTGGGTTGCCATAGAGTGCAACCCAAAAATGCTCACCCTGAAGCACATTCAACCCGAGGTATGACTGCATTCTGGGAGACCTGGAGGGGAGCTGGTTGCAGCAGGAGGGGGAAATTCCCTGGATTCTTCAGCAGCGTATCATCTCTGTTTTCCTGGCTCCCCTCCTCCTCTGCCTCTGAGACTGGACTGCTCTCTGCTCTCTGCTCTCTGCCCCAGCCTCCTGCTCACTAAATACTGTTGCCTCTTTAGCTTCCAAAACCACCTCCTCCCAGTCTGCTCCATCTGACCACTCATCACCATCCCACCACCAGTCCCCTTGCTCTGAGCCTTCTTTCCCTGGGGGTTCCTCAGCTGCTGCCTCCCACCATTCCTCTGCATCCAGCCAGTCCATGATATCAAGATGCCATTGAACTACAACCCCCGTCATCCCAGACTGTGTCCAAAAACATCTGGAGAGTTATAGGCTTTACAATGCAATGGACTAACATAGGTTGTTGTGGTGCATTTGATAGGACTTTGAATTGGGACGAAACGTGTCTTTGATCGTTGCTCAGGGTCAACAGGGTTATTATCCCTTGCTTCTGTGGAAGTTAAGCACTGGAGGTATTAAGCACTGTGCATTATCTTAAAATAATTTGTCTGAATCAATCCACTGAAAGGAGGACAAAGGCTTGAACACACATGTCCCGAAACACCCTCTCCAGAGTTCATTCTGGCAATCCTGCAAGGCAGAGAGAGTCTGGAAGGTGAAGAGAACTGATTTGACATGTGGGCAGATAAACGGTGATATGCTCTACTTGTCTGAGACAAGAGGGGAAAGTCCGTGAATTGAGATGATGATGGTGACCAGGTTCACCCTGCAAAGAATGCCGGTGACGTACTGCTGAGTCGTTCCTGTCAATGACGCCGATGAGACAATGGAATGATTGGCTGGGAGCAGTTGTGAAATCGTCAATACTGGGAAGCAGTCCAGGCAAGACAGGACAGGGAAGTCAAGGAGAGTCTCAGGAAACTGGCGGCGATTAATGCACCATCAGCCCTGTTGTAAAACTGTTAATGCGACTGTCCATGCAATCCCTCCTGTCACTCAGCTCATCTTTCCGTTTTGCATTTGATGGACTTGGCAACCAGCTGTGGTGTTGATCCATGTGATTTAAGAACACGAGAAGAGCCCTGCTGGATCAAACAAAAGGGTTGTCTGGTACAGCAACACATGAAACGGCTGTATATCGAGTTAGCCCATTGGTTCTGCTGGCTCAGTATTGCCCATGATGATTGGCAGTGGCTATTTTGGGTGGGAAATGCCGGAATTGAAGCTGAGACCTTCTGCATGCAAAGGAGATACTCTACCACTGTGGTCCTCCCTACAGCAGCCAGTCACATGCCTCAGGAAAACCAACAAACAGGAAGGCGAGAGCCCACGCCCGCTGTTGCTCTCTCATACTGCCTCTGGTCCTCAATCCCACTACCTTTCCTCAGAGGTCCTTAGCAGGAACTGTTGCCTGGCAACTGCCAATTGCTGGTAAGGAAAGATTGGCCTCCATCATGGGCAGAGAGCCAGTTGCCCCTTGCCTTAGAGATCACCGATGGGCTTTCCTGCCTATCAAGGGCTAGCACTAAGGAAGATCAAGGATGGGGGTGCACAATGCTACCTGAATATCTATCTCTACCACTGTAAAGATACCATGTTCTTCCTGTTCCTGATGCTGTGACTAAGATTTTCCTTGCGAGAATATTTTCTAAGCCACTTACATTTCTCTCAGGAGAAATATAAGCATGCTAAAATAATGGAATAATAAAAGTGTGCAGCTTGAGTCATCATGCCCACAGTGAAGGTTTTCTAATTCATGCTAATAGAACAAGCAGCTCTACTGGGGAGGTTTGTTAGGGCTGCCATATGTCCGGATTTTCCTGGACATTACCGGGATTTCAAAGGCGGAATTGACTTTTGGGGGGGGGAGCTCAGCAACTTTTGGGGTGTCCTGGTTTTTTACTTTTTGAAATAAGGTTTGTGGAAATGCTCTGTGTATATCCACCAGGAACCTATATTTATTTTAGTTTTAAAAGCAGTTTGAGGGCTTAAATTTTTTTGGGGGGGGGGCGGGCCCCAGTGTAGTGTGTGTGTGTGTGTGTGTGTGTATGTAGTTATACACAAAGAAAATATAAAACAACAATGAAAAGAAAAGCAGGGGTATATAAATAATACAGGTAGTGAGGTTGTGAAAGAGATATTTGCCCTGAGAGTCCGCATATTAGAGGGCCAGCTGTATTGTAGTTTAGAGGTTCAAAGCACTGCTTAGCCATAAAGCTTTACTGGGCAACTTTGTGGGCCAGTTTCTGTCTTTTGGTCTAGCCTTCCTTACAGTGTTGTTGTGAGGATAAAATTGGATGGAAGAGTAAAAACCATGTATGCTACTCTGATCTCCTTGGAAGATATATGTGTAAGGTTCAAGAGAGCAGTCTTATGCATGTCCGCTCAGAAGTACACAGGAACATAAGAAACTGCCTCCTGTCGGTACTGAAACCCCATTGACATCAATGGGACTTATTACCAGGATAGGATAGCATTGTAGCCTCAATGCATTCATCTTTGAAGACTGGGGATTTGAGGGAATTGTCTAACCTCTAGAGCAATTGATCGATGGATTGCAGACCAACACTCCTTTCTTCTAGAGAGTTTTTTTTTTCTGCCGCCACTCTTTTCAGTCAGGATGGCGTGATTCTTACCTGCTACTGTCAAAAACCTTCTGTGAGCAAAGGCGAAGCTGTCCGTTTCCTTGCCCAAAGCTGTCACCTGCCTTCATCAGATGTAGGTCTTCCCCGAATCCTTTCTTTCTTTGAAGAAAGTCTGTCAAAGGCTTGATTGGCAGGTGGAGATCCACAGCCGGCATTTATCGAGCTGGGCGCACCTACGCACACACAATGCTTCAGGAGAAATTACTGTTTTCAAGAGCTGCACAATTAGTTTGATACTTTGTATTGGTGAAGTTGAGTCTTTCCCTCTCTCCCTCTGTGCGTGCATAAAACCATCATTTGACCTTAATTTTGAGACGCATGATAGAGAAATAAATATGATTCGTTGAACGATGAATAGTGTGCCGTGTTACTTGTGCTTAAGGAGCCGGGGGTGGGGTGGGGAAATATATCTTACCAGCTGATGTTTTTCTGTTTCCATCTGATGGAATTTACAGTAGCTCAGTCACACGTCTGTCCTTAAAGATTGCTGAATGCTTTGGAAGAGAGCACATGCACACTGAACCACGCTGTTCTGAGATGATTCCATTTATATGGATTTGCTGGTTTACTTCTTTTTGTGTGTGTGACTACATTATTTTTATAGCCAGGAACATTTTTCAGGCAAACAAGATCTTTGTTTTTAAGGATGTCCCTACCCCTCTTGCACATTTTGTGCCTGAGAACACAATCCGTCAACGTTACCAGTGAAATTATCTGATCCAAAACATTTCACATAGGAAAGGGAGGCCGGTTGCCAAGTCAGCAGACACGGCTCCCACGCAGGAGTAATTTTACACCTGTGAGGTGTGTCAGTTCATCGATGCAAATGGGTAAATGCTTCCATTGTCCAGACTGGGACAGAATGTTTTTCTGAAGATTATTAATTGCTTATAACTTGGGGAACGGGAAGTGATCGTCAGCCCTGATCTCATTAACTGAAACAACAAATCTGTAAGGAGGCAGGGATTACTATTCACCAACGGAGGGCCCATTATTGTATCTCTGTGTTTGCAGGAAGTGTGTGTGTGTGCATGTGGCTTCCTTGATGGTGGAGCCTTCATCACCACAATGTACTGTTGTTAACTGCCTGCGCCCTTTGCCCTAAGATTCCAGGGCCGGTTACAACATTAAAACACTAAAAACAGTTTAAAGCAGCTTAAAATCGCAAACTGCCCAAAATATATAGATTAAAAAAATGAATGTTAGAAATGTAAGGAAAAGGAAGGTACAGTACTTTTTACCATATGTGGTGGACATGTAAAGAGGTAAAAGCTTTCTGGGAAATGATATGTAATGAGTTAAAGAAAATGTTTTAAAACACCTTTGTTAAAAAATCCCAGAAGCCTTTTTATTTGGTATAGTGGGCAGAGAGATACTGAGACAAGATAAAAAATTGTTCTTACAGTCATACCTCTGGTTGTGAACGTGATCTGTGCAGGAGGCACGTTTGCAACCCGCAGCCTGAAGCGTTGTGTCTGCACACATGCGTGATATGATTTGATGCTTCTGCACATGCGCGTGATGTCATTTTGCGCTTCTGTGCATGTACGAGTGCCGAAACCTGGAAATAACCTGTTCCGGTACTTCTGGGTTCGGCGTAGTACACAACCCAAAAACGTGCAACCCGCAGCGTTCGTAACCTGAGTGTAACTGACTGTATAGGCAACAACTGCGGCAATAATTTTGTTGGCTCAAAGATGGAAACAATAGGAGTTACCAACAAAAGAAGAGTGGAAGATGAAAATGATGGACTTTGCAGAACTGGCGAAACAGACTGGAAGAATCCAGAACAAGCGAGACCATGCATTCCAAAAGGACTGGAACAAATTATTATTATTATTATATTTGAAATACAACTGTAAGCAATTAACATCATTAGCAGGGTTATCTGAAGATATGTAAGATGAAATTGCTACCTATTCAAGTTGAGTAATATAATATTTTAGGTAATGATATAACAAGGATAGGAAACGAAGCGTAATGTAAAGATGTAGAGTTTAATTTTGTAAACCATCAGAGGGAAGGGAGGCTCAGTCGTCTGGCTCAGTTGAGCCAAAGAGATAAAATAAGAGGGAACGATGTTACGTAATGTGATTATATGTAAAACCAATAAAAATAATTTATAAAAACCTGCCACTAAAAACAGTTTAAAGCAATATAAAATCACAAAAGGTGGGTCCTAAATATATGCACCTCAAGTATTAAAAGCCAGGGCAAAGAGGTGCCTCTTCAACATTTGCCGGAAGCTAGGTAATGAAAGTACCAGACACAGCTCTGTGAGAAGGCAGTTCCACAGCTTAGGGGCCACCACTGAGAAGGCCCTTCTCCAGGCCACCATCCCTTGAGTCTTTGAAGACGGATCAACTACCAAGCAGGCCCCGTCTGCCGATCTCAGCACCCAAGAGATGCAGCAGTTTTGTTTTTCCTCTTGGAGTAAATTCATTTATGATAGAAATTGAAAGGGTGAACTTGACTTGAGAATGCCACAGAAGTGGGGACACACTCACTTTGGGGTGCCTGAGGCAAGGGGGGTCCGGCTAAGGTTTATCTTCCCTGCAATAGCACCTCAATTTGCAGCCTGTTCTCTTTGTTCTGCGGAACTTAACGAGAGCCGCTGAGAACAAATAACCCTTAGGAATAAGAATCTACCATGCACCTTGGTCGGGTGATTGAGGCATATGCAACAATTTGGTTAGGACTCACAGGAATATTATGGGAATTTTTAATGGCGGGAAACCCTCTAATACAGCAGGACAGATCCTTAGTGAAATGTCTCCAAACATGGATGTTGTTTTCAAGCAAGGACCTACAAAAAGAGTGACATGTTTGTTTATCGTTTTATTAGAAACTGTTGTTTTTATTAAAAACATTTAAAATAAAAATAAAAATGCTGTGTGTAAGCTGGGCCTCAATCCCTCTCCATCTCACTCTTTTCCATCTGAGGTCAGATTCTAACACTGTAGACCACAAATATGCTGCCTCCTTAAATAACACTATGAGGGTGGGTTTAAAAATGTAAGTTTTTAAAAATAACTATTAGCATGGTCTGAAGGCATCAGCCTGAGGCAGATCAGGGCCTGGTTCAGCCTTCTCAAACCTGGCATCTCCCCTGTTTATTTTATTTACATTGCTTATAACCTGCCATTGCTAACATGAGCCCAGAACAAAGAGCAGCGGACAATAAAAGAATATTTCATTTAAATACAACTCAGTAGAAAAACAGACATTACACTAACAATATAACTACTACAGTGGTACCTTGGGTTAAGAACTTAATTTGTTCCGGAGGTCCATTCTTAACCTGAAACTGTTCTTAACCTGAGGTACCACTTTAGCTAATGGGGCCTCCCGCTGCTACCGCCACACAGTTTCTGTTCTCATCCTGAAGCAAAGTTCTTAACCCGAGGTACTATTTCTGGGTTAGTGGAGTCTGTAACCTGAAGCATCTGTAACCCGAGGTACCACTGTATCAGCATAGCAAGGAGACCACTTTAGCAAAATGCTGTAGTGAACAGTCACATTTTTACCTGCAGTTGAAACTTCATTAGCATTGGCTCTGATCACATCCAGAGTCAAGGTGCCACTATTGAGAATGCCCTCTTATGTTGCCCGAGACTGCATCTTGGAGACCTTTGGCACAGTGAGAAGAGCAACATGCCCTGATGTCCACAAAGTACAGGCAGGTGCATAAAGAAGCAGGTCTTGGATCCCAAGTAGGGATGGATGCAGGGCTGTCTTAAGCATATGTGGCACCGGGGTGCAAAGATCCACCCGGTGCACCTCCCCCCAGTTTGCCCAGTCCCAGGAACGCAGGAGGGCGGAGCCGGCCGGCCACCTCAGTGTCTCGCTAGCTTGGTCATCACCCAACTCACAGCGCAGAAGAGCCTGCTACGGCGCTCTGACTGATGAGTGGGCTCTTCTCTGGACTCAACTCTTGGGCCCCGGACTCAACTCTTGGCCTGGCGCCCCTAAGAGCCTGGCACCTGGGTGCCCTGCACCCCTAGTGCCTATGGGTAAGATGGCCCTGGATGGATGGAAGGATCTGTCAATGTTGGTTCTCTCCATTTCTCTTTTTTTCCAGTCTTATTTTTTTTGTTTTGCACATTTCTGCAGTAAGCTGCGATTTTTCTTTTTAAAAACACTCATGGAAATTATCCATCATTTTAGTGCAGTTCTCCTAACCGACACACTTTTGTATGCAGCTTTGACAAATGTACATATTTCTGCGAGCCATTTTCCCCAATAGAATGCATTGCTAATGCTATTTTCACTAACATGTTCATTTTTTATGGACACATTTACCTAATATATGCACTTTTGTAATTATTGCTTGGTTGGACAACAGAACAGCAAAATTCAGATAGCAGCAAATTTCAGACTGCAGGTAAATGCAAATTTAAATGGCTAGGTTTCAGTTTGTGAAAGTCCAGATTGGATAAATTCAGCTTTGAGCATGAACTGAATTGAATTTCTCCCTGAACCCCAAGCTTTCTATGGCTTTATAGGTCAAAACAAGGACTTTAAACCTGGTTCAGCAAATGGGCATCCAGTGCAGAACTTTCAGTACTGGTGTTATTGCATTTTATTTATTTGCTTGTTCATTCATTTATATGGTTTTTAAAATTAGATTTTGAATATTTATATTCAGAAAGAAACAAGAAAAATAAAAGAAAAACAGAAAGATCATTGTATGTCTGTGTGTATATGGGGAGGGGAAAGGCAGAATCAGCTGTTAGCACAAACTTGCCCAGTGCTTGTCATTTATGCAAAGAAATCTGTGCAGGAGGTCCATATACCTATGATAGCCCATCCTTTTTTCGCTTATGGGAGGCCATTTTCTGCTAAGCAGCCAGCAGCCACCGGTGTTTGATGTTGATGGCAAGCTGCCTCCACAAGCAATCTCATTGCAGCATTCTGCACTAACGGGGGCTTCTGAGTCAGACCCAAAGGCAGCTCCATGTAGAATGAATTGTAATAATCCAGGCATGAGATTCCAGCACAATGAACCATGGGAGCCAGGCTATCCCTGTCCATAGATAGTCATAATGGTCACCCAGCTGGAGTTGGGGGAAGACTCTCTTAGTCTTCGATGCCGCTTGGACCTTCATCTACAAAGAGGGTTCAGACCTGATCCTTAAGGGGAAGTACAACCACATGGGAATTCCTGAACGAGGCAACCAACCGCCCACAAAGCCTCCATCTTATTAGGATTCAACTTTAGCTTTTTGGCTCTCATCCAACCCTTTGCATTCTCTCCTGACTCGGATGCTACAGAGAAACAGAGTTGTTTCAAATCCAACACCAGAGCGACCTAGTCTTCCAGAGAGAATGGAGTAAATTTATTCAATACAATAGACAGTTATTGTAAACATGTAAAGACACTGGCAGGACTGAGATAAATCATGCAGCGTTTATTGAAAGAAATTTTCTACTTGCGCCTTAAGTCTAGATTAAGTAAGGAGAAATGTAGAATTGAGATGGTATAAATGTGTGGAATTAAGATGTGTATTTATAAAAACCAGACAACAGAACAGAGGGAAGTTGAGTGGCTTGGTGGAGTTAAAAATGTATCAATGTATAATAATATGATGATAAAAATGGAAAATCAATTAAAATATATATATTAAAAAAGAGAAACAGTTGTTCATCACCAGTGTACTGTTGACAGTTCACTCCAAGTCTAACGACCACCATTTTGGACTACAACTCAGCTCAGGGGATAGCAGTGTAAAGTTAGGATAGCTGTACTAAAAGGAAGGCTGCCTATGATCTCAAGGCTGCCATTTCACTCAACCTATGAAATGAGGAATGTAAGTGCAATCATTCAATCAAAGCTTTGGGACACACAAAATTCATGTTTCCAGGATTGGTTGATTTATTGATTTTTAAAAAGAAACCCTTGCTTTGATTATTTATATTTTAAAATATGAAGTGTTTCACCAGGGATGGGGCATTTGTGGCTGTCAAGATGCTGCTGGGCTGAAATTCCCATCACCTCTGAAAGTTGGCCATGCTTTCTGGGACTGATGGGAGCTATAGTTCAGGTGGGGGTTGAGCAAAGGATCCCCACACCTGTTTTAGGTCATAATAACCTTGAAAGCATTGCAATATATTAAAACAAAGTTGCAAAACTGCCTCCTCTCCCCCATACTTCTAAAATGCTACTAAGTACAATTTCTCTCTTGCTGAGATCGTTTCGGAGAAACATAAAAAGGGGAATTGTCAACTCCATAAGACAATAATCAGCATTTGAGCATTTTTCTAGGCCCTGTGGAGCAATGTGAGAGAAGATCTTTATACAGTTGCCTCAGTCAGCAGTTGCTTCTGTTCTAAGATAAGAAGGAACTAGTCAACACAACTGCATTCGTATCACATGAGAATGAGATGGTTTGTTTTAGCAGTAAGAACCTAAGCTATTTTAATAAAGTTATAAATATTCCACATGCTCTATTTGGGTTCTCTGTACAAGTGCAGAATCTGAAATATGGAAAAATACCAGCCTTCTGGGTTGTTGTTTTTTAATGTGCCTGTTTTTGAGACTTCATGATTGCCGTTGGAGATCTGTTCCTTTTCTGACCTACCACCCTACCCTAAATCAGATGATTGTGATAATGCATAATAGAGGCCATCCATTATGAGCATATATTTCAAGTCTCTCATCACATAATTTGGAATTTAAGGGTGCACTTAGCCCTGAACATCTATCTGGTGGTGGTGGTGTCAGGAGGAAACCCCGTTACGAGACAAAACCTGAAGCATCATACAAAGCACTCATGTGCTATACTACCATGGGGTGGGTCTTTTTTACCACAGTGAAGGTGCATAGCTGTGAGTGGATAGTACCTCACACTGTGGGCACACACAACGACATCACTGACTTGTGCTACATGTTGGAACTGGGGATGAAAAGCCAACTGGCTCGGCCCTAGCCGGAGCGTCTCCCTTCTTAGTGACTGTATAATGACAGTGGAAAGCATCAAATCAACAGTAAAATTACATTCACAACTAAGTGCAAATGCATCACAAATCAGATGAATAATTCTACATTTCTGGATCACTCATGTGCTAGAGGAACAGATGAGCTTTAAGCAGACACCTGAATGCTAGTGCTAGAGGCCTGATGTTTATGGGGAGCACATTCTAAAGGGCAGTTGCCACCATACTAAAAGTCCTGATCACAATGGACACTATGCAACATTTGGGACCATACAGTAGTACTATGACTGTATTTCCTGATGATCAAAGTGACTGAGCAGGGGTGTACAAGGGGAGGTATTCCCAGAGATAATCTGGTCCAAAGTTGTTTATCTGACAGTAAGAGCTGTTTGACAGTGGAATTTGCTGCCAAGGAGTGTGGTGGAGTCTCCTTCTTTGGAGGTCTTTAAGCAGAGGCTTGACAATCATATGTCAGGAGTGCTCTGATGGTGTTTCCTGCTTGGCAGGGGGTTGGACTCGATGGCCCTTGTGGTCTCTTCCAACTCTATGATTCTATGATTCTATATGCCAACGGCAAGACCCTTAAACTTGTCCCGATAACATATTGGCAGCCTGTGCAGCCCTTTTGGCATAGGTGTGGTGAGCTAGTTGAGGGTTATATCATTCCTGCCATGTTTCCTGATATCCTTGGTGCACCACCCATCCTTCAAGCATTCCTTCAGAGCATCCCCCTGCCCCATACTAAGCTTTCAATGAACACTCTCTGCTGTATTCGATTTCCTCATTGACAAGGGGCTATTCATTCCATTAGACTAAGTAGGTCAGATATGACATAGGTTTGGTGTTTGATCGCCACAATGAGTACACCACACATCTCTTGTTTTCGCTGTGATCTCAGTGGGTATGTTATGATCTGTTATACATCAAGGGCTTTTAGTACCAAAAGCTGTAACATAATCACTCTATTAAGGTAGCAGTTTAGCTGCAATTTCAAGAAGATAGTAGCGCCACTCCTTCAGCTTCTTTCAAATCAACACTCGCTACAGAAGAATTGTGCAAATCTGTTATATTTTGGCGACACTAATGTATTCTATATCCTTCAAGATGGTGCATCTATGCACGGCAGGTGAATTCAAGTCCAGGTAGTCCATTCGTCCAAGATGATGAGAGAGCCGAGGGGAGGAACCCATCCGTCAGCCAGTCAGTTTTTCTAAAACACACATGCCATGGAATCTTAAAAAAAGAGAAGCGTACTTTGTCAACTACAGATACGGACAATGAAACTGCTAGAATCTGTGCTACACAACAGATCCATGCATCATAAAGCATTGCTGCAATGTGAGTAATTCATAGTGAGACTCAAAAGGTCTTCTCAGTTTTGCTCCAGTTGGTGCCACTGACCATAAGACCTATGTTCTACCTCCACCATTGGTGATAGTATGCTTCTGAATGCCAGTTTCTGGAAACTGCAGGAGGGGAGATGGCAGGCACTCCCACACTTGCAAAAATTTAGGCCACATCCACACCCTATATTTCAAGCACTGTTATTCCACTTTAAACTGTCATGGCTTCCCCTAGCAGCCATTCTCAGCCTGTGGGTCCCCAGATGTTGAACTACAGTGGTACCTCAGGTTAAGTACTTAATTCGTTCCAGAGGTCCGTACTGAACCTGAAATTGTTCTTAACCTGAAGCACCACTTTAGCTAATGGGGCCTCTTGCTGCTGCTGCTGCGCCGCCGAAGCACGATTTCTGTTCTCATCCTGAAGCAAAGTTATTAACCTGAAGCACTATTTCTGGGTTAGCGGAGTCTGTAACCTGAAGTGTATGTAACCCGAGGTACCACTGTACAACTCCCATCACCCCTAGCTAGCAAGGCCAGAGCTCAGGGATGATGGGAGTCGTAGTCCAACAACATCTGGGGACCCACAGGTTGAGAACTGCTGAAGGTATCCTGGATGCTGTCATTCATAGATACACAGCTCAGTTGGTAGAACATGAGACTCTTAATCTCAGGGTTGTGGGTTTGAGCCCTACACTGGGGAAAATAGTCCTGCATTAGGAAACAGCCAAACCAAAAGTTTGAAAAGGAGTGGGAAATTTATAAAGAATAATTAAAAAAAAGAAAAACACAGTGTCCTCAAAACCTGGACATGCTTTGATTCATTTTCGCAAACAGCAGTATAGATTATAAGTATAGTATTCAGATAACAGAAGAAATGGGGAAATGATCAAAGAAGCAGTTTAACAAATAGCTAAGACAGAGCCGCTTTGAGGAAGACAGAAGTCTATTGGGAAAGATAAGTTATCTTGTAAGAACTTTGGATTTATGGATGGATGGATGTTTTTTCCTTTTGTTATTAATTTATTATTTTTGTTAATTTTTGTGTTTGTTTGTCAGGTAAGAAAACTAATAAAAAGCATTTTAAAAAAATCCTGCATTGAAGGGAGTTGGACTAGATGACCGTTATAGTCCCTTCCAACTACAGTTCTAGGGTGCTGAGTATTGTTAGGAGACCCCTATCCTGCCCAGAGTTTCCTGGGGTGAGGGACTGACTATTTAACCACCACAGGAATTGTAGTTCTGTGAGGAGAACAGGGGGCCTTCTAACAACTCTTAGATCCCTTAACAAACTACAGCTCCCAGGATTCTTTTTTTTTGGGGGGGGAGCCACCGTTTAAAGTGGTATCGCAGTGCTTTAAACGTCTGCTATGACTGTGGCCTTGATCTCCCAACTCCGAGTCCAGCACTCTTAACCACTAGGTAACACTGCCTCTCAGGGCCTTTCAATACAGTAGGAGAGGGAAGTTACTAACGTATAGTTATGACATAAGGGGGATGGGGTTCCTCCAGTTTTATAATAAGCTCAGTGACAGATCTCCATGTGACAGTTTTAAAATAACACCCGATCCAGTGACAGCTGATAGACAGAGGGCTGCTTGAAAGGAAATGGCCGTTGTTGCTCAAATATTGACATCACCCTCATATTATTATCAGGGAAAGTTATCCAGTGCATATGCACACACACACACCCCTGTTTATTCATCTTTGCCACCACGGCGATGAAGATGAAAAGGAGAAAACAACAACTGGCTGAGAGGACTTTTCCCATGCTGGGACAGGGTGGGAATCAAGGGGTTTTTGTGTTGCCTGTGGCCATGGAATTTTTATAATTATCCTTGAAGGCAACAGCTTCCCGCATGCCCTGAATGAAACAGCCGTGCTTATCAAGGAAGGGTAACTTTGCTGGTATTCCCCTGCCTTCTCCAGCATGGAATCCGTTTAAAAATAGTTTTATTTTCCCTCAATGAAACCTGTTGCCTCATGAAACAGCAGTGTGTGTGTGTCTGTGTGTCTGTGGTCAGGAGGAAAAAATGACCACCTCATGTTGCTGAATACAGTATCTGATCTCTCGTTGCCAAGGCTGAGTCATTTCCTGTCACAATAACAAGACTGTAATCTGCAGAAAAAGAAAAGGGGGTGAAAAAAATAGCCCTCCAAGCCAGTCCATGTTTTCTCTTTGCCTTCGCCAACGTGGTGCCCTCCAGACATTTTGGACTGGAAGTCCCATCAGCCCCAGCCAGCTGGGAGTTGTAGTCCAAACCGTCTGGTGAGCGCGCAAGTTAGCGAAGGCTGGTTTCTCTGGTTTAGTTTGGAAGAGCTTACATTGTGCAGATTGTCAGAAGGCTTAGTTTTGAAATGGGGGGGGGGATTTTGTAGGCAAATGCTGGGGCAACCCTTCCCCAGGATCTGAAATGAGAGTTTTAGGCAGTGCTTCCCCCCCCTTAAAACGGGTACTTTCGTTTTCCTACTCATAGTGAAATTCTGCCCCTCAATGAAGCCAAACTTTGATTCACAGACTGTATAGGGGTATGCGTCCCCTCAGAAAAAAACACTGGTTTTAGGTCTCAAGGCTGCGTCTCTCTCTCTGCTCTGCAAGCTCTTGTGACAGCATCCTTTCTTTTTTTAAAAAATGTGTTTTTTCAGTGGTGTGATATAGCAATTTTTGAAAGTTATAAGCATGTGTGTGTGTGTTTTAAAAAATGTGGACACAGTTTCAGAATATTGTCAGAGAGGACTAAAGCAATGCTTCACTTTTTTTAAAAAAAAGGTGTCAGGCACCAGTCCAATGGGGAAGCCAGTCACCACCTGTGTCTTCTGCTTCCTTCTACATGTGAGGAGACCAGCATCATGGTGCGGGGAAGCCAGGCTTTGCTTCTTTGCGCAAATTCTTTTGCATAGGCAGCTAATTAACGATTGCACACTCAAAAGAAGGGAGTTCTTCACACCTCAACGCAAGAAGATGTAATTAAATACTTAGAAGGCTGGGCGAGTTCATAGAGGGCAAGGTTTTCAATGACTACAAACCACCATGGCTACGCAGAGGCAATCTGCGTCTGCATAGCAGTCTCTGTGAATCACGAACAGGGAGAGCGCTGCTAGGCTGAGGTCCTGCTTGGAGGCATCCCATAGTTATCTGTCTGGCCACCGTGAGAACAGGATTCTGGACCAGATGAGGCCTTTGTCTTGATCCAGCATGGATCTTCTTAAGTTCTTACAATTTGTCAACACCGAAAGATGTTCTGATGGCTTTTAACTTGGATAGCTCTGAAAGCAGGGTTAGACAAATGTACAGTGGTACCTCGGGTTAAGTACTTAATTCGTTCTGGAGGTCCGTTCTTAACCTGAAACTGTTCTTAACCTGAAGCACCACTTTAGCTAATGGGGCCTCCTGCTGCTTCCGCGCCGCCGCAGCATGATTTCTGTTCTCATCCTGAAGCAAAGTTCTTAACCCGAGGTACTATTTCTGGGTTAGCGGAGTCTGTAACCTGAAGCATATGTAACCTGAGATACCACTGTATTGTTTATTATTTGTTACATTCATAGCCTGCTTTTCTCCCAGGGAGCTCAACATGGCAAAGATCGTTCTACTTTCCCCCCTTCCCTTTTATCCTCACAACAACCCTGTGAGGTAGGTTTGGCTGAGAGGCTGTGAGTTTCATAACCTTGTAGCTGAGTCACCAATTAATTGAGCTTCATGGCCAAGTGGGGATTTGAACCCTGTCTCACAAGTCCTAAACTGATACTCTAACCACTGCACCAAACTGGCTCTCTCTCTCTCTCTCAATTCATTGAGGTTATATCTATCAATGACTACAAGCCATGGTAGCTAAATGAATCCTCCAGATTCATTGGGAGTCTGCCCCTGAATACCCATTTGATATACCACCTTCATGACCTGACTGTGGAGGGAAATATGCTCTGCTAGACAGGTCTTTGGTCTGGTCCAGAAAGTTTCTTGTGTTTTTGTGGCTAATAATGGGGAATTGAGCTTGGTTAAAGAGGGAGGGATAGGGCTAAATGAGAACCAGTAACTGAAAGAGGTTCCCGGGCCTTTTCTGCTAACTCTACGCTGACTGCTTGGCAGGGAAATGAAAGGAAAACCCCAAGTAATCCTGCTCTCCCTTCTCACCAGCTCTTGCTTCATGCTGAATAAAATTCCAAGGCATCAGCTGTTTCTCAAAAGGCAAACACAGCGGCTGCACTTTCCTCTCCCTCCAATTGTCATACATGATCCCTACACTGAAGAAATTAAATAATCCACACTCAGTGGTGTGTCGTAATGCTGCAATTTCATCAAGGGAGCATCACAGTGTAGTGTTAAAGGTGGAAATCCTTCGGATTTGGTGTCCCTGTGCTGAACAATGAACTGAAACAAAAATGTGTACTGGGTCAACATGCTGTTCCCAAAGCACTTTTGGGTGGTCCACAAATTCCTCCAAAGAAGAAATCTTAAATGCTAGCCACCACAGAGAGCCCCTGGGTGAACTTTCACGTTCCAGATTTGAACCCAGGAAATGTAAATACCATCCAAGACATTTGGGATTACTTTGCTTTGAGTTCCACTTCCGAAAACATAAGTAATTTTGCCCTGCCTTCAAGGTTTCCTGAGAGAATCAGCAAGCAACAGCCATGCAGCTCATTAAAAGTGCTGAGATATAATCCCTAAATGGATTTGGACCAGAATACTTGAAGGACAGCCTTCTTCCACTTGACCTGCCTGCCCACTCTCTTCATCAAATGAGTCTTTGATTCATGCCTAGTTGCCATCTGATAGGCTGGGATGTGAGGAAGTGCTCCTTTGCAGTAGCAACCAAGCTAGTATCCCTCGAGAAGCCCAGTTGGCTGCCTCATAATAGGCATTTAGAGAGGACGTGAGAACCATTTTGTTCCACAGTATCTTCAGTTATCCTCCTTCCAGTGTGAATTTTTGTTTAAGACTGGTTTCACATAGGCCTACAGATGTTCGCATTAATTATATAAGTTTAATAATAATAATAATAATAATTTATTATTTGTACCCCGCCCATCTGGCTGGGTTTCCCCAGCCACTCTGGGCGGCTTCCACAGAAACCAAAAAAACATTAAAATATCATACATTAAAAGCTTCCCTGAATAGGGCCGCCTTAAGATGTTTTCTGAATGTCAGGTAGTTTTCCATCACCTTGACATCCGATGGGAGGGCATTCCACAGGGCGGGCGCCACCACCGAAAAGGCCCTCTGCCTGGTTCCCTGTAGCTTCGCTTCTCGCAATGAGGGAACCGCCAGAAGGTTTACACCTGATTATTTACTGAGCTAAGCCACACCCACCGTGACTTACAATCCATGCATGTGAGAATAGACTGTCATGCTTTTTAAAAGAGCCAGTTGCTTGATGCTGCCGTTAAGTGGAAAAGAACCAAGCAACAAACACGTATGTGCGATCCAGAGCTTCATGTCCCATAGGTGAATGTGTGAATGGAGCCCTCTGTAAAGTATTGTGTTTGAGGGGATGTGGAGGTTCTAAATGCAATGTCAGGTCTGAGATCGCTTGTTCACCCATGGTAGTCGTCACTTGATGGTGCACCCATCGAGTGATAAATATTCCTGTGTGAACCAAGGATTGAATTGCAAGGACTTGCCAGATGTTGGCTGGATTGTCCTCCTGGAAAGCTTGCCTGGGGTCTCAGGCTGTAGCTTTTCCCATCACCTGTTTCCACATTCTTTTAATTGGAGATGTGAAAAACGCAAAGCGTGTGCCCTCCTGCCACTGATCTGTGGTTTATCCCTGGTCCCTTGTCTGATGATCCCCCCCAACCACCCCACGTTAGGAGAAACTATCTTAGCATTGATCTCTTATGCAATTAACCAGCAAGACACAAGGCACCGCTGGCCCTTTTATGGTATTCTACATTTGCCATCCCATACTAGTGCCACACCAAAGGTTTATCAGTGTTTCCCAAACTTGGGTCTCCAGCTGTTTTTGAAATACAATTCCCAGCACCCACTGGTCCTGCTAGCTAGGGATGATGGGAGTTGTAGTCCAAAAACAGCTTGAAACCCAAGTTTGGGAAACCCTGATTTACATGGACATTTTATGAAGAAACTCAATTCTTCTTCTTCTTCTTCTTCTTCTTCTTCTTCTTCTTCTTCTTCTTCTTCTTCTTCTTCTTCCTTGTGCATGTCAGCACCACTGTGGTTGTCAGCTCTGGCAAATGGTGGGGCTGTTTTGCATCTCTGGATTAAAGTCACTGATTACACAGCTTAGGTCAAGAAAGCCATCTCTACAGGGAGTATTTGGGTTTCTGTCATTAAGAAGTTGTAAATAGGCAGCTTGCTTTAAAAGCATCTGCGGAGACCCCTGCCTGAAATCGATGGCTGTGTGGAATCCTCCGTGTACTCTTCCATTATTTCTGGAAGGGGATGGAAAAATACTGTCAGTTGTTTCACTCGCCCCACGCTGAAGCAAAACAAATGTTGCTCGTAAACTTGCATAGGTAGTTTTCCAGGCTGTTTAAATGCAAAGACCTTGTACTTGCTCCAGACCCCTTCTAGCCTGCAGCGCTATTTCACAGGCAGGCGGGGGTAGGGACAGGACTAATGCTGCTTTCGAAAGATACATTTATTTGCTCATGAACTTCCACTCCCTGCCACATACCTTGAACGTTTTGCTACGGTCAGAGTATTCATTACATATAACCAGGTTTTTCTTCCCCTCTCTGTTACCTCCATTACCATCCGTGTATCTGGGAATACAATTGCGTCTCAAATTTCATCAGGTATTAAATAAAAGTCAGAAATGCATGCCTTTCCCAAAAAGGTTGCACATCATTTGCACATTGACTTTTTATGGGCCTGCCTCTTGGGGAACATCTTGTGGCCTAATTGTCATCTCTGATACAAAGGGAAGCCTCCAGGACCACTAGGCACAATGTCACGGGCTTTATCGTTACCAAATTATGCTGCAAGAAACTGTGTAGAAAGCCACAGACATCATTATTACTGAAGCAAGAAGCAGGCTAGCCACAGAGAATGAATGACAGGGCTGGTCCAACCCAATAGGTGAGGGGTAGCCAATGTGGTGACTTCCAGATGTCATTGGACTACAATTCCCATCATCACTGGTCATCTGGCTGATGCTGGTGGGAGTTACAGACCAATAGCATTTGGAGGGCATCATCATTTACTAAATTCCTATACTGCCCTTCATCTGAAGATCACGTGGAATTTTACAGGGCCTGTGCAATAAATGATACAGGAAGCAGCCTATGGCATCAGAAGTCAAGAAGCACAAACAAAAGTTCACCAGGTTGGGTGGAGATGCTGCCTTAGCTTCCTGGCAGGTGGGCCACTATTACTTATTGGGATGGAGAGTGCTGACGCAGTGGGGAGGTCAGCACAATGCAAATGCACTGGCAGAGGCGATTGGACTCTCCTGCCAACGTGTTTGCACCAACCTCATCTTTCCACTTCTGCTTCCTGGTATGCAACACAGTCCTGCCTGTCTGGAAGCTAGTGTAGGAGCTCAGCACTACCCACAAAACCACCTTTTGATGCCAGGTAACTCTGGAAGAACTTGGAAAAGGGGAGTTCCCACACTTATGATTCTTGGGGCAGCAGGATCCAAGGGAAGAGAAGAGATGTGTTCCGCCAACAGTGACTTCCCAGCTCCAACCCCCTTCTGTTGGGCCATTTTTAATTATTTGTTTATAATATTTCTATCCTAACTTTCAGTTTATATATCACAAGGCAGTTTACAGAGTTCAGGAGGTAGGGGACACAGAATGCATTAAAACAACAACAACAACTAACAATTTATGGCTCAGGAAAAGTGGACTGAGCCACTTTGCATGCAACAGCAAACTAGAGTTCGGCATTGTACAAGCAAGCCTCAGAGACACCTGCCTCCCCACCCCCATGCTCTGATTTTCTCCGCAAAATACTCTTCCATAACAGACTAACTCATTGCATAAGTGAGTCCATACGTTTCGCAAAGGCATAATTTGTCTGCAAGTCAGAAATTGGAAGCCAAAATCAGAACACGGTTTCCGCTGGGGTTTGCTCACAAACTGCGGGTTGCACAAACCATCGTTTTGCCTGGTTCAGGTGTAATGACAAAACATGGCTTGTCAAGGAACTCAGGAACTATGAGAGAGACAGAGATAAGTATTAGGGAGTAGTATGCAAGCCTGAGGGTTTGCTCATGGAACCCCCAACTGTGGTTTGGCTCTCCACCCAAACCCCTCAATACAGTGGTACCTCTGGATACGAATGCTTCTGGTTGCGCATGTTTCGGGTTATGAGCTCCGCTAATCTGGAAGTAGTTGCTCCTGGTTGCGAACTTTGCCCCAGGATGTGAGTAGGAGATGCCATTAGCGAAAGCGTGCCTCAGGATAAGAACAGTTTCAACTTAAGAACGGACCTCTGGAACGAATGAAGTTCATAACCAGAGGTTCCACTGTATAGCTTGAGCTGACCTCGATTACATTTACAGTATCTCCCTCTCCCTCTTTCTTAATCATATGAGCCAAGAGTGAAACTGCAATGTAAGACCTTTGGCACTCAAACTGTCTGACTTTAGTTCAGGGAACGGTGAGTACTTAGTTATAGGGAGTGGGGAGATGATGTCACGGCAAAGATATTGCTTTTGCTTCTGAAAGGAGTCAATTTGTTTCAAAGTTATCCAGCGTATTTTCAAGCCTGGAAAAGGAGGTGGAAGGGGGAGGATTGGAGGGGGGTAAAGGGGAAACTCCTTTTCCACAGATTGTGGAACAGAGACAGTTTCGCTCTCATTCTCCTCGCCCCCTCCACAATTTTCCTCCTTCTCTTATTTGCACTGCCACAATCTAGGACTTTTGTACTAATTAAAATGCAAACAAAAGGCATTCATCTGTTCCTAGTAGGCAAGGGGTGCATGAAATACACTTCAGCACTCAGAAGAGTGGGTAGAAACATATTAAGCATACTTGGGAGCATTAAATTGAAGCCAGAAAGCACGGGGGAGAGTTGACAAGCAAATGGGAAGATTCATTAGGAGGAGGGTGCTTTTGAGGACAATTTATCCACTTCAAAACATACAGGCTTCCACCAAGGAATAAGATACATTCCAGATTATTATTATTATTATTATTATTATTATTATTATTATTATTATTATTATTATTACTATTATTTCTCTTCCTTTTATTTTTCACAGGGTGATTCATGCTTTATATTTTGAATTCCAGCAGAGTAACTAAGGTGAAGCAATGAGAGGGAACCAGCCTTGAATGCAAGCTGGACAGGGTTGCAAAACGAGGCCTCAACATTCATGCCATATTTGGGCAGCTGTTCGTGTTCAGTGTCGTAATGTTTTCTTTTCCGCACAGAATGAAGGATTCGGCATGTTTTCAAGATGGCAAGCGATAAGGGTATTTGCTCGCTCGGAGGCTCAGTAAGGGTGGCAGGCCAGACAGAGGAGCACCGTTCACGGCTCTCATTGGCCCCCTGTGCCTGCAGCCTAGCACAGTAAAGCACATTCAGTCATTAAATGTTTCTGGTGCTGGAGGAGGAAATTTGAGGCAAGGCAGCAGCAGCCAGCAGGAAGGAATTGTGTGCTCGGATTGGCTAGTTTTCATACACGATGAGCTCATGGTCAAAGATGGTTCAGACAGACAGATCTCATAACAGAGAATGGATTACGCCAACCGTCACTTTGTAACCGCAACCAATGCCTGGGGACTCTCCCTATATAATCTCATTTGACTGCATGTATGTACGTCATACACTGAAAGAGTCTAGTTGGGAGAGTTGCCAGATGACAGCAGATTTCCTGCAATAAAACCTCATACAGCAATTCCCATTAGTTTTGTAAAGTTTCACCTTGGTCTATTCACCTTGAGAATATCCATAAATGGGTGGCTTATTATTTTTACTTTTCAATGTGCCAGACTGAGATTCTGTCAACCAGCCTGTGCACATGAAATGACCTCTTAAAAATGATACAGTGGTACCTCAGGTTACATACGCTTCAGGTTACATACGCTTCAGGTTACAGACTCCGCTAACCCAGAAATAGTGCTTCAGGTTAAGAACTTTGCTTCATGATGAGAACAGAAATTGTGCTCCGGTGGCACAGTGGCAGCAGGAGGCCCCATTAGCTAAAGTGGTGCTTCAGGTTAAGAACAGTTTTAGGTTAAAAACGGAGCTCCGGAACGAATTAAGTACTTAACCCGAGGTACCACTGTATTCAGCACAAAAGATATATAGGGTGCCTACATTCTCCATGTGCAAATGGCTTTAGATACCTATTAGGTCCATAAATTACTATATAGCATATATTCAGCACAAAAGACAGTGGCAATTTGTTGTTGGCAAAGGAAAGCTGGACATATAAAGGGCCCCATTACCTTGAGTAGCTTAGGGCCTCATCAAAGCTAAATTCGGCCCTGGGTATATACAGACATGGAAATTGTCACAGTGCGGTTCTAGACAGGCCCGTAGTCTGACTCAGTGTATCCTTTGAAGTGCCAGGCACAGCCATGCAGCCTGTGGGGATGGACCACCTGGACGCATGAATGCCTGTGGTCCTCGGAGCATGAAGTAGCCAGAGGGGTGTGCAAGGCCAGTCGATTTGCAACGTGCAACTTTCATCTTTCTGCCGCTTTTCTTTCCAACTTTTTTTCCGCATCTTATTTTTCTTACAGAAGTCACTCCTAATGCAGATGGCCGAGTCTTGTGATTTTTCCGTCTGTGTCTCATGATTTTGATGGTTTATCTTGCAGTTCAAAAAATAAATAAATCACAAGATGCATGATAGCATCATGAGAAATCTGGAGCCGTTTCCCCTGCAAACACACGCGCACTGTTATAACCGAGTGTCCTAATCATACCAAGCCATTACAAGTTTGAGTTTTGCATTCCCTGTACAGACAATTGCACAGAATGTGCATTAGCGGAAGGAAGAAATATTGAGTGTGAGATGAAAAGCATGGCCCCATTCCTGATTTAATTTGGGAATTGCCCTACGTATGAGTAATGTGTGAACTGGAATTAAGAAACAAGGAAGCAAACTGCAACTATATGCAATGAGGAAGAAAATCCTAGAGTTGAATGCATTCAAAATGTTGCAAAACTATTATTTAATCATTTCTTTTCTTGCTGTGTGCAATAATGCACCCTTCAACATTTCTCCAGTTAAATTAGAAGGATGTCCTATTTAATAATAATACCCTGCCCATCTGACTGGGTTGCCCCAGCCACTCTGGGTGGCTTCCAACATATATAAAACCATAATAAAACATCAAACTTTTTTTTATATAAAAAAAAATCCATATAAAGGGCTGCCTTCAGTTGTCTTCTAAAGGTTGTATAGTTATCTCCTTGGCTCAGGGCTTGCATAACTCCACATGCTCCAATATTTCCCCAATGAAAATAGGGACGTTGTAAGGGAAAGCGGGACATTATGGGATCAAATCAGAAAGCAGGACGGCTTCTGTAAATCCAGCACTGTCCCTGGAAAATAGGGACACTTGGAGGGTCTGCAATAATTGGGCTTCAATCGATCACAAATTTATCTTGTTGTTTGTCGTCATAAAGGTCAAGGTGGAAGGAAAGAAAAGAAAAAAAGAAATTGAAAGAAAAGAAAGGGGGGATAAATAAATAAATTAAATAAAAATGTCTACAGCAGCATGAGGACTACACCAGCATAGGGAACCACTATAGGGTGACGGTAGCCCCAATCAGCATCTCAAACCAAATATACAGAGACATGGCTTGCATATAGCAGGCATAGGCATCATCCCTAGCTACTAGGACCAGTGGTCAAGGATGATGGGAATTGTAGTCCCAAACATCTGGAGGGCTGGAGTTTGCCTATGCCTGGCATATAGCAATGGAAGGATCAATTTCTTATTTGCATCTGCAGGTGAGGCCGTCTAGCAGATGCTAGACTGATGTCTGGCCTTGGTAATGGAGTGGAGGTGAGCCAATAAACTGATGCTTAATCAATATAAGACTGAGGCGCTGTTAGTGTGCGATTTCCTTGACTAGATGGCTGGGCTGTAACCTTCTTTGGATAGGGTTTCACTCTCTCAGAAAGCCCGAGGTGCATAGTTTGGGGGAAAGATGGTCTGAACACAAAACACCAATTCTGCATGGCTGCATTTGCTAGCCATTAGCTTCCAGACCATATTGAAAGTGCAGGGTTTGACCTATAAGGCCTGATGTGTCTCAGGAACCTGGTACCTAAAGGTTTGCATCTTCCCATGTGATCCAACCTGGACCTTGCATCCCTCATTTGAGGCCTTCTCTGTGTGCCCACTCTGAGGGAGGTACAGCAGTTGGCAATATAAGGACAGGCCTTTTCAGTGGTGGCTCCCTGGTTGTGGAATGCTGCTCACCCCCGGGCGTCTCACCTGGCACCTTCACTATCTTGTTTATAGAGACCAGGTAAAAACATTTATGGTCACCCAGGCTTTGGGAGTTTAATATCTGCATATTTTAGTAGGGTGCGGTTAAACTGGATTGGATCAGCTCTTTTATACATTATTGTACGTATTTCAGGTTGCGCTCATTCTTGTTTTTGTAAGTTGCCTTGAGTTCCTTTTTAAAAATGACTAATAGATATTAACAATAAAAACAAACTGTTAAATGTTGATTCTCTGAGTTTCCCATTCTTCCAATATTCTCTACATTTCTGTGGCAGTTTTAATAAAAATTGTCCAAATTTCTGCTTGCAAACACATCTTCCCTAACATACGCAATTTTTTTTTGCAAGCAATTTTCCTCAAAACATAATGCATTTTTCTATGTCGGTCTCACTAATATATCCATATTTATGCGCAATTCCCCCTTATATTTGCATTTTTTAAAAGCATTGGTTGGCTGGTTGGAGAACTGAATTGCATAATTTAAATAAATGCTAATTCTGAACGATAGTCGTGTTTTGGTTGCTGTGTAGTGTTTCAGGGAGTGCATGCATGTCTTTAAACGCCGACTGAATCAACCTTTCTTCCCCATCTGCATTGGCATGCTTCATTTCGTCAAAGCAAAGCGGCGCTTGCAGTCCAACCTGCTGCATCGTTCTTGGCCTCGCTCTCCTCCACAGCATATCCTGTAAGATATTATGCAGCGATGTCTTTGTTGCTTTCTCCCCCCCTCCCTGCTGACAAAAGAGCCTCTTTGTCCACTGGACAAACTGATCTCAATCCAAGTCATTTAGTAAATTAACATAATCTGAGTAATAACAGCCATGGATGTGCCTAAGACAGAGTCACTGGTGATGTCATTGCAGGATGTGTTCCACAGGGCTCACCTGTTTGTCAGGTTTAGTCAGCGCTGAAGTTAAACTGTAAGCTCCACATCCGGTAAAGAACCTGAGAGCATTGAGCAAAAGGTGAAATTGCCAGGAACAGTTTCTGGGAAATGGCTGCACGGTCCATAGTGCCAACCATATTGCACATTTATTATATTTATGTTGGGGGTGGGCAGTGATGAGACAGCAGCAGGATAAATCACCACTGACGTTTACAGGCAGGGAGAGTGGAGAGTTGCGGTCAAGATAAATTTATGGGGCAAATGTACGTTGCAAAAGGAGGGTGGTGGCAGAATAGGGCACTGGAGCACTGCCTCCTTGGAAAGGATTGCTACCTCATTGGTAGAATGCATGCAGAAGTTCCTGGGTTCAAGCCCTGGGACCTGTAGTTACGAAGGTCAGGTAGGAAGGGGGTGATGGGAAAGAGACCTGAGACCAGGACTGCTGTCAGTCGGAGTAGACAATATAGTCTCTTTCCAAGTTTCTTAGAAGAGAGCAGGCTCATTCTTTTTGGCAACCCAGGATTCCATACTAATTTATCCCCTTAATACAAGGTTTCGAGTTCTCAGGGTGACAGAACTAAGCATGGGCATGGCGATGCTGACAGAGGCAATGGGGTCGTACAGCCTACTGGTGTCATATCCAAAATGGACATACTCAACGTAGACCCACTGAAATCAATGGACCTAAGTTAGTCAAGTCTATTGATTTTAGTGGGACTATCTGTGTAGGACTAAGATCGTGTGCCTGACTTTTGTGCAGCTGGGCTGAAGCTTAATAAGCTTTCCTCATTTTGTGGCTTACTTGGGAACCAAACAGGTACTTAGACCTGGTACAAACAGGTACTTAGACATTAACGTTTCCCACAGACTGCACGCAAAAGCTTCAGGCTATTCTATCACTTCCAGAAATGGAAATACATGAGCATAGCATTGTCTATCAGCCATAGGCTTTTTTTTTTTTAAAAAAGTTTTATTTATTAAAAACATTTGAATGCCACTATTCATTCTCTCTCTCTTTCTCTCTCTCTCTCTCAGGTATACAACATTATGCAATAAGAACCATGTAAAAAAATTAAAATCGGAGATCATCCACCAGCTATTTACAGATATATATTTTATTAATTGCCTACATAAGCCTGGTGGCATGGGGAAGTTTTCAGTACAGTGGTACCTCGGGTTACATATGCTTCAGGATACACACTCCGCTAACCCAGAAATAGTGCTTCAGGTTAAGAAATTTGCTTCAGGATAAGTACAGAAATCAGGCTCCAGCGGCGCAGCGGAAGCAGGAGGCCTCATTAGCTAAAGTGATGCTTCAGGTTAAGAACAGTTTCAGGTTAAGAACAGACCTCCGGAACGAATTAAGTACTTAACCCGAGGTACCACTGTAGATGTTTAGCACTTAAAGGCGAAGGCACCTGCTGAATTCCCACTGGCAGACTGTTCCACAGGATCGTTGCAGAAAGTGTTTCGGGTTTCGCATGGCCTCTAATGATATTTAGGTCAGGGATGGAGACCTCTTTCAGATGTTGGATGCTGGCAGCGCCCAGGGGCGGGTCCAGTTGCCCATAGGGGTGGGGCGCACTATGGGGCCTCCAGAGTCTGCCTGCCTCCTCACACTCAGCTGCCCTACGGCGGGGGGGGGGGGCAGCGGGCGGACTGTTTGGGCAGCGTGGAGCCTATGGGTGCCCAAGCCACCGCGTCTCTCCCAACAGAGATGTGTGGCTCGGGCGTGCTGCAGGCCCCACGGTGGGTGCCGCCTACCATTTTGTCACCCCCCTCAGTGTTGACACCCGGGGCGGACCCCACCCGCCACACCCCCTTCCTCCGCCCCTGGATGTTGGGCTCCAAGTCCTGCCCCCTCTGACCATTGGCCAGGCTGCCTGCAGCTGATGGGAACCTGAGCCCAACAATATCTGAAGCAGCATCCGATTTTGTCACCCCCAGTTTTGGAAGATTACCCCTTCCAGCTTCGAAGGCATCTGAATATATAGACTCTGATGCTGATGATATAATTTTCCTCTTGTTCCGGCCGGCACTGAGACATGTTTCATTTGCGGCCTGATTAGATCATGATGTGATGAGACACTGTGTACACCATGGCTATGCATTTCGATTAGTCATTTAGCTCTAACTGGAACTGGTATCCATCTTTATAACTCCAAATTGAAGCTGGGTATATTATATAATAACACAGGCATTCCAGGGCTCTCAACAGCAGCAGGACGGGGCAGGATCAAGGGTAATGGGGAGTGGGTGAGAAATTCTTCCTTTTTGTGAGGCCCTGAAACGTACAGGAGGTATCACCTGATCTGGGTCAAGCAGGCCCATAGATCCATGCCGTTGTTCTCCTCAGGGCCAATAATACTTCAAAAAAGTATTATTATGCACAGTGCAATCTCTGAGCAGCAAGGAGCAGCAGGGGTGTCTGTGCTTTGTACAGGGTCCAGTTTTATTGGAAGGGAGGTCAATGGAGACCATGGTGTCTCTAGGATATACAGTCTCTAGGATATACAACCCAGGCATAGGATGCAGGGGCTCACAGCATTTATACCCCAACAGATCTTGCTTCCTCATTAGGGTTCCAGGGAAGACATTTCTCTTGGGTCCAGCACAGAGCGAAACATGCCTCTGTCTCACCAGTTTCCAGCATCAGTCAAAACTCACACTCCAAAACTCTGGCTTTTGCTCATCTACCTTAGAAGGTAATGTTGCTTCCAACTAGGTGAGTGTGGGGAGTGCCGCCATTTGTCCCTATGGCATCAGGGCAACCTCTTTCTAAAGTACATGACAGTACTTAGCCAGCCAGCTAAGGCCATTACCTTAACAAAGGAATGGGTCTAGATGGTTTCGTATTATTCTAACTCCACATACCAAGGTTTTTGGGAAGACCCATGGCTATCATCCAGACTAACTGTCCAAACCCAAAACACCATCTTTAAAAACATGGGTGGGGGAAAACCATATTACTACATTTATTTATTTATTGAAATACTCACAGACTTCACAGAAACTCTGCAAGGCAGTACACATCGTGCAAAATTACAAAAAGGACAATTAAAAACGTCAGTAAAAACATCGGCGGATACTGGTTGGTAAAAAGACGTTTGCATTGCAACAGCAATGGAACCAGGACTAACTAAATCAGGAGCAAGAGTGTGGCTTGACTTCTGTGATGTCAGTATTTGGCCCAAACTAGACTTTGTTGGGTCTGAGAAGCACACTCTATCAGATCTCTGAAGCCTACACATGAGCTCTCTGGCTTCATGTAGACCCTGTTTGATAAACCCTTGAGCAACTGATGGGTAAACATTCCTTTGGTTTTCAAAATTGGCTTATCCCCTGGGTAAATAGGCCACATGCTTGTGAGTAGATTGGCACAGCTGAAGGATGCACTTCAAATGTTTGGCAGGGAAAAGAGCTGTTCCTGTTGTCACAGGTCTGTCGCCCTTCAGGGGAGGTCACTCTTGAACCATATTTGGGGTTCTCTTTTAAAGTTGCAGCCTTGGGGCTCTCCTGCTCAGAAATGTGACCACCACTATCCTATGCAAACCTATGAGTGAGTCTACTGAACTTACTTCCGAGAAAGTGAAGGCATTCCTCCTTCTTCTGAAGGAGCGTCTCTCTGCCCCCCCCCCATTGTTCTGTCCAGACACTGAGGTCCAGCGCCAAGGGCCTTCTGGCGGTTCCCTCACTGCAAGAAGTGAAGCTACAGGGAACCAGGCAGAGGGCCTTTTCGGTAGTGGCGCCCGCCCTGTGGAATACCCTCCCATCAGATGTCAAGGAAATAATCAACTATCTGACTTTTAGAAGACATTTGAAGGCAGCCCTGCTTAGGGAAGTTTTTAATGTTTGGTGTTTTTAATATTTTGTTGGGAGCCGCCCAAAGTGGCTGCGGAAACCCAGCCAGATGGGTGTGTGTAAATAATAAGTTATTATTATTATTTCTTCTTCTTCTTCTTCTTCTTCTTCTTCTTCTTCTTCTTCTTCTTCTTCTTCTTCTTCTTCTTCTTCTTCTTCTTTGTCATCATTAACACCTTCTAAACCACCAGCTCAAGGTGATTTACATATGAAAATTAAAAACAGCTGAAAGCACACACACACACACACACACACACACACAAAATCCCAAATACATTTAAAATAAAACTAAAATCCTAACAATTGGGCACTTGTGGTATGACTATTTAGGTGACCTGGCCTTCATTTTTTCAAAAAAAGAAAGGGAAAAAAAGAGTGGTTTTTTTGGCCACCTCTGAAAATAATCATTTAACAAAATCAATATTTTGTGTGTCTTTCTCTGCCTATGACAGCTTTGCCCATTGCTCGAGCCTTTAAAAATAGCCACTTCTTGAGCCCTGTAAATAGTCAGGAGTTCAATCCCCCGAGGGGGTAAAAATATTTTGTCTGTTGACGTTTCTCTGGATCACTGCTGGCTTTCTCCTTTGCCTTGGTGACCTCAGCCAAACCTGAAATTGCAGCTTTTAAAGAATAGGAACTTGTCTCAGCCTTCATCTGGCTCTGGGAGCTTCAGAAACATAAATAAATACGAAGAGAAAGAGAAATTGAATGGTTAACCAGCAGATGTTTCCTATAGGAGATATAAACAGGGGAGGGAGGGAGAGAAAGAGAAAGACCTGGGATTTCCTTTAACACCTGCAAACTCACTTGACAGGTTTGCCAAGCAGGATGCCCGGACGGGATACCCTCTTTCCCCCCAAAGGATTGTTTGTGCAGTGATATTATTTTATTTCCTGAGCAGCTTGACTCAACCTGATAAGATGTTCTCTTTAGAATGACATCGCCAATTGGCGCACAAATAACACAGGCCTGGGAGCTCCTCCTCCTCCTTCACAAAAATGTTTTGGTGCTTGGCCTTTTTGTGAGGGGGAGGATAATGGTCGGTTACTTTAATTTGGGCTGTAATGTTTAAAACTTTGTGTACCAGGTTCCAGGAAGAACGAAAAACAGCAACAACTCAAAAACACTGGTGCCATCTTAAAGTAGATTTTGAAAGAACCGTTTTGCTGTACATAATAGACACTGCTATTTTGAAATACAGTCATATCTCGGGTTGAAGTAGCTTCAGGATAAGTATTTTCGGGTTGCATGCTGCGGCGACCCGGAAGTAACGGAGCACATTACTTCCGGGTTTTGCTGCTTGTGCATGCGCAGAGGGTCAAAATGACCTCATGCGCAGAAGCGGCGAATCGTGACCAGCACATACGCAGATGCGGGTTGCGTTCGCTTCTGGATGCGAATGGGGCTCCAGAACGGATCCTGTTCGCATCCAGAGATACCACTGTATCAGCAGACCCTCCAAGTGTCCCTATTTTCCAGGGACGTCCCTGATTTAGAGAATATTTCCCGGTTTCTGATTTGATCCTGGAATGTCACACTTTTCCTTAGGACGTCCCCATTTTCATTGGGAAAATGTTGAAGGGTATAGGTTTATTCGACTCCAGAGCTGTCTGAAAGCAATCCTGTATAGGGAAGTTTTTTCAATGTTTTCTTATGTTTTTATATATGTTGCAAGCTGCCCAGAGTGGCTGGGGCAACCCAGTAAGATGTGTGGGGTATAAATAGTAAAATTGTCATTGTGGAATGGGATGTTTCATCGGAGAAATGTTGGAGGGTATGGATCAGGCATTTTAGAAATGGTTTTAACAAATATATATAAATATGTAAATACAATTCTGTATATAAAAACAATTAAAAATAGTTCCATTTGTAAACATAATTTCATATGTAAAAACAGTTTCAAATCCAGTACAGATACAGTATTATTATTATTATTATTATTATTATTATTATTATTATTATTATTTGCTTCTCCCTTATAAATGGTTTTTGATAGGTCACACAATTTGTCAAAGCAAAGGGAATATGTTACTTTAAAAAATGAAGAAGAAATGATGGCTTTCTCAAATACTTCATTTCCTGCAGTATTTTAGCAAAGGTTTCTTGAAAAAAGTGACATTCACCTAACATTTTCACCTTCATCAAAATTATTATCTCTCGTTTTGAAGTCAAGAGACAGCTGAGAATAAAGGCTAGAGTTCACGTTTGTTTGTTTTTTAAATGTTTCATCGGTTTGAAACCGTCAAATGCTTTCAAACTGATGAGATGATGTGGCACGAATGGAGGTTGGAAATCCACATCAATAATGAACTTTCCCCCTTCTCTTTTGGAGGAAAACTTAAGAGCGACTTCACCTCCCTTCCCCCAGGTTGTGTGTGATTTTATTTTTTTTAAACGCCCTTGTTTTCAAAGTTATGGATTCCAGGAAGTTGTTGAGTTTGGTTGGAGGTGGTCCTAATGTTCCTTCCGAAGGACTGATCTGCACATGTAAACAACTGCTGGCCCACTTTCCTGTTTGGCTGTGGGCCTTGTTTGATGAGATGGAATGCGAGGCATTTTTATTTTGCTCAGGTCCCTTTGGCCCTGCAGAGCAGGATCTCTACCTTCTGAGCCCCAGATCTCCTTTATCAGAGCCATTCATGTATTATCTACCAAACGGATTAGGTCATTTAGCTGGCTGCGTGTCTCTGTGCTTGTGTGTTAAAGATCAGGCTGACCTTATGGCCTTGTGATCTTCAAAGGAGCCCCTGCCGTGCAGTTGAATCTGATATGGCACCATTGTGTGAGAAATAACTGGGGCAGAAGTCGTGGATGAAGCTGTGGAGCCAAGGCCACGATCAAAGGTCGAGCCAACCGCTGACTGACTTCTTTTCCTTGTGGCTCCCCTTCCTCAGTACAAAGTGAGGTTGCTAGATGAGTAATAAAGCACATAAGACAGATCTCTGAAATCTAGGTGTGACGTATCATAGTGGTGGCTTCACAGTGGTGGATGCTGTTCTAACCACCGCACGTTACTACAGAATCATAGAGTTGGCAAGGATCTAGGGCAGGCATAGGCAAACTGGGTTCTCCAGATGTTTTGAGACTACAATTCCCATCATCCCTGACCACTGGTCCTGTTAGCTAGGGATGATGGGAGTTGTAGTCCCAAAACTTCTGAAGGGCCAAGTCTGCCTATGCCTGATCTAGGGGATTATCGAGCCAAAAACCCTGCAATGCAGGAACCACACAGCTAAAGAATCCCTGGCAGATGAGCATCCAACCTCAGTTTAAAAACCTTCAATGAAAGGAGAGTTTACCACCTTCCAATGGAGTTTAAAACCTTCCGCTATTGAACAGCTCTTACTGCCAGAATATTCCCAATATTCAGTTGGAATCTCCTTTCTTCTACTTTGGATCCATTGGATCTGGCCCTACCCTATAATATTGCAGTGTATGTTGGTTAAATAGGTCCTTCCTACCTGTGCAAACAGGCAAGGGGGGGGGAAATCCCCCTCCAACTTCTCTTTTTAATATTCTCTTCAGACAGAGGCACATATGTGTGTGAAGTACAGTAGAACCAGCCTCCTGAGTTATGAATCCTCACCCCAGCTAAACGCTGCAACGATAAATACATTTTCACCACAGGCAATAAAATACTGTATCATTAGTAAAGCAAAGTGCAGAAATATTATCCCCTTCCATCTCATTTATAACCTAAATTCTGCACAATTCCACCCTTATAATTTAGTGCCGCACATTAAACACTTCTCCTACAATGCAATTCCCCTCTGGCCCCTGCAATCTCGAGCTACTGTGGCTTCGAGGAGTGATGAACTGGGGAAATGGAAACTGATTTTCAAGGATGAAATAATGGACTAATTCAGTTAGTAACAGTTTCCGAAGAAAGGCATCGGAGAGAGGCAGAAGTAAATGGGGAACTAACAGGAGGTGAACTCTCCAGGTGCTCCCTGAGAAGTGTGGCTCAGCCTCTAAAGTAGCAAATGCTCAACAACAGTGTTTTCCAGCCTGCAAGCCAACTGACTGACATTAAGCCAGTCTCCTCAGTAACTATGCACATGTAGCATATTTTGAGATGTTCAGAACAGATGTTTCCACCCTCCCAATTGAGAGAGCCAGTATGGTGGAGTGGTTAGAGTGTTATGGAGGAAAGGTGGAATATAAATGTCCTAATAAAAAACAACAACGTTTTCTAGAGCTGTTCTGTGCAGCCATGCTGGCTGAGGCTGATGGGAACTGTGGTCAGAAACCTCTGGATTACAAATAAATGATTAAATAAAAAACCATGTGATATTTGCCCACTATAGTCCTAGTTCAGACATTCTGCATCACAGATGTGGAACGAGAATTTCACATGGAAGTTTGTCTTCTCCTTTACCCCCCCCCCCATCACGAGATTCTTCATCCTCAAAACTAAAACAAAATGAATCCTTTAACTGTGTCTGCATCTTCTTGGGCTTTCCTGCTTCCTGTCCTGCCTTGCCTGTTGTCTCTGTGGGTTGCCCCCTGCCCCGGAGAATAACTACAATGGATGTCATTGGCTCCGATTATGCTGTATTTGGTGTGTTGTTGGGTGATTGGACAAGGACAAGCACATTAAAAGAACATCCGTGCTTAGGAACTGGAGTCAGCAGAGCTAATGAGCTCGGCGTTGCAAAGCTCCTATCCATTAACTTTAACTAATCTACCTGGTAAAAGTCCAAAGATGAAGTCATCTGTAATTGTGAAAGCTATAGGGAGGAAAGTTCCTCCAGACAATTGTTGAATGAAATGATGTAAACAGTATGTCGAAGCCCCATACCAGGTGATATTCTGTCCCCCCCCCCCATGGTCAAATTCCAAGAAGAATTCTCTGCAGTCTACAATTCTGATGTTGTGTCACACTTTGCCTTGAAACAAGGCCCTGAGTGAGGGATGCCCGATTATCCAGAGATAAGTTTCTCAACAAGGATTTAATTGCCAGCAAGGCAGATTTGTCAAAACCATTGTAAAATGCAATTATTATTCATGAACTGAAAATCCCTTCTTTCATTTTACTCTTTCTCTGTAATATTAATTTGTCTGGGAAACATTTCAGAAAACCTTCTCTCTCTCTCTTTCTCTCTCTCTCTGTTAGTTGCTGGGCAAGAGAGAGATTCCTTATAAATCTAGAGTCCCCTCCATCATTTCATTGCAAAGGACAGCATGTACAGAAATGCCCCCCTTTGTTGAAATTTATGGATATGTTTTTGTAGGCTGGGCAAGGGGACTGCATATGTGTTGGAATAGCAAGACTCTCAGGAAATCACTGGATTGGCTCCATTCTCTATGTGAATAAAAAAAAGAGTAAGATGAGTGTATAAGGTTATGCGTGGTATGAAGAAAATGGACAGAAAAACGTGTTTCTCCCTTTCTCATAATTAGGGATGTCAGAGAATTCTGTCACAAATGGAAATGGGAGTGGAAATTCTTGCAATTCACATGCTTGTTGGGAGTCAGGAATATGAGCAAATATGAGCAGTAGTCGCTATTGTTATTTTTCAGTCTGCAAAAGGTATGTAAATAATTAGGTTACATTTTGCATTGCCTTTGATGTTTGCCTTCCATGGAAATGCACTGATGTTAGTAGATGTCAAAAGGAACAATGTCGGTTTTAGCAGAAGCTGAAGCGTAGCCAAGCGGAAGCGCTGTGACGAACACAGAATGGGATAGAAATTGCTGCCTCCTTACATCCCTACTCATCATACCACAACTTGGGGACATCTAATGGAGTGGAATTGTGGAAGATTCAGCACAGACCAAAGAAAGTACTTCTTCAGCTACTGCACAATTAAACTGGAATTTTCCACCACAAGATGCAGTGATAGCCACCGACTTGTACAACATTAAAAGCTATGAGTGGCTGCTATTCACAATGACCATGTTCTACCTCCACTAGGAAATGCTTCAGTGAGTTCTCTTGCTTAACATCCAGGACCGTAGGTGGAAGAGGTGGGTGGTTCATATGAAGATGACTTACTGAATTTGGTTGCAGCAGAATTGGAGGAGGAACTCGCCTTGGATAGGTTGTTTAGCAGGAAACATGTGATTCACATTTACTAATTACATTAATGTGACCTTTATTTAGCAGGAACCCACACTTCCAATCACCTTCAATACCAAATTCATTGGAGTTTCATCTTTTGCCATTGCAATTTATGGGCTGGAAGAAGGAGAAAAGCACTGGCAGTTGTTGATTACTATAGTCAGAGGGGGCTAATATTGCCTCTTTTTGTCCAAGTGCATAATCTGTCAGATACGAAAGAACAGGCTTTAATTTAGCACCCTATTGATTTGTAATGAGTTACAACTATGTGATCAGAAGGGCAATGTGTTTGTAGCCACTTATCCTATAAATGTAGCTCCATTTGTATGGTGTATGGTTATTGGTAGGGAAGCGGGCGAAAGTCTGAGTTAAATTAGAATTTGATTGTTGTTGCCTCTAATCCAGCTCCAGCTCCTTCTGTTTTGAAAAGTTTAGAGACTTTTTTCGCCCTTCTCCTTCCTGGAAAAATCTGACACAAAGGAGAGTAATGCAAAGCTTATCCCTAATTCAGTGTACCTTGGTGGGACGATTGGTATGTTTTCCCCAATAATTAAACATGTGGCATGGTTCTGTGGGCTAAGTAGATTGTTAAATACAGTGGTACCTCGGGTTAAGTATTTAATTCATTCCAGAGGTCCGTTCTTAACCTGAAACTGTTCTTAACCTGCAGCACCACTTTAGCTAATGGGGCCTCCAGCCGCCGGAGGAGCACAATTTCTGTTCTCATTCTGAAGCAAAGTCCTTAACCCAAGGTACTATTTCTGGGTTAGCGGAGTCTGTAACCTGAAGTGTATGTAACCTGAAGTGTCTGTAACCCGAGGTACCATTGTACAGTGATTTAATTTACTCAAACTGGGAATGCTTAAATGCATTATTGTGTGTTGAATTTTGGAGTGTTCCCCCATTACTCTTGTGTGATTGGTTAACTTTGGTCACGTGACATATCTTATTACATTCTCCATTTGTTTTGTATGTGAGTGACTTGACTGCATTGGCTGCATCTCCATGAACATTGAAAAAGAGTTCAATAACTCCCTCTAATGCAATACAGGACAGGAGTGCTAATGTTTCTGTGTGGATGTATGTGACAGAAAGAAGTACAGACGTTGATATTCTCCCAAAGGAGCAGTAAGGAGAAGTCTGCTGGAAGGAGAAAGTAGAAATCTCTTAGAAGGAACTGCATGGCCCAGCTGGGTAATGCACAGAAGACTGTGTACATGTGCTGGAAAGAAAGACATACAGTAGCTTGTTTGAATGTTTAAGGAAGAAGCTGCAATCTTCAACTAAGAAAAAATAAGCCCATGCTTGGATAAGCATGTGAATGTAAATACTTTGCATATATTCTTCTTTAGCTACATGTTCTGCAAAGCAAAAGCTTCTGAATATTTGAACAAGTGTTTGGACATTGTTTTAAGTTCAGGAAAAGAGTCCGTATTGCACATGATTTGGCTTCCTAGCTGCAATTCAGCTACTCTGCTAACACAGTTCTAGATGAATCAAGAAGCAGAGCAGGGCAAAGCCCATCTTTCAGGAAGGCAAGGAAAGTGTTCAGGATCCAGACAGCACCTTGAACAGCTCCACAAGGACCTCATAGCGGAGACTTATAGGGGAAGACGTTGCTTCAAGCAATGGCAAACTAAGCCGTAAATACTGTAGAGCTGCCTCTGGGTGGCTGGCTCCACTTCCAGTGAGAGAAGTGTCTTTAGTTAAAGCTGTACTCTTCAACCTAGGCTCCCCAGATGTTGTTGGACTGCAATTCCTATCAGCACCAGCTAGCAGTTCCCAGAGTGGATTAGGAATCCATCACTTTCCCCAGGGAACTTAGGGAATTGCAGCTCTGTGATGAGAATAGGGGTCTCCTGGCAATTCTCAGCACCTTTAACAAGTTCTAGTTCCCAGGATTCCTTGGGGGAAGCCACAACAATTTAAAGTGCTACGATACTGCTTTAAATGTAACGTGCTGATGGGGCTTCATTGACTGAATGGGCATGAGCTTCTCCCTTAGAGGAGAGACGCTGTAGAGCTTAAAGAGGAAAGCTGTTGTTACAGCAGAAAATGCAAAGGAAGAGGCCATTTACATCTGTGGTCAGTCCATAGCATGAGGGAATAGAATGATTTAGAGATTCTAACCTCAGGGGAAATAGAACATGAACGGAGGAAAACAGTATATCAGCATCTTTCAGACACTATTAAGGAGGATCTTCCCCGGAAAGACTCAAAGTGATGGTTTCAACCTTCATTTAACTAACGGATACATTGCAGAGCCCCCAGAGGATTACTGCAGAGGGGGAAACAAGACAAGGGAGGAATTGAATCGATACAGGACAAGTTACTCTACTGGAGCCACTGTAAAGGCTGGACATACTTGCACTCAGCCAGATGGTATCATTCTAAAGTCATCTGCCTTAGCCATATTCTTGCAGGTCGGTGATGCTGTGTTAATCTACAGGCGGACAAAGAAGAAACAGTTTAAATAATGCATTCATCTTTTTGATATATTTTTTTCAACTCAGATGTGTGGATCACAGTTTGGTTGGTTTGATCGCTCAGAAAGCGGAGTTGGCTTCACGGCTGAATTGGAGCCTTCTGCTCTGTGTACCTCCCAATCATGTCATGTAATATTTCCCCGTAATTACCGGAAACGTCACTTGCGGTACTGACAGCGACAACGAGCAAAGGAATTGCAAATGGCATTGTGCTGGTGTCACAGTGGAAGAGGGGATGATTAATTATGGAGCAGGATAAATTAACTCTCATATCAAACATGTGAGAGGCAGTAGATGTGGTTAGAGTTTTCCTTTTATTTCCTTCTGGGGAGGAAATTGGAGACAATTGTGCTGGATGATAATGAGCAGAAATGGCCTTCTTGACCAAGGGGGTATTTAATCTCACCTTAATGTCTTTAGATAGTTAACACGCCTATTTTAAAGGGATGCCCAAATATCTGCATACACTTCCCAACACCTGGAAAATGGGGACACTTGGAGGGTATGGAAATGTGGCCTTGGACTGAAAAGCATTCCCCTCTACTGATATAGGGGACCTGTTTGTTCTGCTGTTATGTATTTACATTTATGCTTTGAATGTGCTGCAAGTTGCTTGAAGACCTTCAGTTAACAAGCAACTAACATGCCATAGGACACGGGTGGTGATGTGGGTTAAACCACAGAGCCTAGGACTTGCTGATCAGAAGGTCGGTGGTTTGAATCCCCAAGACAGGGTGAGCTCCCATTGCTCGGTCCCTGCTCCTGCCAACCTAGCAGTTCGAAAGCACGTCAAAGTGCAAGTTTGATAAATAGGTACTGCTCTGGCGGGAAGGTAAAGGGCGTTTCCGTGCACTGCTATGGTTTGCCAGAAGCGGCTTAGTCATGCTGGCCACATGACCCAGAAGCTGTACGGTGGCTCCCTTGGCCAATAAAGCGAGATGAGCGCCGCAACCCCAGAGTCGGCCACGACTGGACCTAATGGTCAGGGGTCCCTTTACCTTTACCTTAACATGCCATAATAGTCATATAGAGGACAGTCCTCTGTGGGGTAGGATACACAGCCACCCTAACAGCAGAGTTCTCTCATGTGGTCCTTTAAACTGCAGGTGCCAGGGAATGAATGTGTTTCACGTTTTGTATGCAAATCACCTTCTCTGCCACTCCGCTAAAGTCTCTCCCTGCCACCAGCCAAATGCACGAAATGTTTCTTGCTTACTGAGAAGGGTAAAGATGGCCTTCTTCCCAGAAACTGTGCAGATAACATATTCAAATTTGCTTCCTTGCATGTCAAGTTGGCAGCCAGCACATACATTGCAAGGCATAAATGTTTCAATATGTAGCCCATCAAATTTGGGTTGTTGCTCTGTCTATACAGCAGTGTTCTCATTTACCGAAAAAGTGTAAAAGTAAATGGCCTCATATTAAGAACATATACACTTTAGGAAGGTCCCTGCCCACTTCTTTGACCAGAGCTAGCCTGGACTACAACTCCCATCATCCCTGACCATTGTCCAAACATCTGAAAGGCACCACATTGACTACTCTTGTTTCAGACTTGATACATGACTTGATACTCTTGATACCTGACTGAAAAGCTCCCCACTGTTCTTTTGTACATTGTTAGACTTCTTTTTAGCATTTCTCTAACCCAGTGGGCTTCAAACGTTTGACCTTCAAGGAATTTGTTCTGCTTTCCCACAGGAACCTGTGCAAGATCTGCTACTTTCTGGAGCCATGTGGGCTCTTGGCCAGTTTCTCTGGTCCTCTTGAACAGAGAGGGTGATCTTGGAAATACCTTGCACTCTCGTGATGCTGTGCATTTCATGGAAAGGTCAGTCTTGAAAGCAAAGCTCCCCTTCAGGGAAGCTTGCCCAACATTGCGGATCTTGGGAAACCCCCATAAACTTTCCAACAAATGAATTAAAATACAGTGACCAAAACATGGTTCCTTGAAACACGCATTGGAAACCACTGCTGTAATCCCCAAATTGTTTATTGAGGCTTAGCCGGGAGAGCTGGGTGGAAAGACATCTCCACTCATTCCTCCACCACCTCCAGTCTGGCATATTTGTGTGTGTGTGTGTTTGGATTGCTCTGCCCTTTATTAGTTAATTGCATTTCTATCCCACCTTTCTGAGGTCAAGTTAAAGTACATGTTTCTCCTCCATGTTTATTTCCCACGCCAGGTTAGCCTGAGAGATGGTGACTGGCCCAAGGTCACCCAATGAGCTTTGTAATGGAGTGAATTTTGGAATAAGGCTTCCTAGGGCCTAGTTCACCACTCCAACCATTGCACCGCACTGCCTCGCCTTCTTTGATTCTCTTCCTTATTCTGGTGCATTCCTTTGGTGTGCCATTTATAATGTGTCATTCCAGTCTTTCTGCCGTTCGCTCCTTCTTTCTCCTTCCTCCCCCCGCCCTTTAATATATATACACAAGCTTTCGACCCTTTCCTGGTTGTTGACACAACGTGTAAATTATTCATCTCTTACGCTTCATGTAGTGAATTCGAGGATTTCTTTAAATAATTAAAAACACAGACAAATGCTTATTAACCCCAGAAACAGTTGGCGGTGCTCAACTATAATGTGGAGCTAAAATGCATTTCAGTCCTTATAGAGGGTTATTTTAAAAGGGAGGGTGAGGGGAATTGTTCCACGTCTGTCCAGATGCGTATTTTTATTTTGTATTTATATGCTGTGAACTGCCCTGAGATCTACAGATGAAGGGCGGTATACAAAAGTAATTTAATAATAATAATAATAGTAAGGCAAACAAAAATCTACCCAATAATCTCATTCTAGAGTAAGGACAATTGCCAATGAGGAAGCTGGAAACTCACATTTTCAAAAAGAAGCAGCCAATGTGCAAATGGTGTAGCAATAAAGTAATTTTAGGCTCTCAACCTAATGGAATATACCATGCAAGCTCTTTAGGTTGGGGCTGGGGAAACCATTTTGGCCTGAGGACTACATTCCATTCAGGACAACTTTCCAGGGGCCACATACTAGTGATGGATTGAGCCAATGGCAAAAGAAGGCGGAGCAAAACATGTAAATGTTACCATTGTGCAGTAGGCTAGATTCCTTACACTCACGCTTCCCCCTCGACATTAAGCAGTGTTCAAGGAAACATTGTATGGTGTGGATGGGCTTGTTATTCCAAAATAGATCCTCTCAGAGGATGCGCACAAGAAATAGAGCACTTACCAAAATAAAATGCTTTGTTTTTCTTCTCATTAAGAGAATAGAACACTTGTGAACATATGGCTTTTGCACCTCTTGACTATGTTCACTAATAACTCCTGGTGGATCTGTGTCATCTGATACAGACCAGGTGGTCTGAAACCTTTATTTCCTGCCCTAATGTAGTAGCAATGATTTCTTATTCATCACTGACCCTTGATTTTATCTTGTTCAAATATGACTCAGCTGTCTCAGTGGTGCTTTAACAAGGTTTGCCCTCAAGGCCAAGGATGACTCAGGGTCCCATAACATCAGTGAAATTAAGGTGGGACAATATGTACTTAGAAGTGGAGATATTAGTCATTAGCCTGGCATGCAATGTTGCACTTCAGTTGGGCTTCCGAAGTCCATGTAGGAAGTCATGAGCTAACAAGTGTTTAGAACAACCTTCCTCACCCTGATACCCTCTAGATGTTTAGAGCTGCAGTTCCCATGAGCCTTAGCTAGCCCAGCTGACCTTAGCTATGCTGCTTGGGGCTGATGAGTGATATTGTCCAGAACATCTGGAGATCATCAGGTACAACATCCATTTTCTATGCAGAAGATTCCAGGTTCAATCTCTGGCATCTCTGAAGGCTTCTGTCCAAAACTCTGGATTGCTGTTGCTGCCAGTTGAGCTAGAGGGACTAGTGGTGTGACTTGATAAAAAGTAGTTTCCCATGTTCCTCTGTTGTTCCTAGATTCCATAACAAGACTAAACAATCAACCAAAAAGCCAAATAAAGAAACGGAAAATGACAGAAAAGAAACAAGAGATGATGATGATGGTAAAAAGAAACAAGTTCCAGCAACACACATGTAACACAGCAGCTTGCATCATTGGGTGAACCAATATGTGTCAGCCTCAATTTTCCACCTTTAAAATAGGTACAGTTGCCTTATAAGGAATGCGTTTCTTGCCTTATAAGGAATGCGTGGGGTGATGAAAACAGCATTCATTCTGTGCTTTTGGAGACAGGGATGTAAACAAGGCATCAGAAAGGAAACAAACCTAGAGATAGATATTGCAAAATGGACTACTGGAAATCCCCAGAGCCTGCCTGCTCTTTACCTAGTTACTGCCATTTATTTCTGATATGTCTTACAACATGCATGTCACTATGAAAATAGAATGGCATCTCGGCATCCATTCATGCAACTGGATCAAGTTTCGGCAGTTGCTCTATTTTAAGAAGTTCCAAAGAGGTTAGCGTAGATATTCAAACCTTCTAGGTCCTTGGATTTACATGACTTCAAAAACCTTTGACCTAGATGAGAAAACTCTGTGTTGAAGCACATAGCTGAAATAGCCGTCTTGATGGGCCTGTTGAAACCAATTGAAATGCAGAGCGGATTGCAGTTGTAGGAGTCCTAAAATATTTGGTCAATCTGAAAAGTTTTCCACCAGGAAATGTCGCCTCACTCCACCACTACGGATGCGGAAGAAATGCATTTCAGTTTGCATTTAAAGGTTCAACATGAGAAATGAAACACAGCCATCCTTTGAAACTTTGAAAATGGATTTTGTGGTGCAGTTCTCCCCCGAATGCATACATTGGGGTAAAATGTGCACATTTATTTTGCATATACTAGTGAAAGGGGACCCGGGTGGCACTGTGGGTTAAACCACAGAGCCTAGGACTTGCCGATCAGAAGGTCAGCGGTTCGTGAGCTCCCATTGCCCGACGGGGTGAGCTTCCGTTGCTCGGTCCCTGCTCCTGCCAACCTAGCGGTTCGAAAGCACATCAAGCTGCAAGTAGATAAATAGGTACCACTTCACCGAGAAGGTAAATGGTGTTTCCATGCTTCTCAGGTTCGCCAGAAGCAGCTTAGTCATGCTGGCCACATGACCCGGAAGCTGTACGCTGGCTCGCTTGGCCAATAAAGCAAGATGAGCGCCGCAACCCCAGAGTTGTCCGCGACTGGACCTAACAGTCAGGGATCCCTTTACCTTTATACTAGTAAAAATAACTTTAAAGTGAATGCTGAACCTATAGACCCACCAAATGAGGATCTCTGGCTCCATCTTTATGTTCACACTGTGCATGATGGAAAGAATGAAAGAAACCCCCAAGAATTCCTCCCCTTTCCTGACTCTCTCAATTACTGCACATGGAGGCAATAGCTACTAATCTCACTTTTGTAGCAAGCAGCCCCTCCCCAAACACACACGCACACCCCATTTCTCCGAACTTCTGGATGTGCGCCAAATACATTAGAGCAAAAATTGGAGCTATTCTCTTCTCTTCTCTGCCAATGTTCTCACAGTGGTGAATAATAGTTTATAATTTCCCCCGGAAGATAGGGTGGGGGGAACCCGCCAGTCTCATGGAAGCTCAAAAGACCTGTAGGATCCAAATCACACCTTCTCCGAGTTCTTTTATTCCAGCATTTGCATTTAAATGTAAACAACTCTGATTTCCCCACCCCCACGCCGTATTAAACATTTAGAAGAGGTTGTTTTACACGGTGCTCACTTCTGAAATAGCTGCAGCTAATGCCTTCATATATTACTGACTCGTTCATATTGTGCGTCCTCAAAAGGGGTGGCGGGGGGGGGTGGAGAGAGAGAAGTGTGGGAACAAGCCAAGCTGTCTTAATTATTCACTTTCCCTAACAGAGAACCATTAGAGAACAAAATAAAAGCTTGCCTCATGCAGTTTGTTTTAGTTGTTGGGAATTTATTTGGCTTCCCTTAAGAAGCTTTTAAAGATGATGAACCGCCAGTTATTGGAGGAGGGAAGAGAGAGGGAATCTATGTGCTGGAACATCTTGAGTAACAGTGATCACAGTTTCCCTGGTTCTGGAAGGTATGATGTGGCAGAGAATCAGAGAACTGTAGGGTTGGAGGGGACCCCAAGGATCATCAAGTCCAACCCCCTGCAATGCACAAGTCACTGCTAAAGAATCCCTAACAGATGGCCGTCCAGCCTATGTTTAGAAACATCCATTGAAAGGGAATCCACGTTGTTCCAGGCTTCCACTGTCAAACAGCTCATACCACCAGAAAGTTCTTCCTAATGTTCAATTGGAATCTCCTTTCTTGTAATTTGAATCTGTTGGTTTGGGTCCTATCCTCTGGAGCAAGCAGGAGAAACCAAGCTCTTGAGATATTTGAAGGTGGCTATCATATCTCATCTCAGTTTCCTCTTTTCCAGGCTAAACATACCTAGCTCCCTCAAGCATTCATCATAAGGCTTGTTTTCCAGACCCCTGATCATCTTGCCCTCTTCTGCACACATGATAACTTGCAAATATCCTTCTTAAACTGTGGTGCCCAGAACTGGACACAGGACTCCAAGTGTCGTCTGACCAAGGCAGAATAGAGCAGGACTATTACTTGATCTACTTCTATCAATACAGCCTAGATTGCATTAGCTTTTCTATTTTATTTTTGGCAGCTGCTGCATCACACCATTGACACACGTTAAGCTCATGGTCTACTAAGACCTGTAGATCTTTCTCACATGTCAAGCAAGCTGTCGTCATCTCTGTCCTATGTTTGTGCATGTAGTTATTCCTGCCTAACTATACAACCCTACATTTGTTCCATGAGGACATGCGATGTGACATGGATCTACCAAAGCAAAGGTGGGGGGGGGGAGGATACTCTGTAGTCAATTTCACTGATGTATTTATATAGATCAAGCTGTCTGAAATCTTTTCTTTCTTCACATTGCTGCTTTTCTCATAGATCAGGGATGTAGAACCTCAGGCTCGAGGGCCAAATGTGACCCTCTATCCAGCCCATTTTAGCATTTCTTCTTGAAATAATAACAATGTTGATGCTTGTAATAATAATAAAGAGACCCCTGACCATTAGGTCCAGTCGTGACCGACTCTGGAGTTTGTGGTGCTCATCTCGCTTTATTGGCCAAGGGAGCCGGCGTACAGCTTCCAGGTCATATGGCTAGCATGACTAAGCCGCTTCTGGCGAACCAGAGCAGCGCACGGAAACGCCGTTTACCTTCCCGCCAGAGCGGTACCTATTTATCTACTTGCACTTTGAGGTGCTTTCGAACTGCTAGGTTGGCAGGAGCAGGGACCGAGCAACGGGAGCTCACCCCGTTACGGGGATTCGAACCACCAACCTTCTGATTGACAAATTCTAGGCTCTGTAGTTTGACTCTGTAGTTTATACAGTGGTCTCACAGCGCCACCCGTGTCCCATATAATAATAATAGATAATAATAATTCTCTGAGCTGCTTGGGGGAAGCATGGAATCTCTAACAACAGGCAACAAGAATGAGGATTGGCATAAAATACAACCTTCATCACCAGAGTACCTCAACACTTTATACCAGGCATGGCCAAACTTGGCCCTACAGTTGTTTTGGGACTACAATTCCCATCATCCCTGACCACTGGTCCTGTTAGCTAGGGATGATGGGAGTTGTAGTCCCGAAACATGTGGAGGGCCAAGTTTGGCCATACCTGCTTTATACAGTGGTCTCAAGCCTTCCTCTGTTTTCACAGACCCATGTGACCTTAGGGCAGGTGGTCTACAAATTACTATTACAGAATTTGGAATTAATTCCCCAGGCTTGATTGGTTTGAGGTGCTTGCCCAAAGGCTTACTTAGTTACTCAATCATTTGCTACTGTTAGTACCTAAATTTTAGCTTCTGTGTTTTTCTAGTCAACCAGTTCATAGAAATCTAGAGTCGGAAGGGACCACCAGGGTCATCTAGCTCAAACGCACAACCCTGAGATTAAACTCTGCTGATTTAGCTAAGCCCCAAAGCAAGTCTTTCCCCAGTTAACTCAAGGACTTTCCAATACAGTCATACCTCGGGTTACAGACACTTCGGGTTGCGCGATTTCGGGTTGTACACCGCGCTGAACCCGGAAGTACCGGAACTGGTTACTTCCAGGTTTTGGCACTTGTGCATGCGCAGAAGTGCTAAATCATGCTTTGCGCATGCACAGAAGCGCCGAATCTTGACCTGCGCATGTGCAGACGCAGCACTGCAGGTTGTGAACGCTGCGGGTTGCGAACGTGCCTCCCGCACGGATCATGTTCACAACCTGAGCATCAGCTTGGGAAAAATAGGGGAGGGATTAAGCCCCTTCCCACCATTTCTCGACTGGAGACTGCAACGTCCCCTGCAACTTTTTAGATGTCTAACAGAGTCCTGGTTTATCCCTATGAAATATAGTCTATCCCTTTCAATAGTAATGGGATGCACTTTATTACCTCCTGTTGTAGATCTGTGTCTAGGAGGGCTTACTTAATAAGTAATAAAAAACACTATTAAAGTTTGCTTCCTGTTCTCTTGAGGCACCAATCCAGGGAGTGCATCATTTCATCTTGCACGGAGTTACTCAAAGGAAGATGAAATGTAACAAGTGGCTCATTAAGGACAAAAAGATTGGATCTATGTTAATATGCAAATTTTAATCCATTAGGACTGTGCTCATACACCAATCCATCAATTAACTTGTCTGTCTCTGTATTGTTCATTATTTGAAAACTGCTTTTAATCACTTTGAAGTGCATTAATTAATAGAATACTTTGTTAAGAGAGGGGAAAAATGAAATTTAGCATTCCCTAGAGCTTCTAGAGGCAAATATTTAATCTTCAAGTATAATTCCATGATTAAGCTATATCATACATTTGACAGGGGTTTTACTGAAGTCTCACGCTATAAAATTTTATTTCATATAGAATCCTTCATATAGGGCTTTAACCTAGAGGAGTTTTTCAAGACGAAATAAGTAGAATTCTAAAACTGCAATAAATGAAGACAGGCAGTAAGAGAAATATAAAAAGAACCTATTCATATGAATCAATGTTCATCTCTTTTTCATTTGTAGGTGAATTAATGCTTTAGAACTCATGACTGAAAAGATAAGTTTCATTAAATTTTGAACTGTGAAGAATGCAGACGTAGTGCAGAAATGAAAAAAATAAATAAATCCGCTTAAAAAACTGTTTAATTATGAAAATACAAAACAAGCTCTAGTCACTGACATTTTATGCTTTGTGTTTCTTTCTTATATTGTCTTGCTGATTAATAATTTAATGTTTTATTGTAATTGGTGGGGTGGTTTTGTTTTATTATTGCAGATATTTTGTTATTATCCCATAACGTTATATGTGAAACAAATGTTTGGATTTTTTAAAAACTGTTTTTTAATTTTAGGTATATTTTGAATTGCTATAGGATGCCAATGTTTTTTGTTGTATGTTTGGTCCACACATTTCTATAGGTTGTCAACAGGAATGCAGAAAGGAGGTGTGCAATTTTTTAAAAAAACCAACTACACACACACAAACATTAATACACATAGGGAGATCAGGGGTAGACAATGTGTTGCGCTAGTAGCATTTTGGACTACAACTCCTATTAGTTGGCCAGCAGGGCCAATCGTCAGGTATAATGGGAACATAGGTGCCAATTCCTAGGGGCTGAGGTGATTTCAGTCCCACAATATATTTTATCAAGGGGCTCAGCCTTCACCCCCCCAAAAAAATGAGGGGGCCAAGGACAGAGCCGAGAAAGACAGGCTCCTCCTTAATCAAAGGAGCATCATTTTCTTCCTCAGATATGGAGAGCAGTGATGACTTTTGGACCCATTACACCAAGACAAAATACTTGATACTTTACCTTTTTTTTTGCCAACATGGGCTTTATTATCCTTAGCCCATTAAAGAGACTGCTAATTTCCCCTTCCCAGTATAAATGAAGGGGAAAATGAAAGTTTCCTGGTGCGGTTGGATCAACCAGCCATCACCAAGGTAATTTATGTTTACTGAGACATCGAGCTGTGTGTCAGTGGGCTTTTTTTTAGTTGGGGGGGTCCCTTGCATTTGCAGCTCTTCTTTAAATACAGTGGTGCCCCGCAAGACGAATGCCTCGCAAGACGAAAAACTCGCTAGACGAAAGAGTTTTCCATTTTTTGAGTCGTTCCGCAAGACGAATTTCCCTATGGGCTTGCTTCGCAAGACATTCCATCTTGCGAGTTCTTGCGAGTTTGTTTCCTTTTTCTTAAAGCCACTAAGCCGCTAATAGCCGTGCTTCACAAGACGAAAAAACCGCAAGACGAAGAGACTCGTGGAACGGATTAATTTCGTCTTGCGAGGCACCACTGTATAGTTCATCTCAGTGAAATCCAGACAAGCTATGCACTCTCTCCATTAATGCTACACATGCACACACAGAGACGTACCTGCCTTGTTAAGATTCTGACTCACAATGTTCAATCATAGCTACTGTTTGTTCATCTCTAACAGGAACTCCTCAAACATTTACTGTAGCAGAGGGAAGAAACTGAGACACTCGAGGAATGTTCTGGAGCTGAGAATGTGTCAGTACCACCCCCTACCCTATTACCATACATACAAGCCTCTGGGTATCTTTTTATTAGCTGTTTTGCTCTGGGATAGCTTTTGGCAATTGGAATACAGGGGTTGTGATGCTATCTATCTGGAGATTTAAAGGAGCTTATGTGGATAAATGGGCATTGAAACTAGATATAAACAAAACTGGTAAGTTCAGCTTGCGTTCTGCGAAGCGCAGATATAGCAACGGCATTGAAATCCCTTCCAAGGCTGATCTGATTTCAACTGCAGGACTTTGGGTTTCTAGTTAGCTGTCCTTAATTTGGATAAATATTTTGTTATTTCATGATGAGGAAGAATAACGCGAGCCACGCCAAGTTGGAACCCTCTGACAATTTGATATAGCATGGCTGCCAAGTTGCTAATGGAGTCAAAAACAGGAAGCAACACCCACCTCATATTGTCTTCATGTTTCAGGCATGCTTAGCACAAATATTAATCGCTGAGCCAAAAGAACGAGAAAGAGGTGGCATGGAATATGGACATGACAGAATAGCTGCTTGAATTTATTGAGTGACATCACCTATAGCCAGGGGTCAGCAACCTTTTTCAGCCATGGGCCGGTCCACCGTCCCTCAGACCATGTGGTGGGCCGGACTATATTTTGAAAAAAATAATAATGAACGAATTCCTATGCTCCACAAATAACCCAGAGATGCATTTTAAATAAAAGGACACATTCTACTCATGTAAAAACGCACTGATTCCTGGACCATCCGCGGGCTGGATTGAGAAGGCGTTTGGGCCAGATCTGGCCCCCGGGCCTTAGTTTGCCTACTCCTGCCTATAGCTGTCTGGGAAGGATGAGGTCGTCTGTCACCCCATCCATGTGATAAAGTCCATGTGTGTGATGCTTATAAGTTTCTTGAAGCACTTCTCCCAGCAGAGAAGATACCAGGAAAAATTCAAAATAAAAAAATTGCCAAATGGGCCCCACCTCTTATTTTAGACAAATCGGGGACAATATGGATTGTTGTCATGTCTAGCTTGACCCTCAGATTAACTCAAACTGAATAGTGGAAGGGAAATGCCCCATTTTTTTTAAAAAAAAATTGAACATGATGGGGGTGAATAATGGTTTTGGTTTGTTTTTTTAAAAAAAATATCACATTGATTATTTTTACATTCAGGGTTTTTTTCGGCCAGAACTCACAGGAACTCAGTTCTCGCATCTCTCAGGTGGGCGCTTTTGCCATTATAAGAGAACAAGGGAGGTGTTCGTGGTGAGTTCTGGCACCTCTTTTTCTAGAAAAATAGCACTGTTTACATTTATATCCCTTTTATAATCACATTAACCCTGTTGCTTTGGGAGACATCCTTTTCACAACAGGCACCAGGGACCGACTTTAGTGTCTGGTGGCTCTAAAGATATGAACCAGAGAGGGCCAGAGAGTGGCTGCATTTTCTGTTTTTCTTCCAAAGCCCAGTGTTGTGGACCATTGCACATTCTTCAGCTGAGAGCGCTGCAACTCTGCAAGCACTTCTGATACTCAAAGAATTCATTTGGAGACATTCTTTTGTGCCTAGGATTGCTCCTATCTTGGCTTATAAACATATAGTAAATCATTAGCGTATGGGAAGCTGTCTTGTTACAATGATTACAGATAACGGATGGCATTTAAAGCAAAGCAAGAATTAAGTCCTCCCGTGCCTGGCAGCTTGGCCACTACCTACTGAATTCCTGATCTCTTTTTTTCCACCTTCTTTGGCTTTTTAAAGAAAAATCAGACTCCCTTACTTCCCCACCCCCAGCCTCCATCTCTTTTCTTTTCTCTTTTGAGATGGTTTATGTGCAAGCATTGAAGTGTTACTCTTTTGGATTGCAAAGTGACTCAAGCAGCCTATCCGTCTCCTCGGCAAAATGGTATTGATGGAGCTCTTGCCAGGCTCCATGTCGGGAAAGAAATGGCTTTCAAAGGGAGAGTTACTGGTGGTTACACTAAATTATTAATTGTTATGATTGTGCTTGTTAAAATAAATATGTGCTGGGGTATTTGTCATTTTCCATTCCGCACAGTTGTCAGTTAAAACGTGCATTGGAATCCATTTCGCATCGGACCTGGACTATTTGCCTCCCTATAGGGCAGTGTTCTTCAACCTTGGATCCCCAGATGTTGTCAGGATTACCATTCCCATCACCCCCAGCCAGCTCAGCCAAATGGTCAGGAATTATGGGAGTTGTAGTCCAACCACAGCTGGGGACCCACAGTTGAAGAGCATTGCTATATTCTGTGGATTACTTGATGGAGAAACCACAATGTACTTGGAGAAAATAAGGAGTCCCATGATAAATGGACTCTCTAGAGGTCCTCCAGGAAACAGGATGAACACTGCAGCTTGTTATAGATGCTTTAAGATACCACCAGTATTGTGATTTCCCAATAGGTCTCCATCTTGGCAAGAGATTCCATTTCAATCATGGCTTTTTTCCCTGAATCAAAAGCCCAACTTCCAGTAACTTCAACGGACAGAGATTTCCCCCCCATCTCCAGTTCTTCCCCCCATCTCCCTTCCCCCATCATTTAAATTAAAACAACAACAAAACAGATTAGAAATAATATAGGGTCCCACACGCATCACATTTCAGCACAGAGCCCACCCTGTCTTTTCAGTCCTGTCCTTGAATGCAGTTCTGATAAATTAAAATGCTGTTAACAGACAGCACCTGTGACAGTGAATACATGAACAATCCAACTTTCTTTGTATATGTGTGTTAACAGATTGTAGCCCTTAGCAACAGCTATCTGATTAATACCGAAACTGCCTGAAGCACAGGATTCTGCATCGGGAGATGGGACCTGTGAGTCACTGACGAAAGCTTTCATAACCCTGATCTCTTTCTCTCTGTGTCTCTTTATTTAGGCATGCAGTTTCATTATTATAAAGCATCAAAATGCAACACCTTAGAAGCGGTCAGGAAGAAATGTGAACTGACTGCGGGGAGGCAGAAAAAGGAAAGTTATTAATATGCCTACCTTGAGCTGGACTGTGCAAATGTCTGGCTAACCAGATGCAAACATTATACTTAGCACTGGGAAAAGTTTGTTTTCAAGTCGCTGGTTGTCTTTGCTTTTCTCCGTAGTTCCTCTTTGACAAAATCCTCAAGCTTTTTTTTAAAAAAATGTATCTTTCCCAGTCACATTGCAAAAAAAATGGCCATTTCTCCTAGCACAACCAGGTGCCGTCCAGATGCTTTTGAACTATAGGTCCCATTAGCCCCAGCCAGAACAGCTGATGGGAGTTGTAGTTCAGAGGGCACCAGCTTGGTGGAAGCTGCCTAATGTTATATACCACCTTTGCTCTCAAGTGGTTCGATAAGCACGTTTGCCTCATGACTGTGCAAAATACTTTGCCCCAGTAAATATGACAAATGCAGGATAATAACGCAGGCACGCAGCTTGTTTGTGTTTGGAATGCGACCTTGAACAAGCTTCTCAAACACTTCAGAAATCTCAGCTATTTGGAACGACCGCCAAGTGTTACCCAAACAGTCTCCATGTTGTGTAATCAGCATCAAAACTGATACAGGCCACGATCCCCCCTTGACATGAATGGGAGGTGTGCAACAGCGTGGCCTTGAATATGGATACTTAAGAAACTGACACAGTGTTGGTTTTCAGGGTTTTTTTTTGTTTTTTTTTAAAAAAACGTTTTCAGTTTTGTGTCCAGCCAGTTTTCTGAAGCTTACAATGAGTCAGACAATCCTGTGACTGTCTAGGCAGCCTTCCAGCCCTGAAGGCTATTAAAAGCCTTGACAAAAGAACCTAGAGCTGGTTTGTGAAGCAGTGAAATGTACGACCTGTATGTGTGTGTGTGTGTGAGAGAGAGAGTTAATACCCTGACCCAGGCAAAAACATTCACATAAGAAGCGTGTTCCACTGAGCTGTAAATATTTAGGCATAATTAAAAAGGGGGGGCAAGCAAACAAGGCAGTTAATTAGCCACTTTCAATAATGGAAGGCCAAACCACACTGTTATCAGATTTTCAAAATGGCATACATTAGCAAAGAAGGGTCCTAGATATTTAACTGTGTTGTGTCATAGGGGATGGTATAACATACGCACAGAGGAGGCAATAAAACCCTCAAAAACATTTTGTTTTCTTAATGTGCTTTACTTTAAATGTGAATAAAGTTAATGTGGCATGGAAAGCATCCATATAAAACATCGTCATTATAGGAATACAGACATCTGCCTTAAACTGAGACAGACCATTGGTCCATCTCACTCGCTGTTGTACTACACTGACTGGCAGCCGTTTTCCAGGTTTTGAGAAACGGGTCTCAAAACCCAGACTTACCTGGAGATGTTGAGGATTGAACCTGAGACCTTCTGCAAAGCAGATCCTCTGTCACTGAGCTACAGCCCTTTCCCTAACCCCTCAAGGTCTATACCTGGGTATTCAATGTGAGTGGCCTTATTTCTAAGGAGAGGCATATTCTTAAAAGATATGGAACAACTCTTGAACCTCACTCATAGAGCCCCCATGTTCCAGCTGTGTGATCTGAAGTGAAGCAGCAAGCAGCCCTTCTTTTTCTCAGGGAGATACCATCAGGTCCTTCCTCTTGGGGTTTGAAAAAGGCAGCATGTGGGGTCTGCTTCTTCATTAGGCATTGGTTGGGGAAAGAAAACGGTCTCTCAGTTGAGAGCTGGGATGGTACGTCCTTCTCTGCAGGGAATAAAAGTTAGGTTATATTGGCGAGAGGGGACTTCGTATTCTTTTAACTATTTTTCTTCTTTCTTTCTTTTTACTATTTTCTGTTTAGAATAGTTTTTTATGATTGTATTGTGAAGAATCTTAATAAAACTTCACACCAAAAAAAGGGGGGGGCATTGGTTCATACCCCTGCAAGGGAGAGGGGCTGTCAACACCTAGAATCTCCTGATATTACACTTGCTCCTATTTGCTGCGACTGCCTGTTTACTTGCCTTCCCTGAGTGAACACACAGTGCAACAAGCTTTGCCATCTTCTTCTGGGCTGCTGTACAGAGTGAGGCCAGAGGGGAATGGGCAACACCGATAGTAGCAAAGGAACCACTTTGTAGGGGGGGGGGAGTACGAGTTTCTAAGCCTGGGATGATCTAGCAAAACACACATTTGCCACCCAAAAGAGAGCTGGGTCTTCAATATAAACCAGTCTTCTCCAAGCTGGTGCCCCCCTAGATGTTGTTGGGTTCCAACTCCCATCAACCCCAACCAGCATGGCCAATGATCAAAGAGGGTGGTGGGACAACAGTCTGACAACATCTGAAGGGCACATCAGCTTAGCGAAGGCTGTTGTAGAATTAAACCTGCTCACATGCCCAGCTGGGCTCTCTTCCAGGGACAAACCAGTTTTAGTGAGCAGGAGCTACCTGCCAGAGGCTGACATCATCGCTATCGATTTGGAAGCAAGGCCTTGCCTCTGAGAACTACAATAAATGCTGTCATCTATTACCAAACTCTTCCAGGAAAAAACAAAATCAAACACCAAATAATAACCTGGTGGTTTCCTTCCAGAAGACAGGGTTCCCATTCAAGGAGAACAACACTCGCATTGTTCCTGTTGGTAATCAACTTCTTGGTTTCTCAGTGTGGAAATCCAGGTGATTGTGTGGGCATGGAGGATAATAGGTGCCTTGTTGCCTGCAGATGCAGTAGGGCTCAACTGCAGCATATAGATTGTAGGGAAAGTGGAGGATAGTGGAGAAAGGCCTGCTCATCAGAGGATGTGGGTCTTCTCTGAATAAGCTCTGGCTTTCATTGTCTCCCCTTCTAGATGAAGGAAGGAAAGGAGGAAGCTGACTTAAGCTCAGGAGCAGAGCAAGCCGATTGGGCGCCTGGGGTGGCACGTGTGCCCTGCGCCCAGGGATGGGGCCAGTCGCCAGCGGGGGCAGAGCCAGCTGGGGTGGGATGCTCCGTGGGGCCTCCAAGGAGTCTGCCTGCCTCTTCCCACTCAGCCACCCTACAGCTGGGGGGGAGGCAGGAGGCGGACCATTTGGGGCAGCATGGAACCTGCGGGTGCCCAAGCTACTGTGTCACTCCCAGGAGAGACGTGTGGCTCAGGTGTGCTGCAAGCCCCACGGTGAGTGTCGCCTGGCATATTGTCACCCACCTCAGTGGTGACACCCGGAGCAACCCGCCCCCACTACACACACACCCTTCCTCCGCCCCTGCTTAAACCAGGTCAGACCATTAATCCATCTAACTATGGACCCTCGTACCTATGGGACCACCTCTCCTAGTATGTCCCACGGACAACCTTACGGTCTTCAAATAAAAACATCTTGGAGATCCCGGACCACAGGGAAGTTAGGCTGGCCTCAACCAGACCCAGGGCTTTTTCGGCCGTGGCCCCGATTTGGTGGAATGTTCTGTCACAAGAGACTAGGGCCCTGCGGGACTTGGCATCTTCTGCAGGGCCTGCAAGACAGAGCTGTTCCACCAGGACTTTGGCCAAGGCACAGTCTGAACCCCTCTTTCGGTAATCCTCATAGAACTGTAGCCCAATGGTTGCCATTACTTTGATTTTGAATTGATTTTAGGATGAATTGATTTTCGAATGCATTTCAATTAATTGATTGTGATTTTATGTAAACTGTGTTATTTTTACTGTTGTTAGCCTGGCTTTGGATGGGGAGGGTGGGATATAAATAAAATATTATTATTATTATTATTATTATTATTATTATTATTATTATTATTATTATTATTATTAACTCATGGTTGTCTAGCCATGTCTCTCCAGGATTTCAGGTGGCGGCTTTCACCAGATGGAGGTGGATGACATTCCTGAAAGGGATGACTCCCTCTATTGGAGACAGGCAGGGTCTTCAACTTGCAACGTCCTTTCCAGGAGGAGGAAGAGTCATCCGGCCTCTCCAGACCAACCCTGCCTGCTGCAAGGGATGGTTGGGTCTTTGGGTCTCCCTGTGTGGAAAGAAATGTTTGCTTGAGTGCCTGTGTAGCTTTCCCCTTTTGTCTAGTCCTCTCCTTTGTCCTGTTTGCTAGATCACCACGTTTTTCCACAGGGTTTTCCTGCTGGCCGCCCTCCCCCTCCCAGCTTCATTTCTACTTTGTTCTCTTCATGTCCCCCGCCCCCTGTTGTCTGGGACCTTTTGCATGCAAAGCAGATGCTATTCAGTCCTTCTGAAATTCTTGCATTACAGTGCAGTCATACTGCTTTCCTATGATCTCTTGTCACAACTCTCTGGAAATGTCCGAAGGATCCACGTGGCCTCTAGAGTTCAGCACAGTGCTGCATTGGTTGGAGACATATAGGAGCAGGGTGCATGCTGGTCTTCTAACATAGCAGCTGGGCCTCAGGCACCGGAGAGCTTCTCACACTGCTGGTTAGTGCCGAACAGGGACTGAGGCAGAGAGCTTTCCCTCTGCAAGTGTGGTAGTTCAGAGGTGGAACATCTGTTTCACATGCAGCAGGTCCCCAATTGAATCCTCAGCATTCCCAAGTATGGCTGGGAACGTTCCCTGTCTGAAACCCCAAAGCGCTGCAACCAGTCCGTGTACTGACCTAGATGGACCACACATTCCTCGTTCGTTGGCTCCATCCTTTGCTTGGCACACTAACCCACCCAAGAATAAGCTCTATTCATTAGCAGATGAAATTAGATGGAAACTGTAGGGGAGCCAAAAACCGAACTCATTCACACATCTCAGATGCCTCTGTTCTTCCCAAGAGCCACCGGTTGCTTTTTATAACAAAAGTGAAAATGACACTCCTGCCAGTAAGACATATTCCCTTACGCTCATTTCGCATTCATATCTTCCCACCTCATTTCTAATTTAGGGTCTGCCCGCACTAGAATTCACAACAAGCCAGCCACAAGCTATGTTTAAATGCGGTTGCTGCTTCAACATTCCAGCACAGAATCCATAAACCAGTATTATCAATGGGGCTCTGTTTGTTTGTTGGTCGGTGCACTGTTCCTTCGAGAGAAAAGACAAAGTGAGCACAAGGTTTTTATGACGTTGTGGCTCACGTCCCAAAAGGAATGGTGAAATTCTAAAAGTTAAAAGAAGAAGTGCTAAACATCTAAACTAGAGTGAAATTCACCCCACCGATTCTTCTTTTTGGATTCTGATAGTCAATAGTCTCTGAAAGTGCAAATATTTAAGCATCAACATTTGACAACCAATTGAAGTCAACATTTGACAGTATCTTTAACGTTCTCTTGTGATTCTGGGAAGTCATCTGGATCTCAGTGAGAGATCTTTGAGTTCTGGTGGGCACCAAGGCATTTATTACAGATTTTTGGCATGTTTTAGCTTCAGTGTATCTATATTATGCATAGTGAACATGGTGCCTTTCAGATGTTGTTAGACTCCAACTCTCATTGGCTCCAACCAGCTTCACATGCTTAGGACATTAATGGTCAAAAATTGCTCAGCTGAGCATTTATTTTCACAGCTGAAGTTTATATTAAAAATCCCAACCAAACAACTATACAATGAGGCAGGCTGAATGTCTTATCCCTACTAAGTATGGAAGCAGAAAAACTGTTATGCAAGATTAATTTTGAGGACTAGATCAAAGACTTTGCAATTAGAAAAAGTAGGAGAATTTTCCCCCAAAATATAAATAAAGTGGAAGTATACAAAAGTAAGCATTATTTTCCATCTTACTGGAGGTTTTGTTTCATTTTGAAAAAAATAATTTACAATTTATCATTGTTCCTATTTTGAACTAGATATATATGGGGGCACCAAAATCTTTTAAGTGCTATGGGTATCTAAAGGTCTTAATCTCCAGCCCTTACTGAATTCCATTCGCTGGACAGCAGCAGTAGAAAACTATTGCCTCCTTCAACAGCTAAACATTCATGGAAGCATTTCAGTTGTGTGGCTTTCATGCTGCTCCAGCAAGCCTCTTCTTCTCTCTCCTTAAAATGACAGGATCTCTTTTAGGGCTGCTACTGCCATTCCCTCCCCAACCACCCCTAAAATTTGCATGCCTTTAAATCTACCCCCGATTTGCCTCACTTGATAAACTGTGCATTAATTTGCTGCCCTGACATGGGAAGCCTGAAACTCCGGCGTGACTCACCGCTCATGTTATATTGTGTTCAATTATATTCCAGTCATTTGAGCTAATTGAGTCAAATGATATGGTGTCATAGAACTCACTGCAGGGTTAGAGGTTCTCCCTTTCTGCCTGTGTTGCTCATCGTCAACTGTCAACAGCTCCTAGCATTCCACGTACTCGTCGCCAGACCCCGGGCGGGGAGAACCCAAGGCAAGCCATCTTCTGCTCTGAAAGTCACAGTTCCTGTTCCAGTCTCCTGCTGCCGGCATGTTCAGATGATTGGGGGACAGGAGGGAACAGGGTTCTTGCAGTCGTTGATGAAACAACAACTAAGGCACTGCAACAAGATGTTATAGTGTATCCCCAGCTAGTAACACAAATGTGCCTTGTTCAGGGCTCTAGTCAGCCTGGAAATGAACCAAATTTTCTCCAAAGGCTTCCATTGCCCCTGAGAATATTTCTGAGATTTTTCTTTTCCTTGCCACCGTAGAAATGGAAGGCCCGCTTTGCAGCATTTTCTTCAAATATTCTCCATAATTCATTTATTTTTGTTGGTGTGTGTGGTGGCTCCCATTTCCCCTCAGAAATGCCCCCAGAATAATTCTAGGCCTTGTGGAGAATACAAATATTGCAGCAGAAAGCAAACAGAACAAACCCTGAAGTAATTCTCAAAAAACGGTTAAATTATCCATTGTATACTAGTATAACACAATTTTTAAAGATTCATCCCAGATTTGCAGCCTGGATCCTGAATTCTGTTGTTGTTATTTTAAATAAACCTTCTAGTTTTCAACTTCTTATGTGCCAGGGAATTTGCTCTTTGCCACCGTGTCCCTCCCATTCTCCCTCCTGGTAAGCAGGGTCAACACTGCTGTTGGGAGGTCAGGTAAGATTCACCACTCCAACCTTTGCTACTGGGTACCAGTCCCTCTTCAACCCTTACAAAGTTGTTGTTATTTAAATTTCTGTTCTGCCTTCTCAAATGGAGTCTAGGGGGGCAGACAACAAATCTAGTTGTCAGATGGGCTATGGAAATAATGTCCCTATGAAATGCCAATCAAGGTCTGGCAGACATCTCTTGGGGGGGGGACTGCTCCAGCTTTGTGGCACACCACTGAAAACATCTGTGCAGATGTGTAAGGCTGTCGTGAGGACCTCCCTGGCACACTGAACTGCTGCCCTTCTTTGTGCAAAGACTGAAAACTGTCTTTTCTGGTGCACACGTTTTGATGGCCCACATTTTTTACATCTGGAAGGTACTATGAGACTGACAATATGATTTATTCTTGCACATGATGCGAGATGCATCACAGGTCAATTAAAGTCTCTTTTGCTGAAAGATGCAAGCTCAGTTTAAAAACTCTAAGAGGGGGGCCCGTTCTGCTGTTTTAATTATCCTCATTATTAGAAAGCAAAGGAAGGATGTGCTGATCTGCAGCTGATCAGAATCTGCTGGTGTGTACATATTTCACATCTGTGTGCATGGCAACATGGCTTCCTTTGTGGCACGTCTTCCTTCACACCGTGCTTGGCGGGGGTGATTACCATAACAACGTCTTTCGTTTTTAACACGGCAACCCGTCCTGAGGTTCCTCATCCCCTTCTTCTTGGCATTTCTGAAGTTTCTGTGACAGCGGCATGTGCGCTTTGGTTTCCTACGAGGGATCTTCTAATTTGAGAGTGAAAGCGCCAGGAGGAATAAGCTCCAGTACCCGTGTAAAACCACAGTGGAAACTCCTGCAGAATAGGAAATGTCACAGTCGCACAATTTGCTTTGTGGCGGATAAGAAAAGTTGATGTGTTTCTTTTCTTTATTCCTTCTTCTTTTTATTTACTTCCTCTTTTATTTTTCATTTTGTTTTTTTCTGAGGGGAGGAGAGGGGCCAGTTAGCAAGAAGGAAAGACTTCCCTTCCTCTTAACTGCAACAAACGTTTACTATGAACAGTTCGTGCCCTGAGGCATGTACAGTTTCCTTAGTTTGCTCCCAAAGCACAGAGGACAGCCATGCTCAGTGCAGGCTCTGCGCCAAAAGAGCATTCTAGGTAATCACATGCAAATGAACCTCAGCAAAATAATTCACAGCTCCTCCACAATCCCATCATTAAAGGAATGACACTGTCCAAAAGAAACGGGTGTGTGTCCTCAACTCTTTGTTATCAGGGCTCCTTTTATAAATTGTAAAGAAATGGACCACACACAGAGAGAATCAGCCTAGTGCACTGGTTTTCAGCCCTTGGGCCGTGGCACCCTGAGGTGCCTTGAATGATGGTCAAGAGTGTCGCGGGCAACATGGCCTCTGTCCCCCTTTCCTTCCCTTCCTTCCTCTGATGCTCTCTTGTGTCTTGGCCTCCCAAAGGCTCCCACAGCTGTTTGTTGCAGCAGCCCTGGCTACAAGCTCTGCAGGCAAATTGTGCCTCTGCGGCTGGCCAGGAGGTGAAGAATTAGAAGAAGAGTTTGGATTTGATATCCCGCTTTATCACTACCCGAAGGAGTCTCAAAGCGGCTAACAATCTCCTGTCCCTTCCTCCCCCACAACAAACACTCTGTGAGGTGAGTGGGGCTGAGAGACTTCAAAGAAGTGTGACTGGCCCAAGGTCACCCAGCAGCTGCATGTGGAGGAGCGGAGACGCGAACCCGGTTCACCAGATTACAACTCTTAACCACTACACCACACTGGCTCTCCAGGGTGCTGGCTGCCAGGAGCTGAAGTGGCCTCAGAGTAAGCAAGCAAGCAAGTGGGTGAGGGAGGGAGGCTAGCCAGCCAGTCTGCCAGCCCTTGCTGTTGGAAATGGACAGAAGTCCTAGGCCCCTGTGGGGCAGTGTGAGGAGGCACCTCTCTTTGAGGGCAGTGGGGGGGCACAGCTCAAAGACCAGGGTTGGCAGCATCTGGCCATAGGACTCCCAAGGAGAGGAAAGGAGGCTGAGGAAACAAGGGAGGGTTTTGAAAAAAAAGGGCGAGAGGCTGCCAGCTCTGCAGGCAAGGGGCAACATAAGTGCGCCCCTGTGCCCCACAGGGGTGCCGCAGAAAGAATGTAGTTCAAGGACTCAAAAGGCTCTTCAAAGCCTTTCTCGGACCCTGAATGCGATACAATATGCTTTCTTCTGCCCTAACTGAGAAACGATGGCTTTTGCCAACTTTCGTAAGACTGCTGGTGCAGAGGTCGTGTGAGGGTAGAGGAGGACAGGCCACTGCAAAAGGCAGGAAGGAAAATGAAAAACTGAGTCAGAGTGAAGGAGCCCTGAATTGATGGGGTCTGAACCCTTTCTGGGAGGGAGCGGGGAGATTTAAGCTTTCCTGGGTCAGACCGGAGAGCAACCCTGGGTTAGTTTTTGTCCTGGACTTTCACTGCAGACAATGGATCACTTATCATAGATCCTGCAAAGCTATTTCCTTTGCAGACATCTGCACTGGCGGGGTTCAAGTTTGCCTTTAACTTTGGCTGGCTCATGCTGCTGCTACTGCTAGTACTGCTATGTTGAGGATGGTCCCAAGGCGTGGTCATAAGGGACAAGATGCAGCCACTTCATTGAAAACAAGCTGCTCTGGGTCTGGTCTATCCTGGATTGGGAACCTCCTAGGTGATCTATATATGCTGCCTTTAGCTCTGTCGTAGAATAAAGGTAGGATATAAACACACCAAAATATAAATTGTTATTGCTTTCCTTAAGGTAACACCTGTATTGTACCAGAAAATGGGGCACCAGATCTTTTTAGCATGAGCAGATTGGCATAATTGAAATATTTTTGCCATGCAAGGAGATGAGTGATTTCTCAACAGATGAATCTGAAGAGAGAGAAACCATCTATTAGGAATTTAGGAAGCTGTCTGGGACTTTTTGCATGCAAAACCGATGCTCTTCCACTGAGCTAAGGCCCTTCCGCCTTCTTCCTCTCTCACCTAGTGAAGTTCACTGGTATTAGGTTCAAGACAGGGAGAGAGAGAGACAAAGACTCATGAAAAAGTTGTAGGCCAGAAATAGATTGGTCCAACCACCCCTCATTTAACAAGGCAATCCTGATCTTCTTAGTTTTCCTGGATAGAAACAGAAGCTCAGAGTTTTATTTCCTCTTTTGTTTGCTTTATTTTTCTACTTTTACTCCTCCACTTCTATTTTCTAGGAGGAATTTTTATTTAACCCATTTTGAAACTCTTCATATGGGAAGTTACAGAGATGGAGGTTGTACCGCTGAGGTCATAATAGTAGTTCTTACAACCAAATACTAATATAGATACTTGTGTTTTCCCCCTAAATAAATAGATAGATTGCCTTGGATACAGGCTGTGATGTTTAGCCACAGTAGATAGATTTCATATTTAATATGTAGAAATATCACACTTGCCTCCCAAGAGAAATAGCTGGTTGTTAAGGCATCTTCTGCAGTGCCTGGTTCGCCTACCGTTTTGTAATTTAAATCTTATTCTCAATATTGCGCAAACACCGAGCTTTTATTTTTCATGCGACTGTGCATCAAGGATTGGGCTTTGTGCTGCTTTATGTTATTCTTTGTAATTATAAATGGCCTTCAAGGCAAACTCAGCATCCTATTTTATATGTGTGTGTGTGTGTTCAGTTTGCATTAACAACAGTTTTTAATTACTCAAATCAGCAGCACAATCCAGTTCAAACCTATAATATAACTGTAGATTGGTTTCTTTGAATTACATGCACAAGGAAAATTGGATAGTTATCAGCAAGCAGAGACAGAAGGGTTGCCATATTTCAAAAAGTAGACATTTAGAGCTTTCCCCCCCCCACAGTTTTGCCCACAGTTGTTGCAAAAAAATGATGCTTTTGAACTATTTTTCTGGGAAATTGGCAAAAATGGTAGGGCCGACATGGGTTCCCCTAAGTCTAGATTTTCCCAAACATTTTGCCAATTTCTGCCCAGACACTGCTTCCGATTTCAGTATTCTGGGTATGTCCAGGAAATTCTGGATGTATGGCAGCCCTAAGAGACAGGAAGGCTTTTGCCCTCCAGATGTGGCTGGAATACAGCTCCAACCAGCTGCAGCAAGGAAGGAAGAGAGGGGCATGTGGATTGTGTGTAGAAACTAGTCTTTGATGCCAAGGGTAACATTTACGTACATTCTTTGCTCAACTTGCTTTTGCCTCTGATCTCACCCACTGAAGCACGTGGCCCCCAAATGCTTGCTCAGAAGGGAATGTGGTCCTCACAATCCCCACTCCTACCTTAAGGATGATGCTGCCTCCAGACTCTTCCCCATCTCTCTCTTCCCTAAAAGCAGTACTCAGGCTGAAGGGGGCAGGCATCCTAAGCTACTGTTTTTATTAGGTCAAATTCAGAGGGAGTCAGCAAATTATTCTAGTCACCCAGCATATGAAGGGTGCTGCGTTGTTTACCTCTGCAATAGATAACACAGCAGCCCCTCAAGTGTCCCTATTTTCCAGGGACAGTCCTGGATTTACAGAAACCAACCCGATTTCTGATTTGATCCTGGAATGTCCTGCTTTTCCTTAGGACGTCCCTATTTTCATTGGAGAAATGTTGGAGGGTATGTTATGCAACACACACACCCCAGCCAAGAATACAAGTATCTATACAACCTTTAGAAGATATGTGAAGGCAGCCCTGTATAGGGAAGTTTTTAATGTTTAATGTTTTGTTATGTTTTTATATATGTTGGAGAACTGGATTTTAAGTTGGGATAAATGAGAAACAGAGAGACTTGAAATCGACAGACTTGTCCATCCCTATTTAAGAATGGATTATCTCTTAAGAAAGCAATTGATTCTGTTTTTTGTTGTTTTAAAAGTAATCTCGGAGCAGAAGGCATTTGGTCGCTGAGTGTCTCTTTTTGCCTCTTACGAGAGTTTTCCTTAAGAATATATTTTCTGGTGGCAAGATTAGCCTATCTTGGTTTAGATGTCTGAGGCAATGGAGTTTCCGCTCCCTTGGGAAATTCTTACCAGCTAATAGACTAGTGATTACTGCCATGATCACAGATCTCCCATCTTTATTTTCTCCCATCATTCCAAGTTACATCCCCCTAGTGCCAGATGAAATAATCCTTTCTACTCCTTGGTGGCTTATGTCCTTCAGCTATTTGCTGCTTTGTATAATATCTCCTCTGAGCAGCTTAGCCAAATTATGCATATTTAGTTCTGTCTCCCCTCATTAAAGTCAGTCCCTAGTCTCTCATAGTGATTGTTGCTGCCTTCTCTGTTTTAGTCTCTTTTTTGCTTTCCCATTTGGTCTTTTGTCAATATTTCTACAGAGCAGAAGGTCCCAAGCAGAAAATGTTGAGGTGGCTCCTCCATCACCCCCTCAACACCTGATTTAGTTAAAATGAACTCTGTAGTCTTTTGGTGGATCTGAATCTGCAAGAAATGAATACAGGTGGGTTCAGACAAACACATTTATGGTGATAAGCACCATTGGAGAATTTTTATACCACAGAGGCCATTGGGTTGATGCTCTGCAATGTCACAGGTGAGGTTGAATTTCATTACCACATTTCCAAAGAGTTAGAATATCTCAGGGCTGGTGTACATGTTAGTTTGGTCACCCAGTGGAAACCAGAAGTGTACAGATGAATGGATCTGTCAGTGCTGGTTTCTGCCAATTTTGGTTTGGATCTCTTAGCCGATCCTTGGTAATCTTCCATGCCTGTGTTCCACACTCTCACTGAGTGCTTTTGTCTGCCTAGAATGAGCCTTTGAATTTATGATAAAGGCTCTTGCTTGCCTGGATGAATGATAGAAAGGTGTGTCTAGAAAACAGCCCTCTCACTTTTCCATAGCCAGAACTTTAGGTGAGAGGTACAAAGGTAAATTCTAACCTCGACTCAACCACCTGTTCCAGACTTCTTGTGGGCAGATCATCTAATGGCCTTACACTGATATAAGCTAGTTTTGTAAGTAGATCCAAATGGTGCAATCTCCCTAACACACTTCGAGAAGGGAATCCTGCTCAAATCAATGTGTGCAAACGGAAATGCAGGCTGTGATCCTGATCTCCTTAGAGGAAGGAGAGGGAAACAAATGAGGTGGGGAAATGAGATTTCATTGCTGTGGTAGGCAATAGTCCATGAAGACCACCTCCTACTCTTTTTCATCTAGGGAAGTAAATCAAGCACATTTGGTTTCCATCCATTTAGCATTGCAGGGCACGCCGTGTATAGTATTACCCAGTGATTCAGAAAGACAGATTGATTACAGGAAACATTTAATCTGATGCTTTTTTATTTTTATTTTTGGGCTAACATCTCATTTTATTCAATCTGTATTTACAACAGTTTGATGATTGCCCTGCATACAGGGCTTAGTGTTGCCATGGGAACACATGATCTTTTGCAAACAAATATGTGGCATACTACTGACCTTTTTTGAATTCTATTATGCTGAATTACAGTCATAAAGCTAAAATATTCATTCCAAGGTGTTTACATTGTATGTATCTTTCCCCCCGCCTATTCAGCCTATTTGTATTTTATGTGGAATGCGTATTTGTAGGGAAAGAATTGCCAAGTTTATTATACTGAGCTCTGTTAGCTATCCTACCAGGCAAATATTCCACTACATTTGAATATGTGTGAATTCTACGAGCGTTTCTATGTGGGTGTGTAATTCCTGTTTCCCTGCCCCCCAACAAGCAAATGTCAGCGGGGTGAGATTTTTTTCCTGCAAATCTTGACACATTAGAGAGTGATCAAGATATACAGTCTGGTGAAATTCTTCCACCAAAATATCACAATGGATTTCCCATGAATGAATCTTACATTTAAGAGTTTGGATTTGATATCCCGCTTTATCACTACCCTAAGGAGTCTCAAAACGGCTAACATTCTCCTTTTCCTTCGTCCCCCACAACAAACACTCTTTGAGGTGAGTGAGGCTGAGAGACTTCAGAGAAGTGTGACTGGCCCAAGGTCACCCAGCAGCTGCCTGTGGAGGAGCGGGGAAGCAAACCCGGTTCACCAGATTACGAGTCTACCGCTCTTAACCACTACACCACACAGACTCCACAGGGTTAGGGAAGGAGTGGCCTTCAGAGGGCTGTAAAATGAATGCACCATTAGACTAATCAACCGATTGAATTTTTCTTAGCATCCATCTTTTGATGCTTTCTCCTGATGTATAAGTTGCCCCATTCTCCCCATTTGGTGTACATTTAATATCCTTTCATGGAAGTCTGATTATTACCAAAGCTGGGCAAAACTAGTCTCTCAGAACTGGGGAGACCACTTTGCCAAATTTCTCTGTGGGGAGGAGAAAGCCTTCCCCACTTTCTCAGAATGGGGCCCACCATGATCACTGCAGCAACAGTGGTATAAGCTGCCTGGGGCTGTGTGAGGGGGAGGAAATGGCAGCCTCCACACACACACAATAATTAATTAAAAATAGTGGGTGTTATCCAGAGAACATTCTGCAAAATGAGCTTCAGCTGATTATTATGTAACTCTTCTGACAGATCAAGATAAGCTGGTGGAAGCAGCAAATGCAACAATTCTAGCAACTGCAATTAAAAATATGGGCCACAGAGATGGTCCCTGAGTTTTAAATTGGATCTTTTTTATTAGTGCAACTTAATTGAGTTTGGTAATTTCACCTGCTTAGTTATGCTTATATATGTTTGAACTTCGTAACAAATTGCAATGGCTGGTGGCTGATGCAGATAAGTATCTAGCATTTTCTAGGACGGAGATGAGAAAGAGTGAAATCTCAGCAATTTTCTCAGAAAAATGTTTTCTGAGAAACTTTAACTCGGCTCTTCCTGTGACTCACTGGTGGTACTTTGTGAAATTACCTGGCCTTGTGATAGACCAGCAAAGCAGGAACTTATGTTGCTGGGTCCCCTCTTAATGCCTCATAGCTTTTTAAGAGATGAGGACCTGGTGAGAAACCTTCTCCTGGAGGAAATGCTTCATGATATTATACTCAAAAGCTCTGTGATGAAAGTGGCTGGATAGAGTTGATGAAAATCAACGATGGCTTGCTGGTGGTTTTCTGTATCTATGTCAAGATATAGGCCCAAAAAGGCCTTCCAAGCAGTCTGTACAACACAGACTGAAGAGCCAGGCTAGAGTCATAGGTCGAGATGAGCCTCCATTGGCTCCTCAGGTCTCCTTATTATGTTGAGCACAGCTGCTTAGGGCTTTCAAGGTCTACACCAGCACTTTCAACTGGGGATAGAAAAGGACCAGTAACTAGTGCAGTTACTATAATAAAGGTGTTATAGACACTGACTACCTAATGCTCAGTAGGACGTTTCTGAACCATCTTCAAAGGTAGGACCACACAGTAGTCCAGTCTGGATGTGACCAGAGCATGGATCACTGTGGCAAGCTCATGAGATAGTTTCAGGAGGTAGTGCAAGCCGAAAAGCAAGAATTGGTGGGTAACTTAAACATTACTGTTTGAATAGAAGTGGTGAATAAATGCACAAAGTTTGTACATAAATGATTAGGTTGAACAGAATATAGAAAATATGATATATATTGGGGTGATATATGGCTTCCCAGTGTTGCTGGGCTCCAGCTCCCATCAGTTCCATTTAGTAGGGCCGGTGGTAAGGGATGATGAAAGTTGTTGTCCAACAACATCTGCAGGGCCAGATGTTCCCCATTTCTGCTAAAGATGATAAATCTTGCATGTTTAGTTTGTTTCAGAGAAGTAGATAAATCATTACTAATATAATTAGTATTTATTTGTCAATTTTTGCAATGAACATCATAAACAGAACAGAACTGCTGATATTTTAAATTTTTGAGGTAAAATCAGAAATATGAAAGTTGTTATAATTATGACTCTTGGACCTGCAATTGATTTTTATATTTTTTTGCCATAACCTCCCACTTGGACTCTTTCTTGTTTTTGATGCCACAGACTAACGCAGATACCCTTTCAAAAAGAAAAATATGTTTAGAAGTCTTGTGTTGCGAGAACACACACACACACACACACACACACACTGTATATATAATGTTCATTTTTAAAAAATAATATCTCAGATTACTGGAGAAGCGGGATGAAATGGTTTCAGGTGACCTGGAGCAGAAATAGAATGATCCAGTCATCTCTAAAGCCACATAACCTGCTACTTTTTTTTTAGTCTCTGGCATAGTTCTTTACATAGTGAAGTAAACAGGATATAATCCTGTGCAAGAGCTGACTGGGGTAGCTGCTGTGTTGATACCAGTTGAAATCCATCCCCTAAGGGCTGGTTCAACCAATGACTGCACTCATGGAAAGACATTCCAAGAGAGAGAAGTAAATCACCTTCCGTCCCTTTTGTGCATTTAGGATATGCATATCAGAGCTGATAATCTGTTGGGTGTCTGGACAAAGGCTGGATTCAGCACACACCGGAAGGTTTAATTGGGTCAGCCACTGTCACTGGAGAGTGAATGCATGTTTTTTCTCTCTGCTTAGATAATCAGAGATGAGTGGGAATTTCAGCCTGTCAGCATCCCACTGTTGACATGCACAAGGGTGAGCCAAGTTTCTGTACTTTGCAACTATGCATATTTGTTGGGTGACTCATTTGTTTCTCAATGACCAATTTACATGAAAAAAAGGGCCGTACATGACCAAATAATACCGGTGGTAAGGGAACGGCGCACTCATTATGTATCATTTCCCGGTTGCAATTGCTTGCAGAGCAGCTAAAACTCCAGATGCATTGACAACATTTGTTGCTATGCCAACAGTGTAACAAAAAGTTTGTAGGTACAAGTCCTTGTGTACATACACCCCACTCTCTCACCCTCACCCTCATTCTCGCTCACACACAATATTATTTCATATGGAACATTCTGAGAAATGCGAAACATTTTGAAGTTTAAAACGGGTCAACGCTTCCTTTGTACGTGTTATGGGGAACAAGCGATCCCTCTGGCTTTGTGCGTGCACACTGCAGCACACAGACAATACCTTTCAGTGTGAACCTCGTGCACACTTTGCATGCGTTCAGCCACAGTTCTCCTCCTCAGACCCACAAATCAATTGTGCCCAAGGGCCCTGGGGAGGTGGGGGAGTAAGATGTCTGGAGGCTGCTGTGGCTCCCAGTTCATTTCTGAGTCCAGGTCAAAGTGCTGCTGTTTACCCAGAAAGCCCTACATCACCATATTTTCCCACACTGGCTCTCTCATGCACCAAGATGGTTTTATGGGGAATCCCCTCCCCTGGGTATTCCACTATCTGAGATGAGGCAGTGGTGACCCGACAGAGGGTCCCCCCCCCAAGGCTGGTGCCCCATCCATGGAATTCTTTCTCAAGAGAGAATCACCTGGCCATTAAGATCTTCTCTCCACTGGGGAAAGACCTGCATATTTTCCCCAGGCTTTTTAACCTGCTGAAATATTTCCTGCTGTTAGTTGGTTTGTTAAGTTTGCTCTTCATTCAGCCTTCTCTATTAACGATTTATTTTTTTTATATATAAAAAATGCATTTATTGTATTCTAGCTTTTTCCAAATGTAAGCTGCCCTAGAAATCCCTTACTGAAGAGCAGTAAACAAATGCATTAAATCCATAAATAATAAATCCTCCCCATTAACTGCGGTGTGCTTGTGGGGCAGGAAGATCAGGGCACAAACAGCTAGAAGCTAGCTGGGGAAGCAAACAGAGGCAAAAAGGTGCAGCGAAGTCCTGTGTTGAACCCTTGCACATTCGGATGTGGAGAATTTTTGGTTAGTTTTCCCGATTATAATGCTAGTGCTTCTGTTCCCTTTTCTAGTGATCCTTTCTCATGGAAGTATGTCTTGAAGTACAAAACGATAGGCTTTTGACCAATAAATTGGCATGTCATGATGCACCACTGAGCAACATTTTTATTCATTTACCCTTTCCACATAGGGGTCTCTTTCCCTTGATTCCCCCATGAAAATGGCAAGAAAGAACTGCGGGCCAGAATAAAAACTTCAGTTTCCCCCACCTTTGACTCCTGCATTTTTTTGGGTTGACTGTGTTGCAGATGGAATGCAATAATGCGGAAATATATGCTAAACGTGCAGTATAGCCCATTCGTTTTCCGGAAGTGGCTTTTATGTTGTGCGGAAACTGAACTATAATGTGGAAATGAACAGTGAGGATAATGGTCAGGGAAATAGAATAAGCTGCCAGAATTTGGTCTTTCAAATTTCAATGGTGCCCTGGACAAGCCCAAAATTTGGTGCCCTTTGACCTTTCGCCTTCCATTCTGCTCAATCCGCTATGTCATAGTTGTGACGCCCTGCGGTGTCCCCTAGGCTTGGCACCCAGTGCATTGAAACTGATTGCTCTGCCCTAAATCTGCCCATGCTGCCTTGTGAATGCAGGCTTATACAGGCAGGAGCAGAGCTATCTTCCTGACACTGGTGCTATTGCAGCTGGGGTAGGGTGGGGGCAAAGCACACCAGGCGCTCCTGCCACTGGGAGGGACAGCTCTGACTTTGCCACTGCCCTGCCCCAGGGCTGTCCTAGTAAGTCCGCTCTCCTTCCCTGGGGGGCGGTGTTGCAGACTGGCATTTGGGACCCCTGGCCACAAGGGCGGCCTCCTTTTGCCTCCTCGCCAGATCTCCCAGCCCATCCGCCCTCTTTTTATGCGTTGCTATGACAGCGCCCTTGCTATGGACATATGTCGGCCGCCATATTGATGAGGCCGGGTAGGAATTTTTCCACTTGGCATATTGGCACCAGCCATTTGGTTTTCGCCTACTTTGTAGCAATTGTCACAAGTTTGTAAGGTTAGGCATTGGGTCAGCCTTTGTTTATGGTTGTAGCCTCTACCTGCCCCTCCTCCATAATTAAAGGGATCCGGGGGTGTGGATCCTGTCCGAAGCCTGGTCATGGGCTAGGGCCATATCACAACCCATCGGGGACCCTGGGGGTGCCCCAATTTGACGTATGTCATAGGGCTCCCCCTACTGGGGGTTTACCCTTAGTGCGACTCCCTGCAGACGGGCAGCAGTCGGGCTATAGTCTGGCTTCACCGAATGCCTAAGTCAAACCGCTCCCATCTGTAACCAATAAAATTGTGGCCTATTTTTGCCCATTAACCTAAAGTATTTTGCCCATTAACCTAAAATATTCATGTCCTTGTGTTTATTATGACAACATTTTGGAGGTCCCAAGTCGCAAGGTGGTTAGATTGGTCTCAACTAGGGCCAGGGCCTTTTCAGTACTGGCCCCAACTTGGTGGAACGCTCTGTCACAAGTGACTAGGGCCCTGCGGGACTTGACATCTTTCCGCAGGGCCTGCAAGACAGAGCTGTTCCACCTGCCCTTTGGTTTGGACTCAATCTGACCCTTATGTTTCCCTCCCCTTATGGTTTTGATCTATGGGCTATCATCATCATCATCATCATCATTATATAAGGGAACTATGAGGCCCGGGACCTGGGCACGCAAGCTGCAGTGACACCAAAGTTGGAAGCCATGCGCTGTGGCTCAGTTGCTCTTGTTGCAGTGTGCATGTGAGTACATTGTGACACTGGACTTCTGTTCCCTATATTAAGTGAACAATTCATTGTGTTGGGGGACTATCTTATGTCTTCTTAGAAGCTTAGGAAGCTGCCACTGGTCCATCTAGCACAATAGTGTCTATGATGGCAGGCAATGCCTCTCTAGGGTTTAAGGTGGGGAGGGCAAGGTCTCTTGTAGCCCCAGCTGGAGATGCTGGCGATTGAAACTGGGACCTGCTTGCAAGGCGGATGCTCCACCATGGAGTTATGGACCTGCAGCAAATATTTGCCTAGCCAGAAATGTGCATCTTCCTCAAAGGTGGTGGTGGGGAAATCATTTTCGTCAGCAACGTTCTTTGTTAGTTCAGATCCAGGCATGAGTCACAGAGACATGGCATAATACCGTCATCTGTGGTGAATTTATTTGGGCACAAACCTCTTCAGAAGGTTGAGGGGAAACCCAGAACAGATTTCAGGAGGGTACAGGGAGAGGAGATGGGGGAAGCCCCATTGTGCAAGCTTCTTAGTACTGCATCGGATAGTTTCTGCATCAAAGTTTCTGCATCTAGGAGTGTGCATTAGGCTGGAACACATTTAGAAATCTGTGCATTAAGACAAAAAAGACATATTTAAATATATATGTTGTGATAAAATAGGCCCTTCAGTATGAATTGTCATATGCTTTTTAAAAAACACACACACACAAAAATCCCTTAGATGAATTTCAAAATGGGCTAAGGAAAGATTTAAGACAGCAAAATTGACAGGGACAAGAAAAATACAAGGATGCGTCCATCAGTGGGACACTTTGGAGGATTTCATTGTAAGCCTGCAGGCCTAAGACACAATTGCAAGGGGGCAAATCCCATGGAACTGTGCTGGCTTATTACTTCTGAGTTAATATCTGTAGCACTGGGCTGTGGACATGTTTTCTCTTTTAATTAGCTTTATTGTACATTCTGCCCTTGCTGCTCCTGTAATAAGCCCTTCGGGGTTGCTTGGAAAGGTGGCTGATAAATATTTTATTTTTTTAAAGAAAGCCTACTAATCCAGCTAAGTATATATTTTATTCACCTTCCCAATACACTATGGGCCCAATGGGACACGGTGCTAGGGATTTGTGAATGGAACCCCCTGGTGTGTTAACAGCAGCCACCAGGGGTTAGATGTCAGGGGTGAGTATTTGGATGAGAACCATAGTTCAGGGAGCATAGCCCTTTCCTCTCCCTATTGTTTTCAGTTAAAATAATCCTCTGGTGCTGCTTTTCTTTCCATAGGGGAAACATACAGTCACTATGGGGCAGGGCAGGTCTTGATGAGGAACCCACTGAGCAAGATGAATGCCAAGCAATTGACTTCACATAGTTAACAAACAATTAAACTATGGGACTTGCTTCACAGGAAGCAACACCTACCTAGATGGCTTAAGGAGAAGACTAGGCAAACTCATGGAGGAGAGAGCTAGCAATGACTGCAAGCCATGGTGGCTATGCTCTCTTACTCCCACAGTTGGAGGCAGAAATTCTTCTGAATCCCAGTTCCTGGAAACCACAGGAGAGGAGAGTGTTTTTGTCCTGACTCCTTCTATTCCTCATGCAAAGTGTGGAACCTGGGAGGGGTGAACTGGCCCTTGAACCTTTTTGAGCTCTGCTTGTGGGTTTCCCCACAGGCATCTAGTTGGCCACTGCGGGAACAGGATGCTAGACTAGATGGGCCATTGGCCTCATCCAGCAAACTCTTCTTGTGCCCTTAACTTGTTCCCGCACATTTTGAGAGCGAACAGAAGGGTTTGAGGGCCAGTTCAGCCCTCCCAGGTTCCACTCTTTCCATGAGGAATTGAAGGGGCTAGGCCTCTGGTTTGGAGCCTAGCATCCCTTCTCCATTTTGGGTCCCTGGCATGAAAGGTGTAGCCTCCATATGTATGTATCCAGAGAGCCTGATTCAGGGCTCTTGGACTTAAGGGTCCCAGATCCCCTGGGACTGGACAGAGTCTTATATCCATTTTAGATGCTTGGTTCTAGCTTGTCCTTATGGATTGGATCAGTCCATCCCATCTGGAACCCAGGATGCAGCAAACAGCAGCAATCTGGGATCTGGTCCTGGTGAAAGCATAAGCCAGCTCTCGCTACAGCAAAATGGTCCTGATCTCAGTTCCTTCTGCCCTTTGCTCCTTCAAATTCCCTGGGAGTGCTATGGATATTTCCCAAAGCCATCGGAGTTCCCGTTCATAGGTCTCCTGGATTACATCTCTTTGGGCTCTGCGTAAGCAGTATTTTTAACCTTTGCTGCAAAAACAAGTTTATAATTCCTGGTGGAAAGATACACTGAACAGGAATGGCAAATTTAAATCCATCGGCGAGAAGTTGTTTTTCATCTTTCGTATGACAGAGCCTATCCTCATGCAGAGTTTCCCCCTTGAGATAGTGAGATGGCACACCAATATAGAAAGGATCAGATATTGAATTGGAAAACTTTCTGCACCGTATAATTACGGCTGAGTCTCATCCCACTCACACACACTTCCCACCCGCCCCTCTTCCCAGGCAAGGCTAGTTCTTCCAGTTGTGAATAACACCTTGTTTTTCTCTTTGCATTTTAAACTCCTGTTTACCATTTTTGAGCCTATGGATACAAAGACCACATTCAAGGGAGATTCAGCTTTATATTCTTTATGTTTTCTAGGTCTGCCTGATGATGCCAAGCCATACCACATCACGCACCTTCGGATTTCACCTTCTGTGCTTTTAATAAACGTCATCCTCCCCACTTCCCACATGCAATGCTCCAACAAGAAGAGAAAGCAGGAGATGCAGTCTCATGAACACCAGTCTTTCAAGGGTCATGCTGAAGCCAGTTGGACAACCTAGTTCATTTATTACTGTCTCTGAGGAGTTTGGGGCGGCACACATGGTTCCTCAAGCCCTCTCTGCCATTTTTAGCCTGACAACAACCTTGTGTGCTAAGATTGGGCCATAGCTCAGTGGTAGAGCATTTGCTTAGCATGAAGAAGGTCCCAGGTTCAATACCAGGTATCTCTAGATAAGGCTAGGAGAGAATCCTGGAAATCTGCAATCCTGGAGTTCTGCTGCCAGTTAGTGCAGACAGTATTGAGCTAAATGGAGCAAATGACTCAGAGCTTCCTGTGGCAGCTGTCAGTTTAGGAAGATGATTTGATGGATTCCACTCTGCGTGCAGACGTGGCTCAGTCTCAGTCTCTGACATCTCCAAGGGAAAGATCCCTGGCTGAAACCCCAGAGAGCCCCTCCCAGTCAGTGTTAGATAATAGTCTGATTCATAGCATCAGAGAGTTGGAAGGGATCACGACTCGGTACAGTGGTACCTCGGGTTACAGATGCTTCAGGTTACAGACTCCACTAACCCAGAAATAGTACCTCGGGTTAAGAACTTTGCTTCAGGATAAGAACAGAAATCGCGTGGCGGCAGCAGGAGGGCCCATTAGCTAAAGTGGTGCTTCAGGTTAACCCGAGGTACCACTGTATAAGGTAGTATCATGTTTTTCACCCAACGTTCCTCTGGCTTGAGTTGATTGGGCATTTTTATATCCCAGCCTTCCTACTCGCTAGGGTTCACAGTTCAGCTTGCCATATAAAACAATATGTTGATCATAAAAAACATTAAATGGATCCTCAGCATTCCAAGTATCATTCCATGCAAAAGGACTTGAGCAGGACTCTTTTGTAAGAAGAGGCATGCTATATCCAACCCAAAGGAAACTGCCCCAGCACTCTGTAAGGAAAGTTTTAATAGGTTCCCATTGTTACCTAACACCACATCATCTTAATCAGGGCTACAGAACAGTGTGTGGTGCCTGTTGGAGGCGTCAAGGTGCAAGAACTGGGATAGGGCATATATTTTGGTTGTGTACTAAAATCAGAAAATTCAGGGAAGATATAGTAATGGAAACTTAACTAACAACAAGCTGTATTTCACCACTGACCCTTTAACTCTACTGTCTGAATATGTCAAAGAAATTGCACTAACAAAAGACAGGGAATTAATTATTATTATTTGCCATCATGCCTCAAAGACTCGAGAGACTGAGCTTATTGGTAAACAAGTTATATTTATTAAATATAACAAAATTATAGAGGATCTGCAAACCAACCAGATTAACCAAATCAAATTTTTAAATTGCAGTAAATTGTAATAAATGGAAGGGATTCAATCCCTCCCATCTCCTTGGCATGTTTACAGCCACATGTTGTAAAGAATTCTCCCTCTCTGCTGTGCACCTTGGGTGTGTGAACCCTACATGTGCCGTGGCCCCACCAGCCAGCATCACCTCAATCTTCCTGCCAAGCTTAAGGACGCCCCAATGTAGAGCCCATGGAAGGTGACTAAAGAGTGCCCTCAACCAAATAACACCTCAGGTACTCTCACCTGCCCAGATTAATCTGCACCAGTTGGGCCAGATTAAGAAACCTCATCTCCAGTCACACAGTCCCCTACCCAACAGTGTGAAGCAGGCAAAAAAAGAAAAAGAAAAAAGAGGAGTCCCAAGGACCTATCATTGGCTTCCCTCCCAAATCCTTCTCAGCCCCCAAAAGGAGCAGCTAGCAAAGCCCGCACTGCAAAGGGCAGGAAGGATGGAGCCGAAGTCAGAAATAGGCTGAGCATGGGGTGGATCCATCTTAACTAGCTTGGTCTTGTACTCTTGGTTAATTGGACGAAATAGTTCACGAGCCTTCTCCCTATTCCAACTCATCTCTTCTTCCAAGGGAAAAGGGTGTGGCAAATTCATCCCCCCTTCCACGTGAAATGGGAGAATGACATTGCCAAAATACCTAAGAGTGGGGATGGGAACGCTATCCATGAAAGAACTGATAACTGAAATCTGGTATATAGTATATGTATGGTTAAGCTCATACATATGGTTAAAGTCAGAGCAGCTAGAAAGCAAGTTATTGTCTTTATGAAGAAACGGAGCCTCTCTGTAATGTAGTGGAGCAATGATGTACAATGTGACCCCATTTGTGTTATTTGGAACTTTGCAATATTGATCTGTTATACTTGAATTTGGTACGAAAATTTGCTATGTTCAGTTCCGGTTTTACTTTTACCCTTTTACTTTCATTTTTGGCCTTTGTTGAAATATTTTGTTACGTTCCATTAAAAATAGTTTTGACCAAGCATTTGATGCTTAGTGGCATATTGTTAGGCAGAGAACATTTCACATGCTGCTGTGTTTTTGAAATTGGTATCAATTTATTGTAACTTTAACTATTTCTATGGCATTTGTATGTTGAGGTTTTAAAAAACCATCATGGGAGATAGATACTTTTTAAAAATAGTTAAAATTACAACAAATCATTTTTTGTGTGTGTGTTTGTATGTGTGTGTGTGTATACGCACACGAAATAAAACATGGCTCAGTGTTTTGCTTCTCCACCTCTACAAAGTGCCGACTTGAAATCCAAATGTTCTCATTACTTAATGGGTTGAGTTTTATCTTGTTCTGAGCCCATCTGCATCCTGAGTGGAATATGTGGTAATCTTCGCTGTTGTTATCAAAGCATTAATTTATGGCTGCACATCAACAATCGTTAGCACGTAAGGTGAGCAAACTGGGAGATCTAACTTGTTATCGTGGAAATAAATAAAAGAGTTGCACTACCAGAGAGAATTGCAACACCTGTTGTTCCAGACTTGGGGCTATCCAAAGCAAAGATTACAACATTCTTAATAGCTGCCAATTTGTTTCTGGGCACAGTTCAAAGGGTTTTTGAAAGGCATAAATGGCTTCAGTCCAGGATAGATGAAGAACAGTCTTCTCCTGAACCAGCCTGCCCACTTCCTAAATTCCACCAGAGATGCCCTTCTGTGTTCCCACCCATGACTGAGACATTTTTAGACTGGATGAGAGGGAGGGGACTTCTTGGCATCTGTACCCAGATAGTGTGTATTAGCTTACCCTGTGAGCTCCATTTGCCCCACATCCAACCGGCTTTTCTACCTCTCCTGAAGATCTAATCATCCCAGTAGGAAATTATCCCCTTCCTAGGAAAATAACATTTTTAGCAAGAGAAGATTTCCCCACAAGTTAATCCCCACATGTCCTCCTGGGCTCCTTTGGAGGAAGGCTGGTATATAAATTTAATTGTTGTTAATAATAATAATGATTGTTGTTGACATCTGTCTGTGTAGGGAGACAATGGGGGAGTACATCTTCAAAGGTAGTCAACCATTGGAGAGTTACAGTGCCTGCTGTGGCTGTAGAGACTGATACGAGAGATACATGTTTTATTGCAAGTGGGGCAGATAAAGACATCCAGTTTTGCTGCTACAGAGGCACCATGGCAATTCTTCTTCTTGTTGTTGTTGTTACCCTAGCCCTTGATATCTGAGATGTGCATTTATAAGGCCCACCATATTCCTGGGGTTGCAAACTGTTTTAACTGTTTTAAATTTTTAATTATTGTAGCCTGTCCTAAGATCTGCTGATGAAGAGAGGGTAATAATAATAGCTTTTGGCATCCATTGTATCTTGAGAGATAATGGAGGAGTGTGCCTTTAGGGGTGAACTGATGGAGAGTTACAGTGCCTGCTGTGGCTGTGTGCTGCTGAAGATGCACCATGGCGTTTCTTCTCTCTGCGCTCCTCCCAGCAGCCATTCCTCCTCGGCTATGGATACATAGCCTGACTGCTTGTTTCCAGGCACTGAGGTCAACTGCAAGGGGTTGATGTTGCCAACCTGCATGTCACATTTGCAGACATCTTTGTAACACAGAGTCAGTCTGCATGAAGCCAGCACCTCATAGAGCTATTAAAAGTTTCATGGGCAATATGATGATGGTGGTGGTGGTGGTGGTGATATCCTGATCCTGCTTCCCCTGAAACTGTTAGCATATTTAATGCATTTGCATTTGTAACATAATGTCTGTTTTTAACCACATTCTTGGAACAGAGGGAGCACTAAGAGAGATGGGTAGATCAGTGTTTCCCAACCTTTTTTGGGCAAAGGCACACTTGTTTCATGAAAAAAATCTCGAGGCACACCACCATTAGAAAATGTTTAAAAAATTAACTCTGTGCCTATATGTTTAAGTGATTATAAGCCACCCCTAGGGGGTGCCTTTATGAGCTGCAGGAATGAATGCTTGTCATAGAATAGAGACAATCGTGTTCACCTCCTAATCTCTTCAGACTGAGGGGTTGTTAAAGCAACAAGAGCAGAGTGTGTTTCTAAAGTTGGCAAACTCGCTTGACATGTTTTCAATTTTTGAATATAATGTTATTAAAATTATTTGGTAAATTAAACAACTTTAAGACTTCTTATTTTTTAAAAAAAGACTGCTTCTTTTTAGTGGTTTTTTGCCATTTCATATTTATTTATGATGCTCTCTGTGAATTCCTTAAGCTCTACTCACCTACGGGCCTGACTGAAGCCTTAAAAAAATTGTAACTGTTTGCTGCTTTCTCTAGAACTTTTGTAATAGAAAACCAATTTCTAAAAATGCATACAACTATGTATGCTGAGTCTTGTATTTGAGCAACTGGCTGCTACATAGTCCTTGATTTACATATTTAGCTTTACTTACCTTTAATTGAAGCTTGTTCCCAGCCTTTGTCGTGAACAACATCCAGCAGCTGATAGGTATTTTGAAGAATCTTAGAAGTGTCTTCCAGTTGCCGGCTGAAGGCTTTCATGACTGCCTTGGCAAGCGCAATACCTACCAGGCTCAACGCCGGTCTCGCGCTGCCGCTTCCCGTGCTCTCAATGACCCGGGAGGAGGAAGGCGTGAAGGCAATCCCGAAGGCGCGCAAACCTTGCGCATGCGCAGGCCTTCCGCCTGCGACAGCCCAGTAGGCCGGCCGAAGCGAGCGGCGATGGGATGTGGGAGGGAGCTCGCTCGCCGCCCCGCGTGTGCCTATGTGGGGCACGTTACAGCCCCGTGACGTCAGCGCCACGCAGGCAGCCAGGCAGGCAGACGGCGAGAGACCCGCGCTAGGCGGCCTCTCCTTGCCGCCGCCACCCCGCCTCTCGCCACCCGACTCGCCCGCCTCCCTCCCACGGCACACCAGGCAACGTCTCGCGGCACACTAGTGTGCCGCGGAACACCGGTTGGGAAACACTGGGGTAGATAATGGTAAAGGTAAATGTAAAGGACCCCTGGACGGTTAAGTCCCGTCATGGGGTTGTGCGAGCCGGCGTTTGTCCACAGACAGCTTTCCAGTTCATGTGGCCAGCAGGACTCAACCACAGTGGTACCTATTTATCTACTTGCACTGGTGTGCTTTCAAACTGCTAGGTTGGCGGGAGCTGGGACAGAGGAACAGGAGCTCACCTCATCACGGGGATTTGAACCACTGACCTTCTGATCAGCAAGCCCAAGTGGTTTAGATCATAGCACTACCCGCGTCGCACCAGGTAGATAATAATCTGTGTTTGGAAAACCTTTCATCTGTGGGAAAGCCTGCATGGCACACCAGTAGGAAAAGGGTTCTTCCAATGTTGAGAGCAGTTTTGGCAGTGGAAGGAGGTGGACCAACCCTCTCTCTCTGTTCTCCTTTGTATTTGAATATTTTGCAGACCCGAAGCTGAGATTGACAAGGAGGGGCATAATGCAGATACAGCCACTTTGGGGTCAGCATATGGCTAGTAATCCTGAGAACAATCATAACTGGCAAATCAATTCACAGCATAAAGAAATTAGACATATTTTTTAAAAATACACCTATACTCTTTTCTTTTGCTTCTTTTTCTGCAGAGTGCAAAACCAAACCAGTGTCTTCCCAGAGAGTTCATTAGTATGTGGAATGTATATAATAGGAAGCAAGTTCACTAGGGAAGCATTATCTTTTACTGGCGATCTGCAAACACTGTTGAAAAATGACCTTTTGCTATCAAAATATTAATGTCTTCATCTCAAGGAAGAATCTCAAATCTCAACCAGGGGAGAAAATTAGATGCTATTTTTCTTTGCACTCTGTGGGTATGGATGAAAGTTTTGTAATAGCTGCATAATTCTAGGTCTTACATGCACCTGGTGCCGTATTATATCAATTTGCATGTTATCTACAGTTATTATATTTCAGAAGGCATTTTTAGCATTCTTGCAACACGCTATCGAAATGGTACATGCTGAAGAGAGAGCATAACTCCCACTGGTTTTGAGTGAGTTAAATGTCTATCTTGGCGATAAAAAAGGTGACATTCCTCTGTGTGCACATTCTCACATGACATTGGGTTCCACTAACACAGAGCAAAAGCATTTGTCTATCTGTATATTTATTAAATATATAGATCAACTTTCTATGCAAACATGCCACGGGTAGCTAGCAATAATAAAATGAATAGAAATTAAACAACCATAACAGAAAAAAAAATGTTGCTATGTGAAATCAGAAAAGCTGAAAATGGATCAGTACACAATATCTGGAGGACACCAACATGGCTCTCCCTTCCATAGTGTAATAGTGTCTTTCAGCATCTTAGAGGCATTGGAATGTGTTGTTGGTGTTTCGGGGGGCAAGGTGTGGCCATCTCCTTCCCCGACAATTTTGGGTATTCCGCTAAAGGAATCCGGCGGTCGTGGATCCTGTCCGATACCCGTGTGGCGGGGGGCCATGGCACGACCCTCGGTGACATCAGGAAGAGAGCCTATAGTTGTATTAGCATCAACAGGCTCCCCTGACTGGTGGTTAACCCCTCCTCAGACTCACCCCTCTACGAGTTCATGTTCCGTGGTCCAATGCCTAAGCCAATACCTTCTCACATGCTGTAATCAAGAAAGTTGTGGCCTTTACCTTACCCATTAACCTTACATTCTGTGTCCACATGTCTTTATTCCCCAAGCGGGGATCGGGTCCTCGAATCACAAACATCAGTTCGCCTGAGAGCCAGTGTGGTGTAGTGGTTAAGAGTGGTAGTCACGTAATCTGGGAAACCGGCTTCGTGTCTCCGCTCCTCCACCTGCAGCTGCTGGGTGACCTTGGGCCAGTCACACTTCTCTGAAGTCTCTCAGCCCCACTCACCTCACAGAGTGTTTGTTGTGGGGGAGGAAGGGAAAGGAGAATGTTAGCCGCTTTGAGACTCCTGAAGGGGAGTGAAAGGCGGGATATCAAATCCAAACTCTTCTTCTTCTTCTTCTTCTTCTTCTTCTTCTTCTTCTTCTTCTTCTTCTTCTTCTTCTATAGGAGAAACAGGTCAACAGATGATGCCATAGCTACAGCCTTTCACCTTGCAGTGAGTCATCTGGAGAGACCGGGGAATTATGTCAGAATGTTGTTTATTGATTGTAGCTCGGCTTTTAATACCATCCTCCTGGACATCCTTATTAAAAAGCTGACAGATCTGGACCTTTCTTCTACCATCTGTGACCGGATTAAAGACTTTTTGAGGGATCGGACACAAACAGTGAGGATTGGGACTGTTACATCTACCTCCCCGAAGCTTAGCACTGGCACCCCACAGGGATGTGTGCTAAATCCCTACCTGTACTCATTGTACACATATGACTGTATATCATCTGATCCATCCACAGTAATTATTCAGTTTGCATATGATACTACCATAATGGGCCTAACTGCAGGAGTAGATGAAACAGCATACGGAGGGAGGTTCAAAATTATCTACATGATGCTTAGAGAATAACTTGCACCTAAATATTAGTAAGACAAAGGAGATGGTGTTGAACTTCTGGAGGAAGAGAGGGGAACCTGCCCCACTGTATATTGGGGGGGGGGCTGTGTGGAGAGAGTCTCCTCCTTTAAATTCCTGGGAGTTTACCTTAATGAGGACCCCACTTGGAAAATCAACATAAGTCAGGTGGTCAGAAAGGCCCAACAGACTCCATTTCCTCAGGGTCTTGCGAAAGAATAATGTTAAGCAACAATTGATGAACTCCTTTTACTGGTCCACAATAGAAAGTGTCCTTTCATATTGTATCACAGTGTGGTATGTTGGCCTGACAGCCACGGACAGAAAGTCTCTACAGAGGGTGGTGAATACAGCACATGATATCATGGGCTGTCCCTTGAGTCCGCTAGATGACAGTGCAAGGGATCGTTACCTTAGGAGAGTGAGAAAAATTCTCAGGGATGACTCACACCCCGGCCATCACCTCTTTAATCTTCTACCCTCGGGCAGGAGATATAGAAGTATAATCAGCTGTACCAACAGGCTAAAAAATAGCTTCTATCCGTGGGCTGTTAGGCTGTTGAATGGAAAATAACATAGCAAAATTGACTAGTGAGGTGGTGTGTTGTTCAATAAGAGATTGAGTGTTTGGGTGAGTGGGGGGAGAGGCTTGTTTAATTTCATTGTACAATGACAATAAAGGTATTATTATTATCCATAACATTAATCAATTGATACAGATTTTTGAACCAGTCCCAAATATATAGGGTTGCATCCAACATCATTCATACCCAGAGTAGAGTCTATGGAATTGATTTCAATTATTTTACTCTGTATCAGTTGGATACAATTCTGGTTGGTATCCATATGTCTTGGTAGACAATGGAAGAGTGCACCTTCAAGGCTGAAGTCAAAACAATGGAGAGCTACAGTTCCTGCTGTAGCTATAGAGACTGTTATGGGAGAGACATGCTTTGTTGCAGCTGGGGTAGATGAAGACATCCAGTGCTCAACATGCAAACTTGGCAGACCTTCATCTTGGTATGGGTTGTTTAGCAACACATACTCCCATACCAAGCAATAAAGTAAAGGTAAAGGACCCCTGGGCAGTTAAGTCCAGTCAAAGGCAACTCTGGGGTGTGGGGCTCATCTCACTTCAGGCAAAGGGAGCTAGCTTTTGTCCACAGACAGCTTTCTTGGTCATGTGGCCAGCAGGACTAAACCACTTCTGGAGCAATGGAACACCATGATGGAAACCAGAGTGCACAGAAATGCTGTTTACCTTCCCGCCATAGCGGTACCTATTTATCTACTTGCACTGGTATTTATCTACTTATCGCCTTGCCAGTGTGCTTGTTTAGCTCAGTGTCGATGGAAAGGTTGCTGGTTTTGGTGGAACCCAGGCAGTGCTTTTTTTCTTTTAAAAAATATGTTTAGGGGTGCTCTCACTTTCCTACTCATATTGAAATACTGCCCCTCAGTGAGGCCAAACGTAGATTCACAGAATGTTTAGAGGAATACGTATCCCTGCGTCCGTTGATGTCTAGACCCAGGATGTTGGTCTTCATCAGGCTGATTGTAAGGCCTAACTCTGTGAAACAGTTGATAAATCTCTATAGAACTTCCTTGGAGTGTGTTGTCAAGGCTGTGCCACCTGTGTCTATCAACTGGTGTCTATGAGTGTACATATATAACAGAATTGCTTGACCAGGAACCAATGTGACCTTTGTGGAACTTTCTATACTATGACCTCTGTTAACCACATAATGCATCCATACTTATTTTGGATTTGTAAATGGGAGCAATGTCTAAGTGACAAAAAGATGCTAATGCCGTAATCCTAGCTTCTGAGTTCCTATGATTTGGTGTGTGTGTTTTTCAAACAGTAAAAGAAAATGTGTTTTAAATCTACAGCAGGGATTCAAAGATTTGGGAGTTAAAAGGAAGGCTAATTAGTTTCAAATCTTGCAATTAGCACCACCAGCGGAAACCCAACCATGTGGGAGCTGAGCAAACAACATTAATATTAACACTACAACAAAAATAACATTCTGCCATACTCAGATTTTAGGTCAATGTGACTTTGAATTGATAAATAATTAACTGACGTGGCAAAAGATTAGTGGGAAAGATATCAATTCCAAAAAGGTTTTACAAACCCCAAACAAATCCTACATTAAAAGAATCAAACAACATATCTTTGATCAGGACATGCTTAAATTTGTTGTAATTTCCACTATCCCGTCCTGTTTGTGGTGTAATGATTGCATCTGGCCAAAAAAAACCCCAGCAACCCTCAAATCCTCCATATATTTTCTTCCCTTATGCTGGGTTTCAGCTATTGCCTTCATAATGCTGGCATGTTAGATAAGGCCACATAGTAGCACCAGCGATCAGCTGCTTGGAAGTCATAAGCCACCAAACAGATGGAGGAACATTCTGGGTTGTATTCATGAGATACATAGAATACAATATCTTTTGTGGAAATGACTCAGGGACATCCCAAAATATTCAGACACTCTGAAATTTAGAGAAGCGAGAGTGCTTTTACTAGGTACATGCCAGCATCAGCCTGCATTAGATATGCAGGCTGCTTCCCATAATGGTCAGAAAACAACAGGAGGAGAGGGTCATTGTCCCAGTGACCTACTTGTCACCTTCCTAGAGGCACCTGGTTGAATTTTTTTGACTTTGAAGTTATCCTGGGATGATAATGCCCTAAATTTGTTTCAATATAAAACTTGTTTCCACATGTTTAAGGGGTAATACAAAGGCCGACAATAGAACACAGCAAAAATAACCTTGGGATATTTGGGCTGCTATCTAATAACCCTAAGATAAATATTTGTGAATCATGGCTGTAAATAAGTCCTACATCAACTCTTCAAAACATGCCAGTACCATCAGCTGGTCCAAGATATCCACTGCTGAGACATGCTCATCTCATGATGCCTTCACTCTCGCCCAGGTGCGCTGCATATTCTCTGAGAGTCTGATGCTAGATCTGGAGGAGCAGGTAGCACAGATTAATCTTCTTTTCAATCTTTCCACCACTTTTGCTAACACCCAAACTTTCACAGGCATATCTGCGATCTCTTGCCTAACTGCCCATGGAACTACGCCAGGTGGATTTTCAAAGCAGCGTGATGACTCAGGTACCCAGGATTACCATAACATGCCGAGCCAGATATATAAATCCTCTATTTTTTAATGCAAAGCTGTTGTGTGTTAAGAGGAGTGCAGAACTCTTGTTTTATTTGCATGAAGGACCACTTTGGGCATGAATTCACGTTTCGATCCTGTAAGCTTTGGCAACGACGACAACTAATACTATACTGCCACCACCACCTAAGATTTATCAAGTGTCACGAGTTGTTGTATTTGAACTGGCCCTGTTACCTGGCACAGACTTGCTTGAAGCATCTACACAACATCCTCATTAGTCTACTGCATCCTAGTGTTTCCCAAGGCTGCTTCCAGACAGTCCCTGTTTTGCAGGTGGGATTCAATTGCACCCTGTCAAATTCAGGTTGTGCAACTAAAGTGGTTTTGCTGCTGTTGTGCAATGCACCTGTTTCCAAACAGAAAAAAAACCAAAGCCCTGGGAATTGTACAGTAAGGGGAAATGCACTGGAAAGTGTGAGACAACAGTTGCTTGATGTGGCCTCATATAACCTCCCTGCCCGCACTACTTGGAATGAATGCTCGATAAACAGCTGACATTGTATAATCTCCGTGCAAACCTTGTGCAAGCAAATCAGGATAGATGCTCAATCACAGGTCATCTGGAAGTGGCCTGAGTAATTCTCCCATGATTTTGCAGGCTTTATCTGTAGCCATGTGTGAGATAGATAGAGAGAGAGAGAGAGAGAGAGAGAGAGAGAGGACAGCAATGGCAAAAATGGACCCACAGAGCTCTGTTACTGGCCCCTGTGCCTTCAAACTGTGATCATGCTCTCTCCCTATATGGCTCTTGGCTGGATGAAGAAGGCTTTGAATGCCGTACAACTGGAGGAATAATGCATTGTTCTGGGATTCATTCTGGGAGGTCAGCCCTTCTCATAGGTTCCTTGAGCAACCAAACGAGCTTCCTTTTTTGCTTTTTCTACAAAGGGATATTTCATACGCTGTGCATTTTCTGCAAAGTACAAAATAGCACAAAACTCATGACCATTTATCATCACACGTGACAATCTCACATGCACGGAGAACGCAACAACATAATAAAAGCTGTACTTGTTCAAGCCAATGGCCCATCTTGTCCAAGATCTTCTTGTCATTCCACAAAGAGGATCTGAATGTAACAGCAGTTCCCAGCGACTGGCGTTCAGAGGCATACACTCTCCAACAGCTGAGGTAGAACATGTCCATTATGGCTAATAGCTCCTGATAGCTTTATCCTCCATGAATTTGTCTAATCTTCTTTTAAAGCCACCCAAGTTGTTGGTGATCAATGCATCTTTTAGGAGCAAATTCCATAGTTCATGCATAATCATGCTGGCCACATGACCCGGAAGCTGTACGCCGGCTCCCTCGGCCAATAAAGCAAGATGAGCGCTGCAACCCCAAAGTCGTCCCCGACTGGACCTAATGGGCAGGGGTCCCTTTACCTTTACCTTTCCATAGTTCAATGGGTAACGGTGTGAAGAAGCACTTATTTTGTCCCGAATCTTCCCACACTCCATCGATTGGGTACCCCAGGATTCTAGTATTATGGGGGTGATGGGGGACTTCTACTCCCAGGTTCCATACTATTTCCCTCACAGAGGTAATTTCCATCTACATCCAAAGTCACCTTCATCTGTGATTATGCTTCTCTGGGACAGAAATTGTCCAAGATACTTGAACACCTAAGGCCAAACATTCAAAAGGGATCTCAAAGAAAGGGGGAAAGGGGTGGGAAGAACAAAATATGGGGTTGAATTTAGAAGCAGGTAGTTATTATTATTTATTAATTTTGTATTCCGCTCCTCACCTGTAGATCTCAGGGCGGTTCACCACATAAAAATACAATATAAGAAACACAAAATACATAATGAAAATAAGAACAAAAACAAACCAATTACCTCCCGTTCCACAACACATTTAAAAGGACATCGGATGCCAATCCGACTAAGGCCTTGTTGAAGAGGAACATTTTCTCCAGGCTCCTAAAAGTGTATAATGAAGCCAGCAGCCAAACCTCCCTGAGGAGAACATTCTACAAACTTCTGGCCCCTCTCACCATTGGCATGTGGCCCCCAGAAAGTTACCCAGAAAGAAATTCATCCCTTGAGCCAAAACAGATTCCCTCTGCTGCATTATACTTTTATGAAGAGTGTCAGACAGACAAACAAGGAAAGGAATTATCTGTAAGCAGAAATAATGAATCAGTGTGACCAGAATGGGGAACTATTAGAATATACCAATATCAAATATATGCAAACATTTATTCAGAATGAACAGTGGAAAAATACATATAAATCAAGCAAACCCAAGAAAACAGCGAGTTAAATTGAGGCTCTCCATTCAAGAGGTCAACATTTCAAAGAAGTTTTTTCCTTCTTCTCTTGAACGCTGCGTTAATGGGTACTCTTACAAGTCTTAATGAAGCCGCAGAGCGGCTTTAAGTGAAAGTAGTAGATGTGGAAAGTCTATTAGCCAAACACATTTGAACCTCATGATCTTCTTCAGTATTTTAAATGCAAGGAGCGGTAATCTGATTCCTCTAGAGTTCAATTCAAATTCAGACTTGTAACCATCCTCAAGGGTAATCTGATTTTTTTAAGGCAAGTATAAAGACCCTTGCAGTAGTTCTTGCCCCCATTGGACTAATTGTGAGTTGGATGTTGTTATTCTGACAACTGATTGTTTAATGCAAGCTTTTAGAGTATCCATTTGTTCCTAGCTAAATTTAAATATCTAGTCTCATATCCTCTCTATGACTACCACTACACCACTGAGCATAATCTTTAATATTGAGAATTTAACTGTAGCATTTCCTAAGCACAACAAGCTTGAACGAGCAAGTGATTTTTAACCTATATCTCAGTTGGTTAAATAGGATACATACTTTCCCCAGTCAAAACCAACGGGGCAAAAGCAGTGCAAAACTTCCAGAAGGCTCAAAATTATTATTTACCCAGAAATCAAATATTTTACTTGCAAAATAATTTTATATGTTTGGGGGATTTCCCCCCTTTCTCATCCAGGTACAAAGTATCCAGTGGAAATAAATGTCTCGTTTAGAGTCACCAAGCTCTATTGGGCAATTACTTTAATTAGCTAGTTTTTGGAAACTGCATATTAGCTACATGACAGATCAGAATGGCTGTGGTCTATTGAGTAATTATTTAATTAGGCTATGTTTTAAAAACTGTTTATCGCTCATATAATGGACTGGAACTAGCTCCTTCTGGTCTTTTGTGTGAGTATTTAATGAGGCCAAATGTACTATCAATTGCACACGCACACACAAACCCCAATAACAAAACCATTCTGCAACTTAGTGAAAAGAATTTATAGCCTCAGACTGCAGATGGTGTGTGTGTGTGTGTGTGTGTGTGTGTGTGTGTGTGTGTGTGTGTACAGGGAACCCTCAAAGACTTTTCAGGCCATTGAGAGAATTTTGTCTATGGTGATGTAGCCTGGGGAAAGGATAATTTCTGCAGTCGTTCTATTCACGTGTTGGGAGACAACTGGGGAAGAAATGAAAATGCAAAACAGCTTAAAAATATGTCGCTGGTTCTTTTGTTCAGATTGTCTATTTAAGGGGAGGGCAAATGGCTGCCTTCCAGGAATGGTGTTTTCTTCACAAGTCTATGGGAAAGTGAAGGAAGGATCTGAGATGTTTTGGCAGCTCCCTGATGATTCAGGCTTAATTAAGCCCAGTGATGAAAAGATCAATGTTGAAATCGGCAGGTGTGGAATGTTTTCCCTCTCTCGTTAGATTCTCTCTGGAAGGTGATTCAGAAGACCACCCCCCTCCCTGCTACACAATATCCCTTTCCAGACACTATCAGGCATGTACAATTCATGTAGGGTAGCAGGTCCCTCCCCCCAAAAAAAATCTGAATGTATTTTTACTGGCCACCCCAATCCCTGTCCAGCTGTGCATGGGATTCCAGGAGTCTTGGGTCTGTGCTCCTTTGGAGAACTGAACAGACAGCAGAACTTTAAGAAATATGAATTTCCCCTGCATATTTAGACCTGAGTTAAATGGAGGGGTTCCAGATCTCACAGCATGGTCATCTCAAGTGGGGCTTGTTCCCAACAGCACAGGAGCCCAAGGCATCTATCCCAGCTTGTAAATATGTGTAAATAATCCACACATCCTACAGACACCACAGTCTCCTGTCTCCCTCATTCCAAAGGAAACACAAACCCGGGGTAAATGGCTGGAACTCCTGGAATCTTGCACCAAATGGAGATACAGGTGGCATGCCACAATTCTTTGAAAAGCTGGTCACATCTTGTGGTAGGAGCATTGTGGGGTTTTTCTAGGATCTCACTAACCAAGAGTCAAATCACCCTTTCGGTTTTTGAATTCTGTGGACAGCAGATCTCTAGCAGAGAATACAGCACAAAGCAGCTGAGGAACCTTCACTAAATGAAAAATTGGATGCTGCCTTAAGTCAGACCATTTAGATAAGTATTGTCTACACTGACTGGAAGCAGCTTTCTAGACAGGGGGCATTCCTAGCTCCACGTGCAGATACCACACATTTCCAACCCCACAGGCATATGCCAGAAGAATGGTATTTCTGAAGTACATTGGGCTTTAATAAGAAGCAGGCACTCCCGAGAATTCACCCCCCCTTTCCTGGCCCTCTTGTCATGTATAGCATTTTCTCCTCCTTGGTATTTGTGAAACGTGTTCAGGCCTGCCAGGGTTAGTACCATATATATATATATGAGTCCACAGCTTCAGCATCTGCCTTGTGTACATTTTTTTCTTTTTCGCTAGCTCTGTGAAAAGCTCCAGTGTGTCAGAAGTGTCATGCTTGTTATGTTTGGATTCCAGTCTCTGCACAAACGCAAGGTGCTTTTTGAAAACATTAACCTAAAAACAACAACCACAACCACACACCCCAAAATAAAATAAAATGGTGGAAACAAATAATTCTGTAATGAGTCACTTTGTCAAGGTTTAGGAGATTGCAAAAAGAAAAATGCTTCTGGGAAAACACAAATTGATTTGTGCCAAGTTTTGAATCCATGTGCCAAGTGGAACGCAGTGACCATGCAGTTCAATGTCTCATGTTTTCTTGCAGTGAAAATACAAAACCACCTGGGACGATCATTCTGAAGACAGTGTATGCTTGTGCAAAAATATGAAGTGAGGCGGGGAGGGGAATAGGACTGTTCAATTTTGAAACTTACAACATAGCTCTTTGCTTACAAAACATTATTTTACAAAATTCTCCACAGATTTTAATTAGGGTGGCCCAGCTGTGACCCTATTTAGTCTAACTAACTGTTGTCTATGGTATAGTAACTGAGACGTATTATATGCAGAACTGCCTCAGAAGACGGTTTGGAAACTTCAGCTGGAGCAGGATTTGGTGGTGAGATTGCAGGCAGTTTGAGCATATTACACGGATCCTGGCCCGACTGCACTGGCTGCCAATTAACTTCCAGGCCCAATTCTACTACTACTACTACTACTACTACTACTAGTAGTATTATTATTATTGAATTATTACAGAAATAGAGAGATGAACAAAGGAAAAAGGAAAAAGACACCCTTTACACCCATACCATACAGAAAGTAAATAAAATTATTACAAAACCAAATGAAAAACACAAATGACTTCCCATCTACTCCTTAATTCAAATACACAAAACTTGTTGCTGATACAAACTGTTACCATGATTAAATTGCTTTTTATTTAGTTTTAGGTCTCACATTATTCAAAACTACTACTGAAACTACTTAATCAAATGCTGCAACAGAATTTAAACTGCTATAATTATTGTTTAAATACATTTTGAAAACTTCCTATTTTGATACAAATACCTGTTTTGGTTTGTTCTTTATTTTTTGGACAAACTATCTAATTCTGCATATTCAGTCAGTTTTTGAATCCATTCCTGCATAGATGGAAGTTGGTCAGATTTTCAATTTGTAGCAATTAACATTCTTGCTGCAACTGTAGCGTATAAAAAGATATCCTTTGTTTTTTGAGGAAAGTCCAGATCTGTAACCCCCAGAACATAAGCTTCTGGGTTTATTTATTGAAAGAGATTTTAAATAATTTTTGTAATTCTAAATGGATGTCATCCCAAATCACCTCAATTTTCTTACACTGCCACCACATGTGGTAAAAAGTGCCTGGTTTTTCTCCACATCTCCAACAATCGCCTGGGACACTTTTATACATCTTAGAAAGTTTCCAAAGTGTTAAGTACCATCTATGTTGCATTTTGAAGAAGTTCTCTCTTAGGGTATAACAAGTTGTAAACTTCTAATTATTTTTCCACAAATTTTCCCATTGGGACATATTTATTATATACCCAAAGTCTTGTGACCACTTAATCATCAAGGAGGAGTCGGTACATTTTGAAAAGGGTTTCGCTTTTGGAATTTACTAACTCTGATTCAAATCTATAAATTTCTGTTGCAAAGTCCTTTTGTTTATTAGATTTAATTTTTTTCAAATAATTGATCATACTGGAACCAATAAGATACAAGCTCTCTTAAATCCTCAAAACTTTTTACCTTTAATTGGTTGTCTTCCTCTTTAAGAAGTACTTTATATGTAGGTCAGGCCCAATTCAAAGTACCCCTTTTGATCTATAAAACCTTAAATGGTTCAGGACTGCAATACCTGAAAGACTGTCTCTCTCCATATGCACCTACCCAGATCCTGACATCTTCCAAGGCCCTTCCACATGTGAGAGGTCCAAAGGGCAGCAACACGAGACTGGGCCATTTCTGTGGTGGCTCCCTGCTTGTGAAATGCCCTCCCCAGGAAGGCTTGCCTGGTGCCTTCATTGTAGATCTTTAGGCACCAGGTTTAAACATTCCTCTTCTCCCATGCCTTTGGCTGATTAAGCCATCTATGGCCTTTTAAACTGTGTACAGGGGTTTATTGTTTGTTGTTATGGTATGTATTTTTCGTGTTCTTATATTGTAAACTACCCTGGGATATTCAGATGAAAGGCAATATAGTAGTAGTAGTAGTAGTAGTAGTAGTAGTAGTAATATGTGTCCCACTGGTCTAGGAAGTATAAGAAAGAAAAATCCCTCTCAGTGCAGAGTTACAATCTGCAGTGACATTAGTATTATTTTGTTTTGCATTTTAATATTTGTAGTCATAAGGAGTCATGACGAGACCACACACCCCACCCCCCAACCCCAGAATAAAGGTTTCATTATCAGTAAATAAATATTAATAATAGCGTATTTTCCACTGTTTGTAGGGATAATTCCTTGGCTTTGTTTTTGCAATTTACACAGTTCTATTATATTATATTATATTATATTATATTATATTATATTATATTATATTATATTATATTATATTATATTATATTATATTATATTATATTATATATAATATTATATATTATAATATAGGGGATGCGGGTGGGGCTGTGGGTAAAACCTCAGCGCCTAGAACTTGCCGATCGCATGGTCGGCAGTTCGAATCCCCACAGCGGGGTGCGCTCCCATCGTTCGGTCCCAGCGCCTGCCAACCTAGCAGTTTGAAAGCACCCCCGGGTGCAAGTAGATAAATAGGGACCGCTTTATAGCAGGAAGGTAAACGGCGTTCCGTGTGCTGTGCTGGCTCGCCAGATGCAGCTTGTCACACTGGCCACGTGACCCGGAAGTGTCTGCGGACAGCGCTGGCTCCCGGCCTATAGAGTGAGATGAGCGCACAACCCTAGAGTCTGTCAAGACTGGCCCGTATGGGCAGGGGTACCTTTATATATCTATCTATATATCTATATCTATGGGAGATTTTGCCAGTACACCAGGAGATGCAGAGGAGAGGAGAGGAGAGGAGAGGAGAGGAGAGGAGAGGAGAGGAGAGGAAAGGAAAGGAAAGGGGAGTCCCATCGTGGAAGCAGAACTTCACTTGAGCAGTATTTGATACCAGCCAATATATCTTTTTACAAATTGTTAGTTTTTACAGTATACCTATTGTGCATTTCTGTGCTCTGTCACGAACTACTTTGAGTGTAGTGCGTATGAAAAAGCAGCATAAAATAAAGTGATTGAGGCTTGCAAGTTGAGAATGTAGGGCAGCAAAAATAAATGGAGGAAGGAGGTGGTTTTTCTGTTGTTGTTTTTCTTAAAAAAAGATCTTGGTCTCCATCTTTGTTCAAACGGGTTCTCTCGAAGTCCCTTCTGATTGACTGCAACCTGTGTGTCTCCGCTTGTGTCCCTCCTGTAGACAGCAGGAGTCACCTCTGCGAACAGAAAGCAGGTGCGTTCCTTTTGAACTCAATCAATAATTATTTATTACGTCAAATATTTATTAGGCTCATTCCCCAGCAGCTTGCTTTCATGTGACAATTTTGCTTCTCAAAGACATGAAGGCTTGTCAGAAAGAAAAAAGAGAGAAACCCAGGGGGAGGACCCAGTTTTCTTTGCCATACTCTCTTAATAATCATGAATGGAGAAGGTATTGTGGCTATTTCATTTCAAGTTGGTAATGCATGCGCGTGTCATTCTGTAAAGTGGAATATGAACGTTCAGCCATAGAGATGGTGTTTGTTTTAATTTTTTCTGAGGGAGTGAAGTCAAGGAAGAAGAGGAAAGGCAGCAAAACATAATGCGAAATGGAGAAGGGAATGAGACAATATAATTAGTGCAGGGGTAGCCAACATGGTGCCCCCTGGATGTTAATGAACCACAATTCCCATCATCCTTCACTAGTAGCTGGGGCTGATGGGAGTTGGAGTCCCACAGCAGCTGGAGCTACTACATTGCCTTCTCTTGTCTTAGTGTTTGTGTGTAAAGATAAGCCAGCTAAGAATAAGCATATACAGTGGTACCTCGGAACTTGAACGTAATTCATTCTGGAAGGACATTCGACATCTGAAAAGTTCAGTTTCCAAGGCACAGCTTCCGATTGGTTCTTGCACTCATCAGAAGCCATGTCGGGCGTTCATCTTCCAAGGAACGTTAAAAAACTAGAGCATTTACTTCCAGGTTTTCAACATTTGGGAGCCAAAACATTCGGCAATGGGACGGTTGGAGAATCGAAGTACCACTGTATATTCTAATTTACCGAATAAACAAACTATGAACATTTACTATTCTGTTTTAAAACAATTGCTCAAATTTTATGCAGGGAACCATTAAACCAAAAGCTTCATAAATGCCACAAAAAACAAAACTCCTCACATGCCCAATGTTAAAGCAGAGACTTAAAAACTGAGCGGCCCAGAGTACATTCTTTCTGTTTTAGAAAAAGGCCTAGGTGAAGACTTTGTGCTGAAAAGAGGACAAGGATGGCGCCAGGCAATCTTCCCCAGGAAAGCTGTTGCATAACCAGAGGGCGAGGACCAATAAGGCACTCACTCTCTGTGGTCTTCCTCCACTCTCAAATTATAGACTGTAAATACTTCAAGATCAGAGACCACACATATTTGCTTCTGTTATATGGGATCCTTATAACAGAGGGTCCTGGTTGTGCTCAGGACCCAAGAGCTCACCTGATAGGGTTAAAATGCGGGGGAGGAGCAGGAAGTCCTGGCCATTCCCCTGGGATCACACCAGGCGGTTTTAGCCAATAGCCAGTAGGTGGCGTGATCCCAGGGGCTTTAAAAACGGCAGCGTGACACAAGCAGGGGCACTTGCTTCATACTGCTGAACACCCGTCCACCCGGAGGGACGCAAGTCGCTTGGCCTTGCTTTGGTTTGGGTCACTTGTTTTGGAACAGGGGCTGGGTAGGAATTTTTTACATTTGGAAGATTGGCTTTAGCCATTTGGTTTCCGCCTACCCCTTAGCAAATCATCCCAACTTGTAAGGAGGCGGTTAGGCATTGGCTCAGTTGGATTGTGGGGAGGGGAGGTGTGGCCATCACCTGCCCCTCCAGGAACTGGGTATTCCATTAAACAAATCTGGGGGTCCTGGATCTTGTCCGAAGTCCGCTTGAGGGGCTAGGGCCATGGACCACAGGAACCCCAGGGTGAGCTTAGGTTGGTCCTCATCAACCTTGCTCCCTCGTTTGGTTTACACCATTGGACAGTCACCCTGAGAAGTGGTCAGTTATAGTGGGGAGTCAATGCCTAAGCCAATACTGCTCACATGATAGTATTTCAATAAAGTTGTGGGCAAAATTTGCCCAAAAACCTAAACTAATATAAGTGTCCGTCTGTATTTATTTTGGGGGTGGGTCTTGGGGCCTCAAGATGCAACCTTGAGGCTTATGAGACCTGCTATAAAGCATTTGCATGTTAACGGTGCTCTATACAATCATCATCTTCATAGTCCTAACAATCTTTAAATGCCCAAGGTTACATTTGTCAGAGATCAAACAGATGAAGGGTAGATAGTTTCTGTTGACACTTTTTGTTATTTTTGGATGGGAAGGCAAAGCTTAGGGTGCCCTTTGAGTTCTGTTTATAACATGCAGCAAATGTAAAAAAAGAAAGAAAGATTGTGTGCTGCTTTATATTTCAAGACTGAAAATTTACAAACGAGAACCCCCACCTGCTTGTCACCTGGAAAGGCCCGCCTTTTCAGCAACATCCTGACAGGAGGCACTTCATGAGTTCCTACTTTCCCACCACTGCCCTGTCAACGCACGTTGTTCAGTATCTTGCAAAGCTTGTTGCATGCAGGCCGTGTGCCAAGTCAGCCCTCAGCAACAATACACTCACCACTGGCATGATTCGATTACCAGGGACCTGCTACGTATCATTACTCAGATTCTGCCTACACGCCAGAGGCTGCTCAAATGGGATGGAGGCCATCTGGAAGTCTGGATAGCGTTTTGTGAGTTGGGCTAAAAGAAAGTCATAGAGTCCATCTGCTTTCTATATATACACACAGGCAGCAATGAGTTCTCTGATGGCACTGTCTTTGCATCAGGGTTCCCCCTCCCGCTGTGTACAACTAGGACATCTAAAGGCAGCTGGAGATTTCTGAAACAGGCCCGCCTCTCACCTGGGAAAGAACTGGAGTGCTAACATCAAGATCAATGGAGCCATGCCTGTAGATTCTGGATCAGAGTCAGGTATCTATCAGTTTCCTTCTCAATAGCCAGGCCCATGCAGAATTTAGATATAAATATTGCAAGTGAGTGGAACTCACTCTCTTTCTTGCATAGGCTCTCGCTCATTTAAGAGTCCTCGAGTGGCAAACCCAAGGCCATAGAACAGAATGTGTCCTTCAGTGGTGGGGCAGCTGTTTGCTGTTCTATTAAACACACAGTGCTTGATGTAATGTTCACTGTTTAAATAGGACTTCTTTTTTTCACTGCTGGCTCGCATGCCCACTTGTGTTTACTCTCAGATTAGGCAGCCTATAAAGAGAAAATGCCCTCTCCCATCCACTTAGTTCAGCTAGCGGCTGAAGGGGAGAAGAGCCATTTTTGTGTTGTTTGGTAACTAAAGAGAAAACAAGGAGACTTGTACCACTTCACTATCTCTAGATTCCTTCATTTTGATCACACCTCTTCCATATCCTCCAACATTTCTCCAATGAATATAGGGATATCCTGTTTATTATTAATAATAATATTTCTACCCTGTCCATCTGACTGGGTTGCCCCAGAAACTCTGGGCAGCTTCCAACATATATAAAAACATTTTTTAAAAAAACTTCCCCATACTGGACTTCCTTCAGATGTCTTCGAAAGGTTGTATAGTTACTTATCTCCTTGGCTTGGGGGTTGCAGAACTCCACACCCTCCAACATTTCTCTGATGAAAATAGGGACGTTCTAAGGAAAAGCAGGACATTCTGGGATCAATTCAGAAAGTGGGATGGCTTCTGTAAATCCAGAACTGTCCAAGGGAAATAGGGACACTTGGAGGGTCTGCTCTTCTGCTTTTTTGAGGCCAACTCCAGGTTTGTCCTTTTGGTGCCCCCATGTGCACCCCTCCTTCTTGGTGCACTGATCTGAGAGTTGCGGCAGGTAACAGAAGCCAAACAGCCCTGGGCTTTGCCATGCCATTTTTATTTCCCACAATGCCCTGCAATAGAGGGCAGCTCCAGAGCATTGTGGGAAATTTAAAATGGTGGATCAGTGCCCAGCACTAATAGGAAGGCCCTAGGTAGGAATCTGTGGTGGGTCCTGCCAAACCTGCCTCAAACAGCCAGAATTATTATTTTTTCAGTAGAAAAGGGTTAACTAAAGACACTGCTGTTGTCGCCTTTCCCTTTTCTCCAGAAGAGTATGCACTTTTGTTAAAATAATTTCTAATCAATGCCTTCATTCCCCAGAAATTAATGGAAGAGTTTATTTGAAAGCTTTAGAACAGGACTCCTTTTACCTATTCTTATCTGCAGAACAGTGCTTGAGGTTGTGTTTCTTCTGCTTGTGGTTCTTTGGATCTAGCCCTGTTGAACAAATTAGATATATATTTGGCATATCCATAACTATTGCCAAAAAATTAACTCAAAAATCAAAGTATAAAAGAGAACAAACTTTCATTTTTAACTATGTTGCAAAAATTATTTCATATATTGATGATAAAAGTGTTCAAATACCCCATGTTAAACATGCTACCATTTGATATTCTTAGTAATATAACAGCTTTAAGTGAAAATGTCATAAGTCCTTGGGGATACCCTGATATTTATAAGTAAAGCAAATTTATTTTAAAATGTTACTACCCACCAACAGGGGACGCGGGTGGCGCTGTGGGCTAAAGCCTCAACGCCTAGGGCTTGCCGATCGAAAGGTCGGCGGTTCGAATCCCCGCGGCGGGGTGCGCTCCCGCTGCTCGGTCCCAGCGCCTGCCCACCTAGCAGTTCGAAAGCACCCCCGGGGGCAAGTAGATAAATAGGTACCGCTTACCAGCGGGAAGGTAAACGGCGTTCCGTGTGCGGCTCTGGCTCGCCAGAGCAGCGTTGTCACGCTGGCCACGTGACCCGGAAGTGTCCCCGGACAGCGCTGGCCCCCGGCCAATAGATGTGAGATGGGCGCACAAACCCCAGAGTCTGTCAAGACTGGCCCGTTCGGGCAGGGGTACCTTTACCTTTACCTTTACCCACCAACACCAATAATAACAAGAATATTTTCCCCCTAGGAATGAGAATGAAATGACCTAGATTTATACTTTGCATGATTGTTTGGTGTGTGTGTTTCGTTTTCATTGCATTGTATTGTTTTTCTTTATTCTTATATGTTAGATCTTTCTCTTTATTTAAACAACAGTAAACAAATCTTTCCTATCTCCTCTATCTTTCCAAAACCATGTGCAGGAGATTTTGAGCCCTCACATTCAAGGGGACTGACCAATTTCATCAGCTAAAATTGGAACAAAGTGGGTTTTACTGGGAGTGACAAATTCTTAGGCGATAGCAGGGATAAATTTGGGGGGAAAGGCTGAGAAGAAGTTCAGTGCTTATGCCACAATTGGCCATAAATACTTATGTAGCATACTCAATACATGCACAGATTCATGCCTGCCTTACACACAGACACCAGTGCACCAGGCTTTCACCCTGTGTGTTGAGAAATGTTCGTTTTACGTGCAGTGAGGGAAGCGCTTCAGAATTTGCAACGTGTTGTTGCATACCAGAAGAAGTGCGCAAGTATAAGATTTAGATTAACCGCTGGACAGATAACCCAGTGCCATTTTGCTCAGCACATGCCATGGGCTCCTTATCTCTGAGAGGAATCCCCAGGAACCTTTCCACATAGATTTTGGATGACTCAGGGAGACAAATCATCCTTCCTCTATGAGGCATCCCAGACGAAAAGATTAGCGAAAACACGTCGGGGTGAAATGGGAAAGATTTGATGTGTTTACAGAGGGAGACATTTTTATTGTGGCCCAAGAGATGGCATGTTACATCCTGCCATAAGAATCTGTGCAAACCCGAAACCTTTTTGGGCAATTTATGTTATTTATGTAAATATTTATAAATCGGGCTTCAATAGAGAATATAACAAGATGGTGAGATATCTTTATCTATATCATTCATATATATATATATATATATATATATATATATATATATATGCTTTCGTAGATTTTCACGGGTACAGGAATGCAGGTTTTGGTGTCTTCGGGTGTCTTCCCAAACAGACACCCCGACTCTTACACGGGAAGACACCCGAAGACACCAAAACCTGCATATATATATATATATATATATATATATATATATATATATATATAATTTATACCCCGCCCTCCCCGGCCAGAGCCGGGCTCAGGGTGGCTAATACCAGTAAAGTTACAAATGCAGCCTCATTTTAAAAGTAGCCCATGGATCAAAACCGTAAGGGGAGGGAAAACATAAGGGTCAGACTGAGTTCAAACCAAAGGCCAGGCAGAACAGCTCTATCTTGCAGGCCCTGCGGAAAGATGTCAAGTCCTGCAGGGCCCTAGTCTCTTGTGACAGAGCGTTCCACCAAGTCAGGGCCAGTACTGAAAAGGCCCCGGCCCTAGTTGAGACCAATCTAACCACCTTGTGGCTTGGGACCTCCAAAGTGTTGTTATTTGTGGACCTTAAGGTCCTCCGTGGGGCATACCGGGAGAGGCGGTCCCGTAGGTACATGGGTCCTAGACCGCATAGGGCTTTAAAGGTCAAAACCAGCACCTTAAACCTGATCCTGTACTCCACTAGGAGCCAGTGCAGTTGGTAAAGCACTGGATGAATGTGATCCCACGGCAAGGACCCCGTAAGAAGCCTCGCTGCAGCATTCTGCACCCACTAGAGTTTCTGGGTCAGCTTCTAGGGCAGTCCTGCATAGAGTGAGTTACAATAATCAAGCCTGGAGGGGACCGTCACATGGATCACTGTGGCCAAATCAGGGCAAGAAAGGAAGGAACAAACTGCTTGATACGGCGGAGATGGAAAAATGCCACCTTTGCTGTGACTGCAACATACGCCTCCATGGAAAGGGAGGGGTCGAAGGTTACACCCAAGCTCTTGACAGAAAATGCATCAGTACTAACATCAAAAGCATAAATAGGTTGGTTTTTTAAAAAAATCAAGTTCCAAATAATAGAATTGTAGAGTTGGAAGGGATTTTGAGGGTCATCTAGTCTAGCCCCCTGCAATGTAGGAATCTCAGCTAAAGCATTCATGACAAATGGCCACCCAACCTCTGCTTAAAAGCTTCCAAGGAAGGAGAGTCCACCAGCTCTCAAGGGAGTCCATTCCACTTCAAACTGCTCTTATCAGCAGGAAGTTCTTCCTGATGTTGAGCCGAAATCTCCTGTCCGAATATTGCAGTTTTTAATATATGTCAAAAAGAAATCAGGGATGGTTTCCAGTAGATTCCTACTGGAAATAATTTCCATAGCACAGGCTATGCCGCATTGAACAATCAGTCCCTGCTGAATGCAGAATGAATCCGCTGTGATTGGGGTAGAGCGTCATGAATGAACCAGCTCCCAGGGAAGATTTGCAGCCAGCTCCCAGGGAAGGGTTGCTGCCAACTGAAGAAAGCATCCAGGAACAGAGTGGGTTAACTGCCATACAGGATGAGCATCGGCTAGTGCCAACTCCCCTGCCCCTTGGAATGCCAGTTGATAAGGGAATGGTGGAGAGCAAGCTAGAACGCAGGCAAAGCTCACCAGAAGCACAAACAGGCGGGAAAGATTTAAGAGACAGCCTCTCACAGAATGTGGAAAAGGCGGGAACTGAACCACTCAGTCCGAGGTCTCAGCGAATGGGAGGGCTGCAAGACAGGAAGCAAAACAAAAGACGTATGAAGTGAAAGTTCAGTTTCTTCTGGTCAAACCGGAAGCAGTCTTCAGAAGGGTCATCTTGATTGATGATGGCAGAGGCTGTGTTAAAGCCGTCCGAAGCTATCTGTTCATTTTGACAATAAAGCATCCTTTTTGATTAACTACGCTCACTATGTTATCAAGCCGGGAACTGGACTCCAGACATAGAAGAATTGTGAGGTCTTAGTATACTTTGGGCCCGATTTGTGGATTAACACAAGAACCTTGAACCTGTCCTGGTATAAAATCAGCAAAGCTAGATGTCATGTTGAAGGTGATGCCATGCTGCAGATATCACAGAAAGGGGCAAACCCCTTTTTGAGCTCTGTAAAATCTTGCAGGACTTGTGCAACGTTGCAATGCCACATCGTTTTTCACCTCTCAGCTTTCTGTCCCCATTCCGGCTGGCATTGTGATTGGATTTGTTTATTTGTAACTCGTCATGCAACCATCACAAAATGTAAGTTTGACGGTGACAAATTAACGCAAGGCAACAATGATAGGAGTGAACTCAGGCCAAGATAAACTACAACATAAATGTAAGATGCCAAACTTCCCTGGCAGATCACAGCATTAAAGGAAGAATTCTTCCTCCTTTAAACTGCTGTTAAAAGGAAATATTAACATAAAATAAAATGAGATGGAGTAAAAAATGAATTTGGGTGCGTCTGAATATGATTATATAAAATGTAACTGAATAAAAACATAAAACAATCTTAAAATTCTGAATATCCCTGATAAGACGCAGCATTTTCTTCTCTCATCAGTTAGTGCAGAGAGAAAATGTGCAGTTTTCACAGTTACCCCTTTCAGAGACAGCTTTTTAAAGAACTTCTGGTTCAAATGTGTGTCGGTATGTGTGTGCATGAGAAAAGAGGAGTGTACAGTTCAATTCTTGCAATAATTTCAGCAAACAAATTTTAATTCACCCCAACTGGCATTCACAAGTGTATATATATTTTAAAATCCACATACCTGTAGATGGGTTCTCAATGACTGGGCAACCATAGTGCCAATTTATGTTTTTGTGTTGGTTATTGAAAATCCCTCCCAGAAATGTCTTCCTGGCAACAACTTTATCTGGGGTTCAGGCTATGTTAAAATAATTTTGCTTCCCCTATTATAATGAGTAGTAATGATTTTTTAAAAAATACCACTGCTTATCAATTTTACTGCTATTGATTTTGATGACAATTTACCTGTAATGTATTGAACTGACATGTAATATATTTCCTTTTAGTGTGCATTAACTGTTTATTCTTTTAATGTTAACAATTTTGGATAAACGTAATCAATGTTTTTTAATAGGAAGCAAATGTTCTAAATGTGCTACATTGGAGTATGCAAAACCCGTCTGAAGAATTTTGTTTCTAGTTACTATTCTCTCTTCTGCATCTGAACATGTCTGTGGAGAATCCCTGTCCCGCTATGAAATTCCTCAGGATTCAATTGCACTTCCACATTTGAATCCCAGATGTTAACAGATGTTATCCCAGACATGCGAAAAATCCCAGATGGAGCGAGAGTCCACATTTCGCTCCCAGGCACGTGGCCTCATGGGAACTGTAGTCCAGTTGTTTCGCTTTAAAACTCGGCGAGTGCCAAAGAGGAGCCGCCATAATGAAATGCACAGGGGTTGCTGGTTTTAGCCTCAATAGCGTCGCGAAGAGAAGACCCCCGCGGATAGCTTTTAGGAGAGACAAGATCTGCCACAAACATTTAAGCAAAGCAAGCACATTTAGGAGCACTCTTGCTGCATAGAATGTCACTAGATGATACAATTGTTTGTGGTTTTCTGTTCAGGATGATCTGCAAATAGCAATCAGCTTAAAGGTATGAGACACAGTCTACCCAGGACCAGCCTCACTGCAGGATCTATTAAAATGAAACAGAGTTGCAAGGGATTCAAAAACACATCCAACACCATAGAGAAACCTAATAAACCGGAACAATGCAGTGCGCCTGGCCTTCCCCTGGATAAAATTTCCTTGCTAGTAGATAAGGCATTGGGTAAAAATTGCTGTGGGCTGCTGTGGCTTGCAGTAGGCATATTACAGGATGTTTGTTCACATATTTCTCTCCATACAGCAAATATCTGTTCTGTAGGTTATTGCACAATCTCAGCATTCCAGCCTGACTCTTCTGCAGAGATTGAGCTAAAACACACTTTTCTTTTCCTGCGTTCTCTCCTCCCCCCCCCACTTCCCGCCTGCCCCCAGCATCTGCCTTCGTTCTTTTCTCCGGCTCTTGGTTTTCCTTGACATTCATAAGGGATTTGAGCATTTCTCAAGGGTTACCTTGCACATCATTATTTCATTACTGTTATATATAATGCATTTAATGTATATTGCAAGTGCACTAGAGCTGATCCAGGGCATCCTTGCGATTGGGGAGCCTCGATTATTAAAATAGTATGATGAACTCGTGTTTCCTTCGGAGCTGTGGGTCAAAGTAAATAGTGTGCTTTGTTATTCGACTACTTGAGTGGCCTTTGAGCCATTCTAATAAATGCAGTTGTGCTGTGAGTTAAGAGTTGTGCTGCTTGTTTGAGAGACAGTGTTGCTGGATCAAGAACAGTGCTTTGGGGGTCAGTCAAATTGCCTTTCCAGATGTTCTCTTTTTTTATTGCGCATTCATGGTAATTTGTCCTCACGATGATATCATGGCAGTTACACATGAGCCTCTTTTTAATATTGTTCCCACCTGCAGAAGTTTCCAACAAGAACATGCCCCATAGCTTTCTCCTGAAATTCTGTAACTTTTGCAGACCCTCCGAGTGTCCCTATTTTCCAGGGACAGTTCTGGATTTACAGAAGCCGTCCCAGTTTCTGATTTGATCCCAGAATGTCCTGCTTTTCCTTAGGATGTCCCTGTTTTCAATGGAGAAATGTTGGAGGGTATGGAGTTATGCAACCCCTGAACCAAGCAGAAAAGTGACTATACCCTTTAAAAGACATCTGAAGGCAGCCCTGTATAGCTTAATTGTGTTGTTATATATGTTGGAAGCTACCAAAGTGGCTGGGGCAACCAAGTCAGATGTCTGGGGTAAAATGTTGTTGTTGTTGTTGTTGTTCTTATTGAATAGGATGTCCCTATTTTCATCAGAGAAATGTTGGAGGGTACGCTCTCCACACCACAAACGTTACCGTGTGTGTGATGTGTGTGCTGCCATCTGGGTGTTGTCTGAACATAACAACAACAGTTGTGGTTCTTGTGTGCATGATGCTTTATAAGATCAAAAGGTTGTCCTGAGGAGCTTACAATCTAAAATTCAACATGACGAGGGGAGGGCAATGAAGGAAAGGTTGGAAGATGGGAATAAACAAGGGAAGAATATGCATTAATTTCAGGTACAATTATTTAAGCAAGCCAAGTAGTCCCAACAACATCCGAGGGAACCATGTTGGGTGCCTCTGGCAATACCCCTTAATTGTAGACCAGACATCTCAAGCAATATCAGATTTACCACAGGCACCCCTTTAAGTGTGTGTGTGTGTGTGTTTTCCTGCTCCAAAACTAGGAGACAAATACTAATAAGGAACAGGCAAACAGCCCTGGGGAAGAAAAATCACTTCTTTTGAGGGTGCATCGTAAATTTCAGGAACAGACTCCTTTAGATAACAGGAGCACAGATAGGCGACATCAGGAATTGGCAGCAATGAAATACAAAGATGGTTTTATCACTTATTTGCCTGAATCCAAGGTGTCTTGTCCTCTTGTCAGGAAGCTGCTTCCAGGTGACCAGAGTTATTTCAGGGGAAAGGAACCCAAGTATATGATGCTGCCTCTTTACTACTAAGAGAGAGGATCATGATCCCTAGTCAGAGCAGACCTGTTGAAATCAACGACCATGGCCAATTTAAGCCCATTGGTTTCAATGTATCTACTCTGAACAGGACATAGTTGTTGTTGTTTTTATTTATAATATATTAATTCAATTCCAACCCACCTTACTCAGGCAATATTGCCCATTTTGTCCCCCCATATTGCCTTTCAGGCATGAACTCAGGTGGCAGGAAAGAGCTGGCTGAAGGCTTAAAGCACTGTGAACTGTGAGGATCAGATCTGCTGACTGAGTGTGTGCAATCCCTGTGGAAAGATCCAAATAAATATCCTTAGGACTGCAGCAGTACCCATTTTCTCTGATGCCAAAGCTGTTATAGTGAAGAACCTGGGCTTGTTCAGAGAGTCAGTGCGGTGTAGTGGTTAAGAGCGGTAGACTCATAATCTGGTGAACTGGGTTTGCTTCCCCGCTCCTCCACATGCAGCTGCTGGGTGACCTTGGGCTAGTCACACTTTTCTGAAGTCTCTTAGCCCCACTCACCTCACAGAGTGTTTGTTGTGAGGGAGGAAGGGAAAGGAGACTTTGAGACTCCTTCGGGTGGTGATAAAGCAGGATATCAAATCCAAACTCTCCTCCTCCTCCTCCTTCTTCTTCCTCCTGGTCTCAGTCCTCAGGTACATAAGAGTCTGCTTCATACCAAGTTGGTCTGTGTTGATCACACTTAAGTGCCACCAGTTCTCCAGCGTTTAAAGAAGGGCCTTTCCTCAACGTTACCTAGGGACAATGCTGGGGGTTGAACCAGGAATGTTCTGCAGGAAAAGCGAATGCTCTTCCACTGAGCTGCAGACTGCCACTCTGTTCCATGCAGCAGAAGTTGTTTCATGCAGCTCCTTGAGCGCTGAATACTCCGTTCAACAGAAGAAGAAGAAACTGACAATCTACAGAAGCACTTTGTTCTTCTTGCAAAATGCTGAACCCCTCGGATTTCAGCAACTCTTGGATGATCACAGTCCCTCCAGATTTGGTTATTTTTTTACTGCTTGTGGCAAAAATTAAAATGCAACGGTAATATAATGCGAGAGCTGCCCGGGAAACAATAATGAGAATTGAGTTCCGAGATGATTAAGCATTTTATTTTCCCAAGGTGCGCTGTGCTGGTATATAATTTTATGTAATGACAATTTAATAGAACAAAATGAGCCAAATTCATCACGGAAATCCATAGAGTTTCCTGCGGGATGAATTTAGCTTTATATATGTTCACAGATTACAGCGGTAAGAGCAGAAACACAGGTAACAGAGCAGTCATTTCCCAATTAAGCCTCCCACCTTCATGACAGTTGGGGAAAGTGGCGCATGAAAAATAGTTACATTAGCGGGAGGCCAGAATCCGTAACATGGGACTCGACTGAAACAGGGGCCTCTTGGCATTACAGCATCATCCTGCCCTTCATGTCTCTTATCCTAGACAAATGGATGCTTTGTGAGGGGTTTTTTATTTTGCCTTTAGCCCAATTCGCTACAGGGAAACACTTCAAGCTCAGAGTTACATCACCATGTGTGTGTGTTTGTGTGTGTGGAGCTCCTTCAGAGAATGGGACATAAAAGGAGAAGTCGGATAGATAATAAAGTTGAAGGTGACATTACAGCTTATTTGTTTATTTATTAATTTTCTCTGCTGCCTTATACCCGTAGATCTCAGGGCAGCCCACAACATAAAATTACAATATAAAAAATAGAAAATACATAATAAAAATGAACAAAAACAAACCAGTACCTCCCTCCCCCGTTCCACGGCACACTTAAAAGGGCATCAAGTGTCAATCAGCCAGAGGCCTAGTTGAAGAGAAACATCATTGCCTGGCGCCTAAAAGCGTAAAATGAAGGCGCCAGGTGAAGTTCCCTGGGGAGAGCATGCCACAAATGGGGGGAGGGGGTTTCACATGGTTTATCTAAACAAAAAATGGTTTTTGTCCCAATTCCATAGACTGAAGTGGTTAAGTGGGCATATATGAATAAGGCCATCTCACAGGGAAGCTGGTCCCAGGTTGTTAAAGGGTCTATCGATCTCCCTTTCAGTGTATCTGGGGTTCCCTTCTAGAAGTTGCTGGGCTACAATATCTACAATACCTGACCATCGGCCATGCTGGCTGGGGCTAATGGGAACTGTAATCCAAGGACATCAATATAGGTCTATATTGACCCATTGAGCCAGTGTGGTATAAGGATCAGAATGTTGGACTGAGACCTGGCAGATGAGAGTCAAATCCCCTCTCAGCCATGATGCTCACTGGATGACGTTGGGCCAGCCACTGTCTCTTTCCCCAATGTACCTCACAGGGTTTGTTTGTTTTTTATGAGAATAAAATGGGGAGTGGGGTGAAAACCACACATGCCACCTCATTGGAGGAAAAAAGGGGATGACAAACAAACAAACATATTTGCAAATAAATAAACAAAAAGCTTATCATTGTTTTAATAATTATTTTATCTGCATTATGTGTTTTATTCTATTCTGATTTGGGTTTCTTTTTTTGCAATGGCTGCACAAATGAATAATATTTGCATTGTCTTGGCAAAAGGGAATAAACAATCACCTCGTCCCTGCCGCTAATCTCTCCCCGTGCTCCCCACCATCACCAACCATCCCCTTCAGGCATAACATCACCTCTAACCTTGTTTTCTATTCTGTGTATTTTATAAAGCTCTTCCCTCCCCACGTTGCCCGAAGCCACGTGGCTTGTGCAGAAGCTCACCAGATTTATATCTTCCAGGCTGCCTGTCACAGGTAAAGGACTCTTGTGGTGTTGTTTGCAGCAGAAAAGGCCTTGTTTAGTTGCCATAACAATTGTGCTGTAACCTCTATAGCTTCTATTCTAATTTCGCCCTTACCTACCTCCTTGACAGTCCCCTGCAGCCGTGTCATTTGCTTTCAGGCTGCACACAGCTCTGACCTTTTTACCAGAATGGGTAGCATTTTCTCTCCGACTGCACGTCTCCTCAGCAGTCTCCCGGGGTGCTTGACCCCCTGACCTTTTGTTGACACCTGTGGGGCAGGTTGTGTCAATAGTCTGACACACATATATATTTTTCCTTTCTCCCAGAGAAAGAAAAAGTTTCAAGGGATACGGTTTATTTGCTTTATGCTTTGAGGTATGAATGGTTACTGAAGGAGAAAATTGCATTTTCCCAGGTAGAGTTTAAAGATGCTGGGGGTGCCTTTAACCCACACAGCCCTAAAAGGTTTGGGATTTTTGTTCTGTGACAGATCATTTACCACTGCCATTACCATCCGTGATAGAAAGCCACCGATGACATCACTCAGGTTCTTAACTTCAATTTCCTCTGGAGGCAATGGAAATATTGTGGACCACTTTCTTCCCGGCCTGTTTTATTAAGAAAACAAATAGCCAAAAGAAAATGATATTTTCAAACATCTTATTTTTTAAGAACCAGAAAAATAAACAAGGTTTCGTGAATTTATGAACCACATTGAAAACCATACTTATCTGTGCTGCAAGCTTAAACAGAACCAATAGCCAACCCTTCTCCTTAGAGAATATTGGGAACTGTAGTTATGAAAAGAAGGCTTAGGTTCTTATCTCAATAGGATGTACATCAAACTAGAATTGTCAGGACTCTTTGTGGGGAAACTGAGGCTGCTATTCTAATCCCACTTAACTGGGAATTAGCCTCATTGCATTCAATAGGACATACTTTTTGAGTACACATGTTTAGAATTGCTCTGCAAGGCACTCATGAAACTGGTATTCTGTTCTATCCCCTTGCCCACAGAAGATTTGCAAAGCAGAAATGTTGTGGATTATTTACTTTTGAATGCCTCTATCCAGATATTAAACACTGTGTATGCCAGGATCATCATGGACTAGTTTGCATTAGCTTCTGTAAAGGAAAGTATCAAGAGAAAGAGAGAGGGAGAGGGAGATGCAAGGGTGGTATAATGAAGTACAGTGGTACCTCGCAAGACGAATGCCTCGCAAGACGAAAAACGTGCAAGACGAAAGAGTTTTCCGTTTTTTGAGTCGTTCCGCAAGACGAATTTCCCTATGGGCTTGCTTCGCAAGACAAAACGTCTTGTGAGTTCTTGCGAGTTTGTTTCCTTTTTCTTAAAGCCGCTAAGCCATTAATAGCCGCTAAGCCGCTAATAGCCGCTAATCCGCTAATAGCCGTGCTTCGCAAGATGAAAAAACCGCAAGATGGAGAGACTCGCGGAACAGATTAATTTCGTCTTGTGAGGCACCACTGTAGGGGAGAGGGAAAGGAAATAAAAAACAAAGACTAGTAATGAAGGAAACACAGGAATAGAGCCAACACAACCTTTCTGGAACAATTATGGGAAAGGTCACGCATCCTTAATGAGTAATGTGTTTTACACTGACTACTTGGATCCAAGATGGGTTTGTCAAGAACAAATCATAGCAGACAAAAGTTAACTCCTTTTCTTTGGTAGATCACGGGAATGTGATGGTCATAGTATATCTTGATTTCAGTAAAGCTTTTGACAGTGTTTCTCATTATATCCTTGTTGACAACATGGCAATATGTAGACTGGATAATACTATTGTTAAATGGGTCCACAGCTGGTTAAACAAATGCACCTAGTGAGTTCTCATCCATGGGTAACATGTCACAGGATTTTTTCTTTGGACTGCATCTAGTTGCCATTTTTTTATCAGATGTTCTAGGGATGCTACAGTGGTGCCTCGCAAGACGAAATTAATCCGTTCCACGAGTCTCTTCGTCTAGCGGTTTTTTCGTCTTGCGAAGCAACCCTATTAGCAGATTAGCGGCTATTAAAGGCTTAGCGGCTTAGCAGCTAAAAGGCTATTAGCGGCTTAGCGGCTTAGAAAAAGGGGGGGAGCGAAAAAAATCGCAAGACTCACAAGACTTTTTCGTTTTGCGAAGCAAGCCCATAGGGAAATTCGTCTTGCAAAGCGCATCGAAAAATGGAAACCCTTTCGTCTAGCGGGCTTTTCGTCTTGCGAGGCATTCGTCTTGCGGGGCACCACTGTAATTCAAATGTGTAGATGATGCAAAGCTGGGAAAGATAGCTAATACCATAAGCAACAGAATCAAGATTCAAAACAATCTCAGCAGGCTGGAATACTGAGCCAAAAACCCACAAGAACAAAATCATCTGGGATAAATGTAAAGTCCTTCATTAAGGAACAAAAAACCCCCAATGAATATGAAAAGGAGTCCTAGTTGATCACAAGCTGAATTTGAACCTGCCAGAAATGGGGCAAAGACCTGCAGAATCTCCTTTCTAACCCTTTCACCACTGTAACTTCCCTGGACAGGGGTGTGGTGGGACAAGGTGACAACAAAGTCATGTGTGTCAATGCCTAGCCATTCAAAGCCAGGAGTTTGATGTAGCAGTTAAATGCAATTTGGGGAAGCATAAAGAGGAACAGAGTGTACAGATCACGAGAAGTAACTCTGGCCTGGCTGCGTGTGAAATGTTGTCTCCATTACAGTGGTACCTCAGGTTACATACGGTTCAGGTTACAGACTCCGCTAACCCAGAAATAGTGCTTCAGGTTAAGAACTTTGCTTCAGGATGAGAACAGAAATCGTGCTCCAGCGGCGCGGCAGCAGCAGGAGGCCCCATTAGCTAAAGTGGTGCTTCAGGTTAAGAACAGTTTCAGGTTAAGAACGGACCTCCGGAACGAATTAAGTACTTAACCCGAGGTACCACTGTACTGTCTTCTCTGATGGACAGAGCTCACCCACCCCACAGACCTGATATTCCGATGCTGGCTTGAAACAGAGACTATTTGCATGTGAAACATGCATTGTTCCACCACCACCACCCCATGGCGAAAAACACACAGTCTGAACTCACCTGTAGATGCAAATACATAAGTCTTTACAGCTTGAGCTAAAAAGTTAAGCCCCCATTACTAGCTGTAAAAGGTTTAATTATACTCTGCAGACAAAATATAGCAAAGGACTGTTCCTTTTTTTGCTTCTCCTTTGGGGCTGCACACTTCCATTGCTCAAAGAAAGACTGTTAGCAAGTTGCTGAAGCCCCAGACAGTTGTCTTTAAGATAAGGCTTCATTTGTGAAGACCTGAGATGGCTCAGTCTGGTTATTGGCCAATATTCTATAGCTGAAACAGGAGCCCCTTGATGTTACAACATGAGCCTGTCCTCTCTGAACTAAAAGACCCTTCTCTCCCAGCCTAGGCACATGGTTCATTCACGAGTTTCTCTTAGGACAGATTCAGTAAAGGGAAACAAGTCCGTCTCAGAGCTACATTGCAGTGGGGATTCCGTTGGGACACAACACATCGCTGGTGCAGAACAACTTCACACAGCAGTGGCATTGTAGCCATACCTACGGAAAACAAGCTTGCATGCTGTCGGCAAAGCTTTGTTGTGTAGGCAGTTGCAAAACAACGTCTCCTGCTGTTTACCAGCAAAGCAAAGTGACCTTCCCCACCTCCCCCCCCCAAAAAGGGAGATAAATTGTTGAAATAATTTGATATTTCAAAAAAAGGGGGTAGCATCAAAGTAATCATGGGAAAATCAACATTTTCTTAGACTTCCTTACATTCCTCTACAGACTCCCCCCCCCCATTTCTGATCTCTTGTTAATACTTATCCTTTCCTAAGCCAAGGGGTATCCTATAGATCCGAATAATGTGAGGAAATCAGATCCTATCATGTGTTGCAGATGACATGCATGCATGAACGTTTCAGCATACATGTAAGCAGTTTTATTTTATTTTATGGTTTAGTACTTTTTTAAAAATGAAGGGATGCGGGTGGCGCTGTGGGTTAAACCACAGAGCCTAGGGCTTGCCAATCAGAAGGTCGGCGGTTCGAATCCCCACGATGGGGTAAGCTCCCATTGGTCAGTCCCTTCTCCTGCCAACCTAGCAGTTCGAAAGCACATCAAAGTGCAAGTGCAGGTACCGCTCTGGCGGTAAGGTAAACGGCATTTCCCTGCGCTGCTCTGGTTCTCCAGAAGCGGCTTAGTCATGCTGGCCACATGACCAGGAATCTGTACGCCGGCTCCCTCGGCCAATTAAGTGAGATGAGCGCCGCAACCCCAGAGTTGGCCACGACTGGACCTAATGGTCAGGGGTCCCTTTACCTTTACCTTACTTTTTTCAAAAAACATTATTACTTACGGAGGGCACTCTAATTTTAGGGCCTCTAAAGGTCTTAATCCAGACGCCGTAGTGTACGGTGATCAGTGTGGCATAAGAAGAGAAGCTTCGCCCCCAAAAACTTTGTCTGGGTGTTCCCCTAAAAAAAAGCTAAACAACCTTGGCTGGGTATTCCAGCACTTCGTTTTTCTAGAAGAAAAAAAAGCCCTGTTCAACTTAATGCCAGCACTCCCCATCTTGCAGCATTTAATTACAAACAGACTGTGTGGGGGGGACTTACATTTGATCACAGTTGGTCCTTTCTTCAAAGAAAGCATATATAGGACCACACATCATGGGGGGAATCGAACAGGATCTTTTTTTGCTCAGTTCACAATAGGTGTACTTCACTTGGTGCAGCCACAGATAGGGATCGAGGATAAATTCAGTTCCGTTTGAATTTTAATGTGAATGTAGATAATTCACATCTTACCCCACAATCCAGGAAATGAAACACAGGTATCTTTCAAAAGATGAAGAGCTTTGCAGTGCAGTTCCCCAATTTAAAAAATGTACAAAAAAAATCCCTATATCAGGGGAAAGTGTGCAGAAACACACACATTTTAGTAGGGGGGAAATAACATTAAAAAGAAAGTTGCTTGCAGAAGATTAGGAAAACTGCACAATAAAATGCTGAGGACTTTTTGCACAGACTTCAATAATTAAGTAAATTATAAACCAATGAGGAAATGTGATAAACTGAAGCTGAGATTGCGGGGAAAAGGTGAAGAAACTGAAATTCACAAATTCATTCATCCCTATCTCCAGGAAGACCATGTTCTGACAAAAAGGTTGAAGATGCACTGAGAAGGGAATGCTTTTCTTTTCTTTCTTTTCTTTTCTTTTCTTTCTTTCTTTCTTTCTTTCTTTCTTTCTTTCTTTCTTTCTTTCTTGCCAGATGCTGTTGCAACAGCTTCTGCTTCACAACCCCAGAAGATGCACTTTGGAGATAAAGCAACAAAAGAGATTTCATTTAAAGGCAGACAAGTCATAACAGAGTCACACGTGCCACGCAAAGAGAGCTGCAGCTGCTGTCTTTCTAGTCTAAATAAAAATAAACCCCCTTCTCTTCTTTCCTCATTTCCAGGGAGGAAGAGATCTAACAGATTGTTATTCTTCAGTACATGCGAGACATAGTTTCACTAGTGGAGAAGCGGGGCCACGGTAGCATGCATTTGTTAGAAATGTTAGACAGGGGAAGGAACTTTTCAAAGAGACTCATTTTTCATAGGAGAGATAAAGAGATAGCTGTGAGATACATGCAACAGGTTGCACTGGCCTGGCCTGATGCACCTCTTGACATTATGCTGGAAGCAAGCATGGCTGAGACATCTATCGCACAGTAGGTTAGCTGCATGTATCCATTGTCCCAAGGTTGAACTTGCCACATCTGGTGTCTGGGCTGGATTCCAAGGTAGAAGAACATAGGAAGAGCCTTCTGCATCAGAACCATCTGGTCCAGGATCCTTTTCTCACGGTGGGCAACCAGGCAGGTGCCTATGGGAAGCTCGCAAGAAAAAACTGATAGCTTGATCCTCCATGAATTTGTCTTACCTTCTTTCAAAGCCATTCACACTAGTGGCCATCACTTCTTTTAGTGACAGATGGGGGAGCATTGCCCTTGCCAATGCCAGGCTTCAGGGAATCTGAACCACCCGCCCCCCACGGCAGGCTGCCAGTAATAGACAAGAAGCTCTTACCAAGTCTTTTATTCAATATTCACAGAGAGAGGCTTAGAAACGCTGCCTCTCCGAGTAATGGTGTTGCTGCGAATAAAGCCCCACCCCCTCCGTCTCTCCTATTACAGTGGTACCTCGGGTTACAGACGCTTCAGGTTACAGACGCTTCAGGTTACAGACTCCGCTAACCCAGAAATATTACCTCGGGTTAAGAACTTTGCTTCAGGATGAGAATAGAAATCGCACGGCGGTGGCGTGGCGGCAGCAGGAGACCCCATTAGCTAAAGTGGTACCTCAGGTTAAGAACAGTTTCAGGTTAAGAATGGACCTCCAGAACGAATTAAGTTCTTAACCCGAGGTACCACTGTATACATCATCCCTACGTTGGGTGATCTTTCTACCTCTGAGCTTTCTGTTCTCCTACTTTCAATGCCCGCTGAGTTCTGGTGGCATCTGGAATGCTTTCTAAAGACACTGAGTCTGTCAGCTGTCTCTCCGCTGGTACTTCCTTTTCTTTCTGCTCCTCTCCCAATATTTCCCAGCTTCTCCCCTCTGCAGCCACTGAGCTATGACCTTCTGCAAACCACTGTTGTGAATCTATACTGTCTTCCGCTTCCCTGGAAGGTTCAGGCTGGGGAGGCGTTATCCACCATTCCTCCCCCTCCTCTGCCCAGTCCATGACAGGCAATGGCATCAGATCATCCCATTCCCCCAGAAGCCCCATCTTGTCACCACCTCCCAGGCCTGAAGCATGGTGCAATCCATTTTTGAGCAGGATGCAATCCAGCTGTGGGCCCTGGATCACTACTTCTAGAACCAGCATTTTAAACCAACCAGCCAATTCCAACTCAGCAACCCAACCAGAACCTATAATGTCCGGAGTCCCGGTTCCCAGCTTGATAACACAGTAAGGATAGGTAATTAAAAAGGAGGATTTGTTGCAAAAACAAACAGATACACTCTGGACGGCTCTAACAAACCTCTGGCATCATTACTCAAGATGACCCTTCTGAAGACTCCTTCCGGTGTCAACAGAAGATATTGAATTTACGACCCTTACATTTCTTGTTTTGCTTCCTATCTAACAGCCCTCCCATTTGCTGACTCTTCAGACTTAGTGGATCTGCTCCAAACTCTTCCTTTTCTGAGAGGCTGTCTCTGAGTCTGTTCGTGCCTTTTTGTGCTTCCTGCAAGCTTTGACTGTGTTCTAGCCTGCTCTCAGCTACTGCCTTATCCGCCTGCCCATCAAGGTCAGGAAGAGCTGATGTCTGCAGCTGCTGGCTCTCCCCTGCCTGACTAACATCTAAGGCTCTCTGTTCCTGGTTGCTTTCTGCAGCTGGCTGCAAATCTTCACTTGGAGCTGGCTCATTCCTGACATATAAGAATGGTCCCAAACAATGCCACAGAAGCTACAAGAGAAGGTCTTGCTTCCTTATAGGACTTTACCAGATCTATGGGCTCATCAGCTCAGAAACAGACAGTGGGTTACTAAGGCAATTCATATATGATTTGGCCTTCTCTATTTTATGAATGAATGAATAAATAAATAAATACCCAAAGGCACTTAAGCTGATTTACATGTTTTCAAAGCAATCTGAATTTCTAAGGTATAAAACTAAGGGAAACCAATTAAAGAATTTAAAATGATTTTTTAAATAAGTCTGTGCAGTGCAGGTTAAGCCAACCTAGTTATCCTGCCAATGTGTCCACACAGATCCAACTTTCCTGCCATCTTGTCCTTTCCCCTTTTCCTTCTGGTAAGTGGTAGCGATACCACTGCTGAGAAGCAGTGGCATCACAACGGGGGGGGGCAGGGAGGCAGTGTACCCCAGGTGGCATGTCTGCGGGGGTGACAAGAAGTCACCCTGTGGGGGCTTATGGTGGCATGAGCAGACATCACGCCGCTGCAGCCGCATGTGGAGGATCCTCCATTTGCGTCTGCAGCCACAAGCAGAGGATCCCAGCACCAGTGGCAAACTGCTATTTACAGCGCATGTGCAGTGTCACACATATGCACTGTACGTAGGCCGCCACACATGCACTGTACAGTGGTACCTTGGGTTACATACGCTTCAGGTTACAGACTCCGCTAACCCAGAAATAGTACCTCGGGTTAAGAACTTTGCTCCAGCGACACGGCAGGAGGCCCCATTAGCTAAAGTGGTGCTTCAGGTTAAGAACAGTTTCAGGTTAAGAACGGACCTCCGGAACGAATTAAGTACTTAACCCGAGGTACCATTGTACTTAGTGGTTTGCCAACGGCAGCACTCCAGTGCCGTAATCCTCTGCTCATGGCTGTAGCGGCGACACAGGGATCCCAGCACCGTCCATATGGTGCTAGAGCAGTGCCGCCGGCAAAGCGCTATGTATAGCGCATGTGCTGCTTCACTATGTACGGTGTATGCATTGTATGTAGCAATGCTTCACATGCGCCCTACATAGTGACACCTGCCCTGGGTGTCATGATGCCTTCCTTCACCCCTGCTGGGAAGGTACTATTACAGCTCTTTCCCACAGGCTGAGCCTCTTCTGGTGAAATGACTGGATCCCCTGCACATCTCTCATTCATTTCAATGGTACTTCTGAAAGGGTTCTAGTGGATTGTGCCCATGTTTCATATTTAGTTTAACACAGTTCCTTTGTCAATATTGAAATGATTTACATGGGCTGATTTCCATTCTGAAACCAATTTAGGCATAGATATGTGTAGAAAAAAATGGCCAAGGAAAAATCAGATACGAAAGCATTTCCAAAAATTCAATTCTAGGTAAAGTACCATAATAGCATTCAGCTAATTTGATTGGATTGACTTACTCGGATTTGTTCAGTAGGGTATTTCTTTCTTCTTTTTATTTCAAATAATGCATTTGTTCCAAATATCCATGCACATTCATTTAAAAGGTTGGTGCCTAGATGATTTGGCTATAGCCAGTAATGAACTGATCTGACGACTCTAATTATCAGTGGTCACGTCTCAGAAAGACAACCTTAGGGATACATTCTTAATTGGATTGAAATTGTTTTCAATACCCCTTCGTCTTCAAGAAGAATAATGACAAGACTGATTGATCATAGGCACTCAGACATCTTGAGTATGAACCTCCCCCATATGAATGCAACTCTGGTACATGGAGGGTTCTGTGTTGAAGTCAAAACCACCCTGTTTCTCCCCTTCCTTCTCAATATGCACAAAGAGGAATGAGCTCAGTTAGTGTGCATGCCCATATCTACATTTAACACCTCCACTTGGTCAAGTTACAGGAGCTCTGGTGTTTGGATAACTGCAGGCAGCAGATGCAGATATGGGAGATGTGCATTCCACATATTAGTGTCCTTCATCCTTGGGTCCACAGATGTCCAAAGGTCTATACATTACATTAGCCCTGACCATTGGCTAATCTGGCTGGAGATTATGGGAGCAGTAGTCCAACAACATCTTGAGAACTAAGGTTGAAGAATACAGTCATAGACTACCCTGGGGAAAAGGGGAGAGGAAAGCTGGACCACATAGTGGTACCTTCCTTTGCAGTTGCCTAATATTAATTTATTGTCCCCCTTATTTCTGAAGCATCTTCAATTCTTCAGTTTATTGTCTAGACCAAATGCCATGACAAACTTGTAGCAATAGTATTAATAAAATAATATAGAGCATCCATCCATAATATAAGCCAACACCCATGATGTAAGAAGAGGGAAATTATACCAGAGACGTCCAGAAGCTTAAAGCTATCTTGATTTTAGATCAGACCTCTGAATCACCACGACAACTTATAGCGATTTTCTCTAACTCTTTTTTCCTGATTTATTATTATTTATTTTTTATTGTTGTTGTTGTTGTTTTGCAGCCAGTGTATAGAGGGCCACACTGTGTGTTAAAGGTAAAGGACCCCTGATAGTTAAGTCCAGTTGCAGATGACTCTGTGGTTGCGGCACTCATCTCGTTTTACAGGCCAAGGGGGCCGGCATTTGTCTGCAAGACAGTTTTTCTGGGTCATGTGGCCAGCATGACTGAGCCGCTTTTGGCGAAACCATAGCAGCTCACGGAAATTCTGTTTACCTTCCCGCTGGAGTGGTACCTATTTATCTACTTGCATTTTGAACTGCTAGGTTGGCGGGAGCTAGGGCCGAGCAATGGGAGCTCACCCCATCACGGGGATTTGAACTGCCAACCTTCTGATCGGCAAACCCAAGAGGCTCAACGGTTTAGACCACAGCGCCACCCGCATCCCCACTGTGTGTTATGGAACTATTATTGTCACTCGAAAGAAACTGAACCATTTCTACTGAGATATACCTGATTCCTTGTGTGAACAAAAATTTCAGAAAGTGATCTTTTGGGTCTTTATTATTTATTAAGTAATCAATTGATTGTAAGATTTCATAGCTACATTCCCACTTCTTAGATGGGTAACAGTGAACACCATCCTGGCACTGGCAAAAGCTGAAGAATGCTTGACTCTTAATACATACCAAAATATAATGGCATAATGTGCTGTAATGTTTCGGTAATTGGTCTGATCTAGTGACAATAATTTACGCATAGAAATAGAAATTGGCACATACTCATTTCACGCTGGATTAAGCCCAGTGTTTGAAAAAGAGTGTGGCATGTGCCACTGTCCCTGGGGCTGAATCTCTTCATCCAAAATTTAGGGTTGTGTGCACAGTTCAAAAGAGTAGATTAGGAATCACCATGCCAAACAGATGTCAGCTTCTGTCACCTTGGAAAGCACCAATCATCTCTTAGGACCTGGTTAGAAATTGCAGCCAAGTAACTCCCCACCAGCAGGTTGGATTCATAGAATCATAGAATTGTTGAGTTTGAAGGGGCCTGAGCATTACCTAGTCCAACTCCCTACAATGCAGGAATCTCAACTAAAGCATCCATGATAGGTGGCCATCCAAACTCTGCTTAAAAACCTGAAACGAAGGAGGGTAATTTGTACAATAAACATAGGTGATCTCCTGGAATTAAAAACAATTTGGACGCTTTTACGCATTTCAGTGACCAATACACAGAATAAAATAAGGTAACATTTCTGAACCCAGCTGAATGATTCAGATGGTAGGTTGCTTAGTCTTACAGCACTTCAAAGAAACTCTGCTTCGTTTTGGACTAGGGATGGTGAAGAACTGTATTCAGTTGATATTTATTGGTGAACCCACTTAGTTTGAGCTTTCTGAAACAATACACAAACCAAAACACAGCCAACCATCAACATTTGAATTTTGTAATGCATTTCTCCAGTCAAGAAATGTGTACAGAAATGCATCTTCTGGGGCAGAATGTACATATAAATAGGTATGTTAGTGAAAATAGCAGAGAAAATGCAATATAAAAGGGTACCTTGCCTTGAAAAAAGTGCACCATGGGTAAAATTGCATAGAAGACAATGAATGTAAAGAGAAAATTGTACTAAAACGCTGCTGAATTTTTCATGAGTACTTGGTGTTTTAAAAATGTGAACTTAAGAGTGGGAAAATGAGAAACTGAAACTGACCAACTTGCCTTTCCTACTTTGAACAATGTCCAAATTTCTTTGAAGTGAGCCCACTTGTATTCAAGATTTGTCCAAAGCAGATGCTCACCCTTCTTGCAAATCCCACTGTTGAATGATGTTGTTACAGTGCCCCATTCCCTGGTTATTAGTTGTTGTTTTTAAAATAAATTTTTATTAGTTTTCACATTATCATTCACATATATCCAATTACAAGGTTCCCTGAACCTTCCGACTTCCTCCTCTCCCTCCTATGGGCTTTTAAATTAAAATTTATTATTATTTGCATATTATAATTTCACCAACTATTATGTATCCCTATTTTATCATAGTCAATTTCACATTACAAATGTCATTATGCTACCAATATTTTTAACTGCTTACAGTTGTTTTTCAAGTAAGTGATGAATTTCCTCCAGTCTCTAGCAAATACTTGATCTTCTTGGTTTCTGATCTTCCCCATCAGTTTCGCCATTTCTGCATAGTCCATCAATTCTGTCTCCCGTTCTTCCTTTGTTGGTAATGCTTCTTCTTTCCATTTTTGGGCTAGTAGCATTCTTGCCACTGCTGTTGCATACATAAAAAGTCTTTTATCTTCTGTTGGTACTTCTTCCCCTAGTAAACCTAAAAGAAAGTCTTATGGTTTTTTAACAAATGTATTTTAAAACATTTTCTTTAGTTCATTATAAATCACTTCCCAGAAGCTTTTTACCTTACAACATGACCACCACATATGGAAAAGGTACCTTCTTTCTCTTCTTTCTCATCTAATCTCCCTTGCTGTATTATATTGTATTGTTTAATTAGTGTTTTTATGGAGCAGTCAAGTAATTTCGTTGTCCCCGAAGGGGGCAATGACAATAAAGATATTCTTATTCTTATTCTTATTCTTACATTTCCAACACATATTTGATTTAGTTTTATACATTTTTGCAATCTTACTTGGTGTTAGATACCAACAGCACATCATTTTCATGTGATTTTATTTCAACGCACAGCATGCTGTAAATTTTGTTTCTTCTCTCCACAACTTTTCCCAAGATAAAAACTGGATATTACACCCCAAATCACTAGCCCAATGTATCATCACTGCCTTAAATGGTTATTAGTTGTTTCTGTCACACCGAAGAAATGCTTTTGCACCACTGTGTTGTGGCCATCTCAGGAGATTCATCAGGAAGACTTGCTGAGTCTCCATTTACTCTATGAAGAGGAGCATAATGAATTACAATGAAAGACACGGTATTCATTTGAGCTTGCTGAACGCAGTCAGCAAAAAACACACAAAACACCACATTTTGATTAAGCTGAAAATCTGTTTGTACTTTCACTTGTGTTTTTTAATTAGGATTCAAATTATTTCTTGTAGACAACTCAGTTATTAGGAGAGTTGGTAGCGTGCCACGGCAGCAGGCAAATGAACTCAGTCCTAAACTATATATATATATGAAGGCCAATTTAAAAATATCATTGAAGCCAACAACATTTTCAGGAGATTAAAATCTTAGCAGCCCCATATGTTATACCTTTCACTATGCTCCATTTTTCAATCCTTCCGAACATTCCTAAACAATATCCTTTGGGATGACATTTTGCCAATTTACTCACAGCCTGGATGCAGATTATGTCTGAGCGTTTGATTGAGCCCTCTGTCACTCTCAAGCAGTATGAATATGGAGCAATGGCATTTCCTGAGACAGTCATTTATTTTAGCTGGATTATCATTAATCAGATACAAATTTGGCATTACTTTAATACTGCTATTTTCTCTTATAGGCGCAATGCTCAGTGGTGGTTGGTTGTTTTTGTTTTTTTGGGAAAAAATAATAATTGATGCAAGCTGGAAGGAGCACTGTGAATAAATTAGTGAGGGAATGTAGAGGGCTTTCGTTTTGTACGTTTTGTCAGGGTGGGAATGGGTGACTGGACCCAGAGCCAGACCTTCTGGCTCAAGGTTCCTGAGGTCAGTAGCTTGTGCTGGACCAAGCAGAAGTAGCTGCTGTGCTGCCAAGTTGGAGCAGAAACCTGGGATCCCTCATATCTATGCCAGGTCTGATCAATTCAGAGGCCTCTGACTGACTGCCAGTGACAGAGTCTGATATTGCATACTCGTTTCCTTCTGTTCCTGAGAGGGATTTGAGGCTAAACACCTGACGAAACTCAGTTCTGGCACCTGTCAAGTGGACGCCATTGTCATTCTAGGCAAAGGAGGCAGGTGTTCATGGCGAGTTCTGGCACCTCTTTTTCTAGAAAAAATGGTGATTCACATGGCTTGTTCACAGTCTGAGACACAGTGGTTCTTGGTCCAAGGTGGACACCCAGTAGGGAAGCGTTTGCAAAACCTTCAGCTCTGGGGCCAAATCTGGCCCTGTATACTGTTTTAGCTGGCTCATGGGACTCTTCCCAGGCTACACTACGTCCTCAGTTGCTCCTTTCTCTTGTGACATCCCTCCCCCTGTTCAGACTTACTTTGAACCCTCCTCATATGTTTTTGTCTAGCTTGAACGCTAACAATGCATCTTGCTTTCCTGGTTGGAAGACATAAATTGGTGTGTAGAAAGTGGTCTACTGTACAAAGGTAAGATTTACATTTGGTGCTCTGCCCACCTTTGCCTCTCACCCACACACTGGCATGTGGCCTCTGGAAGGTTGCCCAGGATGGAATGTGACACTTAACTGAGCATGGTTCACCTAAAATAGGGTGTTGGGTGGCACTGTGGGTTAATCTACAGAGCCTAGGACTTGCCAATCAGAAGGTCAGCGGTTCGAATCCCTGCGACGGGGTGAGCTCCTGTTGCTCGGTCCCTGCTCCTGCCAACCTTGCAGTTCAAAAGCACATCAAGTGCAAGTAGATAAATAGGTACCACTCCAGCGAGAAGGTAAACGGCGTTTCCATGTGCTGCTCTGGTTCACCAGAAGAGGCTTAGTCATGCTGGCCACATGACTCGGAAGCTCTACGCCAGCTCCCTTGGCCAATAAGGCGAGATGAGCGCCGCAACCCCAGAGTCAGTTATGACTGGACCTAATGGTCAGGGGCCCGTTACCTTTACCTTTAACAAAGGGTGGCATTGAACTAAATTTTACACAGAGAAGACCCCTTGAAATCAATAGGACTTAAGCGATTTGCAACTTGTCCCATCAGTTCTAGTGGGAGCTAACCTCAATGGACTTTGTCTGGCTCCAAGCCAACACATTTTAAGCATGCTATGCTTTGTTTTACTCTCCACAAAGTCCTAAGAGACATTTCTCAGGTCTCAAGCAATGGTGGTGGATGCGTAGTATTACAGTTGCATTCAGCATGGAACTCCAAGCAACGTATGTAGCATTACAAGACAGTCTCCAAACCAAGCACAGACCAGATCAAGGGCCTGCTTAGCTTCAGGAAGGTTTCTGCATCTGGTACCTTCAAACTATGCTCCTGGATATGGATCCATAACCAGTAGTGGAAGATCTGCACTGCTCACCTGACCTCCCTCTGACTGAGTTGCTTCTGCATACTGGGATGGAGAAGGGTAGGGGCAAGGAGACAGCAAGGTCAGCCTGGTAGAAGCATGCCAGCGGAGCCAATCCAGTGCTGCTGCACTGACCTCACTGCCACTTTGCCCCTCCCACTTTCCATCCTGGTAGGTAGCAGCGACTCAACCAGAGGAAGGTCAGTTGAGTGGCCCAGCCCCACCACAGAATGCACTGCCGGGAACCACAATGTGATGTCCATGCAGTGTTGGTGTTGGGAATGGCTACCATACACACACCCTTGTTATTTGATGCATTCTGAAATTTGAGAGAAGGAGAGAGAAAGCTTCTCTATTTTTTTACAATTTGCTTGCCACATAGAGGGAGTTATATTGAGAACTTCAAATAGTGTCTGCCCATGGCAGTCATGCAGACACTATTTGAAGTTCTCAATATAACTCCCTCTATGTGGCAAGCAAATTGTAAAAAAATAGAAAAGCACACGGGTGGCGCTGTGTGTTAAACCACAGAGCCTAAGACTTTCCGATCAGAAGGTCAGCGGTTCGAATCCCCGCGACGGGGTGAGCTCCTGTTGTTTGGTCCCAGCTCCTGCCAACCTAGCAGTTCGAAAGCATGTCAAAGTGCAAGTAGGTAAATAGGTACCGCTCTGGTGGGAAGGTAAACAGTGTTTCCGTGTGCTGCTCTGGTTCGCCAGAAGCGGCTTAGTCATGCTGGCCACATGACACAGAAGCTGTACACCGGCTCTCTTGGCCAATAAAGCGAGATGAGCGCCACAACCCCAGAGTCAGCCACGACTGGACCTAATGGTCAGGGGTCTCTTTACCTTTACCTTTTACGGCAGTCATGAGCACCTCCAAGAAGGAAACCAACATTCCATTTCCAGCCACGGTGATCTTTGATTTCTCAGCAGAATCCTTTCCCCATAAGATATCAGAAAGAAAACTCATTTATCAAAAAGACACAACAGATTCTCAGAGCTAGCCCTTCTGTTTGGCAGCCCTTCTGTTAAGGCAGAAGGCAGCAAGTGTCACTGAATGAGCTGAAAAGGCCAGTTGTTTAATTCATTGTTGTTTACAGTTGGGAGAGAAGCTTGCTGGATTTTCCACCTGTAGTGCCAACATTGAGTTGGCCCTACAAATCAACCCCCTGAGGCTGGAACTAGATCCTTTTGGCTATGTGTGGCTGCCACAATAAGTAAATAATTCCCCCATATCTCCTGTGTCTCCCTCCCCAGTAGCAGTGAATAAAACAAAGAAAATGAGGTGACATCGCCATGCTCCAAATTTCTGTAGACCCACAATTGCCAGTGTAGTGAGGGTGGGATGTTAGAGCATCATGCTACGTGGTTTTTTAAAAAAATATTATTATGTGTCTGTGAGGAAACAGAACGTAAGAACAGACTAAAGGTATATCTCCAGGTGAGTATCCTGATTATTTATTTATTTATGACAACACATTTATTCAAAAATTACAATACAGCTTTGTCCACTGCCCTAATATCACAGAATGATCACTCCAATCTCCAGTCCCTCATGTTGACTCACCAAGAACCCTCAACAGGAACCCAACTACCAATATGGCTTACTAAGTAAAGGTAAAGGCCATTAGGTCCAGTCGTGGCCGACTCTGGGGTTGCAGCGCTTATCTCACTTTATTGGCCAAGGGGAGCCAGCCTACAGCTTCCGGGTCATGTGGCCAGCATGACTAAGCCACTTCTAGCGAACCAGAGCAGCGCACGGAAACGCTGTTTACCTTCCCGCTGGAGTGATACCTATTTATCTACTTGCACTTTGACATGCTTTCGAACTGCTAGGTTGACAGGAGCAGGAACCGAGCAATGGGAGCTCACCCCTTTGCGGGGATTCGAACCGCTGACCTTCTGATTGGCAAGTCCTAGGCTCTGTGCTTTAACCCACAGCGCCACCCACGTCCCAATATGGCTTACTAGACATTCTCAATTAATATATTAAGTAGGTGACACTTCTGCAATTATGATAGCATTAAAATATCCTGTTCTTTTTCAATAAAAGGGGGGGAGGAGACCAAATTGTGTCTGACCTAACCAGTTGCTCCTGGCAAACCAGTAAGCTTGAAGGCATCAGTCTTCTCCTACATTTGCTGAGATAACGCCTAGTTCTTCCCTATGACTTTAACCCACGCAAAGCAAATTCAGGTATTTCCTGATGTATTTTATGGGTGAATTTTAAAATAATATCTATCATAGCAGTCATCTATGTTTCATTCATATTGCATGCCGTCGTAGCTAAGACAGCGTTCTGAACGGCAAAGGGACTTTTACAGCTTTCTGAATTCTGAAAATCCATGTGGACGTCTCCTTGGAGAAATGAGCCAGCACTGTGGGCTATGGATAAATCAATAGATACATGGAGAAATTGGATACTTTTTATGTTAACATTCCATCTTCTTTTGCAAGTTGCTGCTGCTGCCTGTAATTTTTACCTATTATCTGTGTCAGTTTTTCTTATCCTATCTGACATTCATGGACACGAACTTGGTCGCATTACAACATAGCCAAACATGTGTCAGAACAGGCCTTCAGATAGTCTGCTAAACATCTGAGGAATGCAATCTTTTAAAATTTGTTTTTGGGAAATAGTTTGGACAATAATATTTCCACTAAAAAAAACAAAAATAAACCCTACTAAATCTGCCTATCAGTACAGCCTCTCAGAAGTACCAGTAAGAAATTCCAAGCACACTTAAGTGTATGAAAAATGGATCGTTCTCCATGATCAGGCAACCAATGCATGCAGCAAACTGATCTTCAGATTGATTTCCATATAGGAAACTGCTAAGTGGTTCCTACGACAAAAGGACATTGTTCAGTTGTTATGTTATTTTGTTTTGTTCTCGTTTTCCTTGATCCACCTGTAATCTTGAATATTTTTACTCAGTAACCACAATAATAATAATAATAATAATAATAATAATAATAATAATAATAATAATAATTTATTTGTACCCCGCCCATCTGGCTGGGTTTCCCCAGCCACTCTGGGTGGCTTCCATAGAAACCAAAAAAGACTAAAAAATCATACATTAAAAACTTCCCTGAATAGGGCTGCCTTAAGATGTCTTCTGAATGTCAGGTAGTTGTTTATCATTTTGACATCTGATGGGAGGGCGTTCCACAGGGCGGGTGCCACTACCGAAAAGGCCCTCTGCCTGGTTCCATGTAGCTTTGCTTCTCGCAATGAAGGAACCGCCAGAAGGCCCTCGGCGCTGGACCTCAGCGTCCGGGCAGAACGATGGGGGTGGAGACGCTCCTTCAGGTAACCACAATGTTAGGAGCTGCTGAGATCTATGAACATTCTGTCACAAGTGACAAGTCCCTGGACTCAGCCTGCCCTATAAAACCATAACAGGTAGCCCCAAAGGTTCCAAAACAGGGTTCACTTGGACAAACGTAAGCAAGCCCCATGCCACTCAAGAAAGCTCCACTGGACTCAAAGATGCAATAGGTGCCACAAAGAAGGCCTTTTTAATGCCTTCGCCATCATTCACCTAGATACTTCAAATCTGCAGGGCATGATGAGTCCTAAGGACCCAATAGTCCAAAAGTAGCTTTTAATCTCAGACCTTCTGTCTAAAGTCTTTGAGAATTATTGGAGAAAAGGTGAGATCCCTGTGGGCTGGAGGCAAATGTAGTTCCCATCTTCAAAAGGGATGGTGGTGGAGAAAACCCAGTTAATTACCAATTGGTGAGCTTGACGTTGATACCAGGAAAGTTCGTAGGACAGAGAATGAAACAGACTCAAGATTCAGGTAGGTAGCCGTGTTGGGTTGGTCTGATGCAGTTGAAATAAAAATAAAAGAATAAAAAATTGCCCAGTAACACCTTATAGATCAACTAAGTTTGTTCTGGTATAAGCTTTCATGTGCATTTTAGGAAAGGATGTTTTGATTAACAAAATCCAGCATGGCTTTCTCAAAAACAAGCCAGACAAATCTCATTTCTTTTTGTGATAGAGTTACAAGCTTGGTGGATCAGGGAAATGCTGTGAATCTAGTGTATCTTGATTTCAATAAGGCTTATGGCTAAGTCCCCCATGATATTCTTTCAGAGAAGCTGGTAAAATGTGGTAAAACAGCAAGATAACTGTGAGGTGGATTTGTAGCTGGTTGACTGACAGAACCTAAAGAGTACTCATTAATGGTTACTCACCATCCTGGAAAAAAGTAACAGGTGGGGTGCTGTAAGACATGTACCATTGTAAGACTGGAAGACTTGCACCACTTCTGTTCCTGCTGTTTCTTGACCTGTTTCATTGCTCGGAGCTCCCCAGTCAACCTGGGGGCTGCACAAGCTTCACAGGGCTGGTGCAATTGTGTTGGTGACCCATCATTCCATAGCAAAACTGCAGCTACAACAGAAATGCATTCACTGGTTACTCGAAAATTCCCCAGATCATTCAGAAATCCATTGGATTTCCTAAGTCTTTCTTTCATTTGTCTAAATAAAAAAATTCCTTCCAGTAGCACCTTAAAGACCAACTAAGTTAGTTCTTGGTATGAGCTTTTGTGTGCATGCACACTTCTTCACTTCTTCAGATACACTGAAACAGAAGTTGCCAGATCCTTCTATATAGTGAGAAGGTGGGGAGGGGTATTACTCAGAAGGGTGGTGGGAATGGGAGATTGGCAGATAGCTGAGATGAGCCTGTTGACGACTCTTAACGACTGCAATAGGTCTTACAGGAAAAGGCAAGGGGTGAGAAGGTGAAGAATGGCTTAGTCATGTATAATGAGATAAGAATCCAATGTCTTTGTTCAAACCAGGTCTCTCCATGGTTTTCATTTGTCTGTTTGGATGACATAAATACAGAGTAATTTTAACCCCATCACCACCATCTGAACCATCTTCCTCCAACCTTGAAGCAAAGGTTAGAAGTGTGCCCTGGCCTATGTATTGGAATGGTGACAAACTGAGACAGCCTCATGATTATCATGTAAACCATGGTGTTCTATGCTGGCTCTCTGAGGGCAATCTCAGAGGCTACCAGAACCAAGGCCCTTGGGTGGTCAAACAACACCTTGGATCTGAAGAAATTCAACATTTCCCCTGAGATTATTGTATTTAGTACAATCTATCCCTTTGGGAGAACTTTTTGGCTTGGAGGGAAAAACATGTGAAACCTCCTCTCCTAAAACCTGGGAAATGCTTATTTCAGAACTATGAAATTGCCACAGTTTTATCTTAATGTGCACAGAGACCAAAACAACAACAGCTCTTCACTATGCAATTAGAACTTGAACTGAACCAATTACATGTTGTAATGGCATACAACAATTATGCATAATGACAGAATTATAATTTGTGATGATATCACAAAAGCTGTTATGCAACTTTCTGAGTGAACGTTGACCATGGAATGAATATGTGTGCGTGTGCTATTTCAGTGTTTCAGCTAAAATAGGGAGTGCGGAAGAGTAAAACCTCATCTTACTATTCTGCATTATTATTTTTTAAAAAAAACAATGTGCAAAACAGGAAGAAACCATACCCTACAGCAATAAATGAAAATATGCTCATCTCAGCATTGGAAACAACACGCATGGATTCTGATGCTCAATAATATTGGGACTAGGATTGTAATAACAATTTTCAAACTGCTAGAGGACCAATATTCTGGTCTGGTTAGTGATCCCTCTGTGATGTGCACAAGCATCCACATATTACCCCTTTTTCAAAGATCTGTTCTCGCTGTCAGTTCACTGCCTGGTTGAGTTCAAAGTGTTACTATTGCTATATGAAGCCCTTAATGGCTTTGGATCACTTTGATCTGTGCACTTGCACTTCTACAAGTGCCACACAATCTCCATTTTGTATTTTCAAGGAGTTATTCTTTTTAGTGTTGCAGTTGTACAAATACTTTGAGACTCCCTTACTGTTAATATTAAGCAAGCACCATCACTGTACTCCTTTAGACACTTGCTGAAAGCTTTTCTGCTTTGGAAGGTCTGTTGAGATGTGTGACTCAGTTGCATCTATTCTTAAATTTGTTTCAGACATATTACTGTGTTTCATTGTTTTAAATGTTTTAAATCCTTTTAAAATATGTCTTTATTTTATTCCTAACTGTATTTTTTAACCACAGAAGTATTTGCTTCCCTTGACCACATAGGGGGAAAGGACAGGGTATCAATTTAATAGATAAAATAAGAGTAGGCTTAATGTATTTCTCCCTGTGTTACACAAGAACACATATCACAATCTCGGATGCCATTTATGATACCACCCTAAAACCATGGCATTCTCTTCTGGCAATGGTGCAAACATTCTTGCCCCATCAATTCAAACACATCTGGAGGGCATAACTTGTCTCAGTGATTCTTCCCAAAACTAAATTACGTACAAGAGAGACAAAATAAAGGTTCTTCATTTAGGGGAGAAGCAGAGAATGAGAGATAACTGCCTTGGATGTAACACATGTGAGAAGATTCCAAGGATTGTGGTGGATCATCGCATGCTGAACATGAGTCAGCAGTGTGTGGGTGGTGCAGTTTTAGGCCTCATCAATGGAACCTTTGTTTCCAGATCCCATGATGTAAGAGTTTCACTTCATTCTGCATTAGTGTGTAGTCAGAAGACTCCAGTGCTGTATCCAGTTATGGGTACCACCCTTTAAGATGAGTATAGGCAAACTGTAACAGTTTCAGAGGAGGACAATGAAGATTGTCAGCAATATGGAAAACAGACTATATCAAAAGAAAGAAAAGAAAAGAAATATGGGCAAGAGAAGAGAATACTGAGGCAGAACGTGTTATGGTAAGACCCTTCAAATACCTGAAGGGATGGCACATGGAGGAGGACAAAGACTTGCATTCTGTAGCCCCAGAGGTTATATGGGAGAGAAATTTCATTCATGTTGCATTTAGAGGAGAGCCTACCTAATTCATGTTTTTTGAAACCATATGTGAACCAAAACACAGCCATCCTGTAACATTCACAGCTTTATTAGTTTTTCAATGCACTTCTCCAGCCAATGAATGCATACAAAAATGCATAAAGGTAAAGGTAAAGGTACCCCTGCCCGTACGGGCCAGTCGTGTTCGACTCTAGGGTTGTGCGCCCATCTCACTTAAGAGGCCAGGCGCCAGCGCTGTCTGGAGACACTTCCAGGCCACGTGGCCAGCGTGACGAAGCTGCTCTGGCGAGCCAGCACCAGCGCAGCACATGGAAACGCCGTTTACCTTCCCGCTATAAAGCGGTACCTATTTATCTACTTGCACTTAGGGGTGCTTTCAAACTGCTAGGTGGGCAGGAACTGGGATCGAAAGATGGGAGCTCACCCCGCCGCGGGGATTCGAACCACCGACCATGCGGTTGGCAAGCCCTAGGCACTGAGGTTTTACCCACGGCGCCACCCGACCCCCCCCACAAAAATGCATAGATCAGGGTTAACTCTGCATCAAAATACATAAGTGGTAAAAACATACAAAAATGCATAATATTTGTTGGAACTGGCCGGTAAAAATGTGAATATTGTGGAAGACTCCATGTAGACATATGTATTGTAGGAGACATTCTCACTAAAATGCTGGCGGGGAATTGCCAACTGATGTGGAAATGTCAAGAACTGAATTTAAGACTGAGAAATGAGAAGTAGAAAGAAAACAGAATCGGCAGATTCACCCATTCCTAACCAGAGGGCAAGAAAGTATAATTACAGATTTGTCCGGAACATTTGGAGAAACCTTTTGATGACAAGAGCCATCCAACAATGGTGTCAAATACTTGGTGTGGCATGGGGAGGGAGATGCTGTATCTCAGTGGAGGTCTTCGAGAAGCTAGCAGCCATCTATTGAAGATATCACAGTTCTGAATTTCCTTCATACAATGGGGATGGATTTGATGGCCTATGGCACCTTAGAACGGGTTAATTCTAAGATGAATGGGAAAGTTCATCTTTATGCGAAACCTGCAGAATGCACAATGATTGGATCCAGTCCCTCACACTGGAATGTTCATCACGATCTGGAAGTTCAGTTCTGCAAAGCAATTGGAGGTGAAGATGAAAGTGTAGCTATTGATTTCCTGCTGCATTTCTTTCTTTTGCTACACTAGATAGCGCTCATCGAAAGTGACTTTCCAAGAATTACTTTTATAACACTTCACTTATTTGGTGAATCCTACCAAATGATTTCTTTTGAAGTTCATCACCCACTCAATATTTTTCAAAGCCAAGGAAACTATTTTTCAGGATTCTTGTTTCTTGGAATACCCTGTTATAAAGGTCAGTGTGAAAAATACACATTTCTAAATGGAGGGTCAATGTCTTTCATAAGCCATCTCCCGGTGTTCAGCCTGAGCACAAGAGCACAGAATGTGTGAAGGGGGTTCTGTGATATGTACACAACTCTGCCCCCAAATGTATACATGTTAGGGGGTGGGGTCCAGATGTCAGCAGACTATAGTTCACCCCAATCTTTCACCCAATTTACAGGGACTTGGTGGGAAGGCTACCGAATCATTTCCCTAACTCATTAGATATATTTTTTTCCCCAAAATGTGCTGCTATATTTTTCCTTTAGAGTTTTTTTTAAAATTCTTTGATGTGATATTCTAGGTTTTTTTATTTCATCATTTGGTTGTGTGAATGTATGAGTAGACGATAGATAGATAGATGATAGATAGATAGATAGATAGATAGATAGATAGATAGATAGATAATTTACTTTTCTGTAAATATTCACTTAGGCCACATTTACACCATACATTTAAAGTGCTTTCCCAGTCAGAGCTGTGATTTCCAGAGTGGTTTACCAATCAATCTCTCTCAAAGGCGACGCTGGAAATTGTACCTCCGTGAGAGGAATAGGGGTTTCCTAACAACTCTCAGTACCCTTAACAAACTGAAGCTCCCAGGTTTCTTTGGGGAAAGCCATAACTGTTTAAAGTGGTATCATAGTGAATGTGCCTTAGAGACTGTTCCAGTATCAAGTGGTACATAAATATATGAAACAATAACAACACTCTTAGAAGCCTCCTTGTGACTGGAAACTTTAATAATCCAGGGTTCCTGATTTTGGGCAGGAGGGGTTGTTTCTAAGTGAATTCAACCAAATGCAGTGAGAAGCTCCAATCAAATCTTCCAGCTAAATATGCAAAGGTTAGGAGTGGAGGGTGCAGGACTAGCATCAATGGGAATATTGGGTAGGCAATGCCCAGTGCATGCGCCTCTGACCCCAGCACACTTTTTGCCCTTGCATGTTTAGGCTGAATTTCCAAAAAAGAGTTTTAGAGATGGAATGTCAAGAGGTACTGTTCCATTTCTGATTGTGGCCTTCCTGTGTCTTATGATCATCAGAAACAACAGATGCCAAATCTGGCTTCTGGAGTCCCAAATATACAGAGTGCTCTACACTTCAGGTATTGAGCTGCGACTCCTTGAGGTTTTCCCATTCACTTTTATTGAGAGGAGGCTTTGGTACATTATTTCCCTGAGGCTCTTCAGCCAATACACATAGATAAGCCTCTATTCTTTGCTACACAATACGGGCTTTGCTAATCCTCTCTTTTACTACCCTGACGGCCCAGCTGTGCTCTTGCTTTAGGAAAGTTGAATTGATCTCTTGCGCTCCTCTCTCCCCATAAATATCAAAGTGGAGTTCTCTCAGGCATTCTCTCCTCCTTACTAGTTGCTGTCCCCTCAACCGCCCGTGTTTCTCACTCCTTCATGTTGTGGTGGGAAGATGGGATAAGCATGCTGTGAGGAGGGTATGGTCAGGGAAGCAAGGGGTACTTGCCTCTCCCTCTCCTTGTTACTAGTCTCTGATTCTTTCTCCCCTAGTGGAGGCTCCCCAAAGCCCACTGGGATTGTCCTGGGATTGTCATCTCACCATTCTCTGCCCCGCTGGCTCATCCTACTCCTGACACACGGGATAGTTTCACTGTCTTCAGTCCCATGCCATCAATGCAAGAGTCGCCATCTGAGTGATGAGTCCAGCAGAAGAGCTGGACTAGTCTGGTCTGTAGTTGTCTCAGCAGAATAAATAAATTACACAGCCCTTAAGAGAATATATGCAGCATGGCTCCTAGGCCAAGTTCAATGATGTAGCATCTCCATATTTTAGTTTAGAAGATTATTCACAAAACAAATTTCCTCTAATGTCAATCCCTAGATGTAAGATGTAGGCACATCCAGTTGGACCAACCAGAGTCCCAAGAGCTAATCCAAGACTGAATGAGGCAACAAAGGCAAACAGTACATATCACCTTCCAACTTTAATTGTTATGAAACTCACCATCCAAAGTTTTATTTGGATATTTGTTTCCACTACTGGACACAACTTCTGTTCCAGCCCTGTGTAAATCCCATCAGATTCTTCCTAGCAATAATGAGTGAAGGACTGCATTCTGTGCTTCCTAACTTACAATTCCCCATCATCCCCAGGATGTGTAAATTTGCCACTTCTCATCCAGCTCAAAAAGGCAAAAGAAGTTTCCTTGCATCAGTGAGGTTTTGACAATCTCCTGTGGCAAAGCACTCAACATTAACAAAATATGTCAAATGAAACACTTCAGGATTGAAATAGCGCATCTCTGATGCTAAGTAAGCTCACCCATAAATAAGGTTGTTTCAACTCTTGGCTTGCAAAATACATGATCTCCCCTCCCAACAGGTTGCTGCTTTTGATGGTAGAAAATTGATTGCACATTTTCAAGGGGCTGGGAATTGTGAAAAGTGTCCAACTTGAGTGTCCATCATCATTAATCTGTTTTGTCAAGAAAACTATAGCAACTGTTGTAAGATGAACTGCTCAGTTCTTGCACAACTGCTTTGTGAGCTGGACCTGAAATGTATTCCATTCTGACTCTTGACCTGATAATCCACAAAGGACCCTTCATCACATTATATGTTTATTTTACAGAAGTGATCACCATGCAGGAAGAAGAGTGTGGGCTGGATTTCCTAACACTGGTAAGTTAGCTGTAGTTCAAATGATATAGTCCCACAGTATAGGAAAAAGATCTCATGTTTAGTAAGTTAAAAAATGGTTTACTTACAAACTCTCCCAAGTTCAGGTTCTTGTGTTTCAGAAAGTTTCATAGGCAATAAAACTTGGCTTAGTTAAAAAGAGGTGTCAGTTTCTAGATTATTGGTAAAGGAACTCAAGAGTGTCTGTGAGAGCAATGCAGTCTGAGCTGGAACAACCACCTCCAAACATTGAGCTTCTCAGGTAGACTGGGAGAGGAACCATTTCCTCCTAAGGTAAGGGAAGTGGACATAGCTAAGCCTGGCAGGACAGCTTACTCTATGGTATTAACCTCTTCATGAATTAAATAGACTCAAGCATGTTGGTTATGTGAGGCTATTTATCCCACAAATACTAGATGGATCTACATTCTGATTGCTTCCTACGTGTCAAGGCGCTACAGTGGAAACAATCTCTTTTCCTTCTGCTGCAGCAAAAGTGCTACCCTTGTCTAGTCACAGGGCTGGCCATGGCTCATACCTACAAAAAGAAGGTGGGAAGCTATCTAGATGACTTCCAGTGAATGGTTAGAGAGTACCAGCTCTTGCGGCATTATTGAAGACAAGCAGGTGTGGACAGCCTTAGTGCTCTGGCAAAGAATGACAAGGTTTTCCTGGGAGTTGCTCTCTGCCTTTTAAAGAAAATGGATATAAGTTTTATTAATTTGCAGCATGGGTGATGATCTTCTAGCAGCTAAGCCCTTTTCCAAGGTCCAGTGTACTTCCACCTGCTCTGTCAGCCAAAACTTCTGATAGAAACCCCTGAGGGGAAAGAGCAAATCTTCTCTGTAGGGTTTAATTGTTGGTTATAGGTTACGGGAAGGACAGTTGTAATCTTTTGAAGCTAGCAGTTAAGTATCATAGAAGGGAGCTGCCTTTGACTCAAAAGGGCACACTGCAATTACAAGGAGCTAAGTGCTCACGTTAGTATCTTAGAGGAAAACGGATCGTCCGTGGCTCAGAACACGATTAGTTCTTCTCAAGATCCATTCGAATCCTGAGTTCCCTCTCTCCTGCCTTCTCATCTTGTCATTTTGAGATTTGGACAGCTTCATTTTCTTAAAGAGTGGAGCGAATTTATATTCTTCCCGTTTGATATTCAAAGCAGATGAATAATTAAATTAACCCTGTTGCTTTTTGATCAGAGTCAATGTCAAACCACTCATTTCGCATGGCTTTGGGGAGCCACCCTGTAGCAACGCTAAGCTCAGAGTTAAGCCAACTGTTTCTTTGCCTCCTTTTCATTCGACGTGGAGAGGTCCAACTCCCATCTGCTGGGAGAAGGCCAGTGGTGAATATGAAACAAAACCAGAATCCAAAATGAGTCTCACAGCTTCAGAGTACAGATTAAATTCCATCCAAGGCAAGGATCTTGGGCTTCAGAACTAAATCCTGTAATCCTCTTTTGATAGAGCTAAGTGCCATTATCCTCAAATTGCAGATGGGACCAATATGAAGCTTTACGGAACCAACAGGGATGCTCTTGTCCTCAAAGTGAACCACCAGCACAGAAACAAAAACCCAGAGCATTGTGGGTGAATGTGGATGACCATTTATCAAGTGGCAACTTCTCACCATGTACCCATATCGCAGGCCAGCACAACTTGTGACCTGCCAAGCTGAACACAACCCGCCAGCTGTGTATTGTGGCATGCCAACTGCTTTCCAAGCTCTCCTGTTTCCACTGCCAGATAGGCTGCGAAACCAAAGAGATTTATCAATGGATTTCAGTGTGTGGCTGGTGGACTGCATTCAGCTTCTTAATGTGCTTTGATGGTTCACATCTGCAATTTAAGGATAATGATGCTGTTCCAAGGCATTATATTGTTGGTATTCACCTTTTCGCACCCCTCGCCTGGGCTTGGTGGCAAAGCTTCAGACTGGGCACAGACTGGGAAATAGCTATGGGCAAGAAAACTCAAATCCAGACTCAATTCATCTCCCCACTGTTGAAAGCTGCCCATGCTGGATTCTGAAATGCAGTGGACAGAATACATCTACTCAGCAGTAGCAGGACAGGAACCCTAGTATTTATTTTAGACCTGGCCATTTGAGAACCTTCCTGTTGCTTGTCTATTATGGTAGCTGATGTTGCCCTCATGCTTTCCAAGAGGACTCTGGAGCCTCAGCACACACAGTCCTAGGTGAGCTCAGCTGACCAAGTCCAAGCCTAGTTTCATGCAGATGTACAAGGAGGACACATGCAATATGCTATGCATGAGGCTGCTGCTGAAGAATAATAATAGAATCTTAAAGTTGGAAGGGACCTTGAGGATCATCGATTCCACTCCCCTGCAATGCAGGAATATGCAACTGTCCCATATCAAACCTGAAACCTTGGCGTTATCAGCACCATGCTGTAACCAACTGAGCTATCCAGGCCTGGAAATGACATTTAGTACAAAATACAGCAATGTACATGGAAATCCAAACAACATTTGGAGCAGGCTGAAGGGGGTGGGTGGGTGGGTTGGATTGGGCAGCTAGTCTCCACTGGCCTCCACTGGTCACTGTCTGGGGCTTGGATTGTAACATCTAACTGGGACCAGGCTTATGGATCAATTAAAGTCCCTCTTTAAATAGCTGCTTTGGCTTCTGATACATTTCTATACTTGATTCAGGATGCTAGCGTTAACCCTGAAAACCATAAGGTTCCCACTTCTCCAAGGTCAAGATCAGGGAAGTGTTGAGTTTCCAGATGTTGCTGCTATCACAACTCCCATCATCCCTGTCACTTGGCCAGGCTGGTTAGGGGTTATTGGAGTTGGAGTCCAACAACATCTGGTGGGCAACTGGCTCCCCATTCCTGCCTTCAGTGAACTGCCTTGCTTGGAGATCACTAACTCCGGCCTTTCTTCACATCCTTCCAGCTTGTGAACCAGGCTTGGACTCTCTTGGTGTTGCCACCCTGACTTCAGAATTTTCTGCCTCAGGATGCTTGTATGGCCCTAACACACACACACACAGAGAGAGAGAGAGAGAGAGAGAGAGAGAGAGAGAGAGAGGCTTTAAAATGCTGAGTTTCCTATTTTTGTAATCTGGACTTTTATCGCTCTGCTGCTACTGTTTGTAACCCCTTTCCTGTTTAAATACTCATTCTCTCATTCTTCCTTTTTCATTCTACATTTAGTGCAGTTTTGATTTAAACTTGTCAGCTGCTCTGAAGGGTGTGATAAATATCTCTAAAATAAATATACTCCAGAGAAGAAGTCAGGGATGACATAATCCATCTACTTCCAGTCACATGGTTTTCTACCCAAAATTTCCTTCTGTTTCCACATTACTCAGCATATCCTTAAGTATGGATTTTTAATACATATTTAAATGCACATTTTCTCTCAAAATGCGCTTGAAAACTGCATTGCAATATTTGGAGAAGCATGAAATCTGGTGGATGGCTAAACTGTATTCTGCACATTAATCCAAGAGGATTTATTTATTTATTGTATTTATATATCACCCTTCATCATAAGATTTCAGGGCGGTTCACAGAATAAAAAATACAGGATAGAATCAAGTTAATAATTAAATCGAAACAGCAAAACAACAACCCCTCCTTCCCACAGACACATTTAAAAGGCTGTAGAATATTAATCAGCCAAAGGATTGGTTGAAGAGGAATGTTTTCACCTGGTACCTAAAATTATATACTGAGTGAGCCAGTGTGGTGTAGTGGTTTAAGAGCGATAGACTTGTAATCTGGTGAACCGGGTTCGCGTCTCCACTCCTCCACATGCAACTGGGTGACCTTGGGCTAGTCACACTTCTCTGAAGTCTCTCAGCCTCACTCCGCTCACAGAGTGTTTGTGGTGGGGGAGGAAGGGAAATGAGAATGTTAGCCGCTTTGAGACTCCTTAGGGTAGTGATAAAGTGGGATATCAAATCCAAACTCTTCTTCTTCTTCTATAATGAAGGTGCCGGATGAACTTCCCTGGAGAGAGCATTCCACCTTAGCCACCATTCCCGTGTTGCCACCCTCTGGAGCTCATGTGGAGGAGGCACACATAGAGGGGCTTACAGCATACTTAAAACATCCCTATAAAATACAAAGTAATGGAATGGAAAGCAATAGATAAACTACAATAAGAGACATTTGGAACCAGCATTGAAATGTCACTTGTCATGATAACAGTGAAGTGGTCAGCACCATCTGTACCTTAGTTTTCAGAGGCCTGCTGTGATTGGGAAGGTCTTTGCCTGCTGGTGGAAAGGTAGAAAGGAGAGAGCCAATCTAACCTCTCTTGGGAGGGAATTCGGCAATATGGGAGCAACCACAGAAAAGGATCTCTCACGTCACACCACCTCTGATGTTGATGGGAACAAGAGTTAGGTGCTCACCTGAGGATCTTGGCACTTGGGCAGGTTCCGAAGAATCTGCCAAGATCAGGTTTGCAAAGATCTAGCAACAGCTGCTGTCGGTGCTTCCATGTACAACTCGTTCTACTCAGTGACAGCAACTAATAGGAATGTACACGGATCCTCCCAATATTCAATTAAACAGCGACTGGTAGCCAACTTGTTTTGGAAAACAAAACTCAAGCATAGCTTTTATCCAAACAACCACTTGCTGTAAGCCGTGATCTATGTTCTGTAAATGCATATTCAAAAAGCCCAGCCATGGCACTGTGATGTGGAGGCAAGTAGCAGAACCTAATGAATAAAATTGTGACTATTATGCTGATAGCATCTCTATTTCTAATTAAGTACTAATTACCCTCAAAGCTTTTGACTTTTGTTATTCATTTCAGTGTACAATGCTTTATGCCCTTTAATGTTATTTTATTATCAATCTTGTTAATCTCCTCGAAGAAATCCGTATTGAGTCTCATACATCACTGACCATCTTTATTTAGAATGCATTTTTGGGTGAGGCTTTTTAAAATGTGTATTCCTCGCCTCACAAAAATGAAATAATTTGAAACCAGTCGTTGCTTGTAGCTCTGGTTCATCCCATTGAGGAGAATTTATAATCGTTTTAATCCTCTGGAAGAAAATAAAGATAATGAAAGGAAAAATTAAATTCCCTTTAATAAGAGAAAGACCACAAAGAGAATGGGGGAGAGGGCAGGATGGCAGGTGAAATTCATTTCTTAATAAGCTCAAAGTGCTGCACTGTGGAATAGCCCAAATTATACTGATGCACCAAGGAATACATTTTCTATTATCTTTTTTTAAAGTGTCCTTGGTGATAGTGGCTGTATATAGAGGCCCTATGTCTAAACACACTGGCCCCAATCCAAGGATACCTGTGTGGATTCCATATGGCAAACACTATGTGGAGGGAAACCATTTTAAACTATGTTAAACTAGGTAACTGTCTCCCACCAGAGGCAGTGATGGCTACCAACTTGCATGGCTTTAAAAGAAGGCTGGACAAAGTCAAGGAGAAGAATGCTATCAATCTTCTCTCTTTCTTCTTTGGCAATCACTCATAGCTGAGTAAGATGGTCTTCCATAAACACAGTTTTAACAATGAGTCCGTAAGTGACTGTGGAGGTCAATTCTGGATCCACACGTCCTTCCACAGTGGAGACATTGGTTTCCGGGCAGGAGTTGATCACTGTGAGGGTTTGCCAAACGTGCCTTCCTATTAGCACGTTTCTCCCTTTTGTCCTGAGTTCAAGTGTCTTCAAAGCCCATGACACCTTTGGTAAACGCTGTTCTCCAATTGGAGCACTTGCAGGCAAATGTTTCCCAGTTGTTGGTGTTTATACTACATTTTTAAAGATTTGCCTTGAGACAGTCTTTAAACTTCTTTTGTTGACCACCAGCATTATGCTTTCCATTTTTAAGTTCAGAATAGAGTAGTTGCTTTGGAAGACGATCATCAATGGCGTAACATTGGAAAATGTCGATCACTTCTCCTACCTGGGCAGTTATCTTTCCACAAGGAATATCAACAGCAACAAGCCAGCATGGGGAACACAAAGGCAGTTGCTTCAGACACAAAACTCCCAGGGGTGCAAATTTTCAACACCCGGTGCTGCCTCAATACAGCTGCATGCTTCCATTGCTGGGCTCCATTGAAAATGGTTTCTCCATGCGAACCAGGAAGTGACCTCTCCAGACAATGGAATGACAGTTGGGATTCAGGTCATATTGAATCCTAACCCTGTCTTCGGCAGCATTAGGTCCCTCTCTCCCAGTTTGGTGTTATCTGCAAATTTTGTGAGCATCCCCTCACCTTACATAACAAGACATATTTACAGTGTCACACAAATGGATGTAAACTAGCAAACCCAGGTTGATGTCATTTCCGTAGTGCAAGGGGCAGGGGGACTTCCTTTTATTGTATCTATATTGGAAAAAGGTATTAAATTAAAAATCAGCTAACCATGTACAAGAGAAAGCTCCTTATTTGCCTTAGGTCTGATCCTGCCTGCATGGTGCTGGGTGCCCTAAGTTCAAATCAGCATGAACAGTATGTGATGGTACTCAGCACCTGCCCTCAAGGGCCTTAGCACACTTGCCAAATCCACTACCCATCTCGTTCCTTAGCTAACCTAATTAAATCGTTTATTTGATTCAAAACACAGCAAGGCCTGAAAAACCTGCCTCTGCCCTGAGCGCTAAACCAATGCTGGAAACAAGTGCTGGTTTACACAAAGCTTCCTAATTTGCAGCATAATATCTTCCTGTTAGTGCAGTCTGCAATGCGCTGCTCGAGTGGTCGCTCTGAAGGTCTCACACAGCGATGACAGGGAATGTGAGAGCCCCTCAATTCAACCTTGTTATTTGGGGTTGGCATGCAGTGCAAACACCACCCTCCACCTGGTACTTGCAGTTCGTATTTTGCGTGGTAGTGCCAGGTAGGCAGATAATATCAGATATCACAATTAACAATGTTTTTTTTAAAAAAAGAAAAGAAACAAAACCAAACCCTACTACAAAATAAATCATTCAGCTTCATAAGATTAATAGCAGGCACAAATAAGACAGGCAGCAGAAATGAAAATAAAATATCACTGTTTACTTTAGGCCTCCCTAAAAACCTGGGCAAATGGTGGGTGGGGCTGTGTGAGTAAGAAGGCAACTAAGCTGTCAGCAGGTCCCATGGAACAAACTAAGCAGGCCCCAAGCAGAAATGGGTGAATTTGTCAACTTTAGTTTCTCTCTGTTTGTCATTGTTTCAGTCTTAAGCGCAGTTCCCACATTTTCATGTCAGTGTGTGTGTTTTTTAAGTCCTCGTGAAAATTCAAAAGCATTTCACTACAAATTTCAACTGAGGTTTTGTGTGCAATTTCATATGCCTTACATACTCAACATTGCAAAGTAATTTTCCTAACGTAAAGCATCATTTTAAGTTATTTTCATGAATAAATGCACACATGCACACTTTATCTGAGAAACCTACTTTGACCCAGCTTCTACTCTCTAGGTACTCAGTAAAGGAGCAATACAGGTGCCTGACCCATACCTTGCATTGGACAATCAGGACAGAACAGAGATTCTGTTGATGTCCTTGCAATTTCCCCCATTGTAGTAATAATAATATGATTTTACATTGTTGCTGATTTATTATCTTGTTGTAAGCCACTTTGTGGATCTCATGTGTGGGAGTGGAGAATTTCCCTCCTCCCTTGAATGAATTGAAATGTAAGCCGAGCAAGGAAGCATCAGACATGCTTTATTAAACCATGCAATGATAAAAGTGACTAGATAACTATTCATTTTAGGGCAGGTTGTCAACAGCAGGTCAGCAGTGAACGCTGGGGACAATACTGCCCTTGACTTCTGGAGAGAAGAAAGCAAGGCGAGGCTTACCTGGTGATTCCCAAACAATAGCAAGAATGACAACAAAATTATACATTAAGTCAATGTTTGGGGAGTCGTCATAATTAGGCATACCCTACCATTAGCTTCATCCACTCCACCAGTTTTTCCTCACCCACTAAGTAATTTCACCTGAGTAATTCCTTCCACTGATCTCTACCACAAGCCCCGGAGACAGAGCAATGCATTATCTATCCATCTTGGCTAATTATACATTCCCTTTGGTGGAAGCTTCTGAATGCCCTATAGCTCACATATTTAACTCAAAGCTGCTATGCAGCATGACATCTCTAAAGGGTCAGCTCAGACAACTAGCTCAAATGATGGCACCCACCATTACTGTACAGCTGCTGTGAGAAAAGAGCTTCATCCATACTGACGTCCAGCTCCCTTGGCCTGTCAGTCCACTTCCCCCAGCATGTTGGTCAAGGTTCAGCATTAAATGTGGTTTGCAATGGCACACCAACTTGCACACCAATCTGACAACTTCCAGTCCTCTGTCACATGGAATCGCCCATGGTAAGCAGGAGATCAGAGGCAGGACAAAGAGCTTTCCATTGTACCCTGAAAGAGTTTAATCTGTGAGACATTGTTCCTCTTTATCTAGTCTTGAAACGTATCAAGATGCCAGATGGATGGATTGGGTTCGGAACAACTGTCTGTTTAGTATTGTCCAAGACTGGTGATTATTGTCAGACTTTGGATATAGGAGCTTAGAATGAAACTATTAATCATGAATCATCCCAGTTCCACAAGCAGTAAATTTCTCATATGGATACAGAGCCCACAAGAATGACGATAGGGGTGACAAGGGAGACACCGGAACACTGCACATTCCAAATAAATGTCCAGGTCTTATATGAAGGGAGGAATTGCCCCAATGTGGAGAATATTCTGTGCTTGCATTCTGACCTCCAGGGAAGCAGGCACATCTCCCTTCTTCACAGAAGAAGCAAAAGTCATTTATTTCTTCTGTCACCACTTCAGAGTTGCAGCAGTCAGTGGTGCAGGGTGGTGGCGCTTGCCTGACCTCCCGTTGCCAGAGTCTTGGCAGCTTGCTGGGAGGGAGAGTGGTTGTGAGGGGCAAGATAGCTGTGAGGTCAGTGTGGTTCAATCGCAGGTGAAGGAGTGCCAGACCGGTTCCTGTTTGCATTGTGTTGCCCTCGCCACCGCTTTGCCCTTCTCCATCCCAGTAAATTGCACCCCCCGTCAGCCAACCATTCTGTGCAACCCAGGCACAATGCCAATGAGGTATTTGCTCACCCCACATTGTACTTTGGGGTTGAGAGGAACTTTCTCCATACTTTTGTCAATCAGTCAATCTCTTTTACTGGCATAGAAAAAGTGCATAGTATACCTGGATCAGAACACAACACAGTTAATGAAACATAGTGGGAGATACTTTAGGATAAAACTGTCCATACTTGTAGTAGATGATCCCTAAGGGAGACTGGCACAGATGTTTATTTGTTAGAACTTATACCTGAACTTTCCAGACAAAGAGGTTGGATCCAGCTAAATTCTACTGAGAGTAGGGTAAAGGTAAAGATAAAGGACTCCTGACAGTTAAGTCCAGTCATGAACAACTCTGGGGTTGCGGTGCTCATCTCGCTTTACTGGCCGAGGGAGCCGACGTTTGTCTGCAGACAGTTATTCCGGGTCATGTGACCAGCATGACTAAGCTGCTTCTGGCAAAACCACCAGAGCAGTGCATGGAAATGCCGTTTACCTTCTCGCCGGAGCAGTATCTATTTATCTACTTGCACTTTGATGTGCTTTTGAACTGCTAGGTTGGCAGGAGCTGGGACCAAACAATGGGAGCTCACCTCGTTGCGGGGAATCGAACTGCTGACCTTCCAATTGGCAAGCCCAAGGCTCAGTAGTTTACACCACAGTGCCACCTGTGTCCCTGAGAGTAGGGTAGACCCATTTAAATTAATGGACGATAAATTTGTAATGCCAATTAATTTCAATGGGTCTACTCTCAGTATGACTAACTTTGGACACAACCCAAGGCATCTAAGTATAGATTCTGAAAATACTGTCTACTTGTAGTCATTTGGAACATTCTAGTATATTTTCTTTAGTCTCCATTTGCGTAAGTCAGTGTAACTCCATTTAATAAATCTGCAACATATTGCATCAACAAAAAAATTGGCCCACCATGCCCAAAGTACAGCTGGAAGTGGATAAGGCTGCTGAAAAATCCATTAATTAAAAAGGAAGCACAACTCTTTGCTACTTTTTAATGAATTTTTAAATATAAATTCTGACGATTCTGAATGTTAGCATAAAATGTAATCTGTTCTAACTCACATAGTTCAGTGAAGCTGGAATTCATTTGATTAATTCACTTCAGCTTCCCTTAATTCATTTAGTTTGCTTGTTTATCAAAGTGGAAGCCAACTCAATGTATCAAATGAAGGTGAATAGAAGCACCTTGAATGGCTATGTGAAAGAAGCAAATTAAATGAAATCCAGCAAAGCAGGCTTAGCAGATTGCTAAGTACTGATCAGCAAATCATCAATGCGCTAAGTAGAAAGGAAGTTACAACCACGCTGCAAAGTTTATTGCACAATTCTCCATCAAAATTTGCAATAAAGAAAGCAAGGAAACTGTACCAAAGACTGACTTTAAAACTGTAATATGGAATGCCAAACTTTTTTTCTTTTCTTTTTTAATGCAAGGCATGAAAAGCTTTGCAAACCACCTGCAAACTTATCTCCAGAATTTGAAAACGATGCTTGTGAGATCTGGGATTCATCATGTATGCGATTCAGTTGGTGCATTCATTCCTCCATTGTCCAAAAGCTATTGCATAGCGCAAACATTTTCTTTTTTAATTCAAGTTGCAAATTGTGCTCCCTTTAAAGGACATCTGCTCATTAGCAACACAATCGTGCTACTTTCAGGCAAGAGTTTTGGATGACTCAGGGATCTAATCATGGTGTACTCTCGGTATGCTTGTCTTGCCTCTCACACATATCTGTCATTCCATAAGCACATGAGGTCTATATTACATGGATCAAGAGTCCTCCACGAGGACCTGGGCAGAGAAGAGCAAAAGCATCTCTGCAAAATAATCAATAAGGATGTTCTTCCTGAAGTTTGCAGGACTCATGCCTGGGGATGCACTCAAGGCTAGGCAATGCTTGGCTCAAATGGAAGGTGAGAACCAGGAGCCAGTGAAGACTTTCTTGGCTGTGCAGGGGGCTCGCAACATGCATGCCACAAATGTTTCTGGGTAGGCAATTAATTTGGGGAAAATTAAATTGGGTCTTGTGGTTGCTCCATTGCATATTACTTTGGGGAAAACATTGATTTAATCTGTCTAGACATGATTTGGGGTGTAATGAATTGAGATGACTGAAAGAGAACTGAATCCGATTAAAAAAGGATCTGTAGGGAGACTAACTTGGGTAAATGAACCAAATAGGAACCCATTTGAGCTGGGGTGCAAATTCATTGAAGGATTTACCCAGAGAGATTTGGTTGGGAAATCCGATGGCTTGACTTCTGTAACATGTGGTCTCCACCTCTGCATCTGTACATGCATATTAGCATATGCAAAAGTTATGCAAATTTGTCTGTCTTGTGTACTAAATCTTTTAAGTACCTAGCAACACCCCAAGCCAAAGAAGATTTCCCAGGCTTAACCTTGCATTGAAGGGCTGATGCTGGGGAAACTGTTTGTTGCTAGAGGGCCAACAGCCATATTCCACAGGGGCTTCTCTTGCCAGAAGAGTAGATGGGATTTTGGTTCCCATCCTTGGATATCAGCCTCTCTGCAAATGTATGCATTGTCTCTATCTATTTGCATGAAGGTTGGTTTGTGAAAATGTGGTAGCATAAACATAAAAGGCATGTGCAAGTCTAAAACTTTATATTGGTTTTATATCAGGATAAGCCAAATGGTCACCCAAAGAACCCTGGGAACCGGAGTTAGGGAAGAGTGCTGAAGATTCTCTGCTGAAGATCCACCATGCTTTTCACAAAGCTATGTACCTGGGTACTTTGTGGTAGAAGGTGTTCAAGGGAATTACCATTAAACTAGGTCAGTGCTGTATGGTAAGAATGGGGAAATGTTCTCAGCTTGATGGCTACCTTCTCTTATAGACAACATTCTGAGGGCCGCCTACCAGATGCAGGTGGGTCCAGAGGCAAAACTGGATATAATCAGAGAATAAAGTGGGCAGACACAGAGGCCTACGAGGAGTAATGAGTGTGAATCTAACCTTTGTCTAGTCGACTGCATTCCAGGTACAGTGGTACCTCGGGTTACATATGCTTCAGGTTACATACGCTTCAGGTTACACACTCCGCTAACCTAGAAATAGTGCTTCAGGTTAAGAACTTTGCTTCAGGATAAGAACAGAAATTGGGCTCCAGTGGTGCGGTGGCAGCAGGAGGCCCATTAACTAAAGTGGTGCTTCAGGTTAAGAACAGTTTCAGGTTAAGTACGGACCTCCGGAAAGAATTAAGTACTTAACCTGAGGTACCACTGTAAATGAAAGTCGGCTATTTCTTCACATACATGCACACACACACAAACTCATCTCTCCATCAAATACTGTAAATACTTGCAGCCTATTTAAGGATTTCATTGACTGCCTTTTTCTGCATGCAGCTGGAGGTTACTGCACACCCTTGGGACTGCAGCTGCCTCGACTTTCTCTGTGCAATGCAGTAAGAAGGGAGCTATTCGGCTCGAATCTGTCTATACACACCTCAGCACATGTGCTTATGTAATGTGTAATATGGCTACCTTCCTGCCGATATACGTAGGAAGGGAGAGAAAGAGATCAGTAGCCTACTTGACTAATATGCTGCATTTGATGCTATTATAGAACACTGTGATTATACAAGGCGAACTATGTATTTTTAAAGGGTTGAACTGGAAGATTACAGTTTTATGAGGCAATTGCTTTTGGAGCTGGTAATATGTAATATTTAAATGCATGAAGTGAGAACGAAAGAAAGTGTCAGAGATTCCCTTCTTCTTCATCTGCAAAGGATGTCATCTATTCTCTGCTGATTTGCAGTTCTCTACAAATGAAAAAGAAATAGCTCTTTCTTAGCAATAATTTAAAAGTCTCCAGAGGATATATCAAGAGAGACCTAGATTGACTCTGACAAGTCTAAATCCTGTCCCTGACATTTCATTCTGCCTTTCACCTCCGTTAGATAAAATATCCATATTTTAATGTAGCAACATTTAATTTTTCTTCTCGAGTGCATTCCTATGGTCCTTGGGATGAGAGGAGGAGGCAAGGCAATAGAAAACCTTGGAGATCTCCCTATCCATGGGCAGCCAGTGGATGTCTCGTCCAGGCTGCTGGGGAAAGATCTAGGGATATAAATTCTTCTGATACAGCCCTAGGGATGTGGGAGAAAGTCAGTTCATTTCACATTCTAATCAGAACTTACCTAATTCATACTTCTCAAACCAATCACAAACTGAAACACAGCTGTCCTTTGAAATTCTGAATTTTTCAGTGCAGTTCTCCAACCAAATCATGCTTATGAAAAAGTATCAGAAGAATGTATGCATAAAATGGCATGACATTAGGGGAACTCACTTGCTATAAGTATTATACTGGGCAAATCTGAATACGAAAATGTATACATTAGGAGCAATGCACACTAAAACCATAGAATCATAGAAGTGCAGAGTTGGACAGGACCAGTGTTTCCCAACCTTGGGTCTCTAGCTGTTTTTGAACTACAATTCCCATCATCTCTGACCCTAGGGCTAGCTAGGGATGGTGGGAGCAGTAGTCCAAAATCAGCTGGAGACTCAAGGTTGGGGAACACTGATCTAGTCCAACCCCCTGCAATGTAGAAATCTTTAGCCCAATGTGGGGCAAGAACTCACAACCCCAAGGTTAAGAGTCTTATGCTCTACTGACTGAGCTATCCTGCAGGTAATCCTGATGCGTTTTCATGATACATATATTTTAATGCATCTCTAGTCTGGTGTGGTGTTTCCAGTGTGGAGGGTCATCTTGAAGGACCAAACAGAGAGAGGGTTCAATTGTGCTGTATATTGCAGCCCCCCCCTACAGATATATTACTGCAGAGTTGAGGAGCACTCAGCTCAGAGCCTAAATACGGATGTCCATGCCAACCTTTCCCCAACCACACTCCCTACCAGGCTAGCATGTTTTGAGCTGGATTGTGATAATATTTCTTGCTTTCCTGGCTGGAGGATAGAGGCAGGTACATGAAGGTGTCTTGAAACTATCCCAAGGTAAATTTACATTTGTTGCTCAGCCCACATTTGCCCCTGACTCAGCTCTCCATTGGCATGTGCCCCCCCCCGAAGGTTTCCCAGAAGTGAATGCAGTGCTCGGGCTGAAATAGATTCCCCAAGCCTGTAGTAGTGCAATGATCAGGGACGGGTTACAACTTACTATTCATGTATGCAATGACAGCCACCAGGATGCTCTGGTAGCCCAGAGCTGGAAAGACAACAAGGTCCGTTCCAGAGTGGATTGGCAGAATAAATTGCTGGACTATGCAGAAATGGCAAGAATGACCAGGGAAATCAGAAATCAGGAAGACCAAAATTTTAATAAAGAATGGGAGAAATTTATATTATATTTGGAGGGCCACTGTAAACATTTGAACTTCTGTAATGTTACAAAGATTTTGGATTTAATGGATAACTGGAAAATTGGAGTGACGTATGATATGCAGTAGAAAAGGTTAAACAAAGAACCCATGGAGGGGAGGAGCGAAGTCTAAAGATTCGGAAGAATCTTGTTTATTTTAGGGGTTTTTTAAGCTATGATTGTGAATGTTAATATTAATTTGTAAAATCTAATAAAAAAATAAAAAACAACAACTTACCTTTCCAAATGTTCAATATGAAATTTACTGCAAATACAGGTATCTGTTTCAGAACAGTGAATTGGTATATTCCTCTGATGCATTTTAGCATTTGTGGGCAGTCGTCATCGCCCCCCCGCCCCGATTTTCAAGATTGAGTGGAATTAATACCCTCTTCTCCCAAACCAAGGTTCATTAGATGAAGCTAAAGTGATCAAATCCTCTAGGTGATCAAATATAATGTTGCAAGACAAGAGGCTTACAACGCAGTGCTAATAAGATTAAGTGAAAGGAATCAAAGCCAATTTATGTTTGGCAGTTTGGGGAATAACATTTGTGTCAAGATGCACAGTAATCATCTAAACATGGGAATAATCTACCTCGTAATTAAACAACAACAAACCTTTGTCAATAGTGCACAATTCTTGAGTCGGCAGAGGCGGCATTAATGTAAACAAAGACTAAAAAGGGTTCTTGAATTCCAGAGGCCAGAAATGTTATTTGGTGCTCATTCATGCTAACAATACGTAACAGGCATCTTCATAGCAGAATGTGGATGTTTATCGATCAGATGAGACTAGGCGACTTTCAGTGAGCTGGGTGATATGCCACTATATGGAATTAATCATCTGTGTGCCAGATAGAGAGCCATCACCCCAATTACTATTTTTATGCCTTAAGCCAGGAGTTGCCAATGTGGTCCCCGTGGGTGCAGTGGTGCCCTTGAGGTCTTCTCCCGGTAACCACTAAGTCTACAAGTCCCCCTCTCCATATATATATGAAAAATATATATATATGTGAAAATCTATATGTGAAAATCTACGAAAGCATATATATATATATATATATATATATATATATATATATATATATACATACATACACACACATACATATATATATACACTTGAAGCTTCCAGTTGGGCATATGTGGGGTACAAAAGAATTCAGTGGGTTATTTTATTCATCTGTTGGCTCAGGCATGCTCAAAACTCTTTTCTAATCCATCAGAATGCCAAGGCAGCTAGCCCAAGGTTAGCACCACACACACACAGTTAGCGCCACACATGAAAGGGGAGAGGAACGGGTTGTGTGAATGACTCTCTTTTGAGACTTTAAGTGTAATGTGCAAAAGAGGAATTTGCACTTACCTCCCACGGACAGCTATGTGAAGAATCTGGAGTCTGAGCATCCCACTTCTCCAAAAATGCCTTAGCCTCTCACCCATATATTACATCTGATGACTCTTCTTAAGCTGAATTCATACCACCAGCCCTGGATTGCAGTTTGTCAAGTGCTTGGTCATGCCCTTGATTCCACAGTCCCAAAAGGGCAGCACCTATGGTTTATTGTAGATGTGTTGCATGTGCTCCTCCCGGGGTTGGAAAGGGGTTAGTTTAACCTCCAGTTTCCTAGTAAAACTGAATTACTGTGTTGTTATGAAATGATGCGTGTCTAAAAAGTGTGTCACCAACATGAAAAGTTTGGAAAGCTCTGCATCGAGAGCTTTACGATAAGATACGATACGATAATCTTCATTGACATTGTCCCATACAGAACAACGAAATTGAAAAAATCTACATAAGACATACAAAAACCAACAAGCCTGCTATCCCAACTTGGTTAGTCCCCTAAAAACTCTGATACCCCATTTTAAAATACAATATACTCCCGTAGTGACTCCTTACACTGCATTTTAAACCAAAATTGCATTTGGATAGAAACTTTATATACTAATAGTAACATCTTAGACTTGGTTTGGTGGCAGATTAGCAGATTAGCAACCAGTGCAGGTCTCTGAGGACAGGTGTTATATGTTGTCAAGGTCTCACTTCTGTCAGCAACTGTACTGCAGTACATTCCACACTCACTGCAGCTTCTGGGTCAAGTGTAAGAGAAGCCCCACATACAGCACAGTGTCAGGCCATGGCTTCTGCTTCAAGGGTGGAGATACAACCATCACCCTTCTCCCTGCTGGGGGCCTCAGAGCATACACAAAGAATAACAAGACACATGAGGAATCATCTTCCACCCAGCAAGGAGTCGACTGATATACCTGGTGGCATATGAAGATGGAGCCTGGTAATTTCATGTTTCTGCCTGAAGCATTTCCTAAATCCTGTATTTCTGCCGTCACACGTGATAATTGCTGGCATTTTTTTTAAAAAAAAGCTGCTTCTGCTGCTTATCCTGAGAGCTCCCGGTGATAAATCTGTGCCTTACTGCAATTGTTTCTTTCATTGGTATAATGAAATTGATATAAATGTCTCAATCTCTCTCTCTCTCTCCTCTCCCTTTTGCAAAAAAAAAAAATAAAAATAGTGAAGCTAATGTGTTACTTGAGGAAATGTGATCCTGCTATTTTGAGAGTAATTAAAATGTTTCACCAAGCAGACGACAGATGTGATAACATGCGACAAGGTTAGGGACTCCATGGGTGTGATTCACAAGCATATATATTAGCCTTAATCCACTAATGAATTTGTATTATTAGTTGGAGGAAAGATAAAAAATTTCATGGATGCTCATTATCTCCTCATACATGGGAAGCAGCTTTTCACGGAGAAAGGAAAGAATCGTGCTCTTTTCACAAAGCTTTCAGGCTCTCTTCTCACAAGCAAGTTCAAAACTGGATGGCTACAACATCAAGTGATGACTTCACCACTATTGCATCACCAGTGAGATCTGCAACAAAATTTTGAGGTGCGAGGGGCTCCTTTCACTGTCCTATTTTGTCAGCCATTGCTAGAAATGGGGAAGAAGCTCAACTCAGATTGCATGTAAAGGAAAACCATCATCGTTTGCGCTTTCCCTAACAATGCACAAACCAAAATTGAAATTTTCACTTCTTCAAATTTTGCAATGCAATTGTCCAGCTAAGTAACGTGTATACAGGAAAGTTAAAATGCACATATTAGTGAAAGTAAGATATAAAAATCTATATATTTGGCCAAAACTGCAATAGTATGCTGGCAAATTTTTATGTTGACTTTTTAAAGAATTGCAAACGGAAATGTGAAGAACTCTGCTTAAGATTGGAAAAATGAGAAGCTGAAATAAACTGAAACTGACAGATTCAAGCATCCTTAGCTATTTCCTTTTTTAAGTTATTCCATTCCTCTCTCACAAATGGTATGCAGTTAATTGATGTGGATGGAATGGTTGAATTCATATATTAATACAAATGATGTGTGTGTGTGTGTGTGTGTGTGTGTTAACTAGAGTTGGCCCACCAGTGCCTTCCTCCTGTGAGAAATAAAGGTTTCAGGAGGTCCCTAAGTTATTGTGGACCTAAGCTGCTCAGGACTTTGCAAATTAATGCAATAATATTGAACTTGGCTTTGTAACGGATGGGCAGACAATACAAGTTATTTTGCAATCCTGTCATATCTTATCAGCCAGGTGACCCCATCAGCTGTCTGGTTACTGAATTCTTCATCAGCTGTAGCTTCCAGACTAGGCCCAAGGAGACCCCCACATAAAGCACATTGGAAGGCAAAGGCATTGGGGCAGAGGAGGAGAAGGAGAAGGGAAACAGTGTTGAGAAGAAGAAAAAGATCAAGTGTAGTACAGTGGTACCTCTAGTTATGAACTTAATTTATTCTGGAGGTCCGTTCTTAACCTGAAACTGTTCTAAACTAGAGGTGTGCTTTAGCTAATGGGACCTCTTGCTGCTGCTGCGCTGCCGGCACACGATTTCCATTCTCATCCTGGGGCAAAGTTCTTAACTCGAGGTAACTCTTCTAGGTTAGCGGAGTTTGTAAGCTGAAGCGTTTGTAACCTGAGGAGTTTGTAACTCGAGGGACCACTGTACGCGGGGGAAGCGGGGGGCGCTGTGGGTAAAACCTCAGTGTCTAGGACTTGCTGATTGCATGGTCGGCAGTTCGAATCCCCGCGGCGGGGTGAGCTCCCGTCATTCGGTCCCAGCTCCTGCCCACCTAGCAGTTCAAAAGCACCCGTAAGTGCAAGTAGATAAATAGGTGCCGCTTTATAGCGGGAAGGTAAACGGCGTTTCCGTGTGCTGCGCTGGTGCTGGTTCGCCAGCTGCAACTTCGTCACGCTGGCCATGTGACCCGGAAGTGTCTTTGGACGGCGCCTGCTCATGGCCTCTTGAGCGAGATGAGCACACAACCCTAGAGTCGGACACGACTGGCCCGTACGGGCAGGGGTACCTTTACCTTTACCTTTACAGGTTACATACGCTTCAGGTTACAGGCTCCGCTAATCCAGAAATAGTACCTCGGGTTAAGAACTTTGCTTCAGGATGAGAACAGAAATCGTGCAGCGGCGGTGCAGCGGCAGCAGGAGGCCCCATTAGCTAAAGTGGTGCTTCAGGTCAAGAACAGTTTCAGGTTAAGAACAGACCTCCAGAACGAATTAAGTACTTAACCCGAGGTACCACTGTATATGAATGTTGGTGGCTGTGGTGTGTGTGGTCGTTTGTTGCAATAAATGTTATACTTTTCAAGGTTCTTGTATTAATTTTCAAGACCCTGAACAATTTGGCCCAGGATACCCCAAGTACCTTTTTTTAAAAAAAAAAAAAATAATCAAATTAATTACCCATTAATAATGGTCCAGTTAATAACATATCAATTCATACCAAATAATAAATCATAACCCAAATAATAAATCAAATTATACATTCCAAATTAAAAGCCAATTAAACATTCTGAATCAAATAATTTCAAGTACCATTTAAACCTTGCCCGGTCGCTGTGGTCTTTAGAGGAGTCACTGTGGCCCCCCATAGTGCAGATGCTTGTCTCCACCAGGAGCCATGCATCTAGTATTATGGGCTCCAATTTTACAGAACTGCCTTCCAGTTGTGGGCAGACAGGCCCCATCCCTGCTGAACGTCTGGCAACTCCTGAAAACCTTTTTTAAATAAATAAATAAATAAATAAATTTTAATTGATTTTATAGTTTTAACTGATTTATCGTTCTTGCGCTTTATCTTTGAGGCTATTGTAGTTAAATGCCATGTAAGTTGCTCAAATAAATAGATAGATAGATAACACATTGGAAGTGAGTGCTGGCATAAGCGTCTGTGAGGCACAGTTTTAAGACTGACACCTACGCATGTATGCTCACTGTAGGAACTGAACAAGTTCCCTTAGAATGAGTCAGACCATTGGTCCATTTTTGCATAGCATTATCTACAATTGGTAGCAGCGACTTGTTCTCAGCACTACCTCTGGGGGGAGGCCAGAGATTGCACCAGGGAATTTTTGCATGCAAATCATGTACTCCACCACTTCAGCTACGGCCCACACCCACCCATTGCATACACCACTTATTTGCAATGTCATTCCTAATATGAGAGTTAATATATATTACAAATATATTTGTGTAAGAGCGAAATTGTATTTTATGAATGTGGTGGAAAGCCCAATGAGTAATCTCTTTGATTAAATGTTAGAAAGTGTATGATGCAGAATTATTGCTCGGGATTGCTTTGCAATCCTTACACCTAGTCGAAGCGGATGCCCAGGTTTGAGCTGTGGGAAGGGGGAGATCTCTCCATATTCCCCCACCCCCCATAGTGCCCAGCATGATCAGATAGCTAGGCAGGCACAGAATCGCCCCGATGGATTCGATAGATCTTGGGAAGTTAACTAATGTACAAGAATGGCATGTAATATCTTCTTTGCCAGCTGCTTAAAATATGGGCTAGGAGGATCAGAGAGATTTACCACACAGATAAATGTCATGTTGCACAAAATAATTGGAATGCAATGAGAACTACATTATGCAAGCAACATCCTCCATCCAGTCAATGGAGTTGTAATGTGTAATTACTATGCTATGAGTAAATGGGAGCAAATCACATCTTTGAGACTTCTCTGATGCAGGATTGAGCCTCCTATGGCAAGAGGTAAGACTGAAAATTCCCAGGTGCTGACTGAGAGGCGGTGGTCCACAAGAGGTTGCCTGGCTCCCATGCTGACTGATGTGGAAATAGGGTAAACTGAACGTACGACTGGAACAATTAGAAATGAACGCTGGCAGATTCACCCATCCCTACTTATGATTCATCAAGCCAACATGGTCCACCACCTGTATTGAAGCTTCCCAGGTGCTTGACAACACATGTGGGTTTCCCCTTCTGTTTAAGTAGAATCGTAGAGTTGGAAGGGACCCTGAGGAACATCTAGTTCAACCCCTGCAATGCAGCTGTCCCATACTGCAACCTTGGCATTGTCAGCAGCAGGTTCTAACCAACTGAGCTACCCAGGCTGCATTTCTGCTACCATGTAATCCATGGGACCCCGCCAAGCTCAGTCTAGTTTACAGATGGTGCCTTCATGTGCCTTCAGATTGTATCATCCCATTCTGGCCAAGCATAATGAGCAAGCAGTTTACTAAGGGACACCATCAATGGCTTAGTACCATGTTGGGCAGGCTTGATCGAAATGAAAATAAATCCTGATTGCTTTCTCTCTTCTTTTCCTCCTCTTGCCTATTACACAGCGCTCAAGCCATACAGCTGATTGGTAGTACAAATCTTAGAACCCCTTTGCAATGACTAACAGTCCTAATTATGATTTTGGAGTGATAGAATTCCAGGCCTGGGGAGCTTTTAACTGTGCAGACCAGGGAGGTGAAAGGTCAGCACCACAATAACTGAAATCGCCTTTGCTTCTCAACAGAGCGAAGTATGTGTTAATGAGAGTTAGACCTCAATGCCAGTTCACAGCGTTTCACGGCAGTCTCTTTAATGACCAAGAAAGCATGTTACTCATTTTCCCATGTCATGGCACTGATTGCAAAGCACACACTGCAAAGCACACACTTGGTTTTGAAAGATTTTGCCCTTTGGCAATCTGTGTACTCCTATTGGGGGGGGGGGTTGAACACATTGCCCTTTTCTTTTCTTCTTTGGTTCTTCCTCTCCCCCCCCTTCAGAACTTTGTAATTTATTACATTCCTTTCTTGCATGTACATGCACCTTGGCACTGTGTTGCTTTCTCACCGAGATTTGGGGAAGATCATGATGGAACACGTTTGCTGGAGGATGGCAAGGAGGTATTTGTATGCAAGCGTTAAGCAGAGAGTCCAAAATTGCCTATATATGGACAGGCGGCTTAAGCAGGAACCCAGGGAGGGAGCTGAGAGACATTTCAGTTGAGTTCTTACACTGAAATGGGATGCTTACAGAGACAGATGTGGAGAGAGCACACGAAGCCAGGATGATGAAAGAAATTGAGCACTCTCACTCTGCTGGTTTCCAGAAATCAAAAAGTATTTTTTCTCATTTAGCAAAACAGAAACTTCCTCCTCCCAACACAACATTGTGCATACTTACAAAAGGATTATAGGCTTCTTCTTTTTTTAAAGATATCTCACTGTACATCAGACTTCACCAACGTGGGGCCCTCCAGAGGTTTGGGAGGACAACTCCCAACAGCCCTTGCAGTGTTGGCTGGGGCTGATGGAAGTTGTGGTCCTAAACATCTGGAGGACTTCACGTTCCAAACATCTGGAGTTGTGGTGTTGGACATCTGGATAACAGCAGGTTGGCTGGCAAAGCTTGCCTTTCACAATTGTCACTTTTTTATTGTTTTGCAAAGCCAAACCACTCAGTACACCACTGCATCAAGTTAACTAGGTCATCATCAAGAGGCAGAATTGGTTCATACAATGGAGCAGAGCAGAGCTACAATCTCCTGGCAGCAGCGACTCCTGGCAGCAGAAAGGGGTACGATGGCAGGGAGGTTGAGGCCATATGGGTGTACCAGTAGAAGGCTGGTTTGGCTCCTCCGGTGCACGAGTGAAGCCCTGATCTCACCACTGTCTCCAAGCAAGTAGCAGGGATGCTGCTGAGAGAAGGCTATTGCTATGATTCAGCCACACCAGGTGATCCACTGCTGTCAAGAGGCTTACTGAGATCCCATGATAATCATGGGGTTGTCTGTTATCTAGGTACTTTATTTTAATTATACAAACAGTTCAATATGGAGTTGAAGATGTAGATCGCTTGCAACCCAATCTAGGGCCGGCCCAGTCATGCAGCAGGGTGAAACAATCTGGTTCACCATGAAGAGCAGGTAGATGGAGATGGGAACTGGCACATCATTCAAGCTCTAATTCAGGCAGCAAAATGTATTGGGCTGACACATCCCCAGCGCTTATACGATTTTAAGAAGGTCACACTGACATCAATGGGACTTTCAAATAAATATACGCATAGTATAACAGCTTTATAGCTGTTGCAGTCTTCCTGTTTTGGGTGGCATACTCTGGTCACAGCTTGCCTCATAATCCATTTTATGAATGACATTTGCCGTTCACTGCTATCTCACCACCAGAACCTGCTAGACTTGCAGAGCTGGATCTTACATTGGCCCAGGCCACAAGTAACCTCAAGCACTGCTGGATCTTGCCTTGCTTGCCTGGTGACATCCAGTTGCCAGAGGAGACAGGGCTCCTGTGCCTCCAACAGTTATGCAGAAGAGGGTAATTAAGCTGGAGCTGCTGTGTATCTGACTTCACAAGGGACAATCATCTCTTTGAAGGAATCCTCTATTTGAAAGGCTGTCTGGCCCAAGCTCAGTTTAAATGTAAAGAGCTGTAAGAAGGAAAGGCACGGGTCTTGCTTATTCATCAATAGGTAGCAGAACCTGCAGAAGTGGACTTGGCAGGCACACAGATCACCTGGTCTTCCACACTGGTAAAAATGCATTGCATTGCTATTTATTTTAAAGTAATATTTTCTAACTTTGGATGTATTTATACATATAATAGCATATACAGATTCTATGTAAACCCATCTCATCTTTTTTCTAGCATTGCAAAGGGGCCACCCTGATTTCAGCAAATGTAGTTTGCATGTACAGCTACATCTGCTGAAATACCTTCTTCTACACAACTGTTAAAGGTGCAGGAGCCCTGTTTTCTATGCCCACTGACCACCATACCTGTTGCAAAGAAGGAATACTGGTGACCATGCCCTAACCATGTTGGAGTCCTGAAGCATGTGTATGCTTTAGGCCTAGTTCCCCCCATCTGTCAGGGACTGGACTGAGGGGGAAGAGACTGAGGAGGAATGGTGGAGACTGCCTCCCTCCTCCTGAACCTTCTAGAGAAGAGTAAGGCAGTATTGGATTACAGCAGTGGTTTGAGGAAGGTCACAGCTCAGAGACAGGCGAACAGAAGAGTTGGGAGAAGTGAAGGCGGAGACAGAGACAGAGCAGCCAGCTGACACATTATCACTGGAGAGCATTTCCATCCCCCCTTCTTCCAGAACCCGGCATGCATTGAAAGTGGAAGAGCAAATAACTCAGAGACAATTAGCCCCTGGCGGCCACCATAAGGGGAAGTGCTGTTGCTAGGAAGGGAAGGGGGAGGAGCTCAGTTGGAGCAATGCTGTTAAGCTAAGATGCAGTGTATAGATTCCTCTCAATATGAATATTGAATATAGACTTGGTAAGAGCTTCCTTGTCTACTTCCTTGGCTGTCTGCCATGGGGGGGGGGGCTGGAATTCATTGAACCTGACACTACCCATCACTTTGTACATAGCATCTCTTATGGCTCATAAGAACATAAGAAGAGGACCATGCCAAAGGCCTATCTGGTCCAGTATCCTGTTCTGACAGTGGTCAACTGATTGACTCTGGGAAGTCCACTAGGAGGACTTGAGTTCAACAGCACATGTCCCAGGAACTGACATTGGAGGCAGAACATGGTCATCTTGGCTAGTAGCTACTGCTAGCCTTATCCTCCAGTTGCCATTTAACTCATGGAGGGTGCTTTGTGCTGCTACTGCATTTTCTCCTTCTACATGGTACAAACATTTCCTTTATTAAATAGAAGCATCACCCCTGAAACCCCAGGCCACTCCACTGCTCACCTCAGCATATGAGATTCAATGTAGACAATTGACAGGCACCAGGAAGCTGGCAGCCGCTTGAACATTACATGAGCTTGATGACACTTTGTAACCTTGCAATTAGGTGCACTTCTGTCTTTCATAACTCTGGCTTTCTGCCATTCAGCATATATATATTTAGAATGCCTAGGAAGAAGGGACCTGTTGGTTGACTTCTCTAAGAGCACTGCAGGTCAACAGAGAAGACCTCTGAGTGTTGGGGCTGTAAGATAAGGGAGCACTGGCTTTCTCTGACGCTATGTAAAGCTCTGGCTCATGACCCAGAAGAAACCCAATTGGATTGGAAATGAGCTGAAATGTGGCACTGTCGATTTTATTGCTGAAATCAATTGCACGACATTGAATAACACAAACGAGAGGGATGTTGCTGAAATCAATCCGTCTTCCTGTTTTTTCCCAGGCACCCTGTTATGTTCGGCCGAAGCCCTCAGGGGAAAGACAGAGCTTTTCAAGACCGGCAACGCTACTCAGAAACAACCAGGACTACATGGAAACAGGAAGTTGCCTTATACCACACCAGACCATTGGTACATTTAGCACAGTACACTGATGTGGGTGGTTTTTCGGGGTTTCAGGCCTTTCTCAGCCCTACTGTGATAGCCTGGGACTCGGACTCGGAACTAGAGGAGTCTCAGTCCACACTGGATCCTTTGCCTCAGGGAGCATCTGAACCAAGTCTGGGGCCTGATTCTGAAGAGCCCCATTCTGCACAGGTTCCCCTGCAACAAGCACCAGCTAGGCTGAGTCAGGGGCCTGAGCCTGCCCTGGCTCCAGATGCGGGGATTAACTCGTTGCCTTCAGCTGAGCCATCACTTACAGCTGTTCCACTACCAATTGGGTCAGGAGAGGCTGAGGCGGCCTCTGGGTCTAGTAACCCACCGACGTCTCCCGAGCTGCAGAGACTAAGGTCTGAGAGAAGGAGAGACCTGAGTACTTGCAGGAGGAGTGCTTGCCTTTGGGCGAGACAGAGAGGTGAGTCTCTGGGGGATCAGAACCGGCTGTTACCCCAACAGAGATAACAGGCTGTCGACCTCGCCCCAGGTTGTGGGAACAACATGGCTGTTTGCCAGAATCTGCCTTGGCCCTGGCGAACTGACTCCTCACAGAACCCTTGGATTCAGGACTGGACCTGGACCACATTGCTCGGGTTACCCCTGGGCCCAGCACACCTACCTGGAGATACCAGGGACTGAAATTGGGACCCTCTGGATTCAAAACAGTTGCTCTTCTCCCTCTCTAATAGTGATGGCTATTCCCTACCTCCACAGCTGGAGGCAGTGATGCTTCTGTATATCAGTTGCTGGAAGCTGAAGGAGGGGGAAAGGGCTGTTGTGCTTGAATCCTGCTTTCAGTCTTCCCATTGGGGCAACTGGTTGACCGCTATGAGGACAGGATGCTGGACTAGAAAGGCCATGGCCTGATCCAGCAAGTTCTTCTTATGTAAGCAAAGAGAGAAGCGTTTCAAAACAAAACGCTGGGCTGCCTAGGAAGCCTCTCAAATATCTCAGATTAGGAGGAAGGAGGAAACAAAACATTAGGAGTAAATGCATGTTCTTTCCTGAGTGGGTTAAAAAAAAATGTTCCTCAAGGAACTAATGTAATTGAGGGAGGGCAACACTGATCTTGTCTTTCTTTTTCAGTTAGATTTATCATTCATTTTCTTCATTTACCATTAAGGCAGGTCCAGTGAGGTTGCAAGTAGTTTACGGCCTTTAACAAATGGCCTCCTACGCAGGCCTGATTTAATTAGGAGACAAGCCTTATTATTTGACCTTAATGGACTTCCTATTCAAAACGGCAGCCTCTATTTCCACCCCCTCATCAAGACAGATAATCAGCCCTCTTATTTTTCCAAGGCTGAAGTTTTGAAGGGTTGCTGAGCAGCACTGAGCCATCAAGCAGTGTTGGAAATGGCAAAGTGAGCCCTAAAGGCGCAGCTGGATATGGCAAAGCAAAGGAGATGCTGAAGGGCCGTGGCTTAGCAGCAGAGCACCTGATTTTCATGGAGAAGGTCCCAGGTTCAGCTCCAGTGTCTCCAGGTTCGGCTGGGAAAGTTTCCTGCCTGAAACTCTGGAGAGTTTCTGCCAGTCAGAGTGAACAATACTGAGCTAGGTAGAACCGTGATCTGACTTTCTATGGTTCTCTGTTCCTACAGTAAAAAAGGCAACAGAGAGTAACCTCCACATTGTTGTCTCAAGGCAGCTGGGTCAGGACTTGAAATATTTTAGTTCAATAAAGAGATCACTTTCCTTCCCCTTCACTCCAAATGAAGGCCTATGAATTCATTAGTTACTTATTATTGTAATAATGCTATTATTTCCAGGAATGTGTCATTTACCGGAATCCAGCTGGGTAAATAAATGCAAATGGCTAATTTTGCCTATCAACAGCCAGTTTCTATGGTACCATGTCAAATGACGAAACGACCTAAATCTCTTATCATAAAGTGCAATTGAATATCCAGATTTTGTTAATTGCATTATAGCCAAGGTTATTTGATGACTTCCCCCACCTAGATATATGAATTTATTTGTGAAAATGCTGACATTTGTATACTGTTTCTAAACTCAAATAATAAGTGTTTCCATTTGCAAACAAGTGTCTGTGGTTTCTGTTCTCAGTCCCTCCCACCCCATTTTTGCTTCCATTTTTTCAAGTTGGGATAGCTTCCTGAAGCCTGGAGAGCGAGAGGGGTCGGTGCGCACGGACCCCTCTCGCTCTCCAGGCTTCAGCGAAAGCCTGCATTCACCCCATAGGACGCACCCAGATTTCCCCTTCATTTTTGGAGGGGGAAAAGTGTGTCTTATAGGGCGAAAAATACGGTACTTGTGACTAATGATACATAGATACATTGATGCTTTACAGTACAATCTTTTACATATCTCCTTAGAAGTATGTTCAGTGGGACTTGCACAATTATTTGGAAGTAAGTCCCATTGTGTTCAGTGGGGCTTTTTTCCAGATAAGTTTCTTTAGTATTGTACCCTAAATGTTTCCAAATGGTGCAATTGTATGTATTACAATTATACAGAAAATATTTCAGGTTCCTAAAGCAATCAAGTAAGATTAGGTATGATAAAGCTGTGAAGACTTAATTTCACTCCCCACTTTGCTTTCCCACACTTTCCCCTGTTGGATCCAGTAGAATTAGTCTGAGCCTTGAAATTCATCAAGAATGAAGGAGGAGATGAGAAAGAGAGGGATTCTTCCCAATTGCTCTCTGTCAGACACATCCAAAGTCCTTTTATGGGGCCTTTTCTGACCTGCTGGTCAATTTAATCTGGCCTCCGTGGTAGTACATGTCCTGAGGTAAAAATCCTTAAAAAAGCTCAATAACTTCAATTGTCAAAAAAGCTCATCAACTTAAATCCTAAGAAAAGCTCAAGAACTTTGGTCGGCCCTCATGCATGTTCACTGCATATAATCTGACCCTCTTTGGAAAAAGTTTGGGCACCTGTGCTCTATGTAGTTCTCAAGGTAACTGCTCTTACCATCTCATGACCAAGGAGGCACTATGAGGGGGCAGGGGCTCAGAGACCAAGTTGTTACCAGGAGGAAACCTCACGACATTATTCCACCTTTGGGCTAGCAGATTAGAAACCTAATTTTAGATGGAAAATTATAATTTGGCTACAACGAAAAACTATTGCAGGAGTCATCTGATAAAAGGCAATTTCCTTTCACAGCAAAACCGGTTTTAGGAAGAGTGAGGTGGCCACCTCTGACAGCTGATTTTGGGTGTCTCCGAGGGGAGAGGCATTTGTGGGATTTTCTGCCAACAATACCTTGCTCAGCTTTGAATACTAAGCACCTTGATGGGAGGATGTGGGGCAACAACACACCATTTGCTGTTTCATCTCAGGCAGCAAATTGTCTGGGAGGTGAGTGTGCTTCTTCTGTGATGGTTCCTGGTGGGATACTTGCAGAATTTGCCTCATCTGCTAAAATCTCTTTGCATGTCCCCTGCTGAAATCTGAAAAGTTTTCCCATTTTGAACTCCCCATAGCTTACTCCTGTATGTACTTGTGACACATGCAGAGAGGTCTTTAATCCCTTTCTCTCTCCAGTAAACACCAATGGGAGCTCTCTCTCTTTCTCAGACTTCTTTATTTGCTGTGACATGAAGCCTCATCAAGGTTGGAAACCGACTCCCCCCCCCCCCAGGGGAGCAATTGGGCAATGTGTAAGCTCTAAGGACCAGCTGAAAAGTATGCTGGTGATCTCATCCTTCATAAAGAACCTGATTTCCAATTATGTTTATCAGTCACTTCAGGTAAATAGTGACCTAATTGCTGAATGATCCATTGTTATTATTGCATTAGCCAAAGGGCTGTTGCAAAGATGACGCAGGAAAGTTCTCTGTTGCTCCACAGGGTAGGATCTGAGCCAATGGGTTCAAATAACAAGAAATGGGACTTTGACTTAACATTAGGAATAACAGTACAAGCTGTTCAGCAGGGTAACAGGCTGCCTCAGAAGGAAGTAGACTGCCTTTTCTTAGATGCTTTTAAGCGGAGGCATGATGCTGATGCTGCTTAATTTTATTTGCAGAGGCAGGTGGCCACCTAGCAGGGATGTTGTCATGGTGCATTTCTTATATCAGCAGCGAGTTGGTCTGGATGTCCTTTGAGTTCCCTCCATCTCTTTGATTTGCTTGCATATATAGGGACGCGGGTGGCGCTGTGGGTTAAACCACAGAGCCTAGGACTTGCCGATCAGAAGGTCGGCTGTTTGAATCCCCACGACGGGGTGAGCTCCCATTGCTCGGTCCCTGCTCCTGCCAACCTAGCAGTCCGAAAGCACATCAAAGTGCAAGTAGATGAATAGGTACCGCTCCAGCGGGAAGGTAAATGGCGTTTCCGTGCACTGCTCTGGTTCACCAGAAGCGGCTTAGTCATGCTGGCCGCATGACCCGGAAGCTGTACGCCGGCTCCCTTGGCCAATAAAGCAAGATGAGCACCGCAACCCCAGAGTCGGCCACGACTGGACCTAATGGTCAGGGGTACCTTTACCTTACTGTGCATCAAAGTATTGGCTGCACTTACTCAGTTGGGTCAAACCCTTTGAGAATTTCTCATCCACACACTTATGGAGACAAACACAAGAGCTGGACCCGGCTCCCACAAGCGAGACTTGTCTTCTACAGGAATTGCGTCCTTTGTCTCCGGTGTCAAAACATCAGCATACCCCACTTGTCTATCTAATCTTCTCACCTGAACTATTTATGGTATTTTTCTAGTGCCTGTCACTGAAGTATTCAAACATTGGTAGAGGGGGGGGGGGAATCCCTCAGAAATGTCATTTATGCACACTAATTCTTTGCAACATTCTGATCTCTCCAAGTTTCACAATCCCCATGCCTTCTTTGTCTCTGTTTTAGGTGCTGCTTGCTTGTTGACTCTCTGCTTTCTATCAGCTTGACAGGTTTAAACAGCCATAGTAGAATTCCTTTGGCTTGAATGTTGGGCTAGTTGCCTTCTCTGCCAGCTCAGAACCCAATACAAAGACTCCAGATGGTCACAGTAGTAGATCTATGCTTTTGATATAAATCACTTGGCCTTTGGATGGAAGCCTTTGAAACGACACCCTGTTCAAGCGCTCCTTGTAGAAAGAGGCTACTCCTCCCAGCTTTAAGAAAACACATACTGTTTCTACTAGAATATTAAAACTGTGTGGAGCTTGGAGGGTTGACTCCTTGTTATTACTTAATAAGTACCAGATGAGTTTCAATGTAATGACAACACAATGTGGAAAACAATACGGAATAGCATTTTATTGCTACGAGTGCGCGCGCGCACACACACACACATTTTGAACCTTTTCCATGGAGAAATTACTTTTGTTCACACCCACCTTTGAGTTCTTCACCTTTGGAAACTTCTGCCCTACTGCAATTCAGTTGCAAATGAAGCACTATCATCTCCTATCTAAACAAAGCTGAAGTAAGGGTAATGGCCCATTGTCCGATTTATCCCTTGCTACCCCACCCTAAAACTTCAAGAGGATTAAGGAAGCAAACTAGCCTTTCACATAGACCAAAGGGACTTTGAGGACCTCAGGAGTAAAAATAATTCCTTATCTTCAAACCCATTATTTCTCATTTCTATGTTGATCTGTGCCTTAAAAATAAAAAAAGTATAAATTTATTTTTAAAATTTTGTGAACTGCAAAGAGTTGCCTAAGCGAGGCACAGGCAAACTCGGCCCTCCAGATGTTTTGGGACTACAACTCCCATCATCCCTGACCACTGGTCCTGTTAGCTAGGGATGATGGGAGTTGTAGTCCCAAAACATCTGGAGGGCCGAGTTTGCCTGTGCCTGGCCTAAGCAGTATACATGATAATAAAATAAAATTGTAGGAAAAAGTCACTAAAATCTAATCTATCTATCTATCTCCACTGGAGAATTTAGGTCCACTAATTTAAGTGGGTCTACCCTGAGTGAAACTTAGCCAAGTTCCAGCCACAAGAAAACTTCATGTCCCATTCTGATCTGCTTTTATTGATGCTCCCTTAAGCCACAGCAGTTTCTTTGGATCATAAGTTAAAGTTGTGCTGCTCTTCCCATTATTGTAGTCAAGGTTTTGTGGTGCATATACATATATTTCCAGCTAGCTCGCTGCTTCCTAGAAGGTGGAGAGTTACAAATGTCCTGCTAAAAAAACCAACAGTGTAAGGATATCTGCTATTTTCGTAAGGACTTTTTGACCTGGGCGGAAGGAAGGTATTTTAAAAGGTATTTCACATTAAACACAAGCGAGTGCATACAGAGAATATGCGAGGTGGAAAAGGTACTATAAATCTTTTATTGCTCTGCATCTGGGATGACCACGTTAGTCAAGACTCAGTTATGCAGATTTTTCCAAAACTAATGACAATAAAAACTTTACAGCTCACTGGGCCTTCACATACTTTTTGCTCACACTCTGTCCTTTATTTCTTCTGATCCTTTGCCCCATTTCTTTGTACAGAAATAGAAAACAGTCTTGTAGCATGTCAGACCGTCAGTTCATCCAGCACAGTGTTTGTCTGCACCAACTGACAAGAGGCTGTCCGGGGCTTCAGACCAGGAGTCTCTCGCAGTCTGACCTGGATATCCCAGGGATTGAAACTAGGACCTTTTTTATTTATTTTACTACCTTTCTAGGCTGGATCTACATTGACCTGTTTAACTTTATTCTCCCCTATTAGAACAATATTAGGCATGCCGCTCTAAAATGTCACAGGGCATACTTGTTATTGTTATTATTTGCATTGGCTTTTTTCCATCAAATGTAAGTAATTCTCAGCCACACCATTTCCCAAAATGCTGTTTCTTTTCCTGCTGCTGGTTGCTGGTTCCTCTGCTCCATCCTCTGGCGTCACATTTTAATTCTTCCTCCCTCCCTCCTTCCCTCATGCCCTTTGTTATCTACCCCTCGAATACCATTGGAGAGGGGTCGGTGCTTGAAGGCAGTAACAAAAAAGGTTAAAATGCTACATAGGGACATATGAGCAGTTTTTCACTGATACAGCAGCAGAAAACAATTAAAATTAGGCAATGAAAAAGCCAAGGTATTAACACATTATGAATGTAAAAAGCAGGATGTCATGTGTCCATCTACATCAGGCATAGGCAAACTTGGCTCTCCAAATGTTTTTGAGACTACAACTCCCATCATCCCTAGCTAACAGGACCAGTGGTCAGGGATGATGGGAACTGTAGTCTCAAAACATCTGAAGGGCCAAGTTTGCCTATGAAAACTACATTATCAAACCATTCCTTAACCCTTCCGTGATGCTAAAAACCAGGAGTGTGGATCTGTCCCAGCCCACTTTTCCTCCACGGACCTTGAGGTAGCAGATATAGTTTTCCTCCCCCACCATTTTATCCTCACAACAACCTTGTGAGGTGGTTGTTCATTCGTGCTGGCAGGGAGAAAGGCACAAGCCCAATAGTAGGTGGAACCAGATCCAATGGCAGGCAGAGAGGCAGAGTCATCCCCTGATTGATTGTAAGCAAGAAGGCAGGCAGGCAGGGACTGGCTGAGGGCAGAATGAGGTTGGTGGGGCAGTGTACCATTTGCCCTAAGCAACCAGCCTCCACTGGCTTCAGAGTGTCCAAAGGCAATTTGCCCATGTTACTATGCCCATTCCCTCTCTCACCCATCCAGATGTGCCGCATAATAAGTTTACAATCTGTCATCGTGACAACTCGGGATCAGGGTTCATTGCCAGTCTGATGGCATCCTTGGGTCATAGCATGATCACTAATAGTGTGGAATAGTACTACTGTACTGGGGCAGCCTTCTGTTGCCCCATATGTCACAGTCCTGTCTATTCTTTCATCTGGGTTTATATTGCATATTGGCAGTGAGATTTGCAGAATGGTGTAACTTTGTTTTGCAAGCTGCTCTGAGGATGTATTTCAGTGGAAGGGGAAACCAACACATCTGTACTGCACAAAATAATAAAAAAAATGGGTAGATCCATTGCAGTCGCAGTCTGGGTGTGGATAGCTTTGCCATGCAGGCCTCCAGTCCTTCTAATAAATACATTAAGGGTGTCCCCCATTAAGCATCTATCACCCTCCTGTTTGTTTGTTTTCTTCTTTCCTTCCACATCACCATGAGTCATGCTGTGTGGTTTTTTAAAAAATAATAGTAATAGCAGGTCACAAGAAAGTTGTCCAAATTTGTCACATCGTGCCACAGCTAGCGATTTATTGGCTAGCTGTTGTGCAGCAAATGTTCTCTGTCTCTCTACAGAGGTCACTCTGCTTTAAAAAAGAAAGAAAAAGAAATCCGGCAAACGAGAAAACAAAGGCCACTTGGGTTTGATACGTTCAGAGCAAATAGTTATCATCTGATTGAAGAACAATGACTCCTTAGAATGCTCAAACAGTGTTTGTTATTGTTTGGGAGCATGTGCTCTGCGGTCATCATATGATAAAACATACTGATACGGAAAAGGAGTGTGTAGCAGACACCCTCGGATCAGCTGTTCCTATCCAATTTTGGCAAGCTGCAGGAGGAAGCTATCAGGCGGGCTGCAATATGCCAATGCTGTTTGAACCACATTAGTCACTTGCTTTATTGTCTGGGCTGTTATCAAAGGAGTTTATTGCTTCTTCCTTCTTCCTTCTTGGATTCACAAAATTCCAAAGTCTTCTTTTGCTTGGGAGAATGTGAAATTGTGGGGCATAGTGCATTGTACAAACGATAGGCGTTTGCTGCTGAAACACTAGTGAATGGCACAGAGGGACAGATTCCACTCTGGGTCTGAAAGCTTCCATCTGCAATGGAATGATTTCTTGCACAAACTTGCAGCCTCCACCAACAGTATTCAATGACTGAACGTGCTTCAATGGATCAGGCTGTAGGCACAGGAACGATAAGAAACATGCAGTGGTGTTGCCTGGTATCCAGATCTTAGCATACTAATGTCTATGTTTGCATGTATCACCTTGAGAAAATGTCTCATTATTCCAGCCTGAAAAGAAAACACATATATTTGATATACAGTTTATGAACTTGGTTTATGAACTTAATCCATTCTGGAAGTCTGTTCTTAAACCAAAGTGTTCTTAAACCAAGGCGTGCTTTCCCATAGCAGCGGGGGACTCAGTTTACAAATGGAACACACTCAACAGGAAGCCCAACATGTTCTGTTTCCAAGGCAAAGTTCACAAACCAAAACACCTACTTCTGGATTTGCAGCGTTCTTAATCCAAGTTGTTCATAAACTAATCTGTTCCTAAACCACTGTATAGATATAGATGATTTAGATATAGGACTGTCAATGGTTTGGTACAGATGTGATGGTGCTGTGGTCTAAACCACAGAGCCTCTTGGGCTTGCCAATGGTAAGGTCAGCAGTTCAAATCCCCATGATGGGGTGAGCTCCCATTGCTCTGTCCCAGCTCCTGCCAACCTAGCAGTTTGAAAGCATACCAGCATGAGTAGATAAATAGGTACCACTGTGGTGGGAAGGTAAACGGTGTTTCTGTGCACTCTGGCTTCCGTCACGGTGTCCCATTATGCCAGAAGTGGTTTCGTCATGCTGGCCACATGACCTGGAAAGCTGTCTGTGGACAAACACTGGCCCCATCGGCCTGGAAACAGAGATGAACACTGCACTCCATAGTCTAATTCAACTGGACCTAACCATCCAGGAGTCCTTTACGTTAGTGCTAAACCATAAATAAGTGTTGCCTGAATGAGCTAAGCCTTGTGTGTGCCATCTTTCTCATTCCTTTCCAGCGATGCTATAAGGAGGAGATTGGAAACAACCACTTTCTATTTAATGCTCACCACAGTCTATTGTAACGCCCCAAAGACCAAGCTGTGCTTACTGCAAACCATGGTGCAGTAACTTTCCAAGATTATAAATTATGCATTGAGCTTAACTTGTTTCAGTGAACCATAATTTACATTAACCACAGAATGTCCTTTCAGACTGTCAGGACTGGGTCATATCTAGAGGGAGCCAGGGGTTGAGAACCAGGAGTCTGGATCGGAGAGCAATCAGGGCTGGAGAACAAGCCAGGAGTCAGGACTGAAGAGCAGGGTCAGACAGCAACTTAGGAGAGCTGACCTCAGGACAATCTAGGTGTCAAGACCAAAGTAGAGCTCAGACACATAAAGGTTCACTAGTGCTCAGGCAAGGGCTGCACGTCCTGTTTTGCCAAATGAGGCAAACGGGAAAGTGCCACCCTGCCCTGCTGCCATGCCACCCCCGCCAAAACGTCCCTTACCTGCATTGTGCAGCAGCACTCGTGAAGTGGCAGCAATGATGGCGAATTCCAGTGATATCTCGTCTTGCAGAGCTCTTGCAAGATCTTCATGGAGAGACAAGATCTCACCGGAAACTGCCTGGGCTTCTGGCACCCCTTCTTCACTGGTGGTGATGGGGACAATGCCTTGTGGGATTCTTCTGCCTGAAGCGGCTGCCTCAGCTTGTTCCATGTGTGGGTCAGCCCTGAGCTCAGATAGACCTTGTTGCTCAGGCAGGACTCCAATGAGATGGGAAGTCTTCTTATGCTCCTCCCTCCACAGGAGAAGCCAATGGTCACTCTGGACACATGGGGTCGGACCAAAACCAGAACAATATTTGTGTAGAGGCTGAAGACATGCTGTTCACTACATTGGGCAGTGGTAAGCAGTTCTGGATGAGGACAACATAATATGCCATGGCTAAACAGGGGTCAGATGCTTCAATCTTCTTGTAACCACATCAGAAATACAGAGAAGAGGGTGGGGAGGAGGACTTTGTAAGCCCGGGGATTGTTTGTCCTTGCTTACTGTATGTAACACTAAACAGCACTTCCAAGCTACATTCAAACCGGGTCAACATACCACAGGACCTTTTCTGGAAGCTTTCCACCACCATCAAAGTTACATTCCTATTGCTGAACCTAATATTTCATTACTGGGCCCATGGTGCAGCTGATTGATCTCGTCTATGAATTAAGCAAACCCTGAGTTGGACTCACTGGGGACTGCAGTTCAGTACAGAGCGTTAAACCTGGCAACCATGTATAACCCCCTAGGGTGTTTAATGTGAAATTAAGGTTTTACTCTCAGAAATGGGAACAGTGGACTCTGGCAAGCAAGCATTGAACGAATGGTCACTACGGGACAATCAAACTGTGCATATTTATCACCCAATACTCCACAGATTTCACGCCTTCTCTCAAGACTGGTTATCTTCTCTTTATTTGAAACTTAAACATAGCACACAATTTATATAACCTTATTCATTTAAACTGATTTATACCCATGGCAAGTTAAGCTGGAAGAAAAGGGAGAAAAGTGGTATTGATTAACCTGTCATATGGCATACGCTATGATGCTAGCTACTTCAGGAATGCTTCAGTGGTTTCGTTAGAAACTGCCAGTGGGATAGGATGAAATTTTCTTGACAGCGCTGGATGTCCAGTCTATCAGCAAGGGCTCTTTCTGTGTCATATATGGCTACGACAGCCTCCGGAGATCAACTGAGCAGCATACAGAATAATAACAACATCACAATATGTGTGAGGAGTGAATAAATTAGCACCATATTTCAGCGTTGGCTTCAGGGTCTTATCATTAACAAAACAGTTGCACTGCTTACTCCTCTGTGTGTCTCATTAAAATGCTTTGTGTAATAAAAAATGCTTTTACAACTTGCTCCATGATAAATGTTGTCATGGTCATGTATCAAAAGTGGTCCCCCAATATTTTGGATATCACGTCTCTTTTGTAGGAAAGTGCAACTGGAAACTATCAAAGAACCAAGAGAGGATCACTCCCACGTAGTATTTTTAGAAAACTGTATTTAAAGGAATACCACTGTAGATTATTACTTCAAATTAATTACTTGCCACCTGCAAATCTGTGCTGCCACCATCTTAAATTTTTATTATTTATTAATTTTCCCAATTATTACAAATTGAGCCAGGTTACTTTAATTTAATACAATTTCTTAAAATCATATGTCCATGTCTGGGACGTGTTTGAATTGAACACCTGGGAAGAGTCTGACTCTGGAGATGAAGGATTGCCAGTACAAAAGGAGCCAGAATCTGATTTCTAACCCCTGGATCCAGCAAGTGCTAAAAGATAAGCCAGGCTACCTTCCTATGTTGCGGCAATAACCTGGGTGACGGGCCACTAAGAAACAAAGGAAAGGGGCTCTGTGTGAGACAGCAAATGGGTTAAGCTCATGGTTAGTTAGAAGGACAAAGTCAGAGTTGGAAGCTGAGAGTGCAGTGATGTGACCTAGAAGTAAAGCAGCAAGTCAGAGCTAATTTTGAGAGCAATGTTTGATTTCTGTTTGAATCAAAGACTGTGGTTGTGGGAGAAGCAAGACCTTTTTTGGGAGTATTGATGTTGTGAACCCGTCCATTGTAGGCTCAGGTTGCATATATGTGTAAACCATATATCTTAAAGACACCGCAGTCTCCACTGTTCCTCATTCCCAAAGGAAACATGAACCCTGGGTAAGCATCTGGAATCCCACACCGCTTGGAGATTGTGGCAGGTGTGGTGTTCTGAGCTTATCTTGTTGTTGCAAGGTGGCCAAGGGTGGTATATTTGTATATCTTTTCTGTTACAATTTTTCCAGCAGTCTGTAGCCTCTCTAGCTGCTCATCCTTTCTGTGGCCATGAGAGGAGCTGCATCTTGATGTTTTCCTCTGGATTTCAACTGAAGTATGGGTTCCAGGAAGGCAACAGAGTGCAGACCATTGGCAACATGGTGCATAGGATTAAAAAAGGGACACCCCTTGGCCACATTAAAAATACAGTAAATGTAAATAAAATTAAATAAAACGATGCACCCCACTCAACAAAATTCTGCTTATTAACTGATGGAGAATGGTCTAAAAGGAAGATGGGAGGAATTGTTGGCACAGCAATAATATAAATGTGCCAAGAATGATTCTCTCAGTTCAATGTAGGAGCTAGCATTCTCTCACTTTCCACCTACCTCTGCTAGCCATGTAAGCTCTGTGTGCATGCATGAGTCCAGAAAGGCCATACATTTTCTCAAAGGCTGCATGGTATAATAGAACATGATTTCAGAAGGAAATAAGCACCATTCATTTACTTCTAGCAGTCAAAAGTGAGACATTTAAGAAAAATCCTTTGAGTGCTCAATGCAAACGGTTCACAGTGTGAGTTCTTATCATCTCAGAGTCATATTTCGAGGATGAGAATTTGATCTCCCGCCTATTACCCTAGGAGTCCCCCGAGACCTGTACTTGGCCATCATTGCTTTGAATTGCATTTTTGTACACTATGCTTGTAAAGTCTCATTCTATACATTAATGACTCGATTGATGTTTGCTCAGAGGGTGCAGATTTAATGTGCACTGATGAAACAAGTGTTATTCTGTTCTTTCCATTCTCTCACTAATGGGTATAGAACAATCTTTTCTTCTTCTTTTTTCATTTCAAATACTCTGCATGCCTGACTAGATGCCTCTCAACTCTTCCCATATTTTTGCCTATAGACATAGCAGCCCTGATGTAGCTACAGTCATAGAAAGGTGGTATCCCAGAAACATTTTACTGTCCATTCTACCATGTTCACCTGTCTTTTTTGTATTTAAAATGGAATTGTGATTTTTTTTTGGGGGGGGGGTCCTTTTTGTTTTTAGGATACCTGGAGAAACATGTTATTAGGTGGCCCAGAAACAACCTAAATAAAATCAATAAATTCATCTAGTGGGAACAGAGCTTTCCTGTGACCTCCTGTCCTTTCTGTCTGGTTTCACTATTTTCTTTTAGCTAGAGGAAAAATAATTGTAGAGAAAGAAAGAAACATTTCCAGCAAATTCTTTTTGTAAAATAAAATAAAAAATACTATGTATTCTGGGCATCCTAAATTAGACATGTTATATTTGATGCATGCTAGGGACAGGGAACCTGTGACCCTCTGGATGTTGTTGGGCAGCTTCACTTATAAATAAGTGCCAGAGCTACAATTTTCAGAGTGATAATAATTTGCAGAGCTACAATTCTCAGAGTCCCCTGGAAAGAGGGACAGACAGTTAAACCATTCTGGCAATTGTAGCTGTGTGAGGGATATAGGAGTCGCTTAACAACTCTCAGCACCCTTACAGTCCCTTTGATTCATTATGGAAAACCATAACTATTTAAAGAGTTATGATACGGCTTTAAGTATATCATGCAGATGAGGCCTCGGATCTGCACACATACCTCATTCATAATTATTGTGTCCTTTGGGGTTTAATTGATTCAGATTTGCTATTTTCTGTTTCCGATACAAACACGCAATAACGCACCAGGCACACCTTTGCTACTGCTGTAGGAAACCAGTGGCGTAGCGTGGGGGGTGCAGGGGGGCCCGGCTGCACCGGGCGCAACATCTGGGGGTTAGGGGGCCCAAATCCACGGGTTAGGGGGCGCAAATTACTTGCCTTGCCCCGGGTGCTGACAACCCACGCTACGCCACTGGTAGGAACGGAGGCAGGGGAAACCCTTTCTCCACTCCTAGTATGCTAAGGTATTTAGAATACAATATTTTGGACAGTGAAATGCTCTTGAGATCAGATGTGGCACAGACTAGGGAGCCAATGGCAGCATTTCTGCAGAGCAGGGTCTTTGCAATCACGGCGAGAGCAGCAAATGGATTAAGAAGAGAAGACAAGCAGCAATGCAGGTTGCCAACTGGCAGGTACGTTCTGCTCCTCTGCCTGGCCTATTTAATCAGCCCCAAAGCCTGCAGCAGGAAGAGTAAGGGAAGGGAGCAGGGGGGGGGGTGTTGCGGGATTTGTCTCCAGCTTTTGAGCTCACCAAGCGAAACCCTTTCCATATTAATGAGCATCTGACGTGAGCAGCTGACAGAGTTGCAAATTGGTTGCATCCACATATTGTTCCACCTGTTGAATTCAACGGTTAGCCTTAATCAATAAAATCTGCATTTCATCAGCAAACTACGTAGTCGCCATATGCACATCATCAGGATTGCTTCATTCCAACCAGAAGGTGAGAGGGTGCAGCAGAAATTAAGGGAATCCCCCAAGATTTGAACATCTGCAGCTGCTGTTCCCCTAGCAGAGGGCAAAGTTGTTGTTTTTTGAATCACCTTTTCAAATGGTATTTCAAGTTGGTCCCACTCCAGACGTCACTAAGTTTGTCCCTTCCAGGCCTGGCCTTTGTGTGTTCAGTGCAAAGGTCTGAACGGCCTTCTGTAAGTGCATTGGCCAGGATGCCTTACAAACTTCCTTGTGATTGGTTCCTGTCTGCAAGGACCTTTGTAAACCCATTGTGGGTTAGAGGCTTAGAGCAGGGGTCAGCAATGTTTTTCAGCTGTGGGCCAGTCCACTATCCCTCAGACCATGTGGTGGGCCGGACTATATTTTGGGGAAAAAATGAACGAATTCCTATGCCCCACAAATTGTTACGGAAAAGGAGCAATGCGGCAGCGAGCCGCAGCTGGCTGGAAAGCAAAACAGGATGTGAATGTTTGGGACTGTACCGTAGGAACGAAGGGGCAGTCTATTCACTGTGCTGAGCACCGGATGTTAGCTCAGAGTGTCATTTGACCTGTACTGGAAGTACAGGGATGTAGTTTATCTCTCTGGTGTTGGAGTTTGGAGAGAGCAGACGTGTTTCTCTGTACTGCTGCAAAGACAGAAATTAAGGCATGTAAATACATTTCTGTCTATCTCTTTTCCCTCCCTGGGGGAGGCAGGGAGCAGGGAAGAGTGGTGTGTTCTTCTCACACTTGAGGAGGATTGCCGATAGTGACCTAGCCTGTATCCTGCCGGGAAACGCAGACGGGGAGGTCAACAAGGAGCTCAAGCCGGGTGCCTGGAGAGTGGCCAGTTTCTCCTGATAAGGCTTGAATCCGACACAAATAACCCAGAGATGCATTTTAAATAAAAGCAGACATTCTACTCATGTAAAAACACACTGATTCCTAGACTGTCCGTGGGCCGGATTGAGAAGGTGATTGGGCCACATCCGGCCCACAGGCCTTAGGTTGCCTACCCCTGGCTTAGAGGCTCCTTTCAGATGTTCACTCTAGGTGGAGCAGATAGACCCAGTAGAGTCAGGACCAAGACACACATACAGCTCATTCTCCACATGTTTGTGCCCTTTGTGTCCAGGTTGAATACCTGAAGAAGGTAAAGGGCACATCTTGCAAAAGTTGTGCACTCTCTTTAAGAGCATATGTAGAGCCTACTGGATCAGGCCAATCTCCCATGTAATCCAGCATTCTGGTCTCACAGTGGCAACCCGATGTCTGTGGGAAAACCACAAGCAGGATCGGAGCACATGAGCACTCTCGTCTCCTGGAGTTTCCAGCAACAGGTAAAGGGAAGCATCACTTTTTCTTTCTGTGTGTCACACAGAGAGACTGCATTAAGATATACAGTAATGCTATAGCATTGTTAATCATTAGGATAATGAGCCACAGTTGAGTCTTAGGACTCAGCTACATTCGTTTTTTAAAAAGCGTTTTAAATGTGTTATAACACTGTGACACCAGATGACACTGTGGCGTTCCATCTTTCGGCAACGTGATTTCCCATTATGTCAAGCGTGGAGAGTCCTTCCCCTCCCTTTGGTAACTTCACAGATAAGAATTAACGAGCAGTTGACATATTTATAGTCCTTTTATTACAGCATCGTGTTGCAAGCACAATATACAGCTCTCCACAAGGAGGGCAATTGCCTGCTCTAACCCCTACTTCCGACTTCCGCAGCAACAAAAGTGCCGACGGGAAGTCCCTCCCTCCCTCTGCCTCCTTTGTTCTCTGATTCGTTCAGACCTCTGAGTCCGTGGTGAGAGGGGGTACCCCACACTCTTGATTGACATCTCTTCTAGCTATCCCCTCCATTCTGGTTCCCTTGTCATTATCACGTAGCTAGGTAACTCCTCTTCTCTAAGCTGGTCAACTTCTGTGTCTGTGTCTGGCTCTCTCTCTGCTTCTGAAAATGCTGGAGGCTGTGTGTGTGTGAGTGTGAATATTCCCCCTCCTTCTGAGGGAAGAATATCTGCCTGCGATTGCATTCCCCAATCTTCAGATTCCCTAACACATTATGGGGTTCACAACACGTTTTCCTGAAACATTTTTTGACGTGTCGAGATCCAGCCTTAGGCTCATAGCTCTATGTTAAGTCATTTTATGTTGCTACTGTACATTAAAATAAGTTGCATAAATGATAACAAATAAAATAATAACTCTCCCCTCCCCACTCTGACTCTGACAGAAATGAGAAACAGAAAGCTCCATTTAAGATTAACTCGATTTGAGAGTGACATCCAAACAGTGCTTAAACTTAACTACGCTTAGCTGAAAAAAGCCAGCTTCATAAACTATGGTTTAAAGATGACTTGTTCCAACAAACCACCACAGTTACAGTTAATCTAAAATAGAAACAAAAGGTGCCAAACTCCTCTATGCAAAAGAGGACGAGAGGAGTATGAGAGCCTTAGTGGAGGCTAAAGATGTTCTCATAATGATTGACTAAACTACCAGCAATCAAGTTGTAAAAGGGGACAAGGGTTGGATTGCAAAGCCCAATTTGCCTGTACTATTATGACAATATAACTGGTAACAAAGCCAGAAAGGTTCCCCGCCTCTGTGTTAAGATTATCAGGTTTTCAATCAGTGATGAGCATCTAATTTAGGAATGTAACAGCTGCTCTGTTAAAAAATACAAAGCAATTGCTCGTGTGATGAATTTTTGTCTATAACAAATACCAGTGAAATAAGTTCTTAAAAGTGAATGGATCTTATGAATTTTTTTTTAAAAAAGAAGTCAATAAAGAGGGAGAAAAGCATAGAAATTATTCTGATTCATCAGGAAGGATAGTGAGAACGCTAAAATTATTCTCAGTAGGAGAGCTGCAAATAAAAGACTGATTTACGAGGAAGAACGGCCAACGGCAGAGGGGATTTTCTTGTACGTTGCTACTGCTGGATGTGGCACTGCGGTCCTGGGTGTGTTTGGAAAATGGATAGCGTTCCCTTCCCGGCCCTACCATTAGGTGGAGTGGGGCACCCCACCACCAGAAAATCGTCAGTCATTTAATTATTTATTATTGCAGGGTTTTATCACCAGGGTGAGGAAAGATACCCTTGTGGGATTTTCTTCCTCTTGAGCGTTATCCTCCCATGATTTAAATCATGTGTCTAGACCCTGGCTGTGGCCATGTTGAGTCTCTCACCAAGGTCAGAACATAAGAAGAGATGGCTGGATGAGGCCAATGGCCCATCTAGTCCAGCATTCTTCTCACAGTGGCCAACCGGATGCATATGGGAAGCCCGCAAGCAGAACCTAAGTGCAGCTTCACTCTCCCCACTTGTGATTCCCACCAACTGGTAAAATTGTCTAAGCCCAAATGCCATTGCTCTGTTTCTTTCCCACATGCACCCGTAGATTCCTCTTCATCTTGTAAACAGAAAGAAGGGAAGATGTATTGAGTTGGACCATTGGTCTGTCTAGCTCAGTATTGTTTGCCTTGACTGACAGTATCTCTCCAGAGGTTCAGGCAGGGGATATCTCTCAGCCCTACCTCAAGGTGTCAATAATTGAACCTGGGAACTTCTGATGGAGATGGATTGAGGATTACATCTGGAAACGTAAACCTACTGTCCCATATGTGTGGGAGAAATATGAGAATAACCAGGCTGTGAAGCCCTTTTTAGCAGAGTAAAAACACTTGGGCATTCGGGCATCTTACAGGAAGCTAGGAATTGGGCAATTACACCTTTTAATCCCTGTTTATTTGTGATCTGCTGACCTTTCCCCTGTTAGCCCCTGTTGCTAAGAATAAGCAACACATTTTTTGTAAGATTAAGGAAGTTTCCTTACACTCAATGCAGGCTGATAATACTTCAAATTAATATTCAGGAAAAAATGCTTCTTAGTTACAAAATACAAAATTAGTTTTAAAATGGAGTTTGGGCTCTGAGCAGAGCCCAGGAAGGTACATCTTCTCGCATTGTTGGCTTGAGATAGAGAGAGAGAGAACTCAAGCAGGAAGGAAGTACATAGGGTTATCTCTTTTTTTTCAAAACTCCCACCAAAGCATTAAGGAAGTGACCTCATACAGTCCCTTCTATATTGATTCAGGAACTCTATGAGTGTCATCCCCTCGGGTGCCTGTCTGGCAATCGTGTATTTGTGATTTTGATTGGAAATCACACACCTTCTGTATGCAAATACAGCCCTTCCCCAAAAGCTGCTGGTGGGCACTACCTCATGCATTTGAGAACCTTTCCAAGGCTTCAGAAGGGAGACTGAATGTAACTGGGCCAGGATGGATAAAAAGGCAAAATTGGGACACAATAGTTTCCCCTGTTTCTATCTTAGAAATGATGTGATGCTTGAGAACTTCTGCACTAGCTGGCCAGTGCTGCTTGAAATGTAGTTGGACTCAAGGCAACCACATCAACCTTAAATGCCACATTTGGGAGGAAGAGTGACAGACAGAAGCTACAAAACAACAGTTTAAATGAAAGGTCAGCTCCTCGCATTCTAATGGAAAGCTGAAGCAGCAGAAACCCCAAGCACATATTTGTGAAAATAGCACACAGTCAGGTGTGGTTGGAAAACTAGATGAGCTGCAGCCTTAAATTAATATCAGCATTAGCAACAGAGTGAAGTGCTTTCTAAACATTCACAATTTCAAGCCAGGGCCTTTTGACAGAACGTATTATTATCCCAATGAGTTTCCATATTGGGAAACGAAAAGGTTTTCCTTCACAGTGGCGCTTGCCCTAGAGTGAGGTGAGGAGAGTAACAGCCTTGGAAACTCATCATCCATCTCCTCTCTTCTCCCAATAATGTGTGGAATGCAAGACAAATTGGTGGAAGACTTCGCCACCCTACTTTCTATTCACACCTCTCACCCCCGGGCTAGCTGCCAGCATAAACAAAGCAAAACAAAGCATCGGAGGACTGAATGCAGTCTTTAGCGCTGAGCATGGAACTATTTTAAGAAATGCTGAACCTGGAAGTCCTCAAATATACATTTCAGGGCTTTGCATCTGGATTGAACTGCAATGCTGCTCCCAACCTACATATGGGGACATATAAAGCAAGAATCTATGTATCTCTGGGTTGCTCTAGAAAAAAGAGAAGTAGGATGGAGGAATTCCTTGTTGTCAATCCATTTCCCATGTAACTTTCCAGCCATTGCGCACATGTGTTTGTGCAATGGCCCTTCCAAGTTGCCCTAGCTATCCTCCTGAATCTAAGAGAATGAGGGAGGGGGGCACATTTATTTGACCTGCACCAGAACCAGGCATGACCCCCAAGCCACCGAGGGAAACAGCTTGCCTCTGCGGGTGGTAAATGTGGCTGTTGTCAAACTGGCATCTGTTCAGAGCTGGCCCAAGTTACCTGGCGACTTACTGTAACCTATTTTTCGGGGGGGGGGGGCAGGGGAAGCACCGGCAATAATTCTCCGTGCTTAACAATCCTGGACTGGTGGTTAAGGGAGACTATACAGACATCTGCCTTTGCAAACAAGCTGATGCTCCACATTGATTTAGAACGACTTAAACAAAAAACCAGAGGCAGCCCATTAGCTTGGATGGCTGTTTACAACAGTGGAGATGCCTGGATACAAGTCTATTAGAAATAATCAAGAGGTCACAAGTCTGCTTTTGTCTCTGGCAAGAGATCTGTGCTCTACAAGACATGCCACAATCCCATATGCACCTACTGGGAATTAATGAACATAACTGGCAGTATCCGGCTAACTCATTCAGACAGCAAGGATTTATGCTTGTACAATGGAACTTCCTCCCCCCGCCGCCCAAATCTATTCTGGGGGTGCCTCCAATGTCATGTGAAAGCACAGCCAATATGATGGCATTCTGGTGGCCCATATAACTGACCTTGTCCTAAATCTCTACCACTGGGCTGACTACTCTGTGACCCTCTGGGTGTTGCTGGACTCCAATTCCCATCATCCACTTATCATCAGACATGCTAGCTGGGGCTGATGGCAGCTGGAATCCAGCCATGTCTGGAGGGCCACAGGTTCCCCATCCCTTGTCTGCCGGATGAGGATATATTTCTTTGAAGAAGGCTGATGGGCTTCGCTTTACAGCTGGCAGTAGCTGAAAACTGAACAGTCTTTGAGAACTGTGCTTTGTACAAGAAAGATCCTGCCACCAGGAAAACATCTGTTTCTCTTCAGCTACCATTTAGACAACAGGAAACAGTTAATAAAGACCTCGGAGAGAACTCTGATTGTGTTTTCCAGTTTGCTGAATGGACAGATTTTATTCTTGTACTGAATAACAAAGGAGCTATATTCTGGCTGGATGCAGGGTGTCTCCCATTGTTAACTTGTCACAGACATTTCTTTTTCTTCTATGCATAAGGATTTATTCATGTTTGACTCTACCTCCACAGTTTGGGATTTCAGCAAATTGCATGAATGTGCTCCTATAGCAAGTTGGCAGCATGCAGGTAGGTTGACTGCTAGAACACGCTGGAAGTTGCTAAGGAATTGATCCAAATGTCTGAATGAACCTGAATCTCACTACCTGACCCCAATCTTACATTTTTGGAGCCGAACTGCACTCTTACTATTGATTCTCCCTGGCAGATTTGCTAACCTGGAAATTATGTGTTGTGTGCAGAGAAGCATTTCCAAGGTAGTGTCTAAAGAAGGGATGCTCTGAGATTCTGACCATAATGTTGCATGGGTTCAACCTTGCCACGGCTATGAGAATTTTGTTAGAAACACAGGAAGCTGTCTTTTACCAAGGCAAGACATTGGTCCATCTAGGTCAGCACTGTGTATACCAAGGTTTCAGACAAGAGTTCTACTGGGAGACACCAAGGCTTGAACCTGGAACCTCCTACATGCAGCACATGGGCTCTACCACTAAACCACTTCCCATAGCTCAGTCCACATTTTAAAGCAAACCAACTTAATCCACAGTTCCCAAACTTATATCTGATTTTTCTTGGATTGTGATGCAGTTTCAGTTCAAAAATCAAATACACAATTTGTGCTGTATGGGGTGGGTGTGGTATAAATGTATATTTTATGGGGAAATAAAATAGGTATTAAATTTATATTTTAGGGGAAAGTGCATACAAATTTGCAGTTTTAAGGGGCAATGCATGTAATGTGATGTTTTTAGGGGGGATACTGTGTTTTTATTTATTTATTTATTTTTAAAAAAGCATTGTAAAGGGGACAGAATGAATTTTGAAATGAATGCACATGAAACTGACACGAAGTAGATCTGTCAATTCCAAACTATGCGCTGTAGCTCATCTGTCCTTGACAAACCTGTAGAAGCTCTTGCCACTGGGGAAATTAGTTCCCTTTTGAGTTTTGAAGCATGCTCTGAATTTAGGATGGCTTCTCCCCAGGCAATAAAAGCTTTCTGTGGATATCAAACCGATTTGAGTCTTCTTTCTCATCTGCTTTCATTTGTGTTTTTGCATTCAAATCAGTATCACTGTTCACACTGATTGGCATAATCAGTGTGAACAGCAATACTGATTTGCATGACAAAGTAGCTGTACCACATGGACAAAAGGACCACCCACTAATTTGGGGTTCAGGAAATATATATATCGCTGGACATCAGCAAGGACCAAGAAGGGGGTCTGTGAGGCTTCCAGAAGGAATCTCAATGGAGGGGCCTGATTCTGAGTCAGGGACTTGAGCAGGTCTCTTCCTCTTTGTCATCCCCATCAGAGCCCCTGATAAGGCAAAGTACCCTTATTCTCATGGTTAGAACCTGTTACACATGAGCATGCAAACATACTCTTGGCCAGCTTGGTGGTGCATCCTCTACAACCGTTGTCCATGTGGTACACTCCAGGAGTTGGTGGGCTGCAACTCCCATCAGCCCCATGGTGACTGGGGCTGTTGGGAGCTGTAGTCCAGTAGCACCTGGGGTGTACCACATGGGCAAAATTCACTGTGGAGAAGTAAGGAAGCAGCTGCCAAGGAAAGTTGCCCAACAGCGATGCCTGGCCTCTGCTCCTTCTTTGCCAAAATGACAAACAATATTTAAAACTGCTGTCAAAATTCAGCTGGGATCTCTGTTACTGATTTTGAGCTTCTTTTTCCTGATCTGGGTCCAGAACAAAATGTACTAAAAACCGAATGCAAAAGTGGCAAAAGATGCTTTTGTCAGTTGTTTCGACATCCAGATTGGGACATTCATAGCCCTACAATAGATCTTCTTGGTTGGTAATGGCACAAGCTCATACTGCCTGTGTTAGATCACGGCTCTGGCAGATCCTACCGCATTTTGTGGATGAAAATAGTAACACAACCCTCCTGACATCACACCAAAAGAATCGCTGCCCAAGTTCTCCCCACATTGCAGACTCTGCCTGCCATAAACTGTGTATTCATTTACTCAGCAGTAGCTTGCCCTGCTCGGTTTTCCAAATTAAGACACGGTCTGTTCCTTTGCTGAATTTTATGTGTGTGTTTGTGTGCTAGAAACACACAATTGTCCTACCGTCTGATATCAACAGATCAAAATGAGCCTTGCCAAAGTATGAAATGACAAGCTTTGCAACTTCATATACACCATTACCTGGGAGTATGGCCCATTGAATTCACCTCATGAGAAGAGAAGACTACCTGGAAAAGACCCTGATGTTGGGAAAGACCGAGGGTACAAGGAGAAGGGGACAACAGAGGACGAGATGGTTGGACAGTGTTCTTGAAGCTACCAATGTGAGTTTGACCAAACTGCGGAAGGCAGTGAAAGACAGGAGTGCTTGGCATGCTCTGGTCCATGGGGTCACAAAGAGTTGGACATGACTAAATGACTAAACAACAACAAAATGAACTCACTACAACCTGTGTATTATCTTCTCAGAGCCTAATGTTGGGGTGTGAAAATGGGGGGTACAATTGATGTTTGCGAAATTTGAAGAAGGTCTATGTCACACTGCTGAGAATTGCATGAATGCCTCCTTGAAGACCACCAGATCACACAGGAAGGAACCAAGATAGCACCATACCTCCTTGGGGGCTGGTAGTGCTTGTGTGGTTGCCTTCCTTTTGATCCTCCTTTTCCAGATCTTTATCAGTGACACACAGTATCAAAAGCTTCTCAGCTCTGGTAACAGCATGGAAGGGAAGACAGCACATAAGGTCTATGGCATTTGTGTCAAGTCTATTTGAAAACATATGGACTGACATGGGGTGAAGAGGCAAGCACACATATGGTGCTAGTCTATTAAGCAGCCCCAATGCACCGAAGCAGTGTTCCTCAAACTTGGGTCTCCAGCTGTTGTTGGACTACAACCCATCAACCTAGCTAGCAGGACCAGTGGTCAGGGATGATGGCGGCTGTAGTCCAAAACCAGCTGGAGACCCAAGTGTGAGAAATACACTGCCCTACAGCAGTGGAGCATCTTTATGGATACACCTGTCTCCAAGGTCCTCCATTTGCCATGCTGAAAAACATAAACACAGGAACAAGTTGCTGAATCATGCCCTTGTCCTCTCTAGGCCAGCATCCTGTTCTCACAGTGGTCTACCAGATGCTGATGGGAAGCATCTGAGCACAACGGCACTCTCCCCTCCTGCAGTTCTCAGCAACAGATATTCAAAAGCATATTGGGAAGGTAGAAGATATCTAGGAGCCAGTGTGGTATAGTGGTTAAGAGCAGTGGACTCGTAATCTGGTGAGCTGGGTTCACGTCTCCGCTCCTCCACATGCAGCTGCTGGGTGACCTTGGGCCAGTCACACTTCCCTGAAGTCTCTCAGCCACACTCACCTCACAGAGTGTTTGTTGTGGGGGAGGAAGGGAAAGGAGAATGTTAGCCGCTCTGTGGTTTAACCCACAGCGCCACCTGCATCCCTTTTGAGACTCCTTAGGGTAGTGATAAAGCGGGATATCAAATCCAAACTCTTCTCTTCTTCTTATCCTCCATGAATTTATCTAAAGATAAGCAGCCATCTAGTCCAGCATCCTGTTCTCACTGTGGCCAACCAGTTTCCTGTGGGGAACGGGGGAGCAGAACTGGTATTCAAAAGCATTGCTGTCTCTGGTAGAGCATAGTCACTATGGCTAGTTGCCATGGATAGTCCTCTCCTCCATGAATTTGTCCAAAACTCTTTCAAAGCCATCCAAGTTCATGGTCATTGCTGCCTCCTAGGGAAGTGAGTTCCATAGTTTGACTATGCATCCAGTGGTGGAGGAAGAGGAGTGGGGAGGGAGTGCACTGCCCCAGCAGCATGATCCCAGTGGGGTGCCATCGTGGCTGGTCCCCCACTCGCGCTGGGCGCCACATCCCCGCAGGTGGTGTGCCATGCCCCCAGGATGCACACCACGCCTCTGTGGGTGGCGCGCCAGACTCCCAGGACACATGCCAGCCCCAGCCCCACCTGCTCTCCACCCCCCAGTGCTGGAGCATAAAGCTCCGCCACTGTATGCATCATAGTTTGAATAAAAAATTCATTGGTTTCCTTCTGCTTGCTACATTGCCACTTCAAACCTTCTACTTAAGCAAGTGGATAGGTAAAAGAAAAGGCATATTCAGCTAACAATGGAAGTATCACTTATCCACCACTGACCATTATCAGCAAAACAGAATGTCTGTCTCTTCACTTAGCACACCACAACAGCATTTCCATTATTCAATGAACTGAGTTTCCCTGTCTTCCTGGAAAACAGAAGTGTAAAGTTTTTATTTAATTTTTGTACTAGAAAGAGTATTTGCTTTTTGTCTCAGCTACTCTGACTCCTCTGGTGCTGGGAATCCTCCCATCCCTGTGGCATTTTTGCTGGAGATCTACCCCTCTTCCCCCGATGAAGAGAGTGTTTCTTGGCTGGGATGCTCTGTGGCAGCATGGCACGTATAAAGCTGTTTTTCTGGTTTATAGGGCAGATCTACTCTAGTAGCATATTGTTACTAGAGCATGTGCCAGCCCTGGCAGCTAATCAGTGTGAGAAAAACCTGGAATCGTTCTGCTGCCAAAAGTTTAATGGCAGATAAGAGGCATGCCTTGACTTGATAGTAGAAGGTACAGTTACTTGTACATTCAGTCTACATCTTATGGGTGGCTGTTTTTACACAGTTCAATTCTGCGTTAAGGAAATGTAAGGTGTTCTCCATTTGTACCGGCATTTCTAGATATTCTTTTTATTTGTGTAGATTTTTTTAAAAAATGTGTCACTTTGTGCTTCAGTGTGCTTTTGGTTTAGGAAGCCTCTAGAGGAGAAAATCAGTTGATATTCTGTTAATTTGTACATATTACTTGACACATCTAGGGACTATGACTGAGCAATGTTTCCTGCTCAAGCTGTGCATTTGTGTACACAGATAGGACTAGTCAATGGTACCAGATCAGGTACTTAGCTGGAATAACTTTTGGTTTAAATCCCCTCATGACCTGAAAACCCAGTTGGGTTGTGATACAAGGTAAAAAGTAAAGGATCCCTGGAAGGTTAAGTCCAGTCAAAGGCGACGATGGGGTTGTGGGACTCATCTTGCTTTCAGGCCGAGGGAGCTGGCGTTTGTCCACAGACAGCTTTCCGGGTGAGGTGGTCAGCAGGACTAAACCACTTTTGAGCGACAACAGCCGGAGCAGCTGCGCCTCCCACTCCCCCCTCACCACCACAGTCTGGGGCACAGTGGTCCCGTATGTTAATGAGCTCCCCTTTCCTTTTGCCACTACCGCGCGGAAAGGGAGCACGGGGAGGAAAGGGAAGGGGAAGTTGCTTTCCTGTTTGACAGCCCTTGGGTTGCTAAGCCCGCCGCGCTTTACGGCCGCCCGCAGCCACCGCGAGAGCGTTGTGAGGAGAATGAGGCCGGCGCCAGTTGCTGCTAATGGAATTATTTGGGATTGAAGAAGGGGCAGCAGGAGTTTAGCATCTAGGAATGATGTGGAACCTGTGGCCCTCCAGATGGGACTGGACGTCAGCTTCCAGCCACCAATATCCACTGGTGAGGGAGAACGGGACTTTTTCGTCAAACCATACTTGGAAGGCTTGAAAGTGACTCAAAAAGGCACAAAGTGTGTGGAATGGCAATCGCTTGATGTGACTCATGGCATCACCTTCCCCACACGTGAGTCAGAATGAATGCTCAGTAAACAGCCAGGGTATACCCTGCTGACTTTGTGCAAACAAATAAGGATTGATGATAAATAAATGAGTCGTCTAAAAAAAAACAAAAAACAACAACCCACTTTTGGTGCAACGGAACACTGTGACGGAAACCAGAGCGCATGGAAACACCATTTGCCCTCCTACCACAGTTGAACCTATTTATCTATTTGCACTGGCGTGCTTTCGAACTGCTAGGTTGGCAGGAGCTGGGACTGAGCAACAGGAGCTCATCTCGTTGTGCAGATTTGAAACACCAGCCTAATGATTGGCAAGCCCAAGAGGCTCAGTGGTTTAGACCACAGTGCCACCCCACCCCCCGTGTTGTGATACAACTAAGAGCCATTATGGTGCAGCAGCTAGTATCTCAGACTAGGACTGCAGATACCTTGTTTCAAATCTCCACTAGGTCATTGGTTCATCTCCAGTCAGGTCATTGGTTCATCTGTCTCAAGTGTTGTCTACACTGATGTGTTTATGGTTCTCTGAGCTTTCAAGCAGGAAGTACCTGGAGATGCTAGGGACTGAACCTGGGATTTTTGGCATTCACGACAGATTCTCAACTACTAACATGTGGAACAAATAGTGGGAGCTACCATGGAGCTACCCTTTGCCTCTAGCAGAAAAAAGACTTGGGCCAGCTCAGATGGTTTTAGTTCAGCCTTTTGCCTGAACGTGATCCTCCAGCTTCAGTAAAGGAATCCTTTCTACCTGCCTGGATAGATTTGATTTAGTTAATCTGGTTAATTTGGTTTGTTTGCAGATCCTCTAATTTTTCTTTATATTTAATAACTATAACCTGTTCTTCTATATATAGAACCTATACTAGTTGTCTCTAGAGTCTTCTTACAAGTGTGATGTCAGTTGTTGAAATAGGGAGAGTGCTGTTGTACTCAGGATCTGCTCATGAGTTGTCCACAAGCTTCTGGCTGGTGGCCATGAAAAGAGGGTGCTGGACCACATAATGGTGGCAGGAAGGGATGGAGGAGAAATTCATTTCAGTTCACATTTAAAGGTGATCCACCATTAAATGTGAACTGAAATGAATTTCTCCTCCATCCCTTCCTGCCACCATTATGTGGTCCTTGGCAGTTTAACACTGAGAGAATGTAGACCTTGGCAGTAAAGATGTTCCCCCACATCTGTCCTGTGATCTTCTCTACAGCACCCCGTCTAAGCTTTGTGGTAAAGATGAAGTTTACCCAGACAAGGCTCCACACACATTCATCATGATGACCGTTAAAGTAATAACAATTCTCAACGCATTCATCCGAAAGCACACAACTGCTGATATTTATGTGCTTTCTCCATTTTGGTCACAGAAACTGCAACGCATTACACCCCTGAAATATTCACTGCATAGAGGATGAACTTAACCTCCAACCCACCAAATTCTAAAATGGATGTTCTGTTGTCAACTTCCCAACAGTACTGTTTCTGATAAATAGAGAAATGAACGCTCTATTTATTAAACCTTCAAAATCCTTAATGGTGGCTGTGGGGAAGGGGAAGAGGGGACCAGAAGAAAGATTTATCTACCAATAAAAAAACTTAACCATTACATTTACAAAATCCCCATCCCTTATTGTAATGAAATTTGTCTTTTGAGCTTTGAAAATTCATTTATAAAGCAAGAAATATATTCTGGCCGACTGTCTTTGAGATGAATAACCACATTATTACTTGCCTGTCAACTCTAAGTAGGGTTGTTAATAACGCACAGATAGCGACTAAAAATTCTAAACCAGGGAGTCTCCTTTTGGAGCAACTCATGCTTTTAATCGATCCAGCAAGAGAATGCAATAGCATGGGAAGAAGTGAAATCTACATGGGAAAGCCTGTTTCCTTTAGAGCAACGCTGGGGTGAAAGGATTGTGTGGTTCACCCTCTCCAAAGGCAAGGAGAGAGCTCTGCCCTTGGAATGGGAGGTTTGATCATGGAGGGCTTCCTGCAGCAGCAAGCAGCAAGGTCTGCTGCTGATGCTTGTCCAGTGCACATGCTCTGTCAGGAGAGATAGGAGGAAAGAAAATATTCTGGGGACACATTGGAGATTAAACTGGAAGAGGCTTTGGAACCATAGCCTCCCCACTCCCTTGACATGCCCTCAGGGCTGGATTTAGGTTTGATGAAGCTACTAAAGGTAATGGGGCCCTTTATATGTCCAGCTGTCTGTTGTCAACAACATATTGTCACTGTTTTTTTGTGTTGAATATATGCTATATGGTAATTTATGGATCTAATAGGTATCTAAAGCCATTTGCACATAACAAAATATGCATTTTATCAAAGTAATTGTTGAACGGAAATACAATTAAGAAGAAGTATATTAATAGTGAAATACAATTAAAGGTAAAGGTACCCCTGCCCGAACGGGCCAGTCTTGACAGACTGTGGGGTTTGTGCGCCCATCTCACATTTATTGGCCGGGGGCCAGCGCTGTCCGGGGACACTTCCGGGTCACGTGGCCAGCGTGACATCGCTGCTCTGGCGAGCCAGAGCCACACACGGAACGCCGTTTACCTTCCCGCTGGTAAGCGGTACCTATTTATCTACTTGCACCCGGGGGTGCTTTCGAACTGCTAGGTGGGCAGGCGCTGGGACTGAACAGCGGGAGCGCACCCCGCCGCGGGGATTCGAACCGCCGACCTTTCGATCGGCAAGCCCTAGGCGTTGAGGCTTTAGCCCACAGCGCCACCCGCGTCCGGAAATACAATTAAGAAGAAGTATATGGGAGGGGGCAAAAGAGTGGGGCACTAAGCTATAGCTTGTTTAGCTTATACATAAATCCAGCACAGCATGCCCTTGAAACAGAGATTTTAAAAATACGCCCCCCCCAAAGCCTCCACAATTGCAGGGTGACATTCCACTGGACCTTTCACCCAGCTAGAACAAACTTTGGTATTGGTGGTTTGTTCACTTCAATGCCTTTACCCCCACCCCCACCCCCAAGTCAGGTAGGATTGTTCTGCACATATAACAAATTATTCTTATTTCTCTTAATGCTCATTTGTCAATTTTATACTCTATTTCCCCCTGAAATGACATCCCACACAATGAGAATGAGTTATTTTGTTTAAAATGTAACAACAAAACTTTTCTAACGTTGTTGCTGTTGCTGTTGCTGCTGCTTGCTGCTGTTATTATTGCTATTCTTCTAAAGAAAAGGTCTGCATCAAGTCAGTTGTACAAATTAAAGTGTTGCTGTTTCTGTGTTTATAAAAAATATATCCACGTATGGGAACAATTAGAAAACTGTTGCATTTTAGAATGCTTACATTGCGTGGACAGGCGGAGTTTCCCCAAACCCAGGCGACCCCTGAGTAGAATAATGACTCGAGACAACGTGCTATGGGATTAAAATTGGCCACAACTTTATTAAGTTGGCTCAGGTAATGGGCATTTATTCTTCCCAGTCCCCAGCCGGGATCTGGGAGACTTCAGGGTTATCCAGAATGTGTGGGGATTGGGCTGGCTCTGGAGAACATATGTTCAAGAAGAACCCATCCCCCGTTCACCACGGTTGGAGGGGAGAGCAATGACAACCTCTCAGCGTTTGGCCAATGCCTCCCCTCAAGACCCCTTTAATGGGGAACCCTGGTATCACTGCCGCAAGGGGGCTGTGGGTCACCACTTCACACACCACCATTTAGGAAGATGGACTAAAGGATTCCGCCCAAGGCCTGAAACTGCCAAAGTTGTGACATTTTGCTACGGGAAAGGCAAAACCTGCCAATGCAGGAAAATTCCTTTTCGGCCCTTCAACAGTGACCCTGACGTAGCAGCGTCTGCGTACCTGTGGAAAAGAGGTTAACCTGCAAAAGAGGACTTAACTGAGGAGGGCAGGGTGGGACAAGCTCTGGAGCCGACTGCCGCTTCACAAGTAAGATTCACCTTCTGTTGTGTGGGCAGGATGGTCCCTTACCTGGCCAATCCCCTGGCAACGCTTTCCCAGGCAGGATTGGGCAATTGGCTGAGGTAGGTGGAGACCTCCAGGTATCCAGCCTGGGGAGGATGAAGCCAGCCCGAACTACCAGGAGTTGCACTGGGATCCGGGGGGCTGTGCACGACCATGCAAAAGGCAGCCCCATTTGATGTGGGGAGAGGTCATTATGAACCAGATTTTAGTAAGTCACATTTTGCCACCTGCATTGCATGCGCTTTGTAGAAAATATATTCAGCTGGGCTTCAAATGGGGCTCATGATTTCTTTAAAGGTTTGCTCCTTTGAAACCTTCAACTCACTCTGCCTCCCTTCTCCGACGGAGGAAATTTCCTTTATGGCTTTAATGGATGTTTACTCTTTCCAGCACAGTTGCAGAGTCAGGGACCCTTTCCAAGGTTATATTGGAGCGTTTTTTGTAGCATTATCTCCCAGCCCTCAGTCAAATGGATGTACTTTGGATTATTATGTCTCGCACACATTTAATAAGGGGAAGTCTGTGCAATGTGGCAGTTCATTTCAGAAAGCTCAAGATGAACACAGAGGAAAAATGTCCTTGGTTAATCAAAGGCTTGTTTTCTGAACACTCATATATTGATCGAGAATTACAAGCAGACAGGGGTTTATGAGGAGACAGGGAAGGAATATGATGATATGGACAGATCAACAGCTATGCTCCTCTTAAATAAATCTATTTCAATATGTGCTATGCAGAAACTATATGTACGGCAGTAGGATAGAGTGGAGAAAAATGTTGTTATGGCACGTGTTTTCTATCATTTTCATTTTCTTGTTCCCATCCCTATTCTTGAAGCAATTTTTATTTGCTTGCAGCTTTCCCCAGCCATTTGGAGAAAGAAAAGTCTGGATACAAAGGAATAACAATGCATACAGTGCTAACTAACCATGTTGTTTATCTTACAAGGAAAACAGCAACTGCAAAGACTCTGGTGGCATCTCAAAGACCAACAAATATAGGGCCGCATAAGCTTTCCTGGACTACAGGCCACTTCATCACAGATGCATGGACTGTTATCCTCAGCTGGCAAGGAATATTTGTGTATAGAGGAGAGGGAAATGATGGGAACAGTGGGGTCAAATGGCAGAAAAAAAACATTTCCATGGCTCTATGAACTCAAAGGGTGTTGATAGAAAATGCCACTCAAAAGTGGGATCTGAATCACTCAGACTTGGAAAGAAGGAAGGAAAATACAGCACTGGCTGTGCAATGGCTGCCACCTTATGCATTTATGAAGTCTGTTTCTGGCCCAGTTCTTTGAATAACAGGTCAGTTACAGCTGATCTCTCGAGCCCATATATCACATTCTCCATGTACAACTTTAGCTTTGATTCATAAACCTATTAGATCCCAGGCCAGATCTTGATATGATCTGTATTTGTGTATTTCTGCTGCACAGACTGTCTGAGGTCCCAATATTCTTGAATCGCTGCTGTGTCCAAATGCCTCTGTGTATTTCTAATAGGAATTATTGGTAATCATCTTTAACTCTGTCCCTCCCATATTCCAGCCATCTTCAACAATTTATTCCTGTTTTCCAGACGATGGTTCAATACTTCTCACACATAGTGTTCCTACCCAATGTACTACTTTCTGCAGTCTGCATCTTTATGTCTCTGATCTGCAATCTTGGCTGACTTTAAAAGAGTATTAGACAAATTCATGGAGGATAAGACTATCAGTGGATACTAGCCACAATAGCTAAGATCTGCCTCTATGGTCGGAAGTAATAACGCTTCTGAATGCCAGTTGTTGGAAGCCCTGCTCTTGTGTTAGGGTCCTGCTTGCAGGTTTGCCACATGCATCTGGTTGGCAATTGTGATAACATAATCCTGTACTAGGTCTATCATTGATCTGGTTCAGCAAGCTCTTCTTATGATTTTATCTCCTGCCTGGATTCTGGCATTCTCTTCCATAGGTTCTTCTGAATATTTGCTTGGATTCCTAAAGTGCAATCCCATATATGTCCACTCAAAAGCAATCACCATCAAATCCAATGGCCCCTGTCCATGGTCCTGAAAGACCTACCACCAACTGCCCTTGTTTACACAAATTCTAACACTGATCAAATGTTGTCCTTCCTGCCTCCCTGCTCCTTTTGCCCTAGACTTCTTACTGGATTTGCATCCTCATGGCTGATCCATGGGTTCTGCTTTACCAGGACAGAACAGATGGAGAATACTTTTTATCTTTATATATCTTTATTCTTTGTAAAGGGAATCTTTGTGGGAGTTAATATTTTATTATCGCTTTGAAGCTGCTCTTTGTATTTTTGTCTTTTCGGGCTGTGACATTTTATGGTTCAAATTTTTAATTCTCTGTCTTCTGCCTTTTTGTTATTTTCATGCTTTATTTTGTTAACAAATCAATTAAATATATTTTTAAAAAGAAAAGAAAAGAAAAGAAAAAAATACCCTGCTGTTGCTTCCATACCAGCAGTCCCATGGAGTATCTGATGTCATGGAAGAAAGCTGCACAGAAGTACAGTGTCACCTGTTTTAATTCCCTTACATAAGCTGAAGCTGATTATATGGTTTAGATGCCCATATTTATTTATGTGTGTGTGTGTGTTTTTAAAAAAGATGTGTAGGTCGTTCTGAGATCGTATCAGTGGAATGCAAACAAAAAATTAAATAAGCAGAATGTTGTATTTGGTGTTCTTGAGCAAAAGGTATCATCACCCAATGAATCAAGCTAACTTTGGCTCTGTTAAATTTAAGTCCCCCTTTTGCTATGGATTTAAGGAGAGTCTGTGCACACAACATTGCTTTTGAACTTCCCTTCCTCACCTGTAAGAATGAAAACAGCTGTGAAGACAGTTAAAACAATGAACTATCACAGCCCATTGTGGGCCTTGGCTAAGCTATGCCTCTAAATAAGTATTCTTTCTGGCGTAGAATAAGTGCAATTGATTAAACAAGAGCAAAACACAGTACCCACCAAACATTTCTTACTTATATCCCCTACACACACACACACACACACACACACACACTGCCAGCTCATTAATAACCTTGCCAGGGTTCTATCACCACTTTCCTATTAGAACAGTAGCAAATGATTCTCTGGAGATCTGAGCCTCTTTAAAGTTGTGAGGTATTGCTATGATCACCAAGTGGGTACATGATGCATGGCAAAGGCCGAACTTGTATCACAGAGCTTCTGATTCACCGGAATCTTTCAAAATGTTCCCCACAAGGGGATTGAGAAGAAGTGATGAAAGCTAACATTAGCAAAAAGGAATGCGGTGCCCACTCAAGTGGAAAGCAGAAGGGGGCTTTCATTAGGTCTCAGATGTTGGAAACGAAGGACTTTCTGGAACTTTTGGAATTAAGCAGAGAGCATGCAAGCATGGCTGCCCTCAGTGGTGATGTTGTCAAGACTTGTTCCTGGCAATTCCTGCTTCATCCCAAACCTCCTCCTCCAGATGTCTCCCAAGCAGGCATAGACTTCAGAGGGGAGGGCCTTTCTCAGCTTTTGGTTCAGCTACCTACAAAGCCCTACATGACCTTGGAGGCAAGATGGGAGGAGAGCTTACTACTGTGGCTTCTGTTCCCTCCTCTTCATCTGTTTCAGATCCAGGGCCTGAAGTGTCTCCCTCTGCACCCTGTCCTGACTATGAAGGGCTTTCTGCCTCTGGCTCGTCTCTTTCCCTCAAGCCTGTTGCTTCTTCTGCCTCTCAGCCTCCCTCCTCTTCCTCCTCTGATTCACAACCACCAGGATCCTGGCTGTGAGCCTTCCTCCTCTGCAACTTGCCTAGTGGGTTCTTTGGCTGGAGCCTCCCACCATTTCTCTTCATCCAGCCAGTCCCTGACATGTAATGAGCATGCATGTGTAAAAACCAGCCCATAGCACATTGTCACAAAGTGTAGTGAAATTAAGTCTTACACAGGCAGATGTCACTGAACCTTCAGTCTAACCAAAAAGGCAACTACAGTGGTACCGCAGGTTAAATACGCTTCAGGTTACACACGCTTCAGGTTACAGACTCCGCTAACCCAGAAATAGTACCTTGGGTTAAGAACTTTGCTTCAGGATGAGAACAGAAATCATGCTTCGGCGGTGCAACGGCAGTGGGAGGCCCCATTAGCTAAAGTGGTGCTTCAGGTTAAGAACAGTTTCAGGTTAAGAACGGACTTCTGGAATGAATTAAATACTTAACCCGAGGTATCACTGTAAACCTGGATTCTCATGTGCCCTCCTTAAATTCTGAGGTGTCTCTTGTGCCAGCCTTAGTATTTATTCTTTATGTTCATGTCGGTCTTGGGGACCAGTGTTCAACACAGGGGTGATTTGCTTTTTGTTTTACAGCCAAAATACTTTATTGATATGGTCAGAGCATCATAGAATTGTGAATGTTAAATGTACATGTGCTTCAGCTCGGTATTGATTCAACAAGTGTGAATTTGGTACTTCCTCATTAAAAGGCAAACAAAATCAAGTTTCTCCCTCATCTTGACATGCAACAGATGTGTGCATTTGAATCAGTCCTCTGTTCTCTGGGCTCTGTTCTCTGCTCTTCTGAACTATCATGGTATAAAAATAAGGGCCCCTCCAATTTTCCAATTTTGAAGGCTATAGCTGCTGTTCCTTTGGGGGAGAGGGGGAAGCAAAATTGTATCAGATGAACCACGCCAGCAGCCTCATGTCTCTGCTTTTGGGAGGATGGTTGTGTTTTTCCCTGTCTACACCAGAGATGGGACATGTCTGGATGCAGAAAAGTTCTATGGCTATACCCACATTCCCTGCACCCCCTTGTTCCTCATACCAGTGAATGCTAGAGGTGTGCACACAGGGTACTGATACCCCTTTTCTTATTTTGCTTTTGTATTTGACATTTTGTATTCCAGAATACCGTTCATGAGGGAGATTGAGATATTGGACCAAAGGAACTTCTTGAGTTGACTGTTTCAGTCTGAGCTGCGTATAACCATCAGTCAGAAAAGCTTGCTATGGGCAAAAATGCAAGACTCAGAAATTGTTTGAACTGCATACCCCAAATTCCACACTAAATACCCCAAATACTATGCTAAATTGTACCGAGCACCTTCCACATAATAAATTGCAAAATCATTCCGGCTCTTTTGCCAGTCAAAGGCTTTTATTTCTTTTATTTTGCAATAAAAGAACAAGCAGTTTGTTAACTGCAATATTCCGGAATAGCAATGCAATGATAACAATCATGTGGAAGCATGCAGAATCTGGAAGGGTTTTCTGTGACACCCCTAGCACAGGGAAAATAAATAAGAAACAACTAGCAAGTCATAAACCTCTTAATGCTTCTCTCAGCTCAACCAAGGAAGTAAATATTTGCCTTATCGCAGATACTTTATAAAGGAAGATAATTTAGCTGACGCCACATTCCCTAGCAGAGGGTACTGCTATGTGTAGAGGCTCTATGCTTAAGGAACATGAAGGGAACACAGGAAATATTTGAAAAGGGATTATATTTTATCACGAGTCCTGTACTGAAGGTTACTTGAGATGAGCTGCACCACTAAAAAGAAAGACAGAAAAAGAACAGGCTCTCAGTCCGATATCTTTCATCTTTTCAAAAATAAGCGGCTTTAGCCAAAGTCTGTTCAGTTATGTGCAAGGGGAGCCCTGTTAGCATTGCTACAAACTGAGCTGTGGATATAAGTAAGAAGAGCTGGCCAGGCTGTCTTAGAAGAAGCATAGGAGCTGTGCTTGGCAAGATGTGAGCTTCCCTTCCCAATGCCCTCCTCTGCAATGCTGTACGTGCATGATTAATGGTACGAAGCACAGGGAAAACCCAAGCGCAATAAGAGTTGCCAATGTACTTGGGAAGCTCAGTCAATTATTCTGTAAATAAACTGTAACTCACTAAGGCCCCAGATTCTTGGAAGATCTACACCAATGCCAGGGGGAGGGAAAGAATAAGAACCAAAGCCAAGAAAATAATTGCATTCTTTCAGAGGTAATTTCTCAATCAACACAAGGTTCCACTTTTGCTTTGTGTTCGGCGGGAATGCATGTGGTGCTCTAAATTGTGAGGAAAAATGCCTCAGTTAAGGAAAGAGTATGATTCCTGAGCAGTGGAAGGCAGAGCCAGCTCTAATGTTAGGCAAAGGAAGGTGGCTGCTTCAGGCAATGGATACTGGGAAGGGCGGGAGCCACAGGATCTTGGAGGGTGGAGCTTTGTTTGCCCAGTGGCCTGCCTTGTGTAGCTTAAGCTGCCCTGGTGCCCTCGGGGCACAACACAGCAGGCTGTGCCTCACATGTCACAATTGTATTTCTTGACTCTCTTTCACAAAGAGCGGAAAGACCTGCAACACAAAGAACGGACTCCATTCTTGCTTGTGGTGGCTCAACAGCTCATTGTGCAGAATTGGAGAAATCTGAAAAGTTTAAAGACTACTTACGGAAATACTGTATATTAATGAATGTTAGAAAAATGTTGGAATGAAGTTATATGGCTTTAGTAGAAATGTTATAAGGAATTAGGTATAGATAGATTAATAGGGTATTAAAGGGAAAAATAAGGTTAGAATGTGTTAAGATAATTATAGGATAGAAAATAGAGGAAGATGGAGAGGAATTGCTGAAACAATTAATAGAAGTGGAAGACAAAAAGGGAGGTGTGAAGAGGTCGTGGAAACATGTGAATGAAAGATAAGATATTGAAATTGGATTGTGTTTTGAATGGTTTTTGTTTTGTTTTGTTAATTGTTTGTGTTAGTGTTGTGTAGTGTTTTTTGTACGGTATTGTATTGTTGTATTGTTTTTTTGTTTTTTTGTAGTGTTGTGTTTAAATTGTTGAAAATTAATAAATATTATTATTTTTTAAAAAAACAGAATTGGAGAAATCTGGATCATCTTCAGCTCTCCATTTGGAGACAGAAGGTGTGGACCATAGCACTGATGGAGAAACTAACTAAGCATGTTGAAGCATTAAATGGTGCTCGAGACTCTGTTGACTTTATAGAAGGATGATATCCATTCATAAACTTTTCTAATGACGACAAAGGTATCTGGCGCTCACCAAATACACATGTTCACTTGTGGAGTAATGCATTTTGCTGACATTGATGTCTGCTCCATGATTGGAGTTTCTTTTTCTAATTGTACTTTGGAAGTAAAATAATAATAATAATAATAATAATAATAATAATAATAATAATAATAATTTTTTAAAAAATACCACCCTTCAACTTTCATACACAGAATGGGAAGGTGGCACCCTCTTGTCCTTTGTCTTGAGCCAGCCCTGACAGAAGCTTGTTTACTATTTTTATGTACTGTAGTAAATGGGTGAACACTCCTAAGCTTGGTTTGGAATAGATTCAGTGTTTAGGAACTTGCTTTATGTGTGTTTCAAAAAAGCTTGTTTGTTTTCCAGCAGTTCTTCCTCTGAAAATTTCACACATTGAAACATTGGACCCTGCAACTCAGCAATTCTATGACTCTATTCCCTGAAATATTGACAGATGGGGCCCATAGGAATTATGCTTTGGTTTCACCTGCCTTGCACCCACCCATGTCACTCTAATGCAGGCTTCCTCAACCTCGGCCCTCCAGATGTTTTGAGACCACAATTCCCACCATCCCTGACCACTGGTTCTGCTAGCTAGGGATCATGGGAGTTGTAGGCCAAAAACATATGGAGGGCCGAGGTTGAGGAAGCCTGCTCTAATACATCACAGGTTCTTTTTTGTTCTGCAGAACATGATGATGACATGCTGTAGCTCAGTGACAGAGCACATGCTTCGCCCATCTCCAGATTGGACTGGGAGAAACCCCATTCTGAAATCCTGGAGAGCAGCTTCCAGTCAGCATAGACAATATCAAACCAGATGCACTGATGGTTGGACTCAGTGTAAGGTGACTTCTTATTTTCCTATGATTTCCACTTCATTTAAAAAATATAGTTCAAAATAAAATAAATTACACATTGAATTAAGTGTATGTTTGTGCGTGTTTGCAATCACATTGCTTATAATTGGCTACTCTTATCATTAAGGCAAAATAGATTTTCCAGAAACCAGCACACACCCTACTTCCTAACTAGACAACTGGCGTTCCATTCAAAGACATCCTCAGTTCAAACCAGATAAGAAGACTCTCTGCTGAAGCTCTCCGATAGCAAAATTAGGTCAGTACAGTGTGTTTAAAACCAGCATGCGATAGAGGTACAGTAAATAGTCTTTCCGCTAAGGGTTAGAAGCTTCTCCTGCTTCTTAATATCTTTGCATCCTCAAAGGTACCAAACAGTGCAGCTGCCGAGTTCTTCATGAAAAAAAGATCTCCAGCTCCACATCCCAAGACACAAGTCGGTAAATATTTTAAATGGACTATTATTAGTTTCTTAAATCTTGCCTCCCATGTTCCCCTTCACTAAGGGACCCAAGAATAAATGTCAGGAATAATTAACCGGCATTTGGTGCAATTCCCCAAAGAGAAAGCTTGCCGCACTGTAACTCTCCCAGCAGGATTTCTGTGCTTTTTAAAAAAGAAGCCTTTCATTATATTTTCTTTCTTTTTTAATGCCTTGTAACAAAATTCTGACATGAGTCTGCCTGGAGCTTTGTGGTGTTATTGTTCAAGGTAACACCAGCTATATAGATATTTCATTTTGCTTAGTTTCATTTTCAGTTATTTTGCTTTTGCAAGAGGCAAGTCCAGGCCTGAACAATCTGTGATTCCCCTCCCGCAACCATGTATTGTAGCCTCTCACAATGCCTGACAGCCCCTCTCCCTCATTTTTAGCAGTTCAGGAAGCCAGTGTGTTATGTGCATACTTTCCTTGCAGAAGGTCAGTGAGGGCCAGTGTGGCATAACGGTTAAAGAGTCAGACTAGGACTGGGGTGACCAGGGTTCAAATCCCCACTCGAGCCACGAAACTCACTGGGTGACCTTGGGCCAGTCACTGCCTCTCAGCCTAACCTGCCACATGAGGTTGCCATGAGGATAAAATGGGAAGGATGAAAACCATGGATGGCACATTGAGCTCCTTTGGGAAAAGATGGGGTATAAGTGTAAAAATAAATAAATATGGCAGACATTTTGTTAAGCCCCCAGAGCCCAACCATTCTTCACCCGTGAGCTGCATTTGGGTCCTATGTTGGGATGTAAGAGGCATTCATTGCAATTTCAATTTTCATTTTCCTTTCATTTATTGAATTTATATACCACCCTATACCCAGAGGTCTCAGGGCGGTTCACAAAAAAGGTCACAATATAAGAAATAAAAATAAAAACATTAATCCAATAACAGCCCCCCAAAGAAGCACATTTAAAAGGGTATAGGATGTTGATTAGGTCAGCCAAAGGCCCGGTTAAAAAGGAACGTTTTTGCCTGGCGCCTAAAGGTGTATGTTGAAGGCACCAGGCGAACTTCCCTGGGGAGAGCATTCCACAGACGGGGAGCCACTGCAGAGAAGGCCCCGTTCTCCTGTTGCCACCCTCTAGACCTCTTGAGGAGGAGGCACAGGAAGGAGGGCCTCAGAAGATGATCTCAGGTCCAGGTAGGTTCATATGGAAAGAAGCATCATTTTCCATTTTGCCCTTTATCCATCCCATCCCATGCAACACTGTTTCTATTCTGCTGTAGTTTGTTTGTTGCCAAAACCCACATTAGTCACCTTGCTGTTCCATGGGGCAAAATTGTATATTAAGTGGAGTACATTGTTGTTGATGGGACGCGGGTGGCGCTGTGGGCTAAAGCCTCAGCGCCTAGGGCTTGCCGATCGAAAGGTCGGCGGTTCGAATCCCCGCGGCGGGGTGCGCTCCCGCTGCTCGGTCCCAGCGCCTGCCCACCTAGCAGTTCGAAAGCACCCCCGGGGGCAAGTAGATAAATAGGTACCGCTTACCAGCGGGAAGGTAAACGGCGTTCCGTGTGCGGCTCTGGCTCGCCAGATGCAGCTTTGTCACGCTGGCCACGTGACCCGGAAGTGTCTGCGGACAGCGCTGGCCCCCGGCCTATAGATGTGAGATGGGCGCACAAACCCCAGAGTCTGTCAAGACTGGCCCGTTCGGGCAGGGGTACCTTTACCTTTACCTTACATTGTTGTTACATTATTGTCATTACAATATTGTCACTACATTGATGTCAGAGACTGGCTGGACAAAGAGATTGGTGAGAGGAGGTATTGGAAGCTGAAGCAACAACAGGCTTTAGTGAGCAGGAAGAGCTTGTGACAGGGAGCAGTTCAGACTCTGAAGCTGAAGCAGAGGAGGGTGTGTGTGAAGAGACTGCTGAAGAATGCAGGGTGTCTCCTTCTCCTGCTGTGACAAGCTCACTGCCCCCCTTTCCCGGTCTCACCACAGAGTAATGAGAAGAGCACAGAGACCAGAGGTGCACATATATAGTTTGAGACTGCCTGGGAAATATCCTGGAGCAGAGGGGTCTTAAGGATGGTAGAAGGCAGGGACCTTCAGTCCTGGCAATTGCTCCATAGGGGCAAGACCTACTAGGAAGGGTTGCTGAGACCACAAGACTGAATTGTATTTCATTTCCTTGAATAAAGAGTTAACTTCACTGGCATCAGAGATTTGCTTCCTTTCTTGCTGACCTGCATCAGACTCTAGCGCTGACACATACAACAGGCATCCACTATCTGCAGTTTCCAGAAGCAACCAAAGACAATTTTGTTCCGACTGGCTTTTCTGTCTGGATAAATGGGTCTTTACTTTGATTGTCCACTTGCTGTGATTGTAGTCATGTTCTAAACGTATTTGTTGTATTTTTGTTTTTAATTGTCTTATATGTAAATGGTCCTGAAACAGTGGCTTAGAATTCAATTAATGAATCAATAATAATAATAATAATAATAATAATAATAATAATAAATTCCACCCCATCCACACAAGCACAATAGAATTTGTGTGTGTGTTGAGGGGGACATAATCAATTACATATTGTTTGATGACTGAGAGCAACCACAACAGTGAATGCTAATCATAATCACGGATCAATTTCCATTCCAGAAATTGGACAAATATGCAGACACTGGGAGTTTCTGTTCCCATTTCCATTTTCCTCAGAGTTCTCTGATAACTCTCCTCACAAGCTGTGTAGGCTTGAAAGAAAATGCTAAAATTCTCTGAAGCTCAGCAGAAGCTGAATTGTGGGCTGTAAGAATATGAATATTTGAATGTGCGACCATGGAGTGTGCATACCATATTCACATTTCTGCACCATCAGATTAACCATTATACTAAGCCAGGGATGGAGGAGGATTTTAAGCAGCATACATTTTTTAAAGTGAACTGACCTGATTTGCAGTCCCTGGGCTTATGCTCAAAATCAGAAGGCAGTTCCCAATTTATCTGTGCACATCTCCAAATTTTGTGATGCTGTTTCAGTTTCAAAAATTGTATGGAGGAAATGCATGCAAAATACATAGGGTAATGCATAAAACACTAATCACCAAAATAGTCTTCAGAGGGTGGGTGTGTACAAGATGCACTCAAATTGAGTACAAATTGTGTATTTCCGCGAGAAGTGCTTTCAGAAATGCACATAATTAAAACGTGATTACGTGTGTGTGCTTGTGTATTTTTTAATTAAAAAGAAAAATCCACAGAAAATGAGATTAAATGGGCCCATGGCTGAACACATGTGAAGCTAATATAAAATGGAAATGAGCTTGCAAGGTCCCTCTGTGGTAGTTCTATTCATGGAGAAAAATTAATATTAAATCAAGTAACATCCATCGGATAATCTTAAAAATATTGAAATTATGATAATGGAATTCTGACTTTTCCCCTATTGGGGGGGCTGACAATTATCAGAAGATACCCCCCCCAAAAAAAAATCCATTTGAGTATGATTATGGATATTTAGCTCAACCAAGCATTCCCAAAACTGCTGAGAATACAACATTCATGAAGTCTCCAATTCATTCACACAAATGGTGACACTCTTCAGAAATGTGCATACATCTATAATGAGCCATGAATTCTTGCTGAAAGAATTTCTTGCTGAAAGGATGCTGGTGACATAATATGGAATGAGACATTAAGAAGCCCCCTCATATTAGCAACTCAGACATACATGATTAGCTCAAAGCAAAACATTGGAAATCTTTGAATGAAACTCTTGCATGCTCTTGGCTCAGGATGTGATGATCAGCAGATTATTCTGCTGGTGGAAATGGTGTTAATTACGAGGAGGGTCCTGCTAAATATCGTTCTTTGGGCTAAGGCTTTTATGTTTTTGCCACAGGTGGGTTTCCTTTCCACAACCACTTCCAAGTGTTTATAATAGTAATAATAATGATTTTAATATTTATACCCCACCCATCTGGCTGGGTTTCCCCAGCCACTCTGGGTTGCTTCCAGTACATACAAAAACACAAGAAAATGTCAGATGTTAAAAACTACCCAATACAGGATTGCCTTCAGATGTCTTCTAAAAGTTGTGTAGTTCTTTATCTCCTTGACATCTGAAGAGAGGGTGTCCTACAGGGAGGGTGCCACTGCCAAAAAGCCATCTGCCAGGTTCTATGCAGCTTCACTTCTCACAGTGAGAGAACCTCCAGAAGGTCCTTGGAGGAGGACCTCAGTGTTTGAGCTGAACGATGGGTGGGGACACTCCTTCAGGTATACTGGGCCAAGGCTGTTTAGGGGTTTAAAGGTTATCTAATAGTGACTTTCAAAGAAAAAGCAAAGTATTGGATAGATGTTATTTTGCTGCGGAAAAGGATACAGCCCATTCAGATATTTAGAAAGTAGGAGAGGAATATCTAAGAGAATAATTGGCAGGTTACAGAAGCTATTTCATACATGCAGATGCAACCTCTGAATCCCATCCATTGATGAATCACAACTGTGCACCAACATCAGGCACTAGGAAAGTTCCATCTGTAGCAAAAGATGCATCATGGCTCATTTGCACATGCAAGTCATAACGTACATGCTGTCATTAATGAGTGATGGACACGCGTGTGTGAACCAGTCTAAAAGATGCATGAATAAGCCCTGTGCCAAGAGAAGACGAAAGATGACTGCGTAGAATCAAACATTGAAAAATGTTATGAAAGGCCTGCAAACATCATCTTGGTAGTCAAAATAACCCCAGGACTAATTGTTAAGTTACTGCAAGAATGACCTCGCATATGTTTATTCACTTGCTTTGATAAATGCTAATTGGCTTGCTTTGATACCATGTTTATCTGTCAGCTTGGGAAGTCATGTGAGGGGAGGCTTCCCACACTGGCTGCCTCTCAACTAGTCTCTTATCTGGGAGATGGATGAGAATTGGGAAGGGGCTTCCAAGCCAGGGGCGAGTTAATTGGGCTGTTGATGCCAGCTTGCATAGCTTGCTTTTGTATAAGTAATGCATAAATGCTTTCAAGGGTGCAGACAAGTCATGTCAACTGCTTGCTGCTTTGACGTCTGTCCTGAATCTGTAAAGGCAGCCAGGATTCTGCAGGCGGTGCTCTTAAGTTTGCACCTTGCCTGAATAAAGCACTAAAACTGGCCATTCTGTGGGTTTTGACACCCTTCTTTAGTATCGCTGCACCAAGCCACTTGCGCAGGTCCTTCTTTGGGCCTGCAAATCAATAACTGACTTCCTCGAGGCAAATAACTGGAAGAGGCATTGGCCTGGCCACTGGGAGGTTTACCAAGGCTACCAGTTGCTTTGCAGTCGAAATGTTTTGTCTTTCACTTTGAAATATGTTTTAAGGAGCTACCATTGGTCCACGTATACTTGGAAATATATTTTGAGCTTTAATGGGCTACAGTGAGGCTCCAATACTTTGGCCACCTCGTGAGAAGAGAAGACTCCTTGGAAAAGACCTTGGTGTTGGGAAAGATTGAGGGCACAAGGAGAAGGGGACGACAGAGAACAAAATGGTTGGACAGTGTTCTCGAAGCTACCAGCATGTGTTTGACCAAACTGCGGGAGGCAGTGGAAGACGGGAGTGCCTGGTGTGCTCTGGTCCATGGGGTCATGAAGAAAGAGTTGGACACGACTAAATGACTAAACAACAACAATGAGCTACAGTGGATTCATATACTCCCGTGTGTTGTTGGTCAGAAACTCTCCAAGATCCCAAACGAAGACATTCCTAGCTAGTTTGCCTGCTTGAGTTCCTTTTAACTAGAGATGAAAGTGGAACCTAATGTAGGTAAATAATATCTTCTAACCAGGCACCATTTTTCCTTCGTAGAGGATAGCCAGTTTTGGAACTACCAATCCCCAATTCCATAATATCTTCCTCACTTCATTTATAAACATTTCATCTTTCAGTATAGGTGTGAAACCTCTTCTCTGCTTAAACTTTAAGGGGTGAGGGACATGGATACAAAACTACTCCATGTCCCAAGGCTAAGCTGGCAATAGGTATCTCCAGTCCAGCATATTTTAACACTCATTAACATCAACTATGGGGAAGCTCAGATCCAATTATAGATCTGAATTCCGCAACTCCAACCTGTGTTGATTATTAATTTTTCCATCTCTCAACTTTAATGCCACGCTCCCAGTGCTATCCATTCCCCATTAACTCTCCCATATTCGGTGCCTTTTAACAGAAAGGTATCACACACTTGAACTGAAATCAATGTTTGTTGATAATGAAAACTGCAGCTCCTTTTTGCACCTGCTTCAGCTGGTGGAAATTTATATTCCCATTTGTAAAGGCAGAGGTAACCAAGGTTTTCCTTGACAGCAACACCTTTCATTCAAACCATTGGCCATGCTAGCTGGGGTTGATGGGAGTTCAAGTCAACAAGGCACTGTGTTAGCTACTCAGCTGTAAGGCAACAAGTTCTCCCCGTGATGATCCTCAGTGCCCTGTGCAGATGGCTAAAGAATCAATATGTGGCATGTGAGGGAGATCTTGCCATTTGCCACTCTTCCCCTGATATTGATTGAGATTTAACATGCAGTGTTAAATGTAAGCAACCTTTGTAAATGTGCTGTGAATTAAACATGGTTGCATGCTTCTTTCCCAGATCAAGGCATCTGTTTTCCACTTGTGCTGATGCTAATGGCTCTGGGACTGGAGGCTGAAGGAATCCCATGGCTGTGGGAACTGTGATCTAATGAGGTCCCAGAGCTTTATAAGACTGACGGGTATGATCTTCTACCAGACTCAGGAGAATGAAGCTCCAGGGGGAATGGACACCAACTCGATATTTTGCACCCAAAAGACTAGGTCTGCTAATAGGCACCTTGTGAGCTTCTTCTATTACTATATCAAGACATAGTCAGTGGCAAGACTACGTCAGTGGCAAGAGTGGTAATAGACTACGTCAGTGGCAAGAGAACTGCTGGGACCAGAGATGCCTCTTGTACAATGCTTTCATAGACCTGTTGAAGGTATTTGACCACATCAGCCAATAAGGACTGTTCACCTAAGCTCCACAAGATGATTGTGTCCTTCCATGAAAACACCTGGTCATCCTCAGACGCCTTCTCTATAAAGAGCAACGTGAAAGACAGCGTGAAACTCTCTCTGGCATATTCTTCTCCCTGTTGCTCTCCTATGCCCTCAGCTTGACTAAAGATGGTATGTACATCCATTCAAGGGGTGACAGAGGTCTCTTCAACCTGGCACTTCTTCATGCCAAGACAAAAATGCGGCAGGTCCTTCTCTGACAGATGTTTGCAGATGACACAGCCTTGACAGCACACTTTGAGGAAGCACTACGGAGTCTCATCAACCATTTTGCCCAAGCCTGCATAGAGCTTGGCCTGGCCATCAGCCTGACAAAGTCCAACATCCTGGGCCAGACTGTTGCCAACACTCCACTTTGGCCAGATAGGATCTGAGATTCAGTCTTCATACAACCAGGGCCCCACAGTTTTCATCTGGTCAAGCTGAACAATTGATAAGGGCTTTTGTTGTTCTGACACGTCATGCCTAAATCAGTGTTTCTTGCCACAATCACCCTATCAACTAGTAACTCTTTTTTTCTACTCGATACAGATCCAATAGTGGAATACATTTTTTTTCTGACTTTTTATTCATTTTGGAAGGCAAGTGGAGAATAAACTGCAGAGGTTCTGAACCCCCCAAAATGGAAGCAGACAACCAGGTAGGGATGCAAGCAGGCATCATTATCCATACCTTGCTGAGTTTGTCACATGCTGTGCTGTTTCCGTTCTGCTGCAGCTCATCTTCTGTCAAAATCTCCATGATTTGTCTCACTGTAACCCATGCAGTTTGTTACATAACTGACATTATGTCCCCCAATGCAACATAATGGCAACAAAATGCAAATGATGTAAAACATAATTATGTATCATTTGCAGAGTGAAAGCAACAACAGCAGGGAATACTGATAAATACAGTCATACCTTGGAAGTTAGACAGCCTAGTTCTCGAACGTTTTGGTTCCCAAATGATTGATACCCGGAAGTGTCTGTTCTGCTTTTTGAATGTTCTTTTGGAAGCCGAACGTCCAACAGGGCTTCCACAGCTTCTGATTAGCTGCAGGAACTTCCTGCAGCCAATCAGAAGCTACACTTTGGTTTCCAAATGTTTTGGAAGTTGAACCGACTTCCGGAACAGATTCCATTTGACTTCCAAGGTACCACTATAAGCAGACACTGGCAATTTCTACGTTGAAATTTCCCCGCATCTCTACAACCAGGAAGCTAAACTTATCACAGTAAGGTTGCGGTGGGCGAGGGGAGGGAGGAAGTGATGCTGGAGGGAAAAGCTCACTCCAATTCTCAGCTTTGTCCAGACAATCTGTTCTTCCTTCCCAATTAAATACATTTTCCCTCACACGAAGCAGCTCCTAAATTTTTAAATAGTTTTATTGGGATTCTAAAAACAGAAGGAGGCAAGATTAATCGTGTTAATAATTAGAAAGCTGAATGCTAACATTGCCCACCCCACCACCCACCCCAGGACCTGCTTCCATGTTATTTTCTCTCATAGTTAATAGAGATTTCATTCTTGGTGAGAGAGAAAAACAGCTTGCATGTGCTTTGATCAAAATGTAGTTAGAAGTAATTGGAAAGTTAATTTCAAGTTCTGTCAGAATTGCATATGCTGCTCTCATTGGGCGAGAAGAGGAAACATACTTGTTTCATGAGTGAGAGGAGTGCATTCATCGCATCATGTTACAATGAACATGGATGGTTTGATACGGATCTGCCAAAGAAGCTCTGATCCATGTGCCACCTTCGATAGAGGTGCTTCTCCTTTTTTGTGGTGCCCCCCTTAACTTTGGAATGCCCTCCATGAGTAGGTATGTCTGGTGGCAACACTGCAAGTTTTCAAGTGAAGACATCCTTTTTTACTAGGCATGTTAGATAAACATGTGTGTTTTTTGGTTAGGATTTTTTAAATCTTTTGTGGGTTTTTGTTGTTGCATTTTGCTATCTATATTTGCTCATTTTAAATGGCAATTCTATGCCTCATTAATTTTATTCACAAGTTTGTATGCTGCCCTAGAATTTTGACAAAGGATGGCTAAGAAATGTCTTAAATAGGTAATCTGCTCCTTCCCATTTTTGTGTCACCTTTGCCTGGTCATTGGTCATGCTGGCAGGGGGTTGATGGCAACTAGAACCCAGCAACCTCCGTAAGGCACCTCATTGGCTACCTTTGCTATAGATGAGCAGCAGGCTATAGATGAGAGCAGCTGCTGACCCCAAGGTGGGGTGAAAGCATGGAAGCCCAAGAGGCGGTTTCCTCATTAGAAGATCTCACCAGAACCTGCAATCATCACTGCTGCTTCACTGCCATGCAACCCAGGTAAGGGAGGCTTTGGCAGGGATATGGCAGCAGGTGTGGTGGCACCTTCCCATTTTGCCTCTGGTGGTGAAACAGGTCGTGCCAACCCTGGTATGCAGATGCCTTAAATGAGGTCACTTCCCAGGGTACCCTGCCTTCTCTCATTTGTGAGCCATGCACAATGGCTCTGATTGCTTCAGTGACTCTTCTCAGCAGAGACAGAAAATGGGTTTCAAATGGTTCGAGGGGGAAAACAAACAGCTCAGCATGTTTCTGCTTTAGTAGTTTTATACAAGCCTTTTAAAATGCAGGGTTTGGGAGGGGGGGACAGGAGAAGTAATAATTACCATTCTTCTTTCTTTGCAGCCCAGGGAGTTAAATTATACTTCACATTTATTCCTCCCCAGTGCATGAGACAGCAGAAAAATGCTTCCAGGGTGAATGAACAGGCAGTGCAGTCACAGCTGGGCTTCTGAATGAAGGCAAGTGATGCCGATTAAACAGCAGGTGAGTGAGCTAAGGAGGCTTGGTCCCTAGGGCTCACTAAAGTTCTGGGTATGGATTCCACGGAACTAGCCAAGGGAATGCCGGCATGGTGGAGTAGAGAATATCGGACAAGAAACACAAAGAGCCAAATTATTTATTTACTTACTCAAAGCATTTGTAGCCAGCTCTCACAAAAGGCTCCCCATCACCACCACGAAAGACTCCCAGAACAACTTGAGACACTTAGTGATAAGGCAGTCCCCAGGCTTACAGTCTCAAAGGCATGACACAAAAGGAAGGAGGAAGTCCAGGTACTATTTTGTAGCTAGAGTTCTCATAATGATCAACTGGAATATTAAAAAAATGAGGAAATGAAACAAGCATTGCTGAGCTTTCAGATAAGCAGAGTCAGGGGCCCCAAAGTCTCATGTCTCTCCCTGTGGCCTGATGGAATAGCTGAAATAGATAAGGGATGAATTGTGGAGTCATTTGAAAATGATGTATCGATGGTATTTAACACTGACTAAAATTGCAAAAATGTACAAAACTAGTTCAAATGTATATTGGAAATGAAAAGGGAAGGATGGTACTTTTTACCACATGTGGTGGACATGTTCACTGATAAAGGCTTTCTGGGAGATGATATAGAATGAATTAAAGAAAATATTTAAAAACACATTTGTTAAAAAACCCCAGAAGCCTTTCTGTTAGGTATAATAGGTGAAGAGATACCAAGAGAAGACAAAATACTTTTTATGTATGCAATGACAGCAGCGAGAATGCTACTAGCCCAGAGATGGAAGGAAGGAGATGTACCAACAAAAGAAGAATGGCAGACGAAACTGATGGCGTATGTAGAGATGGCAAAACTGATGGGGAAGATCCGAAAACAGGAAGATCAACTATTTTTAAAAGACTGGAGTAAATTTTTCATTTATTTTAAAGACCACTGTAAACAGTTAAAATAATTGGTAGGGATGTAATGACGCTTGTACTGTGGAATTATTTATGATAATTATGGATATTTAATAGATGGATAAGGGTAAAAGATGCAGCAAAGCTAATCTTCAACATGAAACCCAAGGAGGGAGGAGGTCCGAAGGTTCAAAAGAACCTTGTCTTTTAATAAAAAATTCCTTGTCTTTTAATTACAGATAGGTAGCCGTGTTGGTCTGCCATAGTCAAAATAAAAAAAAATTCCTTCCAGTAGCACCTTAAAGACCAACTAAGTTAGTTCTTGGTATGAGCTTTCGTGTGCATGCACACTTAATGTTTGAAACGGTTAAGTTTTAAATGTGAAAAAAAAACATTAAAAAAAAGAATTGTGGGATCATAGAATCATAGAGTTGGAAAGGACCACAAGGATCCTATAGTCTAACCCCCTGCAATGCAGGGATCCTCATAAGGCTTGGTTTCCAGACCCTTGATCTTCTTGGTTGCCCTCCTCGGCGCATGATCCAGCTTGTGAATATCCTACTTAAATTGTGGTGTCCAGAACTGGACACGGTGTGCAAAGTGGTGGCCAGGCTGCCAACATAACTGCAATAAATAAATAAATCATCCTTAGGGAAAGACAAATAAGGAGTGGTAGCTCATCACTCATCACTGAAAACCTGTTGGAGAATCTCCTCTGCCAGCAGAGAAATCCAGTGGAATGTTCTCTGCAATTTCTCTACCCACAAATAAGGTGGAGAATTTTGAGGATATTTGCAGATAGCTCTCTATATATCATAGGGCGGTTGTGAAAATGAGAGGGGCAGCCAAACCATGCTTTCCCTCCTGAGCTCCTTAGAGAAACAAATAACAACAACAGTGTGTATCCATTTGTCCTGCAATAAGCAAGGCAAACCCATCAGTCCTTTTAGAAATTTCACCAGGAGGTGAAGCACATTGCATTTCGAAACACAAAATGCCTGAGCTAGTTTAGGATTAATGATGCAGGATAGCAAAGAGACTATGCTGTGAAACAATGATATCTCTTGATTAAATTCCACCTCTCCTCCCAGCTTGTTTAGACTTCTGTCATGGGTTTCACGAGGGGCTGCCCTTGAAGGTGGCCTAGAAAATGCAGTTAGCAGCACAGAACAAAGCTGTTGGAGTTTAACTGGAACCAGTCACTGCAAACACATCTGTTGGGGTTGAAAGGGCACCTCTGCCTTCTGCTCTACCATTTCCACGCTCAGTTGAAACAGTTGGCTCTTGCATATGAAGCCTTGCATCTCTTGGCATCCAAGTACCTGAAAGAAAATCTGTTCCTGCAGCAGCCTGCCTACCAAAGGAGGTTATCTGCAGATGTTCTCCTCCAGGCACTGCTGTTGTTAGAGGTAATGCAGTTGGCAACCTGGGAGAGGACATCTCCTTTTCAGATTCTGCCCCCTGCCCACTATCTTGGCACTTGCACTTTTCAGCAGTCATCATAGTGCTGACTGCTTTGTGATTATCACAAAATCAAAAGGTTTGATCTCATGTGTTTTTTAATACTGATTTTAAGCACAGCTTCATTTTTATTTGTAATGATTGGATTTCCCCCTCAATTGCTCTGATTTATTATTTTCAATCTGCCAACTCAAATGCGCTTGCAAAAAGAAGATGTGCATTACCCCAGCCCTTAAAAAAGTAAATAAAAAAAAACAAAATTAGGCATGTTCTGTTTGATGTATTGCAGGCCTAGGGAATCCATGGGCTTCCATCCATCCATATATTGTTGGACTTCACCTCCTATAATCCCTGACCATTGGTTATGCTGGCTGGGACTGACAGGAGCTGGAGTCCAGCAACATCTGCAGGGTCACAGGTCCCCTGTCCCTGGAGTAACCAGATGAAGCTGATGTTTGATTCAGTAAACAGTAGCTTTACATATTTAAAAATGTAATGTGTTCTTCTTGGCTTAAAAAAACCCACGTTATCTAGAAGCCATCAATATTTTTCTTTGTTTGGTTAGGAGCCATCCCATGCCACCTGGTGTCCTTATTACTGCCTTAACTGGTGAGCTGTTTTTGCCTCTATGTAAAAAAATCTCTCCAGGCTTCTTCCCCCCCCCCCCCAGAGGGAGGGAACCCAGGCTTATAGGTGTGATGAGAAAGTATGGGAGGAATCTGCTGGAGGGCAGATGGGTCTCCCTGGAGTGAGACATTGACTTGGTAAGAATGAGTACATACAAAATGTCCTGGGTTCAGATGATTGCTTGCCAGTAGTCCTCCCACACAGCTTCCTGGGAAAGCTACATAGCCTGTATTTCCCCTCTGCCTGCAAGGCTGAGTATCAAGATTTATGGCACAAAAATACAAATTGCCCAATTTCCCAAGTTCTTCCAAGTAGGGGAAATGACCGAGGTTCTGAAGTTGTCAAACTAAAGCTTTATACCTGTGGGTTGCAGATTTTAAGAGGCTGATTCCGAAATCTGGGGTGGGGCATTATGGAGTGCATTCCATGTTTGGTTTTGAGGTTTGAAATAAACTTGTTTAAACTCAAAGAGCATATTGGCAGGGGGGCTTTTCCTGTGATCTGCTCCTGTTCAAAGAGCAGATACCCTCCCCCATTTTAAAAACAATTTAAGCAATTAAATTAAGGTTACCAGATTTTTTTCCGTGAATCCGGCGACACTTTTCAACTTCCTACTAAATAGATGGATTTTGTCAGAGGACTAATTCGTAAATCCAGGGACTGTCCCCAGGAAACTGGGATGTCCGGTAACCTTAAATGAAATACTAAATGACATTTCATCTTAACTATCAAAAATGAAGAGGTATGCCTATTAGCCACCATGTCTATTCTCTGCCCCCATGCTTGGAGGCAGTAATACTTCTGAATATCAGTTGCTGGAAACTGCAGGAGGAGAGAGTGCTCTTGCGCTCAATTCCTGCTTGCTTGTTTCCCAAGGGCATCTAGGTTGCCAGTGTGAGAACAGGATTACGCACTGGATGGGACATCAGCTTGATCCAGCAGGGATCTCAGAATCATAGCATCATAGAATTGCAGAGTTGGAAAGGACCCTGAGGGTCATCAATGCTCTCTTGAAATATATGAATAGTTGAATGCTGGAGGTTTTTTAATCACAGGAAATATCTACACCCCAAAAACTTGAGGAGAAACTTTGGAATGGGGTGGAATGACTACATGCTCTACTTTACATATAATAGTCCTGTATTTGAAGGCATTTTCTATTTCAGCGATGTCCAACTGCTCGACCATGATAGACAGGTAGATCGTCTGTGTGTTCCTGGCCGATCTTGGGTAAGTAATGTCCCTGCCTCCCGCCCCTGATGCTAGGTCTCTCCTTCTTTTTAAAATTTTTTTATTCATTTTAACATATAAATTATAAAATGTACCACAAGACTTATCACTTATACAATCTTTTTAGACTTCCATCAGCACCTCTGATGATCCACCGTTTTAACCACTTCTTATGCATTTCTTAACTTTATATTGCCTTTACATCTCTTAACAAATCATCCTCCGCCTTGTCCATTTTTACAATACTTCTAATAATACTCCTCACAAAACTTCTTGCAACCCTACAAACATCGTCTGTTCTTCACAATTATTTTTCAAATAGTCCGTAAATTTACTCCAGTCTTCCGTGAATTTCTGGTCTCGCCAGTTTTGAATCCTTCCTGTTAGTTTATCTAGTTCTGCATAGTCCATTAACTTCATCCTCCATTCTTCAATCGTCAGCAACTCTTTTTGCTTCCATTTTTGGGCCAATAATATTCTTGCTGCTGTTATTGCATATATGAAGAGCTTACATTCCCTTCATGAGTACTGTTGTATGCAAAAAGCGGAAGTAATGTTATCTTTAGTGTTGTGCGCGATAGGCATCGCTGCAGTTTATGGTGAGCGGTTTTTTAAATAATCCTCCCCCCCAAATGCTCAACAACTCTGTGCCCTCCCCGAAAAGCTCAACAACTCTGGCCAACCCCCCCAAAAAAGTTTATTAACTCTGGCCACCCCCCCAAAAAAAAAGCTCAACAACTCTGGCCAACCCCCTCTAAAACACTCCCCCCCCATGGACAATGGGTGGATCTCTGCCAGTTATTTTATACTGGGAGTAGATTGCAGTCTCTTGGGAGTTGGACGTGCCTGTTCTATTTGAATGGCTTTCTGGTCCAAGTCTGGTTTCTAGATAAAGAAACACCAGGAAGAGGGCTCTTGACATTGGCCATCAGCAGTTAGCTGCAGACTGAGCAGAAACATGGAGCAGACACACAAGTCTATTATATTTCTATTTAAATAGTCTTTATTCTTAAATTTCCTTCTGCACATATAAATTAGCATATACAAATGCTATGCAGATCGTTGTCCTCTTCTGCCTTTTTTTTTTTGGCTGATTCATTTTTGGCAATGCGTATGTGGTTACCCTACTTTGGGAGAAAATGTGTTTCAGCTCTGTAGATGCTTTGGGGACTGGAAACCAATTTGCTTGTGTTTACTTGCGGTGTTAGAGGACACTTGACTACCAGACTCCACTCTGCAGCTATAATTTATTGGCCTGCTGGCTGCGCTGCAATTAGACAACGCATGGGATGAACTCATAAGATATAAACTGCCACAACAGGCAGTAGTGAGGTGCTGCACCTGTTTTTATTAAACCCAGTCTTTAAAAATAGATAAATTATTTGGCCATAACATTTTTAAGCCCCGTTTTTGCAGCCATTAGGGCTAAATAAGAAGCTCAGAGGAGAATGTAAAAATAATAAAGTGAAATAAAGTCACCCTTAAATCATTCGGCATGGTGACACTGTTAACCGTCCTCTTCAATTAGTGCATGATTGAATGGGGACCTCACTAAAGCAAAGCCAGTTTCAGACCATTTCCGGAATCACAAAGATTCACTTCAGAACTCTAAGCTCAAGGTGGCAAAGGTGTGTTTGCTTAAAAGCTCATTCAGAGCAGAAATGCTCAAGTATGTTCTTGGAGTCATCTCAGTTCTGACGAGCACTTTGGGGACCAATCAATTCTTTATGTGAGCTAAGGCAGAAATCCTGACCAGGGTTTGATATCCATTGGATTCAATAGGACACATTTCAGAGGGGTGGGGACCATGGTGAGGATTGCGCTGTAGAATGAAGATGGAGACCTTTGGTACTACAGATCAAGGACGGCTACCCAGTTTGGAGATACTCTCAGATCTCTTTGAATTTACAGTGGTGCCCCGCAAGACGAGTGCCTCGCAAGACGGAAAACTCGCTAGACGAAAGGGTTTTGCGGTTTTGAGCTGCTTCGCAAGACGAATTTCCCTATGGGCTTGCTTCGCAAGACGAAAACGTCTTGCAAGTTTCTTTCCTTTTTCTTAACACCGTTAATACAGTTGCGACTTGACTTCGAGGAGCAACTCATAGAACGCAGTTCTACATAGTAGCCTTTTTTGAGGTTTTTAAAGACTTTGGTGATTTTTGAAGCTTTTCCAAAACTTCTTTTGTAGCCATTTGGTAAGTTAAGCTTTTAAAACTTTTTTTTTGGGGGGGGGTTGGATTTTGGGTTGGGGTGTTTGGAATTCAAGGACTTGGTGTTGGGAAGGGGTTTGCAAGAATCTGGAAGCTTGTGTGTGTTTTTTTCTGCATTTTTATGATTTTCTGTGACCATTGGGCCACTCTGCTGTTCTTTAAAAAAAATTCTGGATTTGAATTTCTGTGTGCTGGGTGGCTGGGGGAACAGTTGGGGAGGGGTTTGCAAGAATCTGGAAGCTTGTGTTTTTTCCTGCATTTTTATGATTTTCTGTAACCATTGGGCCACTCTGCTGTTTTTTTAAAAAAAATCTGGGTTTGAATTTCTGTGTGCTGGGTGGCTGGGGGAACAGTTGGGGAGGGGTTTGCAAGAATCTGGAAGCTTGTGGTTTTTTTCCTGCATTTTTATGATTTTCTGTGACCATTGGGCCACTCTGCTGTTTTTTTTTTAAAAAAAAATCTGGGTTTGAATTTTGAAATGCTCTTTACAGTATGTGTGACTTTAAAGAGCACTTAATAAACTCTTGTTGTACCAAATTTGGCTTTGTTTGGACTTTTTTTGACCATAGGAACGCATTAATTGATTTTCAATGCATTCCTATGGGAAACCGTGCTTCGCAAGACGAAAAATTCACTAGACAAAAAAATTCGCGGAACGAATTAATTTTGTCTTGCGAGGCACCACTGTATAGGATTTTGACTGCAGAGTGCTGTGGCAAGAGTGTTTGATCTGGCAGTGGAAAACCTGGGTTCATGAGATGTTCATTGGATGGCCTTGAACAAATCATTTCTCCGTCTAACCTCATGGAAATGGAATGACCTCATGTGTCCCACTTGGATCAGTAAAGTTGTGGTTTATACTTTTTTATGAGGGGTGTTAAAAAAACACTGTGATTTGTATATTATAGTAAATCTGGAACAGATGCAACTTAGTAAGGCTAGTAACTTGGGTTTCTGACTAAGGGGGTCTTCAGTGAAGGGAAATGAAGGGTTTTTTTCTGTTTGGGGCTGACAGAACTGACAACATGTAGGTCCGCAGCTGGGTTAGCATTAGCATCCCCTGAAGCTGATGACAAAAGTGACACAGCATCAGGTGTCAACAGAGTCATTTCTGCTTTGCTGAAGCCAGAGGGAATTGGGTGGGAGATGGTTTCCTGGAGTGAGGTGAAAGGGAAGCAGAAATGCAAAGGGAATAATAAATGGTAGGTAGTAGATGCTTTAACGCACACAAAAATGCTATATTTAATACATGCATATGTTGTCGTAGCAACAAATTATAACAAAAAGAAGAATGAGAGGATGTCAACTCACATTAACAATGAGAATAATCCACCAATCCTAAATTAAACACGTATATTAATACACATAGTCCAGGAGGTTGTATCCAGCTAACGTTTAATTAGAGTAGATCCACTAAATTTAAGAGCCCAAGTTAGTCATGATCATTTATTTCAATGGGTCTACTCTGAGTAAAGGTTTTTTTGTTTGGTTTGGTTTCTACTAAAACCCCTAGTGAATTTGATTACTGTGAGATATGCATTCAAATGTAGAAAGGAGCAGTAAGCTCTTCAGAGCATTGAGTGATGGATGGCGGTTGCTTTATCCTTCCAACCTTGAAATAGAAGTCTCCTTTCAAGCATTAGGGCTTGCAGGATCCCTGTTGTCCATCTGTTATACCCACATCACAGAAATAAAACTGGAAATTATTATTGTTATTATTGTTGCTGCTGCTACATATAAATTAGCATATGCAAATCTCTGCACACTTTTAGCTCTCCCTTTTCTCACATTGATATGTAAATAACCACCCTGATCTACACACATCCAATTTGAGTTTCAGACTCAAGTAGTGCAAGCAGACAGGATCAGATTTTTTACCCCCCATCCCAATTGAGAGGTTTTCTTGCCTTATGGCACCTGCCCTGTGGAACACCCTCCCATCAGATGTCAAGGCAGTAAGCAACTATCTTACTTTTACATCTGAAGGTGGCCTTGTTTAGCGAAGTTTTTACTGTTTGATGCTGTATTGTGTTTTTAATATTCAGTTGGAAGCCGCCCAGAGTTGCTGGGGAAATCCAGGCAGATGGGCGAGGTATAAAATAATAATAATAATAATAATAATAATAATAATAATAATAATAATAATAATTATCATCATCATCATCTTTATACATGCTGACCTGAGCATGATAGAATCACTGGTTCTTTGGCAGACAGCTTTTTGACACATTTAACCAATCTGAAAATATGCCTTGAATATATATATATATATATATATATATTGAATGCCAAAATATTTTTCCCCAGAAGAGAACAGAGAATTTAGTGGAACATTTTCACGCATTTAATGGTTGGAGGCATTCAATGTTATTTTGCTTTTAAACAGAATTTCTCCTCCAGATTTTAGGCAAATAGGGATGGGGAGAAGTGAAATCCCACTCTCCGACATTTAATACCAAATGTTTCCCAGTATATTTTCAGACACTTAAGCTATATGTTCCATGGAGTCCTACGATCCTTTCCTTTACTGTACTTAAAAAAAGCCAAAAAAACAACAACCCAGACCTAAGCTGCCAGCTGGGGGTGGCAGTTACATCTGAGTAGGCAAGAGAGAATCCTCAAACCTTTCCTTTCCTATCCCTGCCACCTTCTAGCTCAGAATTTCCCTTTCCAAATTGCTTTTTCATCTCTTGTGGACAATACAGCATCACCAGAAACAGCTTGTGTCATGTAACTACTAGTTTAGTTTCCCAGCAGGTGGGTCACTGTTACTTGGAGGGGAGGTGGCGAGAGATTAGCATGGTGAAAATCCACTAGTGATTCCAATCAGGTACATTTGCACCATACTGACATCCCCTCCCCCTCGTATCAGTTGACTTTGTCCAGTGGTCTCCTGAAGAGAAGGAACTTGTTTCCATTGAGTGTTTGCCTGTATCCAGACACTTCTCTGGATGGAACAGGTTTCTGCTGGGCATCAGAAGCTGAGCTCCCTCATGGTCAGATGTCCCCACCCTGCTCAGCCTCATCCAAAGATCTTGACTTCTCATCCCCAGATTGAACCTGATCCAAGGTCTGGTGCAGTGCCAGGGAAGCAGGCTATTGGGTTTTTTTTTTTTAAAAAAAAGAAAATAGAGAAGGAAGTTCTGTAGAACATGTAGCTGAAGTCTGAGATTGCAGAGAGCAGCTTTCCTAAGTAATTAACATGACATAGTGGCAAAGCAGAATTGGTATTCTTATTATCTTCACTGGGTACTAGCAACCTATTGAAATTCTGCATTTTATTTATGGGCAGAGAAACTGGGGAGACTATTTAAAGTAATATCTCTAGGGGGAGAAAAATTATCCATCAGTTTCTCAGCTGCTCCCACCACTAATTATTTTTTGCTCTAACTAAACTGAAAATTACAGATAGGTAGCTGTGTTGGTCTGCCATAGTCAAAATAAAATAAATAAATAAATAAATAAAAATCCTTCCAGTAGCACCTTAAAGACCAACTAAGTTAGTTCTTGGTATGAGCTTTCGTGTGCATGCACACTTCTTCAGATACACTGGAAGGATTTTTTTTATTTAAACTGAAAATTGAGGGGGAGATATCCCTGGGGGGCACACGCCATTAGATGGACTGTGTTAACATTCCCTGCTTTATTAAAAAAAATCCAGATGGGTCCCTAACCTAACATTTGAAGAATGTTGGGGGGTCGCAACATAAAATAATCCTTACTCTAGAAGAGTGCATTTGAGGATCATGGCTGAGGTATGCTTGTCTGTCTGTTGTTGTTTTTTGTAAAGCAGTATCTGATCAAACTTGCCTTCTTAATTCTTTGTAGTGATTGCAATGACAAGAATAGGGAAACCTCTTAACTCCTCTTGTTAGTATGCAGTGTAATGAAAATTAATCTAACACTGGAAATATTCAATAGTTCTCTACAGACAGCTCAAACACTACTGCCAAATTCTGCAACTGAGGTTGGTTTTTTTTTAAGTGTGCTCATGAGGGAGACTTCCAAAAACCACTGAGGTTTATGAAGTACTTGCAAATTTGCAGCTGATAAAAGTGGAAATTTTTACACTTTGCTGAAATCCTGTCACTAAGCTTTACATATTTTTTAGGGGCAGGATTATTTTAGTTATATTTATAAATTGCCTTACATGGCAATTTAGACTTGGCCGTGGCTTTTGACATTCATTGCTAGAGTAATTGGTTTGGTTGGCCTGCCTTGGTACTGGCAGAGATCACTGAAGCTTTGCTGGATAAAAGGTCTCTTGAATTTCATAATATGTTTGGACAAGAGATAGCTGCAACAAGATGTTACAGGGTGAAATGCTGCTGTTCAGGATTCCAGGCACTCCATTTCATAGTGCAGTGCAGAGACAGGGAACCTGTGGCCCTCCAGTGCTGCTGGAATCCAACTCACAAATTCCCACTCTCTCATGAAACTTCCAGGTTGTTCTTAGGCCTCTCTGACTAACATATCTCATAGGGTTGCTGTGAGCAGAACCATGTATGCCACCTTGAGTTCCCTTGGAGGAAATTTGGGGTGGCCATCTTCAAATATCTCAAGGGAGCAAGCTCACATTTGAAGCCATCTTCAAATATCTCACATGGAGCTTGTTTTCTCCTGTTCTGGAGGGTAGGACTTGAACCAATGGTTTCAAGTTACAAGAAAGGAGATTCCAACTAAACATATTGTCTTCTGATGATAAGAGCTGTTTGACAGTGGAACGGTCTACCTCTGGAGGTTGTGGACTCTCCTTCCTTGGAAGTTTCTAAGCAGAGTTTGGATGGTCATCTGTCATGAATGCTTTAGCTGAGATTCCTGCATTGCAGGTGGTTGGACTAGACGTTCCTTGGTGTTTCTTCCAACTCTACAATTCTATGATTCAATTACCCAGTATGTTGTTGCTGTTGTTTAGTCGTTTAGTCGTGTCCGACTCTTCGTGACCCCATGGACCAGAGCACGCCAGGCACTCCTGTCTTCCACTGCCTCCCGCAGTTTGGTCAAACTCATGCTGGTAGCTTCGAGAACACGGTCCAACCACCTCATCCTCTGTCATCCCCTTCTCCTTGTGCCCTCCATCTTTCCCAACATCAGGGTCTTTTCCCGCGAGTCTTCTCTTCTCATGAGGTGGCCAAAGTATTCGAGCCTCAGCTTCACGATCTGTCCTTCCAGTGAGCACTCAGGGCTGATTTCCTTCAGAATGGATGGATAGGTTATATCCCCCAGGTATATACCAGGTTATACCCGGTATATGCCCCCCAAAAAAGGGAATTGAATGGAGAAAGGATACAGCAACGACATGACTGTGTAGAACTGAAAGTAGCTTGCCAATACAACCTCTTCAAGGCATTTTAGCTTCCATAGCAGGGACACAGAACCTGTGGCTCTTCAGATGGTTTGGGACTCTAACTCCTATCAGCCCCAGCCAGCATGGTCAATAGTCATTGGGAGGCATGGTCCAACAAGTTCTGGATGGGCCACAAATTCCACATCCCAGTACTGTGGATCAAGGGTATTAGCACGGGAAATTTCACTATAATTGAATTAGGGCTTGAAGCTGAAAGATCTCTTAAGTGTTAAACATGACCACAGGCTTCACCACAGATGCCAACAAAATGAAGTTCCTTCACAATGTGGAGCAGCAATAATGGATGTTATTGAAACTTTTGCTCTTCTGTGCACTCTGCTTTTTGGTCCCTGTGGGTCTTCATCATAGAGCCACTCTCGGTATTCAAGCATTGCTGGCCAATTGAATGGTGACCAGATGGAGGCAGATTCATGTGTAAAACAGATCCCCATGTCAGTTGAGCAATTTTCCACCATGACATTGCAAGCCAGTTTGCCTTCTTCCCTCTTCATTTCCCATCACTTCAGTAAGTTTGGAAAAGTTGACATCTCCCTTTGCTCGGTGGATACACATTTCCAAAATAACCTTGCCAAACTGAAACCAGATGGGCTTTGCAAAATGTGTTGAAGATTACTCTGTTCTCTGGGTTTTTACCCCCACCTCAAAAGTTGATCTCCCACTGTGGTAACACTTTACTATTTGTGACCTTTTTGCACAGACTACAGTGGGGATCAGCAAACCCACTGGCTTTATATTATTCTCTTTGCAATTGATCCTCTACACTTGGAAACATTTTCCTTAGATGTTCCAGTTTCTGTCATGCTTTTCTCATTTTGGGTGTAATTAATGCCACGTGGGGAGAGAAACACAAGTTCCCTTGAAGTGGACTTGATTCCAAGTTTCTCATATCTCCTTTCCCATCCTCTCTGAGTCTGATACTTTGCTTTCATCCTCAATGAAGGCCACCTGCTGCCATGTATACATGCTCATCATTTGTTCCAAAGGCTTTCAGAAAAGGCTAGAGCATGGGTGCTGATATTCCTCCCGATGACATGTGCCTCACAGGCAGATGAAATTTTATTAAACTTTTTTTTCACTTTCCCTCCCGTCCCCCAGAAACCCTACAAAGGGTCAACATCAATATGTAGTTGCTCTAGAAGTGGGGCACCATCTTTGCTGAACTCCTTCCATGCTACCCCCTACAATTCCTGGTTTTTGAGAAGAAATGCTCAGAAGAGTATGTGGAGATGGTTGGTTTTGTGCCTACTGTTTTGCTTTGTTCTCAGTGCAGATCCATTCTTTCCTAAATTCCATTCCGGCCCCTTGCATCTGGTTTGTTTACTTAATCTGGTTTGTACGGTGGAGGCTGGTGCCCACTGAAACTGCTAGAGCAGAAGGCAGGGAGCTCAGAAAGTAGATGGAGACATAGCTAATGCTAGGCGGTGCCAACTAATTCTGATTTAGTTCCAATTCTCCTCCCTGCTGAATTCTGCAAGGGGCAACACTGAGACTAAAGAGGAGGAAGCTAACAGCCAGGACTGGTTGTAAGGCAGGTGGAGGTTGCCAGAAAGCAGACTGAGCTTGGGTGTGGAGCAGGGCCTATGAAGGAGGGTGGTTTGTGGATGAGACTGTGCTGGAAGTTCCCACTCTTCTCTTACCTGAAGGAGGTACAGCAGGAGATGGGATGCAGCAAACTGCAGCTACTCCAAATTGAGGAGCTCCAGACAGAAGGGGAGGAGGAGGATGGGTAGACTTGAAAGTCATTCCCCTGAAACAAGAAGTTGACAGAGGAGCACTACAGAAGAGTGGCAATGGTGTGAAGGAACTTCAAAGTAACCAATGGAAGAGTTGCTTTTGTTATGTGTTTGTCTCATTTCTACTCTCAGTTTTGGGCTTCTGAGTAAGGGCTTCTCAAACAGGACTTTCCCCACAGATCAGACTTTGTTCAGGTATTCTGAATATAGTGGTATTTCGGTTTTCAAACACTGTAAACCGAGAAGTAAATGCTTCGGTTTTTGAACATGCCTTGGAAGTCGACCATGCCATGTGGCTTCGGCTGAGTGCGAGATTCTGAGGCCTAGCTGTCGGCTCTTGAGTTTTCAGTTTTTGAACATTTCAGAACTCGAACGGTCTTCTGGAATGGATTATGTTTGAAAACCAAGGTACCACTCTACTGGCAAAACTTGGGTGTACGTGTGTGACACTGATTTACTTTCTTTTCTAATTCTTTAGTAGCACATTAAATAGCCAGGAGCATACATTTCACTCCCATGCAAGTGAAAAACCAGGGTCATCCAGATTCATCTTAATTTCACTTCTGGCAAAGTTAGGTAACAAGTGCAGTTCAGGATGCTACTCAGAATCTTAGAAAATAGAACTGTAGAACTGCAGGGGACCCATCCTGTCCAATTCCCTGCAATGCAGGACTCACAACTAAAGCATCTATGACAGAGGACTAACCAACCTCTGCTCAAAAACCACCAATGAGCTCACCACCTTTTGAGGTAGTCCATTCCACTGTCAAACATCTCTTACCATCACAAAGTTCTTCCTGATGTTTAGTTGGACTTTCCTTTATTGTAACTTGAAGTTATTGGTTCAGGTCCTACCCTCCAGAGTAGGACAAAACAAGCTTGCTCCATCTTCCATGTGACAACCCTTTAGATATTTAAAGATGGCTCATCTATCTTCTCAGGTTCCTCTTTCCCAGGCTAAACACACCCAACTCCCTCAATGACTCCTCATAAGGCTTGGTTCTTGTTTGCCTTACTCTTCTCACCTTCCAGCCAGTGGTGGTTTGTTTTGAAGGAGGTGGGGGCTTGTATCAATGAGATCTAATGTAATGGGATAACTCTGATATGTTCTTAGGTCAGCAGAATGCTTTCCTGTCTGCTAAGGGACATCCTTGGAATGTGTTAAAAAGTTTGACACATGCACACATATACACAGGCTGACCTCAGTTACATGTACGAATGATGATCATGGGAATGATCGGAACCACCAGAACATTGCTGCTGCTGACACCTATTTTATTTCTACACATAATGGGTCTCACTTGGCTCATGAGATATGGCAAATGGCATGGAGAAACAATTCAGCAGGGGATCCTTAAGGATCTGATGTACTTTTCTCATCTGGAAAAGCCAGAGCCACTGACAACTTTGTTATGATTGTAATTCTCTCTTTATCTTCCAAGTACAAGGATCTGCCATCTGCTGTGCCTACCAGCTGCCCAAACTCCCTTCTTGTGACATAAACGTTATTAGCAGTAGAATTAGCATTAGCATTAGTTGTAATGGGGATCGACTCAGCAAGATATTCTTAACGGATTTCGATTACCAGGCACTATTGGTGAATAGCAGAAATTAATAAACAGTGGTATTTAGATAATATTTGGGATATGAGGGGGAAATACAAGCTGCAGAGGAATCCTGGGTTAGCCCATTCAAAACAGCCTAAGCTAACTAAATGCAGGGCCATTAAATAGCAATACTGGGCCATTTAAGGCCATTGGTAATGCAAAACAGCTGTCATTTCCCCCTGCTCTGAGAAGTGGAGAGAAAGAATATACTTGGAAGATTTGGGGCTTTAAAATATAACATAATATAAATATTATTTTAAGGTAAAATCAGTGCTTTTTTCTTTAAAAGAAACTGTTTAGGGGGTACTCTCCTTTTGACTCAAGAAAATCACAGGGAAAGGAAATGAAGCCGCCATAGGAGGTGGTAACAATGAAACTGACCAATCACTGTGCTAGATTCCAACTCCTACTTCACACATTAAATGCTCGTTTGTGCCTGAGACTCAGGAAACACAGTGACAGGAAACGAGGCTGCCAATGGGGTAGCTATGGAACTGATGATACACTGTGCTACAATTTTAAAGAATTGTTTCTTCTCCCGTTATAGTCACAAAATCACTCGTAGCCGAGTAAGATTGTCTTCCATAAACACGGTTTTAAAAGTGAGTCTGTAAGTGACTGTGGAGGCCAGTTCTGGATCTGCATGTCCTTCCACAGCAGGGACATAGGTTTCTGTGCGGGAGTTGATCATGGTGAGGGTTTGCCATGCGTGCCTACCTCTTAGCTCGCTTCTCCATTTCATGCTGAGTTCGTGCTTCTTCAAAGTCCACAACACCTTTGGTAAAGGCTGTTCTCCCATTGGAGAGCTTGCAGGCCAGTGTATTAGCCAACAACAATCACAGTGTACAACTCAGTGTATCTGTTGTTGTTGTATGCAGTGTTCAAAATTCCAATAGTAAAGGAGGAGACCTAAGAACAAAGGCTGAAAAAAGTGGTTTGGGCTGGAAATAACCTGAATTAGCCACCCCTTCTCAGCATTAATGAAAATATCAGCCTACAAAATACAAGGATTTGTTAGTATAAAGCAGTTTTTTTTAAAGTCTAGAAATATTTGACCCTTCTTTGATATTTAACACTCTTCACCTCTTGGCCCCGAGTTGTCCATCCGTTCCACTGCATATGTGGTGACTTAAATGACAACTGTGCAGACCGAGATTGACACTGCAATCTGGGTATTCAAGCTAGTATGTCGAACAGATTTCTACATGCTTCAGGAAGCCAACTTTTGCTGGGTTTTACATGGCTGCTATAAGCATTGCTGAAATGATTTACGTGAAGCATGTGGAACACTCCCATGTGCTATATATAAATGCTAAGTATTATAACTTAGTTGCTGAATTGTAAGGTGGAGGAATCACTAGGCTAAACTGGTCACACTTGTTGATGATTTTTTTTGGCGGGGGGTGAGGGGGTGGAATGAACAAACAATTGGGATTTGCTTCCACAAGATGCAGCGAGAGCCACAAGATGCTTCCACAAGATGCAGAGAGGAGATTAAACAAATGAGCTATCAATGTCTAAGCACTCCCTCCAGCGCTGGAGCCAGCATGCCTCTCAATGCCAGTTACTGGTGGCAGGACAGACGTTTATAAAATGATGCATGGAATGGAGAAAGAGGATAGAGATATATTTTCTCCTCTCAGAACACTGGAACTTGTATACGTGCAATGAATTTGAATGTTGAAGATTCAGGATAGAAAAAAGAAAGCAGTTCTCTGTGCAACACGTAGATAGACTATGGAAATCATTCCCTCAGGAGACAGTGATGGCCACCAAACTAGGTAAAGGTAAAGGAACCCCTGACCATTAGGTCCAGTCGTGACCGACTCTTGGGTTGTGGCGCTCATCTCGCTTTATTTGCCGAGGGAGCCGGCGTCCAGCTTCTGGGTCATGTGGCCAGCATGACTAAGCTGCTTCTGGTGAACCAAAGCAGTGCACGGAAATGCTGTTTACCTTCCCGCTGGAGCGGTACCTATTTATCTACTTGCACTTTGACGTGCTTTCGAACTGCCAGGTTGGCAGGAGCAGGGACCGAGCAACGGGAGCTCACCCTGTTGCGGGGATTCGAACCGCCGACCTTCTGATTGGCAAGTCCTAGGCTCTGTGGTTTAACCCACAGCACCACCCACGTCCCTCTGGCCACCAAACTAGATGGCTTTAAAAGAGGGTTGGACAAATTCATGGTGGAGAAGGCTATTAGGCATGCTCCACAGTCAGAGACAGCAATGCTTCTGAATAGCAGTTGCTTGAGACTGCAAAGGGGAAGGGTACTCTTGTGTTTGAGGGCTTCCCATTGAGATATCTGACTGGCCAATGTGGGAACAGGATGCTGGGCTAGATAATCCTCCCTAAGATAATCCTCCCTAAGGATCTCCTTATGGTCTTAGAAGGAAACATCTCTATGAAATCAGACCAGATATTCACATGTCTATGAGAATCAGGTCAAGGAGGAAATCTCTCACATACATTCCTCTCTCACAAGACAATCGAGTTTGGTTTATTTCTTTTCTTTTATGTCCATTCAACTAATGCCTTCAACAAAAATAAACTGAAGTGTCATGTTGCACCATGCAATCGCTATGTCTTTCCAAGAACCATAATAATCTATTTGAAATTAAAGTGATTTGTTTAGAATTTAAAATAAAGGGTTGAATTAAAAAAACAAAAACCCAGCAGCCTCTAAAATGTAAATAAGTATCTATTTTATGAAGTGCAATCTTCAAAATAACCCGTGTTCATGCTAATAAAAATGTATATATACATCCATGCATTGTTAACATCTCTGTGGTTATGGTTATTTGAGTAACCCTCTGGGAAAGGTCATGGAAGTCTGAGAGATTAATCCACAAGCTCTCCCTTCACAGCAATTGGGAAAGCCTGTTGATACATTTTCCCTGTTAAATTTGATAACCACATGGGTCCCCATGTTTTTCCACTCTGCCATAACCATGTGATCTACAGATGAGAAATCCAGGTCTGTGAGATTTTTCTTTCACTGTCCTTGGCTGCAAGGTCTTTTTTGAGCACAAGGTTGGAATCCCTCAAGTCTCCTGCACTAAAGTCATTATCCCATTCCAACGGGACTACTTGCAATCTCATACAGGAAACAAAACAAAAAAAGTTACACAGCATTGCATTCCCAATTAGAGTTGGTTTATTGCCTTGTACTGTGAAGTAAGCTTAAAAAATGAGGATCGTGAGAGATATCAATATCATGTGGCGCTCCGTTACACCAAATCTCTTAAAATCTCACTCATGTGGAAAAACACATATAGTGAAAGCTGGATGTAACAGCAGTTCAGGAACATTTGTATTGCCATAATAATAGTTCTGTCCCATTGCATCATGATTTTTTGGGGAGGAAATATTGCTGCTGATGTCTTGCTAGAGAACTCTGCCCTGTGGGCAGTGGAAAAATTATGCCTGGTGTGGATAAAATGAACAGGGAGCAGTCCCCGTCCGTCCCCCCCCCCCGCTGTCATAATATTAAACCTGGAGCCTCTTCAATTAAACTATGTTGCAAAATTCAGGGCAGATGGGGGTATTTATTTACACAGGACAGAGTCATATAATAGAATTCACCCCCCATAAGATGCCGTGATTTCCATCCCATCCTAGTGTTCGTTGCAGTAACCGCTGTTTCTGTTTCACTGCAGTTCAGCCTCTGTTAAAACCTATGTCATTCATATTGCACAATTAATTTCAATGGAAGGGAAATCTCAAAAGAAATGCATCCAGAATATCCATGGAACTGAAGAGTACATCATTCAGGGCTGGGCCAAGGTATTTTGCTGCCTGAGTTGGGGGCCTCTTCTTCATCCTACATACAGAAACATACTGAACTGAATCTTCAACACTGCTGATGAGATAGTGCCCTCCATTAAACCTGAGGCTAGTGGGCCGGATTAAAGAACCCATGACTGACCATGTGGCAACAGAGGGTTGTCCTGTGGCCCTTCAGATGTTGCTCAGATACAACTCTCACCATCCCTGCCCACTGGCTGTGCTGGCTGTAGCTAATGGAAGCAGAGTTCACCAACATGTGGAGGCCACAGACTTCCTATTTCTGCTTTGATTCAATCTGTTGCATTGGCTATTGGAGCAATCTCCTACAAATAATCTTTCACCGATATGAGTGGAGTTGCAAGGTCCAGACCCTGAGATTTCAGGCCCCAAACCTGAAACCTAGGGGAGGCCCCTGGTGAGGTCAGTGGGGTGGGTTCTAGGGATACCATCAAGCCTAACTCATTAACCATAGTCACTGAGAGCATGGCATCCACATTAAATATATGAAGACTAACAAACAAGCAAACATTTCATCGCTTTGAAATTAAGATAAAAATCTTAGCTATAGGGGGTGTTCTCAGGTCCAGTTGGAGTGAAGGGATCATTCTATATCACTCGCCTAAGGGACTCTGAGTAGGGAAGGTGGTCTTGTGAACCTGGAGATTCAAGCTGGCCCAAGGTGTCTGGAAGCCCTAGATGTGATATTTTTAGCACATATTTTCTGTTATCTGATTGTTATTGGGCTATATCTCTCTCTGTGTGTAAATGATAATAAAATAAAATAAAATAAAATAAAATAAAATAAAATAAAATAAAATAAAATAAAATAAAATAAAATAAAATAAAATAAAATAAAATAATAATACACACACACACACACCAGCTTGAGACCCAAGGCTGGGTCTAAATGAACAAGCAACCAGCCAATAAGTTAAAAACATAATATTCTAAGTGCCATACATCACACATCACGGATTGTTGTTTTAAGTTCTGTCTGTGGCCTAAACTTCTAAAACGGTTCTGTCAGAAGAAAGCAATCAGAAAACCCGTTCCTTTTAAAGATTGCCTTTGCCTGCCAGCATTCTGAGGCGGAGGGAATCCTTCATATATTAACTTGGCTGAAATCCAGAGCTGTGGGGAAATGGTCCTTGTTGAGGACTGGATTTGGTTTCTTCTAAGCTTTTCTTTGCAGAAATCTGGGATTGCTGCAGCTCTCAGCTTCCCTGTTTTTGTTTTTATTTTAATGCACATGCTTCTTATGACCTGTTTCTTGACAGTTTCTTTTTCTTCTTCTTTCATCCTGCTGTGATTTCAAATGATTCACCACATGACCAACAGTTCCAGCTTACCTCATATTTAGCCTCCTTAGTTGGCTGTGTTTGTTCCCTCCCCATCCCCTGGTAAAGGGAATTTGCACTTTATTGCTGTACGGGAACATTTTGTTATGTTTTCTTTTTTCATGAGGATTCCACGGGACTGCCTGCTTCTTCAGTGCTGTGAAAATAAACACTGTGAGGGCTTTTCCCTTCCTGCAGAGACCACATTCCATGACTTGCACAATTTCCTCCAGAAATGTCTCGTCAGTCACCATAGGCGAGTCTCTTTCATTAGTTCACAAAAGAAGAAAACCCCACTGAATGGAGCATAGGGTAAGTGCAACACACAGGCAGCATTATCCATATGTGAAACACCAATACAGACATCTTTGTTAGTTCACAGAAATATTAGTGAGGTCCTGAAGCCACAGCATATGGTATTGGCTGGGTTTCATTGACCCCATGCTGAGGTGAAGCATAGGACAGAAAGGTGGTTTAAGCTGACAATGGCTTTTGAAGATAGGCAGAAGCTCTCTATGGGGTTCTGTTAGAAGCTGAAATTGAATTTACCCATTTACCCATCTTATGGTCTATTCTGCACTGCTGATTGGTTGGGAGAAGGTTGGACAAACAAATGATTGCAGGTTGTGGCCCTTACCACAGTCTACCTACAGTGTATTGTGTTTTCATTTTGCGTTGTGACAGCCGCAAATTGGCCAATGGTTAAAGAAGTAGCATGAAAGATGAGAGTTAAGAGTATCGGTTTAGTGCCCTTTGCTTTTGAGTGTTTAGAACACCCTACAAAGGAAATCCATGGGTGCGACTATTTACATCAGCTTCAGAAAAGACTTGACTTTTGACAACTTGATCTCATAATGTGAGCTTGGTAACAAAAGGTTTCAGAAAGGGAAAGCACCGCCTTCTGCATATATAGAATCGACTTCAATCAAACAACATGTTGCAAATCTCTTCAATGAAATTAAACTTGTACTTGGTTTCTCTTGGAAAAAAATACGTGTCATTTCAGTAGTCATAAGGAAGTACTGTTAATGTCATGGGTTGCTTTTATCTCTTTAAGCAAAAAGAGGGCATGAGACTGATAGATACAAATCTGCATTGTGAAGATAAGAGATGTGGTTGCTACTCTACTCTAAAGGCAAAATTAGTCACAGAGAGTTCTGTGAGTGCCAGCTATCCTTTCCCAGAAGAGAATGGATATTGGCTAAGAAAGAGGTGAAGAGTGCTATATCCCAAAACACGACAATCATTTTAATGCAGTTTGCACACTGCATCTGCCCATACCCAAGGTCTGCAGGGAAGGAACAGTAAAGCCCAGCAAGAGTCTGGTCATCGGAGCAGGGACACAGATAGCTCACTGTAGAGCAGGATTCATTCAGGCCTGATGCAGCGAATCTATGCACAGCAAGTTAGGATGCTGCTCTAGCAAGGACCTGGGAACAATAGAGAGATGTCCTGATGTCAGATTTGTTGTTCCTTCTCATTGGTGCCCCTTGCTACTCCAAGAGGCAGTGTTTGAGCTGAGAGGAGGAAACTTTAAGATACTGAGAAGAAGTCCCCAGAGTCAAGACTACCTTCTTGAGTGTCACTTGCCCCTGGAGCTCTTCCCCCATGGGAGTTCCCAGTTGGGTGATGCCTTATGAGATGTTTTCCACGGCTGGCTCCTGTCTTCTCTTTCCTCTGTATCTTCAAACTTCTCTTTGGATAACCTGAGTCACAGCACAATGATTTCAGCATCCTCTGAGATCTTTATATTAGAGTGGGGGGCTTGTGGCTGTTCAGATGTTGTTGGACGCCACTCAACGGAGACAATGGTCAGGGATTATGGGAGCTGTAGTCCAGCAACATCTGAAGGGTCATAGGTTACCCACCCTGGCTTTAACTGGACAGGAAGGGAGCATAAGGCTTAAAATTACTTACATGTGTTCTACAACCCTTGATCTATAACACTTGCTAATAGTAGTGGTGCATATACAGTCGTACCTTGGTTCTCAAATGCCTTGTACTCATATGTTTTGGCTCCTGAACACCGAAAACCCAAAAGTAAGTGTTCCGGTTTTCGAACATTCTTTGGAAGCTGAATGTCCAACGTGGCTTCTGCGGCTTCCGATTGAGTGCTAGAAGCTCCTGCAGCCAATGGTTTTTGAATGGTTCCAGGAGTCGAACAGACACCCAGAATGGATTAAATTCGACAACCAAGGGACCACTGTACACTAACTTGCATTTTCAATAGATACCCCTTTGAACTAAGTGCTGATCAAGATCCAGCACTGGAAACTAGGAAGTAACACCTCCCGACATTGCTGTCCCAATCAAAATCCCCTCCCAGCAGCTATTACATTGTGACCAAATAAAGAAAGGGTTAAACTTCCTTCCAATATAACAAGATGCTGATCTTGACCTTGCCTTTCATATGGCTATTATTTAAAAGCGGGGAAAGTAAGCATTAAATGCAGCCATACATTCAGTGTCATATCTTGTTTGGTCCTTCGGCATTGTCAAGGCGCAAGGACAGATGCTCTGATTCTCCGGCTGGGAGTAGCTTATCGGTTTGACTAAGTGAAAAGGTCAGCTCAGCTCAGCTCCAGCCTATTCAAACTACCAGCTTTGGTATTAGTTACTTAGTTGATTTATGGCATTTGAGAATAACCATATATTTTCTTGTTAGTCACCCATTACATTAACCTTATTATTGATGAGTTCTCAAACTTCACAATACAAAAGGCATATTTGTCTGTAATCTGATGTAGCTGGTTGCAGAGTATGATTTAAAGTCCATTAGTCTCTGCACTAGAGCAATTTAAAGTCAGGCCTGTGATTACCGACCGAGTTTCCTTTCTGTTGTGTTCCATTTCAATTGTAGCTGCTTTTATGACATATTCCAGCAAGCCTAAAGTAAAATAGATACAAATGCATGTGTGTTTACAGACACACTGTACATATGCATTGCATATTCATTGTGACAACAAATTTGCTATTATTACTATTACCATTATTATTATCACTACCAATATTATATGGGCCTTTGGCCTGAACCAGCTGCAAGGCTCTACTTAATTTATTACTCTCTATAGCCCTCTGATCCCCTCCAAGTTCAAAATTATGAACTCCAATTCACCCTGAATTTGAGGATGAGCTCCAGTTCATCTTTACTTTTCAGTGCTCTTCTTGCTTCTAGAGAAGCTGGAGGAGGAGAAGACTTGAAGAAGCGCATTATTTTGTGCTATGGTCAAAATCCTTAAATAAGACAATGAATCATCGCTGACACCTTCCTATGTCTCCTTCCAGTTGTTATTCAAATAAAAGACGTCTTAAAAATCAGGGTGTATCTCTACAATGTCCTGTTTTCAAAGAAAGAGGCAACTTGTCTGTCTGGCAGCTAAACTTGGCCTAAGTACCTGCCAACTATTGAATCAGCTCACTTAAGTAGATGTATAAATGTGGTTGTTAAGCAAAAGCTAATCTGCTTATACCAGATGAACAGGGAGGGACTGTTCTATAGGCAGGGCTATGCCAAATAGTTGGTTCCCCCCCCCAACCTGCACAACAACAGACATAATTGCAAATGGTTAGTAGTAGAAATGGAAGGGTCCAGATCAGAATGCTATCCATCCCTGCCCACTATCAAGGACTTCCCAAATGATTGAAAGGGTGCCCATGGCATTATTATTAAAACCATTTATTCTTCCAGTGATATCCTGGCATTTTTCTTCTGTGAAAACCAAAGCAGCGTGTATCCAAATTGGTCTTCCATCCAAACACTGACCAGACCCAGGCCTGCTTATGCTCATCAAGGTGGATGATTAATTTGCCTTCAGACTTTACCCTGGGACAAAGCAATTGAAGTTCGAAGTATGCCACAGATGCTATTGAAGGGGCTGCTGGCACTTCTTTCTCTGCAATGACATCTGTAAATAAAATCCTGACCAAACTACATAGCAAATAGGATGATGTTACACCATGACTCATGACAGCGATGTCATTGCCAAGCTCTGGTAAACAAAATGAGCAAATCAACACAAGCAACAAACTATCACATCGCAAACATGGTCCCATTATGTAATGATGCTGAACTGCAATGATGTCACCAAATCTGGTGTCATGAAATTTAAAATGAGGATGAAATGAACAGGGATCAAGGGAGAGGATACTTATATGTCACCCAAGTACTTATGACTGTGAAATATAAAAAATGTACAAATCACTACATGTACCGGTATACCATTTATGTGGTTTCCTACTGTAAAGGTCTGTGTAAGTGGAATGAAGCCAAATTTAGCATTTCCTGACACTCAGAAGAGCTTTGGAAGGTTGACGGAGTTCATTTCTCACTCTAGAAAGAGTCTCCGGTAGTTCTAAATTAGAGCTCAGGCAAAATTTCTCAGGAGAAGATTTTCTGAGAAAAGTTCTGGCGTGTTTCTTTTTTCTCACCTCTCCTAGAAAAAATGCAGGATTGCAGTTCGTTCCTGAAAATTGCTAAAGGTCCGTATAGTTAAAGCTATGGTTTTCTCAGTAGTGATGTATGGATGCGTTTTGCTGAGCTTTAACTGAAGCAGAGGCAAGATCATAGAGCGCAGACAATAAGAATATAAAACAAACCTACTGGATCAGGGCAGTGGCCCACTTAGTCCAGCATTCTGTTCTCACAGCAGCCAACCAGATGCCTACAGGTATGTGAAACCCAAAGGCAGGACATCAACACATGTCCCTTCCCTCCTACGGTTTCCAGCAACTGGTATTCTGTGTCTCCACAGTCTCCACAGATAGCCTTCTCCTCTGTATATTTGTCCAATCCTCTTTCTAAGCCTTCCAAACTGGTGGCCATCACTGTCTTCCGTGGGAGCAATTTTACCACTGGTGAAATGATTGGTAGAAAGGAAGGACACTCATGAACACCCCTCAGCCAACTTAAAAGTAAGAGCAAGAAAAGCTCTGTACCCTACCCAATAGTTCCACCCACATTTTCTTTCCCCTTTTACAATTTTCAAATGCAACTTCTTTTCTAATTAATTGATGGGTGATAGGCATGCGGAGGGGGGGAGACACCAGAGAATTTTTTGGCACAACACAAGCTGTCACTATATAATTGATGTATTTGGAAGTAACCCAAGCAAACCTCATCAGAAAAGATGAGGTAATGTTTCCTTTCTCGCAAAAAGTGTTCCTGCTGAATTACTTACCTACAGCTCTAGGACTTAGGGAGCCATATGCTGATCTGATTACTGGGGTTCCGCTGCTGATATTGGCTATTCCTCAGCACTAGATGGGAAGAGCGGCATTATGGATCAGGCCTTTCCTGCAAAGCACCAAAGTCCACTTCTTCTGCCTTTCAGTTTGTTCTTCCCTCTTATCTTCAGCATGGCTTGAAGGTTTAAAACCAAGAAAGCAAGGAGGGACAAGCTAGGGAGGAGACAAGAATGCTTTCATCTCATCCTTTCTTTCTTCTGAGAAAGTATAGAAGCTGGGGAAATGGTAGCATAGTTACCTCTCATGCCAGTTTTTTATGCAAAGTGCCTCTTTCTCCAGTCATTGGACAAAGGCAATTGACTGAATCACTAGGCGGCACTTCAAGTGAAAGCCATGTTGGGATGTATATTGCCTCATTCTCACCTCTGGGAGGTTGAATCTGATTTTGCCTAGAGTGTGTATGTGGCACAGCAGAAGAAATGAAATCCTTCAGTTTGGATGTGTCCAAGGAGTTGGTTTAGGATTTTAGGAGACTGGTCTAATAAATATAGCACTTCTGGCTTGCACACTCATTTCTGTCCTCTACCAATACTTTCTACATTTGTAAAAGGACAGATTATTCCAAGGCCACTGTAAGTCACTGGTTTTCACATCACCAAAGAAGTCTGATTCTTCTGAACTTCCCCTAAACTTCCCTATGTCCGGGGGGGGGGGAGAGAGTATTATGGAGGAATATATTATAGTACATTTCTTGAAAACAACGAGTCAGTGACTTAAAATGAAGCCCTGGTGCAGCAGGTGTGATTGTTATGTCATTCTGAGAAATATAGCTCTGTGAGTGGAATTGGGATCTCCTAACAACTCTCAGCACTCATAATGAACTTCAGCCATGACTCTTTAAAGTGGTAGCATAGGACTTTAAGTGTATAGTTTGGGTGCAGTGTTAGAATATCAGATTTTTAATTGGGATGAAAGATTGAGGAGGCTGATTTTTGCTCGGTGCTCCAAGGATGTTCACATATACTTTATCACAATCTCCTTTGCCTGGACTTACCGCATTCTACTTTCTCTGTCAAAATCTCTCTCTGTTTGCCTCACCCACTTTTTAACTCCCTGATGAACTTTGGTTGGCCTGCCTATTCATCTTCCTCCTGGCTGACATATCAAACAAACAGCTCCTTTGGAAAGTGATGCTAATGCCTGAATAACTCAGAAGTGAATACCGCACAGTGGTGGAGCAAACTCTGCTCCTCATTTTCCCCACCCCAACACTTTGCCCTTGCAGATGTCAGCCGTTATAGCATTCCTAGAAACGGTTGGAAGGGACTGGCAGCTCTGTCTTGTACCTCCCTAAATAGGCAGCGCAGGATGTTCCAGGCAAGATATTTGGTCATAAGAATCACTGCAACAGAGGCTGCTCGTTTTATAATTCCAGGCACTTGTTTTTCTCTTTTAAAACAGAGTTTTTCACTCTATAACAAAATCACCCAATCTATCCAAAATCTGAGACTATTTAAAAATAAATGTGGGTCTGAGGCTGTGCTGCAAGCTGTATTTTTTTAATTGGACTGTACATATTAGGGGTGAGCATCGGCTCTATGAGTACTCCAAATTAGGAAGCAAATTGGGTGATTTGGGGAATGCTCTCACCTTTCTGAATTGGACGGCACTGTTTTCAAAGTGTCTTGAGGCAGATTGTAGGCTCCCTAAGTGTCCCAGTTGCTCTGTGGATTCATTGATTAAAAGAATAAGAAAAAATGCATGATGTTTCTTTCTTACTGCTTAAGAAGCGAAACCAGGCTGTCAGGGAAAACCCCCTGAGCCCAAGAAGAGAAGTGGGGAGAGGTTAGGGGATCAGTTGATGGACAGGTCTAGTTTTTAATCACAGGGGGTTATTTTTCCAGGGCGATCCAGATACTGTGAATTGGAAACAAGATTTAAAAAATGTTTGGTGTAGTTAATTAATTTTTGCTCAGAGTAAACCCATTAAAACTAATGGATCTAAGTTAGGTATGTGCATTAATTTCAATGAATCTGTTCAGAGGAGCAGTCCTTTAACCCGAATTTCACCCTCCAGATATTTTGGCCTAAAGCTCACATTATCCTTGGCTATTACCTATCCTGGCTGGGGCGAAGGGAATCATAGCTCATAACACCTGGAAGGCACCACATTGGTAACCCCTGCCACATACTTTCTTCCACCAGTCTGCCTCTATCACATGGTGACACCTCCACAGTTTGCCTGGGAAAGAAAGATGGAGTGGAAAGTTCAACATGGTTGAAGATGGTCTTATTGGAGAACTCAGGGACACTTCTACCTCTGTCCTCTGAGTGAAGGATGGCATACCCAGGGAGAAGAGATTTTCATGACTTACATTTTTGTTTTAAATGTCTACCATGCCCCAGGTACACTATACTAACTTCTAGCTTTCTCTTAATAAACCATAGTCATAGTAGCAGCTTCACTCCTTCCTGCCCCTTAACAAACTACAGTTTGTAGGGGGGGGCATCTATAACTGTCTAGAGTGGTATAATAGTGCATATGGGGCCAGAGAGAGGGGGGGAGGGAGAGAAAGTGCCCATGTGATGCTCACATGCACACAAAGGGCCATTTTGAAATTGCATAATTTCAGCAATGAGGACGTTCTTTTCGTCGAAAGCATTTGTTGCAAATGCAAAAGGTGGTTTTGTTTTTGTTGCAGCTATATCTTTTATAGAGAGCTGTCATATGATTAAAGAAATTAATCAGGTGGATTAATCAGATAATTAATTGAATATGCATCAGGTCAAATAAGAGGGAAAACACATTAATTCTAAGGCAGAGGAATATACTTTGTTTTGATGTTGAGGCATGCATATATTACATTCTGTTTCACATCCTATATAATATTGTTCATTTTTTAAAGCTGTAGTTTTTATTAGTATTTGCAATAAGTATATTTCTGCATTTTAATAAATATGTTTGTGTGTATGTATATATATAAACCCTGACTTCCCAAAACCTTAAGGATATACATGTGAAAATGTTAAGTGCCAATTCCTCTAAAATTACGGTCGTGCCTCGGAAAACATTTTTTGCCTCCCTGCAGGAGATTAACAGTACACGATTTCACCTACACCTTTGACATTTACATTGCAGACAAATAAAATTCCCAAGTAAGATGAGAAGAGTCTCCAGTTAAGCTGTGCCAGTTTCAGATATGTGGAAACAATGGCTTAAAGTATGAGGATTCAACAATGTTTAGTTTTCTTATTAAATAAAGATCAGTAGTGCCACGATCGTGCAGGCGGCTGCTATTAATTGTTACTGCTCTTAGCAAGGCACTCTTCCTTGTATCTTTTCTGGTTGCAGGAAAATTTACATTCCGTGGACCTTAGTTCAGAATGATTCAGGATTCCAGCACCACAAGGCTGTCTCAGTAGCTCAGGAGCAACTTGTCTGCAGAAGTGGGCTTCTATGTTTCATTCCTATCTGCTATGCCCCAAAGCATCCAGTAAGCTATATCAGTTCCAATTCTTCCTTAAACCCAGTTCAGAATGCAAACTATGCATTTTGGCCTTCTGACGGGAGAGGACATGCAAGAAAGATTGCAAGTTCACTATTTGTGTGTTTGCGTTGAATGTGTTTTTTCTTTAAAAATAACAAACTGCCCTGCTTGTGGTCTTTTCCTAGGCGAGAACTAGTTCTGTTGAATGAAGTGCACTGAACTAGTTCAAAAAATCTCTGCTAGTCAGGTTTGGGATAGAGCAGAGATAGTCGATGTGCTGTGTTCCAGATGTTCCAGATGTTCCAGCAACACCTGCATACATGCTCAATGGTCAGGGGTGATGGCAGCTGTAGTCTAGCAACATCTGGCAGGAACTACATTAGTTCTTCCACTGAGTGATTAGAATTAATGGGATATAAATTAGTCTTAATCCAACCCAATATGCCGACAGAGTGTGCTTGCTTACCTCATTGTTTTACTCTCTATTGAATGTTATTAGGGCTGACATAAATGTGTGGGCTTCATTCTGCACCAGCAAATTATGTAAAGAAAAAGAAAGAATGTCTGATTTCCCCATTCTTATAATGGGTGCTGGAGGTTAGGTCAAAGATAGGGATTACCTTTAGATGTTCAAACCCTTTGTGAAATGTTGTAGTGTGTTGCAATTATTTGGGCCCAGGGATTTCCACGATGCAAATAATGATGATGATGATGATGATGATGATGATGATAATGATAATAATAATAATAATAATAATAATAATAATAATAATAATACAATTGATTACTTGCCCTTCATACCAAGGCTCCAAGGACACAACAATTAAAGCACAATATTTAAAACATCTTAAGACATCTTAAAATTAGAGATATAAGGTGGGTGCTAAATTGCCCCACTTCGTGCAACATGAATCTTACATCCTTTCCATTGCTATACCTAAATGCATACAAATTTAAAATCACACTCTATTATTTTGAGCCACATGGGGAAAAGAGAAGGGCATGCACAGTCCTTTGTGCTATATGCAAAATACGGGTAGTGATATTGTTTGACTTCATTCTTCAGAAATATTATTTGCTGTCAAAACAATCAGATTTTCATTCAGTTGCATTAGCATAGCTCATTTGTCCTGCACTGACACGACAATATTACTGAATAGATTTTACTCCTTGGCATATTAACTCACAGAGCTTTGTGGCATGTATCCAGAAACTGACTTGTGATGGATACCCTGCCATGTCGCTCTACGCTATTATTGGATGTATGAAAATTGTATTTAGGTAACTGCTTGCTCCTGCTCCCATGAAAAACAATAGCAGAGCCACTTTTAATTTAATTCCTTTAAATTATCACTGTCATTGTATATGTTGAGAGTCTTCCACCTAACAAAGTCACATTTTTATTAATCATTTATAAGTTGCCATCTTTGGCTGAGTTCTTTTCAGCAGACCTAACCTGGGACTCAGCTATGCAGCTGCAAATAAAATATTTTGAATGTGTTGTAACATGCAGTATACATACAGTCATACCTTGGATCTCAAATGCCTTGGCTCCCAAACAAATTAGCTCCCACACAATCAAAACCCGGAAGCGAGTGTTCCAGTTTTTGAACTATTTTTGTTAGCCGAATGTCTGACGGGGCTTCCACAGGTTCCAATTGGCTGCAGAAGCCATGTTTTGGTTTCCAAACGTTTTGGAAATTGAATGGACTTCCAGAACGGATTCTGTTCGGCTTCCAAGGTAGGACTGTATGTGACACTAGATAGCGACAGAGAGCTTTGCCAAATTCAATGTATTTTTCAAAACGTTTTTTTTTTTAAAAAAAAGCATTTTCACAGCGCTTTTTATATATGTGTAGATTCCATCCAGGTCAGCAATCAGAAGCCTCCATCTGACTGTAGTAGCTATTAGCTATGACAACTGCTGTATAGTCATCCATAGGACCCAATTCCAGGGATCCCAATGCTGCCATTGCCATTGTTTCTAGCTCTGACATTCACCCTCCTTGCAACTTCAGAGAAGAACAAGGAAGTCACTGTGATGTTGTGACTTCCTTATTCTTCTCTGGTGGTCCTGGATAGTAAAGAAGTAATTAGTGGCAAGTCAGAGTGCCAGTACTGAGAGAGGACTTGAATGGGGTCCACCAGCTGAGAACCTGTCAGAACTGGTGATGTGGTGGAGTCCAAGCACTGGATTTCATGGTTCGTCCTGAGAGCCATTTTAAATCAGATCCATAGCCCTGAACCTCTTCCAGCCTCATCCACATCAGCCACCATAGGACCTACATATTAAGGCTGGAATGCTAAAAATATTCCATGCTTCCATCCATGCAGATAATAGTTTCCAGAAGTGTCATAAAGTAACATAAGCCATGTTCAAGCATTCACCATTTAAAAGCAGGGCAGGGGCATACAAGCACCCCCCCCAATTTCCTCTAACAACCGCCCATTCTATAACAACTGAGAGAGCATGCCTAGTCCAAGGCCATACAACAAATTCATGGCAGAGGTGTTTCTTGAACCCAACCCAATCTCAGCTTTGTATCCCTTGTACTACAATGTACTTTGTGGTCCAAACAACTGAGTAGGGCAAAAAAGTAAACGTTTTTTAAAAATGAGAAGCGTAGTCTATGAATATGCAAATAAATTGATAAATAACTTAGCAAAAGCCCCCAATTTCTATATACATATCTTGAATTTGCCACACAGGAGCATGCCACAATTTTGTGCAAATTCTGGTTGTCAGGCTCTCAATACAGTGGTACCTCGGGTTAACTACTTGATTCATTCCGGAGATCCGTTCTTAACCTGAAACTGTTCTTAACCTGAAGCACCACTTTAGCTAATGGGGCCTCCTGCTGCTGCCGTGCCGCCGGAGCACGATTTCTGTTCTCATCCTGAAGCAAAGTTCTTAACCTGAGGCACTATTTCTGGGTTAGCCGAGTCTATAACCTGAAGCGTATGTAACCCGAGGTATCACTGTATGTTGGATGCAATATGCATCAAAGTCAGTTGCTGGAAATCACAGGTGAGGCAAGTGCTGTCGCATTCTGGCAAACTAGATGGGCCTTTGACCTGAACCAGCAGATCTGGGCTCACATTCTTATTAGTGCTATAATCTTCAATTGCTTTTTCATTCTCCCTAAAACACATTTTCTGCAGAACATAAGCCAAATCAGGTAAAACAATGAATGCATCTTGAAGCCTCTTGTTAATACTCCCCTCCTCCATAAAACAGGCAAATATCTTTTCTCAGCTTGACAGAGTATTTCTTTTTCTCAAAAAAAGGGGGGGGGATACCAAAAGGAATCTATGGCATAATAATTAGTAGATCTAGAGACAATTGAAGAAACGTATGTAAACCAATCTTCCAACTCAAACGTCAAAGATTAAACAATAACACAGTTTCCTCCTTTCAGAACTGACACAACCCCTCATTTTTTTAAAGCTTTATGAAAGTTTAATGCCATATGGAAAGAATTAATATTTAATAGGCTCTTTTTTCTTTTCTTTTTCTTTTGGAGCATTGTGACACATAACGTTTGGCACATTCATTTTAGGGGAACATTTATTAATAAAGCCACTTGAGAAATGTGTAGACTTGTAAAATCATTGCAATTCTGCAACTGCGAAATGGATGTCAATGATTTCAAGGGTGGGAAATTCATTCCCAGCCCAATCCTGTGCATATTTATTCAGGAGTAAGTCTCATTGGGTTCAATGGTATTTAGGGAAGCAGGTGGCGCTGTGGGTAAAACCTCAGTGCCTAGGACTTGCTGATCGTAAGGTCAGCGGTTCGAATCCCCACGGTGAGGTGAGCTCCCGTTGCTTGGTCCCAGCTCCTGCCCACCTAGCAGTTCGAAAGCACCCCTAAGTGCAAGTAGATAAATAGGTACCGCTTTATAGCGGGAAGGTGAACGGCGTTTCCGTGTGTGGCACTGGTGCTGGCTCACCAGTGCAGCTTCGTCACGCTGGCCACGTGACCCGGAAGTGTCTTCGGACGGCGCTGGCCCCCGGCCTCTTGAGTGAGATGAGCGCACAACCCTAGAGTTGGTCATGACTGGCCCATACGGGCAGGGGTACCTTTACCTTTACCTTTAAGTCTCATTGGGTTCAATGGTATTTACTCCCAGGAGTTAATGTAATGCTGAATATAGCATTACTACTGCAGCCACCCAGACATGTACTAAACAGCACTAAGGTCTGAAGGCGTATGATGTAACAATCTTGTGAACCCTAAGCCAATCCAAGCAGAGAGGGGGAGTGGAAAAGCAGGTGATGGTCAGCACAGTGTAAACACCATCAGAGCCAATCCAGCACTCCTGCCAATGTGTTTGCACCACACCACCCTCCACACTGCCTCACCTCTCCTGGCCTCCATCCTGCATTTCCGATTCATAATAATAGAGAATCTAAAAAGAGATATATAACCTTTTCCCCATTTGCCCTAATTGGATGAAATTTGTAGGCATAGGAGCCCCTCCTGAGTGTATGAAGTGATGTATATTCTTCCTTGTACATTCTTAACATTTTTGCAGGTTCCCAATGGTTTTCCTATTGCTTTTCTTTCTATAGCACATACAAGATGGGGCTGTCTATTACACTGTTATCGTACATATCACAATATCATCCATGTATATTTCTCTACACTGAATATCATAATGCATTGATCCTGATGTGAGAGGGAAAAACATAAATGCGGTTTTTCAACTTATAATAATAATCATCATCTACTGTTGTGCTTTAACAACAACAACAAATAAACAAAGAGCTCTCCAATGTTCCACAGTCAGCTTTTCGGACAGCCTCGTTTATTGTGAAATTTATGGACCTAGTGAAACATATAGGTATATAGGAAAACATAGAGCTATACAGGGCAGGGCAGGAACAGGCAGCCCACAACTTACATGCATTTATCTTGTGTGCATTCAGCTTTACAAGAGCGGCATTTTTGTTTGTTTGTTACAAAGGCGGATGGAAATGGGGTGGGGTTCCAGGAACAGTGTCTTTGACAATTCAATATGCCAATGAATCCAAAGAGTTTTGACTACACACAATTTTGGCATTAGGCATGACCCCCAGAACATAACCCTTACCTAAGTTGTGGGCTTACTGTATTGATATTGTGCCTTGACTTGAAGACCCTTGAATCACACTGATGTGCCTTGTTATTCTGCCCATACAGACAGCTGACACACATCCCTATTTTCTATGCCGAAATTGCCCAAACAGTCACTTTTTGGATACGTCACAACTTGTGTCAGATATTTTAAAAAGCTGAATGATCTGTTCTTATCCGGTAAATAATTAGTGTGGGATCTCGTCCTATTTCCCCTTTCCGTCTCTCTCAGACAAATCTTGACCATCTTCTCCCTGTACCTCCAGCCATAACTTTCTTCCTTCTCCATCTTCATTGATGGACCTGGCTGTGTTTGCCTCTACACATCAAAGGGACTAGGAAAGACGTGAAAACTGTAGGGTTGCCTAGCAACCGCAACCCACTCTCTTTCTTCTTCAAGACTGCACATGATGGCCAAAGCTGCAAATTTGGTGCACCAGAAGTAGCATTTGTCATCAAACATCTTGGGAGTTCACAGTGCTAACCCATTTTCGCACCACCCCTTAGGCGGATGCCCAGGATATATTCCCCAATTTTCAAACTGGCTCAGTAAAAACACACCTTACCCCAATATGAATGTTCATGATTTATGCAGTCATTCTTGTTGCAACAAGTTTTAATGCGCCAATTAAAACTTCTAGTATTTTTCTCACACACATGCCGTCACCATTACAACATTCTGGTTTATTCCTCAATGCACAGCTTTGAGTTTGATTAGCATTAATGAGAGTTTGCATGTGCATAACAAAGGAAGGCGAGATCCCCAAGCTAATCCAGTTCCTTCTTTGAACAGAATACTGACAATATCCAGTTGATCTTTCGACTCTTAAGAGAAACTTCAGAGTTTGTAAATAGAAGTGAAACTGCAGGCATGCATTTTATTATTGCTGTGAGGACTATAAATGTGCCACGTGGTTTTTGAATTGTAGAGTAAGTGTAAATCAGACAGAACTTAAGATTTATTCCCGCCCCCCTCAACCCCCCCATCATACTATGTAGCTTGGAAAAAGCAAAGTTTCTTTAGCAGTCCTGAAAAAAGAGCAATGTAATGATGTTCTTTCACAGCTTTATGAATGTATTTGTTGGGTAGCATTCCCCATGAAATTTTCATTGTTACTAGAGCTGAGTCAAAATTCCATCAGATGAGAGATGTTTGAGGAATTTGATCTTTGCGAATTCTCATACATGGACCCGATCCACACTTCCTAGATGGGTGCTGACTCATGATGCAGCCATCTCCGTTTCAATGAAAACAACAGTGGACTGTTGCAAGTAAAAGAGGAAACCTACACACGATTCATAGCTCCTGTCAGAGCATACAGAATATCTGCAGATGAAGTCCCTGCAAGAACATTAGGCAGATGGGAGCTAAGCCTCCAAAACAGGCATATTTGGTTTTCTTGCTGGATGAATCCACAGAGGCCAATTCCTTGTTGACAGGCTATGGTTATTGTACTGTGTTTGCTTCATTTATATAACTGGGATAGGATTTCACAAAACAGCTCGGAGAATGGTTGTTGTCAAATTTTCTGGTGGTGCAGCGGAAGAATAAATATCTGGTATCCACTTCCAGAAATCATTTGAACAATAGATGCTGTGGTGAAAGGAAGTTTAAGCACTGTGACATCTCTTGAGCATGTCGATAGAACTCTTGATATTTTGTCTTATGTTGACCAATCAAAGCTGATTTTATGAGCATGCTGTAGGATGGTTTGTTGGCATTACCAAGATGTGTAGGAGGTCGAAATATATCAAATTTTGAAGGAAATGAATAAGGGATGCAAGCTTCAATTAGTTTAATCACTAAATTAATCAACTTAAAACACTGATTTATTGATAGGGTCTAGTTTTAACAGATGCAGCCCAAGGTTTATCTGGTAAGGCCAATAATTTGCTATTATATTTTCCAGAAAGATCAAAATATTTAACAAAATCCCCAAATAAGACTGTGAAATAGAAAACATTTTAAAATGTAAACAGGGAGGATTGAAGTTGTTGAGGTTTTTATAGGATTTTACTCTGGGAAATAAACCGCCACAGGGGCCAGATTAAAACGACTGGTGGGCCAGATGAGGCCCCTGAAACAGACTTTGGACATGCCTGAAATAGACCATTGACAAGCACACTCACATAAATGTTGACATGGCATATCACCCACATTCCTCCAAATCAAGTGTGTAGAACCTTTGGCCATCCAGATCTTGCTGAACTACAACTCCAAAAGATGCAGCAAACATAATCAGTGCCCAGGGATGAATGTAGTTGCTGCTCAGACAGATTTGGATGGCCAAGGTCACCCCACACCTGCTTTGAATAATCTGAGACTGAGAACATTCATTTGGGGATGTTAGCATGTACCAGGATTTGGACATTCAGCTATCAGACACATTCAACATGTTGCATGAAACTGATGTGGTGAATTGTATTTAATTAATACATTTGCAAAATAATAATAATAATAATAATAATAATAATAATAATAATAATAATAATAATATAAAGTATAATAAAGTATTGCACTTGGGCAAAAAAAATGAGAGGCACAAATACAAGATGGGGGACACCTGGCTTGAGAGCAGTACATGTGAAAAGGATCTAGGAGTCTTGGTTGACCACAAACTTGACATGAGCCAACAGTGTGACGCGGCAGCTAAAAAAGCCAATGCAATTCTGGGCTGCATCAATAGGAGTATAGCATCTAGATCAAGGGAAGTAATAGTGCCACTGTATTCTGCTCTGGTCAGACCTCACCTGGAGTACTGTGTCCAGTTCTGGGCACCACAGTTCAAGAAGGACACTGACAAACTGGAACGTGTCCAGAGGAGGGCAACCAAAATGGTCAAAGGCCTGGAAACAATGCCTTATGAGGAACGGCTAAGGGAGCTGGGCATGTTTAGCCTGGAGAAGAGGAGGTTAAGGGGTGATATGATAGCCATGTTCAAATATATAAAAGGATGTCACATAGAGGAGGGAGAAAGGTTGTTTTCTGCTGCTCCAGAGAAGCAGACACGGAGCAATGGATCCAAACTACAAGAAAGAAGATTCCACCTAAACATTAGGAAGAACTTCCTGACAGTAAGAGCTGTTCGACAGTGGAATTTGCTGCCAAGGAATGTGGTGGAGTCTCCTACTTTGGAGGTCTTTAAGCAGAGGCTTGACAACCATATGTCAGGAGTGCTCTGATGGTGTTTCCTGCTTGGCAGGGGGTTGGACTCGATGGCCCTTGTGGTCTCTTCCAACTCTATGATTCTATGATAATAATAATAATAATAATAATAATAATAATAATAATAATAATAATTAATAATAATAATTTTATTTATACCCCGCCCATCTGACTGGGCTTCCCCAGCCAGTCTGGGCGGCTTCCAAAAAAATATTAAAAATACTGCAATACATCAAACACTAAAAGCTTCCCTAAACAGGGCTGCCTTCAGATGTCTTCTAAAAGTCTGGTGGTTGTTGTTCTCTTTGACATCTGGTGGGAGGGCCTTCCACAGGGAGGGTGCCACTACCGAGAAGGCCCTCTGCCTAGTTCCCTGTAACTTGGCTTCTTGAAGTGAGGGAACCGCCAGAAGGCCCTCGGCGCTGGACCTCAGTGTCTGGGTAGAACGATGGGGGTGGAGACGCTCCTTCAGATATACTGGACCAAGGCCATTTAGGGGGTTAAAAGTCAGCACCAGCACTTTGAATTGTGCTTGGAAACGTACTGGGAGCCAATGTAGGTCTTTCAAGACCAGTGTTATATGGTCTCGGCGGCCGCCCCCAGTCACCAGTCTGGCTGTCGGGTTCTGGATTAGTTGTAGTTCCCGGGTCACCTTCAAAGGTAGCCCCACGTAGAGCACATTGCAGTAGTCCAAGCGGGAGATAACCAGAGCTTGCACCACTCTGGCGAGGCAGTCCGCAGGCAGATAGGGTCTCAGCCTGCGTACCAGATGGAGCTGGTAAACAGCTGCCCTGGACACGGATTTGACCTGAGCCTCCATGGACAGCTGTAATGCTCATGAACATGAGGAGTGCCAGAACATAAGTGGAAAAGAGTGTGCCTTTCACCAGTTCTTGCCACCATTTTTAGTGTTGGCCAACCCGCAGGTACAGAAGGAAGGATTTGGTGGGAGAACTGTGGCCAGTGATTGCTGCCATGATGCCTACTGCATTGTCCATCTTCGTCTGACTGCATAGGACTATTTATTCTTTCTCCACGGCTTCACACAAAATGCATTGTGAGCCAAGAAGTAATTTAAGTAAACCTGGGTTGCTACTTTGGGGAGTCTCAGTTCATTTTTGTGATGTTGTACATCTGTTCAATTGTTTTCCTCAATCCCCACCTTTGCTTTATCAAACCTTTCCTCATCTGATTACACACAATTAAATTACTTTGGCGTAGACATTGTGTTCATAAAGTTGCCTGTGCTGCCCATCTCTTGCACAGGTCTGCAATGTAAGGGTTATTTTACTGCATAACCTATTTATGATGGGGGTGGGGAAAACAAATTCAATTTCAATTACTAATCTAATTTGCATGACATAAAATTAGACCTTATCTTTTGCAGAGTTCAAAGAAAAAAAATGGATAAGAGTTGACATTTACTGCAATTCTGTTCTGTATGTATGTATTTATTGCTAATGAAATATCTGAAGCTGTCTTGAAGGACTATTATTAGGTTCTGTGTATGTAACCCTTTCTTCTCTAAGGCCTGGTTTATGTGGCCTGTTTCAATATTAAATCTTTTGCCTAAACAGTATTATTTCCCATCTTTTCTCCCTCTGTCAAAACCCAGAACTGACCTATTCTCTGATTAGCTCTCTTTGAACATTTAATAATAATAATAAATAATATTTTTTTATTCATACCCTGCCCTTTCCAGTTCAGAAAACCAGGCTCAGGGCGGCTAACAACAAATTTAAAACACTTAATTGATGCAACAAAAAACAGTATAAAATACAGAATAAAACGTGAATAACAATAAATTCAGAATTCAAAAATCAATTTTGGGGGGGAAATCCATCCAATAAACATTAGATGATCACCAGGGCTAGCTGGCAAAATTAGTCCTACTTGGGCCAGCGAGGAGACCAGGGGAGAATTAGCTATGGGATCCCAGAGTGGGTAATCTTCAAAAAAAGGGGAGGGGGAGGGAAGGAAGGGGAATAAAAAATCAGGCTAAGTTCAAATTGAAAGCCAGCTCTGTCTTACAAGCCCTGCGGAAGGAAGTTAAACCCTGCAGGGCCCTGGCCTCATTGGACAGAGCATTCCACCAGGTCGGAGCCATCACTGAGAAGGCCCTGGCCCTGGTAGAGGATAATTTGACTTTCCCTCTTCCTTTTCTAGACCCCTTTAACAGAAAAACGGGGGCTACATTTCTCTCTTCCCCCTCCATCTCTACCAACGAGAAATCCAAGGGCAACAAGGGAGAGACGTCTTGTGAGAAACTGCATTTAAATAACTCTTGGCCTCTTGGCTTCCCTCCTGTCCTGCTTCAGGTTCCGATTCTGGACATCTCTGCCATAGACTCTCCCTGCTCAGTAAGCCCTTTTACCTCTTCAGCTTCCAACACTTCCTCCTCCCAGTCTTCTCCCTCTGACCACTTATCATCATCTCACCACCAACCCCCTGGCTCTGAGCCTTCTTCCCCTGAGGTTCCCACCATTCCTCTGCATCCAACCAGTCTGTGGCAGTTAAGGGCTTGGAAAACAAACCCTATGAAGGCAGGTGGAAAGAGCTGGATGTGCTTAGAAGTTTCCCAGGACAATGTCACAAGTGCACATAGCTCTCATTAGAAATTCACAGTTTTCTGAATTTTGTGATGCAGTTTTCCAACCAAATAATAAACAAGGGGTAAATGCACATCTTAGTGAAAATAATGCACACAAATGCATGGTATTAAGGGAGATTGCTTGCAGAAATGTGGTAGATTAGGACAAATGCACACCAAAATGCTGTGAAGTTTTGTGAGGACTTTTTAAAGAAAGCAAACTGGAAATGAGAAGAAGTGAATTTAAGGTGGGGAAAACGAGAAACAGAATAATTGAAACTGATAGCTCTCTCTCTGTGTAAACAAGGATACATGGTAACAGACTGGATGACCACTCTTTCAGGCCTTTCTCCCTCCCACTATCATTCTACTAGACCCAGAAAATGTGTTTTCCTTTTGTGGGGGTAGACATTCTCATGTTATTGGGCAGTGCTTATGATATAACATTGCAGGGTATGGATCTGCTGTGTGGCTGTAATTCAGAGGAGAATAGTAGTTACAGTTTCATAGTAAATAATTAGCAAAAATGGTCAACAGGAGCCAGGCTATGGGCAATTTGGCAGTTAATTAAGGGCTTCTCTGCAGGAAAAAGTCTCTGGCACGGCATACTGGAACCTATTAATTTGTCATCAACTTTCAAACATCATTCAGCCCACGGTCAGTTAGAGAAGATTTCTTTTTAACTCTGGTACATCATCATTAGTCGTTTGATGGGATCATTATTTCCCAATATCTGAATCCACTGATCCTCTGTAACAACTTAAATTGGTGTTCAGAGTTCTGTTGCATGCACCCAGGACAAGGTTCCCACCCCTCCACATTCTCTTTGGGGCATAAAATCATTTTTACCTTGTTAACCTTTGCTTCTCTTAGAATTATATTAACTTTCTTTATTGGAAGTTCCATAGCATAATAGTGCCTACAAATCCTGGGTCTGAAGAGATTATTAGAGGATATTTATGCATAGGCCATGCAAGAGAATTGACCGATAATTCACTTCAATGGAGGGACTGCATTACAGATTACACTTATTGTCACCATGTCTGAGGCCTGTGAGTCTCGGTCCACCTCCTCCACCTCCTTTTCGTAAGCTGTCTTTGAGATATTAGATGAGGGACAATCAACGTGGCACCCTTTAGAGGTGGTTGGAGTGTAACTTACAAAATTTCTGACCATTGGCATGCTGGCCAAAGCTGATGGGAGTTGGAATCCAATAGTTAGAAGGCACCATATTGGCTATGCCAGCATCATCCCAGTCCCTATCTTCATCTGGGACCCCACACACTAAGGAAATAGGCGAATACTCTTAACAGAGAAAAGAGGTCTGGTAGCAAAGGGTCATTAATGAACATAAACAAATAGAGATTGGATAGAATTTGGTGGCCAAGCAAAATCTTTATTTTTGCCCCAAATGGAAGACACGAGACAACTGATGGGGTTAACAGTCACCACTTTATTAATTATCAATACAACGATCTGTAATAAGGCAAAGTTGACTAATCCAATCTATGCAAACGTCTTCAACTAGGAGATAAAGATGAGAGCTCCACCCTCTTAGTCCCCTGAGGGTTACCATCACCCTGGCTCAGAGCACTGGATCAATTTGTTAACCAGAAGTCAAGCCAGGAGCACCTGTTTGTTCTACCTCTCTGGAGGATGGAAGAGCCATGAGCCAAAGAAGAATCTCTGCCCCATCCCCTCAAGCCATCTGGCAATGAAGGTAGGTCTTCATCACATGTTGCCTCTTGGTGCTCACCAGCCTATTTGATTGTTCCCACCTGCTTAATTCACCTGCCAGTCGATGCAATCAATCAAATAACTTGGATAACTCTCTTGATTCTCCTTTGTTCTTTTTAGCTTCATGAAACTCTTCAGTTTACTGACCCAGTGGTGAAAGTTCTGAACTTAAGGACATTACTGGCCAGAGAAGTTTTGTTCCCCATGGTCAAGCCCACACTTTCATGTACAGAAGCTGGTGGAGCTGAATCTTATTTTGATATTGGTTATGGGGAAGTGTCTCCTTGAAGGCAGGCTAACCTAGAGGGCACAGGATTGCCTAAGACAACATTGCCACTTCCCAACCTCCCCAGAATCTGCTGCCTGAGGCCTCATTATCTAATGGTAGGACCAAACTTAAATTAGGGGGACCCAAAGACCTGTGTGGGACGCGGGTGGCGCTGTGGGTAAAAGCCTCAGCGCCTAGGGCTTGCCGATCGAAAGGTCGGCGGTTCGAATCCCCGCGGCGGGGTGCGCTCCTGCTGCTCGGTCCCAGCGCCTGCCAACCTAGCAGTTCGAAAGCACCCCCGGGTGCAAGTAGATAAATAGGTACCGCTTACCAGCGGGAAGGTAAACGGCGTTCCGTGTGCTGCGCTGGCTCGCCAGATGCAGCTTTGTCACGCTGGCCACGTGACCCGGAAGTGTCTCCGGACAGCGCTGGCCCCCGGCCTCTTGAGTGAGATGGGCGCACAAACCCCAGAGTCTGTCAAGACTGGCCCGTTCGGGTAGGGGTACCTTTACCTTTAAAGACCTGTGTAAGGGAACTTGTTTTCTCTAGGAAATTTCTAGCTGAATGTTAACCTTACTTTTCTTTAAAAAGTATCTACTTGTAGGTATATATATATATATATATATATATATATATATGCTTTCGTAGATTTTCACGGGTACAGGAATGCAGGTTTTGGTGTCTTCGGGTGTCTTACATATATATATATATATATATATATATATATATATATATATATATATATGCAGGTTTTGGTGTCTTCGGGTGTCTTCCCGTGTAAGAGTCGGGGTGTCTGGGCGACGTTTTGACGAGGTCACACTCGTCATCTTCAGGCTGGTGCTTTCGGCTTCTTGTTACTGGAACCCAGTAACAAGAAGCCGAAAGCACCAGCCTGAAGATGACGAGTGTGACCTCGTCGAAACGTCGCCCAGACACCCCGACTCTTACACGGGAAGACACCCGAAGACACCAAAACCTGCATTCCTGTACCCGTGAAAATCTACGAAAGCAAATATATATATATATATATTCACAGTATTTCATCCAATTCTTCAGTAATAGATGGGGAAAGCACCTCATTTTCAGGTCAGTGAGATAACTGGCAATCATTTGACACTAAACAGCATGAAATTAAATTTTGTTAATGTTTAATGTAATTATATCACTTCAGATGTATCATGCTACCTATAGTTTTAGGTTCTGGCTGATCAGCACTTCTTAATTAACTAATTATTTAAAAAGCTGCCTCGTCACAGAATTTCTCAGTATTGACCAGGATAACTGAATTAATTTTCCCATTCCCTCCAGAAGGTTTGCAGGGTAGCTTGGGACCAATTGCCACCTGTTAGTCTAACCTGCTTCACAGGGTTGCTGTGAGGATGAAACAAGATGATCGCTGTGTTCTTAAGTGGGCCCCTCATGTACCTTCTCATAGAATCATAGAACTGTAGAGTTGGAAGGGACCACAAGGGTCATAAAGTCCATCTTTTGTCCAATGTGGGGCTCAGACCCACAACCCTGAGATTAAGAGCCTCATGCTATACCAACTGAGCTATAGTTGCACCTCTTCTGGTTCACCAAGCACCACAGCACCGCCCCCCCCAAGAGAACAGGAAAATGGTTGCTTTGATAGACAGGACCAACTCTGGAGCTAGTTTACACGGATCTGAACTGGTAAAGGACTGAAACACACAGGCCTCCATCAGAACCAGTTTCAGTTTTCAGAACGGTTGCTGCAAGTTCCAAGAGGAAGTTCAGAATTGCCACCTTCAGGCGCTGGCATCAGTGCAGATCCCACATGCCCTATAAGGAGAGGAAGGAGATCTATTGGGAGCTAGCCTAAGCTCTTTTTCAGCTGTGAGGCTCTGACTGGGTTGCCCATCTGCTCTTTTCTGGGGTAAAACCAGCCTGTTTTGAATTAAACTCTTGGGCTCAAACGTCATGTCTCATTCCAGTGAAAGTTCTTTCCCCTTCCTGCTGGACTTCCTCATAAATGAGCCTCAGAAACACAATATGCAATTCTGCAAAGCTCAGTCATTAATAACATTCAGACTACTACACACACACAGAAAGAGAGGAATAAAGGTTTTGGTATTGCATCGAGAATGTCAATGTGCATGCCCTTTTATGGAGTTCAAGTGGTTAAGACTTCTGTCATTTTTCTTAAGCTGCCTCACTTAGGTACCGCTTCAGGAATAAAATATCCTGCTGTCTGTGCTATTATCTAATCCTTTGTCCTTCTTCTGTTGCAGTGATCAAAGACACCCTGATTCCAGCGATGAGGGTAACTTGATCTCTGCTTTACTTGATGTAAGTCCAGAAAATGCAACTGTAAAGGGGTTGGTCTTCACGATTGAAGTCAATAACTTTTTAATCTATATTGATTTGGAAAGATGTTTTCATCCTTTGCGGAATGGAATTATCATCTGGACAGTTCCTCACCTTAGGATTTTCTCTTCAGACCAAGAAGGGGGGGGGGGGAGCGGTGGCGGCAGGGAGATAGAGATACAATTCCTTTCCAGCATCTCCTTCAAAGATCTCTCTAAGGATTTGCTTTGAAGATTTAAATGCCGGCTGCATGAATATCTGAATGACAAACAGAATGGAAGCATACATGCCCTGCATTGCGCAAAGTGTTAGGATGAGGTTCTCACGAATTTTCTGTCACTTGCTTCCTAGCATCCTTGACTTACATATCTACTTACATTAGTAATAAACTGCCCTAAAACAAGAAGTTCTCATAATTAAAAACTACACCGACACAGCCTACAGGAAGCTACCTCACGCTGATGGACCCCATTAGTCCATCTAGCTCAATATTGTATACTCTGACTGGCAACAGTTCTCCAGGGGCTTCTGGAGATGCCAGAGATTGGACCTCGAACCTTCTACATGCAAAACTTTTTTTTTTTTTTTTAATTAGCTACTGGTGATTTCAAGCATCTTTTGAATGTTTTTCAATACCCATTCTTAACTGTTTTTATCAAGAACTTTAATGACCTATTTTATATTTTTGGAAACTGCTTAGAGCTTTTCTTACAGTCAAGATGTACAGTACAGTGGTACCTCAGGTTACATATGCTTCAGGTTACATATGCTTCAGGTTACAGACTCCGCTAACCCAGAAATAGTGCTTAAGGTTAAGAACTTTGCTTCAGGATGAGAACAGAAATCGGGCTCTGGCAGTGTGGCAGCAGCAGGAGACCCCATCACCTAAAGTGGTGCTTCAGATTAAGAACAGTTTCAGGTTAAGAATGGACCTCTGGAACGAATTAAGTACTTAACTCGAGGTACCACTGTATATAAATGCTAAATAAAAGTAAACAAGTAAAATTAATTTTAACTGGCTTGTTCTTTTGAATAACCTTTCTACAGCTGCCTTATGATGATGACTTTTTTTTGTATTGAATGTTGTGCTTTTTTCATGCTACGTGTGTGGGCTTGTGTGGGCTATGCTCAAAAAAGGGTGGACTGCAAGTAAATTTATAGTCATGATATAGTACTAGAATCAATGCCCTTTGCATCCACAGGCATCCTGCACACACACTCAGTAAGCGCCAGAGGCTTAGGAGGTAGGAGAAACAAGTCTTAAGCATATCTTTCTGTTGATAATCAGACATCATTGGCTGGGAGCCCCATACAAGCCTTTGTGGGTCAACTCGACCTCCTGCATATCCCAGGGAAGGGAAAATTAGAATTGCCTCAGAAATTAACACCAGTCCAAACCCCCCACAGATGCAGTCAAGCTGACAGTCCGTGTCCAAGTTGGCCCTGGGCTGTTGGAGCAGCAAGGAAGAATTGACCTGCTGCTCATTCTTTCCATTGGGAAGTTGAAGACCTTTTACAAAACTTGCAGTCTTGCAGCACTGTCAGAATGCTGGTTCACTTTTAAAATAAACAAACCACTTTGCTGTCTCCATTGTCCCATTCCTTCACACCCACTTCTTCAAGATCTGTCCCTTTTGGTTTCTCATTCTTCCAGTGTTTCCACATTTCCGTATTGGTTTGTGATTGTTATTTTTAAAATGTACTCACGAAACTTCAACTGCATTTTAATGCAATTTTCTTCTCAGATACACATTTTTGTACCTAATTTTGCCTAACAGACTTATTTCTTGCAAGCAGTTCTCCCTGATATAATGGATTTGTGTTTGTTCTTTCCACTAATATATGCATCTTAATGGACACTTTCCTTCAGCATATGCAGTTTTGTACACATTGTTTGGACGGAGAACATGGCATTTCGAAGTATGGCTACATTTTGGTTCAAGTACATAGGAATCTTCCTTATACTGAGACAATCATTGGTCGTTTGAGCTCTACGCATTATCTACACAGTCTTGGCAGCAGCTCACCAGGATTTCAGCCAAGGAATCTTCCCAGCCCTACCTGGAAATGTCGGGAATTGACCTTGAGACCTGCAAGCAAATCAGATGCTCTCCTGCTATTTTTTTTCCAGGAAGTGCAAACTAGGCAGCTTTGCCTTCAAAGGTGAACTGAATCAAATACTGTATCTATAATGTGAACTAAGTGTGGGACGTGGGTGGCACTGTGGGTTAAACCACTGAGCCTCTTGGGCTTGCCAATCAGAAGGTTGGTGGTTCGAATCCCCGCGACGGGGTGAGCTCCCGTTGCTCGTTCCCTGCTCCTGCCAACCTAGCAGTTTGAAAGCATGTCAAAGTACAAGTAGATAAATAGGTACCGCTCCGGCGGGAAGGTAAACGGCATTTCTGTGCGCTGCTCTGGTTTGCCAGCAGCATCTTAGTCATGCTGGCCACATGACCCGGAAGCTGTACACCAGCTCCCTTGGCCAATAAAGCGAGATGAGTGCCGCAACCCCAGAGTCAGACCTAATGGTCAGGGGTCCCTTTACCTTTAATAGAGCAGTAGATAAAGGGATGGTTCTGCAATGTGTTCTCAGTCATCAAATCAGCAAATGCTTGTTGTTGAATCATTACTGATGGTAAGCAAGTCCTTACGGGAATTTTTTTGTTTTGTTTTGTCTATTCAGCCAATGGGTTGTAACCAATGTGCACCATTAGGGTTCTGCCAGCACAGTGGGATGACTTCTCCTTTCACCCCACTTCCCCAAAACCAGCTTCTGGAGGTGCGGGGGGGGGTCCATCAACCCTCTAGAGCTGATTTTGAGGGTGTTCAGTGGCACTGGGTTGTGGCGGGACAGAAAAGAAGCAGCTCTGTTTTGAACATAGAAGCCCATTACACCAGGGAATCTGCAGCATTGAATATGCTAAGCTAAGGTCACATTCACACTACAGTGGTACCTCGGGTTAAGTACTTAATTCGTTCTGGAGGTCTGTTCTTAACCTGAAACTGTTCTTAACCTGAAGCACCACTTTAGCTAATGGGACCTCCTGCTGCCGCCGTGCCGCCGGAGCATGATTTCTGTTCTCATCCTGAAGCAAAGTTCTTAACCCGAGGTAATATTTCTGGGTTAGCGGAATCTGTAACCTGAAGTCTATGTAACCCGAGGTACCACTGTATATGTTTAAAGCATTGTGATACCACTTTAAAGAGTTTCCACCCAAAGACTCCTGGGAGCTGTAGTTTGTTAAGGGTGCTGAGAGTGGTTAGGAGGCTCCTATTCCCCTCAGAGAGCCACAATTCCCCGAGTGCTTTAACAAGTAAATTCCTTTTCTCAGGGATATCTGGGTATTGTAGCTCTGGGTAGGGGAACAGGGTCTTTCAGCACCCTTAGCAACTACAGTTCCCAGGGTTCTTTGAGAGACGCCATGACTGCTTGAAGCGGTATCATGACAATTTAAATGTATTGTGTGAATGTGGCCTAAATCATACTCAAAGTAGCTCCATTGGAATCGATGGGCCAAGTTAAATCACTCCCATTGATTTCAGGAGATCTGCTCTGAACATGACTTGCACAAACATCCTTGCTATGCAATTAGGCATTTGTGGATTGTTTGCCGGAACCATCTCTCCCTTCTTTCCCTGCACATAGTGGCAATTTATTGTGAAATGTGTAATTATCTGCTGGAGCAGGGCCCATTTTTAATGCCTTGCGATAAACAAAAGTATGAACAAAGGGCTAATGCAGAAAAAGTCCTCCTTCTTTGCAGTTGCCTGCGGACACAGTTGGTTTCAGATTCCGATTATCTCCAGGCATCTAGCACAGGGGGACTTTTGTGCATTCAAATTGCAGTCAGGACAAGCACTGGCTTGATGGGGTTGTTGATTCTCCAGTAAATATAACAAAGGGTTCTGTTTGGTTGGGAGTAGGCTGGCTGCCAGAAAGATATTTGGAAAGTAAAGTCTCTATTTGAAGCGTGATGGGTAGCCCTTTGAAAACCGTGTGAAAGGCTGTAACACTGAATTTTAATTTCAAAAGGCTGGTATTGGGAGAGATAATAACAATCTAGCTTGCACAACTGGAGAACTCGCACACACTGAAACAAAAACTTGCACAGGTTGTGTGCCTCAGACCGTGGAAGTGATGCCTTCCTTGTCAGTATCAACAGAGGTTTCACGAAAGAGTTTTTAATTATAATGCAGAGAAACACAGCAAAGGCACGGTGCATCGCTGCTGCTTTTTCTGATGTCTTAAGCACCCTGATTTCTCATGCTGTTGAGAAATGGCTAATCAGGCTCCTAGCCGTCCAAACCCTGCAGAATCTTTCCTGAGGCTCAGAGATGTTTGCCAATTACACTTGGAACTGCAACGCCTCCTGCCCATTTGTCTCCAAAGAAAAAGCCTGTCCTTTTTGCGTTGGCATCCCAGTCTCAATCATTTACCCTAATTATCTTCCTGCATGGCAAAGAATGAAAATCTCAAGCGTAGGTTGGTTGGTTGGTTTGCTGGCTCTACAATGATTCCTCAGTCCAGCGAATCATCTGGGGACACCAACATTGCCACATTGGGCAGGGCCACCAACATCAGCTCCTCTTATTGGCTTGGAATGACTTCAACTTGATTGGCTGCTCCTCATATCAATGCAATGCCAGCAGTTCTGTTAACTGAAGTTGCACGCTTAATTTTCTCTAAACTCTTCAAGTAAAAATATGCCAAAGCAAACAATTTTAGCCCTAAAAAGCAAGCGCGCCTAGAGATTTGGCTTTGCACTGTGGCTCTTTCTCACATCTCTTAATTGGCATCACAAATGATTAAGTGTTTTCATTTAAATATTTAAATAATTATATTCCCATCTTGCCCTTCCTCCAGTGATTGAATAAATATAAAAGGTCATGTTTTCTAAGGCACTCGTGCCAGTGTAATCCTACCAGAATGCACACACAGTCATTGTAGGGGACAATGAGGACTAAGAGCTTGACCCCTGAGCATATTTATTTGGTAATAAATCTCACTGAGTTCAATGATGGTGCTTATTTCCAGGGAAATGTACTTCAGATTCTAGCCATTCAAGTTTCTTCATCATTTTAAAACTCTGGAGAGCGGGCCAGCTCTGAAAGGAAAGCAGTCGCAGTCCAACAGAGTTAGGGTGCCTCCTTCACTGAAATTGTCAGATGGTCAGAAAGGTGCAAAATCCTATATGCAATCAGTGATGTTAATGCTACCATTCCACAGCTTTGAGATAAGCTAGACTGAATGATAGCAAATGGTCTGAAGGTGAACTTCATAGTAGAGCCAACCTGGGTCTTTCTAGCCTTTGTTCATCTCTCCAGAACATCCACCCCACATTGGTTCTCAAACAGATATACAGGTAGTCAGTGCTTCCCCCCCTTAAAAATGTTTAGGGGTACTCTCATTTTCCTACTGCCCCTCAATGAGACCCCTATTGAAATACTGCCCCTCAATGAGACCAAACTTAGATTCACAAAATGTTTAGGGGTATGCGTCCCCCCAGAAAAAAGGTATTGCAGGTTGCCAAAGATTTGTTGCTGTTGTTGTTGTTTAGTCGTTTAGTCGTATCTGACTCTTCGTGACCCCATGGACCAGAGCATGCCAGGCACTCCTGTCTTCCACTCCTCCCGCAGTTTGGTCAAACTCATGCTGGTAGCTTCGAGAACACTGTCCAACCATCTTGTCCTCTGCCGTCCCCTTCTCCTTGTGCCCTCCATCTTTCCCAACATCAGGGTCTTTTCCAGGGAGTCTTCTCTTCTCATGAGGTGGCCAAAGTATTGGAGCCTCAGCTTCATGATCTGTCCTTCCAGTGAGCACTCAGGGCTGATTTCCTTAAGAATGGATGCGTTTGATCTTCTTGCAGTCCATGGGACTCTCAAGAGTCTCCTCCAGCACCATAATTCAAAAGCATCAATTCTTCAGCGATCAGCCTTCTTTATGACCCAGCTCTCACTTCCATACATCACCACTGGGAAAACCATAGCTTTAACTATACGGACCTTTGTTGGCAAGGTGATGTCTCTGCTTTTTAAGATGCTGTCTAGGTTTGTCATTGGATAGCCAACAGATATACACAACTGGTTGGCCACAGTGAGAGCAGGATGCTGGACTAGATGGGCTGCTGGCCTGATCCATTGGGCTCTTAGTATGTTCAGTCTTGGGAGGTCTGTCATCTCTACTGAGCTCTCAGCATCTGCTAATAGTATTTACTCAGAAAGGCTGGGGCACTCATAGTAAGTCAGTATACAGACATAGGCAAAGTCTGCACTAACTGCATTGATTTTTTTTTGCTAAATTAATATACACAATATGGCTTCACATTTCCGTTCCTTTCATGCCTATTAGGAAGTTTCTGGAGATGTGCAACACAGCCAGGGGAAGTGTATATTTTGAAGGGCCACTGATTTCAAAGGGTCATCTGTTTCTATATGTTCTCATCACTATCATCTTCTTTCAGAGCCCACATTTTGGGTTTGGCTGCCCTAATAGACAGAGAGAAAGACATAGCTATAGATAGATAGAGACTATAGCTATAGGCTGTGCTTTTTTTCCTGGAAAAGTGGCTCTCTGTGAACTTCTCCCTTGTTCTTTTAGAATGGCAATGGCACCCACCTGAATGTGGCTGGAGCTGAGCTCCAGTGAACTCCAGCTGGGAAAAAATCCCTGCTTATAGGATATTAATATAGATATTGATATATATTCTGTTTAAGCAGCTAGAAAATATGGCTGGTGACACAATCACCACATCTTCAGAACGGGGCTGATAACACATTACTAAGGAAACTCAACCAAACTTACAGAGAAACTCCTTCAGAACTATGCAGGCAATCAGGGCATGTGCTACATCAGCAAACATCACCCTACTTGGCCTGGTTGCTAAGCAATACGGGTTACAGGCGCTTCAGGTTACAGACGTTTCAGGTTACAGACTCCGCTAATCCAGAAATAGTACCTCGGGTTAAGAACTTTGCTTTAGGATGAGAACAGAAATCACAGGGTGGTGGTGCGGCAGCAGGCCCTATGAGCTAAAGTGGTACCTCAGGTCAAGAACAGTTTCAGGTTAAGAACGGACCTGCAGGACGAATTAAGTTCTTAACCCAAGGTACCACTGTACTTCCATCCACCCCACCTTGGCTAGTTGGCTTCAATACTAACAGAATGAACCCTTTAGTTTCACACAGGATGATATTTGCTGTTGTACTTCCAACACCTGGGATCAGTGGCACGTGATGATGTGTCATTTGTGTCCCAGGGACACAGTACGGCAAGAATGATGCCTTTCCTTACGACCAAAACACACACAAACACACCTATTTGGTGCACAATGTCCTTGAGATCTTCTTATTACATAACATCTGATGAACTTCCAAGAAACCTAAGCTTCATTAGGACGGCCTTTCATAGAGCTAGCATACCAAGCAGGTGCTAAACGGCTGACTTTAAGGTTGAGCAGCAACACAGCTGTGGATTCCACACCCGAGTTGCCCGTTCACATCTGTGCATGAAACAAAGCTCTGTTAATTCGATCAGGAATCTGGTAGCATGTGTTTATAGTTTGGATTTCAACATCTGTGAGTCATCTGATTTGAACTTTTCCAGGCTTCAGCGCTTGCAGTTCTTCTGAGTTATTAAAATCAAATATTTGACTTATTTGTATGTAGCCTTCTTCTCTTTGAAATGCATCCCCCTGCTTAATAATGCATTATGTACTTAGACTCCTATTTGTGCAGCCAGACGTGTGAAAATGACACCTCTGGAAACATACATGAGTGCAAATGTATTTTGCTGCCACCTTTAAAATAAACATAAGCTGGAGTTTATCTGGAATGAACCTTTAATTATGCATCACTTTCTCTCTCATTATTTGCTTAAGTATTTGCCACCACTGCAAAACTGACATCGAACAAGCCGTTTGTGTTTCTCTTTCCTGGAGGCACCAGTAATTCCCCAATACACTGGAGATTTATGAAGTGCAGTCAACATTTTGCCAGCATCCTTTGTGACCCCACCAATTTATTAGTATGCCATGGGAGATGCTTTAATAATTAAGCAGAAAATAATATGTTTTCTCACCCATCGCACGCTTGCGGAACTGTGGTTCCCATGTTGTAATTGATAAATACTTCATTGTTGTTGTTGCACCATATTCCTTAATATTGATCACCAGCTTGAAACCTGAAGGTCAGGCTTGGATTTCAAAGCTGCCCTTCCGTCTTCCTTGGGGGCACTGCCACAACTGGAAGCCAGAAGGATGGCTTTGAAAGCCGTCTTTTACGTTTGCTGTTTCATAAATACAAACAAAACAACTTTCCAGACTTTGTAGCGTGTGATCAGTACCAGGAATACAATACATAAGAAAATGCTTGCCAGTTTTGAAGCTTGTGTGTGATGGACAACAGAAAAATCAAATTATTTTCTTCTTAATTATTGTTCCCCATAGGACCAGTTCATATTTTGTTTGCTTGTTAGTGTAGGCATGTTGATTAGACATGAGCATGAATGTCGTCATTTTTACCTTCCAAGGGCAATTTAGGGAAGTAAATGATTTGGTCAAACCCTCTTGTGTTTTTGGTGTTCCATGCTTTGTACCTTGGGTTGTTTTTTTAAAATTACTTTTGTAAAAATGATATGCATCCTTGCATTTGTTTTAATACTCTTGTATTTTACCCTTCTTGCATTATCTTCACAAATCAGGAGGGCATAGCGAGAGAGGTGAGGAAAATAAAAGGCATGCTCAAGTTTCATTGAAGGATAGGTTCATTCAGTGGTATCTCAGGTTACAGATGCTTCAGGTTACAGACTCTGCTAACCCAGAAATAGTACCTCAGGTTAAGAACTTTGCTTCAGGATGAGAACAGAAATCGCACAACGGCAGTGGAAGAAATCATTAGCTAAAGTGGTACCTCAGGTTAAGAACAGTCTCAGGTTATGAACATATCCCCAGAACAAATTAAGCTCTTAACCTGAGGTACCACTGTATTTATATCCCAATTTCCTCCAAAGAGCTAGATTTGGTGTACATCATTCTTCCCCTCCATTTTATCCTCACAGCAATAATGTGAGGGAGGTTGGGTTGAGAGACAGTGACTCACCCAAGGTCACTCAGTGACCTTGGCTGAGTGGGACTTTGAACTGTGGCCTCCTGGATCCTAGTGAGACACCCCAAGAGCTACACTACCATGGTTTGCTATTTCACTTAGAGATAATAACCAAGAAATAAGCCAGTAGTTTGAACTGAAGCCTGAGTTGAAGTTTAAAGACGAGAGAGAGAAATTCTACACTGTGAGGAAAATTAGGCTGAGAGACTTGCCCAAGGTCCCCCAGTGAGCTTCATGGCTGAGTGGGGATTTGAGCTCTGGTCTCCAAGGTCTGGCACTCTAACCACTACACCACACTGGCTCCACGATTCACCTTGTTATACAGTTATACACAGACAAATGCACTCACACAGTATTTTCTGGTACAATGCAGCTTCCTGAGTGATGATCTATCGCTCAAACAATCTGTTTTCTTTTTTAATAAGTGAGCGTTTAATTGAAAATCCTTCTGCAGTATGTTGTACTGACATTTGGTTTGATACAAGGGTTACCCTCCCTGTGCCTCTGTGGGTACAGCAAGCTGTAAATCTGAAAGGAAGAAAAAAAAATAAACAAGTGAAGTCCCCAGTGATTCTCTGTCTATTACTATGTCACTTTGGGGACTGTTTAGTGACACCTGCAATAAAGATCCATGTGTTTGTCTGATTGCCTCTGACAGTCCTTATTCTTTCAAATTACTTCCATGGTCCTCCAGCTCATATCCAAGGTGTTTGCTTTCCAATGTTCTGACAAGCTGCCATGTCAAAACACTTGTCAGCACCATTGCTAATCAGACATAAAAGCAGTCAACAATGCAAGTCAACAACTGCTCCGTCTGTGCTCCTCTCCTCCCACTGTTTCCATAATTAGGCCTCTGCCCAGGTGTAATTGTTGTATTTATTGAATAGGAGAGCGCTGTGAAAAGATGGACTGATTGTTTTTCGGAAAGGCAGCTCTGCCCAACCCTGCAGAACTTGGGATCCAGCCAAGCTGAAGACAGACTGCAAGCCAGTATTGTAACTGGTCTGGGGTTTGACAGCCTCCCTGTTTTTGCTGCCCCATAGAAGCAAAAAGAAAAAGGAAGATCATGGCCAATGATCCCATCACCTCATGGCAAACAGAAGGGGAAGAAATGGAGGCAGTGAGAGATTTTACTTTCTTGGGCTCCATGATCACTGCAGATGGTAACAGCAGCCACGAAATTAAAAGACGCCTGCTTCTTGGGAGAAAGGCGATGACAAACCTAGACAGCATCTTAAAAAGCAGAGACATCACCTTGCCCACAAAGGTCCGTATAGTTAAAGCTATGGTTTTCCCAGTAGTGATGTATGGAAGTGAGAGCTGGACCATAAGACAGGAGTGCATGGCGTGCTCTGGTCCATGGGGTCACGAAGAGTCGGACACAACTAAATGACTAAACAACAACAACAACAGAAGCAAAAAGCAGGTGGTCTATTGAGCTGGAACATAGAAAGCTGCCTTATACTGAGCCAGACCCTTGGTCAATAGAGCTCAGTATTGTGACTGTCCAGGGTTGCAGATGGGGGATATCCCCAGCCCTACCAGGAGATGGTGGGGATTGAACCTGTTAACTGGTTTGATGAATTGTTGGGTAGGACCGTGTGCTTGTGCCTACAATATTCCTGCCCCAGCCAAGAAGGCAACTCACATTTGCAGGGTTCAGCTGGGCTTAGTCTTGGAACATATTTTAAATACCTGGGCTCAGCCCCAGAACATAATGACTTAGGTGCTCCAACACCTGGGCAGGGTGAGAACATTGCCTCTAGGCAAGCTTGGGACCTGGCAAGTCTGGGTTATTTTGACATTATTATTCTACATATTTTGTGGCTGAGCGAAGTATTTATTGGATAGGAAAGTCACTCTCAGAAATGCTTGGCATATAAATATCAGCTGCTCCTTGATAAACTATTGTTTGTTTTGCTCCTGTTAGTGCTGTATACAATTTTCTCAAGTTTCCATTAATGACATCTAAAGTGCCCTGCCCAGTAACTGGTGTTTCTTGGTATGCTGCCTTTGATCATGTAGGTTGAATATATCTTTAATGACTGACAGCCATTGACAGCCTTGTTCTCTATTCTAAAGCCTTTCATGTGGAAATTCTAGATGCCTTTCCTGAGCACAGGTCCCATTGAGCTCAATGGGACATGTTTCTGAGTAGGCATGTGTAGGACTGTGCTGTTTGAAAGTCCAAATTCTGAATGGGTGAGTAGTTTTGGCTCATCCCTTGAAATATCTCTTCTACTTTGAGCTGCAAGCTTTTAATTTGGAAAGTACTGGTGTTGCAACAAGGTGCATGCGCGCGCGCACACACACACACACGCAGTAGGCTGCCAATATTAGGCTTGATCTACCCTCGCTCCTGTTTTATTCTATTCTTCCACTTTGGGAAACTCTCTGCTATCTAAATCCTTTCCTTTTAATTTCTCTAGGGTGGCAGGAAAGCATGTACTTAAGAGACAGCATGCTAATTAGAATACACAGCCTTCCAGCAGATAATGCTCTAATGTATGCATGTATTCTACCAGGAGATACAAATAATTAGCCTTCTGTAGACCGACTGAGATAGCAGAATCTGAAACACTGAGAACAAGGCAAGCAGCAGGTATTCAAATGTCACCGCTTTGCTTGGGCTCTTAAGAGAAGGAAGCCAGAGGAATGCGGCCCCATTGTGTCTCAAATTGGTTCAAGAATGGAGCAATATAATTCATCTGCATTCCGAGGGTGATGAATCCAAATTGCACCTGATTTCAAAGGCAGCTGCTTGAGCTGGATGCAGAAAAAGGCAACTGCAGGGATTAAGAGACGGGAGACCCTTCCTTATAGGAAAAAGAAGAATTCATTGGGGGCTGGGGTGCTTCAGGAAGAAAAAAATAAACCACTACAGGAGGGCATGACAGAAATTGTCACTGAACAATGAAAACGACTGCCTTGGAAAGTGGTGGACTGTAAGATATTTATAAGCAAAGGCTGAATAGCCACGTCTCTGTGGGATGTGATACCTAGATAGCAGTCAAGCACAACATTCCTGGAGTGGACATGCAAAGGGATGCTTGGTCCAGCCAGTCGGAACTTCCTGTTTCCTCCTGGGCTGGGACAAACTTCCTCTGCGTGTGACTAGAGGTGGGCGTGACCTTACCTGCCCAGGTAACAAAAGGGCAAGGTAGGCAGCATGCTCTTCTCTTCTCCATCTTGCTTTCGCCATGTGAGCTGCAGTGACTGCTAGTCTGCAGTCACTGAGACTAACCCCCATATGGGGTAGTTCCACATGTCTATACTTTGTAACTAAGTTTGCCTTCAGGGATCCATCTGTGAACTGAATGTGTGAGTAAACTTCTTTTATATACTCTACAGACGATTGTGTCATGTCTATTCTTTTTAAGGGGGAGATATAGGGAACTTACCAGGAATCTAATATTAAGAGGCTTAAGCAAGCTAGCAACAAGCTAACCGCTGTGCATTTAAAAGGGGAATGTAAACTCTGCTAAGTTATAGAACTTGCTAGTGCATGTTAGGAAGGGTATAATTAAACAATATATCCTCTCCTGCCTCCCTGAACATTCCCACAGTCTCAGAGATGGGCAATAGGTTAGTCCATGGCAGTGATTAACTGGAACCAGCCTTCATCTTCAGAAGTGTATCTTCTGATCAAATTTGCAGATGACACCAAACTGGGAGGGGTGGCTAACACCCCAGAGGACAGGATCACACTTCAAAATGACCTTGACAGATTAGAGAACTGGGCCAAAACAAACAAGATGAACTTTAACAGGGAGAGATGTAAAGTATTGCACTTGGGCAAAAAAAATGAGAGGCACAAATACAAGATGGGTGACACCTGGCTTGAGAGCAGTACATGTGAAAAGGATCTAGGAGTCTTGGTTGACCATAAACTTGACATAAGCCAACGTGTGACGCGGCAGCTAAAAAAGCCAATGCAATTCTGGGCTCCATCAATAGGAGTATAGCATCTAGATCAAGGGAAGTAATAGTGCCACTGTATTCTGCTCTGGTCAGACCACACCTGGAGTACTGTGTCCAGTTCTGGGCACCACAATTCAAGAAGGACACTGACAAACTGGAACGTGTCCAGAGGAGGGGAACCAAAATGGTCAAAGGCCTGGAAACGATGCCTTATGAGGAACGGTTAAGGGAGCTGGGCATGTTTAGCCTGGAGAAGAGGAGGTTAAGGGGTGATATGATAGCCATGTTCAAATATATAAAAGGATGTCACATAGAGGAGGGAGAAAGGTTGTTTTCTGCTGCTCCAGAGAAGCGGACACGGAGCAATGGATCCAAACTACAAGAAAGAAGATTCCACCTAAACATTAGGAAGAACTTCCTGACAGTAAGAGCTGTTTGACAGTGGAATTTGCTGCCAAGGAGTGTGGTGGAGTCTCCTACTTTGGAGGTCTTTAAGCAGAGGCTTGACAACCATATGTCAGGAGTGCTCTGATGGTGTTTCCTGCTTGGCAGGGGGTTGGACTCGATGGCCCTTGTGGTCTCTTCCAACTCTATGATTCTATGATTCTATGATTTGATTAATACAAATGTCTAGGAACAGACAATGCCTTAACTGTTGTAGACAACTGTTGATTTTTACTCAGAGTAGACCCATTGAAATTAATAGACATAAATTAGTTGAGCCCCTTCATTTCAATAGATCTGCTATAACTGATGTTGGACAGAACTCTGGTAAGGTTCCTCTACTTAGGTTCTTCATGGTGGCATCTGGTTGATCACTGTTGGAAACTAGGTCCGGTCTATTCCAGAAGAGCTCTTCTGTTTGTGTTTTTTTTAATACATTTTTATTAAGATTTTTAAACAAGCACAAAAACACAAACAAACACAACACAAATAACAAGTATAGTTTCAGATCCTTATTTTCTTAACATCTTTCCCTGACTTCCCCACACCTCCCCTTCTTGTATTCCAATTCCAATAGTTAGCTCAGCAAGTTCTTATCCCAGAAGAGCTCTTCTGATGTCTCGGGTGCTTTAATGAATGAACTTCTTATTGTTTTAGTGAGGTGTATAGAGGCCACCACATGCAACATTTCTTTTCCACCCAAAGTCAGCAAAAATCTTTTCTGCCCAATGCTCTAATGCAAGCAGACAGTGGAATCCATCCCTAGAGAAACTGATTCACTGAACTATAAGTGAGCTGAAGGCAGCACACTTTCATTTCTCCTGACGTAACTGCTGTTTTCATGGGTATCCAGAGTAAACAGGTTTCTTCTTCATCTTCAACATCTTCTCTTTCCTGAAGACCTTGTTTCAAGGCCAAAACTGAAAAGAGCTAATTCAGATTTGGTGCGCAACACTGAGTGTTCTCTGATTGAGCAGAAAATGATAGTCACATTGCCCACATTGAAGCCTTGCAATTCCACATCCCTTCTCATTAAAAGAGGGGGGGGGGAGAGAAATAGCCAAATCAACCTCTGCTTTAAATTAATTACCTAAACAGTTACCAAGGCATTCAGTCTGCAAATTATATCCCTTGACACAGTCTCTCCTTTCACAGTGGTGCATCCTTTTGAGATCACTGGTTACTGGGTTGCTGTGACTCTTCTCCTGAAGGCTTGCCAGCATGGTCTGCTAACCTGCCTGCTCTGAGGGCTTTGTTTACTTTGGGAGCTCATATTAGCCAAAAGTACATATAATTGGAATAAATCACATGTTTGTTCCCTGTGCGGTGTAGTGGTTAAGAGCGGTACATTCGTAATCTGGGGAACCGGGTTCGTGTCTCCGCTCCTCCACATGCAGCTGCTGGGTGACCTTGGGCTAGTCACACTTCTCCAAAGTCTCTCAGCCTCACTCACCTCACAGAGTGTTTGTTGTGGGGGAGGAAGAAAAAGAAGAATATTAGCCACTTTGAGACTCCTTAGGGTAGTGATAAAGCAGGATATCAAATCCAAACTCCCCTTCTTCTGCTTATCCCTGCCTCCCTTCCCCCGTTGGTGTTTTAGACTGTAAGATCCTTTGGGCAGGGACTGTGTTCATAGATGGTGTCTCCTCCTTCTCCATCTCGTTCATCACCACCACCAGCATCATTTTATAGTCATTATCATCACCACGGCTTTATCAAAACCAAATCATGTGCTTAGTATTCCTGCATTTCAGGGGGTTGGACTAGATGACTCTTAGGGTCCCTTCCAACTCTATGACTCTAGGAAAACTGATGTCTTTCTATTTTTTTATAGGGATTGGTGAATCAGTCTAATTCTGCTCTGTGCCATTTTTACATATGTTCACCCATAAAGTCATTCCATCCCATTTCTGTGTTAGACAGCACACACGAAAAGTCCATTTAAATGCTGTTTGAATACATATTTTAATATGCATTTTCTCAGCAGCAACAACAATAAATCTCTAAATATATTTATTTAAATACTATACAATTTGAACCAGGAACTGTTGGGACATTTGAGAAATAAATTCTCATTTGCACCATGAGTCCGGAAGGTGTGTGTCAGATCAGTTTGTATCAGAACTCACAAAGAACAAACTCCTCAAGCTTCCCCAGGGCACTGAGAAGCGACCTAAGGCCATCATGGCATTTATAACCCACCTTTCCTCCAAAGAATTCAAGGATGCATGTATGGTCCCTTTTTGCACTGAAACAGCAGGTCATTAAGTCACAGTGCTGTGCATAGCTGTCAACTGTCCCTTTTTTGGCGGGAAAGTCCCTTATCCCAGCGCCGTGTCCCGCTGCATTCCCTTATTGATGGTGTCTCTTAAATTTCCCGGGTTTCAAAGGAAGCAGCTCCTGTCCCTCCCTCCCTGCCAGCCAGGGAGGAGGAAGGCTCCAACTGTGTTGCTTGGCTGCGTTGCTCACCCAATAAGGAGTCTAAGAACGACTGGGGGTGGAGCTTGCATGTTTTGTGCTGATCAAATCGGCCGTGTTGCTTGGGGACTCGCCTTTGCTCAGTGCTTCCCAGCGGAGAGGTAACAGTGGTTTTCCTTGCTGCATCCCCTTTGCCGGGTTGCTGCGCTGTGGGAACCACCACTTGAGGCTTTGTTTGGCTGCTGGTTGACTAAAATCCCTTATTTTGGCTGCTGATCCCTTATTTTCGAGGCTGCTGGTCCCTTATTTTCAAATTTGTAAGCTGACAGCTATGGTGCTGTGGGAATGGTAGTCAGACCAGTGGTCTGATTGGGTACATGCAATATGGCATTTTCTAAAATCCAGACTGTTGTTATCTCTGATAGAGAACTATGTACAAAGATGAGCTAGTTTGTTAAGAGATTCCGCCATTGAATGGATGTGCAAAATAACAAAAGCATTCTGGGGAATAATACGGTATATAATGAGTTGGAAAAAAAAGTTTAAAGTAACATTTGTGTGGGGAAAACAGAAGCTTTCTTACTAGGTCTTACTTTCTAGACGCAGGAATTCCAAAGTAGCAGAAACAATTATTTATGTATGCGATGACAGCAGCGCAGATACTATTGGCCCAGAGATGGAAAGAAGTTAAAATCCCAACCAGAAACGAATGGTTGATAAAGATGATGGACTACGATGAAATGGCAAAAATGACTGGGAAAACCAGAAACCAGGAAGACAGAAAAGTTAATAAAGATTGGGAAAAATTTATAAGCTACCTAAGAGAACACTGTAAACAACTAAAAACTTTGGCAGGATTTTAGTAACACTTGTAATGTATTAAAAAATAGGGTAAAAAAAGGATTGCTTTAAGAAAAAGGGAGATATTATATGATGCAGTAGATAAAGTTTGATCATTGAAACCATGGATGGATGGAAGGAAGTGTAAGGATTCAAGGAATCCTAAATGTTGACGATTATGATTATTGTTTGAATTTAATTGTATAATGTAAAACTGAATATATATATATTTTTACAAAAAAAAAAGAAGAAGTCTGCATGCTTTGGGATAACATGACACCAGTGCTCCAAGCTTTTCACTGGTTCCTTATTGATCTCTGGACTCCATTCAGAGTGATGACTTCTGTTCTAAATTCCTTTAGCCCAGCAAGCCCAAAAGACCCGGTTAACACTATGTTCCTTAAAGATCTATCATGTGTGTTCTCTGAAATGTACCTTTTATACATCAAGTCAAAACTTGAAAGGTACACAGAGAGGCTGCTGGTGGCCATCCCTCTTCTCCTAGAGCAGGATTAGTCAGTGTTATCCCCCCTGGCTGTCTCTGCTCTTGAGCAAGTGATGGGAACCTTTGGTTCTCCAGATGTTGTTGAAGTACAACACCCATCATCCCTAGCCATTGACCATGTTTCTGGGGCTGGTGGGAGTTTTAGTTCAGCAGTGTCTGGAGCATCAAAAGATTCCTCACACCTGTTCTTTAGAACTCATCCCAACCAGCATGGCTTCTGATAGAAAAGACTGATGGAGAGGATGGGTTTGAAGTTCAATAAATAGATAGTGGGTAAGGAGTAGCTCATTCTTCTGAGATTGGAGATTAGGGAAGGGAAAGAATCTCATTCAGTTTATATTTTGATGTGAAGTGACACCTGTCTGACTTCGCAAACCAAGACCCACACACAGAAAATCTTTCCTTCCAAATTTGCACTTCTGCCGATTTTGCTATGTGCTTCTCCTGCCAAAATGGTGTACAAAATAAGGATCTATTAGGGGAAAGCACCCAGCAAAAACTGGCAGATTGATGGGAAATAAAATGCAAATATGTACTGCATTGGGGAAAATTGCTTGCAAATTGTATGTAGACATTACAGGAAATTACACAGAAAAGTGCATATCATAGAATCATGGATTGTAGGAATATTTTTTGCCCAATTTGGGTTTCAAACTCATGGCCCTGAGATCAAGAATTCCATGCTCTAGTGACTGAGAAATGTTTTATTAAAAATGCAAATTGATGCAGAAGTGAGACAAACTGAACATAGGGTTGGAAAAATGATAGACTGAGACAAACTGACCTTGTCAGATTTATCCCTCCCTCCTTGGAAAAAACTGTATGTCTGAGTTCATAGTTTTCACTGATGGCCGTTGAAAACATCACATGAGTCGACATGCCTCAATATTTACATTCTAGGAGCCTTACCTCTCTCATGCTCCTGATCCTATAAACTGGAATAATGGCATATATATATCACATAAAGACAAAACACACAGAGTCATGTTCTTCCGGATGTTTGCACTAGTGTGAACAAGACTGGGCAAACAGGCCTGCTATTGGCCAGCAGATTTTATAGTGCAGATAATCTTGTTTGCCCCGCTTGAAAACCAGCTTTTTAAAAAACAAATAAACACATTTACAAGCCTCTTCTGTCTTGCCAGCTTCGAAGTGGCCCAATTTCTGCACATTTCGCAAGATTTCTCTGTGACAACTTAAGATACTGGACTATATAATACTTGGCATGATCTAAGTGAAGTGGAACTGGAAGATTCCAGCAATAATCTCATTTTGGAACAGCTGTCTTTTTATTCAACTATTAGTGGTGCTATTAGCTCCCATGTACTTCAGTATCGGAGAATGCAGCAAGTGGAAGTTTCCCATACAGCGCAGCCCTATGAAACAAGGGGCTCTTTGCATGTCTTAGTTGTTCACGTGAAGCCTTCCTTGGGATCTGGAAGTCCAAATGTTCAGCGATGCAGGTCCTCAAGATGCCTTTGTTTAATTGACGACACACGTGAAGGTCCTCTCCCTGCAGTTATTCATGCTATACCCATCAAGGAAGGCCCTAGATTAGGAGTGGGGAACTTGTGGGTCACAAGTTGTTCTACCTGACTCAAAACACTAGGACTCATGTTAGTAAGTACTTGTTCAAACAGCATGTTGTTGTTACTATTATGCTGCTATTTCTCCCCAAAACAGCCCAGGCAGTAGAATCATAGAATCATAGAATCATAGAATCATAGAGTTGGAAGAGACCACAAGGGCCATCGAGTCCAACCCCGTGCCAAGCAGGAAACACCATCAGAGCACTCCTGACATATGGTTGTCAAGCCTCTGCTTAAAGACCTCCAAAATAGGAGACTCCACCACACTCCTTGGCAGCAAATTCCACTGTCGAACAGCTCTTACTGTCAGGAAGTTCTTCCTAATGTTTAGGTGGAATCTTCTTTCTTATAGTTTGGATCCATTGCTCCATGTCCGCTTCCCTGGAGCAGCAGAAAACAACCTTTCTCCCTCCTCTATGTGACATCCTTTTATATATTTGAACATGGCTATCATATCACCCCTTAACCTCCTCTTCTCCAGGCTAAACATGCCCAGCTCCCTTAGCCGTTCCTCATAAGGCATCGTTTCCAGGCCTTTGACCATTTTGGTTGCCCTCCTCTGGACACGTTCCAGTTTGTCAGTGTCCTTCTTGAATTGTGGTGCCCAGAACTGGACACAGTACTCCAGGTGAGGTCTGACCAGAGCAGAATACAGTGGCACTATTACTTCCCTTGATCTAGTAGAGCCAAAGATTAAAAAAATATTAAAACCCCCTCTAAAATCTGTTTTAAGAATGCCATGGAATTCAATACCAAAGTGCATGCCTCTGTTGTGAACCCAACCAGGGTGCAGGGGCCCTGGAAGTTGCCACAGGAAACCAGGTGCTGATGGATACAGATAATTTGGGCACTATTTTATTTTCTCTCATTGGTCGATTGTATGTTCAGGTTAGCAGCTGCACTACACATTGACTAGGGGGTTCAAATCCCACTTTAGTGAAAGGGCCCTGGGTGAAACCCTTTCACTTAGCATCAACTCTTGATCTGTACAATCAGGAAACTAATCACACCTTACCTCTTATGAATATGGACATGATAAAGTTTCTATATCAGTGTATGTACTTAGGTTGTAGGCATGTGCTACTTGGAAAAAAGTCCTGTTTACCTTGGGGGATTTTCAGTGGCGTAGCGTGGGGGGTGCAGGGGGGGCCGGCCGCACCGGGCGCAACATATGGGGGTTAGGGTTAGGGGGCGCAAATCCACGGGTTAGGGGGCACAAATTACTTGCCTTGCCCCGGGTGCTGACAACCCATGCTACGCCACTGGGAATTTTAAGGATACATGCACAGAATTGTGGCTTTTTAAAAAGGTCCTTGGCATGATTTTATTGTTATAAGTTTTGTGTGTGTGGTTTTTTTTTGCGGGGGGGGGGGCGCAGTGTGGATGATACCAGTAGGTCCCGTCCCACACATGTGACCTGTGAGGTTAGAATCTAAAAGAGGAAACCAGAAGAACCTGTATAAGATAATGGCTTGGCCTGACCAGCTAAGTGCTGCCATGTACATGTTCAAAGAGTTTGCCCTGTTGCCATAGAAACAAGCCAGAGGTGGGCCTTTCCTTCCTCTGCTGGCCAGATACCATGTCATCCTAGGAGGCAGAACAAGTCTGGCAACAACCACCTTCATTCCAAGAAAACAGAAACCTGGGTAAGCGCTGAAACCTTTGGAGTTTCTTGCTGCTGGATATTGGAGTGTGTATAACATTACTTTATTTATTTATTTATTTATTTATTTATTTATTTATTTATTTATTTTTCATTTTAAGAAGGGACAGATAATACATAATATGCCATTTTTTCAGTATCAAATGTTAAATAACACTGAGATGGTGTAGTATTAATTATTAAGCAGGCAGTTTTTAACAATGAAAAATTAAAAGATGTTTGACTGTTATTGTTAGCAGTAAAAGCACAAAAATACTATTATTACCAATGAAAATGAGATGCCTTCCAACAAGGGGGGCCCTCCAGATGTTGTGGACTATAACTCCCACGAGCCCCAGGCTATTGCAGTCAAAAACATCCGGAGGGCACCAGGCCGATGTATCTGCCTTAAAACATCAGCCGGCATTTGACTCTCCAGTTGGAAAACATCCTTTTAAAATTAGCTGTATTCCACAGAGTTCAAAAAATGGGAGTGAGAGGAGGAACAGTACAATAAGCCGTTGCCCGGAACACACCAATTGACCGTTTCTGTGGCTTGGAACAAGCCACATGCCTGAAATAAGCTATAGTAGATTTTGGAATGACACAAAAGAAGCAATTATGTTTTCTTTCCCCCTAGAGCTTTCTTCTTCTTACTTTTCCTTTAGAATGATAATAATAATAAAAACATTCCCTTTAAAAAAATATGCCTGCAACATGAAGATCATTTGCAGACCTTGGCTTAGTCATTCTGAATCAGAGGCGCATACTAATTCTAGTCACAAGTTGTACGGAGACCCGTACTTTGGCAGCAGTAATGTATCAGGGTTTCCTTAGAGATCTCCCAAACATCTTTCTTTTTCTCCTCCTCCTCCTCTTTTTCCCATCTCCTCCCATACACAGCACATACTTTTGGTGGGATTCCTGTTGGGTGGGAGGGTTGCCGAGTTCCATTCACACAGTTGCATTCCCAGATGCTGTCCCGTCCCCCCCCCAGCTTGCTCCTCTTGAGTTCTTCCAAAATCCAAATGTTTGTAGCCTCCAGGGTACGGTCCAATTTTCTAGTAGCAGTGCTGGAAGCCTGCAGCCAAAACTGGTTCTTTCAAACCGTTATGTCAGCTTCAAAGCCCTCTTTATCTCTGCAGCTCCCAGCTTCTCTGACCATTCTCCTTCCCAATTTTCCTGCATCCCCTTTGATGACTCTGGCCTTTCCTCTTTCTCTTGTTCTTCTGTACTGCTACTTCTTCCAGGCCTGGAGAGCATGTGGCCCTCCAGATGTTGCTGGAGCCCAGCAACACTGACCATTGGTCATGCTGGTTGGGGCTGATGGGAGCTGGATCCTAACAACATCCAGAGAACCACAGATTCCCCATTGCTTCCTTAGTCCAATCCTAGCTTCTTTTATTTCCTTGACAAGCTTCTGGGTCTGGCATGTCTTTGCCTCCTCTTCTCCTAGGCCCCTGGATTCGGTTTTCCGGCCTGGGCTGGCTTCTCTTTGTTGATGTTCTTGCTTAATTTGAGAGACCCATCTGCCAAATGCAACTCAATAAGCTGTCATAAACCACCTTTAAAAGGGAACAACAAACCCAGTTAAAAACATGCACAGTTATGCTAAAAGGAGCCATTAACTCATTCAGCAACGTGTATAAAGCTATGCAGACTAGCATAGGAAAGCAACCTAGAGACTCCAGTAAATTAAATTAACTAGCTGCCTACAGGATAATAACAAATATGTCAAACGGATCTTGCTTAGAATAGAGTTCCAAAATTGGGGCACAACCACAAAAAGGCCTTATATTTGGTGGTCTGCTACTCACTTAACTTCTGCAGGTGAGGGTTCTCATAAGAAGACCTCTCATGCTGATCTCAGCTTCTGGACAAATTCATAACAGATCCAAAGAGCTCAGCCTCAGCCAATCAGTACTAAAGTTAATTGCACTTCTCTCTGTGACATTAGAGCAGTCCAGCCAATCAGCACTGGGAAGTGCGCCACCAGGCAACCCATCAATGTATTACAATCTAGATAATCACAGCAGTATCTCTGTTTGCAGCTAGTAGTGGGGAGGCAGAAGAAATAAAAATGTGTGTGATTAGTTTCACAAACAATTGAACGAAAGGTACAGCTTTTTACTTTTTAAAGTCAGCTTTGTACCAACAATAAGACAAATACTGGTGATGTGGCTTTGGGGTTTGCAAATGTTGAATTGGCACAAAACAGTGGGCTTTCTGAACCATCAGAATTTGCCAAGATAGTGTCACTAAACACAGTGCAATTTAATCAACGATTGCAAAGTTAATGACACATGTACAAGTGAGACAGAAATATGCTTCAGTCTTTGGATTTGTTTCTCACTGAAAGAAACCTCATTGCGTTAGGAATGTCATTGCAGCAGCTGGAGTGCCTTGCCTCTGCCAAAAGGACTCTGGAATGACCTTACATTGCTGCAGACCATTTCCTGGATGAGCTTTCCATGCCATAAATACATCAGAAAGGGACACACCTGGACTGTGACCAAACTGAATATTGATAGATGGGTATTTCAGAATGAATACTACAATGGCAAGCAAGCGTATTCCATGTGAACTACGGCTTTAAGCCAATCAACTCTAGCCGAGACTGGTAGGATGAAATCAGCTTATACACTGGAGGAGTGACCTATAGTGCCATTTTAGTATGGTGCCCTATGGATTGCTGGGCAGGTGTGTGTGGTGAAAAAGGTCAGTAGACAAACCACATTATCAACATGCTGAACAGGTCTGTGGTGGACTGATGAGGAGGTCCAAGGGCTGCCTCGTCCTTGCTTTAACATTTATTTTATTTTAAAAAACAACCTCTAAATAGTTCTTTATTAAGCTTTTTTGAAAGTACAAATTTAAAACAAAATAGCTGTAAAGCATGAGTTATTAATATAATGCGCTTGTTTTAAGCTGCTTAGGTCAGCTCCACGGCCAACTGTGTGGTGAAAAAAATGTCTTATAACAGGCATTCATTTCCTGGGGAATGGTTTTGGGGAAAAGATGGCTAACCCCATGCATTTATGGGGCAGCTATTATTATTTTTCATACAAGGTCATTGAAAAAACGAGGTAGCCTAGAGACTACCTCATAAGTACTTCCTTTTTAAAAGAAAAAGTGGGTGGGTTTAAAATATTTTTTAAAAATCCTACGTAATCTCCTCATAAACTGCATAGAATGGATCCCAGTTCCTTCCTTCCTTCCTTCCTTCCTTCCTTCCTTCCTTCCTTCCTTCCTTCCTTCCTTCCTCCCTCCCTCCCTTCCTTCCTTCCTTCCTTCCTTCCTTCCTTCCTTTCTGGGGCAGATATTTGGCTTGGGGTGGATATTTGGGGATTCATTCAACCCTAACTCCAACCCACATGCACCCAAAATTGGACTTTGGATGTGCCATCACAAAGCATTTCCAATAGTATTACTTTTCTAGTGTTCAAAGAACAACTCAGCACTTAGCAGGCAGGTCATCTGCAACAGCAACAAACACCATCAACAACAAACCACCTAGACGGAGTCTTAAACAGAAATACCACCATGCATATTCAAATCTCTGCCCAAGCACGAAGCTCTTTGTATGACTCTGGATTAGGGTACAACATTTCACACACTTACTTGGGAGTAACTCCCACTGAACTCAGTGGCACTTACTTCTAAGTAGACCTGCAGAGAATTGCACTGCTGGCCACCATCTCTCTGTCTAACCTGACCTTACCTAGTATTGTTGGTTTAAGGATAACCCCCACCATATGAGACATTGAGCTCCTCAAAGGAAGAGGAAAGTGTAATAAGCATGAATCTATTGAAAACTCCCTACACTGTGTCAGAATGAAGCATCTGTTCCAATTACACTTTACCAACAACTTCAATCGCTACTGCCTCTGCACACACGCGATTTCGATACTTATTTTTAGAAAAAGCGTGCCAATCATATTGGTGTCAAATTATGTGTGTTTTATTTTATTTTTTTCTTATGCAGATGGCTTAGAGGCAGGAAATTAAGCAAGCCCTTTTCAATAATCATCTTGGCTGCAAGAAAACTCTACTTTCGAGAGTAGGAAATAGATAATTGTTTTCTAGAATGCTATCCCCTAGGTATGGAACATTTGCCAAAAAATAGAGAGACTTAAAAGGAGAAAAGGAAGTACAGGCCAACTGTTCAGATATCAACTAGTGCCATATAGAACAGATGGGCTAGGAGTCAAGGATACTGTCAGAGAGTATAGCTGTCACATGTTACATGTGCGAGCAGAACAAAGATTGCAGCTACCATGTTGTACACTGGGTGCAGCCCATCTTAGAGAGCTGTCAGTCATCAATCACTGGCTGTGGTGACATTTATTGGGTTAAACCACAGAGTCTAGAGTAGTTTGAATCCCCGTGACGGGGTGAGCTCCCTTTGCTTGGTCCCTGCTCCTGCCAACCTAGCAGTTCGAAAGCACGAAGTGCAAGTAGATAAATAGGTACCGCTCCGGCAGTAAGGTAAACATCATTTCTGTGTGCTGCTCTGGTTCGCCAGAAGTGGCTTAGTCATGCTGGCCACATGACCATACGCCGGCTCCCTTGGCCAATAAAGCGAGATGAGTGCTGCAACCCCAGAGTCATCTGTGACTGGACCTAATGGTCAGGGGTCCCTTTACCTAACCAACAAGTTTAGCTAATGTTATGACAAAGCACATGTGAAGCCCCTTGGAATCATGACAGCATGAATCACATGGGTGATCCTAGCTAATCAGGGAACACTATAAAATGGAATGGTTTACAAGCAGCTTTTCTATATTTGGCGGAAGAGTCTTCCCAAAGAGGACTCTCTTCTTTATTCTGGCAAGCATGAATCTTTCCCCCTAATCTTCTATTTCACTGATCTTAAGGGAATGCTATTAACAAATTTAGGAGTGGGGCATGAGTACTGAACTTCTTTTATATAACTATATGTGCCCCTCTTATTTCCTGTTTGTTCATTTGAATATCACTAAGGAATGCCCTTCTTCCATTCCATTGTTGTTCTGGCTTGCATAAAACTGCATACCGGGTAGTAAAACTATTCCTGGACTCTACCCCACTTCAGATGAGTTGGGATGTGTCATTTGATCACTCAAACTTAATAAAGGGCATGCAGCAGTATAACATACACTGCATGCAGGATCCAAACCTCTGTTCAGTGTCCTAGAGGCAGGATTAAGTCCATCAGGCTGCACAACATTAGGCAGTTGTGCTGTTATTTGGGAGCTGCAGGAATGACTGTATTCTGTGCTCTCTTCCTTAGCCTTCAGTTCAGATTTTAATCTACTGTGTGATTGATGACAGCCTCCGATCCCTGCAGCAGATAATTCCACACCATTTATACAAGAATTAAAAGGCTGACAGGATTCGTGCTTGTAGTTCATTTTTAGAACAATTTGCAGGATGATGTCACACCCGATATGCCGGTACTTAAAACCGTGTAACAATTTTGGCAGGCTCTCTTAATGCAGTGGCAACAAAAGGCGACCAGGGTGGCGGGGAAAGGTGAAATCCTACTGTAAGAAACCATAGTTCTTGGATGTCCTGATAATCAACTCTGCTCTGTGAGTGCACAGTCAAAACCTCAAGGAAAGAAAGTCACCCACGTGCGCTCTTTTGTGGCTGATGAATGGAACTGAAGTGGGCAGAACTCGACTTAGAGAAAGCATCCATGATCTGATCACAGTGTCTTTCTACTTTGATCCTTCTCAGATGAGCTTCAAGCTGGAGAGGAGAAGCACTCTCTCCCCAGGCAGGCCTTATCTCTACAGCTCTCCACTGTCCATGTTTATGCTTAGCTTTATCTTTCCCCTTCTATATCCTTTTCATGGGTCTGTCATTTTTTGTTGTGCCTCGTAAAGTTTATCTCAAATACCTGAATTCTTCTGTGGCTTGGATTCCAACCTGAACAAGAGAAGAATTCTCCTCCTCCCACTCATGCACACTCATCCACCCGTTTGCCTCCAATTCCCACCCACTCCTCCATTTGCCCCTTGCTCTGTCAAATCTGATAACTGCAAGGCAGGTATGAGGAAGTTGTAGCCCGCCACTATTGAGTTTATATGGTTATCAGCCTCAGCCAGCATTGCCAAGGGTCAGGGATAATGGAAGATGTGATCCAATAATATCGGGAAGGCCACAGGTTCTTAGTCCCTCCTGTAAGCAGTGCTGGTAAAAAGAGAAAGCTACATTTCTCAGAGACCCTACCAGGCCCTGCTTACTGAGGAGGTAGAGTAAGGCACCAGCCACAAGTAGTGGAAGCTAAAGATGTGGGGTGTAATCCACCGGGAGCAGTCAAATACAACATTCCTTGTTTTCCTAGAGCGGACATGCAAGGGAATGTTTGGTCCAGCCAATCGAAACTTCCTGTTCCTCCTGAGCTGGAGCATCCTTCCTTGCATGTGACTAGTGGGTAGGCGTGACCTTTCCAGACCTGGTAAAAGGCCAAGGCATGCTGCCACTCTCTCTCTTTTCCATCTTGTTTTCGTCCTGCGAACTTCCTGGACTGCTAACTGCAGTTACTAGGTCAACCCACATATGGGGTAAACCTGTTTGTATATGCTTGTAACTTTAAGCCTAAAGCTTGCCTTCAGGGATCACACTGTGCTCTGCCTGATCGTGAGTAAAGTTTCTTTTTATTGCTTATGAATAAGACTGTGGTGTCTTCATTCTTTTAGGAGGCATATAAAAGGGGATTTTCCTAGGAACATATAATTCAATCTGAGGGAGATTGAATTGCATAATAGTAAGAGGTTCTAACGAGCCTGCGACCAGATTTCTGCTGTTCGTGAGAAGGGGAAATGTAAACTCTGCTAAGTAAAGGAACTTGCTAGCGCAAGTTAGGAAGGATATTAATAAACAATATATCCTCTCCTGCCGCCCTGAACATTCCCCACCCTCCTCACCTTTGACATCCATGCTGCCATCTCTGCAGGCAGTAGAGAAGTGGCACAGGCAGCGGTTTCCAGTGAGATCTCGCTCAAATCCCATGAGATATCATGGAGCACATTAGATCTGGTGAGACTTCAGTGAGATGTCACTGGAAACCACTTCTGCTTCCAGCGACTTCACAAGCAGTGCTGTCACTGCATCGCCATCACCGCCACACAAGAAAGGTAAGAGAGGTGCTGTGCCAGAGGTAGGGTGGAAGCAAGGGGGTTGTGCAGCAGCAGGCAGGAGAAACCTCAATTGATAAAACGGGATGTGCCATTCTAAGATCTTAGCATCTGGCTCACTGTCATCAAGTGCAAGGGATTGTGGGAGGGATTGGGAAAATGGAGTCTTGATCGGCTTGGATTCCGGCCAATGCCTTTCAGGATTCCCAGCCTGGATGGAATTTCTATCCAGGGATAGATATACTTTCCCATGATTACAACATTCCAGCCTGGTCAAAATAAAAGAGATGGTTCTGTTCATCTATGGTTCTTAGATATTATTCTTTTCTTTACTGTCAAATCCCCTCCCACCCACCCCCACCGTGCCTATGGTCTGCTCTATTATTTTGGCTTCATTTATAACTACATTATTCTGTCGAATGATTCACTTTATTACATTGCTTGAAGGTGTTTACTATATATTTCTAGTCTCTAATTCACCAAGTCATGTTGGGGCTTTTACTGCCCTCTTACATCTTATTGATTGTTTTGCCATTCCGTTTGTAGAGCTCCTCAATTTATGGATACTTGCCATCACCCATGGCACTAGTTTATAGAGTTTTTTAAACAGATGAAAATATCAGAATCTTTTGCTGATCCTAAAGCTTTTTAAAAACAAAAACAAAGAAAACCCATACAGCTATATCACCCTACAGCAAGGTGGAAAAAACCTGTTACATTTTCCGTCGCGTGTAAAATCGAATATCTTCTTCTGCACAATATTTTAAAAATGATGCAGAGGATGCAAAAAGCTATGGACTCAGCCTGTATTTGCGTTCCATCTAAATGTATCCAGTGTCATTAGGCAGCACTGGGAACATACTGGTGAGAATGAGTATGGATGGGGGAAGAATTTCCTTGGTCTGCTTTTTGGGGTAGAGCAACCTAAACCAATGCTCTCAAATTTGCTTATAGATCAGACTGCAACTCTGATTGCATTCTGGACTGCTCCCAACCAACCAACCTTTTGGGAAGGTGCAGGGAGAGGTAAAGAGTTCTTGCATGACCTTGTCTTCTAGACACAAGGTTGGCTATCACCAATTTTACATTTAATTATCTTTAATACAAAGAGGCACCAACACCTACCCTACAAACATCATCAGGGTGGAACATGAAGTGGAACAGAAAGGGAACAAGCTACAAAAGCTCGCTTTCTGGCACAATTTTGCTTCTCATATTTTTAATTTTTACTTTGAGATTCTTAGTACCCATTTGGGAGCATGTGCAGCCCACATTTTCTCTTTCTTTTCATTTCATGGAGAAAATATGTCAAGTTTCTAATCAATGACTTTTCTCATTTAATTGATTCCTCTTTTTTATAACCTCAAGGTCACAAGTGGCTGATATTGCAGTAACTCCATTCTATCTAAGCAATGCCTTACTTGGCCTCTTATCCCTCTTATAATTGGAATTGTCTCTTTACCATTTACCTTAACCTTTTACTTTCTTCTTATGTAATTGCTTTACCTGTTTATGTGATTTTCCTCCATAACAGCATTAAATGTTTTATACCCCATATTTGCTTCTTGCCCATGTTTCATGGTGAATCATGATGTTTTAAGGGGATAGAAGCCACCTGGACACCAGACCCCATAAACACAGCAACCACGCTATCCAAAGAACTCAACACATTTGCAATGGCATTGAGCCTACAAGGAAACTGCAAAATCTGAGGCCATGTGTTTCAACACCACCCCCTCATATGCAAAAAAGATTTCGCCAACATCACCAAAATAAAACTCTGCCGCACCAAGTTCAGATACCTAGGGGTACAAATAACCAGAAATCTCCACAATTACAACCCCTTGTGTTGACAAATCAACAAAGACTTTAGGAAACGGAACAACACCAACTTCACCCTCTCAGATAAAATAGCCATGATCAAAATGATCACCCTCTCAGTATTAACCTACCTATTCCAAACCCTCCCAATCTGGATTCCTCTAACCCAACTGTGCAAATGGCAGGAAAAGAATTACACTCGTTTATCTTTTCACACAAAAAACAAGACTAAAACCCAAATACCTACACCTCCCCTCCTCAGAAGGAGGGTGGGGAATCCCCAACATAGACTATACTACAGGGGTAGACAACCTAAGGCCCGTGGGCTGGATGCGGCCCAATTGCCTTCTCAATCTGGCCTACAGATAGTCTGGGAATCAGCGTGTTTTTACATGAGTAGAATGTGTCCTTTTATTTAAAATGCATCTCTGGGTTAGTTGTGGAGCACAGGAATTCATTCATCCCCCCCCCCATATAGTGCGGCCCACCACATGGCATGAGGGATGGACCGTCCCACGGCTGAAAAAGGTTGCTGACCTCTGCTATACTACATTGCCAACCAAGTGTGTCACATAATCACATACATTCTAGAAGACAAGACAGAACAGCGTGGTGTAGTGGGTAAGAGCAGTAGACTCGTAATCTGGGGAACTGGGTTCGCATCTCCGCTCCTCCACATGCAGCTGCTGGGTGACCTTGGGCTAGTCACACTTCTTTGAAGTCTCTCAGCCTCACTCACCTCAGAGTGTTTGTTGTGAGAGAGGAAGGGAAAGGAGAATGTTAGCCGCTTTGAGACTCCTTCGGGTAGTGATAAAGCAGGATATCAAATCCAAACTCTTCCTCTTCACCTGGAGAGAGACATAATCGAAAATATCCCCACCACAGCATACCCAAACAAACAAGGGAAAATCTCCACAATACTAAACAGGTTCATGCAGACCATGCCTAAAGCATGGAAGGAGGAAGCAGGCAAACTGTCCCCAACCCCTCCCCACTAATTCCTCTGGCTCACCACCCACTATTCTACCACGCAGATAAAAACCTGGCAAGCCAAAGGCTTATACTGCCTAGCAGACTTCTATAAAAATAACAAACCCACATCGGCACAAGAAATACAAGACAAACTAGGGGACACCCAAATGCCCTGGTGAACACACCACCAAGCGAATAGAAGGAGAACCCACACAAGTGGCGCTGACATGCACACCCCCCATACACTATGTCCAAGCTGGGAACCAATGCAAAATGCCCCCTGCATCAGTTCTTTATCGGGATTTTGTTAAAAAAAGGCCCCCCAATTTAAATAATGTTTTTGTTAGTCAAGTTAGTCACAATTAACATGAATTATTTGTTGAATTGATGCAGCCCTGCTCCTGATTTAGGATCTTTCGGGTTTTTTCTGCCCCCTTCCACTGAGTGCCTTCTAAATTTATTGATACCATGCAGTGCAATGCTGAAAAGACAAATGACTGTTAGATTAGGGCTGAAGTCCTAACACCTCAATGTGCAAATTGTTTTGGGAATATTTATTTTCATAATTCACTGTGGGTCACAGTGAAGGTTACAACCATAACCTTGCACATGGAAGAATAAGCTCCCATAGAAACTGATATCCCTATGGCCAGCTTCTATATCCTTGCATTGTCTTTCTTATATATCACTTTATTGCCAAAGCAAAAGTACTGCAGGGAATGTGTATCTGTATATGCATATTTCTTATTTAACCCCTGTCCCCCCCAAAAACCCCCATAGTCCTTGGAAAGAGAGAGAGGAAGAAAGAAAGAAAGAAAGAAAGAAAGAAAGAAAGAAAGAAAGAAAGAATTTTTTTTTCTAGAAGTCCTCTGAACAATATTTGGATGAAAACATGGCCAAGCTATTGCTAGCATTTTCCGTCCAATTTGAGTCGAGGTTACTTTGCTCATCATTGCTGAAAGGCATGCTTGCATCCTTGGTAATCACACCTCTGCCTGAAGATATATGAACCAGCACTGTGAGAATAAGCGTACTCATATTTTTTCCATGAAAAATGACAGAGGAACTCTAAAATCCAGACACACAGCCAAGAGTGCCCCCAGAAGAATTCTGATGAAGGCAGATGATTTAATAATATGGAATCAAACATTTTAATCATCCATATTTTTCAAGAATCATCTGGGTTGTAGAATCGGCTATGTCATCTATCCTTTCAGTGAATGTATATGCACAGCAATCCCTTTTCACTTGACAGTTACGCACTGCATTTATGCCCCTTTTTCCTGTTTCCTCAAGGAGCTCATAAGAGGCATATGCATATTTCAAACCCGGGCCTTCAGAGTCCTGGGGCTCCTTGCAGATACCCATCTGTCCAGATCCTTGACCCTGGGCCACCTGGAGCTACTCCAGATTCTGATACCAGACATGCTACCACAAATGGAATGGACTTTCCCAAGCATAGGAGCCAACTCCTTAGGGGCCAAGTGGTCTTCGGCCCCACCAATAAAATATTTGACACACACACCCAGTTGATGGGCATTGCCATTCACATGGTGTGTGTGCACTGTGTCATGTGTTCGATTATGTGAGGCGGGGCTTACCTGCTCCCCTCCCAATATTTTATTCAAGTTGGCACTCCTGTTCCCAACATTTCACCATTGCTGATTTGGGATTGGATGAATGTAGGGTTGTCCCAGAAGTAAAACTGTCTGTTTACCTGCTCTTTATGGCACCTGTGCTTGAAGAAACTTCCACAGGGCATACCTGTGGCTGCTTGCCATCTGGGTAAATAAACACAAAGCTTCAGTCAGTGCCTTGCAAATCCACTTCCTTTCCTAAGCAACACATTCACTTTTTTTTACTTTTTTTAAGTTGCACACAAATGTCTTCATTAACAGTTTTGATTCAGGCATGGATATGTTGCTCAAGAAGGGATTATTGAGCCAGGTCCTCATTCAGGGCCTGTCCATCTTAGCCAATATGCTGAATGAAAAGCGACACTCCTCTTTCATGGCTGGGTGTTGCTTAGCAATATATTACACTGACATTGAACAAATGTGGAATAGTAAATATTATGGTTTCATCTAACATTTCAACTGTGAAAATAAACCGCCTCAAAATGGAGTTCAGGGAACAGATAGCAGGGTCAAAGACCACTGGAACCAGCATTTTGCAACTGCCACAGTACCCTTCACACAAAGAGAGATTATTTATTGGAACAAGTTGCCAGCCATGGTGATTCATAACATGCCGCTCTCTGGAAAATTCCGTTCTCCTCTCTTAGCAGATGTGAGCCGTGCCGTGTACACATTACACACAGCTCTGTATGAGTTTGAGGAGTGTCATCCCCCCCTCTCTCTTTGAAAACTGACAGATGCTTAATATTCCTGTAAAATGGACGTGAGAATGTAGAGCGAAACACTCGCCTGTCTTGGCCAGATGTGTCAAAAAAGCTGCCTGGATGGGCTCTTAAATTTCAAAAAATTGAAAGATTTCCATCCTTCATCATGCTTGATTTATGCACAATATGTACTGCCAATGGCTGGCCCCTTCTATAAATACTTTCCCTTAATATGAATTAATAGAATGCGTTATCTGCGCCTACTAGATTTTTTTAAAAAAAATATTCTTCCCACCACCCTCATCTATGTCCCACCAAACCAACAAACCTCTTTTGCATTTCAAATTTAGCTAAAAATATTCAGCCATTAAGATAGCAATCATCATTAAAATTAACTCCCTGAATTGGTTGGTTATGTTTTCCCCCCCAGCAACAGGCATGCTGCAATTAAACATATTTTTAGACTAAACCTGCAATGTAAAATATAGGCACACGGATAGGAAATGTAAAGTGACAACACGCCATTAGAAGAAACAGAATGTCGAGCAGAAATGTGGGTGGTAAGGATGGGGATAACTGATCGCTTTATGAGAATAGCCCCAAGACCAACCCGAAGGCTGTAGGTATTCTGGGCTGGGGCTGCCCCAGCCTCCTTTCCCACTTAGGATCTGTACTGTCTTTCTTTCTCCTCCACTACCAATCTCAATTCACTCATCCCTCCATTCCTTCTTGGCTCTCCATCTAAATAATATCAGGGAGGGGCCATAACTCGGTGATTGTCATGTGCCCTGTGGAAATGTCATGGAGAGGTGAATCTCAAAGAGGTGGTGGTGGGTGGGCAGAGATCAGGGAGTTGTGTGGCAAGGCCCCCAGACAAGCCTCTTGTTAAAATAAATTCACACAGAATATTTAGTTTAAGGTTATTGGCAAAATTTTAGGCCACAAGTTTATTGAATTACAGAAATGTGAGCAGTATTGGCTTAGGCATTGGCATAGACTATATCGGACTCCTGCCCCCTTTGTAGGAAGTTAGTAAGGGTAAACCACCCAAAGAGGAAGCCACATCGGGGAAACCTGCCTGTAGCTCTCCTCAGTGTCCCCAGAGGCCTGGCATAGCCCTAGTCCCTCAAGCGGACTTTGGCCCTGGATTCCTTTAATGGAATACCCTTGGTCAATGGAGGGGCAGGCGATGGCTGACCTCCCCTCCCCTACAAATCAATGAGCCAATGCCTAACTGCCAAACCTTACAAAGCTGTGACGATTGCTAAGAGGTAGGTGAAAACAAAGTGGCCAGTGCCAATCTGCCAAATGGAAAAATTCCTAACTGGCCCCCGTCCCAAGACAAGCGACCAACCAACGTCCAAAGCAAGACCAGAGAACACATAAATTAGAGGGCGGGTGGGCAGGTGTTCAGCGAAGTGCAGGTGCTATGCGAAGCAGGTGCATAGCCGCGTTGCGCTGCCGCTTTTAAACTCCTCACAAGCCCCCCACTCAAAAATGATTGTGATTGTGATTGTGATGCCACCCTGGCATGAAAGCATTACTCGGCCCACACCGGGGGTGGGGGGAGGAACCGAGCTGGGGGCCTGCCCGCAACTAGGACCATTCTAAAGGTGATCCCACTTGGAGGTAGACAACCTGAGGGACAGCCTAAGTGGTACAAGGAAGACAAAACCAGGGCCTCAAGAAATGTCAGAGCTGGCACAAGGACCAGATAGAGAGTCCTAAATTGCTGCATTTGGTCCCCCTGCCCTGAAGTTCCACAGCCCTGCTTTAAGGCAAGCTTTTCCTTCTGAACAGAGTGGGCATTTGCACCTCAGGTGTCTTACTTAGGATGCTGAGGCTGACCATTCATCCATCTAGCTCAGTTTCGCCTTCACAGACTGGCAGTAGTTCTCCAGTGTTTCCGACAGGGAATTTTGCCCAGCCCTAACTGGAGATGCCAGGGATTGAACCTGGGACCTTCTGCATGCAAAGCAGATGCTCTACCACTAGCTACACCCTCCCCTCCCCTGTAACTTCTGGTTATCACCTTGCTTCTGGTTATCCTTCAGGTTATAACCCTGCTCTCTCACCTTCTTCCCTTCGTTAATTATTTTATAGCCTGTGGACATTGCTGTAGACCAGTAAATGGTGCTAGAAGCCAGTAGAACAAATATTGAAACAGACTAGGAGGCTGCTGCAGGGCTTATTAGAAACATATAATGGGGTCTGCAGCCATGCACACATTTGGTGACAATTCGGATCTCACAAGTAAAGCAATTAAGTGTTGCTTTGCTGACAGTGCTCCTAAATTGTTGGTGAAGGGGCTTAAATTGAAAATAAATGAAAGCCTGTCAATGGTGCTGGATGGCCACTGGGAGGTAATCATTGCAGAAATGCCTTCTTTGACCTCAGAGGTAAAGGACACATGCAAGGAAATAAAAGAAAATGGTTGGTATGTAGAAAAACCTGGTGCAACAAGCAGACAAGGAAGGGCGCAGCACAGTCACAGAGCACATGCACAGTTTAATCCCTGGCATTGCTAGTTGAATATATAACAAAGGAAAGAGATATTCAGGGGAGACCACAAAAAGCCACAAAGTCAGGGTAGATGTGTCAGTGCTTTGGCTTCTGTTCAGACATAAGCCACATAAAGCTGTGTCCGAACAGTTCCTTTATTGTCTTACAATTAGCAGCATTGCCATGATCTCTCTGTGGGTTTCCCAGTGGCATCCAGCTGACCACTGTGAGAACAAAATGTCAGGCTAGAAGGTTCTTTAGGCTTGATCCAGCCAGGGCCATACTGATGTCCTGAAGTTCTGAGTACTCCACCTGATGTGCCTTCACACATTCAAACTATTTCCCCAAACCCTGGTTATCCCACCATGTGAAAGCCACATCATATTTCGCTACACACTTATTATGTGGAAAGCAATTTGGCACTGGAACTAACCTGAAACTCTTAGGATGGCTTTTGTATGTCTGAGAGAGAAAAGCTTTGGGTTCAGATAAACATGCAGAGAGTCCTGCAAAAAAGCCATGCACTATCCCAGGCCTCCAAAACTTATATCCCTTGTTGACCAGAGCACAGCTCACCTGGCCTTCAGGTGCTTGACACCCTGTTTTTGAAGTCCTGCCACCACTACCTTATTCTGAAGGCGGCCAGAATGTGTATTAGAGTTCTAGTGGACTGCCATATGTGACTGGTGGGAGGTGCTTAGCTTCCTGAGTCACAAGGCCTGCAGCAGCAGGAGCTAATTGATCCCCACCTCCTCTGGGTTGCTATGATCCATTGTCTCCCCTTCGCAGTGGCGTAGCATGGGTTGTCAGCACCCGGGGCAAGGCAAGTAATTTGCGCCCCCTAACCCATGGATTTGCACCCCCTAACCCGTGGCTTTGCGCCCCCTAACCCTAACCCCCAGATGTTGCGCCCGGTGCGGCCGGGCCCCCCTGCACCCCCACGCTACGCCACTGCCCCTTCGTCTAAGTAGAAGCTGATAGTAACTGGGAATGGATGGTCGTACCTCCCTTTTCATTATAGGGAGTCCTGTCCAGGGAAGCTGGATCGGTCAGCTATCACACTCCACAGGTAACACATGGACAGGAAGGAGTATAAAACATTTTATTTCTCTTTTGTTGAGCCTTGCTTGAGCAACAAGGTCTTCCTGGGTTCTGGTGTGTCCTAGCATCCTTGGATATCCTTGGCCTTTGACATCTGGCTTCCTTCTCTATCCTATAGTTCTGACTGGTTCTTCAGTCCCATCTGCTTGTTGTCCCCCTGGTTCATGGATGTTGGACACCTGGTTCACCTCAGTCTGCTTGTCCATGACCCAGTGCTGACAGCCCCATCAATGGTATCTCAGATCGAAAAGATAAACTGGACTGAACGGGCCTTTTAAACACTTTAAAACACTTTATGGCAGGTACCATAAAACTGATCTTTGGCTTGTTCTAATCACTCTTGCAAGCTAGCACTTGAGGGCATTTCCCCCTAATCCACCCCCCCCTTTCCACAGAAAAACATCAACAAATACATACAACTGTTCAGTCTTTCTCCTGGGAAGCCTGCCAAGACTTCCAAACAGCTGACCTCATCTGCAAAACCCCTTGATGCACCGCCCCAGCAAATTGGCAGGGAACAAGATATCCTCAAGTTGCTGTGGAGTGCAGGTGGTCCAAATGATTCTCCCAGCTTAGCATAACACTATTTCTCCAGATGCTTCCTGAGAATTCAGCTCCTGAGCCCTCTGGAGCATGTGGTGTTCTGAGGCTTGGCACATACAGGCTCCCATATGATCCTTTCTCATTACATTTGCAAGAACCATTTGCATTTAAAGGCAAATCTACCTAGTTCATTCTTCCCAAAACAATACGCAAATTGGAATGCTAACATATGTCAAAATTCACAGTTCTCCGAATTTTACAATGCAGATGTCCAGGTAAGTAATGTGTTTAAAACTGTGCATGCACTTGAATTTGTAATGCGCACATTACTGACCATAAACATACAAAAATGCATTATATATTGGGAAATTCCTTTGGGGGGAAAGCTGTATGTCAGGCAAACTTGCACATGTGTGCAGTTTTTGAGAATTTTGTTCAAAAATGCTGATGAATTTTCATGAGGACAGAGAATCTGAAATTGAAAGATTAGCCCATTCCTAGCAAGAATGTTTGAGAATATTTTTTACAGCTACTCCCCATCTCTGCTGAGTGACTTTGAAAGGAAAATATGTCAGATTAGTTGCATCTCCAATCTTCATTGCTTCATTTTTATGAATCACTTCCAAGAAACCTGTATCACTTCTTCAAAGAAGCCTGGCTCAGGAAGGGAGATTCCATGGGAAAAGATGACGGACTCCTGTGAATCATGGCTTCCGAGCTCACATACCTATTTGGTGATCAAAAAACAGCTTCTAAATATATCCTACTTCATCACTCTATTTGGGGGTGATGAAGTGGAAAGGACCATTTCAGCCATTTTGGAAGGTGTAGGAAATAAGCAAATTGGCTTTGAAAGCTGCTCTCGCCTTAGCATTACATTTTGTTTTAAGTTGGCACACTTTCGCCAACTCCATCTTAGCTCAAGTTTATTAGATTAGGAGTGCACTCTATAAAACAAATGACAAAGTGTGCCTCAAAACATTTTGCTTATTTCTTTGTCATCCCAACCATTCTTGAAACTTTCCCTCCAATTTTGGCAGCTGAATATGAACTCTTTTACCTTCAATGTGGTGTGTGTGTGTGTAATGCTATAAAGGGTGTGAATGCATTACAGCCATCTATCAACTTGCTGTGTATGTCTGTTTCTAAATGCCCAGATCTGAATGAATGGCCCCCACAAAGTTCAATGTGTTGTCATTTGATTCTCCCCTCCCCAGTTTTTCCCAGTTTTATTTTAATAGCTTGACATTTGGCAAGCGGCACATCAATGTGCTGTAAATCAGCTTGGGCATGTGAGCAAGCTGAAACCACACACATTTGAAGCCCAATTGATTTCAACAGGAGAGCAAAGCACAAGCATACATTGCTCCCATCGAAGTCAATAGGATTTAAAAAGTACTTCAACTTTGGCTGGATCGTTAAGTACATACTTGACCCACACTTGACTCACTCAAAGCAAAATCAACAAGACTTAAAAAATGTGTTTTTAACATTAGCCCTTTGTCTCATTTCTCCATATCATGCACCACTAATTCACCAATTGACAACTTTCAGACTGTCGGCTAGAGCTGTCAAATGACAAAACAAGCCGTAGTAAATGAAACGAGCAACGAAGGGGAAGGAATCGCACATTTTATTCCTTTATGCCAGTAATGCTTGTTCAGCAAAAGGGATTCCCTGATCACAGGGAGTGCGGGAATCCCTGGCCACAGCAACAGAATGTGGTAAACAGATTAGGATATTTCACAATCGCTGGATGAAATGACACATCTCAAATTATCTGTGCAAATGTGGCTATAAAGAGTGTGGTGATGTCACTGTTTTAGAATGGTTGCTGGCTGGGTTTATAAACAGGCTGGCTTTCTGAGCATGCCCACTGTGAATCTCGACATATCCGAATCCTTGCCATTATATCAGAGCTATCAATGTTTTGGACCAAGAGCCTTATGCAGAGGCAACCCCCGTGAGATCAAGCAGCACAAGCCATCTCTCAGAAATAGATATATTCCAATGATCAGAAATGTAGAGATCATGTCCATATAATCACAGATTTATTTGCTTAATCTTTTGAATCCAACTGACACGCCAAACTTTTGCAGCCCATGTCAGTGGTGGTCGTTGTAGAGTTGAAAGGGATACAGACGGTCATCTAGTTCAACTCTCTGCAATGGATAGATGCCATTAGCGTGATGTGGAAGGATGCATTGGAGAATACAAATGATCATTTGCCAAGTTTGGAAGGAAAAAAAATGCTATTGTGCCCTTGTAACGATTTGGTAAGCTGACTATCTGCATTGCCTTGGCAAGAGGACACACTTATCACACTTATCTTGATAAGAAATCCAGGCTAGCGAGTCATTTATTTTATTATTTATCATTACATGATATGCTACCTTTTCTCCAAGGAGTTGAGGGTGATGCACACACTTCTACCCCTCTCCATTTAATCCCCACAACAGCCCTGTGAGGTAGGTTAGACTGAGAGATATTGACTGGCCCGAGGTCACCCATAGGGCTTCATGGCTGAGTGGAGATTTGAACCCCAGGTTCCCAGGTCCCGGTCTGACTCTCATGGTGGCAATATAGCCAAGGCAGCATTTCTCTGAATACCAGTCACTTAGAAGCAAGAGTGAGAGAGAGCTATAGCATCCATGAGTTTCTGCAGAGTTTCCCTTTTAGTGTCTATATATAATACTTTATATTATACACAATGCAGCAAAGTCATATCTCAGATAGACATGTTCAGTTTATCCTAACAGGTTTGCATCTGGTTGGCCACCGTGAGAATAGAATGATGGAGTAGAAGGGTATTTTGTCTGATCCAGCAAACCTCTTCTTGTGTTCTTCATAGCAAAATCCCTTCTCAACCCCTTGATAAAATGATACCAACAAGGTTGCCAACTAGCTTGCCACAAGTTGTGTATCTAGTGTTGTAAGTCTGATTGTCTGAATTAACTCTGTATGGCTTTGCATTTTCTTAAAGACCAAAAATTCCCAGTCTCCAGTTTTGATCTTAACACTCCTATGTTAATCTCTGGATTAGCATCTCTGGATGTATAGCCTTGTCACCCAGACCAACCAAAAAATGACCACAGATGGCTTTCAGGCAATGCTGAAGTTATACCTGGAAGTCACTGATGCAACCTACTGGAAAACATTAGTCATCATAGAGAAAATGACTATGCAAGGCTCACAAATGGAAGGGAAGAGGAATTTGAGGGAGGTCCACCCCCCCAATACAATCTCAATTAGATTTATGGTATTGCTAGGAAAAACTGTTCCGGGACTGGTAAGGGACACTTACGATGGCATGCACAATTTTTAGCTAGGCCATGGACCAAAATGTTCTCCTTCTGCAACATGGAAGTATCTTATCATTTATAAAGCAATGAAGGAGAACACACCTGCTGTGCCCTCCTGCAAGGAATCCTTATTATTAAGTTCAACATTTTGTAACCACCATGGGATCCTCCTTTAGCCACAGGAACACCCTGTTCTGCAGCCATACTGTGGAAGGTCTTGATGTTCTGGATAGAGAATTAGAATGCTTGAGAGAGGGTCTCATATCATTCAGAATGACGGCAGGGAGGTGATGCAAATGAAATCAGGGACCAAATGTAGTTTTTGTAGACCTTCAGAAGTTGTAAGGCAACAGCACCCATCATCCCTTACCATTGGTCATGGTGGCTGCACAGAGGAGGCTGGTCCAACAACCTCTGGAAGGCCACAAGTTTCTCCACCCTTACCATAATAAAAGCAATTGCCATTTAAAGTTACCCATTTTGCCAGCTTCAAATTCTTAGAATTTAGTTGTCTAAATTGCCAGCGGCTGACAGTAAGAAAAGCCCAAATAGGCAGCCGGGAAAGGTGGCCATTTCTGCTCTAGACGGGTAACCAGACATCTTTGAAATATTGCTGTATTACAGACCCCTTCATCCCTGCCCATAAGCTATGCTAGCTGGGGCTGGTGGGAGTTGGACTCCCAACAACATTTAGAAGGCACCGAGTTGGCTATCCAAGCTCTAAAACAAGGCATTATTCTTCTGCATTCCTGAACCAGGCAATAAATATATCTGTGGCTTAATACAATATAGATGCAAACACACACACACACTACATTGTATTATTCATACAGGCTCCTGAAGCATAGGCTAGGTGAGCAGAAATGGGTAAAATGTTTCATTGTGAATTACAGTATACTGACGCAGCAATAATCGGTGTCAGTCAAATAATCATAGGGAAAACCATCTGTGGAGATGGAGGGGGGGTGGAATGATGAAGCAGAACAGGCCAAATTCATTCCTGATGTCACTCTGCTAGAGCCACCAGGATTGTGAAAGGAAGAAATGTAGTCCCGTGTATGTAAAATGCAGGATGGAAAACAACTCACCATCTGGAAAACAAATAGCGGAACGGTGGCAAAACACTAATCTAACACATACAATACTCTCTGCTCCCCCTCTTTTGGTGTCTGTGCTAACTAATGAGCAGCTGCAGAGCTGCATGAGATTGTTGCTGGTTTTTAGGAAAGCAGAATCTTATTTTTTGTTGTTGTTGGGGTGGGGGAGAGAGAAGGGGCAGCCCACAACTTCAGTATCTATAAAGTTCCAATGGACACTCTTCCATCTTACTGTTCTCTGGGCTTAAGAGTCATCATTGCCTCTACAGTGTGGATGGTGACTGAAGGGAACTTTTCACCTTAAAGCACCCCGTTGCTCAGTTTTTTCAGGCATTTCCTGGTCTTCCAAAGAAAAACATTTCCCAGAGATTCCCCCCCCCCACTCACAATACAATTGAAGAGCTGCTATGTTCCCTTTCTTCTGCTTTCCCACAAGAACAGTGACAGAATGTTTGTCTTTCCTTCTCTCTCACACATGTAGGCTCCTCTTTTACAAAGAGATGTCTGCTTATTCTTAAGGTGGTGTTCTTTGACTAACACAACTGTCATTTTAAAAATGTAGCTCGCAAGATAAAGTCCTCCAGGCTAAGAATTCCCCTAGATGCAGGAGAACAAAGAATGAATGCCTGATCTGCTGTGTGGTTGGCTGGATCCAGACTTTGGCCACATTTTCAGACCATACATTTAAAACACTATGATGCCATTTTAAACAGTCATGGCTCCTCCCCACACCCCCAATTCTGGGAGCTGTTGTTTGTTAAGGGTGCTGAAAGTTGTTAGCCGACTCCTGTTTCTTTCATAGATTTGCAATCCCCTGGGTTCCCCTGAAAAAGTGATTGATTGTTCAACCGCTCTGGGAATTGTAGATCTGTGAGGAGAATAGGGCTGTCCTAAGCTGAAAGGCAAGGTGCCCTACTAGACTGGTTGTAGGTATTAAGGCAGGTAGACTGAGGCTGGTTTAGGGTAGATTAAGCCTGGCAGGCTAGTACCCATTAGATCTAATGGACCACTCTCCACTTTTGAACAAGTGTGAAGCATAAAGCTTGCTAATTTTTTTATTGCTTTTTTATAAACTGAGGTGTAGGGTTCCCATAGTCTGTACTGTTATCAATTTTTATGACAGGGTTGTGGGGAGAAATATCATGATAAATACAACCCACATGTTTCTTTGAAGCAATGGCCTTTAAGAGAATATTACATCGCTACCATTGGATTCCAAATGCTTGTTTGTAATAGAATTAAAATGATTTGCAAACAAATACTTCTAAATTTAATTTGCTGGCAAACACCCAAAGGTATTTCCCCCATAATTCTTTTTTGTAACATTCTCAGTTATGGATGCTTTCTCAGCATCAACATTCTTGTCATAATTTTAAAAGATCAGTAAGTCTTCAAAGCAAGAAGGACTCTGCTTGTTAATGAAGAGAAAAAAGATATCATTTGGAGAGAGCCAGTGGGGGAAGGAACAGTGTTCCAGGTCACTGGTAGATAATTTATTGGGTGCACTATATATTTCTGGCCAAATTATCAGTCTATCATACTCGCTGCTATATACAATAAGATGATTTAATGCATTAAACCTTTGTTGTTGTTGTTTAGTCGTTTAGTCGTGTCCAACTCTTCATGACCCCATGGACCAGAGCACGCCAGGCACTTCTGTCTTCCACTGCCTCCCGCAGTTTGGTCAAACTCATGCTGGTAGCTTCGAGAACACTGTCCAATCACCTCTGTCGTCCCCTTCTCCTTGTGCCCTCCATCTTTCCCAACATCAGGGTCTTTTCCAGGGAGTCTTCTCTTCTCATGAGGTGGCCAAAGTATTGGAGCCTCAGCTTCATGATCTGTCCTTCCAGTAATGCATTAAACCTACAAATTATTAAATGTAACAAATATTTTTGCTAAGTTTCTAACTCCAAGAGTGAGTATTTCGCCTCTTGAGAGGTACATTTCCTCATGGTCAGTCTTCAAAGGCTACGTCTCATGACCTCTGAATCCAGCAGCAATCCAGACACAGAATCGGCGGCTACAGAAGTAGTCAGGAGACCATCATGCCTGAGGTTCTCAGAAAGGAGCACCCAGAAGAACCACCAGGGGTTGTAGAACCAGAGGCAGGACCCTAACAGATGCCTTTTGGTTAGCCTGAGAAACCCAGGGCCTCCCACAGGTCCAGGTCCAGAGGTCGAGGGCACACACCATATGGAAGGCTATGAAACATAGGAAGAGTGTCTTCAGGCCAGAAGATTGGCCCTTTAAGTTCTCCCCAGATGTTGGAGCCTAGAAGAGGTAGCCTAGAGGCAGAGGCTTAAAAGGCTTCTGTCTGCTCTTGACCTCTGTTGGAACTAATTGCTCACTCAAGAGCTATCCATGGTGCTGCCACCTTCTCAATGGGAGCCGGCATCAGACAGACCAGAACATAGACACTACATAGCAGTGGTGTGTTGAGTCAGCAACAAAAGTGGGTGGAGCAAATATGACTGTAACCTTTGTACTGTGGGCAACGTTCCAGACATGCAAAGCTCAGAGGTTTCTACAGTCAGGAAGCAAGATGCATTGCCACAGTTCAAGAACACATGCCAGGCAGGCAAACCCACTCGGGGGGGGGGAGTACAGAACATGGGCAGTAAAGGTATTGGCTAAACAAGGGGTGTGACCTATGGAGAGGACATGGCCTTGGAAGAAACCTGCACGCTGGTGAGGTAGAAATTCTGCGAAACCCCTTAAGTGAAGCCAGTGTCAATATGTAAGAGGGCAGCCTGACCACAACAATGGTTTGTGAAGAGTATAATGTTGACTGTTAGAGTTATAAACAACCCAGGATAAGATGGAAGGAGGTCTTTGCCTGTACAGCAAAAAACTTGGGTTGAATAAGTGTTTTCAAGAACCATCGTTGGATGAAGAGATGGTGCGGTGCTGGGGTGGCAGAAGGTGATTGGGTGGAGAAAAAACAGCCAAGATAATTTATTTTTCCTGTATAGTGGGTGTGCTGATAGAAATGCTCTTACTCTCTTTCAGATTCTGTATTGTAATGCATAACTGACTAAATTCTGTCTGACTGAGAATTTGACATGAGTCTCCATACTTGAAGCCCCAAAGGGCATTTTCTCGATCCTTGAGGGAAAGAAGGCACCTGAATCGTGGAAAGAAGCATATATTTCACTCATACCAAAGACAGAGACTGAAAAGACTCAACTAAAGAACTACCGCCCAATATCACTACTTAATGTGGATTATAAAATTTTTGCAGACATTTTGGCAAAAAGATTTAAAAGAGTGTTGATGGAAAGGATTCATAAGAACCAAGCAGGCTTTCTCCCTAAAAGACACCTGGCAGACAATGTAAGGAATGTAATAGACATTTTGGAAAAGCTAGAGGTGAATATAAACACTAAAGCAGTATTGATTTTTGTGGACGCGGAGAAAGCCTTTGATAACATTTCTTGGAGCTTTATGATGAAGAACCTTCATGGGATGGGGGTAGGTCAAGGTTTTGAGAATGGTATGGCTGCAGTATATTCTGAACAAAAGGCTAAATTGATTGTAAACAACGTAGTAACTGAGGAGCTTAAGATAGAAAAAGGAACACGACAGGGGTGCCCAATTTCCCCATTACTTTTTATTTCAGTTCTGGAGGTGTTGCTGAATATGATAAGGAATGACCAGCAGGTTAAAGGAGTGCAGGTCGGAGCTAAACATTACAAGTTAAGAGCGTTTGCAGATGACTTAGTTTTGACTTTACAAGAGCCAATCACTAGTACGAAAAAGGTTCTAGAAATAATACAACAGTTTGGCCAGGTAGCTGGATTTAAGTTGAATAAACAAAAAACCAAAGTTTTAGGAAAAAACTTAACAGATATGGAAAAGGAGAAATTCCAAGAAGAGACAGGGCTGACAGTGGTTAAGAAGGTCAAATACTTAGGGGTTTATTTGACATCTAAAAATGTGAACCTGTATAAGGACAACTATGAAAAATGTTGGTCAGAAATCAAAAAAGATCTAGAAATATGGTCAAATTTGAAATTGTCAATGTTAGGCCGAATTGCTGTGATCAAAATGAATGTATTGCCTAGAATGTTATTTTTGTTTCAGACCTTGTAGATTCTTGACAAGTTGGAATGTTTCAAGAGGTGGCAGAAAGATATTTCGAAATTTGTCTGGCAGGGCAAAAAGCCCAGAATTAAATTTAAAATATTGACAGATGCAAAAGAAAGAGGGGGTTTTGCCCTGCCGGACTTAAAATTGTACTATGAGGCAGCTGCTTTTTGCTGGCTGAAAGAATGGATGCTCCTCGAGAATACGGACATTTTGGATCTGGAGGGTTTCAACAATGCTTTTGGTTGGCATGCATATTTATGGTATGATAAAGCTAATAGCGCTTTTAAAAATCATATTGTTAGGAAAGCACTATATAATGTTTGGACAAGATATAAAGATTTGTTGGAAAACAAAACCCCTAGATGGGTGTCACCAGTGGAGGCTAAAGCAGTGAAGAAACTCAATATGGAGGTCGGATGGCCGAAGTATTGGGAAATTTTGGAACAGGATGGAGATAAGTTTAAACTACAAAGCCAGGAGAAATTGAAACATAAAGTACAAAATTGGTTTCAATACCGTCAAATAATGGAATTTTTTAAACAGGATAGGAAGATTGGCTTCCAGGTGGAAAAATCAAAACTAGAAACTGAGTTATTAGAACCCAATACTAAGATTTTATCTAGAATGTATAACTTGTTGCTGAAATGGAATACACAGGACGAAACAGTTAAATCGGTTATGATCAAGTGGGCACAGGACGTTGGGCACAATATTATGTCAGCTGACTGGGAATGGTTATGGAACACTGGTATTAAATTCACGGCATGTAATGCCTTAAAGGAAAATATTATGAAAATGGTTTACAGGTGGTACATGACTCCAGTCAAGCTGGCAAAAATTTACCATTTGCCCGATAATAAATGTTGGAAATGTAGAGAGACTGAAGGTACCTTCTATCACCTCTGGTGGACGTGCCCGAAGATTAAGGCTTTCTGGGAAATGATCTATAATGAAATGAAAAAGGTACTTAAATGTACTTTTCCTAAAAAGCCAGAGGCCTTTCTCTTGGGCATTGTCGGCCAATTGGTGTTAAAAGGGGATAGAACTTTTTTAATGTATGCTACAACAGCAGCAAGAATACTTATCGCGAAGTATTGGAAGACACAAGATCTACCCACGCTGGAAGAATGGCAGATGAAAGTGATGGACTATATGACATTGGCTGAGATGACAGGCAGAATCCGTGACCAACGAAAGGAGACGGTGGAAGAAGAATGGAGAAAATTTAAAAGCTACCTTAAGGACTATTATAAACTTAATGAATGTTAAAGTGTTGTGGTTTTCAGAGACAAAGGGATACAGTGATATAAGGCCAGAAAATAGAGAAGACTAAGATGACAGAGGTTGGAAGTAACAATTGGGAGTTGCTAAAAATTATGGACATTGGGATGCAGAAAGGGGGGGGGGAGTCCAAGAAAAGAGGTTTATGAAAATATGCTATGAAACTATACGTGTATGTTTGTCTTTTTAAGTGTTTGTTTGTTATTTAAAAACTTTGTAAAACCAATAAAAATTTTATGAAAGACCAAAGGGCATTTTCTCCCACACCAGACAGAGAAGTATGGAGGGCTGCATTTTGCTTTGGGGTCTGAGGTTCCCCACCCCCACCCTGCTCTACTCTAGGGTAAAAGCTTCAGACATGTTTAGAAGAACACAACTCTGCAGGGCTGAACATGTGGTTAGTCTAGGATTTCTATAAGGTTCTCGCTTGTTGGTAAAAGAAATAAATAAATAGGGTGACATTCCTGGAAGAGAATGACATAGTTAAAGGCTGTCTCAGTTATTGACACTGAATCTATTCCGGATACAAAGCAAGAGGGCTGCGCTCTAGTAGTACACATGCATATTTCATGTGAATGCTACTTCTTTGTTAGTCCTTATTATCTGAACAAATGCCGCTGAGTAGCACATGGGGGAGAGAGCATTATAGAATTCCCAGAAATGCAAGAAATGGGCCAGTTTTAGCACAGCTTTTGGAAATTACAGAATGATTTCTACAGTGAATCCAGAGAGACTTTTTAGTTGGCTCAATGAGTCATCCATGAAACACGCTTGCAGATATTATTGGGAAGACCGTGGAAATGTTCTTGTGTATCCCAGCTGTCCAGGAATCCATGTTATCATTGATGCACCCACTGAAATCATTCCTGGATAGGGATGGTATTTCCTGAAAATCTGGATGCTGAGCATGCCTACATGGATTTTTCTTCTTCTAATTTTTGTCTCACGTCTCAATCTCCAGGAAAAGCAAACTTCCCCCTGGTTCTGTTTAAATTACAAGGAATTCTCACACACAGCAACCAACACATAAAATTTTGTTGTAGAAATATAGTAGAGTGTGGGGCTGGATTGTTATATGCATGTATTTTGACATTAGTGGTTTATATTTTGAATATACCAGTATGGCTAGCGGTTACAGTGGTGCCTCGCAAGACGAAATTAATTCGTTCCACGAGTTTTTTCGTCTAGCGAATTTTTCATCTTGCGAAGCACGAAATCCCATAGGAATGCATTGAAATTCAATTAATGCGTTCCTATGGTCAAAAAAAGTCCAAACAAAGCCAAATTTGGTACAACAAGAGTTTATTAAGTGCTCTTTAAAGTCACACATACTGTAAAGAGCATTTCAAAAACTGAAGGAACAATAAATTAAGTTTCTAAACATGACAGAAAAACATTTAAAAATCAACAAAGTGTACAGTACATTTTCTAAGACTCTGGGAGACAACTCGAAGAAGGTTCCTCTTCCACTCTTTGCTTCTTGCTGAAGAATCTGTCCATGGTCTGCTGCTTCATCCGCCTTTTCAGCACCTCCCTGAAAGGCGACATGACCCTCGTATCAAAAGTGTTCGCAAGGTCATGTGCCACGTGCTTGTCAGGGTGGTGCTGCTGTGCAAAAGCCTGCACATCCTTCCACTTCAGGCAAATGTCCCTCAGTTCTTTGGAGGACAGCCGTTCCTTAGTTGCTTCCTCCTCTTCCAGCGAGGCCTGCTCCTGCGCAGCCTCTGCCTGCAGTTCGACCAGCTCCTGGGTCGTCAGCTCGTGGTCGTGCTCCTCCACCAGCTCGCTGATGTCCTCCTCTGTGACCTCCAGGCCCATGGTCCTCCCCAAGGAAACAATGTCCTGCACCACTGTTGACTCTGGTGCATCAGAGTCACTTGGTGCCACACAGTCCGGCCACAGGCTGCACCAAGCGCAATTCAAATTTCTCTGGCTGATCCCTTTCCAGGCCGTGGTGATCATCTTCAAGCAGGTGACGATGTCGAAGTGGTCCTTCCAGAATTCCCGCAGGGTGATGGTGGTGCAATCAGTCACCTCGAAGCATCGCCTGAAAAGCTCCTTGGTGTAGAGTTTTTTGAAATTGGCGATGACCTGCTGATCCATCGGCTGGAGCAGTGGTGTGGTGTTAGGCGGCAGGAACATGATGTTGATGAAGCTGAACTCCTCCAACAAGTCCTTCTCAAGGCCTTTAGGATGAGCAGGAGCATTGTCCATCAGAAGCAAAGCCTTCAGCGGCAGGTCGTTGTCCAGCAGGTACTGTTTGACAGCAGGGCCAAAAGCAAGATTGACCCAGTCCACAAACAGCACACGTGTGACCCAAGCCTTACTGTTGGATCACCACATGACACTCAGCTGCTCCTTGTCGACCTTGTGTTTCTTGAAGGCCCATGGGTTCTCCGAGTGGTACACCAGCAGGGGCTTGATCTTCAGGTCGCCGCTTGTGTTGGCACAGAAGAGCAGGGTCAGACGGTCCTTCATGGGCTTGTGGCCAGGCAACTTGGCCTCCTCCTGTGTTAGGAAAGTCCTTTTGGGCATCCTCTTCCAAAACAGCCCGGTCTTGTCACAGTTGAAGACCTGCTGTGGAACGTAGCCCTCCGCCTTCACAACCTCCAGGAACTCCGCTGCAAAGTCTTCAGCCGCAGAAACATCAGAACTGGCAGCCTCTCCATGCCTGACCACGTTGTGGATTCCAGATCTTGTCTTGAACTGGTCAAACCAGCCTCTGCTTGCCTTGAAGACATCTGGCTCGCCTGAGGTTCCTGGCTGTTCCCGGACGAGGTCTGCGTGCAAGGCCTTGGCCTTCTCACAAATGACGGCCTCAGTCACTGTGTCCCCTGCACGCTGCTTCTCTTCTAACCAGATGAGCAGCAACTTCTCCACCTCCTCCAGAACAGCTGGGTAGGTCTTCACGATCCTGGTGACTCCCTTGGCTGCATCAGTCGCAAGGATCTTCTCCCTCATCTTCAGGATGGTCCCGATGGTCGATGGATTCCTTCCATACTCCCTGGCGAGGTCTGTCACACGCATTCCACCGTCGTGCTTCCGGATGATCTCCTTCTTCATTTCCAGCGTAACCTTCTCCTTCTTCCCCTCGCCGGCCTCTGCAGCAGCAGTCTTCTTGGGTCCCATGGCAGCACAGCTCCTACCTGCGCAACCCCCCCCCCAAAATATATCAGTGCTTCACATCCAAAAAATTCAAAAGCACCCAGCCACCCACCACACAGAAATTGCAAACCCCTCCCCAACTGTTGCAAACCCCTCCCTGGCTGTTTCCCCAGTCACCCACCACACAGAAATTCAAACCCAGATTTTTTTAAAAAACCAACAACAGCAGAGTGGCTCAGTGGTCACAGAAAATCATAAAAATGCAGAAAAAAACCACACAAGCTTCCAGATTCTTGCAAACCCCTCCCCAACTGTTCCCCCAGCCACCCACCACACAGAAATTCAAATCCAGATTTTTTTTAAAAAAAAACCAGCAGAGTGGCCCAATGGTCACAGAAAATCATAAAAATGCAGAAAAAACCACACAAGCTTCCAGATTCTTGCAAACCCCTCCCCAACTGTTCCCCCAGCCACCCACCACACAGAAATTCAAATCCAGAATTTTTTTTTAAAAAAAGCAGAGTGGCCCAGTCATCACAGAAAATCAGAAAAATGCAGAAAAAACACACAAGCTTACAGATTCTTGCAAACCTCTCCCCAGCACCAAGTCCTTGAATTCCAAACACCCCAACCCCAAATCCAACCCCCCCAAAAAAAGTTTTTAAAGTATAACTTACCAAATGGCTGCAAAAGAAGTTTTGGAAAAGCTTCAAAAATCACCAAAGTCTTCAAAAACCTCAAAAAAGGCTACCACACCGCGTGCTATGAGTCAAGTCGCAACTGCACCTCTTCAAGCAATGCACCCTGGGTATTAACAGTTTTACGAAAAAGGAAACAAACTTGCAAGACGTTTTCGTCTTGCGAAGCAAGCCCATAGGGAAATTCGTCTTGCGAAGCACCTCAAAAAACGAAAAACCCTTTCATCTAGCGAGTTTTTCGTCTTGCGAGGCATTCGTCTTGCGGGGCACCACTGTAGTGTTAAACCCGGGAGACCAATGTACAAAATCCCTGCTCAGCTTGTGAAGCTCATTAACTGTCCTGGGGCCAGTTATTGTCTCTGATCCTAGCCTACTTCACATGTTTGCTGTGATAATAAAATAGGGAGAACTGTGTAGGCCACACTGAGCTTTTTTGGGGAGGTAATAGTGCGATATGAATGTAATACTGCTAATAATACTAATGATGATGCATGTAATTAGTTGGGCTATTACAAAACAATAGCAACACTAACACTGAAAAAAGTGGCTCAGACTTAAAAGTGTTTAATGCAAGAGGTGATCCAATGGAAGCAAAACTTGATCAGGTTGGAACCACCAAAATCCATGGATAGATCTATTTACATTGGATTCTTACTCTATTCCTACTCCCATAATATCTTAGCTACCAAACATTATATCTGAGAGAGTCCTTAACCATAATGAGCGCATTGAGGATATCTGCTTTTAATTGGTTTGTGGAACATTTAGCCATGATTTATTTATAATTTTATATGCACAGTGTTCAGAGAATTTTTTGATCAGGCAGTTTATAGATTTTAAAACAACAATAATAAAATGAATGCTTATTTGCCTAGCACTGATCTTTCTTTTTTGCTTTTAGGAGCTGGGTGAAACCTGTTGCAGTGTTTCAGCCACTGAACAGAATTCAAGTATTCAAAATTCTGCAGGGTTTCATTCCTAAAGCGTTGCCACTATTGGTTTAAAATAGCAAAATTATTTTAACTGTTTTATTTGTATTGTTTTTAAACTACCTTTTAAAAACCACGTTGGAAGCTCTGTGCTCTTTACATTTCCTAAATAAATACAGGAGTTGAGGCAACTGTAATATGTGACCGCCCTACAGTCTTCTGGTAACAGTGGAAACTGCTGCCCCATTGGATAAAACTTCACGGATGCTTCCTACTCAATTGGCAGCAGCATCTTTCCGGGAAGCGAGAGCAATGCAGGTAAGAGGAGAGATTTATTTAGAGCATTTGTACCCTGCTCCTCAGCTGAAAAGGCTCCCAGAGAAGCTCCCAAGCTACTCGCTGCTCACAGGCTTACAATCTAAAAACCATGATACACAAGGGGAAAGGGGTAGGAAGGGAAAGGGATCAAACCAAGGCACCCATTCTTAAACAGTTGTCCATCAGGCAGAGATGCCTGATGAAGTTGGTCTTTCAGTAAAGCTGGTGGAATGAGCCATGCCTCCCATCTCTCCCACTGAGTCAGTCTCCTGGAATGGCTGTTCCCATGTGACAGTTGAGGGAGAGGAGGCCTGATGGAGCTGGTCTGTCACTGTTGTGGAAGTTGTGGTTTGGGCTCCTCCAAGCGGCCCACATCTCAGAGTGTTACTGCAATAGGAGCCCATGCTTCACTGATCCACATAAGAAAAGCTCTTCCCGGGACAAGGACAACTGTGACTTCAAAGAAGAATGGGAACTTTTTACAAATTACTTAAAAAGACAACAAAATGAATTGGACTCCTTGGCAGGTTTTGAATTTATTGGTTGATAACATGATAGATAGATGACATAAGGATATGTATAATTTTATAACATGCAGAGAATACCGTATTTTTTGCTCTATAAGACTCATTTTTTCCCTCCTAAAAAGTAAGGCTCAGCGATCCCTCTTGCTGTTCTGGCTTCTGGGATTCAGATTATTTTTTTTCTTGTTTTCGTCCTCCAAAAACTAGGTGCGTCTTATGGTCTGGTGCATCTTATAGAGCGAAAAATACGGTAATATGTGAAGAAAAATCTGAGAGAGGAGCTGAGGAAAGTCCCTGATTTGGGGGGTGGGTTAAAGGAAAAAAAAATAATGTATGTGATTATATGGTCTGCTAATTTGTTATGTGGAATTTGCTTAATAATTTTAAAAAAGAAGAAGAAGAAGAAAAGCTCTTCCATTCAGGCTCACTTAGGGGCAAATGTGAGTTACCAAGATCCAATGATGGCCCACTCAAATTTGATTTGCAAACCTGCCAAACGTTCTACAGGGTGAGTCCTTTAAAAGAGGCCCCATGGATACAGAGTACACATGTTCCACGGGGCCTCTTTTAAAAGATTCATCCTGTATCTATCTTCTTCTTTATCTCAATATTGTCTGCCCCCTGTTTGCATCTGGAAGGAAATATCTATATTAAGCAGCCACAGGCGAAAATAGTTTTTGATTCACTGCAATGGGCACTTTCACCCGCTGTGCACATGCCAATCTGAGGTTTTGAAAAAATGTCAAGTCAGGACCACAGAGTAGCCTTTTCCCAGGCCTTGTATTCTAGCTTCTAGCTGACACTAACCATTTTACAGGGTCTGACTCAATGCCAACTTTCCTGCACCCTAGATGGTGACACACACGCAACCCACTTCACGTATGTGCATTCTGTTGCCTAAGGGTAATACAGTGAGGCTCATTCACAATTCTGTCATTCTGGTGCATTGGAGAGAAAACATTTGTCTAGCGTATTTCCTCTCCAATACCTGCAGGAAGAGACCGCTTTCTCAGTTCGTTCCTGGTGCTGGACTGCAACTGTGGCATAGGGGCACGAAATCTTTTCAGTGTTTTTTGGGGGAGTCCCATATTCTGTGGCAACCAGTCAACTGCACCTCATTCCACTGGCTGACTTCCTCTTCTCGAACTTCTTTTCCAAGCCAACTGATTAATAAACATTACCACATTTCCTGCCTCTTAAAAATGACCCGAGGCTGCCAACAAGCCACGGCAAGCCTAAAAACGTCCTTAGAACTCACTGTTCCTTCTCAGCAGGGACTGGGAACATAGTTTCGCAAGTTTATTTTTTGCCCACGGTATCTTCCCTGGAAGGAATACTCTGGCCGCCTGCTCTTTCGATCACTGTTGTTGTTATTAGAAAAAGAGTATCTATGGCAGCCCTTTTACACCCACACAGCCCACCACATGCTTTACAGTAAAAGCTCTTCTGATCCAACCAATCCTCTTTGTCATATAACCCAAACTGAAAGTAGCAGGCTAACAGCAGAGAAGGTCACGTTGTATTTTTGAGCCTGCCATGTCACCCTGACTTGGCTTGATTATTCTTATCCAGTCACTAATCTTGGCAGTTGTACAGACTTTGAAAGGGAGGGCCTGGGATTTCCACTCCTCCCTGGGTTCTGACACACTGGCATCTTATTCCTGGCAAGAAAATTTTAGAGAAGACACCATGAGTCAGGAGCAAGACACAGGCTAGAGATCTCACCTTAATGTCCTGGCACTTGATCATTTCCCATGCTAATTTGATAGGCTCTTTACCTGTTTCCTTTTGCAAAGGTCCACTACGTGAGGAGAATCCGAAGGGCGACTTTGTCTCAAACGAGCAAATCAGCTTTTATTTCAGGCACTAAAAACAAAGGCGCAGGATTCGTGGTGATCAATCTTCAAAACAGCTGCAATCGCCAGGTGACAATACGACGAGTCTACATCTAGCCAGCCATTTCAGAATTAACATCTGACTTCAAGCACCTCACTGTGAGGGTTCTTTAAAGCCCTGTGCACTTTGGAAGGAAATCAATAAAAGTATTTGCAGACAACCACCCCCAACGGAGAGTTTTAGATGCGCAGAGTATTGCTCAGGCTCTGACAGCTTGAACTTTTATCGCTGACCTAATAATGTGCCCAAAGTTGGAAGCAACAAGTTTCTGACAACACCTCAGGGCCTCAAATCGCACCCCTATTTTTCATTAATTTAAAATGCCATCTTAAAATACACAACAAGTCCTGGAGGAAAGATACACAAAAAATTCTATCACAAACACAACTACACCAGAGACTCTGGAGAGATCAAATAGATGACCATGTTCTCCCACACTGCTACTTTTACCATGGCTTACGTAAAATCTATATCAAACCCTTTTGAATAAATCTACGAGGATAATCAGATGCATTTTACATCCTTCTCCTTTCAGACCAACATGCACCTATCACTCTTAAGTGTGGCCAAGTCGTGGGTTGCAGTGAGTAAAACTCACCAGGAACTGACACCAGACATACTTTAATTTTACTCTTTGGAGCTCGTGAAGGGATTGCATTTTAAAAAACAACAACACAAACACACTTGTTGATGTCCATTTTATCTCTCTATCTGTTTTATTTTATTCTCCTTGATCATACACATTTGGACCACTTGCAATGCGCTTTACGTGGGGCTACCTTTGAAGGTGACCCGGAAACTACAACTATTCCAGAATGCGGCAGCTAGACTGGTTACTGGGAATGGCCACCGAGACTGGTCCTGAAAGACCTACATTGGCTCCCAGTACGTTTCCGAGCACAATTCAAAGTGTTGGTGCTGACCTTTAAAGCCCTAAACGGCCTCAGCCCAGTATACCCGAAGGAGCGTCTCCATCTCCAGGGCCGAGGGCCTTCTGGCAGTTCCCTCACTGCAAGAAATGAGGTTACAGAGAACCAGACAAAGGGCCTTCTCGATAGTGGGGCCTGCCCTGTGGAACGCCCTCCCATCAGATGTCAAGGAAATAAACAACTACAGTGGTACCTCGGTTTACGAACCTAATCAGTTCCTGAAGTCCCTTCTTAAACCAAATCCGATCTTAAACAGAGACGCGATTTCCCTAATGAGGCCTCCCACCACCGGTGCCCCTCCACCATTCAGCTTCCATTCATAGACCGAGGTAAAGTTAGCAAACTGGAACACTGCTTCTGGTTTTGTGGAGTTCGTAAACCGAATAGTTCGTTAACAGGACTGTTCGTAAACCGAGGTACCACTGTATCTGACTTCTAGAAGACAACTGAAGGCAGCCCTGTTTAGGGAAGTTTTTAATGCTTAAAGTTTTATCGTGTTTTTAATATTCTACTGGGAGCCGCCCAGAGTGGCTGGGGAGGCCCGGCCAGATGGGCGGGGTATAAGTAAATTATTATTATTATTATTATTATTATTATTACTACAGTGGTACCTCGGGTTAAGAACTTAATTCGTTCTGGAGGTCCGTTCTTAACCTGAAACAGTTCTTAACCTGAGGTACCACTTTAGCTAATGGGGCCTCCTGCTGCTGCCGTGCCACTGCCGTGCGATTTCTGTTCTCATCCTGAAGCAAAGTTCTTAACCCGAGGTACTATTTCTGGGTTAGTGGAGTCTGTAACCTGAAGTACCACTCTATTATTGTTATTGTTATTGTTATTGTTATTGTTACTGTCATCATCATCATCATTTGGATAATGTGTTTCATGTGTTTCCAATCCTGTATCCTTTTCTTTTGTGCTGGTCTTCGACCGTAATAAAGATTTGATTTGTTCACACCAAGCCATCTTATCCTTTGCACACCAAGTGGGAGCTTTTATTTATAAAACCACACAGGGGGTGGGTTTTGTCAGGAGCACAGCTGGGGAGGGTAAGCTCCAACCTCTCCTTCCTGTGTACTGTGGTCCCAGTGAAAGTCAGCCCCCCCCCCGGCTTACCTATCATTAAATAAATAAGTAATGAAAACCAACTCCAGACATGCTTCCTAATGATGCAGTTGATGTCACATGTAGCTTGGCCCTTACTCCCAGATAAATGGGTCTAGCAGAGGTGAGCAACCTGGGGCCCACCAAATGTTGTTGGACTCCCATCATTCCTGATCATCTCCCATGCTGTCTAGGACTGAAGGGAGTTGGGAGTCCCACATCATCTGTTGGGTGAATGGTTAGCCCCTACTGATGGATAGGATTTTGAAGGGGAAATAACATCAGTACAGTGGTGCCTCGGGTTACATATGCTTCAGGTTACAGACGCTTCAGGTTACAGACTCCTCTAACCCAGAAATAGTACCTCGGGTTAAGAACTTTGCTTCTGGATGAGAACAGAAATCGTACTCCGGCAGCACGGTGGCAGTAGGAGGCCCCCTTAGCTAAAGTGGTGCTCCAGGTTAAGAACAGTTTCAGGTTAAGAACAGACCTCCGGAATGAATTAAGTTCTTAACCCGAGGTACCACTGTATTCTTTAATTCATACTTCCTTACTCAAGCTTGAGCAGTTCAGTATGTAAAATAATATGGTTTCTGGTTTTTTTTGTTTTTGTTTTAAAGAGAAGACTCTGTGGCTATATTTTCAACCACCCCCTGTAGTAAGACGAGGAATTTTTGAGTGTGAGAGCTGTCAGCTATGCTTCTGTCAGCAAAAGCCTTTTGAGGAAACCCCTTTGCATTCTGGGAAATTAGAGCCTGAGCTTGCCTGAGTAGGCCTGTCGTCTGAGAAGAAAATTCAATTGAAAATCTGACTACACATGACTTGTTTCAGTTCGTAACAGAGCAGGGAATTAAATCCAGATATCATCAGTTTTAATTTAACTTCCTAACCACTGGAAAAGACAATTGTTCTTCCATAGTTTTGGAATATCCCTTTATTTTCTAGGCTAAGTATAACCATGCAATTGTGCTTTAAAACACACATACACATTTTAATACAATTTGAATCAGAAAGACTTTGGAAGCGGTTTTGGTCATTGCCTGAAAAAGAGAAAGAGAGGGAACAAAAGGAGATAATTTGAGGACATTGAGGAAACAGTTCTGTTTCTTTTCCTTGGGAGTGAATAATGAAATAATTTGAAGGAGAAAGAGAGTATATGGGTTGCCTGATGCCATTCAATGGAAATGTATGGTCTGTTAATCATCCTCTCTGACTCTTGAAGCATTCTGTATAAAACCATTGTTGGAGATGAAAATTATTAGTCATCTACCTTGAAGGCTCCACAGCTGTAATAAATGTGAAATGTCAGTTACTTCATTTCGGAGGAAATTATTTTCCGAGCTCGCCACAATCGTCTTCAAAGGGAGGAAAGTTGGGGAGAAAGGAAGCTGGGAATAAATGAATTGCACATTTTAGCTCCAATTGTCCTCACTCAAAATTCTACCTAGAATCTGCCACTTTATAAATAATGAATTAGCATGGTGAGAGAGAGAGAGAGAGAGAGAGAGAGAGAGAGAGAGAGAGGAGAATGAAAGCTACACAGACAGCCAAGAATATCAGCCCAGCCATTGCTCCTTTGCAGAATCACAGAGGCTTATTCTGGATGTTCCATTGGAGTGAACCAGAGACTGGCAGGCAGCAAATCGGGGCAGTGTGGTGAGAAATGATGTGCACGCTGGACATGTCCGATGCCGTTGCTTTTCATCTTGAAGGATCCATCAAAGTAACCGATGCAGAGAGAACTGATTTATCATCAGTGATAAGATGTCTGACTTGTGGACTGATACGTGCAGAGCCACTGACAGTAGAGGCATGGATCCCGACATCTATGCTCTCTCGTTCCCTGTTTTTAGAGGGCTTCGGCAACCGCTGAATAATATGATGGACTGGAGGGGGAGGAGTGGAAGAGTGTGGGGTGGGGAAAGCAAGCCAGATTTCAGCTGGGCATGAAAGGTGCCTGGGCTCAACCTTGACTGGAAACTACACTGACAGCCATGGAGGCTGGTCCATCAAGATTATAGGAGTGCCCTACCAACCTCAATCTGCCCTCTTCAGGTCCCAACCTGCCCGCTTTCTTTCTTACATACAGTCCAGGGTGTGGCATTGCCTGCCAGCTTCCATTTCCTTTAAATAAAGGTAAAGGTAAAGGGACCCCTGACCATTAGGTCCAGTCGTGACTGACTCTGGGGTTGTGGCGCTCATCTCGCTTTATTGGCCGAGGGAGCTGGCGTACATGTGGCCAGCATGACTAAGCCGCTTCTGGCGAACCAGAGCAGCGCACGGAAACGCCGTTTACCTTCCCACACTTGGACGTGCTTTTGAACTGCTAGGTTGGCAGAAGCAGGGACCAAGCAAAGGGAGCTCACCCTGTTGCGGGGATTCAAACCGCCAACCTTCTGATCGGCAAGTCCTAGGCTCTGTGGTTTAACCCACAGCGCCACCCGCGTCCCATTTCCTTGATCTCAGTCTAAAACCACCTCTGGCTACTGCAGGGGTCCTCAAACTTTTTCAGCAGGGGGCCGGTCCACTGTCCCCCAGACCTTGTGGAGGCCCAGACTATATTTTGAAGGGGAAAAAATGAATGAGGGGTGACAAGCAGCGTGCAAAAGGGCTCCAGAGAAGGGCTGCTTTAAATGGCTGGAGAGGGGCACTCAGCCAACTGCGGCTCCTGTGTCTTGCAGGGGCTGGTGGCAGTGGCAGGACAATGAGTGGCGCATGAAAGGACTCTGGAGAGGGGCTGACACCAGCCCCCTTCCTCCTCTAGGTGGGGGGGGGAAGCCAGGAGGAGGGAGGGAAGAGGCACCGGTGCCGCTGCCGTGTGAGGGAGAGGGAAAGAATGTGCATGCTGGCGATCCATGCACTGGCAATCCACACAGCGATTCTCGGACCGTCCACGGGCCAGATTTAGAAGGCAACTGGGTCTGATCCAGCCCGCGGGCCTTACTTTGCTGACCCATGGGCTACACCTTCCTCAGCACTCTAAATTGTCCCCCCAATTTACATGGGGAGGTTATATGCTCTTAATGTTGGTGGCAGCTGTTGGGTAATCCTTGGTTAAGAAGCTTTCATGATCTCCTGCTCCCTCAATAGCCCCATCTCCTTGGTGCTTGTTTCCTTGCCCTCGTCTTATGAGCCAATCCACACTCAGTGCCGAGAGAGAGAGAGAGAGAAAGGGTGGCCATGTACTCTGTTTCACAGAGAACACTCTTAGAAGGACAGTCAGAGGGCAGTCCTCTTTTTGAAGATGTCCTCAGTGTTGCCCAGTACAAGTATGGTTTCATAAAGAAGCAAAAGAAAGCAGATCAAGGGGCCTTGAAGTTGCTTATCAAGAGTTAGGAGCTGGGCAGCATGTCCACACAGGCCATCTAGTCACCCAAATGGTAAGATGTCTTGCAGTTCTACTTAAAATCTGAGCAAGTGCTTATTTGTTTGCAAGTATTACATACCTTCCTAAATTGGCAGCTATGATTCTATGCCCGCTTCCCTCTTCCCTCTTTTGGCAATGTGTGACTCGAGCAGAGGATGTTGCTGCTGTGCATCCCTGTTCACCCCTTTAGAGAAAGCAGGTTAACAAGCAGTGGCAGCAAGAAGGAGAAGAAGCAACAACAGGGTCAGAGAGTTTGGAGAGCCTGGCATTGAGGTTATGGGCCTTGGCAGGGGCAAAGTGATTCCAAGCCCTATATGCACTTCTTGGTTAAGTGTCATCATTTCATTAAGTGTTCGGCTGAATAATTACTGCAGTTATCTGCGTGCTTATGCCTAGTCTCCTCTAATGACTTCAGTGGAAAACCTCAGGTGGAAGTGGATTTGACTATCTGTGCCTAGAACTTGGCAAGCAATTAGGGGTGAGCCAGTTCCCCATGTTCCATTCATTTGTTCTCTTACTGGTTCTCCCTGCCTCTTGTACTGAAGGGGAGAGTGCTCTGGCCCTGCTTATGGGCTTCTCATTGGCATCTGTTCTGCTACTGTGATAACAGGATGCTAGACTAGATGGGTCATTGCTCTCATCCAAGAGGCTCTTCTTATGTTCCTAAGTGAATAGAGATGCCTTTCTCCTCCTCTCAATAATGTTGGCACTTGGGGGAATCCCATGATTCTGGATGTTGGAGGATTCATGTGTGACCTGTTTTGTTGTAGATCAATTTCCTACAGGGCCAGCTTTCAGAACCCGGAGAGGGGCCACTGCTCAGTGGTAGTGCATCTGCTTTTCATGCAGACGCTTCCAGATTCAATTCGTGGGATCTCCAGGTAAGGCTGAGAAAGATTCCCTATCTGAAATCCAGGAAAGATCCACTTCTAGAGCAGAGTGAATCACTGGTCTGCCTCAGAACAAAGCAACATCCTGTGATCCTAACCCTCTCACCACCAAAGGAACACAAGTGAACAGCAGAGAACGGGCACGAGTAACGCTGACACCAGACTCTACATACATTAAGCAAAATAGAAACATCGCCACCCGACCCCACCCATCTTCCCCCCCTCCACCCCTTTTCTTCCTAATGTCTCAACAAATGAAACTGATTTGTAAAAATGTTACATGGAAAAAATACAAGAGACATTACACATACTTCTGTAAAACAAGAAAATCTTTAATAAAAAAGAAAGAAAGAAAGAAAGAAAGAAAGAAAGAAAGAAAGAAAGAAAGACCAAAATGGTGTTACTGCAATTTGCCTTGCAAATAAATATTTACTTTTGCAAAAAATGGATTTGAATTGTGCCTGGTTCTCGGTGTTTGCAGGATTAATGCAAGTCTGGAGTGTAGAATAATCCAAAATACTTCTTTTCTATAGTGTGTGTGTGTGTGTGTGTGTGTGTGTGTGTGTGTGTGAAGGAGTCCTTCAAATGAGAAGGGCTGTAACACATTCTTGCACAGAATGCTACAACCAGCATGCTGGCAGGTACACCTGTGCAGAATCAGGTGTCCTTTTATTGCACACTTTAGGTATTCTTCAAATTTGTGCATATAATGCTAACAGGGAAGTCACATAGAATACCGCTTTCCATGCTGCATACACCTGCAAGCAGAATGCCATCAATGACGGTTCAGAAGTCAAAGGGCTCCAAATAAAGAGAGTCATTAAAGAAAAGGCTTCTCCTCCAATCCAAGTGAACAATCCAAACCTGCAGAGGTTGCTGTACCTTGGACTATTTGCATGCAAAGTCTGTATCTCTGCCATTGTGCTATAGCCCTCTTGCAGGCCTCAGGCTTCCTATTGCGATGGTCGCCCCACTGAGATGCACACGGGCCTCTGTACACTCCAAAGGAAGAAGAAGGGATGGAGGAGGGCTCCTTTGAGCTTTGCCTGAATGGAGAAGAATCCTGCCCATAAAATTAGCATCTGAAAATCTAGGCCTACAATTAGCATTTTATTGTTTCCACATCGCTGCGTCCCTTAAGCTGGTGAAATAATTTTTTTTTTTTAGTTAATGTAGATGATTGGCCCCATCCCCCTATATACAGAGGGAGAGGGAAGAGTTGGGTAATTCTTAGTCTGTCTTTTTCTCCTGTGGTTTGTGTTGTTATTCAGAGACATCCCAGAAAATATGTTCCAGATGTTTTCAAAAACTTGCAATTTATTTTCCACACCCTATATATCATTATTCCCGGTGTTGTCTTTTCTCTCTCATAATACTTTTCTTGCTCTTTATTTTTCTCCTTGCACTCGCTATGGCTCCTTTGGTGTGTCTCCATGCACAAGAAGAAGCTAGGAAGTTGTTGCTTCTCATCCTCCGATATAATTCCCAATCTGCTGCCATGAAACCTTTGCTAAGGCTACCATGCAGTGTCCACAGAATACGCTGTCCATTCCAAGCTGAGGCTGCCTTGCCTGGAGGCCCTGCCAGCTTTGATGGAGCCCAGGACCAAGTGCCTTCTCCTGGCACCACTACATTCTCCCCCACTGCAGCAGCACAAGATCCCACTGAATGCTTTGAAAGACCATTGGCTGCCTCATACTCTTAAACCAAGCTGAAGGGTTCCCTGTGATGTGGGGTGGGTGTGTTCTCTGGATAGCATGGGTTTCTCCTACCACCCTGGTGGTATCAGTTCCTGGATCATGAGAAGTAGATCCTCCTCAATAACTTTGACCTGAACCCCCCAAAACCAGGGCTTTCCTTCATAAAAATGCTCAACAACTTTAGCCAAAAAAGTGGGTAGATCACTGCCAGTTTTTTTAACTCTGTGAGAAGATCACAGTCTCTTGGGAGTTGGCCACCCCTGACATAGATAATGTGGGCACAGAACATGAAGATTAATGGTTGGCTTTAGCTCCTTCCTTCCTTCCTTCCTTCCTTCCTGCCTGCCTGCCTGCCTGCAATGTTTGTTTACAAAGTTCCACACAAAGTCATCTTGCAACTGATTCCCCGCCCCCTGCCTCAGTGAAATTTCAAGACACATTTGGCGGCTCTACCTCCTCCTCAGGAGAAATATCTCACGATTTCCAAAGCTGTCCAAAGCGTTTCAATAATGCAGATGAAATTGATCACAGAAAATAGTCACTTTGAAGCTCTTATCCCCCCCTTGTGATTCTAGTCTTTACCAGATCAGCCCTTAGGAATGGACCGCAGACATGTGAGCTTAATTTTTACTATAGAGAGACGCTTGAGGAAATCCACACTTGCTAATTCCGACACAAAATGACCTCTCGCTACCTAGGAAAAGGAAAGAAACCACAAGTACAATCTAAAGAGTGGTATCCTAGCGCCAACCCATAAGTGGAGATAAAATTTAATTCAATAATTGTCATGCTGCGATATTATGGCAGTGGACAAAGCTGTATTGTAACTTTTGAATAAATGTTTTAATAATAATAATAATAATAATAATAATAATAATAATAATAATAGCTAATTACTACACACATGTAATTAAAATGCACCACAAACAATTCCATCAAAACATTAAATCCACTGATAATTAGAAGATAGTAAAGGTAAAGGTAATGGGACCCCTGACCATTAGGTCCAGTTGTGGCCGAATCTGTGGTTGCTGTACTCATCTCGCTTTACTGGCCAAGGGAGCTGGCGTACAGCTTCCAGGTCATGTGGCCAGCATGACTGAGCTGCTTCTAGCGAACCAGAGCAGCGCATGGAAACGCTGTTTACCTTCCCGCCGGAGCAGTACCTATTTATCTACTTGCACTGGCATGCTTTCGAACTGCTAGGTTGGCAGGAGCTGGGACCGAGCAACGGGAGCTCACCCCGTCGTGGGGATTCGAACCGCCGACCTTCTGATCGGCAAGTCCTAGGCTCTGTGGTTTAACTCACAGGGCCACCCGCGTCCCCTAATTAGAATATACAAGAAAACAAATATTCAGAATGTTCTATCCTCTCTTGTGTATATGGGAACTTACCCAATATTTTCTCTCCCTGCCCTTCCCTGGCCTTCAAGTGGGAATGCAGTGCACCTGGCCATGACTTTCCAAGGGAGGCCAAGAAACAGGACCCTTCTGCTGCCTCCCTCTTCCCCTGGATCTCACACACAGGTGGGTTCTGTCCAAGGCTCCAAATCGGCATTGCATGCAGAGATATTGTAATGAGAAACAGACCAAAAAGCAAGGGTGCTCTTATCTTACACATCTGAGGTTGGGAGGGGGGCATGAGAGAAAATGTGTATTGTTTGTGCATCAAATGACAAGCCGGTGGTTTGATACGTCTGTCTTCCTAAGGCGTTACTTGGCATTCTCTAGTTGGGAGAGATTTTTTGTCAGTGGGAAAAAAAATGCCTGTCAGGCCCTTGCAAAGAAAAACAAATTATTTTAATGAAGTCCAGAGTGAGTTTTTTTTTTCTTCCCCTCCCACACTTCTTTCTTTGTATCACTTCGGTGAACTTGGTCAACATTCCACTCTCCCCATGAACCAAACGCCGTGAAGACTTTATTCTTCTTCGGAGCTTCTGCTTGGCAAAGGAATGTACTTGCTCTTTCCTGAAGTTGTTGCTATGCTCCAAAGAGCTGATGGGAAACGGCCATTATGCTGTGTTATTATTACTGGAATGAATTCATATGGGAACGAGCCAAAACTCCATTGGGGGTTCCAGATGCTCACTGAGGGAAAACAGTTGTATGTGTGTGTTTAAAAAAAAAAATTCTTCACAGAAATGATGAAGTATTTATTCAGGGTTTGTTCTTTTGTATTTTATATAAAGCAGTAAGATTTTCTTCTTTTTTCGCATCCCACTGTGGCCAGTCTGTTTCTCAACACGCCGGGCTCTGCAGTAGATTGAGGTTACCCTGCCCCATTCACAGATGTGCTACACAGGACCTAGGTTGAGTGATATGATGAAGACGCCTGCAAACCCCACTCACTGCTAGGCAAACCCGGCCCCCCACAAACCCAACCCTCAAAGGAAGACTCTCTCAACCTTGAGCCACCATATGCTGTTGGACTATGTATGGGCAATCTACCCGGAAGATATTTGTATTTCAAGGAGTTAGTGATCTGACACGGTCATCCTTCCTGCCCCCTGTTCCTTCCTTTTCCCTATCTTTTGTTAAGCTCTTTGATGGCTGAGAACAGTCTTTAATGTCCTAGTCAGTTAGGAGGAAGAGATAGTGATGAGTAACTTCTTTGATGTAGGACATTGTTTGGAGATAGTGAGGCATTGGGAAGGGGTGGCTAATGAACAACTCCCATCATCCTGGACCACTGGTCCTGCTAGCTATGGATGATGGGAGTTCTGGTCCAACCACATCTGAGGGCCCAAGGCTGAGAAAGGCTACCCTGAAATCAGTATTCTGCTAATGGGTATCATCTTTGAGAGGGACTCATTTTTTGTGAGCATGAAGTGGGACCTTATGGGTGTTAAGTGTTGCAGAGTGGAAGGCTGATGGGAAATTCCCTGTTAAGCTAGGGCTTTACGTACTATCACTTTTGCTACTGCTGCTCTTTTAATATTGGTTCTTAATGGTGTGTGTGTATATATATACACACACACACACACACACACACACACACACACACACACCATTTGATTACTGCAAAACCTATAAACAGTTTATAAGAATTTTATTAAAAAATAATTATTGATACAACAAAAAGCACATACAGATAATTGAAACATAGATAAGTGAATTGAATTACAAAATATTAAAACATGTCTTCATTTACTCCTCTGTATGTTTTAAGTGATAAATGTTATTTTATTGGTGTTCATGGGTCCAAGCAGATCGGCATGCAGCCAATGATTCTGCCTCTATAGGCTTATGTCCTTTAAAGAACACAAACCAAAGTGAAAAACAGCGAGCAAAAGAAGGGTTTATTGAACCTTTTAGTCACATCACCAAAATAGACAAAATATTCATATTAGGAGAAATTCACACTAAAATTCTGATTAATTCTCATTTAAAAAGAAACCTGATGTGGAAACGTGGAGAGTTCAATTTAGCACTGGAAAAATGAGAAACTGGGAGAAACTGAAATTGGCAGTTTCAAGTACCCTAACACACACCTCCCTCTCTTAAAGTGCAAACAAGTATTATTTTATTGGCAAAGCAGCCCTGCTGCATTTAGCCCTAGCTGTCTGCTCTGGCAGCAACAGTGAGCACAAATGTATGCCAGTCAAATCTATTAGGAAAGGCAGAAGTAGGACAGAGGGGAAGAAATCCAGTTGGGTTCACATTTTAATGTGGATGTACCTACCACAATTCTACCTAATTGGTGCTTCCTGTAGCAATTCACAAATTGAAATGTAGTTATCCTTTGAAATTCACACTCCTCCGAATTTCAGTATGCCATCCTCCAATGAGAAGAAAAGTGTTGGTTTTTTACAATGCATTATATTATGGGAAATAACTGAGCACAGAAATGTGTATGTTAGGAGATATGCACACTGAAGTGCTGGGCATTTTTATGTAGATATTTCTTTTAAAGTGCAGAATTGTGGCAAACTGAACTTTGTGGCAAATTGGAAAAATCAGGACTGAAATTAGCAGATTCGCCCATCTCAAAGCAAAACAGATTCAATCCATTGCTTGTGCAGCTAAACTGTAGATGATGCCTGCAGTGTATATACATCCTGCTAGAGAATATAATTTACTGCAAGATGGGAGAGATGAATCAGCAGTCCCTGAAGCTTCTTCGACTGCTGCAAATTCTAACCATGGCTTAGAAGAATCGCCATCCACACACCCTGCGTTAAAAGAGGCAGGGGGAGAGTGAACTGAGCAAACGTCTCATTTATTCCTCTTTCCTTGTTTGGGAAAATATCTCCAAATTAAAAAGTCGTCTTCTGCCCTCACAGGAAAAGAAAAAAAACCCTGTTCTCAGAAAAATCTGCATACCTGAACTTTCCCCCCTAAAAGGCTCTCTCCTGTTCTCTTCCTGCTGGTTGTTCTATTATCAGAGATCATATAGTTAGTGTGACAACTATGTGATGTTTGCTATATGATGCTGCCAGGAGTGACAGTCCTAAATCAGAGTGTGGGCAGTGCAGTGCATCCAGTACTTACAATTTTTTTTATGTTGTGAACCACCCTGAGAACTTTGGGTATAGGACAGTATACAAATTAAATAAAAAATACTCTAAATGGGCAAATATTTTCATTCTGTTTCACTCCTTTTCGGAATTATCAATAAACTGTGTAGGGTAGGGAGGAGGGTTTTTTTTTGTAACTGACTTGTATAAGTTTGCATATTAAGATATAAAGTACGGTAAGCTGGATTCTGGAGGGAGAAGAGGGGCTGGAATGGGTGCTGAGGGGTAGAGTAGGCAGAATAGGATAGGATTAGAATTTGCATTGGGGATAGAGTTCTAAGCACAATCTAGGAAGTTCGAAGTATCCAAAACAAACCAGATAAAGAACTTGTTTTGTTCAGCCTTTACTATAATCAAGATTTGTTCACGTCTCATGTTGGGCCAAGCTATCAAGGCTGTGACAAAGACAGTCGGAGATATGATTTTCTGTATGGTGGCTGGCAGCAGAATATCAGTGCTGTACTTAGAAGATTGCTTGAGGTGTTGGAAACCCAGAGATGTGAATCTGTAACAAGGAATCCTGGGAGGTTAGGCAAACCTTTACCAAGCAAAAGGGCATTAAGGATTTGAATTAAACTACCTTCTTGGTCCTAAGTGGTGGGCTTGAACGGGAGGGTGGCACAACAAGGTGTGCTTATTTAATACTTATTTATTGTATTCATATCCTATCTTTTTCTCCAGTGAGTTCAAGGTGGTTCTCCCACTTCTCATTTAACCTTCACAGCTACCCTGTGAGGTTGGTCTGAGAAGCAGTGCCTGGCTCAAGGTGAGCTTCAGGGCCGAGTGGGAATTTGAACCCTGGTCTCCCAGGTCTCAGTCCAACACCCTAACCACAAGAGGCTAAACATTTCATGAAACATGGCACACACGAAGCAATTTCCAACCTATCCCTATGATAATACATCATTTGGTCTATTGTAGCTCATTATTACAGTCACGACTTCTATATTTTAATCTGCGTATTCCACATGGCTACTTGTGTAGCCATCGTATTCTCGCATAAGACAAATGCCTTTTGGACCACTGTACCCAGCCTATCTACTGATTAACAAAATATAACGTTTCCATGTAAACAATATTACAATAACACCATGACAATAACATGTTCCATCTGTAGTAGATGCAAAGTGGCAAAGGAATGGAAAAATTCCACTGATGTACGTTTACCTCAGAAAGAGAGAAACAAACTGTCTTTGTTCTCTGCGGATTGGAATGTCCTTATACCAGTGCCAGCAGTTGTACAGTTTACAAGGGGCAAGGGATATGGAGGAAGGGTTATTTTGTAAACTCTGCTGTCATGCAGACTTCGATTTCTTTTTTTTAAAAAAAAGAGGGGGAAACAAGAAAATGGAGGGTGTGGTACTAGGATGGTAACAGGAAGGAGAAGGATTAAGAATGCATCCTGTGGACATTTCCGAAGCACTGGTGTTTAGCTAAAAGGAAAATGGGAGTCACTACCGCAAGACATTCCCACCAGATTCCTCAACTTGTATGTTGCTACTAGTGCACAAGGAACATTTTCAGGGAGTTTCAATGAAACAATAGCTCAGCTTGGGCCAAAATTGCATCACGTCACTTCAGGAAGAAGGGATGGGGGGGGGAGAGGGTAATTGCAAGCATGCCAAGGGTTTTGTTTTGATTCCTGAAAAGGGAAGGGAATGCAACCATTTTCTCAAGAATGAAACTCACACATACCAGAGCAACTACTTGTACTTTCAAAAACATCCAGTTTTTGCCGACAACACAGGTTCAAAATGCCAAATTTCACACCCTCCCCCCTCCTCTTAATGTTGGCTTGGTTAACAGAAACGGAGCGTTAAGCTTTACATATCCAAATGCAGATTCCAATGCTTTTATTTTGTGTTTGGAGTCCAGAGCTACTGAAAGGGCTGGTTTCTGCTTAATCACTCTGGAATCTTAGGGTAAAGTGAGGAGAAGTCCCAGTCATACCCTTTTGGGTTGTACCATACAGATCTGCTTTTTAAAGAAACATTGGAGCTTAGTTTCAGTGCCAGTATAGTTAAAGTTGGAGACATTTCTCTCTCTCTTTGTATAAATTTGAGCATTTCTGTGCATGCATATAAGCTTACAAGGCCAGGGTCTGAGTATTATTATTATTATTGTGAGGAGGGGAGCAATAAAAGCTTGCAAAACAGGCTTCCTCCTAGGCGCATACCATACCATATTTCCATTCCTATTTTGTGAGTCACGAAAGAAGAATTTCTGTTTTCAGTCCGAAAGTACATTTCCTACGTTCCTGAAATTTTACTCTACAGTCATTAATGTGGCCAATGTTTTTGGAGTAAAGTTTCAAAAATGTGGTTTCAAAGCTAAAACAGAAACTTTTCTTTCACTTTTTTTTTTTGCTATTTTTGTTTTTCACAATGTCCAGCCTGAAGAAGATTCCAAAAAAGCAGACCCTCCAATTGTTCCTATTTTCAAGAGACAGTCCTGGATTTACAGAAACCATCCAGGGTTCTAATTTGATCCCAGAATGTCCTGAATGTTCCTTAGGATGTCTATATTTCCATCGGAGAAGTGTTGGAGGGTATGGAGTTATCCAACCCCCGAGCCATCTGAAGACAGCCCTGCATAGGAAAGTTTTTTTAAAAAATATTTAATGTTTTATTATGTTTGTATATATGTTAGAAGCTGCTGTGGCTGTGGAAACCCAGTCAGATGGGTGAGGTATGATGATGATGATGATCGAATAAGATGCTGCTATTTTCATCAGAGTAATGTTGGAGGGTGTGCGAAAAAGCTTGCTATTTTGTAACTTTTTTATTGGTCCTAATAAACAAACCTTTCAGTGTGTGTGTGTGTTTGTGTGTGTGTATAAAATAAAAGACCAAGCAGCTGCAAACATTTTACAAGTAGACCATTTTGCTTTGAACCTCTCCCCCCTCCCCCTGGCTTTCCTCCCTGCAGAATCATGATATTGCCTGACTGGAGTTTCATGAAGTTTTCTGGAAGCTAGCTCTGTCATGTGCTCATCTCAGTTACTAGGATGCTTACCACACACAGTATTTCCCTCACCTTCTGAAAAACAGCAGGACAAAATCTAGCCCCAGCCCCCCCAGAGTTACAATTATGGAAAGACAAAGACAGTTCATTCTTCCCATCCTTTAAGTGGGCCTTTCTGAACAGAAAAGCACAAAACTGGAGCATATATATCTCCCATCTCCTTTCCAAAAAGCTCAAGGGGGTGTATATATGGTTCTTTTCCCTCATTTTATCCTCTGTCTGTGAGGTAGCTTAGGCAGAGATAATGACCTGGTGAGTTTCATGGCTGAGTAAGAATTTGAACCTAGGTCTTCTTGTTAGTCCTAGTCTGATATTCTAAGATGTATAACCTACTGGCATAGAAGCAAATCCTTGACTGTTCAGTTTCCTTTTTATGCTGTAGGAAAAAGTGCTGGAATTGAGCCAGGGATTTATTTATTTTTTTAAAAAGGTGGAAGCCCTAAATCTGTGTTAACAAGTACTGTGGAGAATTATATTTACTACTTCACTCAGGTTATTTCTCTTTCCCCCTCTGCTGAGGCATTAAAAAAAACCCCTATTTTGATGCACTTTCCTGTATTCTTTGAAATGTGTAAGCAGTTGCTGTTTTTACATATCCACCTCTACTGGGCAAAAAAAAACAAAACCCAAGCAGTTTCCATCTGGAAATTAAAAGAGAGAGAGAAAAGAGAGACAAGGAAAACCCTGGGCAAATTGCCCGAGAAGTATTATAAACTTTTTCTTTCTGAGGAGGTTTGTATATTTTCAGCCTTGAATGGCATAAACCTGAAGCTTGCTAGGCAATAAATATTTTATCCTCTCTATCAAACCAGATAGCATGAGAGTCTTTCAAATATTCCATGTCAACAAGCTTCAGAAAGGACAGAGGGGAATGTCGCCATTTCCACTCCCTACCAAGTTTAAAATATTCTCTTCATTACATGCAAACGCTCTCTGGATTTTTCTCCTCCTTGCCTCCCTCCCCCTTCTGCGAGGATTTATGATGCCAAAAGGCAGGCAGTGAAAAGTCAGAAAAAGCCAGCGGATTTAATATTCCGACAGAGTCTTCTTCCCTCTGTGCGCCTAAAGGAGAACTACAACAAGCCAAACTGAAGGCTTAAAAAAAGGAGAAAGAAATAAAAACAGCATTAAAACGATGTCGACAAATCCCCTTTCAGACTAAATTTGGCTCCAGAACGGCATGCTCTTTTTCGCTCTTTCCAATTTGTACAAAAGGCTAACGGCCCGCCACTCCCCAATACATAAATAGCCATCGGAGGTTATGGAGTCCTCTCCCTGCCAAAACAGTTGCTCCTACATGAATGTTTTCTGGTACTTCACCCAACAGAGTACAAAATGTCTCAGATTGCAGGCATTATTCTCCACTTCTTTGGCATGCCTCCACTTAAAATGATTGGGCTGCTTTGAAACCTTGACACTAGAAGCCCTGTCCTAGGCATGTTTATTGGAAAATTAGTCCCACTGAGAGCTGAGCTACAAATGATATGTTTGCTATGTACATATGAATGCTAAGAAAGCTGTAAATCCGGGGACTGTCCCCAGGAAACGGGGACATCTGGTAACACACACACACACACACACACACACACACACACACAATAATAATAATAATTTATTATTTGTACCCCGCCCATCTGGCTGGGTTTCCCCAGCCACTCTGGGCGGCTTCCACAAAGACCAAAAATACACTAATATGTCATACATTAAAAACTTCCCTGAACATCCCTTAAGATGTCTTCTGAATGTCAGGTAGTTGTTTATCTCTTTGACATCTGCTGGGAGGGCGTTCCACAGGGCGGGCGCCACTACCGAGAAGGCCCTCTGCCTGGTTCCCTGTAGCTTTGCTTTTCGCAATGAGGGAACCGCCAGAAGGCCCTTGGCGCTGGACCTCAGCATCCGGGCAGAACGATGGGGATGGAGACGCTCCTTCAAGTATACTGGGCCAAGGCCGTTTAGGGCTTTAAAGGTCAACACCAACACTTTGAATTGTGCTCAGAAACATACTGGGAGCCAATGTAGATCTTGTATATCTATATATCGATATCGATATCGATTTAGATGATATAGATATATAGCACAATATGAAGGTACAACACTGAAAGTAGAAAAGCTTGCAATCTTTATTGCAATTTTAAGTAGATTTAAAGTACTTAAATTTAAAGGAGATTCAAAGTCAAAATAAATTTTAAAAAGATGATGATGATGATCATGCTTTTTAAGGAAGAAAATGTGCCAGTACTCACCATGAACTTGTTACAGGAAGTGCCACATTTTAAACATTTTTTGGAAGGGGAAGGTGCTAGTACTGCCTACCCTTGTGTACCCCCAGAAATAATTATAATAATTTTATTATTTGTACTCCGCTCATCTGACTAGGTTGCCCCAGCCACTCTGGCTCCAAAATTATTACGAAACCTGAATTTCTTCACTTGACTCCTGGTGTTCAGACGCTGGCTGCGGGCTGTTGCCTTGGGCAGTAGTACCTAGGTCCTCAGGAAATTGATTTTAAAAGAGGTTTGGATATCGTTATTTTAGGCTGTGGTATCTTATCTGTAGGGACGCGGGTGGCGCTGTGGGTAAAACCTCAGCGCCTAGGGCTTACCGATCGTATGGTCGGCGGTTTGAATCCCCGTGGCGGGGTGAGCTCCCGTCATTCGGTCCCAGCTCCTGCCCACCTAGCAGTTCGAAAGCACCCCTAAGTGCAAGTAGATAAATAGGTAACGCTTTATAGCGGGAAGGTAAACGGCGTTTCCATGTGCTGCGCTGGTGCTGGCTCGCCAGAGCAGCTTCGTCACGCTGGCCACATGACCTGGAAGTGTCTCCGGACAGCGTGGCCCCCGGCCTCTTAAGTGAGATGGGCGCACAACCCTAGAGTCGGACACGACTGGCCCGTACGGGCAGGGGTACCTTTACCTTTTTATCTTATCTGTGCCCAGGGGCCCGGATGAAGCAGTAGAATCAACTTTTCCCTATGTCCCATTTTTGTGCCCCCATTTCAGCTACTTGTCCAATAGGATTCCAGACATGCTTAGAAGGCAAACACCTGGCTGGAAGCGACAAGCAGAAAAGTGGTGCTAGTGGGTTTCAGCAGGGCCAGACCAACCATTGGGGAGAATGAGGCAACAGCCACAGGCAGCAGATTTCCCATCCATACCGTCTTCATAGCTTGCAGCACTGCTTCTGTTCCACTGCAGTTCAGTTTCCAAGAAAAGCAATGCTATTGATCTCAGTGTCCACACCATTCATTTCAATTCAAAGGAAACCCCATGCAAATTGGGTAGGGAGATCATCAAATTATGTATCTACTAAGCAGAATAATTATGCTCCGCCCCCAGAGCCATAAGCAGTAATGCTTCTCAGTGCCACTTGCTGAAAGCCACACGAGGAGAGAGTGCTCTTGTGGATTTCCCAAGAGTCCATGCTTGTGGATTTCCCAAGAGTCATCTAGTTGGCCACTATGAGAACAAGATGTTGGACTAGATGGACCACTGGCCTGATCTAGCAGGCTGTTCTAGCAGGGCCAGAGGTGGCTCTATGGTCTAAAGCAGAGGTCAGCAAAGTTTTCCGCTGGTGGGCCAGATCACCAGTGCACAGGAGCATGCGGGCGCACTCGCAGGAGTGTGCACACCCGTGCACATGCGCACATATCTGTCACTCTTTCCCCACTGGTTTTTGGAGCCATGGCGAGGGAGAAGGAGGCATCTGTGGCTTCCTATTGGCTGCAGTCAACAGGAAGCCGTGGCTGTGTCCCGGAAGTCAGTCCCCATGCGGAGCAACCGGCACCGCATGCTAGTTTAGCTCCACTCAGGGACTGACCGAGCATGCGGCAAGGGCTGGGGGGTGGTTTAATGACCCCCACGGGCCGTAGTTTGCCAACCCCTGGTATAAAGCACCGAGCTTCTTGGGCTTGCTGATCGCAAGGTTGGCAATTTGAATCCGCATGGCGGGATGAGCTCCTATTGCTTTGTCCCAGCTCCTGCCAACCTAGCAGTTTGAAAGCATACCAGCATGAGTATATAAATAGGTACCGCTGAGGTGGGAAGGTAAACAGTGTTTCCGTGCACTCTGGCTTCCATCACGGTGTCCCGTTGTGCCAGAAGCGGTTTAGTCACACTGGCCACATGACCCGGAAAAGCTGTCTCTAGACAAATGCTGGCTCCCTTGGCCTGAAAAGCGGAGATGACAGTCACACCACTCAGTTCACAGAGTGAGCAGGTGGATACAATTGCATTTTTGTTCCTGTTCCATAGTACAGTTGGCATGAGTAGTAAACTGTATTTTGGGGTTGTAGCAGAAGGTAAACTGCTGATCCATCTCTCATTCAGCAAGAAATAGGTAGCCGTGTAGGCTGCAAGCCTCCTACTTGCTGGTAGTGATTGATGAAGCTGGAAGACACTCCTCTGTTATTGGGCCCAAAGAACATGCAGAAGCAGCCCCCGAAGAAAATGAAAACACAGCGCTAAGAAGGTGAATGCATTGGAGAGCTGTATGTGAATAGAAAAATATGGAAAGAAATAAACTTTTAAAATAAAGTTCTAACAATAAACAAAGAAAGAATAATAATAGAATATCTCGTAGTTCAACTTCTTGCAATGCAGGAACCAAAACTAAAACATTCCTTGACAAATGGCCATCCAACTGCGATTTAAAAACTTCCAATGAAGGAGAATCTATTATCACCTTCTGAAGTGGGGGGGGGAGCACAACATATCTGTTAATGAAATGTTTAGAGTTCTATGATGCTGGTATTACCTGCTTTTGGATCTCTCTCCTCCCTCCCTTTCTCTCTCCCTTGGTTTTTCCTGGGTGGCACAGTGGGAATCCTTAGCATTACCTCTTGAAAGTCCACACACACACACACACACACACACACACACACACACACACACAAAACCACCCTATTGCTGTGATGGGTGGAACTGAGAGGGATTCATTCAGATACTTTCCTTCAAGCCAGGCAAGAAGAAGAATCACAAAACAGCTATAAGGGCATGATCCAGCATCCCAGAGTAATTGTGAATGTGTCAAGTTTTTCCACTGACAATAGGCTGGGTGCTCAGCTGAATTGGGCACACCTGAAAAACAAATACATGAGGACAGTGTTGGGTTACCTGATTGGCAGATTAAGCATATGTTTAGGGCATTAGCAAAAAAAACCAGAGGCATAAAAATGAGGTTCTTTAAAAAAAAATAGAATTTCACATTTGATTATTTTTTTAAGCATCAAAAATAGCCATTATGGAAAAATCAGAAATTTATTAGACTCCATTACACTCTACTACACACACTGCCCCTATTTTTTTGTTCTCTTTTTATTGCTTATGCCCTCCTAAGTCAGAAGGCATCCTACTAATGTAGAAGAAAAAGTAAAATTTTATTTTATGGTTTAGTATTGTTTTTATTTTAAATAACATATAGGGGGCACTATAATCTTTTCAATGCATAGGGCCTTTAAAGGTCTTAATCTGGCCCTGCATAAGAATGGAAATGCAGTGATAAACCTTGTAGCTGTTTAAGGTGAATATTGATAGAAAACAGAGTATGAAACCTCAAACCCAGGGGCCAGATGTGGCCCTCCAATCCACAACCCTCAACAGCAGTGCTTTGAATCACCCTTGAGAGTTTGTGCTTGGCTGGAATGCATTGCTGAACTCTTATCACTAGTCTGCTGTTCAAAGGGTAAATCTGCATTTATTGTTCCATGCGCTCTAACTCCATGCAGTGATCTGTTACCCCCAGGAGGTTGCAGCCCTCTGCCTGAGAAAGGTTCTAGGGATCATGTGTGGGTTGGACACACATGCCAGTACTGGCATACATGTGTAACACAATACTAAGCTAGACGGACCAGTTGTTTGATTCTGTATAAGGCAGCCTTCTATGTTTCCAATTGTTAAAGTCATCCCACCACATGTGACTTGCCTCCAAACCCCACAGTGGTGTCATTCAAACAGGAATCTCTAAATCTGCCTTGACTCAATTTAAAGAGAAATCCAATGGCGATTCTGGTCTTGAATTTTTTCCTATTTCAAAGCCGGAATTCAGTCACAAGTCCCAAAATAATTTCAGTAATCCTGAAGTAACCAACTCTGTATTTATTCTGTACCTTGGGCAGGAAGGCAGTTCCTTGATTGTCCACTTACGGCCAGAAAGGATAACAACATCTGTAGAAACTCTCAGGGACGTTGACTTCTTTTTGTCCATGGTTTCTATCAACAAATGAAAATTGTGGGTCACCTGCGTCATGCAGAGGATATAAAGCGAGATAACTCTTCCTTCCAGCTAATCTTATTGGAAGAGCATTGGGATTCAGTGACTTTTGGAAGGAGACCTAAATCCTTCATTTGGGAAGATGAAGATGACACGATGTTGACAGAAAAATAAGTATACATGTCCAAAAGTGATATTTTCAATGCTAATATATATTCCTAAAGGCAAACTCGAATTGAGGAGTTGTGGGAGGTTCCAGCACGGGATTTCTGTCGTCTGTTGTAGCACAAAGACGTTATGCTCCTGCGATACTAAGTTTCAGGATACAAAACGTAGTGTACAAGAAGCAAGCAGTGCTGTGTCCTCCAGATGTTGTTGAACTCCAACTACTATCATACAAGTCTGGAAGGGCACAACTTCCTCCTCTCTGCACTAGATAGCAAGCCCCGCTGCACATAGTTCTGCGTAAAAATGAATAGAATTATCCTGATGGTTTATAGTATTTTTTACCAGTTATTTTAAAGCAATATTAACAGGACACTTAAAAAAAAAAATCATGCAGAGAACATGGGGGGAGTGGAAACCCTCTTTGTCCATAATGCCATTTTGTTGTTGTTGTTTAGTCGTTTAGTTGTGTCCGACTCTTCGTGACCCCATGGACCAGAGCATGCCAGGCACTTCTGTCTTCCACTGCCTCCCGCAGTTTGGTCAAACTCATGCTGGTAGCTTCGAGAACACTGTCCAACCATCTCATCCTCTGTTGTCCCCCTCTCCTTGCGCCCTCCGTCTTTCCCAACATCAGGGTCTTTTCCAGGGAGTCTTCTCTTCTCATCAGGTAGCCAAGGTACTGGAGCCTCAGCTTCACAATCCGTCCTTCCAGTGAGCGCTCAGGGCTGATTTCCTTCAGAATGGAGAGGTTTGATCTTCTTGCAGTCCATGGGACTCTCAAGAGTCTCCTCCAGCACCATAATTCAAAAGCATCAATTTTTCGACGATCAGCCTTCTTAATGGTCCAGCTCTCACTTCCATACATCACTACTGGGAAAACCATGGCTTTAACTATACGGACCTTTGTTGGCAAGGTGATGTCTCTGCTTTTTAAGTTGCTGTCTAGGTTTGCCATCGCCTTTCTCCCAAGGAGCAGGCGTCTTTTAATTTCGTGACTGCTGTCACCATCTGCAGTGATCATGGAACCCAAGCAAGTAAAATCTCTCACTGCCTCCATTTCTTTCCCCTTCTGTTTGCCAGGAGGTGGTGGGACCATAACGCCATAGATGTTTCCTTTTTTTTCTTTGATGAAATAAATGCTGCAATCTCACAATTTGGGGAAAAGAGGCTCATTAGGTGAAAGAATTTTCACAATGAATGCTGTGAGTGCTCATGACTACATTTAGTTTACAGAATGTGTCTAGTATCTTATCCCAGTCAGCAAAACTCTAAAACACATAGTCTAAGGCCCCGCTTGGATTACGAGCTTTGCAAAATAGTAGATGAAGCAGGTGCATAACATTAAGTATACTTTGTGAGCACTTGTTTGTAAGAACAGGATCCAACATCAAAGCTTTTTTTGCTGAATTTATAAGAAAATGTCCTGACAATGACAAACACGCTTGTAGCAGAGACTGTGGTTTAAAGAAAATCACATTTGTCTTTTGCTTAATGAGTTGCCCTTGGCATTTCCTAAAATCTACAAAAATGAACTTCTTAGCCCCCACCCCACCCCTACCTCCTTGATGGCAATAGCTTTGAAGCTTTTGTGTTAATTCTGACAATGCAGTGCATGTATTTCACTCTTACAGAGTCTGCTGACAGAATAAAAAGTGTCAGTGTCATTAAAAATGACACTCTCTCATGATTACATCTTGCCAGTGCAATATGTATAAATTGACTCTAGTGATTTCCCCACAACAAGTTTTTGCGCCAATACTAGCCCCTTTGTTGTCCTCTGTTCATTTCTTCCTAGTCTACTGTGCTGTCAGATAATCTATTTCTGATTATTTTCATTTGCTGCACACCGAAATACATTTGCTCAAGATTCTGTATGTGATTAAGGGCTCATCCTCACTTCTGCTTGTCCCAAGCCCAGAAAGCCTAGGTCCACATGGTTTTTCTAGGCATGAGTCTGAGCAGTTTTCCTCTTACTCCATTCCTTTCACAGGGAAAACCCAGCACTCAGCAAATAAAACATTTTAAATGTGTTATAAAGTGCAATATACAAATGTGACACTAGATGGCGAGAGTGAGCTATGCCAAATTCAAAGTATTTTTCAAAACTTTTTTTTTAAGCATTTTCACAGTGTTTTTTATATGCTGTAAATCAGAACAAGAATCTATGGAAAACCTGACTGAGCACTAAAGAGTGGTTTCCCCCAGGGAAAGGCAGTGGAGGAAGAAGTTTGGATAAACCCTAAATGGTTGTGTAAGACTTAAGAATGAATTATGGTCCAGTACACTTTAACTTATTCCGCTTTTTCTTACAGATATGCTCAGGCCCCAAGATTTGCCTTATATCTTTGCATTATTTTTTTTAAATCCCATCTGTTTCTCAGTTGCTCTTTATCCTCTTTCTGTTTTCACCTGTCTTTCAGGTACCAAGCTGCTCTGTATAAAATGAAGCTCTGTGTTTCCCCTTCGCTATAATGGGGAATCCAAAATTGGCTATAATAATACAGTGCTGCGCTGGAAATTTCTCCAGCATTTCTTTCTGGCAATTCACATTTAATCAATGAGAAAAAGAATTGCATTCAGAAGAGAAGGGGAAATTCTCATGGTGCTCCCCCCTCACACTTTTCTTATGGTTGAGGAGATGCTTATGAGTAACTTTTTTTTCTTCTATAGATCTTGCTCCCAGTGGTTGGCACTCTGCAGCCTTCCTGGGTTCTCACTCTTTCTAAAAACCCAACAAAGTCTTTGGCTGGGCTTTCCTACAGGCATAGAAAGCTGAAGAGGCTGTCTAATGTGAGCGTGAGAGCTGTTAATTTTTATTTAATTGCAAGTGGGGAGGAAGCCTGTAAGTTTCAGGTGTGTGGTATGCTTCTCTGGATTCTCATGCTTCAAATAAAGCACAGGAGAAGCCATTTTGAGGCAACGCCTCCCAAAGAAGAGTTTGGCTTTGATATCCCGCTTTATCACTACCTGAAGGAGTCTCAAAGCGGCTAACAATCTCCTTTCCCTTCCTCTCTCACAACAAACACTCTTTGAGGTGAGTGGGGTTGAGGGACTTCAGAGAAGTGTGACTAGCCCAAGGTCACCCAGCAGCTGCATGTGGAGGAGCGGGGAAGCGAACCCGGTTCACCAGATTACGAGTCCACCGCTCTTAACCACTACTCCACACTAGCTCTTTCAGTTCTGGAAGCCAGGGAGGCTGGATAACCATGGGCAGAAAGGCAGGAGATAAACTGAAACAAAGTTGCTAGCACAGCCTCAGATCCTGTTCTACAATTAACACCTGAGGTGTTAATTGGGGTGCTGAAGTCATGAAGGGGTGATAAGGGAAACCACACCTGTTGATTTTTTTCATTCTTTGCATTCATAATGCACACTTTCTGATGTCGCGGGGAAATACGTTTTTATCACTGCTATATTTGCAATGTATAAATGGGATTTTTTTGGGTTTCTCCTCCTTGGTTGCTTCCATTTTTTGTTTTATTGATACGACACCCATTCCCTCTTTTTGCGGCTCCTGTGTCTTTAAAAGTAGCTTGGTGCAGGGTATGCTTTTTAAAAATAAATAAAACCAGTTTGACATACTGCAGTGACCAGAGGGTGTGTGCTGTTCAAGAGGCACAAAGCTGAGGCCAGCTTTCTTTTATTTCTTTTTTTAAGCCGCACCTATATATGTTATGGAACTCAAGCCAGCCAGAAGTGAAACTGGACAGAGGTGGATTTTGGATCAATGCAAACTGGGAGTCCACGGCAGTTGGGACTAGGCCACTGCCTGTTTTTCCCTTTCTGTGTCCAATAAATTAAGGTTGTACCTGAGGAAATTACTGCATTCAGATGTGGGAATTAATGCATAAATTTAAATTAAGCTAGTACTCCTATCCTGGATTCTAACGTTCCTTTTACATTGCATTACCTGTTGCATTACAGAACTGTGGCTTTTTGATCGACACACCACCATGTTGTGCTAAATTTTAAAGGCATACCTGGCAACTGTCCCAATTTGAGTGGGACACCCCAGAATTACAGAAGCCATCCTGGCTTCTGATTGGATCCCAGGATGTCTTGTTTCGGATCCCGCAAGAGTGCGGCCCCAAAATATGCTCATGGGGGGGCATGCTCTTGCGGGAGTTATGTGATTCGTGCAGGAGTTCAACCTTGAAATATGCATGCCCTGGTTTTCCTCAGTGGCATGTTGGAGGGGATGTAAATGGCAGAAAAGATTCTAGATGCTTCCAAGCCAGATGAGCATACTGGGGTGCTTAGTCTTAAAGCATGGGTAGGCAAACTAAGGCCGGGGGGCCAGATCCGGCCCAATCGCCTTCTAAATCTGGCCCGTGGACAGTCCAGGAATCAGCGTGTTTTTACATGAGTAGAATGTGTCCTTTTATTTAAAATGCATCTCTGGCTTATTTGTGGGGCATAGGAATTCGTTCATATGTATTTTTTTCCAAAATATAGTCCAGCCCCCCACAAGGTCTGAGGGACAGAGGGATAGAAAACGTTTGCTAACCCCTGTCTTAAAGGATGGCATTGATATAATGGGCATAATTGAAACTTGGTGGAATGGAGAGAACCAATGGGATGAAGTTATCCCAGGATAGAAACTTTATAAGAAGGGCAGAGAAGGGCCTACTGAAGGTGTTGCCACTCTGTACATCAAAGAGAGCAAGATCCATTCTCTGCCCCCTGCATTTGTCACCTGAAATGACTGCTTAGCTCTGTCGCATGAAAGTGCCTGCTCTGCTTCTTTAATCTGAAATGGGGGGGGGGGACAGTGACCCAAGAAATTCTATAAGAACAGATTTGTTTTGCTTATTATTGCTATTACTATTGTTATTAGCATTGTTGATATTGCCTCACTGTAGCTGAAACTGTTGTGGTTCTGTTGTCCTAGGAAGATTTAACTGATACTCCACCCTCCCAGTTTCCTGAGGGTCCAAGTGGATGATTTTATTATCACAACAGTTCTAGGGCATATTTGAGAATCTGAAATGCAAGCAATTATCAAGAAGATAATCCATTTGCTTTTCACGCAAAGTTCTCACTGACAGGCAATTCTCTTGGCTCAATACGGTGAACAGCAGCAAGTTACATAAGCCTTTCTCATACTATTGGAGTTGTCTGCCCTGATGTTAACATTTGAACAGATTAGTTTTGTTTAAGAGATATTGTCGTGTGGTCTTAATACAACCCTAACCCTTAGGGCCAGATTACTTTGTTAAATATGTTACTGGCAAATTCCTGAATCAGATAGATGACAGTGTTATGATTTCCTCATGTTGGGAATCATATATACCTATCAAACTTCCAGATTCCTAAAAACCATTGGCACTCCTTTCTTCCCTTCAGTGCAAATCACAGGAGAAGCAACTGCCCTAATACCCAAGATGGATAATAATTTTGTATAGGCCTCACCAACCTAGTGTTCTCCAGTTTTGAACTATCAAATCCCATAATACTTGACTGTTAGCTATACTGGCTCTAGCTGATGGGAGTTGTAGTCTAAAACACTGAGCTAGTGAAGGCTGATTTAGTTCCAAAAACCTAAACCAGCACAGGAAGCAAAAACCATCTTCAGGAGATATCTGGAGTATGAAAAGTTTGGGGAGATGATAGCTGTTAGATATCACCTCTCAAAAAGCAAGAGATGGGTTAAGTGTCAACACCTTAGTGGTTAAAGCTTACTGGGGAATGAGATATAATGAATTGAAAAATATGTTTAAGTTAACATTTTTTTAAAAAAAAACCAGAAGCTTTTCTCTTGGGAATCATTTTGGGAGTTACCTAAAGCAGGGAGTTGCCTTGGGAGTTACCTAAACCATATAGGAATTTATTTATGTATGCAACCATTGCCGCAGGAATGACATTCACTCAGAAATAGAAAGAAGAAGAAGTCCCGACGAAAGAAGAATGGCTACAGAAATTAATGGACTATGCAGACATGGCGAAACTTACAGGAAGGATAAGAAATCAAGACAGACATTTTATCAAAGACCTGAAATCGTTTATTGAATATTTACAAACAAATTGTAAGCAATTAGCAGGATTACTGTAAAATCTAAAACATATATGAAATAGATGAGGAACAGAATAAATAGAGTTAATTGGGATATGCAGAATGGGGGGAAAATAGGGTAAATTCATGGAACCGCTGAAAGAGGGGGAGGGAAGTCGAAGTTCGATACGTGAGACTTGTTTTAATTTCTTTATTGAAATATTTATTTATATGTATCATTTATAAAAAATAAACTTATAAAAAAGTCTCATCAACTTAGTGTAGCGGTCAGAATTACAGAATGGATTTATCATCACTATTATGGAAAGTAGAAATAACTCAGATGGATTTAATGACAGAAATAAATGGAATATGCAATGGATGAAGTAGGGGGGAGGCAAAATAAACTGTGGAAACATAATTCTAATTGTTTTAATATATTAGTCTTAGATGTAAACATGTTATAATTTCTGAGGGTTTTCTTTCACCTTGGCTTGGTAATAATATAATTGTACCTTGGTTGCCTAGAATATAAGCACTCCTGATCTTCCTTCTGTCCACGACACAGAGAAAAGAGAGGCCAAAAGCACTGCATAATATTTCTGTATGATACTAACAATTTGTGGCAAATGAAACCAAGACCAGCGTTGAGGCTGATCCAGCAAGATAAAAAAAATTCACCAGCAGAAGTCTCTCCCATAGGGTAGAGACAAGGTTTTCATAAAGATGGACATGAGAATAAAATTATGGACTACAGTTACTCATGTTACCAGTCTAGTGAACACCACCCTGTATCTTAATGAGCTTTATTTGACCTTAGTGACACCAGCACATATCTGAATATAATTGGTCCAGCATGTAATCCCTGATTGGTTGGGATCACTGAACGGAAAACAGAAAAAACATGGATTCCAAAGCAGAAGCAGAGGGAGAAAACAATGGCTGAAAATAGTGAGCAGCCATAGGTGGGGGGAAACGGATTAAGAGGTCTGGGATTCTCACCACATCACTTCTTTTGAGGCAAGAACATTTGATCCAGCCCTAAAAAGCATCAAATACAGCTACCGGGCAAAAAAAATAAATTGTCAAGAATATAGATTTAACCATCACTGAAGTAATTCCATCCATGTCCTTCTGCAAGTACAAATTAAAATGGCCAGCCTCTCTCTTTAATCTAGAGCATGTTAAAGTGAAACCTCAGTCAATGCTGCCCCAGCGTCCAAACTGCTCTGCCTCTCACACCAGTTAATTGCATTTAATAACATTTCCACACTCGTTTCATGCGGCAAGTGTCTGATTTCATTTCTTGTTTCAGCCACATCGTGTCGGGCATCAGCCTGGCAAAGTGATGAGCTGAAAGGGGACTCCTGCCCCCTGAGGAAACTTCCTCTCCATCCACACAACCTGGGATCCATGAAGGGCATTTTGAACTCCAGTGAAGGCTGATCCATTAGGGCAAATGGAGCAGGATCTCACCAACCCCAGGCTACCATCAGCCAGCCCACACTGGCTTGCCTTCTTACTTACAGCCAGCCCCAGCAGGGTGGCCCCAGCAGCCAGCTTCATCCTCCTTAGTTTCTGTGTATGATTAAAAAAAAAAAAAAAAAGATTTGTTCAGAGCTGCAAATTGACCTTTATGATTTTGGGATCTGTGCATTCTTGCCATGTTGTTTGTGAACTGAGTTCTCCTGGTATGCCCCACAGAGGACCTTAAGGTCCAACAAATGACAACATTTGGGAGGTCCCAAGTCACAAGGTGGTTAGATTGGTCTCAACTAGGGGCAGGGCATTTTCAGTACCGGCCCCAACTTGGTGGAATGCTCTGTCACAAGAGACTAGGGCCCTGTGGGACTTGACATCTTTCCGCAGGGCCTGCAAGACAGAGCTGTTCCACCTGGCCTTTGGTTTGGACTCAGTCTGACCCTTATGTTCCCCTCCCCTTATAGTTTTGACTTTTAAAATGAGGCTGCATTTTAAATTGCATTTTAACCTGTATTTTAAATTGGTTGCCCCCCCCATTATGTTTTTACTGTAATTGTACTGGTGTTAGCTGCCCTGAGCCCGGCTCTGGCCGGGTAGTGCGTGGTATAAATAAAATGTATTATTATTATTATTATTATTATTATTATTATTATTATTATCCTGTTCCTCTTCATTGTGCTTCTTGACTTCTTATTGCCTTCTTATTGCCCTCTGCTCTGATGGGGTGCTGAAATGCGTAGGTGCTGAAATATCAGTATTTTTAGTAGCATTGGTGGTGGGAGCTGTTCCCAAAGAAGGTGTTTGTTCCATGGTAAGCTGCTTTACTCTAGATCTGACCACCAATCCATCTAGCTCAGTATGGTCTACACTGATTGGCAGCAGCACTACAGGTTTTCAGACAACAGCTATTCCTGGAGATACTGGGGACTGAACCACCTTCTGCATGCAAAACTACTACTGAACTATGATACTTCCCACCAGCGGCAATCATCCTCCACAGCCATCTCTCCTTCAGATACAGAACTGATTCCTAATACTAGTAGATTAGAACTGGGCTCCAAGTAGAGCTAGGGATTGTGTGCATTACCAGGAGAACTTGAATGAGGAAGTCAGCTGCAGCAAACTAAGTGCTGCTCTCAGGAAGGAAGAGCAGTTTTAAGTTGAGACCGAGGAAAGGGTTTAAGCAATCAAGCTCTCAGCACCCTCATTAGCACAGTGTGATGAATGCAGTGAAAAAGCAGAGCACCCTCTTGAGATATCTCTTGTTATCGGTTATGACAATTTCAGGTTAAGGCAAGGCTACCGATTTCATAGTAAAAAAATACCCAAACATTTTGCAAGCAGCGCCAAATTGTATTATAAGCCCATTATTTGTGAACTTCCACACCAGTAAGGCATAGAAGTGCTGAAGCAATTCACAACTTTGCAAAGAAAAGAGCCCATGAGAGAGGGAACTTAACGTATCGTGGCCTGATTCAATACACCGTCGTTTTCTCACTCAAATGTATCGCCTCTGCTTGTGTCAAAACACCAGCTTCCTTAGTTCCCTTCTGGCTGACTATCTCCATGGTAATCATCACACTCCAGAACTCTTTGGAGAAAAGTGATTCATCCCCGAGGTATTTTTTTAAGAATCTGCTCAGTTCTGTTCTGGTAGCCCAAGAGCAGCGCTGGAACTCAGATCTGAGTCAATTGCACATAAACGGCTCTGAATACTATAATTGTCTGGTGTTATTTTGGTCTGTGGGTCTGAGTCATGCACTGGTTAAGCAGAAGGGCTGGGGGAGCATCACAAAATCTTATACTGTTGCTACAACAAGGAGCTTGATATGAAGCTCAATCAATCCATCAATGCCTGTAACTGACTTTCATTTATCTATGCAAGATGTGATAACCTGGTTGGTGCAATGGCCCGCTACAAGGAGGAGGTGCCTTACCGAGTGACTGCCAATCTACTCCACATAATTTTAGAACTAGTATTCACTTACTGTATTTTTCTGTGTATAAGACGATGTTGTTTTACCTTAACACAATGTTTAAAAAATGGGGTCATTTTATACATGGGTAGTGCAGAGGGGGGATGGTGGAAATGATTTCTGTCTTGAGTCACTGGCGTTATTGCGGTGATAGGCTGCTGCGGCAATGTCCACTTACGATTGGTTGCTGCTGCCAGAATGTCCACTGGTGATTGGGCGCTGCTGTGGCAATTGGGTGTGTGATTGGCTGGTGTCGATTGGAAATACAATAGGAGGCTTCTGTGTTGCTTTAGATTGCAAGCGTTTGGAATTTGGGTGAGTTTTTTTCCGGCATTCCTCCCATTCTGGACAATCTCCCCCCATTTTCTTAATATTGAACCCCCAATATTAGGGGGTGTCTTATTCATGGGGGTGTCTTATAGACAGAAAAGTACGGTATATGGGAGAAAGTAATGGGCTGCATCCAGGAATACCTACCAGTGAGATAGGACTGAAACCTCTTCCCTGGCACAGGTGATTCCACTGAGTCTAGTGGCTGAGCATCAGTACTGCTCCTGTCTTCACAGTCCTCATCTAGATAGCCCCACCCAGAGTTCTGTTTCTTTGTCACACTAGAGGGTGACATGGGTTCAGGGCACATGATGTAGCTGAAGTTTAGCCTGGATATTGCCTGAATGGGAAACCACCTGAGAGAACTCTATGTATGCCACTTTCAGCTTCATGGTGGAGGAGAAGTGTGATATAAATGTCACACACACACACACACACACACACACACCACTCCACAAAAAACCCACAGTTCAGTTCAAATGGGGGGGGCAAAAAGAGGTGACACCATCTACCCTCTTTTGCATTTTGAGGATAGATGATAAATTACTTTTTGGGGGTAGGGAGAACTTATGGGAGCTTATTCCATTTGGCTATTGGCACCATCTCTCCCCCCCCCCGACTGTTCTGTTTCCATGGGCATGATTGCTGGGGGAGGGGGAGTAGCCACAAATGAAGTCCTCCATTTTTATTTTTTGGTGGCCACCATTTACCCTCAAAGTGGGTTGAAGAGAGTGTCCATCAATTCCGTGAGAGGAGCAGGTGTCAGGAGCGGGTCAGCAATAAATCATACAGTGTAAGTGAAGTGAACTCTTTATTAGAAGAAACAAGTTCTTCTGAGGGGTGCCAAGCCTAATAAGCACAGCACTCGTCTCAGTAGATCTTGCCCCTATGAGGCAGTTGTGGAGACTAAAGGTCCTTGCCTTCCCACAGCTGCTAAGTATCTTCCTCTCCTGTGTCCTTCCCAATCAATCTGAGACTCCACCAGCATGCCTGTCTTTCCTTCTCCCTCTTCATACCTCTTCTGGTTCTGGGAGACCAGGAAGGAGGGGAGTGTGTCACAGCAGGAGGGGGCTTCTGCACCAGTCTGACACATCTCTGCCTCTTGGTCTTCCTCCTCTTCTGCTTCTGCTTCTGGACTGACTCTCTCTGCCCACTAAACCCTGTTACCTCTTCAGCTTCCGGCACATCTTTCTTCCAGGCTTCTCCTTCATCTCCCTCTAACCACTCATTGTAGTCTCACCAATAATCCCCAGGCTCTGAGCCTTCTTCCCTTGAGAATTTCCCAGCTGGTGCCTCCCACCATTCCTCTGTACGCAGCCAGTCCATGACATACTGGTAAGTTTCCACCTCAAACATTGTGCACCCAATCCCCTAAAAATACACCCTACCCCTAAAATGCCATCCTGTGAATTGGCCCATAAAGTTGGTGGTAGCGTTCTGGCTCAATTCTTTCCTGGGGACAAATAGCATGTGACATGAGTGGTCTCTATCTCTCTTTCTTCTATTGTAAAAGGAGATTCAAAGCTGTTCTGTAATTGATCAGAGAAGTCACTCTGGGGGAAGGAGTGTATACACTTTTATTCATACAGTTTACCAGAATGAAAAGGCTGCTCCAAATCTGCTATTAGGCCCTGAAAGCTGCAGGTACACATCTTTATTTGTGGCTTTATTTCCCCCCATTGAGCTAATAGCTTCAGGGGGCCAATTTAAACTGGAGAAATAGTGCAAGGGGGAGTAGTTTTTAAAAGGCTCCCTTTCCCAGAGTTGCTGCTCAAATCAGACCAAGAGTTCTCCTGTTTTAAGATGTGCGTTAAAAACAATAACAGGAGATGGAATTGTGCTTTGTTCTTCCAGTACCTGAGATCAAGTATGATCCCATATACAGTATCTCCCTTTTGTAATTTTGGCACCTTGTATTCCAGGCCCCAAAGAAAGCAAGAGGCTGCCAAATTGCATTCAACGAGTACCTCTTTGCCCAGTAGTAGCTGCCAAATTATGTGCCCCAATCCTGCACCCATGCAAGGACTCCCACAGGGCTCAATGGACCCTTGTCTTCCCTGACCCTCACAATGGTGTGGTGAACATTCAATCCTCAGGATGCTGCTGAACTGCAACTCCTATGACTCGTAGCCCTTGACCACACTGGCCAGGGCGGATCGGAGTTGTAGTTCAGGAACATCTGGAGGGCCAATCATTCCATATACCTGTCAGGCGGCAAAGGATCCAACTCCCACGGCAGGTTGGCAGGAGTTCTTACCAACTACTTTTTATTCAATATTCAAAGAGAGAGGCTTGGGAATGCAGCATCTTGGAATAATAGCGTTGCTCCGAGTGAGTCTCCACCCCTCCCTCTCTCCCTTCATGCTGAGAAGTGCCCTCTACCTCTGAGCTCTTTGCTCTCCTACTTTCAATGCTCACCGGGTTCTGGGAGAGGGTGGTTTTGCAATGCTTTCTAAAGACACTATGTCCATCAGCTGTCACCCCTTTGCTGTTTCTTCTTCCTCCTCTCCCATTATTCTCCAGCTTTCCCCCCTCATCTGTCTCTGGGCTGTGATCTCCCTCAAACTCCTATTGCAATTCTGAGCTGTCTTCTTCTCCTCTGGAAGGGTCAGGCTGGAGAGGTGGTCTCCACCATTCCTCCTCTGCCCAGTCTCTGACAATACCTGGCCTAGTAATACACTTGGAAAGGCAGCAAGCCAATAAAATGATGATGGTTGCATATTGTTAAACTATGGAACTCACTCCCACAGGAGGCAGTGATGGCCACCGATTTGGATGGCCTTAAAAGAGGAGGATAAAGTTATCAATGGCTATGCTATGCCTCTATGGTCGGAGGCAGTGATGCTTCTGAATACCACTTGCTGGAAGCTGGGGTATGAGAGAATGTTTTGGTGCTTGGGTCTTGCTCATGGGTTTTGCCACAGGCATTTGGTTGACCACTGCGAGAACAGGATAATGGGCTATATGAGCCATTGGCCTGATCTAGAAGACTCTTCTTATGTTCTTTTGATAATTGTACTGGGCCCAGGGGTAACCTGTAAAATGTGGTCCAGGACCGGTCCAGAATCCAAAGGTTCCTCTGGGAGTCAGTCTGACAAGGCCAAGGCAGGACATGAGGCAGGAAACCAGGCAAGGACAGGTACAGGATCTCAGGCAGGATCTAGCATACAGCAATGTTGCTCCCGCAACCTGGGGCAGGGTCTGACAGCCTTTTATCTTTGTCAGGCTAGTCCTGATCCCCTGGCGACTCACCTCCCTGTTTTGCCCGAAGGTGAGCACTCCTCCTGTGAGTACTCAGCTCTCTCCTTCTCTCAGATCTTAGTCTCTGCAGCTCGGGAGATGTCGGTGGGTTACTAGACCCAGGGGCTGCCGCAGCTTCCCCTGACCAAACCAGTAGTAGAGCAGCTGCAAGTGATGGCCCAGCTGAAGGCAATGAGGTAATCTCTGCATCTGGAGCCAGGGCAGGCTCAGGCCCCTGACTCAGCCTATCTGGTGCTTGTTGCAGGGGAACCTGTGCAGACTGGGACTCTTCAGGATCAGGCCCCAGACTTGGTTCAGATGATGCCTGAGGCAAAGGATCTGGTGCAGACTGAGTCTCCTCTGGTTCCGAGTCCAAGCCCAAGTCCCAGGCTATCACAATACTGATCATACCTGCAGGTAGCGTGAGATGGTACTTCAGGGAATGAAGGGTCCATACACATCTCCCAAGACCCTATCTTGCCCTTCCTGCTTCCTTGGTGCATACTGAGGTGTGAAACAAGGGGCTGGATTGTGGGGACATGGGCACAGGCCACATATTCCCTGTAATGTTCCCTCATACTCATTGAGTGTATATCTATGTTCTTGCGCTGGGAGAAGGGATGAGGGAAGTTGTAAAACTTCTCTGCAGGGCAGACCCTGCACAGGTACTTAGCTAAATCAAGTCCTCTTCACGTATCACAAACACTGAAGAGAATGTGTTAAAATCTTATCACAAACTCCAGCCAGATCTCATCAAGAATATATATGCATCTCTGTAAAGCTAGCAGTGCTTTTGACACTGTTCTCAGGGCTGTGAAATCAGAGCTGAGGCTTGGCAGACAGAAGAGGGGGACTCTAGCACGCCGCATGCAGAAGGCGATGATTTATAGGAACTTGGCAAAATGTCTGGCTCCCTCTCATCCTCCTGCTAAAAGTGCTAAAGTTCTGTCTTCCCCGTTTACGCAGATACCAGAAACACAATCTCTTCTATCCTGCATACGAAACCCCATTAGGAAAGAGCAACGTGGGGCATTGCATTCCCTTTTGGAAACGGCTTGGAGGCCGTTCTCATGCTCCTTTCTGTCTAGGCCTCCAAGTGCTTCCTACATTTCAGTGACTTAATCACCGCAACACCCCCCCTTAAGATCCAAAGTTCTGCCCCCTTGTCTGGCAGATACGGAAACCGAAACAAACGGCAGCCGGGAGAAAGCCCAGGGTGACGTAGAACCGGTAATCCAACCCAGGCCTCTTGGCTCCTTCTTCCGTGCTTTAACTACTATAGCAGACATCTTCTCTCGATCATGCTCAACAGCTCAGACGCCGCACAGTGGCTCTGCTGCTTTGATCTAGGCACACAATGCTTTCGCAGAGATTAAGGGCCACTTCGCATGTTGTGCGGCAGAAAAGGCATGCTCCCGGAGTTATGCATGCAAATGGCAGGGAGCCACAGCTGATCCCGGCATGCTGAAAACATGAAAACATTGAAAACATTTTTTTTGATGTGTACACCTGGGCCACAGAGAAAGCAGATTGTGCTGGTTGAGGCCTATTGATTTAGATGGGTTGAATCATGCCTAACACAATGCTGGACTGTGTTCTTTTTAAATGTGCAAATACAAGGTTGAGGTGTACAATTTAAAAGCAGAATGTAGAAAGTGGACCTTAGCCAAATTATTCACCACCACCAATATATCTGTATGCTGTGCAAGGAAACATTTTTCTTAAACCAGTGGTTTTTGGTTCCTGTCTATCTCTTGAGTGGGAGCAATCCCCAGCAATTTTTACAAAATTGCAACTGTACTGTGGTATTCAACTATGTCTTACTCAGAATAGACCCACTGAAATCAATGGACCTTGCTTTGCCATGTTCACTGATTTCAGTGAGTGTACTGAATATCACTCGTATTATTTTTAAAAAAAATAAGTTTCAAATATTGTTCAATGATCTTGAAGAATATTCAGAATTGTTGAATGATCTTGAAGAATATTCAGAATTAGAATAATGAATTAATTTTAAAGAGTTGTATTTAAATTTTGCAATAACTATACACCGAACATTTATTACTAGATTTTTATTTTTAAAATACTTTTGGAGGGGTAAGAATGGGTGTTGAAACTCCACAGACTGTTTCAGAAGTTACTTAACAAAAAAACCAAAGCTAAATTTCCTTGCATTTGAATCCCAAGAAAGGGAAAACTAAGACATGATAATGATAATGGAACTTGCTTAAATACTGCAAAACAGTATTTCTTTTTACCGCCATTTCAAAAAGTGGGATTTTATCCACATAACTTTAAAAAAAAAATCTAGTCTGCTCTTCATTAAAATAATCCCAGAGTGGGGTACAATATATCAACAAGATGCATAATGAATCATAAATTATATAACCCAATAAAACATTTAAAACATCTACAATGCAAATCACACAGATCCAGAGAAAGAGAGCAACTTTATCAGTGTTGCCCAGGGCACCTTACAGTCAAGCAAACACAGAATTTGGATTTAGGGCAGCCACTTACACATTGCTGAAAAGGAAGAAATGCACACCCCGCTCCAAAAAGAGGGCAAAAACTGATACAGATTTGCAAAAAAAAAAAAAAAAAAAAAATCCATATGCTAATTTATGTATAAGAATAAAAAATACCCTGCCTCAAATAGAAATATAATACAACTCCCACTACAGCAAGAGACTATGACCTGCATTCCTGCTTGGTCTGTTGTCCACGTGTTGGCGAAGATGTGGGGTGGTTCTGAAACAAGCTGCCACGAGCTTTTATTTTGAGAATGAAACTCATTTCTCAAGAAGTATTTTTTCAGGGGCAAAAAATATGCACTAGATCTTTATTGTGTATGGGCTATGTAATAAAAGCAAGTACTCCACCTCCATCGATTCCAAAATAAAATGTGTGTATACAGCTTACGACTCTGCATATATACTGAGATTTTGCTTTATATAAGGTAAAGTAAAGGACCCCTGGATGCTTAAGTCCAGTCAAAGGCAACTACAGGGTTGTGTCGCTCATCTCACTTTCACGCCGAGAGAGCCGGCATTTGTCCACAGACAGTTTTCCGGGTCATGTGGCCAGCAGGACTAAACTGCTACTGGTGCACGGAGGACCATGACAAGTGCCAGAGCGCACAGAAATGCCAATTACCTTCCCGCTGGAATGGTACCTATTTATCTACTTGCACTGGCGTGCTTTTGAACTGCTAGGTTGGCAGGAGCTGGGACAGAGCAACAGGAGCTCACCCCGTTGTGGGGATTCAAACTGCCGACCTTCAGATCAGCAAACCCAAGAGGCTCAGTGGTTTAGACCACAGCGCCACCCGCCTTTGACTAGACTTAACCATCCAGGGGTCCTTTACCTTTTTGCCCTTTTACCTTTGCTTTATATAACCTGAGGGAGCTCCGAAACAATTGCTAGAAAGGTAGACTGTTCAGATGGTTTTTCCACATGACTGTCTACAACATGATTTGGTTGATCCAAGCTTCCTTTCTCGTCCTCCAGCCGTAACCCGAATGAGATCATGAGTCAGGCGATGCTGCATTTATTCCCAACATCAGCTTATGTTTCAGCAGCTCTGTGACCAGTACCTTGGCTTGAAAACTCAGAGGGCAATTTAGAAAGGGGGATTTCCTTTTTCAGAGCCTTATTATTTATGAGTGTCATGACATAAATGTGTAAAGCTTTTTTCTTAAGCGAGAGAGATATAATAGTACTTAGGCAGACCCCCTCCCTATTTTCTTAATTGGTTTCTAAAGCCTTTTTCTGACACTAATGCAATCACGGTCACTTTTTAGTGGTTCTGCTGAAAACTTCTAACAAACCCCATTGCCACTTATTTTTTTTCTGTTGTGGGTATGAAGGAACTGTAGGTTAAAGATGTAGGAGTTGGAGGAGAAAAGTGAATTTCCTTTTGTGCAGCCTTACAGTCGTTTGCAGAACCCATCACTGGAATGCTAAGCTACTAAAAAGGAAGAAGAAGCACATTAATGTTTATTCAAAAAGGAAAAGGAACTGCAACACATGACAAACAACACAATGATTTTTTTTTCTTTAAAAAGAGAACGCATTTATCCTACTGCTAGGCACAAGACTGGCCAACCAAAGAATCATATTATACAAATTACTTGGCTGGATAACTTAAAATCTGGAAAAATGTGGATTTCGAAAGATGGCAGAGTTTCAGTTCTCACATGGTTTCAGGAAGAGATAATTGGATTTGACTTTAAAGGTGATCTGAAGTGGATTTCTCCCCAATTCCTATCCCAGACATAGGTTTTGTAGATTTGTGAAGCATTGCAGAGCCTCCAAAACACGTGAAGAAAAGTATGCTTATGAGAAAAAATGCAGCAGAAGGTCCCAAGTTAATTCTGGAGCATCTCCAGGTACGGGTGAGAGAGAGAGAGAGACCTTCTGAAAAGCCTGGAGAACTACTTCCTGTCAGCATAGACAATAATGAGCTGGATGGACCAATGATTATACTTGGTACAGGGCAGTTTCCTGTACTCTATCCAATCACCTTCAACTCAGCTTTGGGGCTACTTTTGAATGTGAAGTTACTGGATATTTGTAATTGACCTAGCAGGGAGCTTTCTGCTCACTTAAATTTTGACATATGTTAAATGAATTATACACACTGTTAAATGCTGCTTATTATTATTTGATTGATATGTAGCAGGGATAGTAAACCTTAGGTATTGTTATTGTACTGTATTTACACTTTGTGTGTCAGGCCGCTTAGAGTACAGATGTATTTCTGGGAAAATGTGATACAGAAATAAACTGACTTTTGGGGAAAAAGAATGTTTCCAGCTTAATAACTTTGACTGAACTTTTATATCCAGACAAGAGGTCATATTTATAACATAATTTTGTCTCATATGTACAAAAATAGCAAATGAGAGCATTTTTTAAAAACAGATTTCTTGATTTGTGTGAGCACCCTATGGACAGACACTTCTTAGCTCTTCGTTCCACATTACAGCCACAAAAGGTTTGGTGCTTCTAACAATACTCACTGATAACAGATAGTTTGTATTCTAATGATAACTTTTATATAGCCTTAGAGGGTCTCCTATCAGATCAGGTGGCACAACATTCTGAGTGATCTTTTTATATAAAAATGTGTGTCTGTGTGTGTATCACTGACTGTAAGTCAAGCAGTCAAGCAAAGGGTTCATTTTCAACCATGTTGGCTCTGGATGCTGATCTTCTTTTTAATACCCTCTGAAAAAATAGTCAGTACACTTCCACTTTCTGCTCTTGCAAATGAGGGATAACAGCAAACAGATTGCCCGTGTAATTACATTTTGCCACTTCCTCCATAAATGATAATAGAGTTCAACAAGTGAGGTGTTCTGGTTTTACAAGACATTTGTCCAGTATATATATTTTAAATGAAGTTGTGTTAAAGTGGTTGTTGTCATGGCACCGCCATTAAGCAGCATCCATTTTGATTACTGTCATATTGCACCACAAACTGAGCTTGCCAATATCTAGGATTTATGAACTGGAGAATGAGAAGTGACAAGACCTGCTGAATCAGATAAGTGCGCACTGCTGCACATCGGAAAGAACACCCTGCCTAAGTAATGTTGATACAGCAGTGTGCATAATCTACTACAGACCCTCTCAGATGTTAAGATCATCCCTCAAATGTTTGGGATGGTGGCAACTTGGGAGAGGGCATTCTCTATGGCACCCCCTAAGCTGTGGAATCCCCTCCTCACAGAGGTGTTTTTGAGGTCTTCATGATATAATTTCTGTCATATGCTGACAGAATCAATCAATCCTGGCCTTTAACGCCTCAAATATATGATGTTATGAGTTTGGAGTGGGGCTAGGTCCTCCTAAATGGGTTATGATTTAGCGAATGTTAGAATTAATGAAGGTTTAATTCAACTTTGCCAAACACAGAACCCCCTTGGATTTAGTTATGCTAAGGAGCCCAACCAGCTGGCAGAGCTAGCTGGGTGGACCATTAGCAGGGGACAAAGGCTAGAGATGGCCAATCAACAGGGGTGGAGGAAGGGGAGTGCAGTGGAGGTGGTCCGGCCCAGGTGTCACCACTAAGGTGGGTGGCAAAATGCCTAGCAGCACTCACCGCAGGGCCTGCAGCTCGCCCAAGCCACATGTCTCTCCTAGGTGTTATGCGGTGGCTTGGGCACCCGCAGGCTCTGTGCTGCCCCAAACAGTCTGTCTGCCACCTCTCCCTCAGCTGTAGGGCGGCTGAGTGGGAGGAGGCAAGCAGACTCCTCAGAGGTCCCATGGAGCATCCTGCCCCATCTGGCCCTGCCCCGCAGGTGGCTGTCCCCGCCCCTGGGTGCAGGGCACACACACCACCCCAGGCGCCCAATCGGCTTGTTCCGCCGCTGCCCATCCAGGGTAAGACTGGCAGGCAAGGAGTAGTGGGAAGGCTGCGTCTTTGCTGGGTGCTAGTAGGGAGAGGTATGGAAGTGAGATATGGACCATCAAGAAGGCTGATCGCCGAAGAATTGATGCTTTTGAATTATGGTGCTGGAGGAGACTCTTGAGAGTCCCATGGACTGCAAGAAGATCAAACCTCTCCATTCTGAAGGAAATCAGCCCTGAGTGCTCACTGGAAGGACAGATCGTGAAGTTGAAGCTCCAATACTTTGTCCACCTCATGAAAAGAGAAGACTCCCTGGAAAAGACCCTGATGTTGGGAAAGATGGAAGGCACAAGGAGAAGGGGACGACAGAGGACGAGATGGTTGGATAGTGTTCTCGAAGCTACAAACATGAGCCTGACCAAACTGCGGGAGGCAGTGGAAGACAGGAGTGCCTGGCGTGCTCTGGTCCATGGGGACATGAAGAGTCGGACACGACTAAATGACTAAACAACAAGTAGAGAGAGGCAAAGGCTGGGGTTTCAAATTTGAATGAATGAAGAAGGGTGGTGGGAGGTATTTGGAATCAATTAACCATGAGAAGAAGGAAGGGCAGAACTCCAAGGGATATCAGACTGAACCAAAGAGAGGGTGGATTTTTGCTGTCCGTTGTATTCACTGATGCCCTTTTGGGCAAAGCCAGACACTCAGAGTATGTGATTGCTCTGCAATTCCACCATCTAGATACAGGTTGTATATATGTATAAATAAATCTATATATCATGTAGACACGGCAGTCTTTGCTGTGCCTTATTCCCAAAAGGAAACCCATACCCTGGAACCCCTCACACCACTCATGGAGATTGGAGCGGTGTGTGACATTATTTTTATCCCATTCCTGTTACTGTAATTTTTTAAAATAAACTTTTTTAATATTGAATTTTAAATTGCTGTAACCCACCATGGTAGCTTAGAGCATAATGTAGGGATGGGAGATAAATTTGATTCAGGTTGTATTTAGATGAGAACTTATTTAATTCACGTTTTCTGTCGCAGCTCAGGAACTGAAACATGGTGATCCTTAGCAATTGACACTTCTCTGAAGTTTGCAGTGCAGCCCTTATCACCACATTTGGCATAATAAAACCACTGTGTTAAAACAGCATAAACACCACTTTTTAAATAATTAGGTTTTACTTTGCCTACGCAGAAAAGGCAAACTTTTCTGTACTTAAGATTCACTAACCATTTTAAGAACATGAGAACTCAGCAGTTGTTTGAGAGCTGATGAATTGCAATGTTTCAAGCAAAACTGAGCAACTGTATTTAATCTATTTAGCTACATAGACATGTAGTCTCCTCCAGACTAAAGAGTCTTGTTTGTGTAGACCTCCTGCTTTGCTAGAGAAGAAAAGAGGCTGTATTTTAATATAAGAGTGAAAAACAGTTTGCATGTGAGATGTTGACTCAGAACTGGCTGCGTTCCGTGTTTCTATGTCGATTAAGTGCTACCGCCAAACCTGTCTAAAACAGAATTCAGGGCAATAGGGTGGCATTCAACTAGGTTTTACTCAGAGTAGACATTTTGAAATGAGTGAACCTAACAGAGTCATGTTCATGAATTGTTAGGGGTCTACTCTGAGTAAAATCTTGGTTGCATTCACATAGTGGTTTATTTCACTTTCTCGGTGCTTCCCTAACTGCTAATTTCCACATTGCATTTGAGCTTTCACACAAAATAAAATCTGCTTCCAGAAATATAGCAGAATATGATGCAAACTTAGCACTGATTTCCATGTTATTGGCAAAATGTTTTTATCTGGAAGCAAATAACACATCAGGAAACATCAGGAAACCAGAATGAATTGCTGTGCAAATGCAGCCTTAGTTGAATATCATCCAAAAATCTAAAATTCCACCAATTCCTGTGCCAGACTTATATTTCAGCTGCACCCATTTTAACTGTGTATTTTTATTATTTAATATTACACATGCATTATTCATAGTCTTAATCTTGGGATCCACGATTTCGAATAGACTACAGCACTCATGATGCAGTGAAACTGTAAGGCCTTTGGGTAACCCCCACCCCCACCCCCACCAGCAAATAAATAAATAGATAGGTTGATAGATGATAGATACATTTTTCTTCAGCTAGAGATGGGGGAGGATTTCAAACTGGTACACAATTTGGAATGAACCTCCCCATTATACACCTGCTGAATCATCCTGCTAATGGAACATAGATATGCAGATCTCATGTGAACAGATCTTTCCAGAACACATTCCGCTCCGACTTACTTTTAGAAGTGCAAAATTGTATCTGAGGCAGAAGAACCCCTAGAACATTGCCTTTTTCAGACATTTGCCCTCCCTTGAGAGGGAAAAGGGGGATTAGCAAGATATGAAACAGGAAGCTACTATTTCTACAATACTCGATTGTTTTACTTCTTAATTTTTTTTAAGCCACTAAGCATGGCTCTGGAACCGGAGAGAAATAATAGTAGGTTACTGTCTCATAGGGAAAGCTCTGTCTTTGTTATTCCCCCAAGGCCTCGCACCACAATATGTGGCCTATTAGGAATCAATTTGCCATCTTTTCCCTTGGAAACGGCAAGAGCCCAGAGGAAAAGGCTCATCCACTTTAATTTGTCTGCTGTGGATTAATATATGTCATTGGCTGCCTAATTGTGTTTGATTAGAAATCCCTGTCATGGTGGGCTTTATCTGGTTTGCTGGATGAAGAGGAAAGCTATGGTGCATTATGAGCTGAGAATTCACCACCAAGAATCCCAGTCATGCTTTGCTCTGCAGCCATAATCCAGTTATTTATTTTACAAAGCTAGACATACTCGGGTTTAGCTTTTGGTTCAGAGCTCGGCACATTTCTGCGAATTTAGGACTCATTCCGCCATTTATGGCACTGACTCCCTTAATTTGGATGCGAAGGGGATTGGAGCCCTACTGAAAGCTGGAGCTCACTTAAGGAACAGTAACAAGTAAGTTGAGAAAGAGGAAACCCCCTGAAGGAAGGAGATCCCAGTACTTCACAAAAACTTAACCTTGAATGCGTGTCATATGAATGAGTGAGATCCATAAATGGAGATAAATGCATGTGTTGATGTTTTACTCTAGACTCTACTCCCACAGGTGTTTTGATCTGGGTGATGGGAGTTGTTGTCTAAAACATCTGGAAGGCACCAAGTTTAGGCATGCTGCTATAGATTCATGTACAGTGGTATCTCTGGTTACAAACTTAATTCGTTCTGGAGGTCCATTCTTAACCTGAAACCATTCTTAACGTGAGGTACCACTTTAGCTAATGGGGCCTCCCGCTGCCATCACACCGCTAGTGCGCAATTTCTGTTCTCATCCTGGGGCAAAGTTCTTAACCTGAGGTAGTACTTCTGGGTTAGCGGAGTCTGTAACCTGAAGTGTTTGTAACCCGAGGTACCACTGTACTACTGTTGTGAAATTTGCATTTTATAGCTCAGTGTTTTTAGTAGGGATGCATGTGGAATCCATTTCTGCCAGATTCTATGTTGGATGGTGAGGTTCTGCTGTTTTAGAAAGGTTTCCTGAAGCGGAAGTCAAAAGTATCTGAAGAAGTGTGCATGAACACAAAAGCTCATACCAATAACTAACTTAGTTGGTCTCTAAGGTGCTACTGGAAGGAATTTATTTTATTTTATCTTATTTATTTTGTTTTGTTTTGACAGATGTCAAAAGGTTAGAATCCATTTATCTCTAAGGGGTATGTTCTGAAGGCTGACTCACCTGTCCCACACCTCTCCCCAGTAACATGAAAACATGTACTCGATAATATTTTTATACTAGTGTATCTTCTTCCTGCAAGTGGTGGCCACTGAATTTCTGGTAAGCAAATGATATCGTTCTGCATAATGCTCTGGGGAATTTTTGTAGCTTGCCCGTTTCTCAGGGCAGAGACCTGCCCTCTAGTACTCTGTAAAGTGCCGTGAATATTGATGGTTCAGTTATCATCTCCCAAGTGCTTTATTTTGCATACTGGATTTCTTGCTTCTTTTCTACTTAATGCCAAAGGCAGATCAGTTTTTAGTCATGTTTCATCTGTACTTTTACCTGCACCCATCCTGGAGAAATATTTGAAAAAGTGGTTTACAAATGTAATCCTCATCACCACTCCATGCACCCTAAAGTATTTTAAATGTTTCTTTGAGCAATAGCACATATCTTTTACTCCAGATTGAAATAAATGCTCATTTATACATTTTAAAGGTACGGTGGTTTCCTCCACACCAATTTTCCACGGGGAAACAAATGGAAGGAGATCTTGCAAAATCTATTACCAACACTCCAAACTCCAGAATTCTTTCTGGCATTCAAATGAAGTGGAACCCGAATGCTAGCAGAATGTCAGATACTAACAGAGTGAAACTGTGGAAATTCGAGCATCTCTGATCTTTTGCAGACTGTTAAACTGCCTTGCTGAAGCGGTAATAAACTTCTTTTAGCTGCTCTCATCTTACCAGGAAAGTTTACCCAAAGATAGTACAAAACGTTGCTATCTACAGTGACATAGATAAATAGATAGATGATAGATAGATAGATATTTATGTACACACGAAGAGTACAAAAAAACGTCTGGCATCAGAGAAGGAGAATCACGAGCAGTCAAAATGCTTTTTTTGAAATATATTTATGTGACAAAGTTGGAGGGTAATGGGGGGCACAGATAAACTTGGGGAGCTTGGATTAGACACCCTTAATGCATCAGCTTTAGTCAAAACTAAATAAACCCCAAAAAACGGAAACAAAAGAAGATAGAGTCGTCGATGCCTTTTGAATTCCATTTTCAAGCCTTCTGTTAGAGATACGTAAGTGTCTCTCTCTCTCGCACTGACTCTGAGATAAGTGAAATAACAATGAATTCAGCTGGAGGCTAGGATGAGATTCAAGCCAGCCTGTCAAGAGATGGAAAGACAGTATGGAGTAATTCATCCTTGCTCTGTCTCTCAAATGGCTTGTGAAGAAATCTGGTATATCTAAAACACCAATGTTATTCATTTAGGGTGGAAGGGGGAGGGAAAAGAATCATGTATTATGTTTCACGATTATAGTGAAGGTGTGTATATGTAAGTAAGTGTGAAAGTTAGAGAGAGAGGGAGAGTTTCAGAGGTAAGTGGAACCAGAGCAGACAGGAAAAAAACAGGATCCATTTTAACAGCTGCATTTGAATTTCCAGTCTGTGTATATACACATTCAAAGCACAGTAGATTAAAGGGGTTAATCTACTTTGGAGACCTTTACCAACAAACTGCTGAAGAATGAGAGGGGGGAAAAGAAGTTTCCGAGGTTCATGTGCAAATGGACTGTGAACCAAGAAACGAAAACAGGAGCAGCAACTGGAAACTGACATAGACAGGAAGAGCTTGTGATGTGCAGAATGAGTTTGCAGCCAGTAAGTGTAGCTCTCAATTCATAGTTTCTATGGAAGCAGGAAGAGTGTTAACCAAGTTCCATGGGAATTTAGCACCAGCGGTGGAGAAAGACTTCCACCTCATTAAGGCGGCAAGAATGATGCCATACTGATGAAATAGCGGAGCTATAGCAGGACAGCTTCAACAGCTGCACTGAGCCACCCGTGCTATTTTGGGAAACGTTTGACAGACTTGCAGCAGAGGCGTTGGGAAGGAATAAAGCCATCATCTCTGAGATTTATTACACCATTATGAATTCCAAGTTGCTACCAAGTGCTAATAAACACCGAGGAAGAAACAAATATTGCCATGGCGGTTGAAACGAAGTCGCAGAAACCGAGGACAATTTCCCCTTCAAATTGTTCCGTGGAACTGAAACACTCTTCGCTATTACAGAATGATCCCAACTGAGATTGACTTGGCAGAAGAGATGTTAGCAGGGTCAGCGACTTTTGCTGCTTCCATGTGGTCCCTGTCCAGCAGGGTGGAGGAATCCTGTTCTCCAGAGCAATGAATCAGACTCCTCTTTGTGGTTTGGTTTGGATTAGGCATGCAAGCTGTATTTGCCGTCTAAACTGAATTGGCATGTCAAACGGTCTCTTCCACAACTACTTTGAATCATCTCTGGTTAACAAGAACAGCATGAATGATACCTTATATTGCTATAGGATTATTATTATTTGATTGTGGCGAAGGAGTCTGGAGTTGGGACCAGAGGGAGATGAAAATGACTTCTTAAAGTTCTATAATAGTCAACAGCCAAGAGAGCCAATCACATCGTTTGTTAGGGAAATTATAGGTAAATTGACTAGGAAATAGCAGGGGAGACACCTCTGGAAGATGAAAGTGATTCATTACTCCTCCACCCCCATGCAGCTGAAGGGAGGAAGTAAGAAGCCTATGTGCTTGAAAAGAGAACAAAATAACAGATGAAGAGAGACAGAGAGTCTGAGCTCTGGAAGGCTAACAACACTTGAGACTCCTTTCCCTCCTTCTCTAAGATCTGAGATGGGATAGTGGGTTTGCTGCTTGCCTCCGTCTGTCATCAGCTTATATGTTAAGGTGTTAAGGGACCCCTGACCATTAGGTCCAGTCGTGACCGACTCTGGGGTTGTGGCGCTCATTTCGCTTTATTGGCCGAGGGAGCTGGCATACAGCTTCTGGGTCATGTGGCCAGCATGACTAAGCCGCTTCTGGCGAACCAGAGCAGCACATGGAAACGCTGTTTACCTTCCCGCCGGAGTGATACCTATTTATCTACTTGCACTTTGACGTGCTGTCGAACTGCTAGGTTGGCAGGAGCAGGGACTGAGCAACGGGAGCTCACCCCGTCATGGGGATTCGAACCGCCGACCTTCTGATCGGCAAGTCCTAGGCTCTGTGGTTTAACCCACACCACCACCCACACCCCAGCTTATATATCAGCTTATATAGTTATACATAAACCCAAATATCACACAAACGCTTAGAAATATATAGTGATCTTTGGAGTGTTACCCTTGGAACTTTCCACAGATCAGGGAAGGGGAGATTGCTGCAGAAATATAGAGAACTGAATTCAAGACTTAAAAATGAGAAATGGAGAGAAATGAAAATTGAGGCATTTGTTCACCCCAACTAGTAAAAGATATTTGCCCAGCCTTGAGGTTAGGATCGCCATGCCGTCACACCCTGCTGTAGGACTCTGATTATCCACTGCTGGAAACTGGATGTAGGACCAGATGGAGCCTTGGTTTGATCCAGTAACATTGACATGAGAGTGCAGAACCCATTTCAGATATTCCATTGCACTTTGCAATGTGCCTATGTGCGCATGTGCATCTCTCTGAACAATTGGGAGCCATGGCTTTGCAAAGGCCCCAGTCACATGAAGAGGTGCCCATGCACATGTGATGGGACGTCTACAGATTGGCACCCCCCTTGCTATGCATTTTCAAAACACATCAGCTCCCTCCCCACTCCGGTCTCATGCCACTCCAGGAACGAATGTTCTAGACCCTATTGTTTTCATGTTTATAGATGGGAAGGGGGCTAAATGCAATTTTCCCAGCCAAATGATAAAGCATTCATCCGTATTAGTTAGACAGATAAGTAATGAAAATTCCTCATGTACTATCAAATGAATGAAAAACAGTTAATTAAAAGAAGGATACAATGTGCACAAAACTGACAAGTTTTGCTTCTCCTTCAGCTTTCATTTTGTGCTTAATTATCACAGAGTAGAGAAAACACTCTCCCGCCTTCCCTAGAATATTGCAGCTTATTGATTTATTAACAGAAATAATAGACAAATGGTGCCAAAGGATTAAAAAAATCCTGATAATTAAGACATCTATAGCAGTAAGCAAGTGGCAAGTTTTTGATTCGGTTATCCCTTTGGCTGTCATCCTCAATAGGATCCATTATTTGCTTGAATAATTTGCTTGATGGAAGATTTCAGAACAGACAAAAGAAGGTGTTTCTTCACACAGCAATGGCTGCTAACCATGATGGCTATCTACATTGTCAGAAGCACTCTACTTCTGAATACCAGTTGCTGAAAACTGTGGGAAGGGTAGAGCCATATTTCGTTCATGTCCTTCTTGTGAGCTGGTGTCAGGAATGAGCCAGCTCCCAGCAAAAGTTTGCACCCAACTGCAAAGAGTAGCCAGGAACAGAGAGGCTTAGATGTTGGTCGGGCAGGGGAGTGCTGGCAGCTGCAGACTTTGGCTCTTTCTGACCTTGACGGGCAGGCTGATAAGGCAGTAGCTGAAAGCAGGCTGGAATACAGCCAAGCTCTCAGGAAGTTCCAACAGGAGCAAATAGACACAGAGACGGTCTTTTGGAAAAGGAAAAGGCTGGAGCTAATTCAATAAGTCTGAAGAGTTGGCGAATGGGAAGGCTGTTAGACAGGAAGCAAAAGAAAAGATGTGAGGTGCGAAAGTTCAATATCTTCTGCAGAAACCAGAAGAAATCTTCAGAAGGGTCATCTTGAATAATAATGCCAAAGGCTTTGTTAGAGTCATCCGGAGCTATCTGTTTGTTTTTGCAATAGATCCTCCTTTTTAATTACCTATGCTTACTGCGTTATCAAGCTAGGAACCTGGACTCCTGACATCCGGTTGGCCACTATGAGAACCGGATGCTGAACTAGATGGGCTACTTGCAGGACTCAGCAGTCTCCTCTTATGTTCTTATGATTTCATTTTATTTTTTCGTACAAGAATGGGACTCAGATTGATCAAAAAGGATTGAAAACCAACAGGTGCTGTGAAGGAAACAAAACACAAACTGAACAAAAGCCACCAAATTAGATCAAGTTCTTTATTTTTTTGAATTATTTTTTATTGATTTTAACATATCGATTATAAAATGTACCATGAAACTTATCACTTAAATGTACCATGAAACTTATCACTGTTTTTGCAATACTTCCAATAATACTCCTCACAGAACTTTTTGCAAACCTACAAACGTCGTCTGATCTTCACAAGTACTTTTCAAATAGTCCATAAATTTACTTCAGTCTTCCGTGAATTTCTGGTCCCGGCGGTTTCGAATTCTTCCTGTTAGTTCAGCATAGTCCATTAACTTCATCCTCCATTCTTCAATCGTCGTAGATCAAGTTCTTTCTAACTGACGGAACTTACAAAAGCGCGTGAACCTGCTGCATTTAGGACTTCACCATCCCTCCTCTCAAGCATTGTCTCTGCATGAGATTCTAGACCTGAATTGGAATCTAGAGCTCTCAGTGAGCAAAGTCCAGCTCCTTTCTTCCCCCTTGCAATCTGTCCTAACATGGCACTGCAATTAATAATGGCAACACTTTAGAGACAGTCTCTCTAATAGACTTCTTTGAGCTCCAACTTGGCACAGATCACCGCAAAACGATTCACATTCATGTGATTTGTAGGTACTTCAATCCAATCTAGATTCTGCACAAATCATCCTGATCCAGTTCATTATTTGGGCAAATCAGTTGCACAGCACTATTTAATATTGCAAATTACAAGTGAATTGTGAGAATGTGGATAAAGCCAAAAGCCCAGTCTCAGCCATGGATGCTGGGATTCTTCCATATAATTCAACATGATGCCATCCTTCTATCTTTGGTTTAAATTTTAAAATTTACATTCTATCAACATACTGCCCTTGGTTAAAATTCATGAACTGCGCATTATGAGTTGATGCATCCTTATTGTCATGCAAAACAGCATGATAGGGTAAACCCAAGTTTAAGGGCCATCTGAAACTCAGTTTTGCTTGTAACCTAGCAATTTCTTTTAAAAAAAAACAAAACAAAAAAACCCCTAAGAATCATTTCTTTTAAAATGTAGTATATTTTATGAGAACTGATCTTTGCTAACTATAGCATTGTTGATTTGCATGCTGCTATAGATTGGGTTTTTAAAAAGGAATGAAATAGAAAAGGGCCATATTTGAATAACAGTAAAGGTGATTCTTTGAAACTGAAAAATGAAAAACTGCAATTAAATCCTTTTCCAGCTTATTTTACACTTGCACCCCCAAACAAATTGCCTCCTTATCTCATCCGTTGCAATATTCTGGCCTATCTGCTTATATGTGTTCCATATGATAGGCATCTTCACATATCTAAAGGGCTGTCATATGTGAGATGGAGCAAGTTTGTTTTCTCCTCCTCCGGACAGTAGGACCTGAAGCAATGGATTCAAATTACAAGAAAGGATATTCCAACTAAACATTAGGGAGAACTTTCTGTTAGTAAGAGCTGTTCAACAGAGGAATAGACACCCTCAGAAGGTGGTGGACTCTCCTTCCTTGGAGATTTTTAAGCAGAGGTTGGCTGGCCATCTGTCATGGATGCTTTAGCTGAGCTTCCTGCATTGCAGGGGGTTGGTCTAGAGGACACTTGGGATCCCTTCCAACTCCATGATTCTATGTAGTGGCTTGGATCCAGACTTGTCATTCCAAGACTGGAAGGACTCCTTCTGTTCACAGAAAGGACTGAGATCCGGTGGAGGATCCCTACGGAGAAAGGAGGAAGATGCTTTCAAATATTCCTCTTTCCCGCTGCAGTCCTCAGCACCAACTCCCAAACTTTTCTAGCAGGATTTCCCAACCCCCCAGATAGGCCTGGGTGATTCCTGTCAGTTTTGTTAGGAACATAGGAAGCTGCCCTCCTCCTCCTCCTCCTCCTCCTCCTCCTCCTTCTTCTTCTTTCTTCTTCTATCACTCATAGCCGAGTAAGATTGTCTTCCATAAACACAGTCTTATGTGACTGTGGAGGCCAGTTCTGGATCCACACACCCTTCCACAGTGGGGACATAGGTTTCCTGGTGGGAGTTGGTCAGGGTGCGGGTTTGCCAAACGTGCCTTCCTCCTGGCATGTTTCTCCCTCTCGTCCTGAGTTAGAACGTCTTCAAAGTCCATGACACCTTTGGTAGAGGCTGTTCTCCAATTGGAATGCTCGCAGGCCAGTTGTCGGTGTTTATACTACATTTTCTTTAGATTTGCCTTGAGAAAGTCTTCAAACCTCATTTTTTGTTGACCACCAGCAGTACACATTCCATTTTTTAAGTACAGAATAGTCAGACCATTGTTTCAACTAGCTCATTACATGCTACACTGACTGATAGTGGATTTCCATAGTTTCAGGCAGGAGAAGTTTCTCCCAGCCCTACCTACTGATCCTGGGGGTTGAACATGGAACCTTCTGCATGCCAAACAAATGCTCTGCTACTGAATGTGGCCCTGAGCTTTCACACAGTTTCTCATTTTCTCCAATCTTAAATTCAGTTCTTCACATTTCCACGTTAGTTTGTGACTTTTTTAAAAAAAGTCCTCATAAAAATTCACTAACAAGAGCCTCCTAATATATATGTAATTCTGTATGCATTTTTTGCTTTAAATGCACACTTTGCAAGGCCTTCCCTGAAGGATGATGATAATAATAATAATAATAATAATAATAATAATAATAATAATAATAATAATTTATTTATACCCCGCACATCTGGCTGAGTTTCCCCAGCCACTCTGGGCAGCTCCCAATCAAGTGTTAAAAACAGTACAGCATTAAATATTAAAAACTTCATTGAACAGGGCTGCCTTCAGATGTCTTTTAAAGATAGGATAGCTGCTTATTTCCTTCACATCTGAAGGGAGGGTGTTCCACAGGGTGGGCGCCACTACCGAGATGGCTGTGCTTCAAACAATGGTTTCATGTATGGTATCAGAAAGTGTGGATTGGGGACTTTAAAAGGGAACTGAATCACATTTCTCCCCCAGCCCTACCTCTGGAGCAATTTTTCTCTGAACACATGGGGCTGCAGAAAGATTTGGCAAGCATCTCCTCTCCTTCCTCTAGCAGGAGCATCCCATGAGCTGAATTCTGTTTGCAGGAACTCTGGATCTGACCCATTGTTTACTGAAAAGACAGCGGGAGCTTTTATATGCGAGTGCTGATGTAAACATTATTCAGTGTTTTATTGCGGAAATGCGGTTTTGATCCACAATATGACGCTGAAATCTCAAGCCCAGTTGCTAATTGCAAAATGATGTTTTTTGTCTCAATAATTAATTTCACTAGTGCTAAACTGCAAATTGAAAGAAAGAAAAAAACAATTCCCCAGTTTGCACTCATTTGCCCACATGTTGCCCATAGAACAGATGGTTTCATTTCAAAAAGCACTGTGCAGCCCCATTCTGCTCTCAGGCAGCAACTCACAAGATGCAGGCTGTGAGGTCATAATCATATCCACACTTACAAGGAAGTAAGGCTTGGACTAGATGATATGTTTGCCATGTGATTATCCATCTCAGGCTAGTTTACAAATCCAGTGCTGGAGTGCAGGGCTGGTGTCAGAAGTTGGTATCTGCTGAGGTTTCATTCTCCATCAAGGGGTTCCTTGACAAGAGCCCCCTAGACCTGCTGCATAGGAAAGTTTTTCTGCACCAGACTTCATGCCATGGCTGGCTTACATCTGACAGTGTGGTCTGGACACAGAGACAATCAGCGGCCTGCAGCCTGGAAACTCAGTTGAGGTTCCACCAGTAGGCCACCGTCTTTGATCAACCACCATGGAATGTAGTGGGACCAGTAATCACAGCTGCTCTGTGTCAAGGTCGGATAGCAAGTTCTTGCTTGGAGGTCCCATTTGTTCAGAAAAAGTTAGGAGCTACTTTTCTGAGGAATGCCACAATTCAGGGAACACTGGAGAGGTCCAAGGAACACAGATTTGGGCACCTAGGCTTAGTAGAGGAGAAGGCGGAGAACCACGTTTGGATGTTGAAAATGATACCAATATGGTGAGAGTGCCAGAGTGGGAAAGTGAGCAGAGTCTGAGTCCATCACGTCTGAGATGGTAGACAACAGGACACTACCAGGCTCCAAAGACACACTGTGCAGAGTTGTAGGTATTTTATAAGGGGAACCTCTTAAAACCTGTGCCTCCCTACAAAGAGAATGGATTTGTGACCAACCAGAAAGAGTCCAAAGAGCAATCCATAGCCCTAGTCTGCTATGCTGTAGGGGGCTTGGATGGGGTGGAGACCTGCTCAGATCTGCTGGCGTCTGCTGTCAGGGAAGAAGAAAAAGAGTTTGGATTTGATATCCTGGCTTTATCACTACCCAAAGGAGTCTCAAAGCGGCTAACATTCTCCTTTCCTTTCCTCCCCGACAACAAACACTCTGTGAGGTGAGTGGGGCTGAGAGACTTCAAAGAAGTGTGACTGGCCCAAGGTCACCCAGCAGCTGCATGTGGAGGAGCAGAGACGCGAACCCAGTTCACCAGATTACGAGGCCACCGCTCTTAACCACTACACTACACTGGCTCTGCTGGCAGCTGGGAGGTGATCCCAAAAGAAAGGACTACCCCAATGCCGAATTTACCTTCAAAATGGGATGTTTAGGTGACTAAGGGTAAGGGTGTGCTGGCACAGGTTCTACTGGTTTGTGAGCTGGCACTACCACCATCATGTGATGGTAACAGGCCTGATATGGGACTTTTCATTGATTTGAGCTAGCATAGCATAGCAAATATTATTTTTCTTGCCTTGTCCCCACACCTTTTACCCATAGCAATGAGGCTATGGATGCAGTTAAGCTCCACCATTGCCACCCAGGGGGTTGAATTGTCCCCTGGAGCCTTCATCTTAGAGGAGCTAGGTTACCCCACCTGGATATCCATGCCTGTCTCTAAGCATGTCATAGGCAGAGGTTTAAAAATCTCAACTCCCCTCAAACGGGTCTTTCTTTGCTGAAACCTTTATGCCATAAATTCTTTCTGTTAAGTCATGGCTTATTCATTTTATTTATTAGATCTTGTCCCTTACTTCTTCTTCTTGACAAATACCCAGGATTGTAAGCATCAGAGAATTCGGGAAATATTTTGTTTGGCCATATTATTGATTTCTGATGATGCGATGTTGAAATGCAGATTTCCAGAATGATGGGCCAGTAGAAAGATAATCTGATGCAAGATTTGTACACAATGTTCATACATTACAGCTTTTACTTCCCTTGTGGTCAGGGAACACACACACACACACAGAGAGAGAGAGAGAGAGAGAGAGAGAGAGAGAGAGAGAGAGGAATCAAACACTTCAAATCAGGAAATTCCAAAAATGAAGTTAGCCATATTGCATATGCTGCACAGGTTATGACATATGTTTTTAAAAATATACAGTAATGCATTGAGGTTTACATTTAAATTGGCGAGGGGGGAGGAAGGTGAAGAACAGAGCCAAGTTACTGCTATGCTAGGAAAATAAACTTTTGGAACTTCCTGATCTTGAGAGTTTGATTTCCTACACTTAAGGGCCTGTCAACATTAATTTTATTTTACTTTCTATTGCACTTGGTGTTATAAAATAAGAGGATTTAGGGAATACAACTGCAGTGAGGTATACTTAGCACTTACAGAGTCCATTTCAGTTATAGAAACTACATCATGTATATGACAGCAGGAATCCTTACATCAGCCCTATAAGGTAGGACAATCTCATGGTATTCGAATTGCAAAGACTGAGTGGGGTCTGAACCTAAGAAAATAGAAGCTTTATACAAATTTAGAAAGCCTTACCAGCCACTGATCACCATTGTTAAGGTTTTCCTTCTTCGCAACTTCCTGAATTCTGCCCAGCCATCTTCCTCTTGCTGTGCCAGAACACCATGGAAATGATGCTATAGTAAAGAGCATCATTTCCATGCAGGTCTGACTAGCGCAGGGACATTGCCCAGAGGAATTCAGAAACCTCTGAGGAGAAAAGCGTTTCCCCAGCTGAGATCAGTGAGGCCTTTAACCAGAGCCGTAGCCTTTAACCAGAGCCATCCAGATTGCGCCCCCTAGCCACGAACAGATTAGGTCTTCTTTCTGTCTCTCCTCCAACTCGCCCCCCCCCTGCACCCATTAAATTCCTCACGCAGTTCACCTTGTAATGAATTCTTTTTTGGACTGAATTCTGATTTAAGGAGGACACCAAGATGGGGAAGGCTGACCTAGATGACGGTATATAGGCATCTCCCCACTTACGTGTGGGTTACGTTCTGGGCCCCTGCCTGCATAAATGAAATTGCATAAAGTGGAGAGCATCCCACTTTAATAGGGAGAAGGGCATGGGAGCCAATTCCTTGGAGCCAAGGTTCCTTCCCCCCCCCAAAGTATTTGAGGAGGTCTCACCCCCCCCGCTCCATTAATGGGCATTGCCATTCAAACAATGTTCATGCATTCCATCTTGTGGTCGATTATACAGGGCGGTGCTTACCTGCCCTCCCCCCATATATTTTATTCAAGTTGGCACCTTTGAGGGAGCGTATGAGAAAGGGGGGGAGAGAGAGAGGTGACTCCAGTGCCTGGCGGAGGGTCTTGGCAGTTGATTTTAGCCCCCCCCCTTCATCTGCACCCCTGGCAGGGGCCCACCTCACCACCCACTAGCTACAGCCCTGCCTTTAACAAACTTCAGTTCCCGGGATTATTTGGGAAGAGCCATGGCTGTTCAAAATGCTATAGTTGTGCTTTAAATATACAGGGTTGTATTCAACTTTTGTTTATTCAGAGCAGACCCACTGAAATTAATGGGCCTACAATAGCCACGGGGTCTACTCTGAGCAAAAGGTAGTTAACTACAGCTGCTTGTGCAAATGTGGCCTTACTCTGAGTTGTACGCTGGTGGTCTGCTTGAAATAATTGACAAATGAAACTGCTTCGCATGAGTGGGTTGTGCGCCGGGATTATGAACATCTACTTATAACTGGACAAAAACATGATAATGATTTGCTGGAAATGGTGATGGCTACACCTGTTGTTTACACTGCCCACCTCTCATAGCAGAGAAATGACTTTGTGCTGTTGCCTCCAGTACAAAAGGGCAGCAGGGACACATTTCTCTATCTACAGTCGTTTCCATTCCCATTCCCTCCATTGTAACATCCTCTTAAGGCAGCCCTATATTGAGAACATTTGATTGTCCAGAAACCTCAACTTTAAATGTTTGTGATTTGCAATAACAACAACAACAACAACAATAATGTTATTACCTCCACGCCATCTTATGTTTAGCACTATAGTCAGAGAGCATCTGGCTCTTTATTCCAACGATCCCATGTGACTATCCCCAGGAATTCTGAAAATCTGTTTCAATAGTGTCGCCGTTGGAGTTCGATCTGAAAGCTGTTTCCTAGGCAACCAGCAGGCTACCCCCAAAAAAGAATTACCATGTGGTGGCAAAGGCTATGCGCAAACCCTGGCATTATCTCCTTCTGAATGTGGGGCAAAGATTTCTGCTTTGTAAAACATTGCAATCTCCACACTCACGTTGGCAACTTCTAAGTCAGCCTCAAAAACAGGATGCCATTTGTTAAGAAAATATTCAGAACTGCAGCAGGCCGGCTGTGGAATGAGCTTAATGTGGGGTGAATGCTTATATCCAGCCCATCTCATTCTAGCATGTTTTACCCCAATACCATTCATATGTGAATTTCTAAAAATAATAATCTCAAAATGCGTATTTTAATATATACTGTAGATTGCATGTGAAGACCCCCAAAACCATCCCTAAATGAAGACACAATAGACACAGATTTTAGTTTAAGGTTTTTGCCATTCAAAGCAGGACATTCTGGGGTCAAATCGGAAACCGGGACAGCTTCTGTAAATGCAGGACTGTCCCTGGAAAATAGGGGCACTTGGAGGGTCTGCTGTACAAAGATAAAAATCATACCCATTTCCTCAACCACCAGCAGCATACAGCCCCCAGAATTTTCCCCATGAATGGGGCTCCCCACCCCTGAATTGTATAATGTTCAACAACAATAGTCACAAGAAGAAGAGAAGGCTTTATCGAAGCCAAGGACATCTGCTTCTTCCAGGAACCTTACTTGTCTGGAATGTAACGGTGTCCATCCTCTCCAGGCATAGGCAAACTCAGCCCTCCAGATGTTTTGGTACTACAAATCCCATCATCCCTGACCACTGGTCCTGTTAGCTAGGGATGATGGGAGTTGTAGTCCCAAAACATCTGGAGGGCTGAGTTTACCTATGCCTGATCTTCTCCTTCCCTTCCCTGCTCCAGTTTCTGAATCCTGTTTGCCGTTACTGTGCCACGAGGAAGAATATGTGATCACATTCCCACCCCACTGCAAAGGAACCACATTTTTAAAAACTGTTTATTCCTTTGGCTTCCCTCCAATTCCACTCCATAGCAAGCACATCTGGTGTTTTGCCAGGCAAACTCCTACACAGCACATGATCTATGCAGTCCAAGGCAAGTTTCATTGTCTCAGCACTGGTGCCATTGGTGAAGCTCTTAAGACGATTCCTATCTCTGTGGGAAAGGAACTGAATTCCGAACAGGAAGCATCCCATGTCATGGATCGTGACCGACCTCTGCCAGTGACTGACAGGTCGGCTCAGACACATCACTGCCTGCTTCATGCAAATGTTAGGAAGCATAACACAGGTGGCTTCGCTATCCTCTTGAGTTTGTTTTGCTAGAAATTGGCTGGGTCTCAGGTATTCACTCACTCATTTCATGTCATGCCCTGCATAACCTCCTGAAAATTTCTGCTAAATTCTTGGCAGGAAAGTAAGCTGTGGTATTAAATGGAATCAGATTGCGTCTAGGCCCTACAAGGGAAGCTACAGCACTTCTTTATAACACTATAGTGTTTTATTATCACTATTATTAAGCCTAGGAGAAGAGAGTCAAGCCCATTCCATCCTTATTGTTTTGTTTGTTTCCTTTCATTTAACACTAGAAACACTGACAAATGAAAACATATAAAGAACAATTAGATAGATCAAAATTATTTCAAATCCAAAACATAAAACGACAGGTTTTAAAATCTCCTCATAAAAGCCTCATTGAATAAAGAATGTTTTCCCTCTCCATGACCTTGCTAGCTGAGGCTGATGGGAGTTGGAGTCCAACAAGTACTGGAAAGTGGCCGGTTCTTCTCCCCACCCCACACTGCATAGAAGCTGTTTGCCATGAAGAAGCTGTTCCTACCATTAGGAAGATAGAAGTTAAAAGCTCAATGCCTCTCAACTGAAGGGTTTTAATGGATCAATGCACATTTTCAAGTACATTGTAACATTGTACTGAGAGTCAGAATGTCTGAGTAATTACATAGAAATGATAATTTTCATCAAATTATCACATGCGAATGGCGGACCTGGTAATTAAGGAGCCAGTATTAGAAATGCAGTGTTGTTTTCACTAACTACAGCAATTTTGTTTGGAGGGACAAGATATGGTTCACAGAGTGGCCTGCTTTATATAATGTTCATTGGGAATAACCCGTGTTTATTTTAACATGGCATTTGGTTTATCTGTGTTTCGTGTGTGTGTGTGTGTGTGTGTGTGTGTGTACACTTTAGTTTGTTGTACAGAGCTGGTGGGAAACAAAACACAATCTTGTCTAACATTAGTCAAGAAAGTAAAATACCTGGGGGGTGAATATGACCGCTAAGAATTTAAACTTATTTAAAGACAACTATGAGACATGTTGGTCAGAAGTGAAAAAGGACTTAGAGATATGGTCAGACTTGAAGCTTTCCTTGTTAGGTCGAATTGCTGTCATAAAGATGAATGTATTGCCAAGAATGTTATTTTTGTTTCAATCATTGCAAATTTTGGACAAAATGGACTGTTTCAAGAAGTGGCAGAGAGACATTTCTAGATTTGTCTGGCAGGGCAAGAAGCCCAGAATAAAATTTAAAATATTAACTGATGCAAAGGACAGAGGTGGATTTGGCCTGCCAGACCTTAAACTTTACTATGAGTCAGCAGCATTTTGCTGGCTGAAAGAATGGCTGCTTCTTGAGAACACAGACATTTTGGATCTAGAAGGTTTTAACAATGTTTTTGGGTGGCATGCATATTTGTGGTACGACAAGGTTAAAGCACATAAAGCATTTAAAAACCATATTGTCAGAAGAGCATTGTTTAATGTCTGGATAAGATATAAAGACTTACTTGAAAACAAAACCCCAAGGTGGTTATCACCAATGGAGGCAAAGGGTCAGAAAAAACTTAATATGGAGGTCAAATGGCCAAAATATTGGGAAATTTTGGAACAAGAAGGAGACAAACTGAAATTGCAGAGTTTTGAGAAATTAAAAGATAAAGTGCGAGACAGGCTTCACTACTATCAGATAATGGAGGCATATAACTTGGATAAGAAAATTGGCTTCCAGGTGGAAAAATCAAAATTAGAAACAGAACCGTTAGAACCTAAAACTAAGACTTTGTCAAAGATGTATAACTTGCTGTTGAAATGGAATACTCAGGATGAAACGGTGAAATCTGCTATGATTAAATGGGCACAAGATGTTGGACATAACATTATGTTTGCTGACTGGGAACAGTTGTGGACCACAGGTATGAAATTTACGGCATGTAATGCCCTAAGAGAGAATATTATGAAAATGATATACAGGTGGTACATGACACCAGTCAAGCTTGCAAAAATCTATCATTTGCCTGATAATAAATGTTGGAAATGTAAAGAAACTGAAGGTACATTCTTTCACCTTTGGTGGACGTGCCCAAGGCTTTCTGGGAGATGATTTATAATGAAATGAAAAAGGTATTTAAATATACCTTCCTGAAGAAACCAGAGGCCTTTCTCCTGGGCATGGTCAGCCAATTGGTGCCAAAGAAGGATAGAACTTTCTTTATGTATGCCACAACAGCAGCAAGAATACTCATCGCAAAGTACTGGAAGACACAAGATCTACCTACCTTGGAAGAATGGCAGATGAAGGTGATGAACTATATGGAACTGGCAGAAATGACTGGCAGAATCCGAGACCAGGGAGAAGAGTCGGTGGAAGAAGATTGGAAAAAGTTCAAAGATTATTTACAGAAACACTGTAAAATTAATGAATGTTAGAATGATGTTGGATAGAAACTAAGTGGTCTTTTGCTGTAATGCTATAAGGGAATATGAGAAAATGGTTATTAATAGGTAAAAACAATTAATGTTATAATATTTAAAAATTGAAGATTAAGATGAATGAAGAGGGGAGGGATTTGCTGAATTAACAATTGGAACTGGAATACAGAAAAGGAAGGCGTGAGGAGGTCCAGGAAATAAGCAAATGAAAAATATGCGATAGAAAGATTGAACTGTTTTTTAACTATTTTTATTTTGTATTTTTCTTTTTTCTTTTTATTCTGTAATTTTTTGAAAATCTTAATAAATATCTTATTTTTTTAAAAAACACACAATCTAGTCTAACTCTAGGATGTAAAATCCAGACACAAATATGCCAATATTCCATCCTTATTTATCACTCAGAGTTGGATAGACTGACTCCAGAGAAAAGCATTTTTAAAAATACCTGCACCACTGCTAAGCTTACTTTCATTCATATTTTGCTTGGAAAAGAGCATCACAAAATTCAGAGAAGTGAGAATTTTGAAGGCTAGCTGTGTTTCAGTTCACGTATTGTTTGGGGAAGTGTGAATTAGTAAACACAAATTCTGCCTCATCCCTAGCAGTAACCAACTATGGGGCAGAACCAGGACAGAAAGTGACAGAGCCCTGCTCCCAGCTGGAACCATCCCAGGACATCATCCATAAACTACTAGCCATTCTGGAAAATAGTACTTTCTTCTCACTAGCCTTGGGTAGCAGGCTGCCATTTTCTCAAAAGAAGACATTTGTATTGGCAGGAAACAGATAAGATTTGCAGAAACAAAAGGTCTGTGACATTCTTCTGAAGCAACTTTGTGGTTGTGGGGCGGGGTATTGGTTTGTTTTTGCTTTATTATGTATTTTGGGTTCTCATTTTGTATTTCTATGTTGGAAACCTCCCTGTGATCTTTCGATGAAGGGTGGTATACCAATTTAATAAATAACAATACAACAAAAATAGAACAGAATTCCTAGTATGGTATTAGAAGAGACACATTGGGACATGTCAGAATCAGTGTCCCAAAATGTACCCAAACTATGTTCTATGTCATGAGGTCAGAGGTACATTCTCATAATATTCTCTTTACTACACTACTCATCAGTAGCATAGGAACTGGCACTAAAAATCAAGTTACAAAAGCATTTGTCAATAATGCAAACGTGGGAATTTAATTCTCTCAAACCACTGTGTGCTATTCCCATTTAGCTTCCTCATACCTGTAGCAGTGGTGGGAAAATTTTGTTCCTTCAGATGTTGCTGAACTGCATCTCATATAATCCCTGGCCATCGGCCACACTTGTTGAGGCTGATGGGAGCTGTAGTTCAGCAACTTCTGGAGGCCCAAACATTTCCTGCCCCTTACATGTAATGTGCCCTATTGCTTATTATTATTTGTGCTTTAACTTTGTCAGACATGATTAACCATCCCAAAGAAAGCCTTGCCTGAGGTTACAAGTGCAGGCTGATATTTCAGTACAGAACCATTTAGCAATATATGTTAATTGTTCCCAGTTGGGCTTAATAATTACATACTGTTGCCTAGGGGTCTTATCACTATATTGACTAGATTAGTAACGTACAAAAACTATTGGAAAAAGCCCTGTTTTGCAGTCTTCTTTTCCAATCTTGAAGCAGAGGTTTCCATGGAAAATCCAAGTGCCAGTCTGAATCTTGATGGGTTCCAGTTGCCCATCCGTTAATCTAGCATTATCTCATTTTTTGTTTCCCATAATGACATGCTTCTTTGCTGTCAGTCACACACTGCATCATGGGTTTTTGCATTTTTGAAGTCAAGTCTATCCTTCTTGTGCATTAATGTCTTTCAGTATTTACTTTTAATTATTAAATATTCTGATACATACAAGTTTGGTTTGATTTCACATAAATAGTTCATAGTTCCTTGATAACATAAGCTTCAGTCCTTATTCAATCAGGCAGGCATATTTTATTGATATCAGTGGGCACAACTTGGCATCAAAAGTGTTAAAAAGATAGCGAGAACACTGACGTTTTGTTCTCATGCACGTGTGTTTCAACCAAAAGAATGAAAGCATGGGAAGATACCTTACACTGAGTCAAATCATTGTCCTATCTGCTTCAACACTGTCTAATGTCTACACTGACTGGTAATAGCTCTACATGGTTGAAACGCATCTACCTGCAGGTCCCAGGGATGGAACCAGAGACCTTTAGGAAGCACTCCTTCCTGCTGAACATCATGGCCCAGGAAGAGAAGGGAAAATACTGGAAGTTAATGGTTCTGCAGGTGGTGCCATCAGGAAAGGTTTGGCTCCTTGGACCATGATATCGTTTGAGGAAAGGCTTCTAGCAAGTGATGGGTTGTATCTCACAGCTGTTGGCAAAAATGTGTGTGCTAAGGGTCTCACAAATCTGATCACTAGAGCTTTAAACTAAATCTGGAGGAGGGGTGGAGACAATACTACAGATGGCAGGGGAACACCTGGTGCTGGAGATAACAGCTTCATTCAAAGAATCACAGAATTGTATAGTTGCAAGGAACCCCAAGGGTCATCTATTCCAGCCCCATGCAATGTAAGAATCTCAGCACACAGTTCCCCATTCAGTTTGAAACCAGAATGTAAGAAGAGTGCTTCCCAAAGAAGTTTAGTGTCAGAGGGACACCCTTTTTATTTAGGCTTTTTAACTCTCTGTTTAGGCTGTGAAATTCTCTCATGGAGCTCCACTTCTCAGAGTGGTTTAATAATCAGCTTTGAAAACTGAAGCTCTGGGAGGGGAATAATGGTCTCCTAGCAACTATCAGCATCCTTAACAAATTACAGCTCCCAGAATTCTTTGGGGGAAGTCATGGCTAAAGTGGTATCATAGTGCTTTAAATGTATGGTGTGGAGATTCAACTGCCAGAAGATTTGGACTCTGTGTGGAATGGGGAACATGCCATCTTGTCCTTTGCCTCGAGCAACAAAATGCCTTGGGTCAGACTTGCTAATCAAAGCTCCTATTAAGTGAATATAGGAGAATTAATGGAGAAGTATAGAGGACAATGACGACAGCCTTCCATCACCAGGGCTACCACTCTAAGGTGTGCTTGTGGAGCTGTTAGATATTTCAGACCTTTCCTTTCTCCCCTGAGGAGAAAGTGAGCATCTGCTTGTAAAAAGATTATTAGAAAGGAAAGGGGGGAAATCCAGCTAGGTGAGTACTCTCAAAGTGGTGAGAAGAACTGCAGAAATACAAGTGGCAGTTATTCTGGGAGGTATATCAAGGTTACAGGGCCATTTCAAAAGTTTTAATGCTTCTCATTCTGTCTTCCACTTCAGCTCCACAAGCCTGAGCATTTAATAGCCACTGGTTTTCTGTCAATTTTAAACATCTGTGACTTTTATGACTTTGACCTTTCCTGGTGACTTTGATATTATCAAAGCTTTTTGGTTTTTGGTGTGTTTTTTGTAACTTTGGGAGCTAACAGGAGACCCCCTTCTGACTTCAGTTACAAGACCATAAAACCTGTTGGTTTTAATCATGTTTAAAAATGGGGACTGAATTTTATACGTGGAGTTTATCAATCCATAACCCCAAGTGAACTAAGAACTTGGACTATTTAGCTTAGCTGGAGAACATAAAAAAAGAAGATGGAAGCTTAGGAGAGATAGTAAAGTTTCTCTGAGAACACATGAGGTATAGCAGGTGGTCTAAAGGCGCTTGTGGACTACCTTTCTGCAGCCAAGTTGGTCTGGGTCTGGTCAGTGCCTGGATGTGACTGTTTGGGAACCACATATATACCACCTTGGGTTGCATAATAGAAGAAAGGTGGGGTATAAATGTAAGAAAATAAAACTCAACAAAATGAAATAACAGGGAAAAGAGGGTCATATGCTCACCTCATGGGAGAATCTATTAGGGTGAGATTTTGGCCCCCATCCCATATTTTCTCGGGGGCAGGTCTACAGAAAGCCACTTCCGGGCCTGCCCCAGGAGGTGGGGTTGCGGGCATCACGCCCTTCCCCCACATGAGCGGGGGCTGGTCTCAGCCCCCGCGAGAGCAGGGGAATCCTGTCCGGCCACGCCTCCCGGCCAGCCAATCGGCTGGCTGGAGGGGGTGTGGCCTGCCCTATTTAGGGCCGGAGCGGAGGGGGCTCGCCCTCTCTTCTCCGGCTAGCCCCACGTTTTCCCACCCTCCCTCCCTTTAGATGGGCTTTAGGTAGGTCTGACTTTGCTATGGGCTTCGGCCTGTCGCCGCAAGGGGCGGGAGACTCCCCCGATCAGTGTTAACCCTTCACCGTGTCTCCAGCAAATGGGCTGGAGCCGGATAGTCGTTAGGACCAATGCCTAAGCCAATGCCTCTCATTCCTGAATTCAATAAAGTTGTGGCCTAATTCGCCCAATTAACCTTAATTATGGTGTCTCGTGTGTTTATTTACCTTGGTGGGGGGCGGGAACTCGCCACGCAACAGCCCTGTCGCAGAGGAATGGAGACACAGTTTCTTTGCTAGACTGATCCAAAGAGTTGGCTTAGCCTTTGGGAAGAGACCAAAAGCCATCTGCAAGTGTCTCTTGTAGGGGGTCACCTTTTGTTGTCCCCCAACTAGTTTTCCTGGGGGCAGCTCATCAAAACAGCCTCAAGCAATGCAACGAATACAGGTCTTCATTGCTTTGCTGGGAAGGGCATTCTTCAAAATCTGGAAATCGAAATTCAAGGGCTTCTAATGTTCAGCTCTCCTTCAGGCTCACCATTGTCAATCTCTCCAAAGCTCCTTTAGAGGTCTGAACATGGAAAACCTCTCTGTTGCTTTAGACACAAAAGCTCTGCATTGGCTCATGTCAGCATAATAAATTTCCATAACTTTCATAACAGTTCAACTATTTTGACTTTACCCAAAGATATCTGGGAATTGTGATAGTGAGGGTGACGCTGATAATATCCTGCAAGAGATATCTAGTGCACCCCACCCTCACTGCCTGAAATAAAGTATCCTGGAAAGGAAAGGAAATCTATCCTGAAGCTCCTGGGTAGGACAAACATTTTGTACTCTCTCCCATGGGATTTAATATCCTGGCCCATAGGTAAAAAAAACAACCCTCAGCTTTTAATAATGACTTAACTATATAATCCATGATTTTTAAAGTACTTTCCCCCTTCACATTGTGCTTTAATTGCAATGACCTTTCGCAGTTTATTTCTCAAATGCTCAAATCCCAGGCCAGAATTAATGCCTTTTATGTTTAAATTAGGTTTGTGGACAATTACCATTTGAACTGTGCATTTGGATAAATACCAAAGGCCAAAATCTGATCCCGGTTACTGTGGTTCAAATCCTGACATCTGTAGGTTTACTCTGTATTTCCATTAGCGCTAATCAAATTTCCTATTTTGCCCAAAGTAGACTCTTTTCAAAAAGGCATTTTGATAGCTTGAAGCCTAGAAGGAAGACTTTAATAAAATAACAGCCGTTGTAAAGATCAGGTTTCACAAACGGTGACATCTTAGGTCATATGAAATGTAGAAAGCCACCTTATACTGAGCCACATACATTGGTCAGTATTATCTGCTCTCAGTGGCTGTTACTCTCCAGGCTTTCAGACACCAGTTTTTCCCACCCCTACCTGGAGACACAAGGCACTGAACCTGAGACCTTCTGCAGACAGGGGAAATGCTCTTCCACTGAACTATGGTCCTCCTGTCTCACAAGTTTAGCAGTTAGCACCAATCAAGCTTAGATTCTTGCCTACCATTTATGGTATCCAATTTGGATTCAGCAGCATCACTAGAGCTATAAAGAAGAAATATTTACATATTATATGAATATAAAGAATCAGACTGGGATTGATGATACACTTCTGACTCTCTTCAAGAACATTCTTCAAGCATCTCCCATAGTTCACCACAGACTGTTTGTGGATGCGTTAAGGAAGACACGCACAATATTTTTTCAAAGGATCTGCCCAATTTATATGCTCTCAAGCATTCCCAGTCATTGCGATTGGCTCCGTTCTTTTTCATGTTCCACCTCACAGCTCCTGTGGAGCGTTAATCTTTTTTTGAGGTTACTGCTCACCAGCATCAATTCACCCAACAGCAGTAAATCCCCATAATATATGACAAAACCATCTCGGGAAGAATTCATTATTGGGCGCCAATCTGACATCATAGGACAGTGATGAGTTAGTGGCATCTTTCCCCCTCTAGAACAGACGTACGGCTGCAAAATCTGACTTCAAGATAATTGAATGTCTTATCTCAAGCTCTGCCTCCTAAATTGATACTTTACAGATGGCTACCGAACTGTTCCACCAAAGTCACAAATCTAAATTATACTCATATACAAGTGCGGCTTAGGGGACTCTGCCTTATGATTCCATGACAAATATATTTTAAAATCTCTTGTGGCCAGGAGAATCCACTATCTTAATTATTATTTTTTCTTATCAAGGCAAGTTTAAAGTTCGCAAACAATACTGAAAAGGGCTTGGACATGTAATTTCCCTTGCCCTTCCATTCAAATAAACTCTCTGTCTCAGATTTCTGGAGACTTCTTCAGTCAACATTTGCTGCATCCTGTGCCTTGAAGCAGAATAAGCCAGACACTATTTTCCATACCATTTTCTTTTAAAACCAGAAGGCTATTTTCCTGTGATGCACCCAGGGGATAATTCTAACCACTTTCTGTACCCTGGCACCCCCTGGGGGTCATTAGGAAGACCAATTTAACTGGGCATCTTAGTGCCACACCTGGGAGTGAATCCACAACAGGCTAGTCCAATAGTTTGTTAGCTACTACCACCTGCTGAATACAGAGAAGTAGGATTCCTCTATAGGGTGTTACCTTGGCTAAAAGACCCAAGGCCAGGATGTGGGATGAGATAACAATAGGTTGTTGAGAATCCCCTTGGATCAAGCCACACCAGCTGTAATTTAAAAGCAGCTCACCTGATAGGAAGCTAGTGCAGTGCTTCAGCCCCACGTACTAAGTTGGAAACTGTGTTTCAGAGTGGTCAAATGTAGGCAACACTGAAGGGGGGAAATGTTGCATTCGCCCCATGAGTTTCTTCTGTGGCTCAGTAATCACAAAAGATTGTATTTAATACACCAGGGATTCAAACCTTTGACAGGGTTGGTAATGAATTTGTTCCTTTGATCACTTCCCCCCCGCACACACCAAAAAGAAAGGAAGGAGAGGAACATCAAGAAATGTCACTGCTCATAATGGTGCTCTGAGACTTCAGAGCCAGAGAGAATCTCAAGCTTCTGAGAGTCAAATCAATTGAATTATGTCTACCTTAGTTTGGTGATGGGAGAGAAGGCCCCTTTCTGTACACTAGAAATCTTTTGTTCATAGCACCTCCTCTTCTCAAATAACAGGCAGGATTTAGAAAGAAGCAAAGAATCAGAAGGCGGCTGAATCAAAGGATTCCCAGGGCATTCCCAAACCTTTCAAAATAATTTATGTTTTGTGGTCTGGTCCTTTATACCTGTGATTTAATTGTGTTGCTTTTTTATATATAGCTTTTATCATTTTATATTGCATTTTGGTTGTTGAATAGAACATGAATTATGGGGCGGCAATACAAATTCAAGTTATTTATTTAATTTCTAACTTGATCTTCCTCCAGAAGGAGCCCACGGCAGCAAACGTCAACATGTTATAACAGCACAATTAAAGATAAATAAAACATATTTAAAACCATCCAAAAGCACCTTAAAACATTTAAAAGCAGTCACATGCCCTCACAGTTTTTAATTTCACAGTTGCCATGGCTAGTGTCTATCAACCCACAAATGCCTGAGTAAACAGGGATGTTTATAAATTTCTCCTGAAAGTCAATGGAGAGGGAGGCAGATGCACTTTACTGAGGGGTGCTGTCAAAATCAGGAACAACCACTATGAAGATCCTGTCCTGGTTCAACACCAGCAGGGAATCAGCCAGAGGCCACAACACAAACAGGATCCAAGCAATTTGGGGCATTGTACACTAGTACTAGCACACTGAATTGGGCTTGGTAGATCGCTGGCAGTCAGTTTCAAGATTTTAGGGCTGGTGACACATGGTCCCAATCAGGCTGCCCCACTAGCTGTGGCCTTGGTAATTTCTTCAAGGGCAGTCTCATGCAGTTCACATTACAGTAGTCCAAGCGGGAGGTCATGGGAACATAGACAACTGAGGCCAGGCTATTGCTACCCAGGAATGGCTGTAGTTGGCAAACTAGCCTAAGCTGGGTATAAGCACCCCTAGCCACAGAATCCATTTGAGATTCCACTGACAAGTTGGAATCCAGGAGTACTCCGAGACTATGGACCTGTTTGTTCAGAGGGAGTGCAACCCCTCCCAAAATAAGTTGTACCCAGACATGGGAACCACCCACAACACTTCCATCTTATCAGGATTCAGCATCAGTTTATTAGACCCTATCCAGCCCTTCATGCCTTCCAGACAGCTTCACAGCCCCTTGTGAATCAGAGAGAATGGAAAGATAGAACTGTGTGTCATCAGCACACTGATGGCACCATGCTCCAAATCTCCAGATGGCAGCTCTCAATGGTTCCATATACCATGCTCATCTGGTTAGAAGAGAAGCAGCGTGCAGGGGACACAGTGACTGAGGCCGTCATTTGTGAGAAGGCCAAGGCCTTGCACGCAGACCTCGTCCGGCAACAGCCAGGAACCTCAGGCGAGCCAGAAGTCTTCAAGGCAAGCAGAGGCTGGTTTGACCGGTTCAAGACAAGATCTGGAATCCACAGCGTGGTCAGGCATGGAGAGGCTGCCAGTTCTGATGTTCCTGTGGCTGAAGACTTTGCAGCGGAGTTCCTGGAGGTTGTGACGACGGAGGGCTACATTCCACAGCAGGTCTTCAACTGCGACGAGACCAGGCTGTTTTGGAAGAGGATGCCCAAAATGACTTTCATCACTCAGGAGGAGGCCAAGTTGCCTGGCCACAAGCCCATGAAGGACCGTCTGACCCTGCTCTTCTGTGCCAACACAAGCGGCAACCTGAAGATCAAGCCCCTGCTGGTGTACCACTCGGAGAACCCACGGGCCTTCAAGAAACACAAGGTCGAGACTTCCGGTTTGGATCGCCAGCAGTACGGGAGCGCGGAGAAGTTGCTGTGCGACTTCCCCGAACTGCGCGGGGGTTTTGAGGGGCAACGCAAAGGCACTGCGACCCCAAAACTTCCAGGGGGGCCCCCTGGTAGGAAGTGCTGCCAGCAGCGTCGGAGAGGTCCGAGCCTTTTGGATTCTTCTCTATTCTGGGGAGGATTCTGAAGCAATGGGACCGAGAGACGCATTCCGGTAAGCTCTGCGACCCCGCGCAGCTATGTCTCGAGCCCCCGCTGAAAAGTGGCGACAGACTTCCGAAATTTTTCAGAACTGCTGCCTTTGGAATTGAAAGATAAATGCTGAACTGTAAAAATCAGACAAATAGACCTTAAGGTGCAGTGGATGTTAATGGATTAAGTTAAGGAGCCCGACCTGTATTTCGGGGTTAAGATGGCGCTGGGAAGCTAATCGGAAGAGCGAGACAAAGTAACAAGCTTCACCCGCTGTAGAACAAAGAGAGGGAAGTCCCCGCCAGGGATTCCGCGGGGCAAAGTAAAGTAACTACTAAAAGAAGTGTACAAATGAAAGGAAATTTTAGAGACTTTGTATGAAAAAGTGGACTATCGGAGAGCTGGATAGAAATTTGAAGGGGAAATCGGGAGGAGCGAACGGAGAAACTCTAGAACGCTCCGTAAACTCACATGACGGATTAAAACTACCCCGACCTGCTGTACCTGCATTCTTTTTGGCTCTCCAGCTTCTGTGGCTTCTCAGCTTTTGTAGCCTGTTGCCATACTGTTTAATATTAAAAGGAACACAGTGCGCAAGCCCCTGTGTGGGAGAAGAAACAGCTTGCTTCTATCTGGGGGGTTGTCCGGTTGGACCTACCTGAAACCGATCTCCGCAAAGGACTTAGAGACTGGGAAGGATCTTTTTGCCTCTTTCTTTTTGGATTGAACCTGCGCCGCTGAATTAGCCGCTTTTTTGCCTCTTCTTGTTGAGACTGGGATTAGACCTCTCCTTTTTGAGACTGGGACTAAACTTTTCTTTTTTTTTTCTCCTTTTCTTTTTTTGAGTTTAAACTCCCCCCCCCCTTCTTGGAGAAATCCAAACTTGGCAGAGAAACCCCGAAACTCCAGGAATCTCTGTTTCGGCGTCTGCCCCTTTGTTACCCCCCCTCTCCTCCTGTCCCTCCCCTTCCCCTTCCCATGCCCACCTCCCCTATTTTCAAGCCCTTTGACTGTTGGCTGTATTTAAGGAAATATTAATAGGATAAGAACCCTTGCTTACATATCCAGGCAGCAACACTACATGCGGCTGACCCAGTGAAAATAGGACAAGAACCTATTTTACAGGGGAATGGATTAAGCCAAACAAGTGGCTGAAAACCAAAAGAGAAGCTTTCATATCACCTTCATATCACCTGATTTACTTAGACTGTATTAACTTTTCTATTGCTTTTCTATTGCTTCTCCTTTGGGTCATACCTCCAGCATATCCTAGCATTTCCCCCTTCTTTTATTTTTGGCTTTTTTACACCTTTATTACTCAACGGAAATTCAGTTCTACGTTGACCTAAAAAACATCATTAACATAAATATTGTTTGAATTCAGGGAACAGGTCAACGTAACTGTTTTTGTGATATCTAAAATACCTAAGATTGCATGTCCTGCCGGTGAAATTTTAAAAAACCCTTAAATTAACTCATTGTGAGGGGTGGGTGGCGGGGAGGAGAGGGGGGTGGGCAGATGACGGGGAGAGACGGAAAGAAGGCTGTGGGAACACCAATGGATAGGAGAATTTCAAGGCAAGAGGAAATAAAAGATTTAGATGCATTATGGCTGAAAATAAAAGAGGAATTCAGACAGAATGAGACACGTATAGAAAAAAAGTTAGGAGAGATGCAGGAATCCTTTGATAAAAAGATTGAAGCTGTTACAGGGGAACTCTCAAACAAAATAAAAGATTTAACAGTCAAAACAAAGTCTTTAGAAGAACTAAATAAAAAAATGCAAAAAGATTTGAGAGACCAGAGAAAAGAAGCTGAAAAAACTAAAGAAAATTTTGGAGAATTGAGTAAAACTCAAGAACAGGTGTTAGACAACCTAGCCTTGATGGAGATGAAACAAAAGCAGTTAAACCTAAAATTCAGAGGAATAGGGGAAGAAAGAGAGGAAGACATAAAAGGGAAAATGATTAAAGAACTTGCGACTTGGCTTGTATTGAAAGAAGAAGAGGTTGCGCAAAAAATAGAAAACGCTTTTAGAATAAAAATAAGACCCAGACAAAATAGATTGAAAAAAGTCCCAGGAGATTGCCTAGTGATCTTTAGATCGATAGACATGAGAAATATGATTTTGAGGGAGAGCTACCAGAAGAAATTGGTGATCGATGGAAAACCAATTATTATCCTCAAAGAAATCCCAATTAGACTACTTCGAAAAAGAGAGGGCTACAAACAAATAGTCGGCATTTTAAGGAAAAATGGCATACAACACAGATGGGAATTCCCAGAAGGGATTTCCTTTTTTTACAAAGGGAAAAGATTTAAGATAACTGACAATCAGGAAGTCAGTAAATTTCTACGTAGATATGAAAAGGACCTCGGGGGGGTAGAGGAAAGATATGGGGAGAGGGATGGAGAGAGGGAAGAAAGAAGGGAGGGGTGTCTAGAGGAGAGACTAGAGAGGGAGGGAGGAGCCAGGGGAGGAGGGGACGAGGGGGAGGGGGGGGAGGAGGAGGAGGAGGAAGAGGTCGAAGAACAAACAGAAGACAAAACCACCCGAATCTAAACAGACAAAAACCAAACCGGGAAATTACTGACTCATTAGTAGATAAAAGTGATAATGAACCTTAAAATCGTAACATGGAATGTAAACGGTTTGAACGAAAAAGCTAAAAGGAATAAAATTGCAAATGTGTTGAAAAAGGAAAAACCGGATGTAATCTGTATTCAAGAAACTCATGTAGCTAAAAAGCATAAACATGTCTTAACAAACAAACTCTTGGGCACAGAATTTATAAACTCTACGGAAGAAAAAAAAAAGGGGGTGGTAGTATATGTGAAGGAAAAATGGGAACCAAAAATGATATACAAGGATGAGGAGGGGAGGATACTAGGGGTTCAAATCAATTTCCAGGGAGAAAAGATTAATGTAGTTAATATTTATGCCCCAAATACAAACAAATCTGAGTTTTTCAAGAAATTAGAACAAGTATTATTAGAGTTAGATGACAACAAGACGATTCTATTGGGAGACTTCAACGCGGTGCCGTCACCAGAAAGGGATAGACAAACGGAAAATAGAAAACAAAATCAAGGAAAGTTGCCGAAATCATTCCAAGATTTGGAAGAAAACCTAGATTTAATAGATATATGGAGATACAAACACCCAACAGAAAAGCAGTTCACCTTCTTTTCCGAAGCACATAAAAGCTGGGGCAGAATAGATCAGATCTGGACCTCGAGAGCACTTACCCTAAGAACAATAAATTGCGAAATTCACCCAAGAACATTTTCGGATCATAATATGACAACTTTGGAAATTAAAGGGATAACACAGGGAAGTTTCAGATGGAGATTAAATGAATACCTATTAGAAAATGACGATGTTATTGAAAAGGCCAAAACCACCCTAAAAGAATATTTTAACTTAAATCTAAATACAGGAACAAGCATAGAAGTGGTCTGGGACGCTAGTAAGGCGGTGATAAGAGGTCTATTTATTCAGCAAAACAACTACAAGAAGAAGATAAGACAGCAGAAGAAAGAAGAAATACTTAAGCAGCTAAGAGAGCATGAGAAAAAATTAACAGATCACCCGAAGGATGAACAAAGTATCCGAGCAATAAAAATGTTACAAACACAATATTCAATGCTGACAAGTCAAGAAATTGAATGGAAAATCAAACTAATGAAGCAAAGATACTTTGAGTCAGCGAACAAAATAGGGAAATTTTTGGCCTGGCAATTGAGAAAAAGACAGAAACAGAATATGATAAATAAAATAAAAGTAGAGGAAGATCTGATAGTAGATCCAATTAAAATACAAAAGAAATTTTTGGAATTCTATGAAGAATTATATAAGAAGGGGGAAGAGGACCTAACGCAAATAGAAAGATATCTAAAAAGACACAAAGGAAAGACCATCGGGGAGGAAGAAAGATTTCAACTAAACAAACCCATTAACATAGAAGAGGTTCAAAATGCTATAAAAAAAATGAAAGCAGGAAAAGCTCCAGGCCCAGATGGCCTTTCGGCCAAATATTATAAAGTCTTAGGAAATCAACTATCATCGGTGCTCTGTGATACAATGAACAACATCTTGAGAGGAGGGAAAATACCTGAGTCGTGGAGGGAAGCTTTCATAACATTAATTCCAAAACCGGATGTAGATAAAATGTGTATTAAAAATTACAGGCCAATATCCCTATTGAACAACGATTACAAAATATACGCCGATATTATGGCAAATAGATTAAAAAAGTGCCTATCGAACTTAATTCACAAAGACCAAGCAGGTTTTTTACCAAATAGATTCCTGAAGGACAATGTGAGACACACTATAAACCTAATCGAATATCTGGAAACTAACAACAACATACCAGCGGCCTTGATTTTCATAGATGCCGAAAAGGCGTTCGATAATATCTCGTGGCAGTTTCTACTAAAGACCATGGAAGAAGCCGGGATAGAGGGAGAATTCCTGAGAGGAATACAGGCAATATATTCAAACCAATCTGCCAAACTGGTGATAAATAACAATCTTACAAACACGTTTCAAATTGAAAAAGGAACCAGGCAAGGTTGCCCCCTCTCACCGCTCTTATTCATTACGGTTTTAGAAGTTTTGGCAAATAATATAAGATCAACACCAGAGATCAAAGGGATCAAGATAGGATCAAAAGAGTTCAAACTAAAAGCCTACGCAGATGACTTGATGTTATCCGTAGAAGAACCGCAAGGGAGCATCGAAAAGGCGCTGGAAATATTAGAAGAATATGGCAGATTAGCAGGATTTAAACTGAATAAATCAAAGACCAAAATATTAACAAAGAATTTGAGAAATGATATAAAAGAAAATTTAGAGAGCCAACATGGAATTAAAGTGACTAAAAAAGTAAAATATTTAGGTATTTGGCTTACACCTAAAAATATAAATTTAATTGAAGATAATTATACAACGACCTGGAATAAAATTAAAAAAGATCTGGATGTTTGGAGCAGAGTTAACCTCTCGTGGCTCGGTAGGATGGAGGCGATAAAAATGAACACTCTCCCCAAGATGTTGTTCCTTTTTCAGAATATCCCGATCATTAGAGGGACCAAAATATTTAAAGATTGGCAGAAAGCACTCTCAAGATTTATATGGCAGGGAAAAAGACCAAGGATCAGATACAAACTACTTACAGACCGAAAGGAGAGAGGGGGGATGGCGGTACCCAACCTAAAATTATATTATGAAGCTGCTTGCCTAAGTTGGGTGAAAGATTGGATAACTTTGGAGAACACGGATCTGTTGGAACTTGAAGGTGTAGACAACAGGTGGGGTTGGCACGCATACCTTTGGCTAAATAAAGGAAAAACACATAAGGGTTTTTCAAATCATATCATTAGAGGGCCATTATATGAAGTTTGGGAAAGAAATAAAAAACTGTTAGAACCAAGAACACCCTGGTGGCTGTCCCCAATAGACATCTTATCAGTTAAAAAAACAAATCTGGATGAGAAAAACTTAACATACGAAGATTTATTGACACGCTCCCATGAAAATTGGAAATTAAAACCGTACGAGGAACTGAAAGGAAAGTTGAAGGGTTGGCTACAGTACCATCAGATCAATGCAAGATGGACGGAAGACAAGAAAGTAGGAATGAATGAAAAGAAATCAAAATTCCAAATCGAAATAATTGAAAGCAAATCTAAATTATTATCCAAATTGTATAATATTTTATTGGAAGAGGATACAAAAGATGTAGAAACTAAAGAGGTTATGGTAAAGTGGGCTAGAGACTTGGGACACAACATAGAATACGAGAAATGGTCGAAGCTATGGAATCAGGGAATAAAATTCACAGCAAGTGTGGCAATTAGAGAAAATCTAGAAAAGATGATATACAGATGGTATTTAACACCAGAAAAATTAAATAGGATGTACAAGACCGGTAACAAGGCCTGCTGGAGATGTAAAACAAATGAAGGGAATTTTATACATATGTGGTGGACATGTGAGGAAATAAAAAAATTTTGGAATCAGATATATGATGAACTAAAAAAAATATTTAGACTCACATTTCCCAAGAAACCAGAGGCCTTTTTACTAGGGATGGTTGGAAAAGAAATACCAGAAAAAGACAAAACCCTGTTCCAATACGCAACAGCTGCGGCTAGAATGCTAATCGCCCAAAACTGGAAAAACCCAATTACACCAACGGTGAAGGATTGGCAACTGAAATTATATGATTTTATAGAATTGGCAAGAATGACGCAAAGAATCAGAAATCAAAAAAATACAAAGTTAAAAGAGGATTGGAATAAATTTATGGTATATAGTGAAGGCAACTCTGGTAACACAACAACTGCAGTAGGTTCGATTTAACTCTTCCGATGTTATAAACTAAAAACTAACACCAGCTGTAATATGATTTTATTAAAAATAGAAACCCGAAATCAGGAGGGAGGGAAGTCGATGCAACGTATGTGTTTTTTCTTTTCTTTCACTTTTCTCTCTTTATTTTTCCTTCTTCTGTCTAACTTTTAATGTCTTTTTTTGGTTGTGCTTTTCTTTTTGGTTGTGTATGATGAAGAAAATATAATAAAAAGTATTTAAAAAAAAAAAAAGAAACACAAGGTCGACAAGGAGCAGCTGAGTGTCATGTGGCGATCCAACAGTAAGGCTTGGGTCACACGTGTGCTGTTTGTGGACTGGGTCAATCTTGCTTTTGGCCCTGCTGTCAAACAGTACCTGCTGGACAACGACCTGCCGCTGAAGGCTTTGCTTCTGATGGACAATGCTCCTGCTCATCCTAAAGGCCTTGAGGAGGACTTGTTGGAGGAGTTCAGCTTCATCAACATCATGTTCCTGCCTCCTAACATCACGCCACTGCTCCAGCTGATGGATCAGCAGCTCATCGCCAATTTCAAAAAACTCTACACCAAGGAGCTTTTCAGGCGATGCTTTGAGGTAACTGATTGCACCAACATCACCCTGCGGGAATTCTGGAAGGACCACTTCGACATCGTCACCTGCTTGAAGATGATCACCACGGCCTGGGACAGGATCAGCCAGAGAAATTTGAATTGCGCTTGGCGCAGCCTGTGGCCGGACTGTGTGGCACCAAGTGACTCTGATGCACCAGAGTCAACAGTGGTGCAGAACATTGTTTCCTTGGGGAGGACCATGGGCCTGGAGGTCACAGAGGAGGACGTCAGCGAGCTGGTGGAGGAGCACGACCACGAGCTGACCACCCAGGAGCTGGTCGAACTGCAGGCAGAGGCTGTGCAGGAGCAGGCCTCGCTGGAAGAGGAGGAAGCAACTGAGGAACGGCTGTCCTCCAAAGAACTGAGGGACATTTGCCAGAAGTGGAAAGATGTGCAGGCTTTTGCACAGCGGCACCACCATTGACAAGCACGTGGCACATGACCTTGCAAACACTTTTGATATGAGGGTCATGTCGTCTTTCAGGGAGGTCTGAAAAGGCGGATGAAGCAGCAGACCATGGACAGGTTCTTCAGCAAGAAGCAAAGAGTGGAAAAGGAACCTTCTTCGAGTTGTCCCCCAGAGTCTTAGAAAATGTATGTACAGTACACTTTGGTGATTTTTAAATGCTTTTCTGTCACGTTTAGAAACTTAAATTATTGTTCCTTCAATTTTTGAAATGCTCTTTACAGTATGTGTGACTTTAAAGAGCACTTAATAAACTCTTTTTGTACCAAATTTGGCTTTGTTTGGGCTTTTTTTGACCATAGGAACGCATTAATTGATTTTCAATGCATTCCTATGGGAAACCGTGCTTCGCAAGACGGAAAATTCGCAAGACGAAAAAACTCGCAGAACGAATTAATTTCGTCTTGTGAGGCACCACTGCAGAAGTTAAATAGCATAGGAGATAGAATCATAGAATGACTGTTGAGTTGGAAGGGACTATGGGGTCGTCTAATCCAACCCCCTGTTGTCCAGGAGTCCTTCATTCAACATGGGCCTCAAACTCACAACTCTGAGATCAAGAGTCTCATGCTCTACCAAACTGAGCTATCCCAGCAGCTAGGAGCCCACAGCTCAAAAGCCACCTGGTCTTCTACTTTTGCATTCTGGTAGTAACCCTGCATGTAGGAGAGGGTGATACGGTTCCTCTAACTCCTATCCCTCTGGGTCGTTCCCGAAGAACACCATGGCCACCATGTCAAAAGCTGCTTAGGGATCAAGGAGGAGAAACAGGGTTGCACTCCCTTGTCGCTCTTCTGACAGAGGGCAACCAATGCTGTTTCAGTATGAGCACCGGTCATCAAGCCAGATTGATGTCAGGATGCCTAGCCAATGGATGCTGGCCTATTAGGGCAAATGGGGTACTACCCCACCATCCTGTCTCATCTCAGTCAGTCCCCACCTTCCTTAGGACCCATCAGGAGGTGGCTCCACCTGCCACTGTCCCTGGCTCCACTTAGTGTTGGTCTCCTGTCCTATCAGTCCCACTGGACATGAGTCACCACTAGCTCTAGCCCTATTTACCTGCCCACCCCTCATCCTGCATCAGCCCTTCCACGACACTGTACACACACTACAAGCCTCTCTGCAGCAAGGCATTCTGCCCAAGACACCATGGCTGTCTTTATAAGTATTTGGGGGTGCAGGAAGTGAATGTGTGTGTTCACTCTACTATTGTTGCATGCTTCTGTCTGCCCAATCTATCATACATCATTCCAGAATTGTATAACATTTTGGGTAGAAAGGAAACATATCTTACAAGCTTTGTATGATTAAAAAAAAGCTTCATTAAAAGCTTTAAATTATGATCGTGCTGGCCGAAAGCACGCTGCAGTTTGTCAGCCCTCCGAATAGAAATAAAACATCAAGGGGTGTTTAGGAATATCAGGGATATAAACCCTAACTAACCAAAAGCAAATTGCACTACATTCAGGAGCTAACATTCAAAATGTACAGAATAGGCTCATCAAAAGTCAGAACATGCTACTTATAATCATTTAAAATGTAAAACATTAAATACAAACAATACTTCTCTCTTATCTTTTAAGAACAGAAAATGCCTGACAATTTTCCTTTGGGAATATACGGCTCAGTGATTGTTTTTGTAATACAGGATGTGAGAATTTGGAGGCAATTTATTACTAGTCAATGTCTGCCTGCCCCTGTAGCCTGGAAGACGGATAATTTGCTCTACTTGGAGTTATTGCACATTCTTTTGTAGCTTTATTGCCTTGATCGTAGGTTGAAGAAAACCAAATGTACGGCTACGACTGAGCAGTTGTGCACAGAATAATTAACCACAAATATGTAAACAATACACGTAACTAAAATAACTAAAAGCTCGGGTGTCTTTAGAGGAATTTATATGTGCGCTGTTCTAAAGAAAGACTAGCAAATTGAAATGCATCTGGTAATCAAGCCTGTTTTGCTTTATGTATGCACTTGTTGGTAATGAGAGTCATCAGTGACAATTTTACCTGTATATGTGCTTATAAAATGATACATGTGTACTTTACTTCTGAATCAATGCAGCTCTGGGGATATTGGGGAAGGGGTTCATGCAGGTCCCACCCAGAATGTTCCCATCCTCTCTCACCATCCTAACTGAAATATACTCGGAGTCGAGTGTGGATTTTATGTTCTTTATTCAGCTCATAGTAGTGAGGAATGAAAGTTCCCCCCAAATATCTGCTTTATATACATTATTTACACAATGGGCCGCACGTGATTGGCTAATTCCGGGATTCTCCTGTAGGCCAATCAGGTCGCGGATTCATTTCCACCTAGAGCTGGATTGGATGGCTCCTGTGGACCAATCATACTGCTGCATTGTTCTAGGGCCAATCAGACTGCTGCATTTTGGATCCTATTCAACTCAGTACATAACACTAACCCTACTGCACTGAAAAATAAACTCTGAAGAGAGCTTCTAAGCAACTTTAGCTGAATGTGTTTAGCAGCCATCCCATGATCAAAAACTGAATTATCCAGATTCCCATTTGTGAGGCGGTCACTGAGCATGCACATAAAAGCCCACAGCGGACCTTCCAATACGACATGGGGAGCCCAAGGATGAAGAAGGCATGGTAAGGGCAGGTAGAAATGGAGCAGCTCAGGTTGGCAATTCATGATGTCCCCCAAATCACAACGCATGCTAAGTTTTCAACATGCCATGACATCAGTGCCTGGTATGGGGTTTAGACCTTTCTTTTCATATCATTTTCTTCCACAGGAATGAAAACTTTCCAGCTTTGCATTCCTTCAGCGAGGGCATCCTGAGTCACAGGAAGGTCTGGGGGATGTTCAACGTACGTTTGCTGAGTATGCAGAAAGGGTGGTACCCTGAGGTCTGTGCAATACGGGAACCATCCTCTCATATGTATCCTGCCCGTCCAAACAAAACCAAGCACATTCAACGGCACTTCCTCCAGTTAAAAATAGGCATGGAGTTACAGTGGTACCTCGGGTTAAGAACTTAATTCGTTCTTGAGGTCCGTTCTTAACCTGAAACTGTTCTTAACCTGAAGCACCACTTTAGCTAATGGGGTCTCCTGCTGCCGCCGCGCCGCTGGAGCACGATTTCTGTTCTCATCCTGAAGCAAAGTTCTTAACCTGAGGTACTATTTCTGGGTTAGTGGAGTCTGTAACCTGAAGCGTATGTAACCCGAGGTACCACTGTATAGTCGCACAGCACAATCCTATGTAGGTCTCCTCAAAAGTAAGTCCCATTGAATACTGTAGGATTGCTCCTTCCCCTAATTAGTGTGTTTCAAGATTGTATTGATAGCCTTTTATATGGTCAGTCGTTTTTAGCACTATCAACATATAGAGTTTTCCTGCCTGCTTATTTGTAGACCATATTTTGCCTTGTTTCTGGGCTTCTTAGAAGATCTTTGAGACTTTGCTCTGCCATGAAACGTTTTAAATTCCTGAAATGGCCTCGATGCAAAAGGACAAAAGGGACACTTCCTTTATTACACCAAAGTGAAATGTCAGAGTGCAAAAATCTTGTTTTGCTCATTCGCTGTTGAGTGTAGCAAGGAGACAGTTGAATCACACACACCCAACAATGCACGCCATTATAGATTCACCCTGATGTTCCCCTAGCAAAACGAGCACCAACACATCTGTTACCCAATTTTCTACCCCAAGGCTTGTTTTTAACTAATTGGTTACCTTTCCAATGAAGGAACACTTTTCACAATCACACTCATTCATGACAAAGCTACACTTCCCAGCTGCAGCGATACTTGTATACATTGTATATAATGCAATACACATTGTAGATAATTTCTTTTTGGTTTAGTTTTATGTATTATTATTTTTCTCTTCCCCCCTCCTGATTCACATCCCATCCGCTTGAAGAGACCAAATATACTGCCACATTCTCCCAGACAAACTGCATTTTCGGTAGCAGATCATCTCGACAATTTTCCTTTAAAGCTGTCTTTTGTGACACCTCAAAGGAGAGAATCACTGGACGGGTGATGCATTTCCACTTTCTGCCCTGCTTCCACCAAGCCATTTACAGTGCTGATCAGAGATCTTTTAAAATAGCCGCTGTTTTCAGAAGTTAATTATGCACACAAAATAATTGAGAGGAAAGAGGCTCAATGGGGTTGTGCAGGATTCAGATTCGATAGCTGTGTTTCCATGGAAATGACTGAGCTAAGCAGACCTCTCTGAAATAGTGTCTGGAGGGAAAGTAGTGTTGCCTCCTTGCTAAGACTGCTTGGCAAAAACACACATGGCCAGTACCAGATTAAACCCTGTGAAGGTCCCATGGCAGTTGAAATCTCGGGGGTGGGGGACTCACAAATAGTCTTCTAATACATTTTTTATTTCACCAACCAACAATTTTAATAAATCAATTTTGATCCATTGTCATGGGCCCCCTAAAAGGTGTGGAGCCTATAAGACAGTACCTACTCTGCTTATTTGATAATCCGGCACTGCACATGACACTGTCATGTGTTCCCTGGTTCTGAAATCAGAATTTTACACCAAACATCAGTTGTTGTTGTTTTTTTTATTAAAAAAATACATTAGTTTTATTTTACAACACGTACACAGTTACAGATAGGTAGCCGTGTTGGTCTGCCATAGTCAAAATAAAAAAATTCCTTCCAGTAGCACCTTAAAGACCAACTAAGTTAGTTCTTGGTATGAGCTTTCGTGTGCATGCACACTTCTTCAGATACACTGAAACAGAAGTTGCCAGATCCTACTATATAGTGAGAAGGTGGGGAGGGCTATTACTCAGAAGGGTGGTGGGAATGGGAGATTGGCAGATAGCTGAGATGAGCCTGTTGACGACTCTTAACGACTGCAATAGGTCTTACAGGAACACGTACACACACACTCATAAAACTAAACATAAAAATAATAATGCACAGTAAAAAAACCCCACAAAGAAATACAAATAAAACACAATAACATAAAGAACCTTATATAGAATGAAATAGTCATATATATATATATATATATATATATATATATATATATATATATGCTTTCGTAGATTTTCACGGGTACAGGAATGCAGGTTTTGGTGTCTTCGGGTGTCTTCCCGTGTAAGAGTCGGGGTGTCTGTGCGACGTTTCGACGAGGTCTCACTCGTCATCTTCAGGCTGGTGCTTTCGGCTTCTTGTTACTGGAACAGAGCAGAATCTGGTGTTTGAGTTCCTATAAATACTGTTGAGGGGTGTGGTGTATAGCCTCCAACGTTCTGGGCAGAGAGGAAGTTCCTAGATTAGTGTGCCTTTTCTTCTTTTGTTCCTTAATTACTTGAGGGATATCTTGAGTGATTTCATGAGTGATATTCTGAATACCACTGGGTGGGTCATTAAGTGTAGATTAGTTGCTAAAGCTTTTGTGTCTTGACCTCTTGAGCTTGTGAAGAGTTTTTCTGAGAAGATGGCTGTGCTGCATTTAGTTGTGCTCTGGCTTGGCTTCGTGTATAGGGGCGAGCTGTGGTTTTGTGCCTTGTGCCAGCCAGATCTGTGTAGGGATTGCAGGGGGGTGCAGCATCCGGAGGTGCCACTATAGTTTGGCTACTGGATGGAGTCTGTAATATGTCTGTGGAGAGGGTCTGGGTTTGGGTCTGGTGTGGTTGATTGGTGACGGCGTTCTGTGTGCCTCTGGTTCTGGTGTCGGTTTTTGTGGGGAGGGCTAATTTCCAGATGTCTGGCAGGCGGGACGTGTCGTCACGCTTGTTCATGTTGTGAGGGTGTTTCTCTATCTCGATGGCTTCCATGATTATTCTCTTGTGGTGATGTTCCATGTTAAAGAGCAATTTGGAATCTGCAAAATTAATTTCGTGTCCTGTTTCTTTCATGTGTTGGAAAAGAGAGGAAGTTTTTTCTTCTTTTTTGACGGCATTCTTGTGTTCTGCGATACGTGCATTTATTCGTCTGTTTGTTTGTCCAATGTACGTGGCTGGGCAGACTTTGCAGGGTATTTCATAGACCCCTTGGTTTTCCAGCTGGATTTTGTCTTTTGGGTTTCTGAGGATATTGGCTATTTTTTGGTTGGTGCAGAAGGCTGTTTTGATATTGTGTTTATGGAGGATTTTGCTGATTTTGTCTGTAGTGCCCTTGATATAAGGAAGGAGGGCCATGCCATTGTTTTCTTCTGTGTCTTGGTTTTTGGGGGGTGTTTCTTTTTGGATTAGCTTCGTAACCCTGTTTTTCTGGTATCCATTGGCGATTAACACATTTGAGAGATTCTGTAACTCAGTTGTCAAGTGGTCTTTGTCAGCCAGGCGTTTGGTTCTGGAGATGAGAGTCTTGGCTACGGAGTTTATTTGTGCAGGGTGGTGGTGTGATTGTGCATGTAAGTAGCGGTTGGTGTGTGTTTTTTTCCGGTAGATAGTGTGTCCTAGGGAGCCATCAGGTTTTTTGTAGATTAGGACGTCAAGAAAGGGCAGTTGGTTGTTGTCTTCTAGGAACTTCTAGGAACTTCCTCTCTGCCCAGAACGTTGGAGGCTATACACCACACCCCTCAACAGTATTTATAGGAACTCAAACACCAGATTCTACTCTGTTCCAGTAACAAGAAGCCGAAAGCACCAGCCTGAAGATGACGAGTGAGACCTCGTCGAAACGTCGCCCAGACACCCCGACTCTTACACGGGAAGACACCCGAAGACACCAAAACCTGCATATATATATATATATATATATATATATATATATATATATATGTTATAAAATGCTTCAGTTCTTTTTCCTGTTGACTTTCTTTATCCTCAACACGGTTCTCTTTTCATTTTTGGTTAACTGTCTCCTTCTTAGTTTGTTATTACCTCTTTTTCTTTCTGTTTTTAGCTTTTATACCATAATTTATTTTGCAGAAGTTAATCAAAACAAGTCCAAGTGTTAATGTGAGGGCACTGCTTTTTACGGTATTCTCTATATTTTTCCAATTATTTTTGAATTTTTTGCTTGGGCCGACCCCTAATGTCTTCCAAACATCAGATATTTAACCAAATAATTTGGAATCTTCTCCTTCACATGCTGAGCTTGGGTGAAGTACCATTCTCCCATTGATTCCAGGCCCTAATATACTAGGTTGCACCTCCTGACTCCCCAAATCTTCCTAACCCTACCCGCAAATCGCCAATAACTGACCTAAGAGGGGTCACTTGGCCATTCCACATGTGGACCAAAATGGCTTACATTAAATGGAAAGCAGGTCTGAAAGACATGTCAAATTCAAGTCACAGATATCCACATCTAATCAACCCTCTTCAAAGGTTGCTGAAGAGGACAGCAACTGCCATGATATTCGTGTCCATTTGCCATAATGTCCAATTTGCGTATTAATGCCCAACCTATCGATTACCATACATGTTGAAGTAAATCAATGTGCGATTGCAGCAAGGTTTTTAAATATTTAATTAAAAGTCCCATATCAATAAAAAACGATTCTGTAAGTCACCAAATATAAAAGTCTGCAGAGTGAAGTTCATATAAATTATTGAGCAGTCGCAAAAATGTGGGCTTTCGTAAATGGGATTCAAGGACATCTGGTCAATGTGCTGACGCAAATTAAAGGGATCAGAATTCTTTAAATCAGTGTGATGGGGACAGGAACAAAATGGAGTCACTTTCACATCACCCCTCAGAATACCAGAATGCAATTCAAAGGAACTGGAGGAACACTGCCTCAAACCGTGAAATAGAGAAACTTAAATGGTTAATGGTGTTAGCAAAGTCTCTCGGCCATACATCTTCCAGGACAAAATATTGGTGGATTGTTACCTTGCTTTCAGAGACATCTGGAGTGCCAGAGGATAGAAACAAATGCAGCTGTGATGACTGTAGCTTCTGAGTTAGAAAAATTGCCACACATTCTATTGTGTTGTGACTTCTGAATTGGTTTGGTCATAATGCTAAACTGTGGTTTAGTGGAGGCTTTCCCAACCTGGTACTCTCTACATCAGGGCTTCCCAAACTTTTCATGTCGGTGACACACTTTTTAGATATGCATCATTTTGGGACACAGTAATTCAGTTTTACTAGCAAACCGAAGGTTAAACTAACCCCTTCCCAGCCCCAGAGGAGTGTGGGGAACATTCATGTGACACACCTGCACACAGAAGCCAACACATTAACATGTCACAACACACAGTTTGGAAAGCTCTGCTCTAGATGTTGTAGTACATCAGCTTCAGCCAGCGTGGCCAATGGTCGGGGGTGATGGGAGCTTAATCCCAAAATATCTAGAGAGTTCCAGGTTGGATAATGAAGGTTGGGGAGTGTTAGTTTATTGTTATTTATAAAAGAGTGCATGCTCCTGCCCCTCCTCTCCTCTTCCAGATTCCTGCAAGGAGGAGATTGGAAGTTTTCATTAACCCTGGTTTCTTGGAATGTCCAAACCCCAAACTGTGATTAGTATTAACTATAGCTTAGGGAGAAAGCCAGGATCATAAACTATGGTTTGAAGTTGGCTGGTTATCCTAAACCAAAGTTGGCTAACGTGTGGCCTTCCAGATGCTATTGGACTCCTATCAGCCCCAGTTAGCATGATCAATGGTCAGGAAAGATAAACGTTGTGGTCACAAGTTGATCACCTTTCCCCTAAACTGTAGGTGAGACTGACCATCTTCATAAACAATGAGTAAAGTTGATTAGATAAATATGTAAAACAAAATCTTCTGATCTTCTGATGACCATGCTAGAGAAAGAGGGCAGTAGAAGTTCATAAGTCTAAGATTTGTTCTCTTAATACTAAATGAAGTGTACGTGTAATGCTTAAAGTCTTATGTAGTGTTGTTGCTGAATGAAGCTCAGTGGGTATCCACTATCAACAGAGCCTTTTTGGTAACAGTGCCCACTTTGAGAAACACCTTCCCTAAGACAGTGTGCCAAGTCCTGACTTTTAGGCAACTGACAAAGAGGTGAATAATTATATTTCAGAAAACGGTTAAAGTGGAGTAGCGTGAGCTGTGTGCTTTAGGGAGTGGGTTATGGGTGTGGGTGGGTGGGGGGGGTTCATTTCATTTAAATATCCAAGGTGGAATATTTGCATGTTGAAGGAGTAAGGAAAGATGGACAGAACAAAGAGATAAGTTTGGGAGAAAACAGTTGCGGGAGCATAAAGTCCAGACAGGCATAGCTCCCCACTTGGGGTGAATTGACAAGCCTTTGAGGACGATCAGTGCCAGAGCAGGTGGGGAGGGAACAGAGGAAAGAAATGGTAATGGGTTTACCAGGAATAAGACACTGAAAGCAAAACTGATATTAGAAACTTGAAAAAACCTGCACAAACAGGTAGGTTTTAATCTGGTGCTGAAATGTCAGCAGAGTAGGCCTGGCATACTTCCCAGGGGAAAGCGTTCCATAACTGGGTTGATACAGTGAAGAACAAGTGTTCTTGCTGTTGCTGCTGTTTACACCTGAAGTTAACTATATAAGTGCTGAAACACATAGTAACAGTGTAATCCTTTCATTTATTTTACACCCATCGTGTCATGACATTAACAAGCAAATTCTGCTATTGTGCAAATTATACCATTGCTAGGTTGCTGTTGTTTTCTAAAGCATTTGAAAACTGCAATTCAGCAGAGGCTGTTCCAGCTTATGATAAATGTTGGCTGTAGCCCTTGTACTAAAGAGGTGGCCCACCCCTTCAGCTCATGATCAGTATAAATGAACATCTTATGGGTAACTCGTAGTGCTGGAAATACCAGCTCTAATGAGAACTGGTCACTGGTAATAATTGATGACTGATTTGCCCATTAACTTTACAATAAACATTAGCCTTACATTACTAACAAAAATGAATGCACTTTAGTCAAACCATTAAACATAGTTCACTGGCTTCCCCCCCTTGTTAAATATTCACAATTTCAATTACAATCATCTAAAACTGATATTTGTTTTAGATGAAAGGACTGCAGCCAATATGTAGCACTTTCTATTAGTTTATGAGTTCATTTCGAAAGATTGTATTGCACTGATCCATTACCGAAGTCTGGGATTTATAAACAGGGCTGTGCCTAGACTCCATAAAATGGTGTTTGGGGCTAATCATAATTGCTGGAAAACTTACCACCCATTAATTTTATTTGCAGTGATGCAATCAGTACTCAAGTCCCCAAAGCTGAAAAATTAGTTAGCTCTCATATTATTTTACACAGGCATTCATGTACTACACATTTGTTTTCTAAGCTGCTTTTCCCTAAGGGCACAAATGTACAGGCACTTCCAACAATGTCAGGTTGGAGTTGCAGAGCTAAACCAGAAATGGAAAAACCAGTGTCAGGAAAGGGGAGATCTCAGTGACAGCACCTTACACCCTCACCATGTTGCCCCAGGGCTTAACTAACAGTGGTATCCAAAGTGATGCTACACCAGGTGCTCCAGGCTCTAAGCATTATGGGAAATTTCAATGGCCACTTGTTGCTGCCCCTGCTGGGGAAGGCCACAGCCAGGTGTCCATCAATGTAGGAGAAGGGCCCTTACAGATCATTTTGCTGAGGGTTCCCTCAGATTTAAGCCTAATGTTTAATTCACCTTCTTATAATGTATTTCTATGCTATCCACCCAGACAGTCCACCCAGTCTGTCATTAAGCAGTGCTGTAGCTATCAGGAGGGGCAGACTAGTCACATTTTTTTATCCCAGGTAAAGCCTCCAGAGGGGCATCATTGATGCTCCCAGCCGGGGGGGGGGGAGCAAACTGGGTCTTTGACCCAGGTTAAATAAAGCCTAGTTTTGTGCCTGCCTGAAGCACCTATGAATTATCACCCAAGGTCTGTAGCCCTATTCACATGGTAATGAAAACTGAAGAGAGTAGGAATCAGGATTGTGTCTGCTCCTGCTGACGCTTTTCAAACTCTGTGTGTATACATACACACACAGTTTCAGCACAGTTCTGCTATATAGTGTTTTTAACTCTGTGTAGCCTAAGTGCTAAAGGGACGCGGGTGGCGCTGTGGTCTAAACCACTGAGCCTCTTGGGCTTGTTGAGCAGAAGGTCGGCGGTTCGAATCCACAAGACAGGGTGAGCTCCCGTTGCTCGGTTCCAGCTCCTGCCAACCTAGCAGTTCGAAAGCATGCCAAAAGTGCAAGTAGATAAATAGGTACCACTCCGGTTGGAAGGTAAACAGCGTTTCTGTGCAATGCTCTGGTTTTGGTGTTCTGTTGTGCCACATGACCCGGAAGCTGTAAGCTGGCTCCCTCAGCCTGTAAAGCGAGATGAGTGCCGTAACCCCAGAGTCGTCTGTGACTGGACTTAACTGTCAGGGGTCCTTTAGCTTAAGTGCTATATAAATGCTAGGTATGAATATTAAGGAAGTTCTACTTGTTACTGAAACAATTCCATCATACATCCAAATAACACACCAACAAGATAAACTAACTGTGCAAACAGTCCAGAGAAATATGCAATTAACCTCAAAATCCAACTAATTTATGGCAGGCCACAAAAGGTTGAATAAAACAAATTCAGCTATTTGCAAGCCTTGAATTTCAGGGTACAATTTAATAGGTTTTTTTTCCTGCACACGTAAGTCCATTTTTCCTCCTGTTTCCGGGAAAAAGAGAGAGAGAAAAGAATCTAATTTCAGAGGTTAAGGACCAAAGTCAGAATTACAAATCAAGACGATATTTCAAAAGCACGCTGGACTTTCCAGAAATCTTCATCTGTTCTCAGAATTGCATCTCTTTTGTAGGAAGACCGGGATAGTTTTTCAAATCAACACAAAGGAGGTTCAGCGTTGTTAAGTCGGCAAACTTCAAGTGAAAAGTGCAATCAAAGCAAAACTCTTCTGATTGGAGAGGAGGGGTGGGGGTGGGGGGGACCACCCTCCTCTGATCCATCTGATATATGACACATCCATTATACTGAGGAATGAACTACAGTTTAACTGGGCATGTTTCTGCTGGAATGAGAAAGATCGCCCCCATCAAGCACAGCGCTTGCTTTCGAGGGGAAAGACAGTCAAGATGAATTGCTCCCGCCATCATGATTGACATCGAAACTGAAAGGTGTGCTATTAACAACAAAAATAAAACCCACAAGCCAATACATTTTCTACACTACAGGTTCTGGGAACATTTCCTTATAAATGAGACAATGTGGAGAACACAGCTCTGACGCATTGCAATTAACACTAAGGGAGATGGAATGCTACTTAAAATATTAAATAGGGGTGAGAGGGATAAATGAACTTATTCAATCATTCTTTTTTTAGACATAAAAGTTGGTAACAGCATGTGCCACTAGGCACCAGTAGCTGAACTCTCAAAAACTGCAGGTTATCAGATGAAAAGTCAATTGGTTGTGCTACTAGGATTCCTAACTGGCAATACTCTCTTAGGTGTGACCAGACATGCTGCAGGTTATCTGAGCTTATGGCCCCCTGAGATTTTAGGAAAAGTTTAGAGCATCTAGGGGAGTGGAGAATGTGGTATCAGAACCTTGGCCTTAGACAAGGGGGTTAACTTGATCTCCCTGTGCTGGGTTCCTCCTCCAATTTAAGCCCCCCCCCCGGCTGCAAAAATGGCAGAGCAGGAAGGCTTAACTACCATGCAGTTCTGGAGCTCCTGGTCACAGATCTTCCTTGTCACGTTGAGTTAAGTCCTAAGCATTAAGAAGCTGTTAACTTCGGCTAGGACTAATGTAGCAAGAACTCCCTCCCAGCTGAGATCACTGCACACAGACCTCTCTATTCCAGTGGGCATTGAGATCTATTTTGTATTACTACTTGTGCATTTTGTTCTTTTAAACACTATATTGTTTGACTGATGCATTGCTCATTCATTGTTCTGCAAAATTGCTTTAGGAGTATTTATGGTGAAAAGCGGCTAATAAATATTGGAAATAATTACATAACCACCTGGGGGAAGGAGCTGAAAGAAGGGCGGTTGCGGGGGGATCATATTGCTCCACATTTTAGTCCAAAACATCCAGAGGGTACCACATTGGCTAAACAATGCCACAGAAAGAGTAGCCATGCTATATCTGTAAACAAATGTGCTTATTAGGGCTGGACGATATATCTATATACCACCCAAAACCAGTTTGAAGTACACATTGTGATATTGGTTGCATAACTTTTAACCTGGCAATATATTACAAATCATGATGTGTGTTAGGGCTGGGCAATATATCACCCAAAACTAGTCTGAAGTCCATATTGTGATACCAAGTTCATGATTTTTAAGCTGGCAATATATTAAATCACAATGTGGGGAAAACCGTAAAGCCAGCCAATGCCTCCTCATAGCTCTATCCTTATTTCAGACATTGTGATATATCAATACAGTGGTACCTCGGGTTACAGATGCTTCAGGTTACAGACGCTTCAGGTTACAGACTCCACTAACCCAGAAATAGTACCTTGGGTTAAGAACTTTGCTTCAGGATGAGAACAGAAATTGCACGATGATGGTGCGGTGGCAGCAGGAGGCCCCATTAGCTAAAGTGGTAACTCAGGTTAAGAACAGTTTCAGGTTAAGAACGAAACTTCAGAATGAATTAAGTTCTTAACCTGAGGTACCACTGTATATCACAATGTTTAGTTGGTGATATATCAGCCCCAGTACCTCACAGAGCTTCCACACTCGTTTTGGATTTCAAACAACTGTGTTTTTTCTTTCTTTCTGAGTCTTGTAAAGCTGCCTGATTTTTGCAAAGCATCTATTTATTTATTTTTCAGTCATAAAAGCATGTGGGATATGAACCTTCCCAAAAATATCCAGGAACTGGAATTGAGGCCACTTTGGCTCTTTCATTTAGTGCAACCTCAAGGAAAGCAAACTTTTAAAAAATAAAATAAAATAAACTTTGTTTGATATTCTTGGTTAATGAGTTATTTGACCTGAAAAGCCTCAAATAAGCATTTCTTTAAAAGCTGTCCAGGCTTCCAAAAGATGAAATGATCTTTGCTTGTTTTTAAGATCTCCCTATTCCAAGAATCAATACTAGGTGCCCTGAGTAACTTGGGATTTGATTTTCTTTGAAATATAGATTAAGTGTATTGCTAACCTCTTCTACAATTTTCATGCTGTTTATTGAATCTTTAACACGTGGTTCATTTGGGAGTCCCTGCTGTGCAGAAAACTCTTTAAGGCTGAGGGTTACCTCTGAGCAGACATGCATAGGATTGTGCTGTTAAAGTCTATAGCTTGGAGTCACTGTCAGAGAAGGAAAATGTTGCACACAAAATGCTAAAATTACAGGTACATTCCTGGCATGGGGATGTAGTGATGGTGAATTTCTGCCTTTGCTAGAAACAATTAAAACATGGAAGGCTAACCCCAATTCTAGATACTTGATCCAACTCCCCAAAACATTTTCCTGGGCCCTCCAAACACCTAGGGAATTCTGGCAGCAGCAGCAAAAAGGAGAATAAATAAACAAATATTTGTGGGTAGAAATCTTTACATTTCTCTGCCTAGCTTGGGACCCTGTTGAAGACACAAGTCTCTCCCTCCCTGGTCATTAGTTCAATGATGTAATGAGCAGGGAGGGGTAGAAAAAACCTTCCTCGGCTGATCTGTATGCATTTCTGTGTGTTGATGCTGTGAGAGTTTGCATCTTGAATGGGTGGTCACGCCCACTTTTGGCCACACCCCTTGCTATCATGTGACCCCTGAAAGGGTGACCAAGAGTGAATGCAGCCCTTGAGAGGAAAAAGCTTAGCCACCTCTGCAGGGTCGGCCCAGCTGTTTGACAGGTTGATACTGATGCCTCAGGCAGCATAAGCACCCCAGGCAGTAAAACGATGGGGTACCCTGCTTGCCCTACCTCCTCCACCAGTAGTGATGTAGCGCCGCTGCCATAAGCACTGACACTGAGCAAGATAGTGAGATCTCACCCAGAATTGTTGCAATCTTACCTGAAATTGCCGTCAATGGCAAAACCACTTCTCCACTATTGGTGGATGTGGCAGGGCGTGTGGTGGTGGCAGGGCAAGTTGGCATTTACCATTTTCACTCAAGTGGCGAAATGGTATGTGCTGCTCCTTTGCCTCTGATTGAAAAGCACACAGCAGCTCTGCAGTGACTATTCTCCTCAACTCAAGGGATATTAGGTTACATGCACACCATACATTAGGAACTTTAGCTCTGTGATAATGATAGCTCTCCAGTAACTCTCAGCAACCTTCACAAACCACAGTTCCCAGAATTCTTTGGAGGAAGCCATGAAGTGGCATAAGAGTGCTTTAAATGTATGGTGCGGATGTGACCTTAGTTTTCTTCTCCAAGTGAGGCCAGAAGCATTCAGTGGCCTTTTGCTGCAATTAAAATCTGATTAAGAATCCAGGCTTTAATCTGCTGTACAAAGAATGAGCCACTCACACTGATTAGCCAATTCTCCTTTCATCCCTAATTTCTGGTCAGACAGAAATGTTTTGTGACCTTGCTTGGATGATAGAAGGAGGGCTGGTTTTTTTCATTTAATTATATGAATTGAGGAGCCACTGGCTTTTCAGGGACATGGTTGTGGGGAGCTAAACATCAGTGTTTAATAATAATGCTGAAAGGGATGACAATCATCTCACTATATATGTTATTATTATTAAAAAATGAGGGGACTAATTATTAGTTAAAAAAAATGAATTCTATACATTTAGTGCTGTAATAATCATTTCTATGGCCAGGAAAATCTGTGCCAGAACTCTACTGACACCCAAGAACACCTTTAAAATAATAATAATAATCCTCAAAGTATGCTTAATTATTTTATATTGAAAATAAAACATTGGATGATCCAATATTATATTCATAGCATTTAGTCTTTCATGCCCATTTTTCAGCCTTGACCCATTTGTACCCATATCATCCCTGCCTAGTTATTCTACTGTTTCTTTTCTACAGAATAGGCACAAACTTAGAATTGAACCAGCTCATCTGGAGGGTCACAGGTTCCCCATATCTGAACCAGTTCCCCGTCTCTTGGCTGTTGGAGCAGAGAATGGGTTGTATTTTAATGTCATCTCATTGCTTTTTGATATTATATCTTTGGGGTTTTTTTGTTCTGAACTGAATTGGTGTTTGGCTAAGCATTGAGTTGGAAGATTGTATATAGGCTTGTTGTATCATTTTTATAACTTTTTATACTGAAAAGGAGAAAAGACAGAAGTCCCATTGCATTAGCAGAGTTTCTCTCGTGCAAGCAGGTGGACACGGTTTGATCTCAACCATTTGTTGAGATCTCATTGTTTTTTGATATTTATATCTTTGGTTTTTTTTGTTCTGAACTGAATTGGTGTTTGGCTAAGCACTGAGTTGGAAGATTGTATATAGGCTTGTTGTATCATTTTTATAACATTTTTACACTGAAAAGGAGAAAAGACAGAAGTCCCATTGCATTAGCAGAGTTTCTTTCATGCAAGCAGGTGGACACGGTTTGATCTCACCCATTTGTTTGTTTTGTTGCATCAAATGCGCTCCTTTCAAAGCAAACATTGAAAGTGAAACATCATCTGTGCATCCCTAATTGTACTAAAATGGGATGGGATGGGCCTCTAGGATTAATTCATCCAAAATGGAATGGTGATACCATCTTGTGTGCTCAGTATATAAATTCCACACTTCTCTCTGCTGTTGCCCCAAGTGCTGGACCTTCCAGAGAATTAATAAGCTGTTGGTACATCAGAAGCTCAGTCTAAAAGCAGAGGCAGGGCTGTGATTACTGACATTCTAGACATTTTTCTCATCGTTGGGAGTCCTATTTACACTGCCATGGCCCATTAAGCAGAAGTGGCGAAAACAAACATTAGCTACTTACATAATGTTAATCACAGAAAAGGAAGGAACACAACACAATGCTCTGAAAATATGTTCAACTTTCTGCTCATACATGCTTGCCAGGACATTCTTGGGTGCTCCACCACAGGTTCTTCATGCGGCCTGCTTTAAAGGTGTTTTTTGGAAATGGATGTGCAAAATATTCTGACAAGTCCTAACTAAAAATAAAATAAAATTTGAAGTAGGGTTGCTTCAGAAAAATTCAGGGTTTGTCCTCGAAGAAGTGGAATCACCTCTGAAACATCCTAAACTGATTCAGGCAGCCTCTAAAGTGCTTTGAAGCAAAGGTGGTCTGCTTTCTGAAGTGCTGAATTAGGAACCAAGCCAAATTTTGTGACTGGTGCATTTTATTGGTATGAACCCTTGACATGCTTCCTACCTTTAACTCATTAACTCATTGCATCATTAATCTCAGTTGAAACTGGTAAAGGAACATGTGGAATAGTTTGTTTGTTTGTTTGTTTAACTGTATCTAAACACAAACTTTGTAGAAAGATAAAAAAATTCCTTCCAGTAACACCTTAAAGACCAACTAAGTTAGTTAGACCAAGTTAGACCAAGTTAGACCAAGAACTAACTTAGTTGGTCTTTAAGGTGCTACTGGAAGGAATTTTTTTATTTTGACTATGGCAGATCAACACGGCTACCTATCTACTATTTGTAGAAAGATGGTCAGCAATGTGTTACATCTTAATGATTTACAACACCCAAAGAAGAAGAAATTATAGATATAGATAGATAGATGATTAGATAGATAGATAGATAGATAGATGATAGCTAGATAGATAAATAAATAAATAGATACAGTGGTACCTCAGGTTAAGTACTTAATTCGTTTTGGAGATCCATACTTAACCTGAAACTGTTCTTAACCTGAAGGACCACTTTAGCTAATGGGGCCTCCTGCTGCCGCCACGCCGCTGGAGCCCGATATCTGTTCTTATCCTGAAGCAAAGTTCTTAACCTGAAGCACTATTTCTGGCTTAGTGGAGTGTGTAACCTGAAGCGTATGTAACCTGAAGCGTATGTAACCCAAGGTACCACTGTATCTCTATGAAGCACCACCATGAAACCACACTCTTCCAACAAGACACACAGTATATATATTTATAGTGGTACCTCTGGTTACGAACTTAATTTGATCCGGAGGTCCGTTCTTAACCTGAAGCACCACTTTAGCTAATGGGGCCTTCCGCTGCTGCCACACCGCCACCTCACGATTTCTGTTCTCATCCCGAGGTAAAGTTCTTAACCCGAGGTACTATTTCCAGGTTAGCAGAGTCTGTAACACAATGTGTTTGTAACCCGAGGTACCACTGTACAAGCAAGTTCCACTGTGTGATTGGCTATCACATGACAAGACAGAGTTTCAAACAAAGCTGTGCTCTCCCAAGCCCACATTTGCAACGTTGTCCACACTCCTGTCTAAGTGACATGGCTGAAAAAGTTATTTGCCTGAAGCCCTGGAGATGTTCTTCAAGTCAGAGCAAACAATATTGAGGTAACTGAGTATGAGGTAGCTTCATACACACAGACAAGAAGACCAAATACAAGTGATCTGTTATGAAATTTCATTCTGTTGCTTTTCTGTTTGCATGCAAAGCAGATTGGGACAAAACAGCAGGGAGGATCAACAATGAAAGTTCAAGGATGCTTCCTCAGTCCACATATTTGAGGGTAGTTTCGAGTGAACTTTGAAAGGTGGTTCTCCAGTTACATACTTGGAGCTGCAGCATATTCAGGCTTCCTTATTTACTTTAACAGACAAAGCCATTCTGAATGTGCATCCCTTCGCATCTGAAAGTCCTTGACCTCTGTGAGCACATCGGAGCTCTTGGAGCTGCTGGAAAGGAACAATAGTCTCTAGGATGCACCACCACAAAACAACACTCTTCAAACAAGACAAATAATTGCTGGTATCCTAGCATGCTGCCATTCATTTCCTTTCTTTCTAACCTACTAATGGATTCCTAGATGGGGCTACCATTGAAGGTGGCCTGAAATTCTGTGCTAGTGAAGAATACCACAGCCATTGTTGGTTTGCTTCTTCATTTTATGCTGTTCTACAGGCTATTCACCAGCTTGGATGTTTTCAGGCAGAAAGGGGCTTAAATGATATGCAAATCAACTAAAAACAATAGTAACCATTTGGAGGCTATTACGGATTCTGAATAATTTCGCCCCCTCCTTACTAGCTCTGGCATTTTACACAGTGTAGAACTTTTTTCCAGCTTTTGATCAAAACAGGAGGAGGAGTTCATATGGTTAGATAATAATAAAAAAACCCCACTCCTAACACATACTCTCAGAATAACAAGGCGAGTCCCGAGGAAAATGATAAAAATGTCAAAGGAGGAGTGGTTCAAAAGCACATCAACAGAAGTTCTCAAACAGTTGATGAAAGGCTACACAATGCAGTGGGTGGTGGTGGTTTCCAATGCCATGGCCCTTCGCTCTTTCAAATCTTAGAAGTTGAGATGAGAGGGTAGGTCTGATTGTTCCCAGACAAACTTCTTCATTGCATTCACAGGTGGGGTGGAGAGGCAGAAGGGGGAATCATGCTGGGTGGAGACGTTCAGATGTTTTGTCGGGGTACTTTCAGGGTGGGAAACTTCTATATATTTAGCAATGAGAGACAGCCAGCCAGAGGCTCTTAAAAAACCTTTCTCTTCTTTCTCTCTTGTTTTAAACTCCCCCCTACCATTACTGCCACTCTCCTGCAATGGTGCTCCATCCATCTGGGGCCATCTCTTTCCACAATTTATCTGAAGAAGGGAGAGAGGGGAGGAGGGAGGGCAATATGGGAAATCAGAGGCAAAAGTGGGAGGGGGATAAACAGTCAAAGCAGAAAGGTCTGTGAATGGGAAGGAAGGAGGGAGAACTTTAATTCAGTTTGCGCTTCAGGGTGAACCTATGTAATTGAAACTTTGCTAAACAGCATGAGAGCTGAAACACAGCCTTCCTTCAAAATTCACACTTCTCTGACTTTTGCGATGCAGCTGTCCAGCCAAGTAATGCATGCAAAAATGAATACAGGGGGATAAAGTGTGTGTAAAAATGCATATATTTGTGAAAATAGCATACAAAAATGCATTGTATTGGGAGAATTACTTTGCAGAAGTGTGTCTATTTGGCAAATTGCTTACAAAAATGTGTATATTAGGAGAAATGGGCACCAAAATGCTGGGGGTGGGGTGGCGTGGGGAATCATGATTCAGGAATTTGGGCTAACATCAAAATGCCATCTTCCCTTTATGTGAATTTGCCCCATCCACTTGATGTATTGGGGCCAATTAGGCCTTCCTCAACCATGATCATGTGTCTTGCCAATCCCAAATAGACTCATCTTTGATTTCTCAGTGCTATTTTCTCTGTTACATTGTCCCTGTACCTTCACACATCTCTTTGATTGGGCACACCAACTCCAGGGGCCCAAAGTGTCTCCTGCCCCCTCGAAATGTTAAGGGGGCAGAGGATGCTCCTAACAGTCAGCCTTCCTGACCATCAACCTCCTCCATGAGCCCGGAGTACCAGTGTCAGATGGTCCAGTACTCTCTGCTGTTCCCAGAGCACCAGCACTGGACAGGAAGGTGTGCTGGGCTCTTCAGCAGAGTCGCAACAGGGCACAACCCTGCTGTTGAGCCTGGCATACCAGTGCAGGGTGTGTATAACATCATGCGTGACAGCCTCACCCACCCATGTTGGGCACAACTCAGTGCCTCTGTTAGCTTTTATTGTTCATCTGTCCATAGGTTTCAACCACCTCTTGTGCCCACTGCATTCCTCAGCTGCCCTTTTCTCTACCACGGGAATCATATGTTTGTTGCTTCATTTTTCATGCAATTCTATCTCTATTCCTCCTTTAGGTGCTGCTTGATTCCAACTCCCATCATCCCCAGCCACCAGGGATGATGGGAGCTGTAGTCCAACAACACTAGGAGCGCTACAAGTACCCAACCCTCTCTTAGTTTCTCCTGTTCCTATATAAGCCTAACCTTAGAAACAGCCAATGTATGGCCTGTTTCACCAGTTAATATCAACAGAATTCTAGAAAGCTGCCTTGTACGAAGTCAGACTATTTGTCCATATCTGCCAGGCTTCAGGGAATCTGATCCCTCCCACGGTGGCAGCCAAGAAGCAGATAACAAGAAGAGTTCTTACCAAGTCTTTTATTCAATATTAACAGAGAGAGAGACCTAGAAATGCCATCTCTCTTAGATGATGGCATTGCTCTGAGTAAAGTCCCACCCCTTCCGTCTCTCCTATTATACATCATCCCTGTGTCGGCTGATCTGCACTTTCTGCCTCTGAGCTTTCTGTTCTACTACTCTCAATGCCTGTCTAGTTCTGGGAGAGGAGGGTCAGGAATGCTTTCCAAAGACACTGAGCCTGTCAGCTGTCTCTCCCCTAGTACTTCTTCTTCCTGCTGCTCCTCTCCCAATATTTCCCCCCTCTGCAGCCTCTAAACTATGACTTTCTGCAGACCACTGTTGTGAATCTATACTGTCTTCCTCTTCTCGGGAAGGTTCAGGAGGACGGGGTGCAGTCCCCACCATTCCTCCTCAGTCCAGTCCCTGACAATATACTACATGATAATCTATTCTGAATGCAGCCATTCTCCAGAGTCTCGGGTAAATATTTATTCAGGTGACAGTATTCCCCCCCCCCAAGGGAAGTTTAGCTCAGTCAATTCAAGGTATATCAGTGAAGCAGTTAATGAGCCACCCTCATGACCGTAAGGATCAAAATACTGAGAGCCTGATCAAGAACACAATGGAATTATAAAAAGCTATTTCTTGCTTCTCATATGCTTGAGAACCTCTCTCTAAGTTATTGATATGTTCCTAGCAGCCCTCATCCTGCTTAATGTGGAAAGGAGGTGTACACTGGAGTTTTAAACAAAAGTGTTTGCTTTCTAGAAGCCTATAAAATGCCTGTTTGTGCAAAGCACCCCACTGACTGCAATGGCATATCCTTGCCTGATGTTTGGCCATTTATAATGTGGGAAAAGGCACATTTTTTCTAGATTACGCTAAACTACTCCAAAAGTGGATTTAGCTTTCCTAATCTAAGATAATACTATTAAACCTTCACTCCCTATCAATCAAATGACGGGATAAGCCTTGTTCTACAGTGATTGTAGGTTGGCAATATGCCATAAATCCTCCACTTAACGTTTATCTAAGCTCCCTAAGAAAAGAAAAGGGGGGTGGAAATGTTCAAACTCTGAATCACATGCCATACAAAAAGTAGTTGGAACACTGTATTGAAAATAAGCAAACAAAAATGCCTGGCTAATTCCTAAGAAGATTTAGTAGCACATGCTACTAAATAAGCTATAAAATTGTGCCTGTTGGATCCAAGAAAGCCTATCTTGAATACCCAGCTATTTGTACACAAACCCACAAATACCCACCTCTGAATAATCTGTGATTTTTTTAAAGAACTTGCTATAACTTCAAACTACAAAGACTTTTTTAAAAAAATCAAAATTAACAATAGGACTAGCAGTCCAAAATGTGTTGGGGTTTTTTAGAGCTTACAAGTAAGGAGTTGTCACCAATGTGAATCCTGTTCAGAGTAGACCCACTGATGTTAATGTACATGGCTTACTTAGGACTATTAATTGAATGGGTCTACTCTAAATAGGATTTAGAAATAACCCAGGGTGACCATACATCCTAAAATACACAAGATTGGCCCTCTATTTAAGTAGTTGGAAGAGTCCAATGGAAAGAAACGAGAAAACAATAGACGCTGAAATTTGCAGGTTCATCCATTCCCAGTTCAAGAGGGTGCTGGGCTTTGGGGGTGCTCCCTGGTCTGGATCTCAACCTCCTTGTGCAGGGTATTGCTGAAAAGGCATGTATCGTTTCATCAAAACATCTGTGAAATAAGTTCTGTCCCTCCCCTTTTTTTGGCTCAGAACTCTTGGAGAAGCGTGATCAATGTTGTCGTCTAAGCACGTCTCTTCCTTCTCTTCACAATGGCACAGTCGTTGCCTTAAATGGCATTTCCCACTGATTTACAACTATAAAATTGAGAGGAGGTTGAGACTAAGGGCGCGTGGCTGCTTCCCACAACTTCTGTATGCACATGAGACATCATCCCAGACCAACTAATGACTGTTGGGGGAGAATAATCAGTACATTAAAAATTCTCTAATGAGGCTTTGATATGGTGCAGCGCAACAGCTCCACGGGATACGAGATGGTCTACTGGGTCATTGATTTGTTAACTACAGTTTCTTTTTGTATGCCAGAACATTAATCAGCTTTAATGGCTCCAATGGAAGCATATTAATTAATTGCAGCTCCATTAATAACTCCCTGATTATGTATTTACCTGACCTAGACTGCAGTGCACATTTTAGGAACTCTTTAATTAGGTTTTTTATAATAGTGGTTCCAAGGGAGATTATAAATAGTGAGTTTGTAGGTATAGCACACATGCTTTCTAACCAAATGAAATTTAACGCAAGTGGTGAAATGCGGGAGAATCCTTGCATGTGCATGTCTTGCTCACAGGCATCCTATACGCACCTGCGGGAACAAAGTGACTCTCCTGTGAGGAAAGCTTGCAGCACTTGGGACTTCTTAGTTTAAAGAAAAGGTGAGTAATGGGTGACATAATAGAAGTCTATAAAATTATGCATGGCACAGAAAAAAATGGAGAAAGAAAACTATCTTTCATAACACTAGGACTTGTGGACAAACACTGAAGCTGAATGTTGGAAGATTCTGGACAGATTTTTTTAAAAAAGTACTTATTCATACAGTACAGTGAGGGGGAAAAGTATTTGATCCCCTGCTAAATTTGCCCGTTTGCCCTCTGACAAAGAAATGACCAGTCCATAATTGTAATGGTGAGAGACAGAATAACAGGGAAAACCCCAGGAACCCAGAAGGCAAAATTCAGAGATTGATGTGCATTATAATGAGTGAAAATCTCTTTGCAAAAGATGACTTAGTATAGAATCATAGAATCATAGAATCATAGAGTTGGAAGAGACCACAAGGGCCATCGAGTCCAACCCCCTGCCAAGCAGGAAACACCATCAGAGCACTCCTGACATATGGTTGTCAAGCCTCTGCTTAAAGACCTCCAAAGTAGGAGACTCCACCACACTCCTTGGCAGCAAATTCCACTGTCAAACAGCTCTTACTGTCAGGAAGTTCTTCCTAATGTTTAGGTGGAATCTTCTTTCTTGTAGTTTGGATCCATTGCTCCGTGTCCGCTTCTCTGGAGCAGCAGAAAACAACCTTTCTCCCTCCTCTATGTGACATCCTTTTATATATTTGAACATGGCTATCATATCACCTCTTAACCTCCTCTTCTCCAAGCTAAACATGCCCAGCTCCCTTAGCCGTTCCTCATAAGGCATTGTTTCCAGGCCTTTGACCATTTTGGTTGCCCTCCTCTGGACACGTTCCAGTTTGTCAGTGTCCTTCTTGAACTGTGGTGCCCAGAACTGGACACAGTACTCCAGGTGAGGTCTGACCAGAGCAGAATACAGTGGCATTATTACTTCCCTTGATCTAGATGCTATACTCCTATTGAAGCAGCCCAGAATTGCATTGGCTTTTTTAGCTGCCGCGTCACACTGTTGGCTCATGTCAAGTTTGTGGTCAACCAAGACTCCTAGATCCTTTTCACATGTACTGCTCTCAAGCCAGGTGTCACCCATCTTGTATTTGTGCCTCTCATTTTTTAGTACTTGGTGGCAAAACCCTTGTTGGCAATTACAGAGTTTAGACGTTTCTTGTAGGTGGCCGCCAGGTTTGCACACATCTCAGGAGGTATTTTGTCCCACTCCTCTTTGCAGATCCTCTAAAAGTCAGTAAGATTTCAAGGCTGATGTGTAGGTACTCGAACCTTCAGCTCCCTCCACAGATTTTTGATGGGATTAAGGTCTGGAGATTACAGGTAAGACCTCTCCCTTATAGCAGGTGCTTCTAATCTCAGCTCGGTACATACAGTGAAGATACCAGGTAGCCTGACATCTGGCTGGTTGATAGGGCAAATTTAGCAGAGGATCAAATACTTCCTCCCCCTCACTGTATGTATTTAAACTATCACAGAGGCAGTGATGGCTGCCACTTGGATGGCTTGAAAATAGGACTTCACAAACTCATAGAGGATAAGGCTTTCAATAGCTATTAGCCATGAGGACTATGCTCTGCCCCCATAGCCAGAGACACTAATGGTTCTGAATACCTGTTGCTGGAAACCACAGGAAAGGGGAAAGCTTTTCTGCTCAGATCCTGCTTGTGGGTTTCTCACAGGCATCTGGTTGGCTAATGGGAGAGAAGGATGCTGATAAACACCAATAGTAATAATAGTCCTGTGTGAATTTTCCGTTCTTCCAATCCTCAAATCGAGATGGTTTCCATATATCATCTCCTTCATAGATAACATCACTCTTTCCATCATAGTCTCGTAAAACAGTCGCTCTTAAGTCCCACTGAGGAGTTTAACCCACAATATATAAACAGCTCTATTTCTCTCTTTCTCCTCCCAGACTCAAGACCTCCGACAGAGCTTCCCAATATGGCGATGGCATTTTTAACTGCGTCATTCCAAAGCTCTTACACATTCCATGCTCTTCTTAAAACGTGCTTTGGTTCGAAAGTTTATCTCCACACAGCCTTAAATCCATAGCTTAAGTCCTTAAAACGACATTTCTGACTCGTGAGGGGAGGGGATTCTTGTTTAATCACATAAGAAAAGAAGGGAGAGTTTTTTCCCCTCCCCCCTCAGTCATTTGCCGTACCTTGTCTTGGCGTATCTTCTCATGTTTTATTCTTATCTTGTTTTGTCAGAGATCTCTTCTGTTAGCAGTCTTTACTCCCCCTTCTTTCTTGAAATATGTGCATTCCTTTCATCCAAATTGTTTCCTTTGAAGTTCTGCATCTAGTGGCGCGAATCAGGGACGGCGTCCAGGAGTGCCGAAATCCCACAGGAGGGCTTTGTGCCTAGTGCCTCCACCCCCACAAATTCGGGGGTGGTATAGGGCACAGCAGGCAAGGGCTGTCCCCCCCCCCCACAATCCTGGGGGGGTTAAGGAGGCTAATTACCCCCATCATAGCCTCCAAATTACCTCGTGTGGGTCAGAGAGATGTTATTGTCAGCCATCTTCCAATGCGCCCCCTAGTGGCCCCCCTATCGGCTTAAGGAGACTATCAGAAGAGATCATAAAGAAAAAAGAGAAAATATATGAACAAGATGTGATGTGGAAACAGCAAGATAAGATGGGATAGAATTATGAACTCTGTTTGGACTGATTTGAGCTGATTGGGACATTAACGCAGCAGCAAGAAGATGATCAGAATTCCCCTTCGGATCTTGAAATATGGGTCCCCCCAACAAAATTTAAAATTCGGCTTTGTAATTCGGAATTTATGTGATATGATTTAATTTGATGTGATTGGCCAGTTAATAAAAAAATATTTAAAAATAAAAATAGGGAGAGAAGGATGTTGGACTAGATGGGCCAATGGCTTGATCCAGCAGGCTCCTCTTACGTTATGTTATTAAAACAATGTGCCAGATGGGCCTTTTTATGCCCTCTTTTCTCAGCCTCGGGCCTGCACTGGGTGGAGATAGTTAGATGCAAAGGTTGGTGGAGCAATGGATGTGATGCTCACCTTTGTGAAGTAGGTCACATTCCTGTCACATAACATTGAGAGTTTCCAACACACACCACACCACTCCATTCTAGCAAACAAGAGGCATTATCACCATCCAACCAAAAGCACTTGAGGAAAGTTCATAGCAGGGCTGGTGAGGGTGTGTCCTGGGGAGATGGTTATTTAGCCCTTGGGCCTGAGGTTTTCCACCCATATTTTAGACAGAGACACTAGATAAAAACTCTCCATAATCCCCTGCAGGAGTGATGTTATGTGGGCCTCTACTAGCTCTTGAAGTAGGGCCATAGCTTAGTGGTGAAGCATTTGTTTTGTATGCAGAAGATCCCAGATTCAATACCCATCATCTCCAGGTACGGCTGAGAGAGACCCCAGTCTGAAACAATGCTGAACCACTAGATCAGGGGTCTGAAACCTTTAAGACAAAAAGAGCCACTTGGACTCGTTTCCGAAGGGGGGAAAAAACTGGGAGCCGCAAAACAAGCCAAATGTAAATAACCACACATTCTTCCCCTTCCCCCATTCTCTCTCTTTTCCCTGAGTCTATTTCAGATAGCAAAGAGGGGTATGGTACCTCTCATATCCATTTTTTGCAAAGCACCATGTGCATAGAGGGCATTATACAAATTAATACATAGAAAAGTGTCTGTCCCTCCCTGCAGTTCAACTCCCTCTCTTTTTACTAACAGTACATATCCATTCCTTCTGTTGGTGCAACTTTCTCATCATTTCTACATAGCAGCATTTACAGTGGTGCCTCGCAAGACGAAATTAATTCGTTCCGCAAGTTTTTTCTTCTTGCGAGTTTTTCTTCTTGCGAAGCACGGTTTCCCATAGGAATGCATTGAAAATCAATCAATGTGTTCCTATGGAAACCGCCTTCAGACCAGGTCCGGGGACAGTCTGTCCCCCGACCTCTTCTGAAGGCTGGGGGGGGGGACAAGGGCTTTTCTTCCCACCCCCAGCATTTAAAAAAACCCCGGGACAGCGGAGGACTTCTCCGCTGTCCGGGGCGATCTTAAAATGCTGGCGGGCGGCATTTTAAAATCGCCCCGGGACAGCGGAGGACTTCTCCGCTGTCCGGGGCGATTTAAAAGCCCCTGGGAAGGCAGGCAGGGGGGATAAAGACTTTCACCCCCGCCAGCCTTCAGAAGAGGTCCTGGACCTCTTCTGAAGGCGGGCGGGGGGCGAAAGTCTTTGCTCTCCCCCCCGCCTGCCTTCAAAAGCCGTCCGGGACAGTGGAGAAACGCAGCGCGTTTCTCCGCTCTCCCGGGAAGGCAGGCAGGGGGGGAGCAAAGACTTTTGCCCCCCGCTGGCCTTCAGAAGAGGTCCAGGACCTCTTCTGAAGGCCGGCGGGGGGCAAAAGTCTTTGCTCCCCCCCGCCCTCACACACACACACACACACACACACACCGCCCTGCCCTGCCATCTCGAGCGCGCTCTCTCTCTCCCCCTCGCCTCAGGTGCCTCGCGTGCGGGGCTGAGGAGAGCGTGGCCTGGGTGGGCGGGGGAAGCTATGAGCCATGAAGCCGCCTGGCAGAACTTCCCTCCGGCGGCAGAAGCAGCAGCAGCAGCCCTTCTCTGGCCGCCTCCACCTCCTCCATCCCAGCAGCCGCCGCCTCTCAAGCTCTGCTGCCGCTGCTGCCTTGCTTTGCCCGGCTCGGCTGCCCAGCTCCATCCCCCTCCTCTTTCTGGCACTTCTGCTTTTCTGATCAGGGTCCCCGAGGATCTGCAGAGCCGCGGCAAAGGTGCAAAAGAGCCGCATGCGGCTCCAGAGCCGCGGGTTGCCGACCTCTGCACTAGATGGACCAATGGTCTGTCTCACTCTAGTATAGCTTCCTTTCTCTCTCTCCCTCAGCACTTTGGAGTAGTACTGAATATGGATTCTTCCAAGTGTCACTCTGTAAACTTATATCTTTATAACTCTGCAGAAAAGAAATCAATACTTTGGAGTCAAAGAACCACGAACAAAAGAAAAAAATGCATTGGGCTGTTCTGTGAATTCTTGTGCCAAGTGTTGGTAGAAGGCATTTTTACAGTGCAATGACACAATGAACAGAACACAATGACAGAATGAGAAGCAAGGAAGATACAGGCTGTTGCATAGCTTTCTCAAACATGCTTCCCTCCCGATGTTTTGGACTCTGACTCCCATCAGCATCCACCAGAATAGCCAATGGAGAAGGTTGATCAGATTTGTACTCTAACAGTATATGGGGGGGGGGGGCTGCTGCAGCATATAGAAGCTCCCAGGTTTAATCCCCATCATCTCTAGGTAGGAGACGATGTCTGGTGGGACATAATGAAGGTCTCGAAAAAAGCTTGTATGGACATCTTTGGAAAAGTTGGCACAATGAGAACTACTCTGGACTTGTAATCATTTTTTTCAGGCAATGCTTCGCTGGAATCAGTCTTTCTGTCAGCAAAAGAGATTAGTTGGCGGGTGGTACCTTTGGAACCAAACCTATATCAGTTAATCTGGGGGTGGTCAATGTGGGTCCCTCCATATGTCGCTGAACTATGACTATCATCACCTCTGCCCATCATCCATGCTATTTTGGCTGCTGGGAATTGTAGTCCAACATCATCTAGAGGCCATCATGTTGGCTATCCTTATTTAAACAATCTGAATTAAGACTACTTGAAAAAATATTTGCACAATGTGATGAGAAATGACTTGATCCATACCTTCCAGGCTAATGTGGAAATAATAACTTAACTATCCATCAGCTTTTGGTTATGATGCAGTTCTTGGCATAACAACAAACAGACAAACTACACACCCCAAACCTATATCAAAATCCATTTTAAAAGTATGTATTTTGAGATTAAATCCTTTTTTAAATGTGATATCTTACTAAGTCACAGAACAAACAAAATTCAGTGGGTCAACTCTGAGTAAGGTTACTGTTGATTGACATGCTTTGCTTATGAATCCGTATATATCTGTGATTTCGTGTTGTTGTTGCTATCATTATTAATGCAGAAACAGGATGAAACGGTTTATAGGTAAACGTATGCAAAAGGAATGCTGATTGGAAACAGACTGATTTATCCAACTCTAATCAAAATTCTTAAAAAAGAAAAACTAAATGTCAGTTACCCTCAGTGGATTATTATTTTTTTAAGAAAGAAATGCTTGTGACAATGCTAAAGAACAAATTCTTCAATGCCTCTTTAAATAATTATTTTGGCAGAAATTTAATTTTCTTTCTTTTCTTTTTCCTGTATGGAGGAATTGACGGTAAATCTGAGTTGTCATTAGAAGAGTGTAATCCAAATTTCCTAGCCTAGAAAAAAATCCTTAATTCAATCGGTGTGAAGTAATATGCCTAATTGATTCTCTTCGTCCCCATTTTACAATAGCCAAATCATTTCTTGGATTGGATTAGGTACTAATGGCCTTTTCTCCCATTAAAACTGTCACTTTGGAAAGCAGGTGGATAATGGTGTTTGTCTTTTGCCCACGGGAATTATTAAGAGAATGAGTTCACTTGAAAAGGATTCTTGCTCTGCAGATATAAATTGATTTCTAGTACATCAGAGAGAGATATAGCGCTTTGGAATTGGGGGGAAGACATAGTTTATAAACCAAGACTTATTTAATGCCTACTGTGAATCTTGTGCGAGAGACATGTGCTTTGTGGTGACAAGAGTGCGTTTTTGTGAGATCTGGTATGAAGTGTTCCGGTGAGCATGTTGGTCTCTGAATAACACACTAAGAAGACCAGCCTTACTCCCACGAGGGACATGAACATAACCTTATTCTAAGTTACCTTGTGGGGTTTTAGTCTAGCCTACTTCATAGGAATATTGTGAGGATAAAATTATGTGGGTGGAGATCAGGTATGTGCACCAGCTCCTTGGAATAAAATGGTGAGATAAAATAATAAAATAGGAATACTTCTATTACAGTGGTGCCTCGGGTTACATACGCTTCAGGTTACAGACACTTCAGGTTACAGACTCCGCTAACCCAGAAATAGTACCTCGGGTTAAGAACTTGGCTTCAGGATAAGAACAGAAATCAGGCTCTGGCGGCGCAGCAGCAGCAAGAGGCCCCATTAGCTAAAATGGTGCTTCAGGTTAAGAACAGTTTCAGGTTAAGTACGGACCTTCAAAACGAATTAAGTACTTAACCCGAGGTACCACTGTATTTAAGCAATCACACTCACTCAATACACACATATAAAATGGGGAACCTGGTCAGGTAGTGGGAATTCTCAAAAGGACTTGCGGGTTCTAGTGGCAAAGCAACTGAACACAAGCCACTAGTGTGATACTGTAGTGTATCATATGAGGTCAATGCTATTTTAATAATTTTATTAAAATTCACATTGTTCTCAGACGCCCATATTCTCCCCATGCTGTTCCAGTCATGTAAGATCCTACAGAAGAAACCAGTGATATGTCTACTTGAGGCATTTCCCACTTTTTCTGGGAGCTGGCATCTGGTATGGGAAGGGGGGTCTTGTTGTGAACTTCTCCCTTTTGAGCTAGGGCTTTTGTCATCCTCTCAATTCAACTATCAGGAGTGCTGCAGTTCTCCAGGTGTTGTTGGACTCTAGTTTCCATCATCCCTGACCATTGACTATGCTGGCTGAGGCTGATGGGAGTTGGGCATTTGACAACTTCCGGAGGTCCACATGTCCCTCGCCCCTGATCTAGGTAGATTGGCTGAACTAAATGAACCTTTGGCTCCCTTTCAATGCACTTTTCCTATATTGGTATATTGGTCTTGGATTATTTCCTGAGATCTTTGGTCATGATACTACCAAGAGAAGTCATGGTGAAATGAAAATTCATAATTCACTGTCTGGGCATTGCAGAAGCAGTTGACTTAAAATTAAAACTGTATCTGCAGACAGATTTACACTTCAGGCCATGTTTACGCCTTCACTCACAATTGATGGGCAAATTTAACTGGACAGGCAAAGCTGGACAAGTTGAAAAATTATTTCATATCCCGAGCTCCGATGATTAATAAACTTTTGATTCTTCGCCATAAATCACTGGTTTTATCAGAAAGGCGCAAACTGCTTTTGCTCAGATCTAACGTGGCATCAATAAAATATTTTATAGATTTAGGAGGAAAAAGGAACAGAGAAAGGCACAAGAGCTAAGATGAGTCGCAAACCTCTGAAGGGATCAAATGAAGCCAGCTTGGGTGCAGTTATCTTAAAGAAAAGTCCAAAATAAACGAGAATCCTGAGGCAGTGGGAGCTGCTTAAGGGGCTGTGTTTAAAATCTATCAGATTAGGTTGATCTGGGTGGAATTTCTTACTTATTGTAGTGCTGAACCACTTGCAGGAATGGACAGATCAGTCTCTTCCTGGCCTGTGCTGATTTCATGTTCATTTATAAGTCTGTTCCATCCCATTGTATGCAAATAAATAACACCAAAAATTTGCATTTAAGCCAAGATTGCATTTCGGTGACGTGTGCACACAGCCAGCTGAGCTCAAGTAATGGTGGCTGGGATAAAGCACCACATCCTGCTGAGATGTCCATTCTCTTCTCATTTGTGGAGAAAATGAGCCTTTCTGCATCGTTAGGAGTTTGATCTTAGGGACGTGGGAGGAAGTCAGAATGGTTCACATTTGAATGCTAATCTGCCCGATTCACATTTCCCAAAACAGTGTGTGAACTGAAAAACAGCCATCATTCAACATTTCCACTTCTCTTAATTTTGCACCGAGGAGTTCTCTGAAGTTAAAAAATGTGTATAAATATGTATGTATTAGGGGATAGTGTCCCTTAAAATTGTTCCTGCTGCAAGTAATATTAATAAATAGTGACAAAATAAAGTTATTAATTGTTGTCATTGTTGATCTATCTATCTATCTATCTATCTATCATCTATCTATTTATTTATCATCTATACACCTCATTTTCCACAGGTACATATGTGCTCAAAGTATTCACACAAAAATCAAAGTCTAAATATAGTAAGAATGCGTAAGACATATAATATCACTGCAACACTTTAAAAAAGTAATAATCACCATTTAACAGTTCATTTAACACATATAAACATTTAAGTAAGCATGCAGTTTACTAACAGGTCAAGTCAAATTATCCAGTGCACACATTAGTGAAAATAATAGTGTTATGCACCACCCCAATCTCTGAGATGCAGGAAACTCCAGGGGTACCAGCGTTTACAAGGTTTCCCTGGAATGAAGGTCAGTGGAGACTGCAGTGTCTTTAGGATATATAGCTTACATGCACATATATACAACCTGAGCATAGGATGGAGGGGCTCACAGCATTAACACCCCAACAGAGTTTACTTCCCCATTTGGTTTCCAGGGGAGTCCCCAAAGTCCAGCACAAAGTAAACATGTCTCTATCTTGGCTGATCGCCGAAGAATTGATGCTTTTGAATTATGGTGCTGGAGGAGACTCTTGAGAGTCCCATGGACTGCAAGAAAATCAAACCTATCCATTCTGAAGGAAATCAGCCCTGAGTGCTCACTGGAAGGACAGATCCTGAAGCTGAGGTGCCAGTACTTTGGACACCTCATGAGAAGAGAAGACTCCCTGGAAAAGACCCTGATGTTAGGAAAGAGGACAAGATGGTTGGACAGTGTTCTCGAAGTTACCAACATGAGTTTGACCAAACTGCAGGAGGCAGTGGAAGAGAGGAGTGCCTGGTGTGCTCTGGTCCATGGGGTCACAAAGAGTCAGACACGACTAAACGACTAAACAACAAGTGTGGTATTCCACAGTCTATTGGAGGGTAGGTGGGTGGATGCATTCTCCCATGACATAAAAAAACACTGCTGCTGGTCACCTATGTAGTGGAACTATGTGGATGGAGAGCCTTAAATGAACCCTTGCATAGCAAAGACAAATATTATCATTTCCCGCACCCACTTGCCTTTTCCCTTGGACACCTCAGGAATGCAAAGCATGCTTTCTAAATACCAAAGGAATCAGTGCAAAAACACACACCCGTCTTTCCCCAATTGAGGATGTCCTTTACGGAGAACAGTGCAAACTCTTCCAAAAGTAATTAATTAACCAAGAGGAGAGATGCCTGCAGCATCAAAGAATGAGCCTGAGATTATCAGTTACAAATATACCAGCAACATAATGGCTTCATTTGTTTCCACGAGGTATCGGGGAAATCGTTTTTGTTATGCTGAGTGCTGATTTTTTCTTATTCTGTTTTCTTTTATTACTATAAAAGCTATTGCAACCCCCTCCAGGCACCGGGAGATCAAAGACTTCCAAGAACCCTACAGAATGGGGAGGTTGGAATCTGAAAATCAGAACGGTGCATTTGGAATGTGAATTGTGATCGCAAGAGGCTTGTTCATATTCTTTCTTTCTTACATAAAAGAGATGGTCTTGTCACCTGGGCTGTGGGTTTGTGTGGGTGGGTTTGTGTATGTCTTACTGCATGCACTTATGAAATTCTGGAAGGAACATAGTCTGCATTCTTGAAACGGCTCCCAGTTGCCATTCCTTTGGGGCTGTGAGTGGTCACAGCTGCTTATTGGGAAAAGAAATGAAATTGGCTATGACTGCAGACCCTAGAAAAGGACCACTCCAGATGCAGAGGAGACAAGAGCCCACAGGCGGAGATTGCCAGGTATCACGCGGTGGGTACAGGTGAATATTAGAGTGTGCATCAGTTCTGTGTGGGGGCCAAATAGCAAAGTGAACTGAGGTGATTTGAAGGTCTACTTGCCATCCCAAGTCAAAGCATTATGTCAGTAAGCACCACCACCCTGAATCAGATCAGGGCTCCCACAAAGCCTTGTGCTGGTCTGTGGTTTCCAAACTTATATCTCTATGTCTTCATATATCTCTATGTTTCTCTTGGCCCATTGGCTTTGCAAGAAGTGAAACCATCAAAAATGTTGCCTACTGAAGAACTGTGGATTCTTGGTTTTGTTTTTGTTTTTAATTATTTTGTTAAGCCCAGAAGTGGAAAAAAATTCAAAAAGGTAAAAGTATTTTAAAAAAAAACCCCACACCCCACATTGCTCTGCTTTAAACAGCAAATCCAGAGCTTTTCCAGACATCTAAATCAGATGATGATGATGATGATGATTTATTATTTATATCTCGCCCATCTGGTTTTGTTTTCCCAACAACTCTGGGTGGCTCCCAACAGAATTAAAAGCACAATAAAACATCAAACATAAAAAACTTCCCTAAACCGCGCTGCCTTCAGATGTCTTCTAAAAGTCAGATAGTTGTTTATTTCCTTGACATCTGAAGGGTGTTCCACAGGGTGGGCACCACTACCGAGAAGGCCCTTTGCTTGGTTCCCTGTAGCTTCACTTTTTGCAGTGAGGGAACTGCCAGAAGGCCCTCAGAGCTAGACCTCAGTGTCTGGGCTAAATGATGGGGGTGGAGACGCTCCTTCAGATATACTGGGCTGAAGCTGTTTAGGGCTTTAAAGGTCAGCACCAACACTTTGAATTGTGCTTGGAAACATACTGGGATGAGATACCACAAGATCTTGTGCAACTTTTGCAAGATCTTGTGGAGCTTGTGGGAGTGCTACATGAAATCTCACTGAAAGCCACCGCAGCACAGCCCTGGTGAGTGAAGTTTTGATGAAAGGGGGTGGGGTGGTCAGTGAGTACCTTCCTGTTTTGCCTCAGGTGGTGAATCAGGATGAGCTGTCCCTGCCTGGGATAGTCTGTTCCTGTGTCAAACCCCATTTAACCCCATCTGTCTATCAGAGCATTCACTCTGGAGTCAGTAGATCATGGTATTAGAGCATCTGTATTTTCCCCGCCTCTTGAGAATACCAGGTTCCTTCAACAAGCCTTTGCCCATCTCCAAATGCACTAACCTCAAAGGCAGTGCGTTCATTGTGTTCAGTATAAATAGGAAGTAAGCTATTTGGTGCCATTTTGACAACAGTTCTCCCTTGGAATCACTACCCAGAAGCCTGGCCTCCACGTTCATACAGAGTGGTGTTAATTATTGTACTTTACACCTGATAGCCAAGATTATCCCCAAGGAGTTCAGTCCAGAGTCAATGCCTCACAAAGATTGATGGCTCCTAAGGCAGTGACATTATTAAATTTAAAATAAGATGAAGCAGAGGACAGCCATGTTTCACTTACCTTCATTTAATCTGGAAGGAAAACAGCAATGAAACTCACCCTCTCATTTTATCATGCAATAATGTTTTTGATGAACTGTGGGTTCCTGTTGCCTTATAGGGGACATTCTCTAAAGGTACACAGCCAGACCAGAACATTAATGCCAGATATATATATATATATATTTTCAATGGATGATATCGTTTCAGTGCCTTACTAATTATATTCTGGTAAGAAACAGCAGTATCTTGAGTCAGCAGAATTTTTAGAAATCCATCATCGATCTGTCATTAGAGTACAGGTTGGGTTTTTTTTTCCACTTTAAGAATTGCAGAAAAGAGCTCTGCAGCATTATCTATATTTTTAATTTAGCTGCAAACGAGAAGGAAATATGCAGATGATTTTACAGCTCTGATTTTAATAATGGCATTATCTGCTGCTGTTATTTTCATGTTTTATAAAGTGATTGCTGATTTATTTTATTGTTTTAATAACTTGCAATCTTATTACAGTGTTTTATTGATTTCTTGGTATATCTTCCTGGGAGGGTGAGCATTCTAAAAGGTGGGATTTCAATCTGTTTACTAAAATTCTTTAAAAAAAAAGAGTTTTCTACACATAAAATGAGAGGTTGGTTGGAGCTCTTCCCCCAAATAGCATTCAGGCTAGAACTATAGGCTCTTGTTGGGGTAGAAATGTTTCTGGAACGGGTCCAGAACCTATTGCTTTGAAGGCCTTTCTACACCCACTTTGCTGCTCTGATGCATCTAGGCTACAGTAGGTCCCTACTTTACATGCATGAGATATCAGGTGTAGTAAGGGAAAAGTCATCTCACAGTCTCCCTGTTGTGCTGAAGTCCTGAGAGAAAATTCAGAGGGGTCTGGAAGTGTGCTAGCTGCAGATGTCCACAATGAATTGTAGAAACTATTCCAAGTGTCTCAATCTGCTGTGAAAATATGGTCAGATAGAATGCACACAATCTCTCCATCAAAACAAAGATTCCTTAAATCTGATGGCAATGTTTTGTGGTTCCATGCAATCACAAGGAATATGAATTTTCATATTATCATCTTTCCTTAACCTATTTGTTGACATAGAAAAACAGATTAGCGGTTCAGTTCTAGTTGTGGATATTTCTGGATACATTTTTTTTTTGTATGGATTGAAAAGAGAGCAGGTGTTTAGAGAATGCTCCCCACTTTGTGCAATTTCACTTATGGGTGCGGGGGCCCAGAAAATTACCCCCGTGTTAGTGGGGAGTTAGTGGGGAGTAGTGGGGAGAATGAGTAGACACTGAAGTTGAGCCTATGAAGAGGCTTTATTCTTGATCCACCTAGCTGAGTACAGCAGCAATGGGGAGCCTACAGCTCTCTGGTCATTGGACTACAGCTCCCATCATTCCTGGCCATTTACCATACTGATGGAAGCTGATGGGAGTTGGAGCCCAGCAATGTGTGGCGAGCTGTAGGTCCACCATTCCTTGATTATGTCAACTGGCAGCATCTCTCTGGGATTCTTGAAACCTGAGTGGCAGGATACAGGGAAGATGTATTTTTGTATGAGGTGGTTCTCGGGATATTGGAATTGGGGATATATGCCAAAGTTGGTGCATCGATTGACCCAGATTTCCAGACCTATGCAGGTATTTGCCTGACACCTAACAATAGATAAAGATGGGATCGGGTATGCCTCCCTGGAGAGAGGATTTTACAAGTGGGGGACCACCAAAAAAGGTCCCAGTCTTGTGTTGCCTCCCCTGGAGGAGGCACACAAAGAAGGGCGTCAGATGATGATCACAAAATCTAGGTCAGTTCATATGGTCCATGAGGTACTGGAGTCCTAAGCCACATAAGGCTTTGTAGGTCAATACCATCATGTTGAGTTCCCTGGGAAGAGCAGTTGCTTATTAAACCACTCTGGAAACTGTAGCTCTCTTAGGGGAATAAGAATTCCTAACAACCCTCAGCACCCCTGAAAAACTACAGTTCCCAGGATTCAGGGTGGGGAGATGGCTGTGGTATAATAGTGCTTTCATTGTATGGTGAGGATGTGGCCTCAATTAATGCAGATTCATAAATAACATGGATACTATATGCATGCAGTGTTATAATTTCAATAAATAATTCTGCATAATGTAAGGAGCAGAGGTTTTAAACTGCTCTTTCTTTTTGTTAAAAAGAATTCTCTGAGGAGACACATTTCTCTTGGAGATCTGGCACTGGGCTGACTATCAAAACTGCAGGGGTCCTTCTGTTACCGCATTATGGTCCTAAAGTGATGGACTGTTAATGCTCTTCGGAGGGCTTCTAGCAAGCACGCCAATTAATGCTATTTATGTTGATTGCTCTGCAATGTGGAAATCCTTCCAGTGGAAATTAAAAGGTGACGGCCAATTAGGCATAATTTCTTTTTAAACCTTGCTCTTTTCAGCCTTCAGCCTTAAAACTCAAGTTCGTTTTAAAGGGCAATTTTGAAGCGAGTTGTGGGAGGGCTTTGCTGCATTGCTGAGGTTTGTCTCTCCTGCGTATTTGGAGGGGAATGAAGCGGTCATGCTAAGCCCAACTGATAACAGTGGAAGAGGGTGGGGGGAGGCACATTCTCCATGTGAGATGCATTCTCCATGTGAGATGCTTACGGAGGATGAGTTGTGCTGAGATGGAAGAGGGAAAGAAAGGTCTCCTCACTTTCAAAATGCAACAGCAGCAACAACACAATGGTAACCATGTCAGCCATTCATGTGCATGGATGCACAGATAAAACAATAAAAAGGCAATCTTGATGTTATTATATTATTTGCTCAGATGTTTTGCCAACGCACTCGGGCACATCAGTAAAATGTCACACCGCCCTACCAACAAAATGATGCAATCATACATACATAATATTGAGACTGAATTCTGCAATTAATTTTAAAAGTTATTTTACTTATACTTGAATTAAGGAGAAGTCCAGGCAGAGTGAACCTATGGAGCAATAAACAAACAGAATGTGGGGAATGCATCTATCCTTAGAGGGACTGGCTTTCATACTTTATATCAAATCATGCAAGATTTGAAGGCCAAAGGGCTTTAAAAAAAAACCAGTTTAAAATACAGTGGTACCTCGGGTTAAGAACTTAATTTGTTCCAGAGGTCTGTTCTTAACCTGAAGCACCACTTTAGCTAATGGGGCCTCCTGCTGCCGCCATGCAATTTCTGTTCTCATCCTGAAGCAAAGTTCTTAACCTGAGGTACTATTTCTGGGTTAGAGGAGTCTGTAACCTGAAGCGTCTGTAACCTGAGGTACCACTGTAAATGGTAAAGCCCTAAGTGAAATGATGTAGGTCATATCCAGAGCAACTCCTCAATTTCTGGAGACAGCTGACAGGTGCCACACAACTTCAGCCAGGATACCTGTGCATCAGTCACCATCCCAACTCACTACCCACATGGGCAGAAGAGGCATTTAAGGTAAGCTACTACTCTCACTGCCCAGCAGCTCCCTGGGCTTGGGAATCAAGTGAGTGAAGAGAGCCATGCCAACCTCGCTGCATGCTATAGAAATGTCCCCCAATCTGCTGCGCTCCCTCAGTCTTTGCAACGTGCTGACAGGAAAGGTCACCATGCCAGCCTTCTATTTATGCAGGCCATGGGGTGGAAGGGAGTTAGCCATGCAGTTAGATGCAATACTATACCTATTTACTAAAAAATATATACAGTGATACCTCTGGTTACTGTGATGGCCTGGGACTCGGGCTCAGACTCAGAACCAAAGGAGTCTCAGTCTGCACCGGATCCTTTGCCTCAAGCATCATCTGAACCCAGTCTGGGGCCTGATCCTGAAGAGTCCCAGTCTGCACAGGTTCCCCTGCAACAAACATCAGCTGGGACGAGTCAGGGGTCTGAGCCTGCCCTGGCTCCAGATGCGGGGATTGCCTCGTTGCCTTCAGCTGGGCCATCACATACAGCTGTTCCACTACCAGTTGGGTCAGGAGAGGCTGAGGCGGCCTCTGGGTCTAGTAACTCACCGACATCTCCCGAGCTGTAGAGACTAAGGTCTGAGAGAAGGAGAGACCTGAGTACTCACAGGAGGAGTGCTCAGTTTCGGGCGAAACAGGGAGGTGAGTCGCCAGGGGATCAGGACCAGCCGCTACCCTGACAAAGATAAAAGGCTGTCGGACCCTGCCCCAGGTTGTGGGAGCAACATTGCTGTATGCTAGATCCTGCCTGAAATCCTGTACCTGTCCTTGCCTGGTATCCTGCATCATGTCCTGCCTTGGCCCTGTCGGACTGACTCCTAGTGGAACCTTTGGATTCTGGACCGGTCCTGGACTGTGTTTCATGGGTTACCCCCGGGCCCAGCACAATTACAAACTTAATTCTTTCTGGAGGTCCGTTCTTAACCTGAAACCGTTCTTAACACGAGGTATCACTTTAGTTAATGGGGCTTCCCACTGCTGCCTTGCCGCCGGCACACGATTTCTGTTCTTATCCTGAGGTAAAGTTCTTAACCTGAGGTACTACTTCCAGGTTAGCAGAGTCTGTAACCCGAAGTGTTTGTAACCCGAGGTACCACTGTAAGCCCTCTTGTTTTCAGTGGGTAGGACTGCATGCTTAAAACATAACATTTTAAAATGGCAGGGCATTAGCTTCACTTTTACCTTGTGAGCTGAAACCCCCAAGCTGAAATTACTTTCCATAGGAAATTCATACAGGGTATGATTACACAACTGTTGATTTATATATATTTATATATATGGGATACCCACCAGAAGATTATTCTTGCCGTTGTTATTTAAAACATACTGAGATAGCGATAAGCAATTTGGGAACTAGATGAAATGGATACACTCATTAGGACATGGAAGAAGAGTCATAGTTTTAATTTGTTATTTCCTCCCCTGTTACTTAACTATGTATTTTTCATTGACAGGAAGGGGGAGGAATGTTGCTGATACTGCATTAAGAGCTTCCAACCCATTAGAGAATCCCCAATTATTTGCAACAGGCATTCCTAATATGCTCCACTTGCTGGCATGATCTGACATTGCAACAGCCAAAAGAACACTCAGATACCATTGCGTTGTGAAGATGTGCCATTAAAAAACCCTTAGATTGTTATAACCCTGTCTCTTTGCGTATCCAGGTGAAGAAATGGACACTTTGTGGCAGTGAAAATTCCATGTGAAGAAGCCAACTGGCATAAAATCAACATGTGAGTTCATAACAGCCTTGAAAGGGCTTTTAGCCAGAGATAGATGCCTGTGGATTAATTCTGTCTACTGGAATATTTATGTTTACCCAGAGATTGGCGCACTCAGCTGCCTTCAGTGTATCGGCAATTCAGAACCAAAAATCTGGCAGCAAAACAATTCTACCTATCACATAACTCAAAGCCTTCAAACAGAGATTACTTGAGTAACGCAACCGAAATATTAATCACTGGTGTCGTTGGCAGCAGAACTGTTATGAAGAATCCTGGCTCTATCATCACCCTGATGTGTTCCACAGAGTGAGTTGTTCATGCAAGTTTAGATCTAGAGGTGCAGAAAAGGAATGCATGGGATTGTATGTCTCAGGTAAATGTGAGGAGCATTTCACAGGGGGATACATTTTTTAAAACTCGTCCATTCCTTGCTGGATCTAGAATAAGATCAGGAAGCCCCAGATATAGGCGAGTTAATAAGAAGGGCCTCCAGAATATATTCTCGAGTTGCCAGGAAATTTTGTCCCAAGGCAGAATTGCAAGCAGATTGGGGGTTCTGCCTGACTGAAATTTGATGTGGAATGTTGACTGCTGGGTGTCAAACTTACTCTCAGCTTTTGAGGATCACTATCCCATTGTTTACAGTCCAGGTGCTGAGAATGAGGTATGTTTCTGCTGAAGTAAATACAGTATGATATGTGTAGGTTTATGTCATCGACCAGGCATCTGAAAATGTCAGGATGGATCAATGGATGGTGGAAAGGCTAAGCAGGGTTACAGCTGCCATATCCCAACTCTGAAATCTGGGTTTTGCTTCTATGATATCATAGGAAAATGATGGGTAATAATGACAGAAACTCAGAGTGCTAAATCACATGCCTGCTTTTTTTTTGGGGGGGGGGACGGGACCTAACCTCTTCTTTCACTCTGAAAGGCATCACAGGGGTTTAGTTCTTTCATGTTCTCTTATTTTGGGGGACCAGAAAGTATTTTCTCTTTCCTGATTTAGTGCTGCCACCCATCTCAAGTAAGAGTGCAGGAAGTGTCCCATGGAAGCTCGTTGTGGAGCTCATGCTAGCTGTCTTCTGCTGCATGGCTTCCAGAAAGCTGTAGCCCTCCAGGTGTTGTTGGGCCTCAAATCCTGTCATCCCTAACCTTTGGCCATATTGAATGGGACTGATGGGATTTGGAGTTCAACAACATCTGGAGGGCCACAGGTTCCCCATCCTTGCTCTAGGCCAGGCACCCGCAAACTCGGCCGCTAGATGTTTTGGGACTACAACTCCCATCATCCCTAGCTAACAGGACCAGTGGTCAGGGATGATGGGAGTTGTAGTCCCAAAACAGCTGGAGGGCCGAGTTTGGGGGTGCCTGCTCTAAGCTATGGGGACATGTGGGAACAGCATAGGTTGAAAGACTCACCCATCTGGCCCCAATATCCCAGAAACAATGTTTCCTATCCCTAAAGTAAGAGGCATCTGGAAGAACTCATAACATAGACTTGGATAGCAACTGATAACCGTTGAACTAAGTAACAGGCTAAATGCTACACAACAGATTCAATATGATTTTATTTTTTTATAAACTGGAACCACAAGACCCTTGAAGTTTGTGCAGAGGAAGGGTTGGGGAGGAGCCTCTTAATCCCTTTCCCTCCATCTCCTTTCCCACTCATAATTATCTGTTCATGATCACAATGTTTGTTATTGAGGGCCTCCATCTTAATTCAGTATCCCCCCAGCTGAGTAGCGTGGCCAGTTGTGCATTGGACAAAAGAGGCACCTATTTGCATAAAATCCACAAACGTAAACTTATATGTATAGATGTTCATTTAGAATCCATGCCTGCAGTTTAAACAGAAATACAATAAATGTATTTACTTTACTTATTGCATTTATATCCCATTTATATTCTTGGAGGAGCTAAAGGTGGCATATGTGATCCTCCTCCTCTTCATTTAATCCATATAACAACCTTGCGAGGTAGGTTAGGCTGAAAGGCAGTGATTGGCCCAAGGTCACTGAGCTTCATGGCCAAGTGGAAATTTGAACCCTGGTCTCCTAAGTCATCATAGTAGAGATGTATGTGCCTGCTCAGTTTGCCATCCAGGTGCTAACTGTTGATGGGCAATTTCAAGGCCAGTTCCCCACCCTTCTGTTGTTCCTTATCTTTGAGCCATACTTGGCCAAGCAGCCCTCCGAACAGAGGACTGCACTCTGATAAATAGCATGCATTGCCGTCTCTCTGTGTGTGAACCAAACAAGCAGCCAATGGGTTCATTTTTATGGGTCCCAAAGCCTTGATTGCACATCTAGAGGACCCCCTTTTTACTGTCCTGGTTCTGGGAAGCAGTGAACATCTCTCACAAAGCAAACTGAAGCAAGCCACACACTCTGCTTCCCTCATCTGCAAGGCACCACTTCAAAGCTCAAAGGATTGTTGTGAATCATTAATTAACTCATCTGTAGAAGGTGCTTTGATATTGCTGGATGAAAGGGACCATAACACTGAAAGTTCAAAGTACATTTTATTAATTATTATTGTCCAACTCATACCACCCCCCTCCCCACTTCCTGGTCCTTAAATATTTAAGCTCCAACAACATGCTGTGAAATTGACCAAGGAAATCAGATCACTTAGCAAGTCAGCATGTTTGCGTTACTTGTCATCTCGTATCAGGGATGCCAGTTGCAGAACATCTCCTTACGGAAGAGAAAAAATAAGTGCGTGAAATGGAAACAATGTGATTTTGCTAAATGATTGTGAGCCAGATGCTGATACATGCTTGTCACTTGGTTACTGCTGCAAGAGAAAGCTCTCAGATCATATGCAATGCAGAAGGCGAGTGGGATTCCCCTGTACAGTTCCTTGGTGGCTTTGTGGATTTACTCGGACCTGCCTCCCACTTCTCCTGTATTCTGGTTTACATAGCCATATCTGGGCACTTGGTCCATGCAATTATTGGGGAAGAGCTGTAGCTCAGTGGTAGAGGGGTAGGTTGCAGGTTCAATTACCACTGGCATACCTGAAACCCTGGAGAGCTGCTGCCAATCAGGGTAGACAATATTGAGGTAAATGGACCAATGGTTTGACTCAGTATAAGGCATCTTCCCATGTTCGTAACATTGCACAGAGCATGAGAGTTGGGCTTCCTCTGCTGCCCTGAAGAATGGAGCCAGCTCTACCTATGTAGGCTTCTGCTGAGGTACAATATATTAGCAGGATTGAGGGGATTAATTGCAGTAGGTCTAGTCATGCCACCCATATAGACATCCCGATGAATGTGTGGAGAGCAGAGAGTGGAGCCTCATTCCCCTCACCCTCCTCACTAATTTTTGAAGTCTGGAACCCAGGGAATTCCGGGCATTCTGTTTCCCCCTTCCAGTTTCCCATTGTGCATATTTACACTGATAAAACACAGGTGGAAAAAGCAGGCTTGATTTTACCATTTAAGTGTGATTTATTTTCCTTTGAACACTTCTTGACTGATAGGCACTTGTTCATATTAGGGTGGAGGGTGAATCTGTCAGGTTCATTTTCTCTCAGTTTCTCATTTTTCCATTCTTAAGTTCAGTTCTCCATATTTCTCTATCAATTTGCCATAATGATTTCTTGGGGGAGGGGAATCCTCAACAGCATTTTAGTGTAAATGTCTCTCAATAGACACATTTTTGTTCACAATTTTGCCTAATGTAGAAATATTTCCAAAGCAATTTCCCCTAATGCAATGCTTTTTTGTTCATGATTTATATATATGTATGTGTGTGTGTGTGTGTGTGTGTATATGTATTTTTATGCACACTTTGCTCCAGTACATGTATTTCTGAATACATTATCTGGTGGGATAACAGCATTGCAAAATTCAGAGACCTGCAAATTCTGAAGGGTGGCTGTGTTTTGGTTCCTGTATTGTTTTAGAAGGTGTAAATTAAATAGGTTCACCTTTAAATGTGAACTGAACCCAATTTCTCTCCCATGCACCTCTTGTGCATGGGGATCTCTTTACAACAGAAGCAAAAAAGAACCACTATGCAAACGTATACGACATAAAATCGGGAGGCATAAAACACTGTCAAAACACAATGACTTGGACCCAGAGTAAATGTCAGTTCCATTAAATCAATGGGACAAGTTAGCCACGACTTAAGTCCAATTAATGTCCACATGTGCATCGCTAATGTGTGTGAAAGGTGTACCAGAAATGGGCTTGTGATAGTGAAAGCTACAGTAAACTGTGCATTAAAAAACCTAATGAAAAACTCCTAAGCAACAGAAGATTTGTAATATTACTTTGTAAGAATGCCCAGATGCAAACCTGATACATATCTCTAATCCACACAGTATGATTTTAGAGTGGGAGGGTTGAATGTTATGATCTTGATAGGATTCTCCTGGAGATACAGTAGCCTCAAGGATGACAATCACCATGGGAACTTATTTCTATGGATAAATTATTACTGTTGTACTTTTATGGATCAGGTACATCATTCTGAGTCGCTCTTCTTTTTGAAAGGCATCTCCAAATAACCTTCCCCCTTCATCCAGTAAGAAGCACATTATAATATAATTTCTCTTCAGCTTATTGCCTATAAAAATATCAAAACTCAAGTTGGAAAATCATGTTTTTCACCTCTTTTTCTCCCCACCTCTAAAAGATGAATACATTGGAGACATAGACTAATAACTCTTGGGTTTCAGTGCATCGCTGAGATCCCCTGATACGGTCAACAGACTGAAATCTTTAACCTGCCACCATTACAAATGCTTTAGCAGTGTCCTTTTTTTGTCTCAAAATGCTTGCACTTTGTCATTGGAAGCCTCAAATGCAGTCTAGATAGATGATTCTGGAGACATCTAACCCACCAAGGTGCTATCAAACAAGAGGACTTTTGTAATAATACATTCATGCTGTGACACGATGCCAACATAGGTCAAAATCCATGGGCCATTGCTTTTAGAGAAGCTCATTGAAAGCAAGTTTTAGTCATCCATGTTTCACCTTTAGTCCCTGTCAATTGATTATGAGCCACTGCACTGAAAATCATTGCATTTGTCACCAGATACTTCAATTATCAGGAGTATGACTTTGTCTGGTCTATGCTCAGCAGACAGCCGGATAGAATGTATGCTTTGAAAACGAGAGAACACTCACCATGATACAACAAAGGCAATCTGTGCCTGGAAGCAGACCTTCACTTGTGAAGTTAGTATGGATGTATCTGAAGAAGTGTGCATGCACACAAAAACTCATACCAATAACAAACTTAATTGGTCTCTAAGGTGCTACTGGAAGGAATTTTAAAATTTTGTTTCAGTATGGATAGTCATTTAAATCTGCAATGACCAGGTGCTCATTGGACTGGCTAGATTTGTCTTTCAGTGAAAATCGGGGTGCCCATCTACATTTGGGGCCACTAGCTTGCATCTACCTGTATGAAAAGTTCACTGCATGGGGGTGGGGAGAGCTTGATGGCAACACTACTCCTGAAACAGTCAAAGTGTGTCATATATCATTCTCATGGGTTGGTTTTGCATCAGTGTTCAGGTGGCCCTAATTGCCTGAGTTGGTTGCATGACAATGCACTGCTGGTATTAAAAAGAAGATGCATTTGGTCTTGGGCAGTCCGCCTGTCATTCTGGATACTGGGAAAGTTCCGTGAGCCAGGCTGAAAAATAGCTAAGTTGGGTTGCCATATGTCCTCTTTTCCCAGGACACATCCTCTTTTTCATGGTATGTGAAATGAGATTCATTATAGCAATCTATGGTTAAAAACAGAAGTCGGCAAATGTGTCCTCTTTTTTGCTCTTCAAAATGTGTGATTGCAAAATCCTGCCTCAAAGCAGAGGCAAGCTTTAAAACTCTCAAATTCTGCCCCCACTTACACACCCATATTTATATTGGAAGCTTCCCATCAAAAGGATTTTTATAAGGGCCAACTTGATGTGCAAATAGTTTAGCATGTACAATGATATACAAATGCTCCAAAATACTCTTTTGCATGGTGTACAGTGGTACCTTGGGTTAAGAACTTCATTTGTTCTGGAGGTCCGTTCTGAAACTGTTCTTAACCTGAGGTACCACTTTAGCTAATGGGGCCTCCTGCTGCCACTGCACGATTTCTGTTCTCACCCTGAAGCAAAGTTCTTAACCTGAGGTAATATTTCTGGGTTAGTGGAGTCTGTAACCTGAAGCCTCTGTAACCTGAAGCATCTGTAACCTGAGGTACCGCTGTACTAGCATTGTTTAATAAATTATGACAGGTGGACTTCTGAATTCTCTCTGCAAATTGGCTTGAGGAAAAAATAATACCTATGTTCTGATTTTGTCCCCCAAAAGAATTTAAGTTAATTCCTAGACCTGAGCTGAAATTCCCAGGAGAAGGGCCTGTTCAAAGGCACTTGTAATTATTTTGCATGGTCCTGGGCCTGACCCTGGCCTGACATTATTTTTAAAAAGCCACGAGGCAATGACCACTCCTGGTGGCAAATGCTAGGAGGCAGCAGAGGCAGCCTCTGGTCTGTTCATCCTGACCCTTCTGGCTGTACCCTTCTGTTGGACGATAAAGCTGTGCCTGCAATTTAGCCTGTGCTGCACCCTCAAAACTGGACTGCTGCTCCCAGGACTGGTGGAGGAGCCAGTTTCAGATAAGATCCAACTACCAGTCCAGTTGGCTTCTGAATGTGGATGGGAGCCCACCATCTTGGTCTCTGCTTGCAACAGCAAAACATCATGGGCCAGCCCAGAGAGTGGTGTGTTGTTAAGCAAAAACATACTAAGCCCAACAGCCAGCAAAATGTTATTCACCTTTTGATAGAGATCTTTAAAAATGACAATAAAAGGGTGCATGGGCGTGTTAGAACTTTGGTCATTTGTACAGCTGAAGTGCAAGCAGCAGCTTGCAACAAGGATCTGGTGCAACTAGGAGAGCAACAACATCAGGCTGTCATCTGAAAGGCAGCCCTGCCTTGTTTTCCTATAGAACCCAGCAGGGTCATGGTGGCAGTGACATTTCCAGGAATGGCAGCCAAAGCATTTGGAACAGGGTCATGTGGTTTTTCCTGTTCTTAGTTAATCCCCAGGTGACAAAGTTGGCATCTGAGAGCCAGAGAGAGGAACTTGGATCCTATTTTTCAAAGGGTTTTTTTGTGAACCCTTGATTTGCAATGTTGACAAGGAAGTTGAGCTCACCTGTGGGCTGTTTTGTCTTTCCCTTTTACAGTATTTACTTTCTTACTTTCTTACTTACTGTCCTTCACCCCAAGATCTTTGTAATGGGGCATGCAAACACCTCTGGTAAAGATATGAGGATTTGCCCACTTAGGTTTCCTCAGTTTTTCAGTTTCCCAGTCTTCATTTTCTCGATTCTGCTCTCTAGATTTCTATCCTAATTTGTGGTTCTTGTTGTTTCAGGGCGGGGGGGGGGACCACCCTCATCAAAATTTGTCAGTATTTACATTTGCCTCTCTGGAGCTATTCTCTTAGGAAGACTTCTGCTAATTCACAAAGACAATCTCTTTAGGACAGGAAATTTTAATGGTGTGATATTTTATACTAGGTGGCAGTGAGGATCTGCATGGCGATTCTGTGGACCTTTCAGAGACCCCTCTTGGTAGTTTCATTGTCCTCTGAAGGTGTTTTTTTTGGGGGGCAGCCTGGGAGAGGAAGGCATTATCTGTGGCAGGCACGAAGTTGTGGAATTTGCTCCCCACAGAAATGCATCTGGCATAATCATTGCGTAGCATTCATCGTATGCCGAAGATGCACCTCTTTACCCTGGCTTTTGACACCTGAGAAAAAGAGATTTCAAGACCCACCCTATTATCATAATCTCACTTAGTCATTTATGTATGATGTATACCCTCTGAGTGTCCTGACTGGGGAGGAGGGTGAGCTGGTGCTTGTGTTGAGTAGCACCTGTGGCTGTTAGGGAGAATCCCATTGCCTCTCCATGGCCTCTCTGTGACCACCACTGCCGGCCTCCTCCCTTGGGCAGCTCGTAGTGGCCCCTGGAGAGCAGGTGAGGAGGACAGACGGTGGCCATGGAGGCCCAGCGCTGCATGAGGTCCCAGTGCTGAAGTGCAGGCAGAGGGCAGGGCCACCCTGGGCGGGAATAATAATAATAATATTGATGATGATGATAATAATTTATTTATACCCCACCCTCCCCGGCCAGGGCCAGCCTCAGGGTAGCTAACACCAAATATAAATTACAATAAAACATATAGGGGGACCCAGTTAATTAAAATACAGCTTAAGATTCAGTTTAAAATACAGTGGTACCTCGGGTTAAGAACTTAATTTGTTCTGGAGGTCCATTCTTAACCTGAATCTGTTCTTTACCTGAGGTGCCACTTTAGCTAATGGGGCCTCCTGCTGCCGCTGCACCGCTGTTCTCATCCTGAAGCAAAGTTCTTAACCCGAGGTACTATTTCTGGGTTAGTGGAGTCTGTAACCTGAAGCTTCTGTAACTCGAAGCATCTGTAACCTGAGGTACCACTGTTCAGCTTAAAAGGGGGAGTGGAGTGGAACACAATAAGTCTTGATTTTTTTAAAAAAAAATGCTTTGTGCTTTGGCGTCTACTCTTTTCCCTTTCTAAAATTTATTTATTGATGCATGCTTTCCTTTTTGTAAATCTACCAAAAGAATAAATAAAATTGGAATGAAGGGGTTTTCTCAGGACGGTGGAGGACGTGTGTGTCTGTTGGTGAGGTGATGGTGGAAGTGCTCTGTGGGGAGTGGGTGGGACAAAAGATGTGGGATCAAGGAGAGTCAGTTGTGGAGAGTGAGAAATGTCCTTACTTTCATCTGAGGCATGTTGGAGGGTGTGATGTTGCACTGGTGGTCGGGTGAGACAGCCCTGAGGTCAGGAGAGCAGGAAGGCAGAGCATGTGGCATGTGGTAGCCGTGTGACACAGATCCCTGCTTCCAGATCCATTTTGCTTGACTGGCAGTTAAAAAACGAGGACAGCTTTGTCCTCAGAAACGCTCCCCTACACCTCCACAGATTGCTTTGTTGTGGGCGTCTTTGGATCTAAATTTAATTCTAAAGCCAGTCGAAATACCGGGATGAGTTCAAGGAATGATTTCCAGCTGCAATAGTCCTCCCACACTTCTGCTCAATCTGTGTACGTTTCCAAATGTGACTGCAGAAGTGCTGTTTGAAGTGACTGCGGAATACCAAAGGCAAAGGAGAGGAAATGTGCTAGAAATTAATGAACACACACAGGGAGGCGGGAGGGAGAGAGAATTGTTCGTGGAAATAAGAGGCCTATCGGCTCATTATGATGGTCAGAATGCAGGAATCACTCCCCCACCCCCCAATTTGATGGGAAAGAAAAAGGGTTGATTGACATGCACTCTGGTTCTAACTACATGGAAGTAATCCCACTGATTTTAATGGCACAGATTTCATACCCTCCAACATTCCTCAGATAGAAATAGGGACATTTCTCACTCCCGTCCCCAACTGACTCTCCTTGACCCCCTATTCCCCCCCCAGCATTTTCTAGCAAAAGAAAGGCAAGAGCCACACCAATGGGGCACAACACACATGCGCTCCACCATCCTGTGGAAACCCCTTAATCCCAATGATATTCTATTTTTTGGTAGATTTACAAAAAGAAAAACACACACCAATAAATGGATTTCAGAAAGGGGCAATATTAGATGCATTTTAACATCACCATCACCATCATCATCATCACCACAACAACTCTTTGTGCTCTGTTCACTCTTTCTTCCCACTCAGGGTGGTCCTGCCCTCTGCCTGCCACTTAGAGCTGGCACATCAGGTGAGGCTGGGCCATGGCAGCAACAGCCTATCCCCTTCCTTACCCCTTATCCAGCAGCTGTTACAAGCTGACCAAGGGAGGAGGCCGGCAGCAGCCATGGAAAGGCAACGGGATGCTCCCTCACAGCCACCACTGTCATTTGGGACTAGCACTAGCTCATCCTCATTATGAGCTCAGCAACGGCCACACTGGCAGGGGAAATAGGGACATTCCGGGATCAAATCAGAAGCCAGGATAGCTTTCATAATTCTGGGACTGTCCCTGGAAAATCAGGGCACTTGGTGGGAGTGCATATTTGAGCGAAGGACCATGTTTGTGACCTTCAGTCCACCAGTCAGTTAATCCAGAGTAGCAACATTTTTTTAATTGAGGGAGAAGAAGAAAAGAAGAAGAAGAAGAAGAGTAGTTTGGATTTGATATCCCGCTTTATCACTACCCTAAGGCGTCTCAAATGGGACGTGGGTGGTGCTGTGGTCTAAACCACTGAGCCTCTTGGGCTTGCCGATCAGAAGGTCGGCGGTTCGAATCTTCGCGATGGGGTGAGCTCCTGTTGCTCGGTCCCAGCTCCTGCCAACCTAGCAGTTTGAAAGCACGCCAAAAGTGCAAGAAGATAAATAGGTACCACTCCGGCGGGAAGGTAAACGGCGTTACCGTGCGCTGCTCTGGTTTTGGTGTTCTGTTGTGCTAGAAGTGGCTTAGTCATGCTGGCCACATGACCCGGAAAAACTGTCTGCAGACAAACGCCAGCTCCCTCAGCCTGTAAAGCGAGATGAGCACCGCAACCCCAGAGTCGTCTGCGACTGGACTTAACTGTCAGGGGTCCTTTACCTTTAAGGGGTCTCAAAGCAGCTAACAATCTCCTTTCCCTTCCTCCCCCACAACAAACACTCTGTGAGGTGAGTGGGGCTGAGAGACTTCAGAGAAGTGTGACTAGCCCAAGGTCACCCAGCAGCTGCATGTGGAGGAGCAGGGACGCGAACCCGGTTCACCAGATTACAAGTCCACTGCTCTTAACCACTGCAGCACACTGGCTCTTAATTGAGTAAGTAATGCTGTTGCTGAAAACTGCAGAACAAGCAAATGTTCCTGTGCCTTCCAATGAGCTGGCCACTGTGAGAAGAGGATGCTGGACTAGATCGGCCATTGTTCTGATCCAGGAGGCTCTTTTTATGTTCTTATGAGTTTGGGAGTTTAGCAGGGATGGGAGAACATCAGTCTCAGTGCCAAAGATAGCTTTCTAAGCTTCCTAGTTTGACCCTTGGGACTCTTCCCAGGTCACACACTCCAATGGTTCTTTGGATTCTGGCCTATGCAGCACTATAGTGTTAAGAAGCAAGGGTGTTCAAGGTAAGATATTGAGAGTGAGCTCTGCAGTGATGTGCTGCTAGGGATTAATTGCTTGATGGTAATCACAGCTCATAACAGTTAAAGAGTGCTTTATCTGATCCTCTTTAAAGGGGCTTTCCCCATATAACGAGGGCATAATTTTACATAAAATAAATGCGCTTGTGAACCATTACTTGCTATTACTTAGAATGGAATGAGTACTGGCTTTCCAAATCTCCAGGTAGTTAATCCATAAGAACATTTGTACACTTGGTGGTTTTCATTCTTTGGTCAAGGACTAAAACTAATCTGAGTTTGTTTGCATTTTGGTTTGTGTCCATGAATAAAATTAGCAGATGAGATCCTGTGCTTCATTCACACCGGAATCCTGAGGATTGCTGTTTGACTTGTATTTAAGTCACCTTAATAAGCCTTTGTTTTGGTTTGATTCTTTATTGACTTGGGCTGCTTTCTTCTCTTTGTTTGCTGCCCTAAATACAGAAACACCACAACCTCGGCCTAATCAATGCAATGCCTAATCTTATCTAATCTACGCAATGAATGCCAGTGTGTTAACTGAGGATCTCTCTGGACCTTTTGAGCAGGTGTTGAAATGGTCCTTGGAAAGGCAATCTAGAATACTCTTTTTATTGCAAAGGTGAAATAGTTTTCTGATGTTAAGTCTCTTGCTCCACTGCTACTGAATGAATGAGAGAAAACTTTATGATGGATACGATAAAATGGCCAAACTCACAAAGGAACCATTAATGCCCACAGTAGGTCAAACCTTACTGTATTATTTGCACTCACATGCCCAAATTCTCACTTCACCCTTTGTTGCCAGGTGCTCAGTCACAAAGGACAGGAGCCTCATTTCAAGTTTGAAATGTTCATGGTTGGGAATATTTCTGGGCACATAAGAGTGATACCCCAATTCTTTCCCAGTTAATGCCTCAATTAAATGCACACATTAGTGAAAGTGCCATACAAAAAAATGAAATATATGAGGGGAAATTGCTTGCAAAGGTATGTGTATTTAGGCAATATTGAATAAAGTAGTGTATATTAGGATAAATTTATACAGTGGTACCTCGGGTTACATACGCTTCAGGTTACATACGCTTCAGGTTACATACTCCGCTAACCCAGAAATAGTACCTCGGGTTAAGAACTTTGCTTCAGGATGAGAGCAGAAATCGTGCTCCGGTGGCGCGGCAGCAGCTGGAGGCCCCATTAGCTAAAGTGGTGCTTCAGGTTAAAAACAGTTTCAGGTTAAGAACGGACCTCTGGAATGAATTAAGTACTTAACCCGGGGTACCACTGTATTCAAATGCTGATAAATTTTCATGAAGACTTAAAAAAAAAATGATATGGAAATGTAGTGAACTGTGGATTGGAAAAATAAAAAAACTGTAAGAAACTGAAATTGACAGATCTTTCCATCCCTAGCCAGAACCAAAACAAATACAAATATTTGGGATTCATTAAAATTCCCAATTCTGTCACTCAGATTTTGAACATGAAAATCTAAATTTTTACCCCAGCTTTCAAAACTGGCATGTTTTCAGCTTCTTGGAATCTCTGACTCCCAATTCCCAACAGCCTCAGCCATTATGGCCAATGTTCAAGGATTATGGGAGTTGTAGTTCAAGAATATCTGGAGGGCCACAATTTCCTTATCCCTGATGAAAGGAGCTCCCAGGATCAGAGGCAGTTGCTTAGAGGGGGTAACAGAAGAGATGTATCTATGGCCTTGATGCCTTGCTTTTTGGTTCCTAGCAGGACTCTCTTGTGTCTTTAAGAGACAATGTAATAACGGGGAGGAGTAATTCACAGTCTAGGGCCATATGGAGGGCAAACAATAGATAGGAAAGGGTTATTATGAGATTTCGTCAAACTCTGTGGCAATCCTTCTCTCTGCAGCATTGTGCAAGTGCACACACATACCATTTATGAGTACAAATGTTTATATGTATATATTGCCACGGTCCATACATAACCATAAATTTTAACAGCTCAAGTAAATTACACTGAGCACAGCAGTTTGATTTTATAATATATATATATATATATATATATATATATATATATATATATATATTCTGTCGTGGGGTAAATTGGAACGGATGGTAAATAATATCGCGAGGCACAGAATCCAAATGGCCCCTCAGAAATTGCACACCTACAAGTAACAATAAAATCTAATCTTTGTGTGTTTCCTCTTTTTAACCCACCATGCAGTAAAAACATTTACTACAAATCAGGGAGCTGAGTCCAAATGCTTTACAACACAGTTCTCGTTGTAAAGGTTATGGAAGCAGGCTCTTTTCAGTGGTAGTGGGGTGAAAACCCTAGCAATCAAAACTACATGAAAGTAATCTTTTTTTTTATTACACATAGGGAATGTTCTCCCACGTGTGTTAATTCTTGCCAGGAAATAAATAAGAGAAAGAGATAAAAAAAGAGACAGATTGCTCAAGTTAACCACTCAGCTCTATTTTCCCTTGCCCAGACAAATTCATGGAGTTTTTTTCCTTCTTTCCTTCTTCGTGGATTTAACAACTCAAGCATTCTCCATCATAATATTCAGGGTTGTTTTTGTCCAGGACAATGCCACTCCCACACTTAAGCCATGGGTAATTTGCCATACCTCCCCCCTTCTTGAGAAAAGGTGAGATTTGGTCTCTCCCAAGGTGAGGTGTTGCTGGATCACATCGAAGGGCACTTCACATCCATCTTCTCTTTGTGAAGTCCACCTTCCCTCCACATTGTGGGCTTTTGCTGGTCATCCTTTCAGGGGATGACTAAGATTTTTTTCAGGGAGCTTGCGATTGGCCTTAGGACTTCTTTTCAATCTGCTCCACAATGCATTCAATGTGGTCAGGTAGGACAATTTAAGAATTTAATTGAGACATTACTGGGTTAAGGGTATACTTGATTCACCTTCCACAACCTTTGGCTTGAGAGGCATCTCTGGGGGTGTACTTTAGGCCTAGCATAGCATATTGCTTTTTTTATATGCCATGGGGATTTGGGAGATGGTTTCTTCCTGGACATCAGTTCAAACTCACCTGCCTGCAGTTACATAATCTGGTCACTGTTTGCCAGATCTCCTATTGTTATACAGAAAAGTGGCACAGAAGTTGAATAAATAAAATGAATATTCAATACATATGACTTTTCTATTATTACTTTGACTCTCTCAAGTCTTCTTCCTAGGTGTGGTGGTAAGATGGTGCCCCATCCCATTTTGGGTATTGAAGCTGCCAGCACTGGCAGTGAAGTTTTTCTTCAACACTGGCACCCTCCACCACACCTAAGAGCAGCAAAACAAACAACTCTGATCTCAGGCATGAGTCTCCATGCAGAATAGTCCACTTCTACTGCCTTAATTTGTACTGGGAGCACCTTAGAACATGTAGACAATCACAAGGCATGTCTGTCGTTTGGGCTGAGGACAGAAAATGAGAGGGAAACTCAAGACGACAAGGAGCCCTGTTTGGGAGACTCTCCTGGAACAGGGACCTTCAGGAGTTATTCAAAACTGTAGACCAATATAGCTGGGAGTTTGGGTGTCAGTTAACTAAAATGAGCTGAGGGTATGTTTATTTCATTTATAGTAATTGTCTCAGCTCTACTTGGAAGCTTCACAAAGACATCTTTCTCTAGAAGGTTTTCATTATAGTCCCGCTTTGGCTAAGTCAAACTATGGCAGGAATCATGCTCTATTTTACTATATTCCTTCTTCTCTGCTTCCAGCAAAAACTAAGTGTAATTGATTTGGGTTCATGTTAAGTTTAGGGTGAACTTTAGGTCAGTTCTTCTTTCACCTAGATGCTTGTTAGTTTCCCATGCCTAGGTTTTTTGGTTTTTTTTTAACGTTTAAAGTGATCTTTTATTTTAATTAAAAGAATGGTCAAACAGAGGTGATTGCCGAAAGAACTTTTTTTAAAAAAATCTTCCCCTTCCTCTTATTCATCATTTTGGAGTCCTCTCACATTCTGGGCACAATCCAAAACATTAGCTGTAACTGAGGATACTCCCAAAATTCTCAGCATCTGACAGCACAGTCCCCTCTGCATGGTTTCACAGAACTTAATCCAACTGTGTTCAGTTTGTTCAGGTAAGTGTGTTTAAGATTGCAGCCTGAATTTCCAGATTCTGGGATCCTGAATCACCTGATCTCATTTCCATAGTGGACCTAGTGCACCAGGAAACTTCCATTGTTCCATTGAGTGCTTCCAAATTCTGCACAGAGTTCATACAACACCCCTTTATGTATTAATTGTCTAAGTGAGTAAAAAGAAAAGTGGGGGTACACCTCCTAGCCTTTCTGCCAATGTCACACTCTGGGCTGCCCCCAACATCCCTATAAGTAACCATTGGTGGGACACCATGGTACAAATGTACTGGTGGATGCCCTAAATTGACTGCACTGGTGGCCCACCCATGAGGCAAGGTGAGGTGACTGCCTCAGGTGGCCGGATCCACAGGGGCAGAAGATTCTGAAACAAATCTTTATTCCTTCCCTTTGTTCCTTAGGTAGATCCTCACTCACCTCTTCTTCACTTTCAAGGAGTGGGATGCCATTTTGTGGTTCACTTCAGGCACCAAAATTTCTTGGTCCTGCCCTGCTATTGGTGCCCTAGGACACCATCTCACGCCTCTCCCTTTCCCTCCCTAATTCCCATTATGAGAGGTCAGATAAGTGCCACTGCCTTTTCAACCATTACTGATCTACATTGTTTTGTTCATGTGTAGGCCGTCCATTCAAGTGGAAAGTGGATTGCCCATGTTCAGTGTAGGGGCATTAATGGCTGGGTTAGCCCAGACTCAGGATCAAAGTTAGGAGGTGTGACCACAGTTCCCTTTCTTCACAAGGAGCTCCTTTAGGTGTGTGAAGAGGGCTGAAAAGATCAGATTGAGAAGTTAGGGAATGAAGGAGGTGACCAGGACAAAGATCAAGGAGGAGGTTGCTGTCCAGATATGTGCAGCTTCCAGTTGCTTGGAAGCTCAGCTAGATATCAGCTAGCTGACCAATATTTAGTGGCTGGTTCTTGATTATGGCTATGGAATTAACTGTTGATGTTGCATTACAAACAGCTTAGACTTGGGACCAAGTTTATTGGATTCATCAGCCACAGTCAACGTGGACAATTATCAAGAATTATGGGGGTTCTACTCCAACATATCTGGAGGGCACCAGACTCGTTGCTGCTGGCCACCCCCTTCCTATGGCAGAAAGACCATAGCTGATGTGGGGAAACGTCAGTATTGGTAAGAGAATGAGCAGATGCCCATACATGCCCCCTTGGTTGAGATGGGGGATATCAAGACTTAACCACCTTCAAAAGGTCCACAAATGACACAGACATATAGTGAAGCCATGGCCTAATCAGCAGGGGTTGCAGTTGGCTCCAGTGGAGCTACCTCTCATTGTCAGGAAAATGGGTAAACTCAGCAGGTTAACCTTCAATTGTACCCAGGAAAACTTCTTGACTGACAGTTGATGCCAGTCTCCCCGAACACGGCAAGAGGAAAGGTTGCAAGCAATCCTGTCTCCTTAGCTAGCATTAGGCTATATTTCCTTTAACAAAATTGTGGCCTATTTAATAACATCTATTGGTGTCTTTCTCTTTATGTTCTTTCCCCTGCAACCAGCAATCTGCTGATTTACTCTAAATGATGAATTGTGTGTGTTTAAAATAAATGACACTTGACAAAAGACAGCTGGATCAGTGTGCTGCTCTGTCAGTCATGGTGTGACTTGCACTGTTCCGGAGATAATGGTTAAATCTACAGTGGGAAGAAGAAAAAATATTAATCCAGAGGCACAAATGCTGTAAACTCAGAAACCTTTCAAACTTGCCTTTAACCGCACATTTTCGTTCACAATCTGGGAATAGCAACATGCTCTGCTTGCTTCATTTCCATTGTAAATTTGATCGACGGATGGTTAGTATTTAAAAATTCTGAAAAGGTGTTTGGAGCATCTGTGCTTTCTTGAACAGCAGCCAACACATTATCATATAGCCTCGCATCCACAATCTCTGCCTTGGCTCAGATTCCAGTACAGATTTGTACTGTGCGTTTTCCTCCCCCAGAAGATGCGTTTGGTACAGAAAAAGAAAAAAAGCAGTCTTAAATTCCATTTTACAGTTATAATGTCAGAAGATAATAATGAGGGTGACTAAAATCTCACACTGCCTTGTTATGAATGGTTGCACATTTTTGGCATGTGTACAATCCAAGCTAGTTCAAAAGCAAATTCCTATTTTGGAAAGGTGAAACCCATTGCTAGACTACATTGAATTGCATCACCTTTTATTGAGCCAGCTCAGTTTCATTATTGAATATTTTGATACAGTTATAACCCACCTTTCAGGGTGGCTAACCAGAATAAATAAATAAATAAAACAGAACAGGGAAAACAGCAAAATGATATCAACCAAAATAAAAACCAAGCACCAAATTAAGACAACATTAAAACAACATCAAAGAATTACCAACAGCAGTCAAAGCAGCAGGCAGATAAAACACCACATAATTTCTGAATGAAAAGGCTTACCAAATTAAAAAAACAAACAAGCAAACATTTTTTCCTCCTTGCTTCGGCAGAAGCTTTTAGCAGAATTTCTGTGGAATTTCGCCTCCTATAGTGAAGCTTAATGTTAATTTTGGAGTGCCTAATCAAGCAAAGCATGAAAGGAATTGTTAAATATATTTTTTAAAAAGGTTGGTTAACCTTATGAAAATGGGGGGATGTTTTTCAATTCTCCTTGTGTTGTCAGTGTGGTTTGCCTAGAAATTTCCCTATGTGTGAATGTAGAGGTTCCTACTCAGGAAATATCCACACAATGTCAGTTAATAGTACCAATTAGTCATTTCATTCATTTCATTTCATTTATAGACTTGTTAGTAGTTGCTTGTTACCCGAAGGTCTCCAAGCAACTTACAGCAGAGAAGATATACAGTACGTAATACCTTGGAGGGGAGAGTTGGGAGAATCTTATAGTACATTAATACACTAATATTTCATATAAGTTGACATCCATTAAAAAAAACATACTCAAATAATAAACAAAGCAATACTCAGGCCCACTAATGAACAAATGAGAAAAACCTCAACTTTCCCCTAGTCCAAACTCATTCACAACAAACCAACATTCTCCCCCACTTTTAACCTCTCCACCCCACCCAGAAGTTTGGTGTCACAGTCAGCTGTTGAAAATCAGTGGGAGTCCAGTGGTGGGTGACTCCAGTGAGCGGTTGGCACTGTGGTCTAAGCCACTGAACCTCTTGGGCTGCTGATCAGAGGGTCAGCAGTTCGAGTCCACACAATTGAGGGAGATCCCATTGCTCTGTCTGAGCTCCTGCCAACCTAGCGCTTCAAAAGCATACCAGCACGAGTAGATAAATAGGTACCACTGTGGTGTCCCATTGCACCAGAAGCGGTTTAGTCATGCTGACAAGATGACCTGGAAACTGCCTGTGGAAAACACTGGCTCCCTCGGCCCAAAGTGAGGTGAGTGGAACACCCCATAGTTAAGTTTGACTAGACTTAGCCATCCAGGGGAACGTTACCTCCAAGGATGATCCTGCGTCTCTCCTTTATGGTGGAGCAGTAGCCCATTAGTCATGCCCATTAATTTAAATGGTTCTGTTCTAAAGATGACTAACATTGGACACAACCCATGATTAGTAAGGGGTAGAGGATTCTACACATTTATAGTGTTCAGAGAGAAAGTAGAATAAGATGTATTAGCTTCTTTATGTTTTCAGACTCTCCTACATTTTCATGTTTTTCTTCCTTTGTCACATGGATGCTCCACAAACAAAAAGTGGATATAGTTAGAAATTGTGGCACTATTTATATGATTGGTTATCCTAGGATAACAACCTTTGCTTCTCACTCTTTTACCCTTCTTGAATGGCTTCTTATGCATCTCAGGATATATGATGGTTTATTGTAAGCAACAGCAGAACCGTTATCTCAGGAATGGAGAAATGTTTGTAGGGCAGAGTTAAACCTTTGGTGGATTCATTGCAAAATTCTCCTCCATAACACACATACACACACACACAAAAACTATACATTGAATTTTGCAGTTTTACAATAGGACTGGAGGATTCTAATCTGTAGTGAAAATCGACCCAGTTCAATTAGCATCAACCAACACATTGGATATTAGGCAATGGATATTTCAAGATACAGTGGTCCAACTTGATTCCCAGCACATGGGTACTACAAAAGTCAACCCCAGGGAGGGACAGATTGACCCAAACCTGGTCCCTTTCAAATGTTTATTTATTTATTAGGAAATTCATGAAAGGCATGGAGTGGTGGCAGCCTTGGTATGGGTGCTGAAGTTCTCCAACACCACTGTGGAGGTGTTCACCTGCCCCTCTGAACCACCTCCACCAGCTCAGACAGGAAGGCTGTGGGACAGTGGGGTGGAAGATATGGCAAACAGGATCCCTGTTCTGCCCCTCGAGCCCACCACTAAGATCAGAACCTCAAATCCAGTTACAGAGTGGATCAAATTTCTGATGAGGATGATGGAAATTGAATGAATGACTGTGTCACACACATAAATACAAGCCACACCTCCAGTCAGGTCTGGTACCCATGGAGGGCAAGTTTGTGTCAAAGCTGGACCACCCAATTTGCTCACCCAGGTCCTAGTAATGAATCAAGTGTTCACAATGGAATCCATTCTGTCCTGCTTGCATATTTACTGTGCAGATTCCAACACCACCACCCTGGAAAAAAATCTGCATATTAAAAAAAAAAGTTTTATGACTCATGAGATGATCCAAGGGCTGGCTTTTGTATTTTTTATATTTTTATATTAAAAAAATAGCAATTACTTGGAGTGGCTGGAAGGTGCCATCCCATGCATGCTGATAGTTAAGCTAGCAACAGGATATGAAAGTATGACCTCCCACCCAGCAACCTTGTAAAGAACAAAAATGGCTGCCCCAGTAGACCAAATGAGGACAGATATCTTTTCTCCCATAGCAAACCAGAAAAAAATCATTTCAGACCTAATACAGACAGACAACCGCACACAGACCCTGTGTTCCATACTTTTAACAATACCTCTTCCATTACTTGGGTGCTTTTGTTGCTGCTGCTCTTTCCTTCCACATGTCATGCAAGTTTATTTTGTTTTTGTTGATGTTATGATGGCTTCATTTTATGGCAGAATAGAACCTTGTTGAAATAACACCCTATTAATGTTTAATTGACAGCATGTTCACCAGGAAAAGAGCCCTTGCCATCCTCATCCTTCCACAAACACAACAGCCTGCTGGAATCGGATTAGTTACGAGAGAGCAATACTCCTGAATGAAGCACTGGCTGGAATTTAATATGGTGCCTCAACTCAAATTGAATTCCACGTTAAGGGACATTAACGCTGTCATTTTCGCATTTGATACAAACGCCTTGTCGGCTTCAAGATGTGTGTTCGAATGTGACTGGTCTGGCTAGAGGAAAAGAAAAATCCCAAATGCTTTCATGCCTCTGAGTTATTTTCTCTGGGCCTGAATAAAAAGGCATTGCCTAATGTTCCTTTCACTTTGCTGGGTTAATTAAAGAAACATGTTTTCATGCATGCCATATTTATTGCTGCCCAATATGTTTTGATTGAATTCCCCTTGTCAGCATGTTGTGACATTTTTTCTCACTCTTCGGGGGTAGTCTGTAAATTATTCCTGAACACTTGTTGAGGGTTACCTAGTGGATACTTTTTTATTTGCACATAATTCTCAGTTTCATGTGATTGATTTTACCAGCAAAAGGCCTATCATTATGTGGGATGTGCGCCCTCTCTCTTTCACTGTGTGTGTGTGTGTGTATGTGTGTGTGTGTGTGTGTGTGTGTGTGTGTGTGAGAGAGAGAGAGAGAGAGAGAGAATAGAATAGAAAATAAGAGCTTGTATTACATGAGGAATATTAGAAGATGGTCTCTGGGTTCTCTGTATGGGTTTGTGGCTATTAAGAAAATGAAATAGTTTGCCCACTCTTGAAGAAGGTCAGAGATCTTTAAAAAGCTTGTTTCATGATATTCAACACTTTCTTCCTTATAATTTGCACAAGAAATTTGATCTGAACTAACATCAGCCCAAAGCCACTTCCGAGCTCAAGAGGAGGGGGGGTTGTGGGTTACCCCCTCCCACACATGCGGGGGTTGGTTCTAGCCCCCGCGAGAAGAGGGAATCCCTGGGCGTGCCTGCGACCCGGCCCGCCAATCGACGGGCAGGGGAGGCGTGGCCTAGCCCATTTAAGGCTGGCTCGCCTGGGGACCGCCCTCTTTGTCCCGTTCCAGCTGCCCGGTTTTCCCATCCCACCCTCCCTTTAGGCTTAGCTAGCTTTGACCTTGCTAAGGACTCCGGTTGGTTGCTGCAAGGGGCCTGGTAGGAAATTTTCCAACTTGGCGCACTTCCAGCCTTTTGGTTTTTTCGCCTACCGCATAGCAAACGTCACAACTTCTCCGGTATTGGCGGTTAGGCATTGGCAGGGGTTAATTGTTATGCAAATGAGGGGGGAGGAAGTGCCATCACCTTCCCCCAATGAAAAGGGTAGTCTGGTAGAGGACTCTGGGGGGCGTTGCCTTGTCCGAAAACTAGGGAGGTGAGGGCCTCCGTCACGCCCCCGAGCAGTGACACCCATGGGATTCTAGTTGGCGTACTTCAACAGGATTCCCACGGCTGGTGGATAACCCTTCCTGGTCCCCATGCTGGGTAGTCAATAGGAGCCAATGCCTAAGGCCAATACCTTCCAATTCCTGTAATCAATAAAGTTGTGGCCTTTTTATGCCCATTAACCTTAAATAATGTGTCCAGTGTCTTCATTTCACTTGGGGGGAGGGGACTCGCCACGCAAGCACTGTAATACTGCCTCTCCTGATTCTGAAGCTGATCTTCAATTACTTAGGATGGGTGGTTGGTGGGAATTGCAGGTCCACACAGTTCAGGTTCTATACACAACATCTTGGTAAAGTTTAGCTTCTGTGCTTTTTCAAGGTAGACAAGCTAGTGGAAAGGGCTGGTTTCAGTTCTTGCTACCCAGGGCTGAGTATTGGTTCAGTTCTTGCTAACCAGGACTGGTTCTATCAACATTTGTCCAAATGGAGTTGCCTTGTGGACGCCTAAATAATTTGATCTTTGCGCTTATTGAGAATGACCTGACCTGAATTTCTCAGAGTGGTGTGCAAATCAAAACATAGTTCTCCAGAAAAAATGTTTTTCCCCATCCCACTTCAAATGGCTATGAGGAGGCAGAGGAACAAGGAAGTGCTGGGTCCTGCTATATATATAAATCTTCCTTAAAATGAATAAAGAGGGGAACAGATGTATCCTTCCATGGAGGGCATTCCACAGGAGGAAGGCATTCAGCAAATAGGGAACTGTCACCAAATAGACTCTGCCATGGGTCAATACCAACCAGGTATCATTCAACAGGGCCTCCCCTGCTAATTGCAGGTCCCAATATGGTTGATATTGTTGTCCAAGGTGCTGTACATGCCTCCGCCTGCATGCATTGTTCTTCATTCAACTAGGGATACATTCACAGAGTTCTATTCAAAGTAGACCCATAAAAAGTAATGGATCTAGTTAGGCATCTGTAATAATATCAGTGTGCCTATTCTGAGTATGACTAATGTTGTAACCCACCTACAGAATCCTGTGTCCCCAGCTAGATCAGGGCAATTGTATTCAAGTTTAAGTCATTAACTGCTCCTCTTAACTCATCAAAGTCTATTCCTTTCTCTGATTTAGCCTTTGCAAAGATGAGCTGCCACTGACACTGCTGATTATGGGAATGATAAAAAGGAAGGTGCGTTTCTGTCACGTCAGGACCAGGGAATGCTAATAGTCTGAATAATATAGCTGTGTTGACATATCAAAGAATTGAAATGAAGGCATGTCACCTGAATATACACTCTGTTCCTGGATTATGTGTGTGTGTAAGAGAGATGGGGGATTTTGAAAAGGCATGTCTATGTATTTTCAGTCAGTGGAGTCTATTGCCAGTTTTAGTTTGCTGAGCTAATATCTAAAAAGACAGAACCGTGGGGAGAAAAGCAAGAACAATGGATAACTATGAACATGGAGGTTCTATAAGGTAATCTTAATTTGTATACCAGCTAAAGCAGGGGTGGACACCCTCTTTTCAGTCAAGGGCACATGGACATATAGGTGGGGATGAAGCAGTGGTAGGTGGGGCCAGATCATCAAATGGGCAGGACCACCCTCTTTTCTCTTCCTACCAGCACCCTTGTAAGATATAACCTGAGAAGCTGCCACACCCACACACACCCACAACTACCCAGGACAATAGATATTGCTTTATGTGACAGGCTCAGAGAGTACACACACACACACACACACACACACACACACACACACACACAGTCAGCTTTTCAGAGGAGGTGGAGTTACCAGCAGGTCCTGAACAGACAGCCTTCTTAAGGCATTAGTATGTTGCTGAGACAACAGCTGCCCTTGGTTGAGTCCCAGTTAGCACCTGCCACAATGACCTGTCCAGGGTCCTGAAAGGCCATGTTGGTTGTTACCTGGAAGAGCCTACTTGCCTATTGGGGTTTTGCTCTGCTCTTCTGAATGTTGCCTTGTGCTTACAGTAACTGCCACTGCTTCAGTCTGACCTTCCCTGGGATCCTCAAGCCAAGCTAGGACAGGATAGGATGGTCTCTTTCCTTTCCTCTGAAGTGCATCCCCTAATATGAGATCTTTCTGACCTGAAGTCACAACATAAATATTCACTGGAATTATACAGCAAGAAAGATGGAGGATACAACCCATGACTCCTGTGTTTCCCTGCTGAGCTCTGGCTGGTGGGAACCAGGGAACAGGCCTTCTCTGTGGTGACTCCCCATTTGTGGGATACCCTCTTTAGTTCTGCACATCTGATGCTAATACATATGATCTTCCAGCACCAGGGGGAAAATCACCATGCTTATTATTATTAATTCTCTCTCTCTCTCTCTCTCTCTCCACACACACACACACACACACACACACACACACACACCACTTGATTATAGAAACAAAAAACAAGCAGACCTCAAAGTGGTTTACAAAAAGGATAAAACAATAAAATTATCACTGAAAACAGTATTTAAAAATTCAAATAACATTTAAAACCACCAATAAGCACATTAAAGCACATGCTAACATTCTACATATCTGGGTAGGCTTCTCAAAACAAAGAAGGTTTATAACAGGCACTGAAAAAAGTAGAGTGAAGGCACCTCCCTGGTGTCAATAGGCAGGGAGTTCCATAGTGTGAGTGCTGCCACACTAACAGGTTGATTTTCTACCAATGCAGAATAAGTTCAGTTGGTTGACATATTCCTGCTTTACTGCTGTAGTTTTAACTCTTGAGATTTTGTTGTCTTTTGTATATAGTTTTCTGCTTCTGCTGCTGTACTGAGCTAGGCAAATGTATGTTGTCATTTTTTTATTTTACATTTTAATTCGTTTTTTATGCCTCTCTGGATGTTGTTTTTGGAGATGTGGGATAGGAATCAGTCCTATTAAATAAATAAATGCTGTTCACTGCAAAGTGAAGGTGTTGAAGGGCTGGTTCATACATGCCTTACATTATTTCATCTCTACTGTTGCTCAGAGCTTGACAACGCACAGCTGAACTGCCCTCTTTGAAAAATATAGTCTCTGAGGTGGTGAAAATAATACAGATTCCACACTCCTGGCCACATAAGTAGAAATAATCTGTGGATCATTTTGAACTGCCTTTCTAGGGCATTTTAGGTGGTTTTTGTTTACAGCTGAGAATGGCTCGCCACGTAAACAAAACACATGTAAAACAAGCCCCTAATAGAGGGAAGTGCAAATGAACAGACATGAAATGAAATATGGTGGAGCATTAATATGATTTACGTCGTGAACCGCCATGACCCACTCCCCCCCCAATTAAATTAGCACACTTCCGTCATAACAGTAGAAGCTGTAACTGTGTTTTTCTTCCACAAGGCACTTTAAAAACTGGCATTTGTCCTATAACACAATTTCATCTAAGAGCTAACTCTTCTTTTCTTCTTCTTTTTTGGTATTTGAGCCAAGAATAATAGACATGCTAATGAATTAGTCTCCAAATGGCCCGTTTCAAACGGCTGAAAGCAAGGCCTGTTCAAGAAGGCGCATAGTGCCTCACAAAATACCGAACTTAAAACATACAGAGTCCACATTCACACCATACATTTAAAACACTATGATACCACTTGAAACAGTCTTGACTTCCCCCAAAGAATTATGGGAGCCACTGTTTGTTAAGGGTGCTGGAAGTTGTTCAGAGATCCCTATTGTCCTCATGGAGCTACAATTCTCAGAGTTCCCTGGGAAGAGGATTGTTCAACCACACTGTGACACACACAGCCCACCGCCGCCGCCACCACCGCCACCACCACCACCATTTTTCTTCACAACAACCTTGATTGAAAGATTACGCAAGTTCCATATCTTACCTTGTTGGCCCTTCTGGGCCTCAAGTTGTGATGTTACCCACATGTTGGGTATCCTAACATTTCACCATTTTCTAGTATAGCAGGAAAGAGTGCAAAATAGCTTGCAACTGATCCAAACTGCCTCCCCTGAGAATGCGTATCAGTCACCAGAAACATAATCTGAGTTCCTCTCTAGAGAGACGCAGTTTCAGTCTGACAGTCAGTGAAAGGAAACTGTGTTTTGTATTCATAGATACAGTCAACTGAAAATAAAGCTTAAATAGTTGGGTGAGAACTTGCTGCTTTTAGCTGTGGTTTCCCCAGCTACCTTTTCCCCCCTTCAGTTCCAACTTACATTTTTTAGGAAATGGCTTAAAAGACTTTCAGTGAACTGAAGATGGAGAGACAACTATTTTCAATTTCATCTCAGTTCCATTTATTCAATTCAGATATTGCTTCACATGGCCAAAAGGGAGGCCTGAAGTGATTTATAGACACAGCAATGGGGGGGACCTATATGGGGGGGCATTTAAAAATTGCCAAAAGTGTTAAGCCACAGAAATTACCCCTCAACATAAAGTAAGTACCTTACGTCACCAACTAAGAATTAACTAAATATTGTCAATGATGACAAACAGCAAATGGTAGAAGAGTTGTTTAATTAACCTTCCACAATGAAATCTTTTGATTCTCTACCATCCTGTTTTTGCCCATCCTTCCCCACAAGTAGGAATGTTTCCAACATTTCACATTCAGGGTCCTATGATGAAGGTACTTATATGTTCATAATTTCAGGCTACAGTGCTTGAACTACTCCAAAAAGTAATTTGTAGAATTGCCCTGTGAGCTAAAGGTTAATTAGGTTCATTCTGGGGTAGAAATTGAATGGTTGGTAGTTCATCTTCACATTCCTTGCTTCCTTCCAGCAAAAGATCCAGATTTGTAGCTTTCATTTTAAAAATCAAATCTATCAGATATCTATAAAGACAGAAGGCAAAATATGGAGTTAACATTCCAAGGCTTATTAGGCAGGCACAGAGGTGCTCCCAACAGTTGAGTCACCACTGCTTACTAAGAGAGGGATGAGTGAGGTAATGGAGAAGGCAGTGTAGTAAAAATTACTAGCTATTGTCACCCAAAAATAGATATCTACAGTTATCTACTGCTACAGGGAATCCTGGCAAAATAAATTTTGACAATCAATTCAAATTAGTCCTACTCTCCCCCCTGAAAAAAACATTGACAATGATGTGATATCTTTGAAATGACAAAATCATATTTTGTTCGGTTTTCACCTATACCCAATCACTTCATGAGTGGTAGAGAGACAATGTGGTGTAGATTGCTGGACTACAACCTAGAAGACCAGGGTTCAAACCCCCATTCAGCCATGAAGCTTGGGCCAATCACTATCTCTCAACCCAACCTACTTCCCATCATTGTTGTGAGGAGAAAATGGGAAGGTAGCAGGAACAATGTGCACCAACCCCCCTGAGCTCCTTCTAGGAATGGTGTGCTCTAAACATGATAAACATAGCAATACAAAGACAACCAATGCAAAAATATTAAAATAAATAAAATTGCTGTAAACTCTCTAGGGTAAAAAACAACAACACTATACAATAAAAGCTAACAAAATAAAAAAAACCTCTCTATAAAATTATAACTGTGTCTCTTTTTTCCTCCCTCCAATAAAATCCACATGAGAAGAAATGTTGACACCCGGCCTATGGTAATCACCCCACCCCTCAACAGAACTTTATTGACTGAGCAATGGCAAGGTAGAGGAAATAAGACAAGTTTACACCTTCTCTACTCTTCACACCCAGACAAGGGTCTAATCTGAACCAGGATTTTAGCTTTCCAGATTTCCCCGGCTATTTAATAATGCACCAAAGAACTGTGTTGTATATATTGGCACTTTAAAAAAAGGGGGAGAAAACAGCAATGTGGCTAGTCAGGTTTGTGCCTCTACTGCCTTGGAGAGAACATGAGGAAATGATTTGGGGCTGGATTATTTCGTTCAATAAAACCAGCATGTGATGTTCCAGCAAGTCATCGCCATCAAAAGCATTGAAGAAAGCAGTGCTTAAGATGAAAGATCTTCAGAAGGACCCGTTGTCTGTGAATAATTTCCATGCAAGGGTGGAGCGGTTCACATTTACCAAGTGTCACGAGACGAGTGAAGTAGGAAGTTATGGTATGCATTTCCACGCTATTTTGGAGGCAGGGGCTGGAGATTTGCGATTCCACCATAAAGTTTAGATAGACCCAGTTGTTGTTTCTTTAGATTAAGCACATACTTGTGGGGTAATGTACCAGGGTGGGTGAGTGGGGAAGCAATAGATGCAATAAAAGTTTAATCTATGCAGAAAAATTGATACCTACTCGTAATCCTAATGAGTCTATGAAATTTTATAGAGTGATTCCAAAAGGCTACACTGTAAGTGAGCAGACAAGGCACTGTTGGTTTTAACTTTGGTACAGCACCTAGGGCAGAGTATTATGAGGCACACAGAGCTGATCTCTTTTTATTAGACAGTACACTTGGGAGAGTTAGAATAGACCACATAAAATGAAGCAATCATATGTTGGACCCAGGATATGGTTTGAAGGCACATGAGATCACCCTTATTTGAAGCTAAGCAGGTCTGGATCTGGAGCACAGGGACACAGGAAGCTGTCTTATGTTGAATCAGATCCTTGGTCCATCCAACTTGGCATTCTCTCTCTCTCTCTCTCTCTCTCTCTCTCTCTCTCTCTCTCAAATCAGTGAGAGAGAATTCTTTGGCAAACAACATTCTGAGGACTTCCAAATCAATTGAAAAAAGAAACAAGCATGTATTTGCAAAGGTATTTGCAAAGGCATTTCATTTAGAAAAGCCACTGGCCTGTACATTCAAGCTGGCTCCCACAAGTAGGACTTCTTTGATTCCGCTTGCTATAATTACCAAGAGCGAAACTATGATGTCAGGCCCACAGGTATGCCTGTTGTGAGCCTTGCCGGGAAATACTGTTTACACTTAAATTTCAGCCTCTTTCTTCCTTCAAGACTGTCTGTTCTCAGCTACTGAAGCACAAAATAACTCATTCTTCTCTCTCTCTCACCCCCCTTCCCTTGTTCTTATTATGCGTACAAGAGACAGTGTTCTCCTTAGCAGAATAATTAGGAAAGATTAAAAGTTCCCAGAGCAACAAGAGAACAACTATAGAACAGTCATAAACCCCATTACAGGCAGAAACTCTATTTACTCATTCATTCATTTATTTAGAGCCCAGCGCAAAAGTCTTCATTCAAGTAAAGGTCAAAGTGAGATCTGTGGGAAATTGGTGCTAGTTAAAAATTACAAAAATGCATTAAAAATAAGAATACAAGTACTTATCTGACATCTAGCCTTACTTTCAACATTCACAACAAGCCCATACCAGATGGTCAAAGCAAACAGGGGAGTGTGCATGGACCAGAAAGTGAGATCCCAATGGCAGTCTCTACCACTGGACCTATATATATGCTTTTCCTAGAATTGTAGCCAATGAAATTTTACTCAGAGTAGACCTATTGAAAATAGTGAACCTAAGCTAGTTAAGAACATATGAAGAGCCTACATGATCAAGCCAATGGCTTCTCATAGTGGCCAACCAGATGCCTGTGGGAAGCCCTCAAGTCCTCTCCTCACCCTTCCAGCAACCTTCAGAAGAATACAGCTTCCAGCCATGGAGGCAGAGCTTAGCCTCCATGATGACTAGTATCCATTGATAGCCTTATACCCCATTGTTTTTTTCTCATCCAGGCTTCCTCAACCTAGGCCCTCCAGACGTTTTTGGCCTGTAACTCCCATAATTCCTAGCTAGCAGGACCAGTGGTTAGGGATGATGGGAATTGTAGTCTCAAAACATCTTGAGGAAGCCTGGTCTAATCCCCCTTTAAAGTCATCCAAGTGTGCTTTATGGGTTTGAGTGTTGGACTAAGACTGGGGAGAGTCAAAATTCCAATCCCTGCTGAGCCATGAAGCTTATCGGGTGGCCTTGGGCAAGTCACCAACTCTTTGCCTAACCTATATCACAAGGTTATTTTAATGACAAAGTTCAGGGGGAAGGAGCCATGTGCACTCCCTTGAGCTCTTTAAGAAGAAGGCTGGACAAAGAATATAGCAAATAAATGTTAAGTTGAGGTTCAGCTACAGCTGAGCTGAAATTTCTCAAAAATTGTGGGGGTGGGGATATGAGAGTTTTCTTTTTCTCACTCCTCTAGAAAAAAGAAGGCCAATTTGTTTTTCTCCCTCACTCATCAGAGTAGAAGTCATGAACATCCAATGATGTGGCTGTCAATGGCTACCAGTCATGATGTCTATGCTCTGCCTCCACAATCGGAGCAATATGTTTCTGGAAACCAGTTGCTGGGAACCACCGGAGGGCCAAGTGTTGTTGTGCTAAGGTCCTGCTTGCAGGGTTGCCACGTTTCCTATTTTTACATCTTCTTTTTCAGGGTTAAAATTTGAGACAAATTGCATTTATTTGCTACGAATGGCCACCATAGCATCCTCTTTTTTGCTCTTCAAAATATGACAACTTTATTTATGAGTTTCCAACAGGTATCTGGTTAGCCATTGTGGGAAGTTCGTTTGCCCTCATCGGTTGGGCAGCTTTGTGGACAGGCACCAGTGAACTGGCCTCTAGCAGGCCGAATTGTCCTCCTGTCGCCAAAGTGGCCAAGGGCAGCAGGAATGTAGGGGACATTGCCCGGGGTGCGGTGCCAACTGACCAGTAGTGGTGCATGGCACCACACCCAGGGGAAGGTCAAATACCAGACCTGCAGGGCCTTTTGGCCTCTTGCTCTCTGCGCCAGTTCTCCTGCCTACCCTCCCTTAGTTTAGGCTTTGTGTATGGTATGATGTTCCTGTGGACAATGTCGGTTGCTGGATTTTGGGGTCCCCCCCCTTCTGGGAAATTGGCTCCACCATTTGGGTTTCTGCCTACCCCATAGCAATTGTCATAACTTTGTAAGGCAGATAGGCATTGGGTAAGCCTAGTCTTGGTTGGAGGGGAGGTTGTAGCCTCCGTCTGCCCCTCAATAGGTAAGGGTATCTTGTTGAAAGGATCTGGGAGGAGTGGCTCCTGACCGCTGCCCAGACAGGGGCTTGGGCCATACCACTCCTCCCACAGGACTGCTTGCGGGATGCCCCGATTTGACGTAGGTCATAGGGCACCCCCCCCCGGTGGCTTCACCCTTAGAAACACTCCCAGCTGACAGGTGGGAGTGACATACGCAGTTGCTTACCTCAATTGCCTATGGCCAAACCTTCACATCTGTAACCAATAAAGTTGTGGCCTTATTTGATCCCCAAAACCAATATCCTGTGTATAGTCTGGTTATTTGGTCCTTAGGGAACAGGATGGTGACAGGGCCTCATCACGCAACAGAATGCTGGACTAGATGAGCCATTGGCCCAATTCTTATGTTCCACTGCCATTGCCCATGATGAGCCCCATCCTGAGAGGCGATTGGAGAACTTCTCCTTCCCCTGGTGAAATTCAGCAAAGTGGTTTCCCCAAATTCTCTTTCCACAAACAGGATGGGAAAAAATTAAAGAGGGTATTTGTGGAAAAACAACCCCAAATTGCTGCTCCTTCTTGGTTAACGCCAACAGGGTCAACCACACTCACAGGTATCAGTGAGCTTTATTATAGAGTTTAATACCCCCTTTGCCTTCACAATGATCCAGCCCGTTTCTGCATTTCCCGTGACATTTTCCAATAGGCAATTCTTGTTACAGAACATAAGTGACATTAATACACCAGCTGTCATGTAATGCATTTAAACTTGCCTCCTACTGTACAAGGCAAATGCATTTTCTCTCTAAACACAGGAACTCAGAGTGCAGCTTAATGGGAAGGCAGGAAATGGGATAATTGGTTAAAGAGATTCACAGTGCATTATTATTGTTTCTTAGTTCTACTGTAATTTTATGGAGCTCTTTGATTTATGAAGCAAACAAAAGAGTGAACAGATAACTTGTTCCTTCTGAGTTACGCTCTGCTGCTTTTCCTCCAGAAATTAAAGTGCTGATGCGGGAGAGGGGGGTTAGGATGGGACACCTCAGATATTATCTTTATTTGCCAGGGTTTAGGATTTGCAAAGAACACAGTGGCTCTCAGGTGTCTATGTGATCTTGACAGCAGAACTGAGACTGGAAAAGGTACAAAACCACAAGCAATTGGCTAACTGACTCACAGTTTAATGTAACTGCAATTGCTGGAGGTTTTTCAGCAATGTCTGGCTCGGGAGATGGGGTCAACCTAAAGTATGCATATGATATCCTTCTGAATGCAGTAGGTATTTGATGTAAGGACCTGTTTTGGTATAATTATATCCAGCATTAGAATTAATCCAGTATTAATTGTACACAGATTAATTTTCAGGGCATCTCATACATGGTGTCAGGGGTCGGCACAGCCAGGCAGTTGCAGATGGCCCAACTCTCTGGAGGGGCCACTACCTCCTCTCTCTTCCTTTTATTTTCCCCCTAATGTGGCACATAGAGTCCAGTCTACACTGGCTGGAAGCCATTCGTATCCCTAACTGGAGATGCCAGGGATTGAACCTTTGACTTTTTGAATGCAGACTTTCTGTTAGTGAGCCAAAGCCATTCCTTATACAGTGGTACCTCGGGTTAAGTACTTAATTCATTCTGGAGGTCTGTTCTTAACCTGAAACTGTTCTTAACCTGAAGCACCACTTTAACTAATGGGGCCTCCTGCTGCTGCTGTGCTGCTGCTGCGCGGTTTCTGTTTTCGTCCTGAAGCAAAGTTCTTAACCCAAGGTACCATTTCTGGGTTAGTGGAGTCTGTAACCTGAAGCATCTGTAACCTGAAGCATCTGTAACCCGAGGTACCACTGTAATAGCAACGCTCTTTAGGGGGAACAGAGACATTATGATGAAATTTAAATGGCAGGCATGAGTAGCAGAACTTGCTGGCTAGACAGGCTTTTGTGCTCCTGCTGTTCCTAAGGGAAGGGGACGGGGTTTGGGTGGGGGGAATTGGTACCACAGTGCCCATAGAGGGAGAGGAAACTGCTACTGTTGCCTCAGCCATAAGGGTAAGGGGAGTCACAATTGCTGACGTACCAATAGGAAGCTTCTATACTTTGGCCATGGGAGGCTTCACTGCTGTTGGAGGCCCCACCTGGGAGAGTTACAGCCCCTACCCTGGCTCACCATCAAATGGCACTAGTCCTGGGGAATTTGCTAGACATCTAAATTTATCATGGTTTTCCCTCCCTAGCAACTAAAGGAGTTTAACAAAGTTACTGGATTATCCTGAATGGCTTAGAATCTCTGAATGCTACATCTCTCTGAATGTCACAACCACCTAGATCCTGGGAGTGAGGGCTGGCTACAAGCAGTCCAAATTTAGACACACTAAGAAAAGCGAAGAGAAAAAGTGGTTTTTGCTGGAAACTGCAAAAACTGTGAGAACAGCCTTGGTGTGGAAGGGTAATGCACAGCTGTTGATCTTTGGGAAATCTAATGCAGGATTTGTGCTTGTGCTTCCAACTTGATGAGTCTGGGTGCTTCGCCATTGCTTCTATGTGTATTTATAAATGAAGAGAAACTGAAAAACAAAACAACAATAAGCATAAGTCCCACTGTTTCCTCCCAACGAAAGGTAAAAGAGCTCTGTGGTGCTGTCCCTGAATTCTTCTCATTGCTCCACACACCACAAGTCCCAGGAGATTCTGCCACATTCCTCAAAGAGCTTTAATAGAAGGCTTGCAAAAATGACACACCTGGATTCTGAAGTTCTCATCAAAAGTGATGAGCAAGAAGGCGCAGGGAATAAACAATAGGTAGAGCCAGAGCCAATGGCAGACAGGACCAACTAATTGTAGTTTTCTCCCAACCTTCTCCCTGCTGAGAGAGAAACACTGAAACTAAGGAAGAAAAAGATGGCTGACCTACCATCCAAGCACTGCCCATTGGTGTGGCCTGGGAGATAGATATGGAGAGGATGGTGGATTAACCAGGGGGATTAACCTAGGTGAGTGGAGCAGGGGATGGGCAACAACCCTGTCCATCTTCTTTGGAACCCTGTTTTACAACATGAAACCATCATGTAGGATTGCTTCTCCTTCCTTTTGGTTCTTTTTCTCCACTTCTCTCTCTCTCCCCCCCCCCCCAACCATCATGATTCCACTCAAGGGTATTATGCCCTGGATAATAGCAACAATAATAAAAGGTTCATTCGTCAAGCATACAGTGAACCATTCAGGGACCGATTTGTCCTAGACTCCAGAGGCAGAGAATGAAAAACTCATGTGAATGATGATGGGTGAGAAGGTCACCATTTCCTTCTTATACAAAATAGACTTGGGTCCCTGTTTTATTTCCTACTTTCTCTCTCTCTCCCCCCCCCCCATTTCTGGAGGGGATTGTCTTTAAGTCTCTCTTTCTCTCTCTCCGACTCTTTCTCTTCCCCCTCCCTTTCCATGATTTATGGTGTGTTTCACACTTTGTTACCTTTCTCTGCATTGTAAATGTCAGGGTGCCACATCTGAGTGATGGGAAGTTAACATGCCATGGGCTTTTATTGACGAATCTTGGGTTGGTGCATTGGGGGGTGTTTTCCGTGGGTAAAGCACTGCATTTATTACCCAAACCTTCTGACAGTTGCAATGATAACATATGAATGAGAAGAAACACTGTCAAGCCGTTCTCCACACATTGGATCAGAGTGTGTATTTCAGGGTCACTATATATAAACATCCAGAGGTATATTTTCAAATGCCTGCCACACCTCACAGGAACACATGAATTTGCTTCATGCCAAGTCATCCATCTGAGTATTGTCTGTTACCAGCAACAGCCAGTCCACTGCCCGCCAGAAGATAATCTAGAGCAGGGAAGTGCAATATGTGGTCCTCTGGATGTTGTTGGGCTGGAACTCCCATCATCCCTGACTATTGGCCATTCTTGTTGTTGCTGGTAAGAGTTATAGTCCAACAACATCTACAGGGCATAAAGGTGAGTGCTGGAAGATTTGGGACACAGAAAAGAAAGTACTTCTTCACATGAAAGGTTAAACTGTGGAACTCACTCCCACCGGAAGCAGTGATGGCCACCAACTCTGATGGCTTTAAAAGAGGATTGGACAAATTCATAGAGGCGAGGGCTATTAGTGACTATGGTTTGTATCCATGGTTGGAGGCAGTGTGCTTCTGAATACCAGTTGCTGGGAATCACAGGTGGGGAGAGTTGTGGTTGCAATCAGCTCCTGTTTGTGGACTTCCCAAATACATCCAGCTGTCCACTGTGAGAACAGTATGCTGGATTAGATGGGCCATTGTCCTCATCCAGCAGCCTTTTCTTACATTCTTATGGCACCAGATTGGCTACCCTTAGTCTACACTAGCGGTAACTTGCTGTGGTTCTCCAGGGCTTCAGAAAAGAATCATTCCCAGCCCTACCCAGGGATTTCTCCATTGAACCAGGGATTTTCCCTATTGGCCAATGCAGCCCTCACCTCTTTATTCCACTTCTATATCACCTGGGTACACCAGGGATTGAACCTGGGACCTTTCATCTGAAAAGCATGAGTTCTCCTACTGAGTCACGGCCTTTTCCTACTGGCCAATACATCTCTGGGCTCTTCATCCCACTTGCACATTAGGATTCCTAATATTTTGCTAAAGCACCAATTGAGCAGAAATCATGCAAAGGACTAAGAAAACATCTCAAGGGAATGCTCACCACCCCTTTAAACATTTCAGCAAGCATTATATTTCAGGTCAGTAAACATAGTACAAGATTTCCTAATTAATTTAATAAGTTAGCTGCTTTACTGGGCATATGCTGAGATGTCAGGAAGCCTTCTCCTTCCAACCATATGGGTTCTGGGTTGTTTGTTTCCTCTTCTGTTTTTTAGAGTAGGCATTTAGTATTATACACACATCCCTTGTTTGTGTTCTGCTTGCTCTTAAATCAATAAAGCATTCATATGTCCTTTGCAGGATATGACTGCCCTTGAGTAGACAAAATGTTGTTTGTGTCATTGTGAAAACATGACACACTTGACATTTGTAGAAATAGCAATTACCCAAAATAATAAAGGGGAAAGGGAAATTACACAGAAAGACCATAAGTAATGTATCTGGTTCCTACTATCCACGCTATGGTCAGGAGACATGTTCAAACAAATGAATATCTTTTTTTTTTGTAAGAATCATAATAACAAACCTGTCGGAATTCAAATCATTTGTGGACTGCATAACAATCAAAAATATGATTCTGGAGACATTTTGAATGAGTGCTTTATGCTCAGCCTCCTTGACTGCTATTTCTTATTGAAGGAACTTTTGTTTCAGTGAAATCAAAGTTCAAGATTGCATGTGCCATTGTTAAAAAATTATCAGCCCCTAAACTAAATGGCACCTCAGGTGAAGAGCACCTTCAGTGACCTCTTCCACTTATTTTGCTTTTGAAAATCTTACTTAATTGCATTTTTAACCCATTTCTTGACTTTGACGAACAATTTGCATGTCTGATTTCTTTCTGTTATTTAAGATGATAAATTTGCATGCATGAATCTGATCACTGTCACTCACACTCTGTGCACACTCTTTGTTGAATGGGCACTGATGTGGTAAGCATGCCCCCCCATATTAAAAATGCACATAGGCCATGATGCACTCCTTCTGAACTTGGTTATCCAGGTGACCTAAACCCAGCCCTATTAGCCTCTGCTCCTGTATCTTTGACTACAGCTTGATCCGATAACGCCCCAGTCTGTGAAAAGCTTCTGTGATGGAATTAAATATATGAATCCATGTGGACCCGGGGGGGGGGTAAACAATAAAAAGAAATGGTTGGGTGCCTGGATTCGAAACATGAGGCTAGCACACAGAGTCCCAGTAGCAGAGTATTAAATGCACAAAAATAAGAAACACAGTGTTGGAAATATAGGTTGTTATACCTTTCTTATCCTATTCATCTGCACAATGAGCAGACCACACACTGTTAAGTAAGTTTAAAATGATTTAATTACAGATTCAAGGTCTCAGTCATGCATTGTTCTATGCAGCAGCAAAGATAATACAGTCAAAATACTCTTGGGTAGGAAATATTGAATGTAGTTCCAGACACATGCTCTAAGCTTGGGAACAAGCTTACACACATCTTCCTTGGTGGGTTACATGATGCAGAGAGAGAGAGAGAGAGAGACCTAGCTAAGTCTATCTAGCAATACAACTCTGTGGTCCTTTACCCTTCCGTGCACTAACTAGCATAGTTATGTTTGACTCTCATAGATTCCTCTGCAGATGTCTACATATCAAGTTGGGGTTAAGCATGCAACTTAACTTAAGTATGCAAAAAACTAGGGGTTTTTTGGGGGGGAAGGTCTTTTTACAAGTTGGCAACACTAGAAGCTAATGATTGTGGAATTTTACTCAATGGAGTGAAACGACAATAATCTTATTATCACATATATAGTACAGGAAAGAGGGCCAGGATGAAAAATTTTAAGGCAGCTACATACATTGAGGTGTATCTAACTAAATTGCCATGCATGCAGACCAACTTGCATGGGTGCAACAGAACCTCCCCTCCCTCTATCCCTCCTCTACTCCCCCTAATCTGCTCTAGGTTTCCCCCCAACCTTCCAGAGCAGATCTGAGATCAGTGAAGGGGGCACATAGGGGGAGAAGGTGATGGATTTTGACTGCATTTGCAGAAGCTGTTGGGTGTCCAAATGGCCTCCTGAAAGTTGTCAAATGGCTTCTTCCACTGCCCAACCAAAAAGCAAAAGAGATGCAAAGGATGCTACACAAAGGCCAATAGGCTTTGCTGGCAGATTACTTTTTATAAGGTGGGAGTTTAGGAATTATGTTGCTGCCCAAGTTTGCATCTCAAAGCTGTCCTCCAGGAACAAGAGATGCAGATTAAGATTGTCTAAAGAGGAGGAGGAGGAGGAGGAGGAGGAGGAGGAGGAGGAGTTTGGATTTGATATCCCGCTTTATCACTACCCTAGGGAGTCTCAAAGCGGCTAACAATCTCCTTTTCCCTTCCTCCCCCACAACAAACACTCTGTGAGGTGAGTGAGGCTGAGAGACATCAGAGAAGTGTGATTGGCCCAAGGTCACCCAGCAGCTGCATGTGGAGGAGCGGGGAAGCAAACCCAGTTCACCAGATTACGAGTCCACCGCTCTTAACCACTACACCACACTGGCTGAAAGATCAACAGCTAAATCTCACACACCCACCCAAATTGTACTTTGATTCACATTTTTTTTAAAAAAAAAACCCAAGCAATCTGTTGGAGGATGTCAACCCAAAGTATTCACTTGTGGCCAGCACATTTCTAAAGATGAAATCAAAGCTATTTTTTGAAGCACATCATTTGAGCATTGCTTTAAAATTATGCCTGCAACATGGTTAGTTCAAATGATCTCAGCCCACCTTTGATATCTGACCCCATGTTATTTTTGTGGAACCATTTTGTCAATGCAAAAGAACAGAAAACTTTTGTCGGAAGATGAACACTGGGGAATAATGGGGGGATGGTGGCATCCTTCTTCCTGTGAAGTGTGAAGAATAAACTAAAGAGGATTTGGAATGGATTTAAGAAGACAACTATTTGAGCCAAGGCTGAGTCACTGAGCAAGTTCAACAGCGCACAGCCTCAAGTCCCTCGCGAGGCTGAGCACTGCATTTGCTGGTGTTCTTTTGGCACCTCTGCTAGGCAGCTCTTCCCTGAAAATAGCATAGCAATGCAGCATGCAAGCATTTGTTCCAGCTGTTATGGACAGGAGGCAGACAAATAGGGCTGATAGATTTAAGGATGGAGAGCCATTCTATACCTTCACTTCTCCTGGTGCAGCAATGGATGGCAGTTCCCCAGGCCATTCTCTCCCTGGCATCCACTTTCTTTCTTTTACTGGTATCAGGGCTCAGAAGAATATAAGAACGTCCCTGCTGGATTAGACCAAAGGTCCATCAGTCCAGTGGACAACTAGATGCCTACAAGGAATCCCAAAAACAGAATGCAGATGTGTTAACATCCTCCCTGCTCATTATCTCCAGCAATTGGTATTCAGAGATGTAATCACTCTGATACTTAGGGTAATATATAGTAGGAATGCCATATTTTGAAAAGCATAAAAGAGGACACAATTGCCAACTTCTATTTTTAACTATGGATCGCTGTGATGATCTCATTTTACATACCCATGAAAAAGAGGATGTGTCCTGGAAAAAGAGGACATATGGCAACCCTAATATATAGGCATCATGACTAGTTCAGTGGTAGAATACCTGCCTTGTAAGCAAAAGGTCTCAGGTTCAATTTCCCATCATCTCCAGGTAGGGCTGGGAGCGTCTTCTGCCTGAAACCCTGGAGAGCTGTTGCCAGTCAGTGTAGACAATACAGAGCAAGATGGACCAATGGTCTGACTCAGTATAAGGCAGTATGTGTCTCTATATTGACACATGGAGTAGGCTCACAGCAAGGCAACTGCGCTACTTCAGCAGATTTAAAGGTGTGTGAGTGTTCTCTGGCAATCTTAGGCCAAAATAACTGGGATTTCTATACATAGCATTCTCTAAGGCTTTCGGGTTGAGTAGAGCTGCAAAACTCTAGGCCAGTCATGAGCCAAAGCAAGGCACTATGTTCAGTAAATATGGAGCTCCCTCAATTCTCCTTCGGAAAGGAGAACTGGTAGCAGATAGAGAAGAACATGTTTGCTACTGAGCTTCAGAGTCCTCCTGGTTTAGAAGGGTCTGACTGCCAACTCCATAGAAGCATTCATGGTTCTTTGAATTGTCATGGAGCAAGGTAGCATCCCAAGCAACCCCTAAGAAGGACAACTTTATGACCCATACAAAAGAAGCTGGCAGCAGGACCTTGGGGAAGGTCAGCCAAAGGCTGGCTGAAACAGACATCAAGCCAGCTGTTGATGTCATCACAGGATGGTGCCCCAGGGTGGAGGCTGCCAATCCATTTAAGGTTCGAGAAGAGGCCTTGGAGCAATGGGCAAGAGTTCTGAGGAAGGAAGGCTATATGGTCAGCTTAAAGGTATTACTTTTACTTTTAGTAGATGCCTTTCTGCAGCATTTTTTGAAAATTGAATGGATCACCGAGGCACCACAAAGTGCTTCAGGTACTCCTCTGTTGATTATGCCATTTTGCATAGTTCCTCCTTCACCTCTTACAACCTTTAAAACTCCACAGAAGTGGAATACAAAAAGGGAGGTGTGAGGAGGTCGTTGAAATAAGTGAATGAAAGATAAGATATTGAAATTGTTTGATGTGTTTTAAACTGTTTTTGTTTGGTTTTGTTAGTTTAATGTATTAGTGTTATGTAGTGTTTTTGTATTGTATTGTATTGTTTTTTGTAGTGTTTAAATTGTTGGAAAAGTAATAAATATTATTTTCAAAAAAAATACAACCTTTAAAACTCCGAGACACCCAACTTCAGCTCAAGATTTTCGATTCATCTGATGCCAGTGCACACTCTTAATTTTCATGCTGTGACTGTAATGCATAAAATAACCCTATGGCTCCAATTTTCAAACATGTTGCTCTAGTTACTAATTTCTAGTTGACTTCTAATAGCAAATCCACAATAGGAGTAAATGGCTTGATGCCTGAATTCGGAAACTGAATAGAGACACTAACTTTTCCTGTTCTTTTTCACCCCAAAAGAAAAATGCCTACTTATTCCCCCCAAAAAAAAATTACCTTTCAGGATTTAGTCTGAATCACAATGGAAAGTGGAGCCTTTACATATCACATAATTAAATACTCTTTTATGTCAGGCATTGTAATTTGGCTTAATCCATAAAAATGTAAGACAATTTAGGAATTTTAGCTTTATATGTGTGTATATATACAAAGGTTTCTTTTCACTCAGACAGGCACCACGAAGAGACAAGCAAAGCAATTAGCATATTAAGCCAAAATGTTGAAAGCTTTTAATCCTTTTTTTCCGTATTAAATATTTGCTGAATGGAAATGTTTGATCTCTGCTTACATTGGAAAAGAGCAGTATTGAGAGCTGTAGGTATCCTCCCCGCCCCAAAAAGATAGAGGAAAAATAATAAAACAACGTTACTGCTTATTTAATTTCTAATATACATGCATTCTTATTCTTTGGCATTTTTCTTGTCCTTGTGCTACAATTTAAGTGGCTGGTTTGGGCCCAGAGGGGGAGGGAGGAACAACCCTCTTCAGCTACTGCCAGTATCTCCTCACTGAAAAATATGTACATTTACACATGGAAGTTTTTGCAGTTCTCCTTATCTAAATTTCTCCCTCCCTGGATTTTGGCATTTTGAATTAACTTCTCTTTCTCCCACAGTAATGCATGAGGAATGGCCTTTTGTTCTGTCACCCATTTCCAAGTCTTTTGCAGTTCTTTCGTGTAAAGAAAAAAAATATGTATGTGCTGCCAACCTTTCTGGATTGATAAAGGTTTGGAGAAAGTGCTGTGGACACCAGTCCTAAAATGGCTGCCATAGGGGGCATGACGACGACAACAACAACAACAACAACAACTTATTTATTTATTTATTTATTTATTTATTTATTTATACTCCGCCCATCTGGCTGGGCTTCCCCAGCCACTCTGGGCGGCTTCCAACAAAATATTAAAATACAGTAATGCATCAAACATTAAAAGCTTCCCTAAACAGGGCTGCCTTCAGATGTCTTCTAAAAGTCTGGTAGTTGTTTTTCTCTTTGACAACTGGTGGGAGGGCGTTCCACAGGGCGGGCGCCACTACCGAGAAGGCCCTCTGTCTGGTTCCCTGTAACTTGGCTTTTCGCAGTGAGGGAACTGCCAGAAGGCCCTCAGCGCTGGACCTCAGTGTCCGGGTAGAACGATGGGGGTGGAGACACTCCTTCAGATATACTGGACCAAGGCCATTTAGGGCTTTAAAGGTCTACACCAACACTTTGAATTATGCTTGGAAATGTACTGGGAGCCAATGTAGGTCTTTCAAGACCGGTGTTATGTGGTCTCGGCGGCTGTTCCCTGTCACCAGTCTAGCTGCTGCATTCTGGATTAGTTGTAGTTTCCGGGTCACCTTCAAAGGTAGCCTCACATAGAGCACATTGCAGTAGTCCAAGCGAGAGATAACCAAAGCATGCACCACTTTGGCGAGACAGTCCGTGGGCAGAAAGGGTCTCAGCCTGCATACCAGGTGGAGCTGGTAAACAGCTGCCCTGGACACAGAATTAACCTGTGCCTCCATGGACAGCTGAGAGTCCAAAATGACTCCTAGGCTGCGCACCTGGTCCTTCAGAGGCACAGTTACCACGTTCAGGACCAGGGAGTCCTCCACACCCACCCACCTCCTGTCCCCCAAAAACAGTACTTCTGTCTTGTCAGGATTCGACCTCAATCTGTTAGCCGCCATCCATCTTCCAACCGCCTCCAGACACTCACACAGGACCTTCATCTCCTTCACTGGTTCTGATTTGAAAGAGAGGTTATCCGCCACCCTAAATTAGCATGCACAGATTTATTCGTTTATATTATTTATTAAATTTATATACTGCCCTTCATCCAAGAACCACAGGACAGTTTACAATCCACAACATAATAATAAATAAAACAATGCCCCCGCACATAATTTAAAAGGCCTTAGATTGTTTAATTATCCATAGGCCTGAGAAAAATGGAATGCTTTTGTCTGGAACCCAAAAATATGTATTAAAGGTGCCAGGTGAGAGCGTTCTTCTCTTTACGTTTGTGCACTTTCCCAGTGGCGTAGCGTGGGTTGTCAGCACCCGGGGCAAGGCAAGTAATTTGTGACCCCTAACCCGTGGATTTGCGCCCCCTAACCCGTGGATTTGCGCCCCCTAACCCTAACCCCCAGATGTTGTGCCCAGTGCGGGCGGGCCCCCCTGCACCCCCCACGCTACGCCATTGCACTTTCCTCACTAATGACTCTCATAAGGCCAATTTCTTTTCCCAAAGTCTGCCTAGTCCTCACTCTCCAGTTCAAAAAAATCCCCTTCTTCTTTTGCAAACCAAAAGGATCTCTCCTCCACTTCTGGGATGCAAGAGCAACACAACACACACAACAATCTGCCACCCCACCCCTGCAATAGGCTGGTTTCTCAGTACCAAAGTGGGCTGGGACTTCCTGGGGCTGTTAAGACGGATGGGTTGAAAATCTATCTCAGATTTTGTTCTCTGTTTTTAGTGATGCACACATAGGTGCCCTAAAAGAGGAGCTGCAGTGAAGCTCCTGCAAGAGTTCTGCACCAGCAATCTCTGCCAAGCAAAAACAATGTAAAAAAGAACCACCGTTTACTGGATTTCTAACATGCACAAATCAAGGCTGCCCCGGTGCTAATTTATATGCCCGTCATTGGTTGGGATGGAAGCTGGGGAGAGGTGCATTTGTGTGTAAAAATCTCTGGCTTTTGCAGAGGGAGAGAAAAAGGCTGAAAAAGGTTCCCCACCCCAAGTTGTTGTTGTTTAGGCATTTAGTCGTGTCCGACTCTTCGTGACCCCATGGACCAGAGCACGCCAGGCACTCCTGTCTTCCACTGCCTCCCACAGTTTGGTCAGACTCATGTTTGTAGCTTCGAGAACACTGTCTAACCATCTTGTCCCCTGTCATCCCCTTCTCCTTGTGCCCTCCATCTTTCCCAACATCAGGGTCTTTTCCAGGGAGTCTTCTCTTCTCATGAGGTGGCCAAAGTCTTGGAGCCTCAGCTTCAGGATCTGTCCTTCCAGTGAGCACTCAGGGCTGATTTCCTTAAGAATGGATAGGTTTGATCTTCTTGCAGTCTCCTCCAGCACCATAATTCAAAAGCATCCCAAGTATAGGCACAAATTTAGAAATAGTTGCAATACAATAAGCAGAAATACAATGACCAGGTGAGCTACTGAGTCTGCTGCTCAGGTGATAACTGACGGGCACGTTCAAGACCCTTGCTCTGTTTTCTGCTTGGTAATCATCTTTGAATTGGGGTACCGTACTTTTCCATGTATAGGGATTTTTTACTCTAAATCAATGTTTAAAAATGGGGGTCACCTCATACACGGATAGTGCATGGGGGGGACGGGTGATTGGTTGCAGCCGTGAGCTGCAGACTTGTCATCGGTGATTTAGTAGGTGATTGGTTGCTGCAGAAAGGGCTGCTTTTGATTGGCTGCTGCTGTGGTAATGAGGTGGGCGATTGGTTGCTGCGGCAATGCATCCATCCTGTAGATTTAAATATCTGTCCATAGTCACCTACTTGTTATCAGAGGCTCAGAATCCACATTCCTTTGTAAGAAAATATGAAATAACATAAAACCATTTTTGCAGGCCAAAAATAAAAAATAAAATAAAATAAACCAATGTGGGGGGGGGGACAAGAAATTTTCTGCACCGGGTACCACCTGGCCTTCCTACGCCTCTGACATGGGGGCGTCTTATACACAGAAAAGTACGGTAAATAGGGTACACTCTGTCCTCCATTGCCTTAGCTTCCAGGAAGGGTGATGCTGGTCAGTCTGCATCATGAGTTTCTGTAGCATGACTCAGTGTTTCTGCTATTACCTTCCCTGTTCAGGAAGGAGCCATATTAATCAGTTCCCATGCCAGAAAGGTACAGTCCTAAGAAGCCTAAAGTGGACGTAAATTGACATACATCATTATTAAGGCTTAATAGAATCCATGGATAAGATATCAGTTCAATGCGGTGTCTTGAGAGACCCATGTATCATTCTTTCCTTCCGTGACAACAGCAGGTCCTATCAAGAGAAAAACACATTGTCTAATGCCGATGTTTCCAATAAGACCTTTCTTAATTGTTATAATGTTGGCTTTTGATGTGAGCCATTGTCAAGATGCCTTTTTAATGACTCCTCTGACAGAACTGAGCAAGGTCATTGAGCGCGTTTGTGGAGACAAAGAATTATTCTCCTCTGCCATTTATTATGAAGAAGAGCCATTACAGTAATCCTCACTTAAGGAACATGATTAATGGTGTGATTAGCAACTAGCTCACATTTGAAAAGGATGGAAGCAGAAACTACCTCATCATAGAAAAGAATTGTTTTCCGAATGGTTCAGAGCAGCGCACACACAGCATGAAAGTCCCTTTGAGTGACTCATTCTCTGACTCTCTTATCTCTTATGGTTTGGGTTTTGTTTTGCTTTCTTTGTTTTTTGTCTCTGTAACTATAATCAATTTTAATTATGGGGAAGTTAAGCACTTAGCTTGCTGTACAAGGGACCTTTACAATAATGAAAGAACATTCTGCTAACCTGATTCCACCAGGTTTCCTAATGTCACAAATGATCAAATTGACCTAAAACAAGTCCTAGGCCTTTGGTTGTTATTGTTTTTACTATTATTACTGATGATGTGTCCAAGGCATAATGGGACATCAGTAAAATTTGTTCAAAGAAATGAGCATGTACAGTCATACCTTGGAAGTCAAACAGCTTAGTTCTCAAACGTTTTGGCTCTCAAACGTCGCAAACCCAGAAGTGACTGTTCTGGTTTGTGAACTATTTTTGGAAGCCGAACGTCCAACAGGGCTTCTGGGACTTCCAATTAGCCTCAGGAGTTCCTGCAGCCAATCAGAAGCCACACTTTGGTTTTCAACCATTTTGAAAGTCGAACGGACTCCATTCGACATCCAAGGTACGACTTTATATACAATAGAAAAATGAGGAAATTATTTGCCCCTACATATAGGACACTAATTTGCTTCGGTACTCCTCTCTCAAATACATTGGAGGGCAGAATTGTGTTTGATGAGCTATGCCCATTCCACAAGGCCTGTTGAGCACTGTGCATAGTGCCTGGGAAGATGTATAAAATAAAGCCGAGATGTGCACATTTCCCAAGGCCCATTGGGAAGGGACTGTTTATGCCCAAGGTGGGGTGGAATGCCTGCAAAATGTTTTGATTTGTTTCATCAACTGGACAATTGACACTTTTATGGGAGGCTGGATGTGATTTTACTTTTGTGGATTGATATAATTGGGGCCTGGTGGTTACTTGATTTTTCTTTCAAGATACAGAATGTATCTTGGGGAAAGGATATTAGAGGTGGGGGGCTATTGGATGATCTGTCTCAATGATCAAGGGGAGAAGTAGGCATTGAAGAAGAAGAAGTCAAATGGGGTGATAGTTACATGTGTGTGTCATCTTCCCCCACCAAGCTCCCTCCTATCTGTTCTACTAATGGACGCTCTAGCACTGTTCTCAACAATCTTATGGTTCTTCTGTTGCATGCTGCATAAGCCTGAGAGAATAGAAAGGCTTTCTGCAGGCATTTAAGAGTTAAAACAGAAGACACCTGCTGCATCTGTGTTGGCACAGTATTCCACAATACTGGGCCAATGGTACTAAAGGCTTGGTTTCCTGTTGTCAAGTAAGTCTCACCAACTTGGGGAACAATCAACAATGCTCCTGAGCATGATCTGCTCTGGTGTTTCTATTTGCTATCATTGTGAGTCACTTTGCATCATGGTAAGGCCGGCCATGCTCCACATAAACGTTTATATTACAGCCTTGTAGATACAGATCACATGATTTGAATGAAGGATTATCTCCATGCTGTACACAAGACAAAGTAAAGCAAATAAACACCAATTGGTCATATGTTGCCTGGTAAAGGTCCTATTGGACACCTCTGGGAGGGGAGAGTTAGAGAGACTTCGCATTGGATTCCAATACTGCTCTTGCTATAATTAAGACGGATATACAAGCCTGGACTGAAAGTGGGTTAAAGGTGTTGCAAGCTATTGGGCAAAACAGATATTCAAGCCAAGCAGGTTGATGGTGGCAGGATGTCCTCCTTCTGCAACTGTTTCCACTGAGGGCCTTTGCTTCTTCAGTCAGCAGGCAGGCTTAGCTTCTAATTAGATTTCTCCTTGGTCAGAAGTGATGGCATCTGGCAGACTCATAGGCTACAGAATCAGAGGCATGGGGTGTTTGAGCGCAATAATGCTATGTGCATCAATCCTCATCCTATTTCTGTCTCCCCTGGTGTACAGAAATGCAAGGAGGTTATGTACCAGCCGTGGAAGCAAATTAATCAGGCGCCAGTTCTAAGGTACTTATGCCAGATGCTTGCCAAGGGCATGCAGAGGCAATCACTTGGTCTGTCCAGGGGCCATCAAGGCTGACCGTGGCACTCCAGACTTCTCTGCTCAGTTCTCAGGTCTTGCTTTCTGCACCCTCTTTGAGAGCTTTTGGCTGGCTGGAATGTGCCCTTGAACTGGTTGAATGCGTCTTGCTTGCCAAGAGTGGATGCAGAAATGTCTGGCCTTTGTGTCAAGAGTCACCTGCACTGATGCAATTTCTTTTGGCTCTGGGCATCAACCATTACTGGTATGTGGCCAGCAGAAGGTTCCCCAGAAAAGGAACATGATCCTTGGGCAGCAAAAGGTAGCTCCATCCTACCACACTTGCTGCCACTAAGGCAGGGAGAACTTCACCTTAACATGGACCTGTAGCAGGCAATAACACAGTGCCTTCTGTCACATACCAAAGAGTTATCTGCACTGAGGACTGAGATATAGTCCCAAGTAGAACTTTAGTCATTGCTGATTCTGATCGTAAGTAAAGAAAGATTTAGCCACTATATATCCTGATCTTGAGTCAAAGAAGAATATAAAAAGAGCCGCATCCTATTCTTGCAGTGGTCAGCTGGATGCCTTTGGGAAGTCCACAAGCAGGACTTGACTGCAACAGCAACTCTCCTCCCCACCTGTGATTCCCAGCAAGTGTCATGGAGACAGAGCATAGCTACTGATAGCCTTCTCCTGCATGAATCTGCCTAATCCTCAAGCCATCCAAGTTGGTGGGTACCACAGCCGCTTGTGAGAGCGAATTCCATAGTTGAACTTTGCACTGCATGAAGAAGTACTTTCTTTTGTCCTGTCCTGATTGCAGCTTCATTGGATGCTCCTAGTCTAGAGTACATCAGTGCTTTGATCTAGCATTAAGCCATCTTTTCAGTTCTCTATCATGGATGAAATTACTTCACCTGCTTGGTCAATTTCAGAAGTCCTGGCCATGTTACTAAATACGAAACCTCCAGCAAGGGGTGGGGAAGCATGACAGGATATATTTTCGGTGCTCCGCCTTCCCATCGCACAGTATATCCATCACTTTCATGAGTGTCCTGAGCACAGCTGAACAAATCATTTTGATGTCATCCTTCATCCCAAATACAAATGATCCAAGTGAAACTATTTTTATAATGTGTGCAATTTAGCAGGGTTATTAGTTTTGTGTCATTGGCATCAATGTGAAACAGCACATAACTAATGAAACAAATGACACCAAACTAATGAAAGAGCAAGAGAAATTAATAGGAAGCCCTTTCGATCTCTATAAGCATTTTTGAAAGGGGGGGAATCCTAATGGCTTTCCATTATCTACAGACAGCATTTTTGAAGCAATTGTTGATCATGCACTGGTGTGCGTGCACACACACACACACAAACCCAGTGTGGCCGTCTCTCCCACCTCCGCCTCCATATCGTCTCAATTGGTGCTATGACAAATTAACCGCGTCAGCTGTCAATTATCCTAATTTTAAGAGGCAATCATGTCTGCAAAGCATAAAACATCCTGTTTCCTTTTATTAATCTACTGGCTCATCTGCTAGAAGAGTAATACATTACGACTCTTCCATTTCAGAGTACTTTGTTTCCAGGGACACAGGGTGCAGTGACAAGCTAGAGCTGAGCCCGAACTACTCAACAGTGTGCTTTATTTGTGAACAATATTTTCGTGGTGCTTGAAGAACACCTCCACTCTTTAGCAGTGCTGCACTTCTATTCCATTAACCAAACACTTGCTTATTCATTTTCATTGCCCTCACTTATGACATCATGTGTTCAAACCTGATTGGCTTCATAGCATTTGTGATGTCATCTCATTAACTTTATTGGTTGGGAGGTGTTCTGGGGGGTGAGCAGGACCACAATCTAATGGAGGTCAAATGAGGTGGCCTGTGATATGGGTTGGACAAGTGTTATAGGTAGAGCATCTGGTTTGCAGGCAGAAGATTCCATGTTCAATCCCCGACATCTCCAGTTAAGGCTGGGAATGCCTGCTGTCTGAAATCCTGGAGAGCTAGATGCACCAGTATCTTGACTCAATCTAAGGCAGTCTCCTGTGTTTTTTTCTTCATATGAGGATAAGCATACAGCCACACCAATTGTGCAATTTTGTGGCTTGAAAAAGGGCTTGCCCTGATCTCATAAACTGCAGTGGCCATCCCTGGCATCAGCACTGGTGAATATCATCCCCATTTCCATGTTGAGCCCATTGAACTCAACAGGTGAACCCATAGTTCAGCACCAGAAACTTTGTCAATTCCTTCGACACCCCAAGAAGAGATTTGTTGGGCAGGACAAGCCAGGCAGACAGAAGAAGGATTTTCTCTTATATATCAGGAGTTTATCAAATATTTCTTCTCTTTTTAATGGTTGGGTAAAAGTGTCCATATTTGAGAAGATCAGTACCTTGCTAATCAAAATGAAGATTCTACCTTAGGGACTGTGGCTTGAATGATGGCTGTTTGTGGACAGAATGCCAGGCACCAAAAAAGATGAATGGGTGAAAGATGGGATGGGAAACGGCAAGAATATTTAACACTAGCCAGCAAAGGTTATCCTGCACAGCTTGGATGAGCAGAAGGATGGGCTGGAATGCCAATGAGCCTTAAAAAATGAAACCCAAATACAAAGTCATTAATTTTATTTTCAAGCTTCTATAGCCTGTGGCTGTTTTCTGAACACAGCACCAAAAATAGACTAGCCACGGCAAATATATTCAAGAAAAGCTCTGTGTCAGGAGGCACGGAGACAAACTGATGCCTGGCCATGATGGCAATGTACCACCTCTACTGCTGGAGGCAGTGAGACTTTGAATACCAGCTTTTGAGGGTCGCAAGTGGGAAGAGTATTGTCAGGCTCATGTCCTTCTTGTGGACTTCCCATAGGCATCTGGTCAGCCACTGCAAGAACAGGATGAATCCGAAGTTTCAGGACAGACTAAAGAAAGTATAGAAGAAGAAGAAGAGGAGGAGGAGGAGGAGGAGGAGGAGGAGGAGGAGGAGGAGTTTGGATTTGATATCCCGCCTTTCACTCCCCTTCAGGAGTCTCAAAGCAGCTAACAATCTCCTTTCCCTTCCTCCCCCACAACAAACACTCTGTGAGGTGAGTGGGGCTGAGAGACTTCAAAGAAGTGTGACTGGCCCAAGGTCACCCAGCAGCTGCATGTGGAGGAGCGGAGATGCGAACCCGGTTCACCAGATTATGAGTCTACCACTCTTAACCACTACACCACACTGGCTCTCATCATAAAGTGCACAGTTAAATGATGTTGCTTCCACAGGAAGTAGTGATGACCACCCAATGTGATGGCTTTAAAAGGGGATTTAAAACACTTGTAGTGGATAAGGTTATCAGTGACTGTTAGCCACATTGGCTACTTTTTGCCTCCACTGCTGAAGACGGTGTGCCTCTGAATACCTTGACTCCCAGGTGGGAAGAGTGCTCTTCAGCTGAGGTTCTGCTTATGGACTTCCCATGGGCATCTGATTGCCCACTGTTGCATTGCTACAATGCAATAGTTCCATAATACAATAAAATACAGTATAAGAAATAAAAGATGCGGAAGAATGCAATTAAAAATCATACAGCATATTGTGTGTGTGTGTGTGTGTTTGCTTGAAAAATAAAAAGTACAAAATTACAAGTGCACAGAGTAAGATAAGACATGAAAAAGAAGAAGAAACAAGAAAAAGCACCCATGTAGAAAACAAAACAGAACAAAAAGAGAGAGGGGGGATATTGTATCCATTAGGAAAAAAAGGGGGAAATTGTTATTGCAGTTAACCAGACCTTAAGCTAATGTGGTATTTATAAAAATGAGCAGCAACATTGGTGAGTGGTCTGCCAAGATCCTCCGCAATTTTTTGAGTGGCCCATACGGAAATAGATTTTGGGAACTACTGGTGTAAGGCAACCAACCTGCATCAGATTGGATTCTTCTCCCTCTTATCCCTGCAGAACCTCTGACAAACCTGACATTCATCTAACACCATCCCTCTGTCTACCCAGATATTTGGGCAGCAATCAGTACCTCAATTGTCTTTCTATTGTTTTCTCAGCTTCAGCCTTTATGGATGGGTGCTACAAATGTTTTAATTTCTTCAATGCTTGAGAAGCAATCAATCCCAGGAGACTCAATTTCATCTATATCGTATGTATTTTCCTCCTCCTCCCCTTTTGATAACTTAGTGCAAGTACAGATTTATTAGCAGCTTGGTCCCTTTTAAGCAGAATTTTAAATAGCCAGCTTGCAGTTTGGGAAATGAAATACTTTCTCCTGCCTCTAATAATAATTAGATTGGAAAGTCAAGGCAATAAAGCAACACTGTTAGGGTGATTAGATCTGTAGTAGGTTTCCAGCTCTTTGCGGAAGGAGCCCTGCTTAAAAGGGCACCTCCAAAAGTGAGTGTTTGATTTACGGGCCCTGTTAAATGTTTCACATTCAAAAAGGGTTTGGAATGCATCAGTCCGGGGCACTTGTATCCTATTAAGTTGTTGTACGTCATGCAGCAATGATCTGGTGCAAGAAGGGATGCTGAATGTCAAGCAGGGAGCTCTGCTATTGCTCAGGAATGCTTTTTCCTTTCCCCTGAAATATGCTTCCAGCTCTGTCTCCCAGTTTTAGGCAAAGTCCTAACTGCATCACCTCTTGAGAGCCAGTGTGGTGTAGTGGTTAAGAGCGATAGACTTGTAATCTGGTGAACCGGTTTCGCATCTCCGCTCCTCCACATGCAGCTGCTGGGTGACCTTGGGCAAGTCACACTTCTCTGAAGTCTCTCAGCCTCACTCACCTCACAGAGTGTTTGTTGTGGGGCAGGAAGGGACAGGAGATTGTGAGCCGCTTTGAGACTCCTTCGAGTAGTGATAAAGCGGGATATAAAATGCACACTCTTCTTCTTCTTCTTCTCTAGAAACAGCAGTGTGACGGTCTTCTCGGTCACACAATTTTTAGAGCGTTCTTAACTCAGAATCAAGCATAGCAACTTTGGGTAGACAAGAGCTGGGGGGGACTAGATCCAAATGGTGGGTACCCCACACAGGACTATGTTTTGACAGAGGAGCCACATTTGATTGACAAGCGAACTTGTCAATCATTTATCCTAAGAACTTCTCAGCTGATGGTTGGCGCTTGCGAAGCCAGGGGTGTTTGCAAGCCAACTTTGGGTCCAGAGACAGGTCTCCTTCATCTGCCCCACACCTGATGTCTGAGGCACCAGCTTTTGAGGATGATTGGGGGGCCAACATCGTGCATGTTGACATCATAGGGTTGCCATACGTCCATATTTCCCCAGACATTACCGGGATTTCAAAAGTCTGGGGAGGGGGGATTTCTGAATGGTGCAGCTTTGAATCTTAGGTGGGGGGGGACACTTTGGGTTTTGTGCTTTTTTAAAAAAAGCTTTCAGGGTGTCCTGGTTTTTACTTTTTTAAAAAAAAAATATTCATTTTATAACACAAATAAAAAACACAAACAAAAAAACAAACAAATTCTTGTCATATCCTTATTTTTCTAAACATTGTTAAGTGGGCTTCCCCAAGTCCCCCCTATCTGATTTTCATTTTACTTCATCTTTAGCAGTTTACCTATATCATAGTTTCTAACCATCTTGTTTTTCTTAATCACACTTAAAATAACCTCACATTTTATCACTTACAAATAATACTATTTTAAAATACACTATCTTCTACTTCTAACCCTACAGCCTATATCCACTTCCAAAGCTATTCAAAGATTTAAATATTAACATATTTTTTTCAAATATTCCTTAAACTTCTTCCGGTTTTCTTCCACCGTCTCTTCTCTCTGGTCTCGGAGTCTCCGGTCAGTTCGGCAAGTTCTATATAGTCCATCATCTTCATCTGCTTTACTTTTTGAAATATGGCAACCCTATGACATCATGCATGTGATGTCAGGACATCAAGAGGAGCTGTGGATGGAGCTGTGTAGATCAATGACCAGTGGTGGTTCCTTCTCCTCTTGGCAAGGCCACTGGCAGAAGGCTGCTTCAACCGTCATACCTCTCTGCAGCAGGAGGAGGAGAAGGAGCTGGCCGCTGGAGATATGCCACACTTGGTTCCGAGCTTCGGCTCTGCATTTTCGGGACATTTGGGGGTCCAGCCCTTATCCCAAAAATATCCGGGGGAGGAGCGGAAGGACTTGGTATCTAGGAGCCGGCAGCCTTATGTCACATATATATTCAGGTATAAGGTCTGGCTGAAAGAGCCTCATGGGCTAAACCAAGAGGGCTTATGGATCTAAACAGGCTAGAGGGTTACCACCAGAGTGCTAGACAAAGCCAAGAAGCATTGCTCCTCTCTCTCAGGGCTGACTGAAGACATTTTGCTGCCCAAAGCAACTTTTTGCTGCCCAGAAAGTGACATAGGAAGCAATGTGGACCTCAGACAGAAAAAAAGTTTATCCACTCCTGCTCTGGGGTATTCATTGAACTCCCAGAGTTCCTAGGGATGTTCTCCTAGGTGTTAATGGAAGACCTGGGGGATCCTACTAGGAATATCATAGGAGCCAAATCCTAAGAGTGAGGTCCCTTTGCTCCACCATAAAATATATGAGGGGGCCAGCCCACCACAAAGTTGATGGGCATTGCCATTCAAATGGTGTGTGTGCACTGCATCATGTGATTAATTATGTGGGGTGGGGCTTACCCCCCCCCCAATATTTTAATCAAGTTGGCACTCCTGAGGGATACTGAGACATGTGTTTTTCCTCTCTCATATTAGTAACTTGATAAAGGACTTTAGTTTCTAATGTGTAATAATGTATTAGTTACTCTCCCAAGAATATAGTGTGCTTTTTTGTCATCACAGAGCTTGCTGGAAGATGCTTGAAGGACACTTTGTTTTGCTAAAGCTGATTCTCTATCATCTCCCTTTTGTTTTGCTCTGCTGCTACTTTCATACAAAGTCCTTTTGGTTTGAGAGCTGTAGGAAAGTGATGCTCTCCCTAACTCCCTAACTCTCCCAAGGTTCTTATTGTCCCCTATTCTGTAAAAGTGCAGCTTGGCAAGGAAATGGTCTGATATTTCTACCATCAATGCTCTAACCCTGACACCAAATCCATTAGAAATAAGTTTGCATGGAGGTAGTGCAGCTTAAGTGGCCTTTAATTAGCAGAATAATGTAAATAAGACCATTAAACGGAAAAATCTTGTACAGTGGTGCCTCACAAGACGAAATTAATCCGTTCCGCGAGTCTCTTTGTCTTGCTTTTTTTCGTCTTTCGAAGCACGGCTATTAGCGGCTTAGCGGCTATTAACGGCTTAGCGGCTTTAAGAAAAAGGAACCAAACTCGCAAGAACTCGCAAGACGTTTCATCTTGCGAAGCAAGCCCATAGGGAAATTTGTATTGCGGAACGACTCAAAAAATGGAAAACTCTTTCGTCTTGCGCGTTTTTCATCTTGCGAGGCATTCGTCTTGCGAGGTGCCACTGTAATCCTGAAGATATTTCAGGAATGTAAGTAAGCTGTATTATTTTTAGTTTCCAAACTGTAATTTCCTTTAGTAAAGGACTATGATATACATAACCTGACATTTAAACACTGTCAAGACTGTTTTTCTGGATGCAGAATATATTTTATTTATTTGTTTATTTTATTTATACAGCACCCTTCATCCGGGGATCACAGCATATATGTGCTGGTTGAGAGGGCGGTAAGGAAGACAGAAACTTGGTATTTGCAGAAAGAGAGGAAATGACACCATTTCCAAGTCCCCCCCCCCAAAAAAAAACACCTAAAAAAACCCAAGAAATAAAATTTGAAAGACCAGTGCCACTTTCGAATGTCAGAGGCAAAAGGAAGAGCGATCCGAAAAACACAATGAACTTTGAACAATTTCTGCAAGCAGATGGAGATCAATACCCTAGTAGATATGAAATGTTAACATATTCCAGTGGAATCCAAGATATGACTGTATGATGGATTTGCCAGGTTGCATGTACATTTAGAAATGAAAATCAAGCTTAAACCAAGATGTATATCGTCTCTCAGCCATTCCATGGACTTCACAAAGCTTCTAAGCTATGTGTCAGTAAACCTAATCCACTCAGCAATACCCATCAAGCAGCGTGCCACAAAAGACCACATCTGAAAGCACCAGGGGAGCATTATGGAAGTTGATCACACTTTATCCCATAAATAAGAAGAGGGGGGGGGAGAAGTGAACACAGCTGTCATTGGTAAGATACTTTGAAATTATTAGGAGATGGTAGAAAGCTGAACTGTCATTCTTTTTTTAAAGATATATTGGTGTGGCCTCAGCTTGTAACTCCCACATCAGCTCAAAGGAAAGTGCTGATGTATCCCCCTTGCCAGGTAGCATGAAGTTGTGGTCCCAGGAGATCTGAAACCCATTACAAGGTTGAGCAGATGAGCCTAAATAGACAGAGTAACTGGACTTCATGAGAAGAGAAGACTCCCTGGAAAAGACCCTGATGTTGGGAAAGATTTGGGCACAAGGAGAAGGGGACGACAGAGGATGAGATGGTTGGACAGTGTTCTCAAAGCTACCAGCATGAGTTTGACCAAACTGCGGGAGGCAGTGGAAGACAGGAGTGCCTGGCATGCTCTGGTCCATGGGGTCACGAAGAGTCGGACATGACTAAACGACTAAATAACAACAACAACAACAACAACAACAACAACAACTGGACTTCAAGTAGGCATGGGTGTGCAAGCTACAAAAATGAAGGCCTGGGAGATTGCTCCACACTCTCTCAACCACTTAAATATGTGGAACTCATACTGTTATAGGTGCCACATAATACTTGTTCCATATCCTTTTTAACCAGGCCTTTGGTTGATCTTATTGACATCCAACACCCTTTTAGAATGTGGATTTTGGCGGTGGGTGGGTGGGGGGAGTTATTGGGTTATTTGATTTGATATGTTGTGGTCTTGTTGTGAACAGCCTGAGACCTCCGAGTATAGGACGGTGTATAAGTTGAATTAATAATAATAATAATAATATTGAAATCAGGCAAGTGCCTTCATTGTACTCTTTTTGGAACCTACTAAACTCATATTTGTTTAGAGAAGCCTACAAAGTTATTTCTAGAAAGCTGGTGCATTTTCAGTTTATTGCTGATTTTATTTATTATTTATTATTGTTATTTATTTATTTATTTATTTATTTATTTATTTTAACTTCAGCAAGGCAGTTGCCTCAGATGTCTTTAGGAGAGAAGAAAAGGGGATGGATTTCAATGGGGTTTACACAGAATGTAAAGAACGAAATGAAACTGAAACCAACATGAAAACAGCTGCAACTGCTGCGAAACCAAACCAATGCAAATGAAATGAAAGTGAAACTAAACCAAGGCGGCCTTTACAAACTAAGCAGAAACTGACACTAAATGAAAAGCTAAACGATTCCCTTTACTTCAAGCAAACTATCCTAATGTCATCAGGACAGTCCACCCATCTTTGAAGGAACCAGGCTGTTGATTGTCCAAGAGTAAGCATGGAGACATATGGGAGATAAGGCTATCAAGAGTTTGGCTAATATTCAGAGATGCAATGTTGTGTCTTCACTGTCACTGGCAGCCTGCCTCCGAATGACAGTTGCTGGCAATCACAGGTGGGGAGAATGCTGTCAAGGTCCCAGAAGGCACCTGGTTGGCCACCGTGATAACAGAATGCTGGAATAGATGGCTCACTGGCTTGATCCAGCAGGTCTCCTCTTATGTAGCACCCCCTGCCCCATTTCTCTACTCCCCTTGCTTGAGAAACAAAAGAAGAAGAAAACCCCCTTTTGAAGAACAGGTAGATTCAAAGTTGGGTGGCAAGATCTCTTTAAAAAGACCTGCAATGAAAAGTAAGCCTTGAAACAGTATCTACCATACTCTGTGGAGCCCCTTTCTTCTCTGGAATTTCTCTGAAGGCTTTTCTTCCTGGTAATTGTCTTCTTGGCCATATACATGCAGAACTTTCCCTGTCAAGCCTCCTTCAGCAATAACCTGAATTTTATTTATTAATTGATTTATTACATTTACATACCACCATTATCTTCCAAGGATCTCAAGTTGGTCATCGTTTTCATGACCACTGCCTGCTACCTCCGGTTTGCTATTGCTTGGCTCTGCCCAGTCCCCACAAAATTCACCTTCATCCACCAGCCAACATAAGTAGCATCTATGGTCCATTTCTTTTTATGGATTTTAAAGCAAGTCTAACCCTATCCAGGCATTCCAGTCCTCATGGAATTAGAATCATGTGAGGGGAGAACAGGGAGGTGCTCGCTGCTCCCTCCTCCTAGTCGCATCCCCATCACCTGGCCCCACCACCCTCCAAGCATTTTGAGAATAAAAGAAGACAACGCCATTTTCACTGTGCCAAACTCCTCAGAAGAAGGGAGGAATATGACTATGAAAAAGCTGAGTCTCCTAATTGGTATGAGCTCCAATAGAGCCTCATGCTGCCATTGTAAACCTTTGTAGAGCATTTCCCCATTTATCCGAACCTCTGATTGCCTCAATAATTTGATTACTTCAAAACCATTTAGAGAAATCAGGCAGCACTGTAATGATGTCAAATATTTAAACTGCTATTAACACTGGAGATTTAAGTCAGCGTTTTCACTCACTTTGATTTAAATCAATCCCATTTCAGTCTTTTGTCGATTTCAGTGGGGACTAATGGCGAAGACGGTGCCGAAATTGCATTCTGCACATCGCCGTTAGTCAGATCACTAGAGTCATTTCATACCTGGTGGAATATATCAAACAAACAGCAATTGGTTTCATTTTTATAAGAATGCGGCCGATCTACATTATTCATATATCTCACAGAGCTTGGCGTGTTTAAATTGAAGTCTTACTGTAAAAATTATGTGCGGTGGGATATAAAAGATCTTTGTTGTATTAGTCATCGTGAAACAATATCTTTGCCGGAACAGTAAATCAAACAAGGCTTCCCATTGTCACAATGGTAAACACTGTGATTGTTGTATGGTGTCTTTTCTCCTGATGATTGCCGATGTGTTCTTTTGAATAAGCTGATCTTGTTGCAAAACTAACAGAAAACGAGATAAAACACAGTTTTAAAATGCAGTTGAATGCTCTGGACTCAATATCGGAAAAATGAGCCATGTTGATTTTGCACTAAAACGTCACAATGGAGAAGAACCTTCTGAAAATTCTAAATGCATGTAGGCGAATCAACACTATTCACAACAATAACTGAGTAGGCTTGAGCCCAAATGGATCCCTGATTTCACCATATTTGTGTTTGGTTTTGTTTGGTTTTTAAAAACAAAAAACAAAACCCACCACTATAATCAGGGCTTTTTTTCCAGAACTCAGTTCTGGCACCTCACAGGTGGATGCAATTTCCATTGTAATTGCCATTCCCAGAAAAACAACACTGACAATAATTCCTATGAAGGTACATACTGGCTTCAGATGGTTCAAGGTTATTTTTTCCCATTTTTCTAAAAACATATATATTGAATTTAGTTAGTTGCATTTAATACACACTCAGAGTTTTCTTTCTTAATGGGAAGCTGACTTATACTAAGTCAGACCATTTGTCTGTCTAGTTCAATGTTGTCTACACTGACAGGCATTAACACTCAAAGGTTTCACATGAGGATTTCTCCCAGCCCTACCTAGAGATGTTAGGAATTGAACCAAGCAGATGCTCTGCCACTGACTTGCAGCCTTTTCCTGGGCCTTCTTTTCTCTGTCCGTGGCAATCATAGGGATAGGCAGGCATACTTCATTTTCGAGCTGCAGGGGGTCAGTGAGAGACAACAGAAACAGAGCCAGAAGAATTAAATGTACCATTGTGGAAGGTTTGGTTGGCTAAGTAAGACTTTGAAAGCCAGGACATAAATCACATGCAATAGCACTTGCCACTTTCAGAGGCTCGGCTCCCTGTGGAAGCCTTGAGGTAACATCATGTACAAACTTGTGAGTTTTGTAATGTGCTGGAGAATGGAGCCATCACCTTCCTGTCCAAATATCCCACTGAGCAAAGTGGAGAAAGTACTGTGCTCACTCTTTCCATCCAATATTATTTTCAAATAACCCTCACTATCACTTTATCCAGCAAGCTGATTTTCCAGAAACCTGTTCCAAGATGTAATGAACCACACATGTCTCCCCTGCTACTGGGGGTGCAGGGGGGGGGGAGTTGAGAAATATGAAAAGACAAAGTGTTTTTATCAGCCCAAACCCTTCAGGGCTTCCCACTCAATTAGATAGATTCTAATCTGTGGTCCCTAAAGCACATTCAGGCTGCACTCCTATCCTAAGCACACTCAACTGTGAGTTATGCCCACTGAACATAGTGATATTTAATTCTGAATAAAAATGTGTAGGATGGTATAGCCAAGATCTCTAAATACAGGGAAGAAACCAGAATTGGATGGCAGACCCTCCAAGTGCCCCTATTTTCCAGGGGCAGTCCTGGATTTACAGAAACCAACCTGGTTTCTGATTTGATCATGGAATGTCCTGCTTTTCTTTAGGATGTCCTTATTTTCATCAGAGGGAAATGGGAGGGTATGTAGTTATCTGACCCCTGAGCCAAGGAGATAAGTAACTATACAACCTTTAGAAGACATCTGAAGGAAGCTCTGTATAGGGAAGTTTTTTCAAATGTTAAATGTTTCATTATGTTTTTATATATGTTGGAAGCCGCCTAGAGTGCCTGGGGCAACCCAGTCAGACGGGCAGGTAATAAATATTAAAATTCTTATTATTATTGAATAGTAAAGGTAAAGGGACCTCTGACTGTTAGGTCCAGTTGCAGACGACTCTGGGGCTGCAGCGTTCATCTTGCTTTACTGGCCGAGGGAGCCGGCGTTTGTCCGCAGAGAGTTTTTCTGGGTCATGTGGCCAGTATGACTAAGCCGCTTCTGGTGAACCAGAGCAGTGCACAGAAACACCGTTTACCTTCCCGCCGGAGCAGTACCTATTTATCTACTTGCACTTTGACGTGGTTTCGAACTGCTAGATTGGCAGGAGCAGGGACTGAGCAATGGGAGCTCACCCTGTCGTGGGGATTTGAACCGCCGACCGTCTGATCGGCAAGCCCTAGACTCTGTGGTTTAGACCACAGCGCCACCCGCATCCCTTATTATTGAATAGGATGTCCCTATTTTCATCAAAGAAATGTTGGAGCGTATGGGATGGTTGGAGCAACTCTTCCATGAGGAAAGGGTACAATGTTCGGTTGGGGCTTTTTAATTCAGAGAATAGGCTAAATTAGTACAACTTCAGGATGCAGGTGAGGGACACAACATTTAATTGCTGTCTCCACATGAAAGAGACATGCAAACCTCCCTACAAGTAGAGAACAAGGAGAACAGGCAGGGGGTGTTTGTTTTTTTAGCTCAGCCCTTTTCCTGCTGTGGTAGTTTTCTGCTTGGAAGGACCAACCTCACATTCAAAAGATGAGATCACTCAACCACAGTCTGCAATCATACAATTGATTCCACCATTTCATGACTGTACCATTACATACAATTTCTTTTGTTTTGTTTTACCCTTGATTGTGCATTTGCAAAAAAAAAAAGGAAGAGAAAAAAAGGAAGGAAAAAAATTGCTCAGGAGATGGATTATAGATCAAAGCAGAGAGTGCATAGAGTGACTCAGAAACAGATCTTGAAGCCTGTGCAGACCCATAACATCCATTCTAGAGATGAATCTATTTACACACACAATGGGGGTTTGCGACATGGAGTGTACAGTCATAAGCAGTAAGGAGCTGCCACTGAGCAGCAGTTGAGGGGGTGCTCATTTCAGCGAGCAAGAGAAACAGGACCCCAGTACCTTATAGTTGGACATCATCTGAAACAGCAGAGACAGGAAGCAGCTTGAGCACCACCACAGAAAAAAAAAAGGTGCTGGTAATTTATTAGCATTAGCCAGTAAAAGGCTGTTATCATCATTATTATAATTATTGTTATCATTATTCAAGGGTTGCCAGCCTTTTTCATTCAGTGGGCACATTTGGAACTTTGAGAAAGCTCTCAAAGTGCCAGTCACAAAATGGCTGCTGCAGGTCATGGTTGAGCACAAAATGGGTGCTGTGGGTATGGGTGCTGGGTCGCTGCTGCCACCATGGTGCAAGAAACTACCGCCAGGGGAAAATGAGGAGCTGCTTGTTCAGCGGAGCATTGGCACATCACACCAAAATGGCACATTGATTTGCTTGTTCCCTTCAGCTCTCCCACATCTTGAGCATTATTATTTTTGCCGAAGCAGCAGGAGCAAATTAAAGAGACTGGGTCAAAAGCAAGAGAAATAGCTTGCTGCCCTTTTGCTGACATTGTGCAGTTCACAGGCTCAGCATGATCAAAAACCACTGAATTTTTCTACACTTACTAGTGTTTTCATTACTGCGCGGCACTTTCCTAACAATGCTTTCTATCTCTACCTTCATAGACGCCAAGTGCCCTATTTTCAGCTAGACAAATCCCACCTTTCTTATCTCTTACCGGCCGTCACATATTTTATCAGGTCTTGTCTGTGCACTTTGATTGCCTGCACGTCCTAATGCTTCCTTTACTGTTAGGACAGAACCAAAACAGACGGATTGAGATATAGAATTCTACAGAGAGTCTATTTTGTTCAACTTCATGGGCTGGAATTCTGTATGCTGAACATGTCCTTAAAAGCACAAGAGCTACCTGACACACACTATGGGGATCGGTCCCTTTGCCCCACCAGGATATTTTATTTTCAAATAAATAAATTGGCAAATTTCTGCCTCACAGAAGGCAGAACTTGCCCAAGACTCCAAGTACGAGGTAGATATATGTTGTGACCCCTAAAACCAAAGCCACCCCTTCTATGTGAGAACTTTATGTTGCAAACTGATTTTGAGTGCCGTTAGCACAGAAGGCAAGGCAATTAATGTCTTCATATCACCTCCAAATTAATTCTGCTAGAATTAATATATTCCCCAAAATCAGGGCTTTGTTTAAGCCGGAACTCACCAGAACTCAGTTGCAGCCCCTCTCAGGTGGGTGCCATTGCCATTCTAAGAGAACAAGGGAGGTGTTCATGATGAGTTCTGGCACCTCTTTTTAGAAAAGAAGCACCACCCGAAATTAATATCAATATCACTCTCTGCCTAAATCATTTTCCCCCAAATTGATTTTCAAATCAATTCCTGTTCCATGAACTCTCATGACTACTCTTTTGCCAGCCATATCACTTTCCCGATATCTTTCTCTTCCAGGATCATCACAAACACACACATGTACACCCTTCCTTTCCATAGATCAGTGTTTCCCAGACTTGGGTCTCCAGTTGTTTTTGGACTACAGTTCCCATCACCCCTGACCCATCAGGGATGATGGGAGTTGTAGTCCAAAAACAGCTGGAGACCCAAGTTTGGGAAACACTGCCATAGATCCATCATCACAAACACATATGTGCAGTTCATTTTCCCATGAGCACTACAGCACTTGTGTGTGTTGGCAAATTTCTGTTTTGATCATAGTGGCAGAAGAGGAATAAACCTCCCCTGCCCATGTGCTGATATCAAAAGCAGACACTTCACCCTGCTTGTAATGAATTTTAGAAAATGCACGCATATCACACATAGCTCCCTGCAGCCATTAATGGCCGGGTGGCAGTATTGTAGTCCCCTAGCCTCTGGTTCTAGGACACCTGTATAAACCCATACCTCCCTGTTTAAGGACCTGTCTATAAGTTCAGATTAATAAGAATGAAATACAGTTCTGTCTCTGGAAATTCTAGGAGGGGAGAGATTGGGAGGCAGGAAATGGTTAATTCATCTGTTTCTAAGATTTCTAGCACAGTACCAAAGATAGCTTCAAAGCCAAGAGAAGCATCATTTGGTAATACAGGAGGCACTCTTGCATACAGTAGGCATAAAAGAGCTATTTAATATATTCACGGGGTGGCATTTCCTTGTTGTATAAAACATCAGAGGTCTTTATCGTTTCCACTATTCTGACGAGTTGTCAGAGTTTTTCAAACTTCCTACCTTTAGGGGTTTCTTCTATTCTCTCCCCCCACACACAATGATTTGCTTTCTGAGGAACACCTGCATCCCTGCTGATAAACACTTGCATACTGCAACGGATTCTGGAAGTATCTTCTGGAGTTCCCTCTCAGCTCACCCAAGATGCCAGAGAAGACATGAAATGGTATTTATTTATTTGAAAACATTTCCAAGCCACTTAATATTTTAAAATAGCTAAGCAGCATACAAAAATTCAGCAAAAAAGGGAACAAAACGGCATCATGAAAACAGACATACAAGATGAAAATTAGTAAAATGGGAATTTGGTAATAACAGGGTCCAAACCTATGGGCCAGGGAAAGCTTGAACAAAATGGTGTATGTCTTTGCAAGACATTTGAAGCAACTGAGGGATGATGCTTCACTCCTGCCAGAGAGATGGGCATTCCAGAGTGCAAGGGCAATGGTGGAAAATACATGTTTGCCTTACACTTTAAATTTATTTAAATGTCCTCCTATGGGTCATCAGCAATCCAAAATATTCCTCCTCATATGCAGTGTGTTAAATGGAAGTCTGTTGCCTGGAACCTGCTAAAGGATAACTAGCAGATGGCCATCGAACCACCTTCTGAGTCAGTCCATTCCACTGTCAAACAGCTTTTATCATAAGAAAGTTCATCCTAATGTTCAGTCAGAACCTCCTTGATTCTAGTTTGAAACCAGTGAAGAAGAGTCCACCACCTTCTGAGGTCATCCATTCCATGGTCAAACAGCTCTATCTGAAGTTCTTCCCAATCTTCAGTTGGCATCTCCTTTTTTTGTAACTTGAATCCATTGCCTACCCTCCAGAGCAGCAGAAAATCAGCTCGCTCTACCTTCCATGCAAAGCCCTTCAGAAGATGGCTATTTTATCTGAGTCTGCTCTTCTCCAGGCTGAACACCCCCAACACCTTCAACCATTTCTCAGAAGGCTTCACTTCCAAATCCTTGATCATCTTGGTCACCACGCACGTTCTATCTTTTGGTGGCCAGAACTGGACACGGTACTCCAGATCGGGTCTGATCAAGAATAGACTGGTGCTATCACTTCCCTTGAACTGGACACTATACTTTTTGTTAATGTAGCCTAGAGTCACATTAGCTTTTTGTGTCCAGGCACAGAGATGTGCATGCATGAGCACTAGAGAAAAGAACATCTTTCCTTTCCCCTGGAATTTAATTTTTAGAATTGAGGAGGGGCTGAATCCTGAAGAAAGTCCACTCTAAAGTAGGAACAAAAATAATATTTTATTCAAAATTTTTCCTAGAATCTGGCAATCATCATCATCATCAGGTTTCAATAAGAACCTCACTGGTATCTCTAGGTCGGAATCCCCATATCACATCATAGCTGTGGCGTCCCATGATATGTAGAAGCAAGGAGCAAACCTAGAACACATTTCACATTATGATTATTGTTATTTTTTTGCTCTGTGCATGTCTTTCCTTTAAAAATAACCTAGAAGAAGTGATAGTGAGCTGCACTGTTTGACAGGTGTACATGATCCACTAGCTGATTCAGGAGGACAGACAGCTCACCCCAAGACTGCGCATAAATATTTGATTCCACAGTGTGAAAGTCTAAAAGGCAAATTATTACTGACTTGTGTGGCTGCAGGGGGGTGTCTGAAAGAGTTGTGTGTTGCAGGTCACCCTGTTTGTGTAACAGCTGACCCAGGAGTCCAGCTCATATTCCAGACAGAATCAGTTGAACTCCCTTGAGCTGGATTCAAAGCTAATAGATTGCAAGCTGGCTGTGCATAAAGCCTTGTCCCAGGTTGGTCGGTCACTTACACATGGTCAAAGAAAAGGGGGACTGCATTTCCAAAAGGATGGACAAAAGAGTACAGTGGCATAATATTTGCATAAACTTATAAACCCAAGTCACTTTGTACCATAAAGATTATGTGTCTCTTTGTTTCAAGGCAATTGTATGCAACCTCCTCACTCGCTGCACTGCACAGAAAGAAAGCTCCAGGATTGAGAATTTCAGGATCAGAGATTGCATGTCAAAATTGCTTTTGGAAATGGAACTGTAAGGTCAGTTTTAGCTACCAAAGCCTAACTCTTGTCAAAAGACCACAGGGCTTAGGGGCAACTGGGCACCTGATTTCTCAATTGAATTCATTTGATAACAAAGGGATTTAGTGTTGCCGTTTCGTGCAACAGTGGCATATGTTCACGGCTGCGTGTTTGTCTATTTTCCACACATTCTATAAATAAGAAAACATGTGTCAGAGTTCTGTGAAGTCAATTGGAGATGTGTGGGCAACTGTGATTCTGGATAAATTATAAATTGCAAAGGAGAGTGGAAGATGATCCAAGAGAGGTGCTAAATACTGTACCTCCTCCTATAAGATTTTGCAACGAAAGCCAGAAAGCCTCCCTCAACAGCTTTGAAGCGTGACTTCAAAGCAATCTTGCACTAAAGTGTGAGCAGGATGACTGTTTACCATATTAATAGGAGATGAGGGCAATATTTTCTTATTCCAAAAAAGAAAGGAAAAAAAATGTCAGAGTGTGTGGTTCTTTTTTTCTTTTCCTCTTGGTCTTTTGAAGTCAACGGTTGATTTTCTATCAAGTTCTTAATTTATTTTGAATGTCGCATTTTGGATGTATGTGGGTCACTGTGCTTCTGTTAAGTGACAGAAAGTGAAAGCTACTTCAGCACAAAGACCTTTCATGTAGTAATTTCAAATTAGATTCTGCTCTATTACTCCTGTTCCCCCCATTCCTCTGAAGGCTGTTGACATATGAAACTGGTGCTGCCAAAAATGTGTTCTACAAAGGATGCTTCGAAGCCACCTCTGAGGAATTATTGTGGGGGGCTCAGCCCCTTGATCTTTGGAAAGGCTGAGCGAATGATAAAAATTACAAAGGATTGCTATTGATATATTCCTGCAGAAACAAGGAGGAAGCAGGGTGATATCAAGTCTTGAGCTGGGTGTTCCATTCTCAAGCCTGGGACTAGGGATGCACAGATCAGTAAATTTTGCACGTGATCACACTGGGGTGGGCAAATCTGTCCATTTTGGTTTTTCCTAAGTTTCATGGTTTTTAGGTCTTTCCTCTACATTTCCACATGTGTTTTTTTTAAGTCTTCATGAAAATTCGCCAGTGTTTTATTGCCAGTTTCTCCTCATCTATGCAATTTCATCTACACATTTTTTTGCAAAGGCATTCCCTCTAACATAATAATGTTTTTCATGCTATTTTCACCAGTATATGTGTTTCTATGCATACTTTACCCCCCATCATATGCTATATATATATATATATATATATATATATATATATGCAGGTTTTGGTGTCTTCGGGTGTCTTCCCGTGTAAGAGTTGGGGTGTCTGGGCGACGTTTCGACGAGGTCTCACTCGTCATCTTCAGGCTGGTGCTTTCGGCTTCTTGTTACTGGAACAGAGCAGGGTCTTAGTGTTTGAGTTCCTATAAATACTGTTGAGGGGGTGTGGTGTATAGCCTCCAACGTTCTGGGCAGAGAGGAAGTTCCTAGATTAGTGTGCCTTTTCTTCTTTTGTTCCTTAATTACTTGAGGGATATCTTGAGTGATTTCATGAGTGATATTCTGAATACCACTTAGGTGGGTCATTAAGTGTGGATTAGTTGCTAAAGCTTTCGTGTCTTGACCTCTTGAGCTTGTGAAGAGTTTTTCGAAGATGGCTGTGCTGCATTTAGTTGTGCTCTGGCTTGGCTTCGTGTATAGGGGCGAGCTGTGGTTTTGTGCCCTGTGCCAGCCAGATCTGTGTAGGGATTGCAGGGGGGTGCAGCATCCGGATGCTGCACCCCCCTGCAATCCCTACACAGATCTGGCTGGCACAGGGCACAAAACCACAGCTCGCCCCTATACACGAAGCCAAGCCAGAGCACAACTAAATGCAGCACAGCCATCTTCGAAAAACTCTTCACAAGCTCAAGAGGTCAAGACACGAAAGCTTTAGCAACTAATCCACACTTAATGACCCACCTAAGTGGTATTCAGAATATCACTCATGAAATCACTCAAGATATCCCTCAAGTAATTAAGGAACAAAAGAAGAAAAGGCACACTAATCTAGGAACTTCCTCTCTGCCCAGAACGTTGGAGGCTATACACCACACCCCCTCAACAGTATTTATAGGAACTCAAACACTAAGACCCTGCTCTGTTCCAGTAACAAGAAGCCGAAAGCACCAGCCTGAAGATGACGAGTGAGACCTCGTCGAAACGTCGCCCAGACACCCCAACTCTTACACGGGAAGACACCCGAAGACACCAAAACCTGCATTCCTGTACCCGTGAAAATCTACGAAAGCATATATATATATATATATATACACATACACCCACACCCACACCCATAAGGGACCCCTGACCATTAGGTCCAGTCGTGACCGACTCTGGGGTTGCGGTGCTCATCTCGCTTTATTGGCCAACGGAGCCGACATACAGCTTCCGGGTCATGTGGCCAGCATGACTAAGCCACTTCTGGTGAACCAGAGCAGTGCACAGAAACGCCGTTTACCTTCCTGCCAGAGTGCTACCTATCTATCTACTTGCACTTTGACGTGCTTTCAAACTGCTAGGTGGGCAGGAGCAGGGACCGAGCGACAGGAGCTCACCCCGTCACGGGGATTCGAACCGCTGACCTTCTGATCGGCAAGTCCTAGGCTCTGTGGTTTAACTCACAGTGCCATCCGCGTCCCTATATACATACTACTCTGTTGCAAAACAGCATTGCAAAGTTCAGAGGAATTCAAATTTCAAATGGTGGTGCTGTTCCCCACCCCTGCTTTAGAATATTCTCCATAGAAGAATATTCCTGAGGCAGGAGATTCCAAACCCTGGTCATTCAGCAGCAGAACATGATGAAGTGACAGAGTCACTATCACATCACATTGCTCCTCCCATCCAGGCTATTTTCTGTGTCTCAGAACCCATCCTCTGCCTTTGGCGTGTCCTGAAGGACCCTCTTTGTTTCTGCCTGGTTTTATGTGCTGCTATGTGGAGTAATCATCTTGTTTTAGGGGTGGGAGGTGGGTCTGGCACACTGTCAATGGACCTGCTAACAGCTGGTGTTGGTGTTGCCTCTGCTAAAATTGACTTCCATGCAGCTTCCATGTAAGCATTGTCTCTGGCTAGCTACATGTGTGCATCCCATCATGGGAAGGCACATAAACTGGGGAAGGCAGAGAGGCCCCCTGTTGCTGCAACTGCTCCATAGAGCATGGACCTGCCTAGAAGATAGATCGGTGTGCTTAAGGTTTCCAGAGCTGTAGAATTGACTGTAAGTTTATCAATGAAAATAAAGGATTAACTCTCTGTCACGTGCATTCTTCGGCTGGGAAATGCCCTTGACCTGAGCCCACCCCTGTTTGCTCTCATTGGCCCCACAACCCCAAAGGCAGGATCTGATTGACTAGCTGCCACTGTCTCCCTGGGTAAGAAATGGATTGAACCAAAGTTGTCCTTATCCTTTTCTTGCATGTATATCCCAACTTTTCCTCCAAGGAGCTCAAGGTTTCTTCCCCTCTTCCGTTCATCCCCACAACAACAGGACCAAGGTCATCCGGGGTGGACCTACACGCATGGTTTCAATGTTAAAGAAGGGTTAAGGCATGGTTTTCATAATGTAGAAAGCATTCTAATTGTCATTCTGATAGAGGGGGAAACAGAGGTCAGAAATGCTGTATTTTACAAGTCTGCCCTGTGATGTTCTAGAATGATATACCTAATATTGTTCTAATAACGTTAAACAGGTCAATGTAGATCCAGCCCCAGTGAGCTTCAGGGTGGGCAGATGCAGCTTAGGCTGCCAATGTGCCCATCAGTTTCTCCTGTGCCGCTGCCATATGCTGTAATGGGGCTGCTGGTGTGGGGTTGCTGGTGTGCCTCAGGGTCATTTAGAGTCCCTCTGGCCATTGGAGTGGCCTTGCCCCATGCCCATTCACCTGTTCCAAGCAGAGCAGGTTGGAATATATGCTGGATAGACTCCATGTGCCACTTTCTCTCACACTTCTGATCAGCCTAAGAACTGCTGACATGTACATATAAATGCTAGCTCCCCTTTATCCCTCCAGCTGTATCCCAGATGTTTCTCAGGCTAGTGCCCATCTGGCAGTGAGGAAGTGGATGATTAGGTGTGGGGTATTTTTGCTTGTTTTAATTTTTTTCACTTGCTGATCTTGTGTAGCATATAGTAGCATATAGTAGAAATACACTGAAATCAAACACATTTCAGAGAGAGAGAGAGAGAGAGAGAGAGAGAGAAACACGTATAATTACTAAAAGCAGGAACAGCATATTAAAAGCAGAAGCAGCCACCAGCCCTTCACTTAGGCACCACAAAAAGGGCTAGCAGAACAGAAAGGTCATGAAAGGTCATATCTTGCATATGCATTGATGGCTGCAGGATGATGCCGTGGTGATCTATATGCTTCAGGAAAATGCTATAGCATGTATTTGGAAGGCCACTACGAGCATAATGACCTCTGACAAGAGAGAAACCTTTGCAAGGATGCTGCAGCTGTACAGGCGGTGCTCTTCCTTCAGTTAGGGCTGGACAGAATCATAGAATTTTAGAGTTGGAAGGGACCGCCAAGGTTCATCTAGTCCTACCCCCCAGGCAATGTCCACCACCTTCTGAGGTAGTCAGTTCCACTGTCAAACAGCTCTTACTGTCCAAAGTGCTTCCCAATATTTAGTTGGAATCTCCTTTTGAATCCAATGTTTCAGGTCCTACCCTCTGGTGCAGCAGAAAACAAGCTTCCTCCCATCTTCCATGTGACAGCCCTTTAGATATTTGAAGATGGCTCTTGAGAGTCCCATGGACTGCAAGAAGATCAAACCTCTCCATTCTGAAGGAAATCAGCCCTGAGTGCTCACTGGAAGGACAGATCGTGAAGCTCAGGCTCCAATACTTTGGCCACCTCATGAGAAGAGAAGATTCCCTGGAAAAGACCCTGATGTTGGGAAAGATTGAGGGCACAAGGAGAAGGGGACGACAGAGGACGAGATGGTTGGACAGTGTTCTTGAAGCTACCAGCATGAGTTTGACCAAACTGCAGGAGGCAGTGGAAGACAGGAGTGCTTGGCATGCTCTGGTCCATGGGGTCACGAAGAGTTGGACACGACTAAATGACTAAACACCACCACCAACATAATATTATGTACCAGTCTTCTCTTCTGCAGGTTAAACAGCCCCAACTCCCTAAACCATTCCTCACAAGGCTTAAGGCTGAGAATACTTCAATGCTCAGGAAAATGTGCCAGATTTGACCTAGCAGTTCACCACACAGGGCAACTACCAACAACATGAAGTTTTCCTATTTTTTTATTTATACTTTTCAAGTTTATACATTTCACTAATTTTACAATCATTTTAATATTTCAAAACTTGACTTCCTTCCCTCTCTTTCTGCGGTTCCTTGAATTTATTTTAATATCGTCTGCATCTCCAAATTAACTTAATTTGCTCATTTATTCATCTTCTTTAAATATATAATCTTATAAAACTGCAGATTATTATAATAATCCTGCCAAAGTTTTTATCGGTTTATAATTTATCTGTAAATATCCAACAAACCATTTCCATGGTTTTATTTTATTTTATTTTTTTAAAGTTATCTTGATTTCTCATTCCTCCGGTATATGCCATTTCTGCATATGTTTTTCTATGCATTCTTCCATCGCTGGGACTTCTTCCCATTTTTGGGCAAATAACATTCTTGCCGCTGTAGCAGCATACATGAATACGTTTCTATACATTTTAGGTAGTTCTGTTCCTATAATTCCCAAAAGAAAAGCTTCTGGCTGTTGCTTTTTTCACAAAGGTTATTTTAAACATCCTTTTCATTTCATTATATATCATTTCCCAGTAAACAACATGAAGAGTTCCTGGTTCCAGCCCAGGTGGTTCCTCCCAACCAGTTAGAACCTCAAATGGGGAGAGTGGTGTTGCACTTGGGTCCAGTTTTGTGGCTCCTCGTTGGCCAATGTGAGAACAGGATGCTGGACAATGATAGGTCTTTGGCCTGATCCAGTATAGTGCTCTTGTGTTTATTCAGAAGGGATGGTTCTTACTCCATCATAAGCAAACTGGGAAACCAGCCTTAATTTATCCAGTGGGGCTGCCTGATGCGATTGTGAGTTGTGTGCGCCTGCTATGTTGCCATCATCACACCACCTTGTCAGCTCTGAAATCCTCCCAACGGCTGAAGCTGCAGAATTTGAAACGGAATTCGTTTTAATCCATATTGTCGATTTGCTTTTGAGGCTTTGCAAATTCCTAGCCCCGTTCGCCGACATGCATTCCGCAGAGAGGCTGCTGTCCATTTCTCACCCTACTCATAAATACGTCAATTGATCCTATTTTAAATGCCAGCTTTAGAATTTGTCATGTCTGTTTTGCATTCCTGGGAGTGAGCAGCATAAATCATTATCGGCCAACAAGCAGCTGCTGCCAGCCACGTAAGAACCCAGTTAAGTTAAATGCAGGCTTAAACAACTCTGCTGAATTTTGTTCCCTTCACTCAAAGGCTATTGGAGAGAGAGAGAAAACTGCTGTAATGCTCTGGGGCTTGTTGGAGTTTAGCGGATCCTTACAAACTGCTGAGCTCGCTCTCTTTCATATCACCACACACTGAGCTGTTTTAGCAAAAGGTAGAATTTATGTATTTATTTCCACTCATTATTTTTGAACAAGCCCTTGTAATAAGGTACAAGGCGCCAAAAAGGGAGCCTGCTACATTCTCTTTATCCTTGCAATCTCAGTCCTGTCCCTGAATTGCAGAATATGGAGTTCATTTGTTATTTCAGTCACTGTTATTGTCACAAGTTTGACTCCACTGAATAGCAGCTGGAGAAATAAAGGTCAAAAGCTGGCATGTTGTCTGAAGGACTTCTTTGCATCGCTGTTGCTGCTGGCAATTTGGAGATGAGTTTTATTCCATTTTTATTTATTATTTATTTATTTTTTTATTATTATTATTATTATTATTATTATTATTATTATTATTATTATTTGTAGACCACCCTTCATATGAAGATTGCAGGGCAGTTTCATTTGTATATAGCCCAACTGTTGTGTATGCAATGGGGCTGTGTACTGGATTTGTCCAAGTCCTGAGCCAAATCCGGCCTGTTTGAAGGGATTTGGGCAGTGGTCAAATCAGGTTGAGACTGCCCAGTGTAGTAGTAGTAGTAGTAGTAGTAGTAGTAGTAGTGGTAGTAGTAATTTATACTTTATTCCCCAGCCACTCTGGGCAGCTTCCAACAGAATATTAATAATATTAATAAAAAAACGATAAAACATCAAACATTAAAAACTTCCCTAAACAGGGCTGCCTTCAGATGTCTTCTAAAAGTCAGATAGGTTGTTTATTTCCTTGACATCTGATGGGAGGGCATTCCACAGGGCGGGTGCCACTACCAATCATCATCATCATTTTTGATTTTTAAAATCATATTCTAAACCAGTGTCTCAAGATGATTTAAATATAAGATAGTTACAGCTGAAAACACAAGAACAGCATATTGCTACGTGAACCTTCATGGTAAAAAAGTGTAGCTAGTGGGCACCAGTCATATCTCAACAGGAATGCCATTCCACAGAACAGAGGTCTTTGGAACTTGATGGCGAGTCTCTCCTGCAGACAGCAGTGAACTAGGCATATAAAGGCTGTTTGAGGCAGAACATCGGGCAGGAAGGCAGGCAGGCATGGTAGGGGGGACCTGGGGAAAGAATGAGACCAATCTGACTGCCAACTGCAGCTTCCCAGGAGATGACAGGAGACCAGCTTCCTTCCTGTCAGCCCCCAAGCCTAGAAGACTAGACCTTCCCGAGTTTGACAATATCCAAATGACTAGGCTCCTATGCTCTGCAAGCTTGAATGCTGCCATTTCTCTTTGCATCCAACCAGTCCAGGCCAGGAGACTCCCAGAACCTTACTGGTTATCATTTGAGATTCAAAGGGAGAAGAGCTAAGGGTTTCACTCTCTGCTCCACCAAGTCACTCTGTAGCAGGAACTGAATTCAGTACCCAAGGCTTGACCCAGATAAGATACCAAGAACAGAACAGGTAGATTTATTAAAAGGAGGTTAAAAATAGCAGCGTAAAAGAGAACCAATACACCAGTGAGAAATACAGATAAAAAGTACAACTACAAAATCCATTTGGGTATGAAAAGACGAAACAAAATTAAGCTAGTTTTTCCTAGTTCTTATAGAAACCATTTGAGCAACTGAACCCACAGAAACTCAGTAGAGGTTTTTGCAGGTGCCAGGAACAAAAGGTGTGAGGCACAGGACAAAGGATTGAGGGTGACTTTATCTTAAACAGGATAGCAACAGGGTTACCTCTAAATAGCCAATCAAAGGGCTTCTAAATCAGAAGATTCCAGTAGCCTGATGAGCAGTGTTGTTTGGCACAGAGCTGCTTTTTCAATTAGCAGTCCTCAAAGAGTGACCTTGGGCAGTAAACTTTACACAATGCAGGTGCAGAAACTCATGAGCTCATCTCCAACTAATGGGAGAAGAATATTTTCCCAATGGCCTTTGTTTTTTTACCCAGAAGCCTGGGGAATGGAACCATTTTCTTGAAGAAGGGAACCAATTACAGTGGTACCTCGAGTTACAAACGCTTCTGGTTACAAACTCCGCTAACCTGGAAGAGTTACCTCGAGTTGAGAACTTCCCCCCAGGATGAGAACAGAAATCGTGTGTTGGTGGTGCAGCAGCAGCAGGAAGAGGCCCCATTAGCGAAAGCACACCTCTAGTTAAGAACAGTTTCAGGTTAAGAACGGACCTCCAGAACCAATTAAGTTCATAACTAGAGGTACCACTGTACTTAACACTGATGCCCTGTCCCTGGATCAGTGCCTCTGTGAAACAGCTGTTGAAGCATTGACCCTGCATGGTGCGGAGGGCTCCTTTGTAAGTGGACTGCAGGAAAACTGCTTGTGAGCAACAATCAGTGCATCCACACAACAGCTGTTGTGCAGAGGCACTGATCCTGTGTGGTGCAGTATGCTCATTCACAAACAGCTTCCCCCCAGAGAAACCACTTGTGGAGGAGCACTCCACATAACTGACCCTCCCACCCGCCATTGGTTGGGCAGGGGGAAGGAGACCCAATATCTCCTTCCTCCTCCTGGATGTATGTTTAATTAGGTTTCTTAAAAAACCAATTAAACCAGTGGTTCCCAATTAGCTAATTACCGAGGACCCCCTATTTTTCAAAAGCCAAGCCACGGACTCCCTACTTTTAAAATTTTGATAACTCTATGGCATGGGTGTAGCCAGGGGGGTAGCTGCCCCCAAAAATCAATACAAATCTGAGGTTATGCCCCCATAAAAAACCAGCCCCCCAACAAAAATACTGGCTATGCCGATGCCCTATGGTAGTTACCTCTGCAAAGCAATTTTTTGAACAAAATGTGAGCTAGTCCTTAATAAGCAAATTATTTCAGGTATGCTAAAAAACAGACCATAAAATTTGTGATATTATAATGTAAGCATGACAAAAAATTAGTTGAGGAGCAGGAAAGGGATGGGGCCGCATTCCCCCTGGGTCTGTTCTGTGGACTCCTAATTGGAGTCCACTGAATTAAGCATTAGACCCACCACCAAATTAATGTGGGACTGTATTCAGGGTAGGTGATTCCCAGCTTCCCACAGGGCAGGTTAGCCTGAAATTGCCTCCCCCCACCCTCCACATTGGAGCCATGCAGCAGATTAGGGAACGACAACTGTGCACAGCCCTAGTATGCAGGGACACAGAATATACAGTGGTACCTCTGGTTACAAACTTCATTCATTCCAGAGGTCCGTTTTTAATCTGAAACCGTTCTTAACCTGAGGTACCACTTTAGCTAATGGGGCCTCCTGCTGCCACTGCCACATGATTTCTGTTCTCATCCTGAGGTAAAGTTCTTAACTTGAGGTACTACTCCCAGGTTAGCAGAGTCTGTAACCTGAAGTGTTTGTAACCCGAAGTGTTTGTAACCCGAGGTACCACTGTACACTCTCTGGATGCATCATGTAAACACCAACATAGCTGGACTGTACACTCATCCAGTTATTCACATGCAATGTTTAGTGAGTAAACATTATTTTTCTGCATACACAATAGATTAGTTGTGCCTCTGGCCTGCCCACCACTGGCATGTGGGCCCCAGAAGGATGCCCTGAAAGGAATGTGTCCCTCAAGCTGGAAAAAGGTTCCCTGTGTGTGCCATAGGCTGTATTCATAGGCAGTTTATTCCAGTTCCCTGACATTTCCCTAACTGTTAACTTTTAACTTCCGTGTTACATTTGTGCTTTCAGAAAACACATGTTTGGAAACCTAGTGGAATGTAGTGGACGTTTAGCACTCATTTCCATCTTAATTGTATCCAGGAAAAATAATAATCTGTTTGCAATCCCATTATTAACCCAGAAAATTGGAAGAGTAAGGTGAAGAAATCTGAGGCTGTAACCTGGCATGCAGTCATTTCCTGACATTTTCATGGGGGAATCATGGGAGACCAGAAGCAGGCATGTGTAGAAAGCCCATGGTGGAGTAGAGATGTTGTCCAATGATGTTTGCTGTTATGTCACACCAGGACCCTAGTGTGTATGAAATTTAGCATCACGTGCCGGGATATCGGTCAAAAAGCCGCAGGTTCGTAGCACGGCAGGTAACCTATTGTCAAAGGAACATTCAAAAAATGGGATAGGTGTGCTAGCATTATAATTAGGAAAACTAACACAGGGTTCCCTGCATCTGAATGCACCCTTAGAGTATTCCAGCAGCAACATTTTCCAGTATGGTTGTAAATCGATTCCTGTGTAAATACCTACCCCTGTGGCCTGCACATATTAACTACTCCTGTCTTTCCCTTCTGTCTCTGTGGAGGGCAGGGAACAGTCCCACAACCATCTGCATCAGCACCCCACAATATCTAGACAATAACCTGGCAATATGGGGCATTTTAATACTACTGTTAAAATCACCTGGACTGGCACAGCACAGCTGCCTGTATGATGTCACACTCACTGATAAGTCTTCCATCACACAGCTGCAGCTGCAGATGACTGAAGAACCTAATGAACCAGGGACAAATATTGAGCCCCAGTAGGCCTTTAGTGAGTCTTCTGCTAAAGAGCCTGGAAGCGAGTCAAGGGTTTTGTTGAAACAAATTCCCATTTAAGACAGTCAAAATCTTGTTACCAAAAAACAACAACATCTGTGCTAAGATATAAGGTTGTGAGTCATACACTTGGGGTTCCTTAGTCACTGGAGCCAAGCATGAATATATTTGCAGAACTGGGACGTGCACCATTCAGTGGAAACAGCATTATTTGCTTGTTTCTCCAACACAAGGGTGGGGTGGAGCTAGTTTCTTTTAGGGTAGAGAAGGTTTCAAGACTGGCTTTAAACAATGTTGATCCAAGATGGGAGTAGGGACATTTATAAATTCAAGGACCTCACTCTGTCATGGACAACCTCCCTGAGGCTGCATCCAGTGGCTGAAATTTTATAATACATGCTTTGTTGTTGTGCGTGTGGTGCGTTTGGTGTGGTGCGTGTGTCCTGCAGCCGGGAGTGGGGCAAGCTGCCCAAGGGGTGGGGCAAGCCAAGGCAGGGCATGCTGCGTGGAGCCTCTCTGTAGGGCGGCTGAGGCAGTGGGCAGACGCAAGCCCCGTGCTGCTTGAAAAAGCAGCACAGAGCTTGCAGGCAGTCTGCCCACCGCCTTCCCCTCAGGAGAGATGCGTGGTCTCAGGACCCGCAGTGTCCGCCTCACCTAGCTATGCCTCTGCCTTCATGTTCACCTAAGTGTGGATCTCCAAACTCTTCCCCTTCAGTTCCCAGGACCTGAGAAGCTGGCAGCACTGGGCCCCTAGGAGTGAGGTTCCCCATCCCTTGTCTAAGTTAGCGTAGTTAGGATCCAAGCCATGGTACTTAGCTATAACGATACCAAGCAATTTCAGATAACTTCTATGATCATGGGAACAAGCTTAATATATGGATTATTATTTTTGTCCCATCTGTTAACACAGTTGTAGTGTGTTATTCAGCCACTGATTTTGCAATTCTGGTTTTGTTTTTATTTTTTAAAAGCCGGTTTGCGTACCAGGAGGTTTCATAACCTACATTCTAGTTGCTGAAAGCAGCGTTCCTTTATTTGTAGGAATGGAGTGCTCAGCAGGTATACACACAAAAATGTCAAACATTGGTTTATTTATACCCTGTGCAAATCTCGTTCTTAAAAAAAACAAAAAAACCAGGTTTCCAAATGCACGGTAGTTTGACCTACAAAAAAATATGCATCTGGGTATCTTACTGTGATTTCTTTTTTTAAAAAAATGGCATTTCTGCTATGCTGAGTGGAACAATATCTGCTATGTAGATGTGTATGTGCATCCAGAGCTCAGCTGCTTAGGATCACCTTAGGACAAGTTGTTGCAGTTGTGAAATGCAAGAAGACCGAAGTGGTTATGGACACCTTTAGGCTTGTCAGAATGCCATAACTGTGGAAATCAACAAAGCGAGAAAGAGAGCTGGATGCAGAGTTCTTGGCTGACATCTTATGAGCTGTGATTTAAATCGCAAAGTTGCAAGCTGTTGTCGAGATGCTGGGGGGAAAGGGATCGTAGAGCTGTGCTTGGAAATGCAGCAAATAGAGCTAAACATTCCCATTCAGCTAAGAAAGACTATTCATTTAGACAAAGTCAATTTGTTTGTGATATAGTGCAGACCAGCAGCGAAAAGAAAAAGGGTGTGGGGGAGAAAGGACTGCAGTGTCATTTATGGGTCAAGTACTCAATGACTATCTTTCAAAGTTCACAGCTTTTTGACTGAATTGCCATGAAAGACGGAGTCCATTTCCCGCTTTGCTCAATGAGATGATAAAGATGCCAATAAACTGGTTAAAGAACAACCGTATTTACTGTTCCATAACCTCCCAATGAGAGGAATGTTCTCGAAGAACAGGCTGCAAAAGCATCCAGCCCAGCATTCTTTCTTTATCTGATTTCTGAGCATAGGATCAATTTTATGAGGGAAACATCAACCTGAGGTGAGATCTTCTTGCTGTTTCCCAGTCATTGCTCATTCTTACAAAATCATGACAGCTTGGGGAATAAAGAGAGCGGGTTCTAGTGTAATGAGAGAGGGAGAATGGTGATATACTTCCTTCATCCTATGCATAATTTTATACACCTCTGTCATATCTCCTTTTACTTGCCTTCCCCCCAAACTATGGACCCTTCCATTTGTAGCAATACAGCTGCAGATGTCTCCATTTTTTCTGCGTGCTTCCACATGGTATTATCATTCAATCACTATTCTGGAATTGCTTTTCCTTTTTTTTTTTATTCAGGATTTTCATCAAACCACTGTTCCTTGAACTGCAAAAAAAAAAAAAAAAAAGTTCTGAAAGATCTAGAATCGTTCCACAATATTTTCATTATGTGGATGGTGTTTTCCACAATTTTCCACATTTGTGTGGTGTGTGGTTTGAGCAACAAATGTTTCATGCTTTTCCCTGTGATTGGCCTTTTTGACAGGAGGTTATCAATAGCTCAGTACAAAACAGTGATCTCAATTTCGCTCATGGAGAGAATTGTGGAATACCATTACATAATCATGATGATGATGATGATGATGATGATGATGATGAAAGGGTTGTCAGTACCTTGTTCATGTGCCCATGAATACCTATGATATAAACTTAGTTGGAAGAGCAAGATAATAGAAAATATGTGACTATAGTCACAGAACTTGTCTCAGGCTGAACACATTCTGTCATTGGAGCTGATGGGAAAAGCTGGTTCACCTGCCACCAAACATTGACCTGCTCAGTCCACTACAATTTCACTTCAAAAAACCCCACTGGAACTAAAAGCCACTATGTCACTATGAATGGTATGTCAGAAAGGGGACTAAGTATTGTAACCTTACCTCAGAGGAGAACTGATCCACCTTCATGGTCTTTTGGATTGTCCTTTGCAACAATCCCAAGTATGCAATAGCCCTTTTTTCTATATCTCATAAAAAATAACCCAAACAGGTCCATGGATGTGACCTGGACCAGCAACTCAAACATTTTGTTCTGAGGATACAAGAAACATGAGATAATAATTTTCAGGAGCCACGCAACATCTACAAGCCGCATTTGATAGAAAGTGCTCCACAGTCAAGGAGGTGTTGACTTCAGATGTCAGTTTTTACTTGTTTTTAGAAGTACTGGGAAATTATTGATTTGTAAATTTATGGGAGATTTATAGCAGTTAAGATCAGGAGTGTAATATTATCGACCACCTCCTTAATAATCTGGATGGCAGCATTTGTCTCTATTAAAAAGACTCGCTGGGATATATTTATTTAATTAAAAGATTTCTGTGCCAACCTTCAGGTTAGAAAAACAGCAGCAGCAGGAGGAAATGGCAAATCCGGGGCAGCTCACCATAGCAGTATAAAACTAAACCAGAGGAAACAATAACACAAGATCAGAGCACAAGAATCAGTCACGGCAGTTCAGCTCAGGTACCAAAAGGCCTGGGCAGGTAAAATGGTCTTCACCTGGTTCATCCCCATGCAAGCTTCCCTGTGGAGAATGGTTGACACATAAGGAGGGCATCACAACTGAAAAAGGCCCTGTCTCCAATCACCACCCATCTGGTTTCGGGAAATGGAGTCACTGTTGCTTACTCATGGAGGGCAGCAGTGGGTCGGGTAGACCGGGGGCTAGGACGACACACACACATCCCAGGTATACGACAGGAAAGTTTCCAGCCTGTCTCTCCCATCAGCGTGCAGCGTGCCGCTCTAGGGAGTTCCGAACCACCTTTCCAATGATTTATAGTGACTCAAGCCTTGGAGACCTTGAGCATACATTCAGAGTCCAGCAGAGATAAACGCGGTCAGAGCTAGGCTGGGGTTATAAGCACTAAACTACTTTATTAAGGATAAGGCAGAACAAAGGAAAACATGTCTCCTCTCTCTGGTCTTCCTCAGAGAGAAGTCAGAAGTGAAAGGAAAAACAAATGGAAAAACAGAGTACAGTAAACATCCTCTCCCATGATTCCAACAGTCAGTGCTGGAATGCATAACACAGACATATGATGAACCAATCCCACATATCTGCACAGTGAGAGGAATAGAAACCCAACATCCTCCCCCTTTCTATGTATCACTGGGCAGTATGTTAGTACAACCACAGTTTCTGTACATTGGCACTGTGTTGTTCCCTGGGAATGACCTTGGATAACAAATCAGCAGGAATCTCAGTTCCTGGCATATAGGACACAACACGGTATGGAGGTACATGGTGCAAAAACAATCCATTACTCCTGCTGGTGCATTTGCAGCAATCTGACCTCCCCACTGCCTAACCTCCTCTGGCAATAGAGATCTACCTCTCAGGAAACTAGCACAGCGGCTCTGCCCCTTGCAGCTAGTCACTTCTGTAAAACATAGGCCCATTCCCACTTCCTACCCCGATACTGGCAAGCAACATGCCATGGAATTCTGCATCTCATCATCTGTGTCTGCACACACACATACTTGTGCACCTGTATATAGTAGTAGCACCTGAACTTCAGCTGAATCAATGTGATGTGTGCTGGTGGTAGGGTTAATGCCTCCTGAACATTGCAAATATTTGATGAAACTTACTAGAAAGTCTGTTCCGCTGGCCAGCAAACTCTTCGTCTCATGATTATGCCCAAAATTTCATGCCTCTGAGCCAAATTATATTTCATCAAACATCAAAGCCCCCACAGTCCTCCTTAATGAAATCCTATGAGTGGAACAAACTCCTTAAGCAAATTATATGTTTGCTTTGTTGTATCTGCATTAGCCATGCATCACATTTGGGCCATGTGCGTGTTTGTTCTATCTCTCAATTGCTTCGGGAAACAGAGCTATCTCTGAGTACCTTCCATTCCTTCCAAGTCCATTTACTTCTATTATTTGAAATGAGATTTTTTATAATATACGGGCATGATGCATTTTGTTGCAGTCTTGTTGAATGGCTTTGTGTTGTTGTTTTTTAAGAGGAAATCTGATTTGGCATGCAAAGCCATTGTAAGGTAGTCCTTTGCTCTGTCTAACTTTTCCTGCTCATGTAAATCTTTATAGACATCCTGGATTTGAAGTCACTGCTTGCACTTGTTTCCTTAAACAAAGAGCAGAGAATTAAAGAGCCATGTGCCAATTAAAGAATAAATGAATCAAGGATTAATGTAGGAATGGAAGGGCATTGAATGTATGAAAATGACACAGACCAGACCAGAAATAAACTTATCCATCCAGCCATGTCCAGTGAGACTTCAGGAACAAACAGCAACAATTCAGGAAGAGCTAAGCCCAATTGACTTCATTTTCAATAGACATTTCAGTGCCTCTCCATAATGCCTTTTCCCCTTTTGCACTCATTTGCTTTGACTTCACTTGCCAGCAGTGATATATCATCACATATTCAAATCTGACTGCTTATGTGATGACATCTAATTCACTGTATGATTCCTGATGATATAGCATCAACCATGTGGTTAGAACTGCCTACATGGCATTGCCATGGCACCAAGTTCACTGTGCAATCCCTGATTGGATAGTATCAATGCTGTGATTAATCCATGTAGGTTTAAAAAGCAGCAGTCAGGAAGATAATAGCAATGAACATAATCTTTATAATATAAACATTTGAATTTTCAAGCGGGTATACGTGTTTCCCATGGAAATTGCTAAGTGAAAGTTAAAACTGGGAAAACATTGGTGCACTTGTGACTCTAAATAAAAGCAATATTCACTTGACATATAATACTATAAACATACCATTAATAGGTCTGAACTCAGTAATGATAGAAAATTTAGTAACAACTTGTCATTTAAGGAACATTTTCATTTCCCTTCAACTGAAGAGGAGAAAGACCTCTCCAAGCCACATGAACTTGTGCCCTAGGTCAAATTCTGAGTCTCCTTCTATAGAACCACAATGATTCCCAGGCTATGTATATGTCCACATATGCTCACAATACTGGGAATAAAGGGCCCTCCGCCAAGCTTGCCATTATAGGGGCCAGATGAAATAAGGCATAGGTAGAGACTCGTTTACGATTCTGATACAAACCCAATGCAAATGAGCCTGGCAAGCTGCCTTTATAGGCCTCCTCCTTATTTATCTACTTTCTTTCTGGTTGAAGGGAAGTGTAAAATAACTTAAAAGCATATAAGCACCTTGGGCGTTCTAGTGGCAACTTGATTTTATCTCCCCCAGGTATAAGTGGCTGTGATTTCTCTCTGGTTCTTTTCCTCCTTGATCTGTTTTGAAAGCTCTTAACCCTTTGGCTAATCTAGCATTAACACATCTCACTACTTTGCTGTTTTTATCTTTGCTGTCCAAGCCTTATCATTTCATTGCCTCTTCCCCTCCACCCCATCTTTATCTTCTCTCGCAGAACAACTCCATCTTCCATTCTCCAGATGCAGCATCCCCACAGTATCTGGGTTAAATTAAATCCCCTCTCCCCTCCCCACCTCATTTTCTTTTCTTTTCTTTTCTTTTCTTTCTTTCTTTCTTTCTTTCTTTCTTTCTTTCTTTCTTTCTTTCTTTCTTTCTTTCTTTCTTTCTTTCTTTCTTTCTTTCCTTCCTTCCTTCCTTCCTTCCTTCCTTCCTTCCTTCCTTCCTTCCTTCCTTCCTTCCTTCTTTCTTTCTTTCTTTCTTTCTTTCCTCTCTGGGTAGCACCCAATCTTTAGGCATTTGTGTTGGAATAGTTTTCAGCTGTAAGGTTTCTGCTTCCCAGTAACAACGTCATATGCTGTGATTCTGCACTAGGCCACTTGCTAATTAGGCTCTGTGCTTTGAACACCTGATCCTATACACGTTTACCTGGAAATAGATTACATTGAAATTAATGAGTACTTCCACATAAATGCAAACAATAGGCCTGATGTTTACCTGCCTCTCATAATTCTAGGAACATGAAATAAAAATAAATGTTTTGAGGGTCCCATGTGTCAGGTGGGGACCTTTCTGTTGGCACCGTGTGTACCATGGTTACAGAATAATCTCCATTCTTAGGATGAAAATGGTGTTTGGGTATGTTTAAATGTTCCACCACCTCTGGAGAAATATCACCTCCTGGTTTTTTGTTGTTGTTGTTTTGGTTTTTTTATCACCTCCTGTTTTTGAACATCACTTTTCTCATAACCTTGGAATATAGGAAACTGCATGGTACTGAATCAGACCATTGTTCTACCCAACTCAGTATTGTCAACACTGACTGGCTGTGGCTCTCCAGGGTTTCAGACAGGGTTTCTCCCAGCCATACCTGGAGTGATTAAACCTGAATCCTTTTGCAGGGCAGATGCTCTACCACTAAGCCACAGCCCTTGTTTTTGTGATATTGCTTCCCCATCACTTACATGCCTCCACAGCATCCAACAAACCTCCCACACATCCCTGGTGAGGAAATCAAGGAATGGCCAATATAAGCACATGCTTACTTAGAAGTCCCAGTTGGGTTCAAAGGGGCTGGCTGACAGGCAGGGCCAATCAAAGGGGAGTCCAGCAGGGCCGTTTAGTCCAGGCCTCAAAATCAGAAGGATGCTCAGATTTAGACACTGGTTTCTTTGTTTTTTGGCGTTTGATAAGTCTCACAGCTTGTTTTGATGAGCATCAGAACAAAATATGGCATACTTGCTCAGCTTAGACCTGCAAATTTAAGCAAATGAGATATTTGGTTTGGAGAAAGGCAAAGGCCAGGAAAACACTCCTTTTCGGTGCCTCCTGCCCTTGCCAGACATCAGCTTATCAGCCACTTGGGGAGGTGACAGAAGAGAAAGAAACAGCCTCAGTTGCAGGCAGGAGTCTCTTCCACCAAACGCATACACCCGAAATGTGTGACTTTCCTACGGTACAGTGGTTTCTAAAGCATGTTTGTATAGGTCTCAAATTGTTTTAAAATCAGATCAGCCAAAGTGGTGAGACCCCTACATAGCAAGCACGCATCCTTAAAACGACTTAACCTTTGATATAAGAGATTTATTTCAGTCTTGTTAAAAGTTGACAAACGATCAACTGCTAAATATGCGCTAAGCCCCTTTAGGGGCATATCTGAACCAATTGAAGTTGGCTTGAAGTAACCGTCAAGCCTGCATACGGATCTAGTGCTAAAGAAGGGAAAGGCCACAGGAGGCATGTTAACATGTCAGTTTATCTAAGAACAGCTGTAATATAATTGATGCATTCATCTTTAGTTTGCTAGGCAGAACTGGGAAATGGCTTTTGAGAGAGAGGAAGTGCAGGATTTTGTGGGCGTTTCCGTGAGAGTTTAAGGCCTGTTCCCACAAGCAGTAGATGATGTGTATCCTGGCTTCAGATGTTGTGTGTGGTGTTGCACGAGCCCTGTCCATGTCATAGCCATCAACTGCCCCAGAAAAACCAAGACATCCCATTGTTTCTCTTGAGAAGACAGCAGCCCAAATGGCTGCCGCAATCCCACATGATTTTGGGCTGCGCTTTTGGGGGGGCCACGGTACCCAAAAACGTGCATTTTGGAGCAGCACCCCAGATCGATGCCACGAGAACACCTGAAAAAAGTGATTGGGGGGTGCGATCTTGTGTGGGTCACATGAGCCGCAGGGAAGTTCAGACTGCAAGATGGCCAACCTAGACATGGGCCATCTTGCGCTGGAAGGTATGCCATGTATTCAACAGGAAGTGTGTGGACATAAAGTGTGTTGGGGAACCAGGCTTGCTGGAACCACCTCCAACACCCCCCCCCCATGCGCTGGGCATGCCCACTCCATCCCAACCTTCCTACACTGAGTGGGGATGTCTGAAGGGGACTTCTGTGTTCAGTTCAACAAACTTAGAAGCCTTCTTTCTTTCAATAATCTTGATAACACAGGGCTTCTGGTTGTAGGGAGACCCCTTAAGTGTGTCGGGGTGATGATGAGATATTAAAATAAGTGTCACACAATGCCCATTGTGCATTTGCAAAGAGCCAGTTGTTTAGTACAGTGGTACCTCGGGTTTAGAACTGAATTCGTTCTGGAGGTTCATTCTTAACCTGAAACTGTTCTTAACATGAGGTACCACTTTAGCTAACAGGGCCTCCTGCTGCCACCACGCCACCACCACACGATTTCTATTCTCATCCTGAAGCAAAATTCTTAACCCAAGGTACTATTTCTGGGTTAGCGGAGTCTGTAACCTGAAGCGTATGTAACCTGGAGCGTATGTAACTCGAGGTACCACTGTACTGTACTTTGGAGCTTCCTGCCTATTGACAATAGGCAGGTGCCTTCGCTGTACTCAGATGAAAACATCTCTGTTTCATTGGGCCCATCCAGACACATGATTTGGCTATGTTTGCTTTTAAATTTGTTTTTTTTTTAAATGTACTGTCTTTCATTGCATTGAATGCATTAGACCGTTTTAATTGTTGTACCTGATTTTATTTTATTTGTCATTGTATTGTTTTATCGCAGATGTGCTTGCCACCCAGGGCACCTTTGGAAGGAAGGGTAGATTATAAAATCCATTCCTTAAAATTGTGGAGAGGACCAAAGGATCTCCATCTTTGCTTTAAACATCATGTTAAGAAAATGGGCCTTTCATTATCGTTCAGAGTCTGCATGAGAATTTGAAACTGGGCTTCTATTGAGGGACATTTGTTTGGGGAATTTAAGGGAAATGAAATATTCAAGATAAAGTTTTCTGCATCTTTTTCCTTTACCCATCTGTTAAATATCTACAGTTACCATACTTAATTCCACATTACAAGTGTCATCACATCCCTGTCCATGATTTTAACGGTTTACAGTGGTCTTTTAAATAAATTAAAAATTTACTCCAGTCTTTTAAAAATACTTGGAACCCATGGAAGGAGGGAAGGAGGTTCAATAGAACCTTTTATTTTAATGTTTGAAATGGTTAAAATGTATAAAATCTTGTAAAACTAATAAAAAACTTTGAAATGGTTAAAGTTAAAATGTATAAAATCTTGTAAAACCAATGAAAAAAAATGTTATAAGGGGGGTGTGTGAAATAAGCCCAATCTTACAGGCAACTTTCTACAGCCCCACCTATCTCTACCTCCCTCTTCCTTCTTTGCTACTATGGTACATGGCTACCTTTAATCCAGATGGCCTTTTTAAATCTCATGAGCTGTTGTGAACTATTTTTTCCCCTATGCGGAAATGTAATGCACTTCACAATCCTTTCTTCTTTCTGGAAAGGTCTCTGATCATCCATTTAAGTCAATAATTTCCCCCCTTTATTTTTTTAGGGGAAGACGCATGCTGCATCTGAGTAAGAAGGTTTCTTCTGTCATTATCTTAATGCTGCCTAAATAATTCTGGGTAGAGCGAGTCAGATGGTGAGAAAGTGCATTATGGAATATGCTTGGGGAAGCTGATTTGCAATTACAGATCATTTCCTATTTCCAGTGTCTCTGTCTAGGTGCAGTTCTGCTCCAGATAGAGAAGGACACATACATCTGTTTCTCCTGTGTGTCAATTTCATATGCACTCATTCATAAATCTGTGACCTGACCAACTTCTACTTGAATCTGGGATTTGGGGTCATTGGAACTGATAAAGGGTAAGATGAGATACAAATAAATAATTTTTAAAAAAACAAAACCAAACAAATACATATGAAAATTTATATTTAAATGCATATGTTAATCACAGAATCCCTAAACACACCTTTTTATTTCAATGTACACATTTCGAAATGGCTTTTATCCAATAATACAAATTTCCATGCATTTTGGTACATTTTCTGTTTTGAGCTGGAAACTATAAAATAAATTGCTGATTGAGTTGCACCATGAAAGGACACATACTCAAACCCCTCAAAAGTAAAGCAAGTGGATCAAAAAATAAATAAATCCTGCACCCCGCCCATGGGAATTTCACATTTATATCTCCCATTTTCTGGATGCAATTTCTTTTCTTGTTAATTGTTGGAGGATGCTTGAAGACGACAACAAATGCAAAAGATGTTTCTGACACAGGACTAGAAAAAGCTGTTTAAAGAAAGAAGGCTGATGAAAGAGACATAACCTTTTGAAAGAGAGGGTGGACAGGCACTCGATATAAATATTGATGCAAACAAATTGGACACTGAGCCCCTTCAGTGGTTGTGTGCAGCATTTTTCCATCTCAGAGGTCACCGAGGGCAAAGACAACTCAATTTGGAGGGGGAGGCAAAACACATGGCAAGGTTTGATGGTGATGAGCTTGCATATATTGCAGAAAAGCAGTGCATTATAAGAGCATTTCCTGTGTACCAAGGACAGGACTATGGGTGGTAGTGTGTTCCATTTGCTCACCATAGTTGTGAGACTGTGTCCCACTAGCCTACAGCACATAAATCTAGAAAGGGCTTGTTTGTTTTTGCTGATAATAGAAGGCATCCATGAAAAGGAACTGATTCAGGGAAAGGAATCAATGGTACAATAATGCGAGTCTTATTCTAGCTCCACCAGGTTGATCAGCCCTACAGCCTTAAACAGTTGCTATGCTGAAGAGCAAAACAAACAATAAAACCACCTCACAGTTGTGGGCAGAGGTTTCCCAGAAGGGATGGTCCCTGACCTCATCCTTTTTCTAAAGATGCTTGGGAGGAGTTTAGCTTTTGAGTCACTGGCCCAGTATCGCCCTAGAGGGCTTGCCTCACTCAGTGTCACATGGTGCTTTGTGATCGGCCAATGCTAACAAGATATAAAATCACGGAATTGTAGTCAACTAGTCCAATTTCCAGCAATGAGGATCCCAGTGGGTTGTCAGTGCTTAAAGCTCACCAAGCTAATATGTACAGTAAAGTAAAGGCAAAGGAACCCCTGGCTGTTAAATCCAGCCGCGGACACCTCTGGGGTTGCGGCGCTCATCTCGCTTTATTGGCCGAGGGAGCTGGCATTTGTCCGCAGACAGCTTCCGGGTCATGTGGCCAGCATGACTAAGCCGCTTCTGACGAACCACAGCAGCACACGGAAATGCCGTTTACCTTCTCGCTGGAGTGGTACCTATTTATCTACTTGCACTTTGATGTGCTTTCGAACTGCTAGGTTGGCAGGAGCAGGGACCGAGCAACAGGAGCTCACCCTGTTGCGGGGACTCAAACCACCGACCTTCTGATCGGCAAGCCCTAGGCTCAGTGGTTTAGACCACAGCGCCACCCACATCCCAGGAATATGTACAGTAGATGGGGGTAAACAGAATTTTGCTCCCCTTGCATTTCTCCCAGATATTTATCTGGGTTGGTTAGCCCTTCTATCAAATCAGTGGAGTGTTCAAATGAGAGGAAGGCAATTGTTTCAAAGAAATGCTCACATTTGACAAACCGTGATATCTCAGACAAAAGGAAGGTTGGTGGTTACTTTGAAATCCATATCCCCAGGACCTCTAAGATTTCAAGGAACAGCTGGTGACATGACACCTCAGCTTGCTCTGATGGCAACCTTGGTGTCAGTTTGGATTTATAGATGCAAAAATAGATCTGTCACAGTGGATTTCAAGAGTCATGGCTTCCTCCCCAAGAATCCTGAGAAGAAGAATTTCTTAAGGATGCTGGAAGTTGTTAAGAGATCCCCCTTTCCCCTCACAGAGCTACAATTCCCAGAGTTCCCTGGGAAGGATTGGCCATGAAACTGCTCTAGAAATTGTAGTTCCCAGGATCCTTTGAACCCATGACTGCTCAAAGTGGTATGATACTGCTTTAAATGTACAGAGTGCAGATGTGGTCTGACTTGTGTGTATAAAAAACAGTTGAAATAGTTGACCTGTCAAATGTCTGTGCTTGCCAGGGGGACAGCTAAGTGTCTGTTAATCCAACATTGAGAAGAGAAGACAGCACCTTCCACCCAACAGTGGATTAATGATTTGAACTCCTTGTCCGCTTCTGAGAGGCCTACTTATCAATGTGAGCATAAAGAGGGCAAATGGGAAGACATTTGGCCAGCTTTTCCTGAGAGTGAAATTCAATACTTGTCAGTTTAGGGGACATTGTTGCTTCCATTTCATGTGCCTGAAACACCACTGTGCGTTTTTCTCTCCCCATATTTCCTCATACTGTCCCTCCACTAAAATAAATATTATATTTGTAAAAGGTTCCTCCTCCTTTCCCCTTATTTGTGATTAACTGGGGAATTGCAATAAAAAACCTCTGTGTATGTGTTTGTTTAATACAATAGTTCATTCTATTCATTCATTTTCAAGAGAACTTTTCTTAATGGGAAACATATACTTGTTTTACCAGAAAGCAGATTAGACAAATAATTTTTATAAGTGCATTTTCAACTTTGCTTTCTCCACCACAAGCTCCTTTTTTTTTTTTTGGCAGTTCTACTTTCTATTTTATTTTTAGATGCCTTTTGCTTTGAAAGAAAAGCAGACACCTGTTCAAGGGGGGAGAAAAGGCATTGCAAGATGCTGGAGCTGAGGAGCAGAACAGCTGTGGTGATTGTGTCAAAATAAGTAGGGCATCCAAGAAAATTGCACATCGCTCCATATTCCCCAGCTGATTTACTTTTGGATGAAAATTCAAATTCAGGCTTTCTTTAAGTGTGTGTGGGGGGGAGTAGTTCACATAAGTTTTGTGGTGTTCTATTTACATTTTGTTGAACGTTGCATCCCTTGTCACTGCCAGTGAGAAGACAGCGGTGATATACTATTCTTAACACGTGTAAGGGGGAAGGATATGGATGAGGTCAAATGGGCTGTAAATGAGATTGTCACTATTTAATGGCTAGGCAGAGGTCATGGTGTTTGACACATAAGTGGCAGGTGCAGGCTTATGAATGTGGAGGTCTCATAGTTTCACGGCCAATTGCACATGTTGATTTCTAATTGATAAGTGAAGGAGGGTTAGAATGAGCAACATCAGCCAGTTTCCTAGCATCCCTCTCTTGACCACATTCTTAAATGCTCAGGATTCCGTCATGGTTGAACATCACAGAGCAGGAATGGGCACTGGGAAGCAAGAATATGACTATGCAGATGGAAACTGTTGCAGTTAAGGGTGACCCCAATAGGTGGAGTAAAAGCCAATAGCAGGTCGGGTTGGAGCCAATGATCAGTTGAGTCAACTAATTCTTCTTTTGTCCCCATCCGCCTCCCTTCTGAAGTCTAAAAGGGAAAAACTAAGACTACGGAGAAGGAAGCTGACAGGTAGCACCACTTCTTGGACTGGTTGTAAGTAAGAAGGCAGGTAGGTCAGGGCCCATATCCCCAAATGGGCCAATCTCCACTGGGTAAACCAAATGACTTTCCCCAAATTCATTGCCCTTTCGATAGGCAGCCCATTGGGGATTTTGGATGCAAATGTTTCAAGGGTTTGCTTGGGGCTTCTGCAATGCACAATCCCTTGCTCCATACACACATCCCCTGTCTATATATTCTTAGCATTTTGCTGGGCTATTAATAAGACGGACAATCTATGACTCATCCTTGCTCATAGCCAGGAAGTCAGAGCGCAGGGGCATAGTCTGTTCGTGCGGAGTTCTGAAGCTTCATCGGATGGTGATGACAACTTGGCCATATAGGAATTGTCGCTGTCATAGTTCCCTTTTAGTTTCTCATCATCTCCTCTTACCCATTTCTCATGCCCCGCAGTGCAATGTTGCATTAATCATTCACTTCATTTTACACAGTAATTCATTTCCATTAGTGCTCATTTTGATGCTCGACCAAGTTCATTTTGGGCTACTTCTCATGCAGACATCATAGCTTTCACTCATAAATGACAGATGGGGCTGTGTGATCCCCTCTTAGTCTGTCACCATGTGTGGAGAAATCCATGCTATTAGAACAAAGCCCTTTCCCTTGATTTATTTATTTTTTAAGTAAATAAATGTAGTAATACAAATTATTTAAATCAGATACAAAGTTCCTCTGGGGGGTCACCTTACAATTCCCATGAAAATTACTTTGCAATTGAAATCAGCAATCCTGTTGCCCTGTAACAAAGCAAATAGGATGTGAGATACACTTTCAATCCCTGTATATTTGGGATTCATCCCCCACCCAAAATGAATTTAACTGTATCAGGTCCAGGATGAACTTTCAATGGCCTTACTCAACGTTCTGTTTTGTGGTAAATGTTGGCCAGATCTTCTAGGCCACAGCGGGATGAACAAAGGATCAAAATTAGTGACACAGGGATGCCACCCTGCTCAGCTAAGGAGAATAAAAAAATTCCTTCCGGTAGCACCTTAAAGACCAACTAAGTTAGTTCTTGGTATGAGCTTTCGTGTGCATGCACACTTCTTCAGATACACATGCACACGAAAGCTCATACCAAGAACTAACTTAGTTGGTCTTTAAGGTGCTACCGGAAGGAATTTTTTTATTTTGACTATGGCAGACCAACACGGCTACCTATCTGTAACTGGAGCTAAGGAGAATAATGGTGCGAGATTTGGGTGTAAGAGTGCCATAGGGACATCAGAAGAGCTGGCTCATCTGGTCCCACATCCTGCTCTCACAGTGGCCAATAAGATGCCGGAGGTAAGCCAGCAAGTGGGACCCAATCACAAGCGCCCTCTTCCCTCCTGCAGTTTCTAGCAATGGGCATTTACTGCCTCCAACCATGGGAGCAGAATATAGCCATCATGGCTAGCAGCCATTGATAACCTTCTCCTCCATAAATTTGTTCGATCCTCTTTTCAAACCATCTAGTTTGGTGGTCATCACTGCCTCCTATGGGAGCGAGCTCCAGAGTTCTAACTATAAGCTGGGCGAAGAAGTACTTTCTTTTATCTACCTGGTGATAGGGTGAGAATTTCAGGGAACTTCAGCATTATCAAGTTGTTGTTTTTGTTTTCTTTCTGAGTACCAGCAATTCCCCGGAATGCTATTACCCCTGCATCGTGCTTCTGGGTTTTCTGCTTGGCCTGCGACTATTGCTCTTTTCACTGGTACCTTAATGAGCATGCTTTAGGATGTCCTGTTCCTTTGGCAGCTCACCCCAGCATCTATCCTGCTCCCCCAGCCTTAGTAGTTTTTGGTCAGAGCCATCATTTATTCAAACCGTTCATTCAAGCTGTTCGTTCACAGGGTTAATTGGGAAAGTAAAGGTAGTAGTAGCAATAAGGAAGGTTTATGAGTATATAAAATTAGGAGTCTATAGAGGTATAAAAAATACTTAGAGCCATACATTCCGTTGTGTAACGTGTGTGTGTGTGTGTGTGTGTAAGTGTAAATAGACAGACAGAGGTTGTTTTCTACCACAGGATATCGAAATGGCTAACAAATTTAAAACCAATAAAAATAAATGTAAAATAAAATAAATGTAACTCCTATTAAAATAAATACCAATACATACTAAAATAATAACAGAAAAAGACCAGCATAATACAGCAAGAATCCAATTTGTTATAAAAACCTATGACCAGAACCAAATAAAACCAGTCATTAGTATCATAGCTGCCAGTGTGATAGATAGTATTCTGAAATGCCCTAAAATGTAAGACTGAAAGTTTTGCAAGTAGCAAAATGACTTTGTCTAGGGTTGCCATATTTCCAGGACAAAGTGCCACCCATGACAACCCCCCCCCCAATGTCAATTCTGCCTTTGAAATCCTGGATGTATGGCAGCCCTAACTGTGTCCATACTTTCAGAATATATCAGGGGGTAGCAAACTTCAGGCCTGGGGGCCAAATGCAAGCATCTCTGTCTGGCTCTTAAGACTCTCCCACTGCCACCTTCCCTTCCCAGGCTGCATCCACTCTCCTCAGGCCAAGTCTCCCCTCAGCTGTGCTCTGTAGACTCCTTGAGTCCCTTTACATGGCTGAGGTACATCTTGGAACTGTGACAGAGACATCTGTGAGGACGTGTGTGCAGAAATCTCTGGCTTCGGGTGAAGACGAAAGCAGCCTATTGTGCAAAGGAAAGGGTCACATCCATTATTACATCCACCTTTTTGCTTCTGTCCATGCTCACCAGTGGCACATAGCAGCCAAAATGTTGTCCACAAGGGAATGGAGACCTTGGTTTGAAATAAGGTTCCCCACCACTGGAATATTTCATTGCACGTATCTCAGTTTCCAAGCATTAAGAGGCTCCAAGGGTGTCTGGACTTTCTCAGGGATCTGTTTCTTTGGAATGGAGGTCAATGGAGACTGTGGTATCTTTAGGATATATGGTTCTATTTACACATATATGCAATCTGAGCATAGGATGGAGGGGTTCTCAGGATTAACACCACAACAGATCTTGCTTCACCATTAGGCTTCCAGGGAAACCCCAAGCCACAGCGTTAGAGTCTAACACAGAGCAAGACATGTTTCTGTCTCTCCAGCTTCCAGCATCTCCCAAAACTTATTTACCCTCACTTTCCTCCCCAGTTCGTGTTCTCCATCCTAGGATGGACATGGCATCCCAGATGTGGTGGGAAAAGGCTCTATGGCAACAGAGCTGACTCTTTAAGATATTCTTAGTTGAGTTGATAAGGCCATTACTTTGGCAAAGAAACTGGTTTGAGTGGTTCATCAGGTTTTACTCTTGTAGATTCTAACTTCACTGTCACGGGATCACAGGTGTAGAAGGGACCCACAAGTTTCATTCAGAAGAACACCCAAACCTATAACAATATGATATACGGGGTAGTATTCAACTAGGATTTACACAGAATAGCCCCACTGAAAATAATGGACCAACTTAGCCATGTTCACTCATTTTAAAGGGGCTACTCTGAGTAAGAGTTAATTGACTACCATTCTATATGACACTTCCAGGCCCAAATTCCAAAATATGGCCTTAAAATTCTTCTACTGAGGACAAGTGGAATAATAGGTAGATAGTAAGTGGATAATCTCTGTTCTCCTCATTAAAATACTTGGTCATTTTAAAAGCTATTGTGGAAAATTGCATCTGCCAAGACATCACTGCTATTGTGTGTGTGTGTGGGGGTGGGATTTGCAGCCTAAACACTGAATAAAGAAGTGGTGAGATAATTTTGATTCAACTTCAGAATTTTTTACATTTAATATACAATTATATTATGGGCAAGTTGCTTCTGAATAAATAGCCAAAAGGACTGAACTGAGATGGTGCTATCAAACATTAACACTAAAAAATGAATATTTCAATTTGCAGAATGTTGCTTAAAATCACACATTCTTTAAAAAGAATTACTTTACTCTTCCAGATGCAGAGAAATGGATAATTCAGGAAAACAAGGTAAGATAGCAAGCAACAAAACTTGGGCTTCAGAGCCAGTTGCAGCTTTCAGCTTCTCAACAGCATATCTGATTTTTCCTCTCCTACATCTGTAGTCCCCAACATCACTCAAGGCAAATGAAGGCGATTGTGGGCAAGGACAAGTGAAATCAATTGTTTTCAAAAGCATGCAAAGATTTCTGCAGGACTGCTGAAAAACTTCCAAAAATGGAAGAAGCTTCTTTTGGCACTGCTGAAAACATTCATGACAGCGGGGAGCGGTTTTGGTTCAGCCACAGTAAAATGACCTTATGCCTTCCCAAATGCTGATCTGAAGGTGTATGTGCAAACAGGAGCACAGCTCTTTTCAATAAATGCCCTTTGAATTATTTCAAAACCAAGTTGGGTTCTGTCCAAATGCTGTCAAACTCACTTTAAAAAGAAGCATAGGGAAGATTAAGAGAAGACATGAAAGCAGCCTTGGAAAATCTGAAGGGCTGGGACACAGGACAGAACAGTCTGTCTCTCCAGAGGACAAGGGTGGAACTAATGGGTGGAAATGGCAAATAATCAGATTTTGCCTAAATGTTAGGAGAAACTTCCTAATGGTAAGATCTGTTCAACAGTGGAACAGACTGCCCCAGGCTGTTAAACGTAGCCAGGGTGGCCATGTAGTTGAATCTTGCACTGTAGCTCCTGCACTGAGCAAGGAATTAGCTTGCAAAGTTCCTTCCATCTCTGTTATGATATGACCGTATGATAATTACATTATCAAAGCAATCCTGTCTACTTTGTTGAAATGGATTGCCTTTACTAATAGCGCCTTGATATTTGCTTCTGCTGTCCAGACTCTACATCAGTGTCAATCAGTAATAATAAAAATTAAAGAGTTGTTTTCGTTTATTGAAAAGTCAAGATGCCCAAATCACACATGACACATGGTTTACATATTTCACCTTTTTTCCATTCTAATTTTGGACTTTGGCGTACAGCATCAGCACGAAACTTGCCTTTGATCTCCCCGAAAACCCTCTTCAATAGGTGACATATAACTTAATTAGCAATAAATTACCTGAGGCACTTAAAGAAGTATTTCACAGCCTATTTGCCTTGTGAGGTGACATTTGGATATGTAATTTCAATTGCAAAATGATTAGAAGGATAATTATAAAATGACCCAAATGTATCCCCCCCCCCGTTTCGTAATTTTTAAAATGCATCGATGAATTCTACCTCATCTCTCTACATCAATCTACCCAATGCCATGTTAAAGTATACCCTGTTCATTTTATCAGGCTAGTAATTTTTGGGATCACCAGATGATCACAGTTCTCATGAACTAAGGCACAGCATACATTACCTTCCGGAATGTCAAATCTGGTGCAATGTGGTTGATGCCGCAGTGCTGCTTGTAATGCGTAGAAGATGATGACCATATAAGCAGGGCTGACACACTTCTGATGACGCAGCAAACTAAACACTAAGAAAAAGCTATAGACAAGTGTCTGTCAAAACAGAAACAATGCTTTAAACTTAACCATTATCGCCAAGACTTGAGAGCAAAAGCATGCGGCCCAATCAGAAGCACCCCCAAATGCAGTGGGATGGCCATATTTTGAAATAAGTGAAATAATTTACCATTTCAAAGGAGGGCCTTTGTGGCACCGTTAAGTCCAGAATGTCAAATCACCAGTGGAAGGCTGATCCATTGGGCAAGTCTATCCTCAGTTGGCCTGTTACAGAGGGTGGAACTGTCTGTCGACTTCCTCCTACTTAGTCTCAGTGTTCCCTTTGTAGATCTCAATAGAGAGGAAGATGGGGACAACCCTAGAATTAGTTGAAACTGCCTATCATTGGCTCTGGCCCCAACAACTGTTGACCTCCCTACCTGTCCCCATCAGTTCCAATGAGCACCATTCATCACTCCAAATTACCTAAGTACACCAGTACCAAAAGGACCTTGAAATACTTTCTGCGAACTTTGTACTTTTGTTGACCTGGAAAGTTGCATTATTTAACACTTTTTTAAAACCCCTGTATACATTTCTTACACCTTTTAACAGCACATTGCCAAGGTCCTGTCAAGCCTGAGCAAATGAGATGTGCCCAGACAGTGTGCTAGGTTCAAACAAATCTAAACCTAACCTGGAAGGAATTAAAGTCTTCTTCTTTTTTTCTCCTGTGGAAAAAAAAACCAGGGCCAAGAAAGAAAAAAAGAAAGATAGATTAATCCTGTTCCATAGAATAGCTAGCGGCATCTAGGTACTTGGCAAGCACTCTAAAAGAATATAAAGAATTAATGCTACTGCGTTATTGACAGGTTATACACTCTGTTCTCCTTAAATATATGAGTGGATAAAAATACACAGCTAATTAGTGGTCCAAATCCCTATCATCTGTTATTTCAAATTCAATCTGGTGCATTTGCTTTGCTAAAAGCACTGCAGAGCCCCCCCCCCCTGTGTTAGTGGTTTAAAGTGGCCACACACATAAGGAAGATGCTACATGATCTTCCTGGCTGCTACCATTGTCAATAAGCTTGTATCTGCTTCTCTGTGGTGTGCTATACTACAAAATGTGTGATTCAGCCACTAGCACTATACCTAAAATGTCCCCTACAGGTGCCTGTACTGCATACTCTTGAGTACTGCCCCCCCCCAAAGCACTGTAACCATCCTCCATCAATCAATGAGAAAAGAAAAAACACTGAGAAACCATGAAAGAGAAGAGAAAAATCTGATGAAATCCATATAGGTAGGATTCAAAATCCTGTTGCTGCTGCACTTGACTTACTTTGGAGATGGTCAAAGGGTGTTTGAGAGGGTCCTGTCTTTCATGCTACAAAGCATCTCTACAGAGGTCAGCATTCTGCAGCCTGCCTAGGTGCCCAATCGATCCATCACTCTATTATGGTCGATGGCCAGTATTTAGCCCACGTTTCCTGAAAACACCATGGTGCCCTTAGCTGGGTTTTCTTGGGAGCACGAGTAGGTGGAGAGACTACCTCTTATGTGTCTGATGGCTTTTCACCATTTTTTAAAGGTGAAGTCTTTTTATTTTTAAATAGAACAGTTAATAAAAGTTTTAGGAATAAGGACTTCTCCCCACTAAATAATTATGGACAACACCAATCTCAAGTGTTCTCCAGCCAGCTTCCATGGATTCCCCAAGCTTCGATGAAAACTCTGGGGAAGATGTAACAAGGCAACTTCTCCCATGGGCCTTTTTCAGATCAGGAAGTGTGGACAGCCAGGGAGGCTGCATAGTAGTGGTGAAATATAGACTGGAAAGGAAAACACACACCACCTGCAGCCACCCAGGTGGCTCAACTCCATGCCCCCAATTTATTATTATCATAATTATTACAATTGATATATTAAATGCCTTCTAAACCACAGTCTCCAGGCAATCAACACATAAGATAATTACAACAGCTGAAAATGCAAAAACAGCAAATACATTTAAAACAAGGCTAAAACCCTAACAAGCCCTCAAAGACCCATTGATCCAGCTGGGAATAAAAGTATCTCCGACTGTTTCCACAAAGTGCAGATAGTAGATTCTTGTCATATTTTGTAAGAATGCTCTTGTGCAAAACAGGGGCAGCCACACTAAAAGCCCTGCTCTGAGATCTTTGGAACTTGCAGAAGAATGTCTCCCACAGCCTGCAGCAATCTACTGGGTATATAAAAGATAAGGCAATTTCTCAAGTAACCTGATCCTGAGCTGTATAAGGCCTTATATGTCAGTACCAAGAGCTTGAATTTGGCAAATTGGCAGCCAGTGCAAATCCTGAAAGCAAGGTGTTACATACTGGCAGGAGTTTGTTCCCACAAGCAGCCTAGCCACTGCGTTCTGCGCCGCTCCAGCCTCTGAACCAACTCCAAGGGTAGGCCCACAAAGTGTGTATTGCGTGACCAGGCAACGGCAGCCTCCAGGGATCATAAGAAAGGAATAAAGACTCTGACAACGTGTTATGGAATTAAATTAGGCCACAACTTTATTAAACTTCCAAATGTAGGAAGACCTTGGCTTAGGCCTTGGACATGTACCCCTCCCAGCCCCCCAGCGGGGGAACTGGGGAACATCAGGGTAAATGGGATATGGGGGTGTATGAGATGTATGTGTAGCAGGCAGCCCAGTCCATATCCCCACACGCAGGTTAGTTCATTGACAGCCTTTCGGTGGAAGGCCAGTGACACCCATTATATAACCTCTTTTAAGAGGGGACCCTGGAATCGACGCCACAGGGGGGTGAGTCACCACTTCATTCCTCCCCAATTACAGGGAAGAAAGAACTAAAGGATTTCACCCAAGGCCATAAATTGTGACGAATTGCTACGGGGAAGACAAAACCTGCCAATGCAGGAAAATTTCTTCCTGGTCCTTCAACAGCAACCAGTCAAAGACTGCAGCAGTGCCCGCTAAACAGGAAGAAAAAGTTAACCTGCAAAAAGAAAACATTGAACTAAGGGAGGGGAGGATGGGTGAATCTCCTGTGCTGACTGCCTGGCTGCTGCCGGCTCCATCCCCTATGTATAATTGGGACTGGTTGCAAACCTCCAAATAATAACACTGAGAGGCAGGCCAGTCGCTGTTTGCCTGGGAACTGTAGCAGCGTGCATGATCCCGCAAAGGGCACCCACAATGTAAAGTGTGAGCGCTCATTACAGTAAGCCAACTGTGCAGCAAATTCAGAATACTAAAGAAATTTTGAAGTGCTTTAAGGAAGTGGAAGAAATCTTTTGAGAAATTGGAGGAGAGGTTTAGGCACAGCACTGATGTCCAACATTATAAAAGGAAACTGATGAAGTGTAGTTCCAGCAATCAATACTGGGGTTTTTGTTGTTGTTGTTGTTTTAAAAAATAGCATTTATATTATGTCTTTAGCTACTATCTCAAATATGTGTTTTTCTTTTATGGCAATGCATTTTATTCATCTGTTCATTTATATCCTGAGGGCAGGCCTCCAAGGCAACTGACAGTATGTGAAACTGGCACATAATATCAGGACAATAAGAGTCTTTTGCACATCGATGGTTACTTATGAAGCTTCTGAGTGGGCAATGATGGGGAATGTCTTCTCTGCAAGCCCAAGATGTTGCTACTGCTGGTGGTAGGAGACTGCTGGTGGAAGGAGACAATACAAATCTCTCACCTCCATCCCCTGTCCCCAGTGTGGGCTCAGGACCAGGTAGTTCCAGATGTTTTAATCCCCAGAAAGACAGTGCATCTTTGCGCATGGAAAGCTGGGTTTCAGCAGCCCCTGGCTTTTCCTAATGACAAAGGAGTCTGATTAAGTTGGCAATGGTGGCAAATGTCCACTATCCATGACTTCAGTTGGCGATGTGGCCCTCCAAACATTGTTAGATTCCAACTCTCACCAGTCTCATCTTCTATGGCTAGGGATTATGGGAGTTGTATCCCACTAACATCTAGAGGACCCTGCCTTAGGTGTTGATGCTTCTGGGGGTGATGTGGCCATTTTAGCTCCCTTATTTTGAATAAGGAGCATTCAGAATATTAGGTTATATGGGACTGAACGATTGAGAACCTCTTTAGCACTTTACAATGCAATCCGAGAGCATGGTTACGAAGGGAAGCTACCATCTCTCAGCCTTGCACACACAGTAACATGGACATAATAATAATAACATAACTTCCTTGACCTGTATGTACTGCTGAGATAATAGATGTGATGGGCTTTGAACACCCTAAAAGTGCTATATCAATGCTAATTTTTATGGTGATGACTGAGGATCCACAGAAGGGTTTTGGATAACTGAGCTATAGATAATCAGATCATTGCAAATTAATTTTTGTGTTAATACCATGCGGATAATATTGGCCATATGGCTCAGAGATGGCAGGTTTCCAGAGCAATTATATATCAAAATGAAACAGCAAAAGCAACAGAGCTGCACTGAAGATTCCTGAAGAGTAACAACAATGTTAGGTGTAATATATATATATATATATATATATATATATATATATGCAGGTTTTGGTGTCTTCGGGTGTCTTCCCGTGTAAGAGTCGGGGTGTCTGGGCGACGTTTCGACGAGGTCTCACTCGTCATCTTCAGGCTGGTGCTTTCGGCTTCTTGTTACTGGAACAGAGCAGAATCTGGTGTTTGAGTTCCTATAAATACTGTTGAGGGGTGTGGTGTATAGCCTCCAACGTTCTGGGCAGAGAGGAAGTTCCTAGATTAGTGTGCCTTTTCTTCTTTTGTTCCTTAATTACTTGAGGGATATCTTGAGTGATATCATGAGTGATATTCTGAATACCACTGGGTGGGTCATTAAGTGTAGATTAGTTGCTAAAGCTTTCGTGTCTTGACCTCTTGAGCTTGTGAAGAGTTTTTCTGAGAAGATGGCTGTGCTGCATTTAGTTGTGCTCTGGCTTGGCTTCGTGTATAGGGGCGAGCTGTGATTTTGTGCCTTGTGCCAGCCAGATCTGTGTAGGGATTGCAGGGGGGTGCAGCATCCGGAGGTGCCACTATAGTTTGGCTACTGGATGGAGTCCAGTAGCCAAACTATAGTGGCACCTCCGGATGCTGCACCCCCCTGCAATCCCTACACAGATCTGGCTGGCACAAGGCACAAAATCACAGCTCGCCCCTATACACGAAGCCAAGCCAGAGCACAACTAAATGCAGCACAGCCATCTTCTCAGAAAAACTCTTCACAAGCTCAAGAGGTCAAGACACGAAAGCTTTAGCAACTAATCTACACTTAATGACCCACCCAGTGGTATTCAGAATATCACTCATGATATCACTCAAGATATCCCTCAAGTAATTAAGGAACAAAAGAAGAAAAGGCACACTAATCTAGGAACTTCCTCTCTGCCCAGAACGTTGGAGGCTATACACCACACCCCTCAACAGTATTTATAGGAACTCAAACACCAGATTCTGCTCTGTTCCAGTAACAAGAAGCCGAAAGCACCAGCCTGAAGATGACGAGTGAGACCTCGTCGAAACGTCGCACAGACACCCCGACTCTTACACGGGAAGACACCCGAAGACACCAAAACCTGCATTCCTGTACCCGTGAAAATCTACGAAAGCATATATATATATATATATATATATGCAGGTTTTGGTGTCTTCGGGTGTCTTCCCGTGTAAGAGTCGGGGTGTCTGTGCGACGTTTCGACGAGGTCTCACTCGTCATCTTCAGGCTGGTGCTTTCGGCTTCTTGTTACTGGAACAGAGCTCTGTTCCAGTAACAAGAAGCCGAAAGCACCAGCCTGAAGATGACGAGTGAGACCTCGTCGAAACGTCGCACAGACACCCCGACTCTTACACGGGAAGACACCCGAAGACACCAAAACCTGCATTCCTGTACCCGTGAAAATCTACGAAAGCAAATATATATATATATATATATGTCAGGGGTTCAGAAGCAGAGACGCAGAGAAGGGTGGAAACAGAGAGCGAGGGGGAGGAAGCCGAAGGGAGAATGAGTGATGATGACGACCCGAGATCTCCAAGCCTAAGCAGTGAGTCAGAGGACTCCCAAAAGGGAGCCCCAGTGAGCAGAGCAAGGGGGGGATCCGGGGGGACACCCCAGGAGGAAGGGAACAGAGGAGATTCAGAGAGCAGCAGCTGGAAGTCGGGACCCACGCTCAAGACTGAGAGCAGCAGGGAGGAAGGCAGCCAGGCATCGGGTTCCGGAGGCCGTCAGCAGGAGGGAGGACACGAGTCAGGGGTGGTCACGCCCTCCTCAGAGAGCGAGGCAACGGTCAAAAGGAAAGTAGAGAGTTGGGCGCGCGCGCCAAGTTCAAATGCAGCGGAAGCTGGAGCAGTAAGCAGCCCGGAGAGTGAGCCAGGTCCCAAAGCCCGCCGAAAGGAAGCGGAAGGATCAGGGGGGTCAGCGTCAGAGGAGAGTAGAAGGGAGGAGTCCCAGGGGGGCAGAAGGACCCAGAGACGTAGGGAGAGGCGAAGGAGGTGGAGCAAGGCTAGGGTATTAAGCTGGTGTGCAAGAGGCGGGGACTCAGATGGGTCTTCGCCGACCTAGGGCAGAAGGTGTAGAGCTGCACGCTGCAGTTCGGAAATGAAACCTGTAACTCAATAAAGACTCTTTTAAAGTGGACGCTGTGTGGCGTGGTCCTATGTGAGCTGGGACCTGGTAGCAGCTCTGACAGTAAGACCCATCTCTTCAAAGCTTCAGAAACCTGAAACCTCGCAGCGGGAGCAGAAGCCGCTAGGGGAGGAAGAGGGGTGTCTGTAAGCAAGCTCACAAAGGTTAGCAAGATGACGGAAGAACAGAGGATCTCCGCGCTGCAAGAGGCAGTGACCCAGTTGTCCTCAGAGGTATTGGCTTCCAAGAAACGGGAGGAGGAGACTACAGCCGCCTACAGAGACCTACACGCCAGGTTTGAAATGCTTGTTAAGCAAGGGCAACCGGGACCCAGACCGGAGGGCGTGGGATTGGCACGGAGAGCAGGAGGGCTTGTGGCTCACTTCGATGGGACTTTGCAACAATACCCTAATTTTAGAGCAGACGTAATGTGCGCACTGCAACTGCTGGCAAAAGACTTTAGAGATGAGGAAGAGAAGGTGGGGTTCATATTGTCCCATTTGCATGGGGATGCCAAAGCCTGGCTGCGCAATTTGTGGAGGGATAAAGATCCGGCGCTTCAGAATGCAGATGCCTTTATCAAAGCGATGGATGCGTGTTTTTTGTCTACTATTGATGTGGATCTTGCCAGACGGGAGATTCATGGACTAAAACAAGGGAGGGCGAGCGTCCGGCAGTATCACGCCCGATTTTTTGCGCTGGTCAGTGCTTTAGAATGGGATCGGGATTCGCCCCCTGTCAGAGACCTCTTCTGGGAGGGTCTAAGTTCTGCGGTTAAGGATGAAATTGCAAGGGGGGAGAGGCCCCGAAGCACGCAGGAGGTGGTCCAATGGGCGCTGACTGTGGGGGTGAGGCTGGAAGAACGTCCATGGTGCAGAGATGAAGGACGTGGAGGGCGCGAAGCAGCGAGAAGTTTCTCTTTCGTTCCGAGGGAAGCAGCGCGTGCGCAATCCACACCTCCGCCAGGAGGGGGAGGGGAACCGATGGAGGTTGGAGGTGCAAGGGCTCAGTCAGCAGCCAGAGCCCTAGCACCGGCAGCAGTGAAAGCGAAGCCTCCTAGAGGGAACAGGAAGTGTTACATCTGCGAGGATCCAGGCCATTTGGCGAAAGAGTGTCCCCGGAGGCTCCACAAGCACACTGCAGCCTCAGCAATGGTGACTGCAGCAACGCAGCAAGGAGAACCACAGCAGGGAAACGACGATGTCTGGCTGGAGACAGAGGCACTGGGGCCCAGCCAGACGCATCAGTGAAGCAGTCCCCAGCGATATTGCAACCCACGGATCCCCTCCCACCCAAACCAGTGGTGCAGCTCACAGCGTCTCTCCAGCTACCCAACGGCGTCACTATCGAAGTGCCGCTTTCTGTGGATTCTGGAAGCAACGCAGACTTTATAGCGCAGAGCTTTGTGGAGCAGCACGCTATACAGCTATTGCCTGCCACTCTGCCCCTGCAAGTCGTCACAGTGGATGGCAGAGAGTTGCTAGGGGGGCAGGTGGTGAAGCAGACGCCACCAATGGTGATGCGCCTTGGCAACCACAGGGAAGTCATCAGTTTTAATGTCACCCAACTGTCGGACACGCCCATTGTGTTGGGCATGAGTTGGCTGGACAGGCACAGTCCGACACTGGCTTGGTACCAGAGACAACTGATCTTCGGCTCCTCTTATTGCGCAGAACACTGCATCCTGCCCCGACGGGAGGGAGAGGAGGAGGAATCACAACTGCAGTTGGGAACGTTGCAAGCGGTCCCCCACAAATACGCGAACTTTTTGGAGGTCTTCTGCGAGAAGGAGGCGGACAAGCTACCCCCTCACCGGCCATATGACTGCAAGATTGACCTCCTACCGGGGGCGACGCTGCCGAAGGGGCGGCTATACTCCATGTCTGAAGATGAAATGCAGGAACTCAAACAGTTCATCAAGCATAACCTGGAGCGTGGCTTCATCAGAGAGTCCAAGGCAGTGGGGGGCAGTCCCGTTTTCTTCGTGAAAAAGAAAGACACGCCCCAAAAAAGACTCGTTGTGGACTACCGCCTTTTGAACCAGATGACCAAACCGTCTGATTACCCCATGCCCAGGATTGACGACCTCCTCGCGACGGTGCGCAAGGGACGCGTGTTCACCAAGTTGGACCTACGAGGGGCGTACAATCTCATCCGCATGCGGGAGGGCGATGAGTGGAAGACGGCCATGTTCACACCGCTGGGCACCTACGAGTACAGGGTTATGCCCTTTGGATTACAAAATGGCTCTCACTGTTTTCAAGCTTTTATGCATCACGTGTTGGAGGGACTCCTCTACAAGACATGCGTCTGCTTCCTGGATGACATCCTGATTTTCTCGGACTCGCAGCAAGCTCACGACCGAGACGTGAGGGAGGTGCTCAGCAGGTTGCAACAACATAGACTGTACGCCAAGCTGGAGAAGTGCCAGTTCGACACGAAGGAGGTGGATTTCCTGGGATACAAGTTGTCGGACAAGGGGATAGCCATGGACAGCACCAAGGTTCGTGCGGTTTTGGATTGGAAGAGCCCGCGCAACCGGAAGGAGGTCCAGCGGTTTGTCGGCTTCGCCAACTTCTATCGCAAGTTTATCAAGGGGTTCGCGATGCAGACGGCAGCAATTACGGACACGCTCAGCTCCAAAAAAAAGAAATTCATCTGGACGGAGCAGGCGGAGCAGTCCTTTCAAGCGCTCAAGCGTCTCTTCGCATCGGAGAAGCAACTGCTGCATATCGACCCCAGTAAACCGTTGAGGGTAGAGACAGACGCGTCAGACAGAGCCGTGGGAGCTGTTCTGCTGCAGCGAGACCCGCAGGGGGTGTGGCGGCCGGGAGCGTTCTACTCCAGAAAGCTCAGCAAGTCGGAGCAGAACTACACCATCTGGGACAGGGAGTTGCTAGCCATTCATGCAGCTTTCAAGGCGTGGAGGCACTTCCTAATCGGCGCCAAGCACACGGTGCAGGTCTGCACGGACCACAAGAATCTGGAGCACTGGCGCACGGCTCAGTTCCTGAACCAGAGGCAGATACGTTGGGCGGAGTTCTTTGCTGACTTCAATTTCCGAATAGAGTACGTCCCAGGCGACACCAACATCATGGCGGATGCACTGTCCCGAAAACCGCAATACCTAGAAGAGGTGACGCCAGCGGCGGCCATGCACATCTTCGCACCGACGGCGTGGGCGTGTGCCTCAGCTACAGTAGACCTGGATGCGGTGCGACGTGCATTGCGGGACGACTCATTCGCACAAGACAAGATGGCGGAACTGCTCAGAGGCACGGCTACCACGGACGAGTTCCAGGTGCGGGACGGCTTGCTCCTACGCAAAGGGGCTGTCTATGTACCAGGAGACGACCTTCGCGCCAAGGTACTGCAACAGTTGCACGACGCACCCACGGCCGGTCACTTTGGCACAGAGAAAACGATGGAATTAGTCGCGAGAGACTTCTGGTGGCCCAGGCTGAGAGGGGAGGTCGCGGACTACGTCGCGAGGTGCGACACCTGCCAGAGGGCCAAGCCGGTACACAGACCACCGGCGGGACTGTTAGAACCGCTGCAAACGCCGTTTGAACCGTGGGAGAGGGTGGCCCTGGACTTTGTGACGGATTTACCCAGCTCGAGAGGCAAGACAGCTGTGCTAGTGGTGGTGGACTTGTTCACCAAGATGGCACATTTCATTCCGTGTGCGAAGGTGGCCACGGCGGAACAAACCGCCAAACTGTTCATAGATCACGTGTTCAAAGTGCATGGCCTGCCACGGTCTATCCTGTCCGACCGCGGACGCCAGTTCATCTCGTCTTTCTGGCAGAAGCTGATGGGTTTTCTAAATGTCAAGGTCAATCTGGCATCAGCAAGACACCCGCAGACCAACGGGCAAGCAGAGAGGGTCAATGCCATCATGCAGCAGTACCTGAGATGCTATGCCAATCAACAGCCTGCGACGTGGGTGGATTACCTGCCGCTAGCCGAGTTCGCTTACAACAACACGAAGCACGTGTCCACAGGAGTGACGCCGTTCTTTGCCAACAATGGGAGGCATCCCAGAACCTTCCCGGGACTGGAGAGAGTGGGGGAAGGAGAACCACAGACGGCGGACGCGTTCGCGTCAGAGCTGCAGGCGGTCCACGATCAACTCAGACGGCAGCTGGAGCTAGCTAAGCACGCCTACAAGGTGCAAGCTGACAAGCACAGGCGGGTTGGCGAAGTGATCCAAGTGGGAGACTGGGTCTGGTTGGCAGCCCACGCAGTGCCGACCAGGTCACTTGCCAAGAAGAAGTTGGGGCACAAGCAGATCGGTCCGTACCAAGTCGAAGCGCAGATCAACCCGGTAGCCTTCCGACTGGCGCTGCCGGAGGGTTCCAGAATGCATCCGGTGTTCCACAGGTCGGTGCTCACTCCCTACAAGGCACCTCACAGGTTCCAGGAGCCAGGGACGGCGCCAAGTCCGCTCCGGGAACGGACGGAGACGCGGGGGGTGAAGCACCAGGACCACATCAACGAGGTCACGGAGATTTTGGACTCCAGATGGGGGGAGGAGGGAGTCGAATACCTCTTAGCCAGAGAGGGCACCCGGGCCAGCGCCAATAGCTGGGTACCAGACTACGCTTTGGAGGAACCCCTGCTCAAGGACGAGTTTCATGCCCTCTTCCCACACAAACCCATGCCAGCGAGCTTCTTCGACGACTGGTTGTTTACACCCACACTTTCTTCCAGCACGTTCCATGGATTCGACTCAGAAGGGGAACCCGCACGGAGCACCCGTTCCCCAGAAGGTTCACCGGCAGGTTCGGCATCAGGCAACTCGTATTGGTGGGACGATCGACCAGAGGAGCAATGGCGCAGGAAGTGGCTGGAGATGCCAGGTCGAGCGACCGACGCAGAGACTGACATGGACGTGTTCGGGGAGGACCTCGGGTTCGAGCACGGCGGTACAGAGATGGAAGAGCAACAAGTCAACGTCGACGACCGCGAGGGGGAAGACTCGGAGGTTTTCAGTTGGCGGCCACCCACGGGGAGCGACCTGTATCCAGCATTCCCTCCCATGATGATGGAGCACCCAGCACCCACACCTGACAGCGGGGAGGGGGGAAGGGGGGGCTTCGAGGGGGGGATGGATGTCAGGGGTTCAGAAGCAGAGACGCAGAGAAGGGTGGAAACAGAGAGCGAGGGGGAGGAAGCCGAAGGGAGAATGAGTGATGATGACGACCCGAGATCTCCAAGCCTAAGCAGTGAGTCAGAGGACTCCCAAAAGGGAGCCCCAGTGAGCAGAGCAAGGGGGGGATCCGGGGGGACACCCCAGGAGGAAGGGAACAGAGGAGATTCAGAGAGCAGCAGCTGGAAGTCGGGACCCACGCTCAAGACTGAGAGCAGCAGGGAGGAAGGCAGCCAGGCATCGGGTTCCGGAGGCCGTCAGCAGGAGGGAGGACACGAGTCAGGGGTGGTCACGCCCTCCTCAGAGAGCGAGGCAACGGTCAAGAGGAAAGTAGAGAGTTGGGCGCGCGCGCCAAGTTCAAATGCAGCGGAAGCTGGAGCAGTAAGCAGCCCGGAGAGTGAGCCAGGTCCCAAAGCCCGCCGAAAGGAAGCGGAAGGATCAGGGGGGTCAGCGTCAGAGGAGAGTAGAAGGGAGGAGTCCCAGGGGGGCAGAAGGACCCAGAGACGTAGGGAGAGGCGAAGGAGGTGGAGCAAGGCTAGGGTATTAAGCTGGTGTGCAAGAGGCGGGGACTCAGATGGGTCTTCGCCGACCTAGGGCAGAAGGTGTAGAGCTGCACGCTGCAGTTCGGAAATGAAACCTGTAACTCAATAAAGACTCTTTTAAAGTGGACGCTGTGTGGCGTGGTCCTATGTGAGCTGGGACCTGGTAGCAGCTCTGACAATATATAATGTGAAAGAGCTGGTAATTGGTTTGACTACATCCATGTCCTTCATTCCCTGCAATGCTATAAACTAATTGTCAATTATAGGTGATATGTCTGAATGGCACAGAAATCAGAAACCAAAACACTACTGCCATCTTCTGGCCTGACAATTCTTTCTCTTTTCTTTATTAGAAGGAAGAACATAAGTCTGTATTTAAGGATTGATACTGGGATCAATAATATGGTGGCCAGATGTAAAGGGTGCCTAAGCTTTTGAATATGTGCATAGAATTTGGCTAGGGATGCTTCTGGCAGTATCCACATTCCTTCACAGATGTTGGCTGGTCCTGTTTCTAAGGTAGAACTGTCTTATTAGGAATTCTCCATTGCTCTCTGTTTTGTTTTTAATTTCCAGGATTTTGTGCACGGCATCATGCAGCTGTTTGCTGCAGATTTCCTTTCCTTCAGTACATTTTCATCCCCCCCCCAAAAAAAGACCTTTGTATTGCCAGTGCATATATGTGTATTGATGTGTATTGACATGTGTGTGCACACACAAAACAGTCTTAATGTGATGCTACACACACTATTGCATTAGGATGGGGTTGTTTTGCAACAGTGTTTCAGCAGTGTGAGTCCACTTGTGAAACACTGCACCAAAAGAATCAAGATGATGCAGTCATAGACACAATCACACTAAGGCTGCTTTTCTCCCAGTATTGTATCAGTGTGTATGCACAGACAGCAGTGGGACATGAAGAAACTAGAGGGACTGAATCCTGCAGCCAAGAAGCAGCCAAATGGAACATCCTCCAGTTCAGGTTTTCATTTTAGAAATTCTGATTCATCTAGAATTCAGAAGGACTTGGAATGCAGGGCAGAAAATAATCACATTCTGAATAACAGGGGATGGAACAGATGAATTGTCTCCTACCTAATTATGTAACCGTACCTACTGAAATTCTGTCTTACAAATGCTGCTATTAATGGTACAGGAGCTGTGTCCTCTTGATCCTCTGGCTTTCATATTTCAAGGCATGTACTACCATTAGGCACAGTGAAGCAATTGCCTCAGGTGGCAAATGTTGGAAGGCAACACTGTCAGTTCCCCAATCATTCCTTCTGAGCATCCTGGCCATTCTCTTTTGCCGACAGAAGCTTGGTATATAATATTGGTCTCTCCTGCACCACCACCCCAAGCAGCCCAAAGAAGGACAGATCCCGTTGCTATTGCTGAAGGAGGATTGGACTGCCAACCCAGACAGCTTCTGTATGTGGAAGTGAAGGAAGGATGCTCTTGCCCTTTGCTCCAGGCGGAAGCTGTCTTGGATTGGTCCTGCATGGGCATCTTAAGGGAAGTCATGGAGTTTCAAAGAAGGATGGCATCTTGATGCAGGTGGGGACTTCCTCCTGCCACTATCCAATATCCTGAGTGGCCTGAATGCTCTAGAGAAGAGGACCCTCTTCAAACAACATTGGATACGTCACTCCCTCCAACCTTCCTGCCACCATCCCAAAGTGATTTGCTGCTTTGTTCTCTGCTCTCCTGATCAAAGATCCTTTTCACTCAAGAGGCTATGGATTCAGGATGGGGTCTTCAGCATGGAAGACATCTGCTCTTGCATTGCTTGTTATCCCCTAGGTCAGAACAGCACAGGGCAACTAGTTTTGGGGTACCATTAAATAACCACACCAAATAATAAGTTCTTTAACTTGTTCATACTCTGTTATTTGCATGTCTGGCAACAACCTGGATTAAGCTATCTCTGCCTCAGAGGCTATCAGACATTGCATGACCTAACACGGGACTGGATAAATTAAATAATCAATCTGTTGTTGTTTTTCATGAAAACCTCATCGTGAGAAGCCACTAGCCAGAGGGCAGTGATAGGGCAGCTACATTAAGTTGTCTTCTTTAGCATCATCACCATTCTCACCTGAGTCTCAGCAAATCAAGTCATATTTACAGACTGTTAATGTATACTGATGGGTGTTTAGGCCAAATAAAAGTGTACTCTGTGAAGCTCCGTGGTTTATGGGTTGTCCATTCTGTGACTGCGCTGTAATTACTGTGAGCATAACTAAATGTCTGTTGTTCTATCTGAGCAGCAGTTAGGGGAGAATTCCATTTGCAGAAGTGTGTGTGTGTGTGTGTGTGTGTGTGTGTGTGTTTCCCACCGATTCAATCCATCCTGGGTTTATTTCTTCCTGTGAGAGGATGACAGCAAAAAGGATTGAAGGCACTCACCTCCTTGGGTTGATTTGGGGTGAGTATTTCTGTACAATTGCAAAGCACTGGGGAAGGGTAATGTTTTTCAGTCAGAGGTCCACATTCCTTTCCAAAGGCCACATGCCAGAGGCATGAATGCAAAGGATGCCTATGTGCAGTAAGCCAGCTCCTACATACTTCTACCCTCCATTCAGGCAAGTGAAAGGCAGTATCAAAGTTCGATGGTGGAATGGACTCCCTCCTTTCTTGGAATGGTCTCTCCTTTCTTGGTGGTTTTTAAACAGAGGTTGGATGGCCATCTGTCAGGGATTCGTTAGCTGTGATTTCTGCATTGCAGAGGGTTGGAATAGATTACCCCTGGGGTCTCTTACAACTGTACAATTCTGTACAGTTCAAGAGTTCTGTGAAAGTTCAAGATCACATTAAAGACAGGCAAACACACTTGAGGGAGGGAGGTGCAAAGCAGGGCTTGGGAGGGGTGTGGTCTAGGGAGAGTCCCAAAGGCCAGAGGCATTCAGACCCCAGGCCTGAGGTTCCCCACCCCTGACTTAGGGAACAGACACATCACACATTCACTAATACAAGTCAACATTTACACAGTGCTTCAGAGGGGTCAAAGCACTTCTCTTCTCTGAGTAGTCCTTTTAACACCCCTATTATTGCTGTGATTGGCACTTTTCTGTATAAATTGAGAGCTAATGCTTGTCTTCCTTGATATATTTTCTTTAATAACATCTGAAAATTGGAGAATATGTTCTTGTTGCCCATTCATGCTTCGTGTGACAGATGCCTGGAAATCAAGAGCAACTTATCACCAGGCAGACGGAGAGCACAGACTGTACACTGCTCTTGAGAAGAGCAGAGAAGACGGTTCCAAGAGAGAGGGGGTGGGGAGATCGCTTTTTAAAACAATGTTGGCATACATATTTAAAGAAGGTCACTGGAAAACATTTTCACAGCCACTCTCTTGGAGCCTTGAGAACTTTGGAAAAAGAGGAGAAAATACGCCATGGGTACATTTTGGGTTTGAAGTCACATTGAAGGTGGGGTGTGGGCAAGGGTACAACCTACGGTTTTACGGAAGACATGCCCATAGCATTTTTGCTCACTATTTTCTCCTCATTGTTCCTGACGTGGCAACAGAAAGTTACAAAGAACTCCCAGTTTGTGTGTCAGATCAATGGTCTACAAATTCAGAGGCCTTCAGCCTTCTCAGAATGAGGACCCAATTACTTTAATTTCAGGTGCTAGTTTGCCCACTAATTTGTACCTGCAAATGCCCCCTCCCAAACACACACACCTATTCCTCCCTTTAAAATTACAAGACAAGCATAGACAACAAGGAGTATTGTGCCACCTTAAAGATTAACACATCTGCTGTGGATTAACACATCTGCTGTGGAGGAAGAGGTGAAGGAAGGGGGGTGCGGTGGGTGTGGGTCGCTCTGGGTGTCAGCACTGAGGGGGGTGACAAAATGCTGGGCGGCAGTCACCATGGGGCATGCAGCATGCCCCAGCCACACGTCTCTCCTGGGAGAGACGCGGTGGCTTGGATGCGTGCAGGCTCCGCGCTACCCAAATGGTCTGCCCGCTGCCTCCCCCCCCCAGCTGTAGGGCGGCTGAGTGGGAGGAGGCAGGCAGACTTCCCCCACCCTCAGCTCGCCCCTGTGGGGCACTGCCCAGGCACCCAAGCAGTTTCCTCCACTGCTGTGTGGCACAAGCTTTCTTGAAATAGTGTCTAGCCATGGCTTAAAGGTAAAGGTAAAGGGGACCCCTGACCATTAGGTCCAGTCGTGACCGACTCCGGGGTTGTGGCGCTAATCTCACTTTGTGGCCGAGGGAGCCGGCGTACAGCTTCTGGGTCATGCGGCCAGCATGACTAAGCCACTTCTGGCGAACCAGAGCAGCGCACGGGAACGCCATTTACCTTCCCGCCGGAGTGGTACCTATTTATCTACTTGCACTTTGACGTGCTTTCGAACTGCTAGGTTGGCAGGAGCAGGGACCCAGCAATGGGAGCTCACCCCGTCACGGGGATTTGAACCGCTGACCATCTGATCGGCAAGTCCTAGGCTCTGTGGTTTAACCCACACCGCCACCCACAGTAAATGTGTGAGGTCTTTGAAGCACCCCAAGACTCTTGCTTTAGCTCCAAGACAGCTACCCCACTGGGAACTAGGGACAGGGAATAAAATCTGCAGTTTAATGAGCAGCTGCTTAAGTTGCACTTCTTTAACCAATATACCCCTCAAAATACAAGTATCCTTTGAAATTTCCACATCCCTGAATCTTGCAATGTAATTCTCCAACCAAAGAGTGTGCACAAAAAGCATATCGTATTAATGAAAATTGCTTGCAGAAATGTAAAGGTAAAGGTAAAGGTACCCCTGCCCGTACGGGCCAGTCTTGACAGACTCTAGGGTTGTGCGCTCATCTCACTCTATAGGCCGGGAGCCAGCGCTGTCCACAGACACTTCCGGGTCACGTGTGACAAGCTGCATCTGGCGAGCCAGCGCAGCACATGGAACGCCGTTTACCTTCCTGCTGGTAAGCAGTCCCTATTTATCTACTTGCACCCGGGGGTGCTTTCGAACTGCTAGGTTGGCAGGCGCTGGGACCGAACGACGGGAGCGCACCCCGCCGCGGGGATTCGAACCGCCGACCATGCTATTGGCAGGTCCTAGGCCTGAGGTTTTACCCACAGCGCCACCCACGTCCCTTGCAGAAATGTATAGGCTAGTTAAAACTGCATACAAAAGAAATTTGCACCAAAGCACTAGCAAATATTTGTGAGCCCCCCCCCCCCCGCACAAGCTACTGCAGAATTGTAAAGAACTGAATTTCAGAATGGAGAAGTGAAAAATGGAGAGAAACTGAAACTGAGAGATTCATCCACTCCTGCTGGAAACTTAGAGAACCTCAGTGCTGGGAGCCCCATCTTTAACATGTACTGTGCCATCCTGCCTCAATATAGCTTGCTAATGTAGACATAAGAAAAGTAATCATATCGTCTGGTTTACCATTTCCTGCATTATTCAATTGAAAAAAAGGAGCACAATTTACTTTCTTTTTTTCTTTTAGCATGTGGAAAGTCTAGGATGAACCATAGATCAGTGGCAGAACGTATACATGTTACACTGTCAACCTATGATGATGTTGTTGTTGTTTAGTCGTTTAGTCGTGTCCAACTCTTTGTGACCCCATGGACCAGAGCACGCCAGGCACTTCTGTCCTCCACTGCCTCCCGCAGTTTGATCAAACTCATGTTGGTAGCTTCAAGAACACCATCCAACCATCTCATCCTCTGTCGTCACCTTCTCCTTGTGCCCTCTATCTTTCCCAACATCAGGGTCTTTTCCAGGGAGTCTTCTCTTCTCATGAGGTGGCCAAAGTATTGGAAGAGAACCTATAGTTTGGTGTGAATGCTCAAACATGTGACCATTTCACTCCTCTCCAGTAATTCTACTGCTGCACCCTGTTGAGATAGGCCACAGTTTGGCTCAACATTTCATCTAAACCTGGGCTCATGAGTTGGCTTAGTCACCCCTTATAGACAGTCTGGAGAAAGCTAAAACAGGAGCCTGGATTAAGACGATGTGCTAAGTGAACCCGTGGTTTTGCTCAATGTTGCACAGTAGGGAAACAGCCAGGGAGACGTGTAGTGGCCATGATCTGCCCTCCAGGAACCTGCATGCTCTTGAATTTTTGTTAAGCGATGGTTTGGCCTAGCACGATCTATGAACTAGGCTTCTGTATGAGGAGGTCTCAAGTCCCACCCACAGCATCTTCAGTTTAAAAATGATAAGGCAGCAAGCAATGGAGAGAGATGTGGAGGCCCTGGAGAGCCACTGCCACTCTTCATTGATAATACTGGTCCATATGCACAAAGAGTCTGACCTAGTATAAAGTTCCCTCCTAGATTAAAAGCACCACAATGCACTGAGTTTTTGGCAGTTATCATTAGCTGCAGCAGTACTGGGGACTCTCTGGTAGTGACGAGTGCTTTTTCCTGGGAGGAAACTCTTAAACATTTTGTGAATCTTTGTACTTTTGTTCATTTACTGTATTTATTTTTCCCGATTTGAACTATAAAATGGTGGTTTTCTTGAGTCAAAATGAGAGTACCCCTAAACATTTTTTTTAGAAAAAAAGCACTGGTAATGACTCTCAAAAAGATACAAACAGTGTGACCCTGAAGAAGGCTATCAAGGTATGCACCCAGTCTGACCTATTTTGGACTGTAGCCTAGAAAGAGAAATAGAAGGAAAGGAAAGTGCGACCTAACTCAGACCTTCCTTTCCTTCCTTTCCTTCCATTCCTCTTTCTGGGCTACAGTCCACAGTTGTAACTTTGGACTCTGAGTGAACAGCAATACTCACCGTTCTCATATCATCTCAGTGTTATGTTTTTATCTCAGTTGTAGACCTTTCAGCATCTGACCACACTACTAAGCTATTTCCTCTGAGCAACGCTGGCTCCTCCGTTGTTATCCATTTTTCATTTCCAAAATACCAAGAGGAAAAACTTGCACAGAAGGGCTGACATTTCCCATTCTCCAAATCTTCCTTCTGCAAAAGCTTGTCTTTGTGCCAAGATACATAGGAAATCTGTAGATCCCGTCATGGTTTGGTCTGATTTGTTTATTTATCTTGGCATAGGGAAGGTGTCTCCATTTAAATGGTTGGCATGGGCTGCCCCGAGGCAACAGTCTCAACGTATGCAGATGCCGATAGCTCTTCTTGTTGGCTTGACTTCAGAATTACACTTAATTATTTGCTTTTCTATTCATAGGGCGCTTTCGCATTCTTGCCTTCCTTATTTACCATGCCAGTTACTGCAAGAAGTAGGCTAAGCTATGACATACTCAATTGTTTCTTTAAAAAATGCAATAGCATAAAAATATAAGAACAGCCCTGATGGACACAGACCCAAGATTTATTGAGTTGATGATATAAAATCATGCATGAGGGGAGAAAGTGAACAGAAATAAGTGTCCCCCCCCCTCTCTCCCCATGAAGCTGAACTGTGGAAGATTCAGAACAGCTGAAAATAGCTACTTCACACAGTACATAACAATGAAATTAGAGCCCAGAAGATGCAATGACTATTACTAGCTTGGACACCATTTATTCATGGAGAATAAGACTACCAATGGCTACTAGCCATGTATACCTTCACTGTTGGAGACAGTATACTCCTGAATGCCAATTGCTGGGGAACAAGCATGAGAGAGTGATGTTGAAATCATGTCTGAGTTGTGGGCTTCCTATAAACATCTAGTAGACATCTAGTGAAAACTGAACTTTGGGACATTTGGCCTTCATTCAGCAGGGCCACATGCAGCTGTCCTCATTTCGCTGATTAGGGTGAAGTGTTTTAGGGAGAGAAAATCAGTTCTAAAGGGAAATGAGGCAATAAAAAGGAATATACTGTACCTCCTCTCTCTGGCGAAAAAAATAATAAACCCCACTGTCTCTGAACTGGAATACACCCTACGCTTTAGTCCTGCATAACAACAGAAGAAAATGCGGGCACTTATCAGTTAAGCAAAAAATGAGTACTCACAGTTCCAGACAGGTAAAATTGGATGCAATTCTTTTATACGAGTGTGAGTCTTTCATTGTGAAAGTATATTGTTCAGAGGAGCTGTACGATCTGTGGATTGGCTCCAGGTTTAATGGCATAATCTATATTGGCTCTGTCTAAGACAGGAGAAAGTCGGGAAGCGATGCATTCCAAAGAGTGCTAGAAACATTAACATGTTATTGGTTCAGCACATTGCTTCTTTTGGCGCAGTAAAAAGGAGAATACTGTGATCTCTAGTATGCTCCAGGTTAGGAAAGGGGAGCCTCTGGCCCTCCAGATGTTGTTGGACTGTAGATTCTATCATCCCTAACCATTGGTCATAACTGCTGGGGCTGATGGGATTTTGAATCCAAGTTCATCCAGGTCAGGGGTAGACAACCTAGGGCCTGGGGGCTGGATGCAGCCCAATTGCCTTCTCAATCTGGCCCGCGGACGGTCCGGCAATCAGCAAGTTTTTACATGAGTAGAATGTGTGCTTTTATTTAAAATGCATCTCTGGGTTATTTGTGGGGTGTAGGAATTCGTTCATTCCCTCCCCCAATTATAGTCTGGCCCACCACATGGTCTGAGGGACGGTGGACCGGCCCATGGCTGGAAAAGGTTGCTGACCCCTGATCTAGGTGGCCTCAGGTTGCCCACTGCTGCTCTAGAAAACACACTCTCCCAATAGGAATGGGGAGGAGAGCATTTTGAAAGGCTGCTTTGAGAACTGTAGTTCTTACCACACCCACTTATATACTTTAGCCACACCCAGTTTGCCATGTGACTCCCCAGAAAGTTGAAAGGAAAGACTGCATCTAGCTGAAACATAATATGTGGTAGGGTTGCTATATGTCCGGAATTTTCTGGACATAGTTGAGACTTGGCTTTCTGTAGCAAGGCCCGGGCGGAAATCGCATAAATCTGGATGTATGGCAACCCATGTCAGAAGTGTAAATTTTGGTGACTTTCCTTTGAAATAGCTCAAAAACTTTGAGCAAAACTAAAAACAGAACAACAGCTTTGATGTCTGGATTTTCACCTTTTTAAACATGCGGAGATCTGCATTGATCGTTGCACTGCATCCTTAATTATTATTGCTGTAAGATGATTGTATAATCTTAGAAGGCTGTGGAATTTTAGAAGGCTGTGTCTCTCATGAAGGGAGCCTTCACATCTGAGTTTGCCACTACGCTACTGCTCCAAAGGGGTCAATAGCAGATTAGCTTCTATAGAACAGAGGTGGCAAAAAGACATGAACAGGAAAAGTAATATAGCTGGAGGAGGAGAGGTAGAAAACTCACACTCCTGGGACAAATACAGCAACAGCTGTCTAAAGCAAACATTACATTTCTGTCATTGATATTGATGACACAAAGCTGTCAAAAAGGTGACAGCGCATACACATCTACTCATCCCATTGTTTAAAAGCTGACAAACATTCAACAGCTACAAAAGGCAAGAGTCCCCATTGTTTTTTAGGAGCAGCAAGCATAAATCTGTCTTGGGCTGACTTTAACTTGATCTGAGCAGATGACTAATGGATTGGAATTATTGAACTGCTGCGTTTGGTTACTAAATAACAGGCTTTCCTTTAAAACAACCCACATTTCTCTGCTGTTACGTAAAAAATAAAAATGCAGAAAGATGGTACATTAAAATGCCTTGGTATAGGATGCTTTTGAGGTTTTTCTTTCGGGGGGGAGGGGGTTGTTTTCTGGTCTTTGCCCAAAAGAAATTCCTACTGTACTTTAATAATAATAATAATAAATTTTATTTATATCCCACCCTCCCCGGCCAGAACCGTGCTCAGGGCAGCTAACATCAAAAAATATATGATATGTTAAGACATAAAATTCAGTGATTGACTGAAATACAGCTTAAAATCGGATTAAAATCAAAATAAGATCAGATGGTACCCACAAATTATAACTATAACTATAGGGGTTGTGAACCTTAAGTACTCACCAGGCTCAGCTATTTGTATGAGCCAGTGAGAAGAGTTAGAGAAGCCACTTATATGCAGGGTCTTGTAAAAGGAGAGGGGTCAGACTGAGCCCCGACCAAAGGCGTGGCAGAACAGCTCTGTCTTGCAGACCCTGCAGAAATATGTCAAGTCCCGCAGGGCCCTGGTCTCTTGCGACAGAGCGTTCCACCAGACTGGGGCCAGGGTCGAAAAGGCCCTGGCTCCGGTCAAAGCCAGTTCAAAGTTCAAAGTTTCCGGTCAAAGCCAGTTCAAAGTTTCAGAAACGTCTCTTCCCCAGCCCTGCCTAGAGATGTTAGGGGCTGAACGTGGGGCCTTTTATTTTTGCTAGCGTAGAAGAGTCTTTGGCCCTTATATAGCAAGTTTTGTATGAGGTACTCACTTGACGATGGCTGCCTCAGTTCTGCTCACAACAATCCAAGCTCAGGCCTGCTTCCAATCCTTGTCTCATCCCTAGCCTGAAGTGGTATAGCCCAGACATGGATTTATTACCTCAGTGGGAACTAAGCTGCATTTAAGCTGGCTTGGTGCGGGTTTAGGTGTCTGGTGTCTGTCATATGCAACCAAAAACGATCCGGTGAATCTACAAGCTGTTTATTGCACTGTAAACAAAGTGGTGAAGGCCAGGCCACAAGTCCCCAATACAGTCTGCCCCAAAACCTCCTCCTGTCTCCTCAAATCCGTCATGATTACTTCGAACAGAAAGTAATTCCCCCAAAAATGTCGACATTCCATGCGAGAGCAGAGGCTTTGTGCCCAGGTCCTTGGCGCATTTCTCAGCCTTCATTCTCCATATTCCATAAGAACAGTAACAACTTGCGGCAAGGCTTTCCACTTACTCACAGCGGCCAAGGAAAATATTTTGCAGCAGCTGCAAGGCCTATTAGTGCTTCACCTTTTTGCCCACACTCATTTCTACAGGAAACTAAAACACAATGATACAGCTGAAGCTTAAGTGTATTCAGAAAAGAGCAAGTCAGGTGAGCTGGAAAAAGCAATATAATACACTCTGGTGTCAACGCTGAGGTATCTAGCCTTATTTTCTTCACAGACCTACCTAGAAGACTCCAGGAGCGGGTTAGGGCAACTTGAGGGGAATCAGGAGAAAAGCCGAAATGGAGTGTGTCACTCCATCCAATTCAGTGCAATGGGTCATTACTCTGAGAAAATGGCTGGCTTCTTACTATGTCAGCTATGCCCCTAGACCGACTGCCCAATTTCTAGTTAGCACTCTGAAAATAGCCCAGCGATACGTATCTTGATGGAAACAAGACTGGCAGCAGAATTCTATGGATGTTCAGTTATGACCTAAGATCTTCAGCCTATTGTCTGAATATTTTTCATTTAGAAAATTGGGAGTAATCCTGATCATGTTCAGAAGAATAGAGTGTCAATGGGCAATAATCACCCCTCCCATGTGCATTTGGAGGCACATATATTCCCATAGGTTCTCAATCTGGAAAGTAATATATACCCAAGAGCTGACATTTGCATACGAATTTCCTTAGACAAATAAAGGCAAATGTGTTATAATTCCCCTCACTGAGCCACAATTCCATGACTTTCGTGTGAAGAGAAATTGATGGTTAACCCACTCTGGGAATGGCAGCTCTGTGAGGGGAATATGGGGTGTCCTATCAACTCCCAGCATCCTTAACAAACTAGAGTTTCCAGGAAGCTTTGGGGAAAAGCATGGCTGTAATTGCTCTAAATGTATGGTGTGGATGTGACCTAACTCGCTACCTAATCAATCTTACCTGTTATGAGCATAAAGTGTGTGTGTGTGTGTGTGTGTGTGTGTGTGTGTGTGTGTGTTGGGAGGCAGGGAACCATGTGTACTGCTTTGAGGTCTTTGGAGCAAAGGTGTGCTTAATGTGACTTAATGTGGGGATCGTGGGCAATTCGATTGATGGCAGTTCAAAGAAAAGGTAAGGGAGAAATCTGATGCAGTTCACATATGAAGTCAAGTCTATTCAATTTGCACTTTCTGAAACAATATGAAACACAGACACTTTCCTGAATTTTGCAGTTTTCTTCTCCAACCAACATTTACCAAAAAAAATGCATATATTTGGGGAAAGCATGCATAAAAATGGAGATATTGGTGAAAATGAAGATAGGAACGTGCATTATATATGGGGAAATCGCTGTCAAAAACAGGTACATTAGTTGAAACTACATACAAACACTGGTGTGCTTTTTATGAGGGCTTTTAAAAAATCAACATGAATCGCTGAAGAGATGTGGAAGACTGAATTTAAGACTGGAAAAAATGAGAAATCTGAAGAGCAAAACCTCATATACCCTTCCATCCCTAGTGCCAGGCAACCTGCCTGATCACTGTACTACTGCTACTGTCGCCTGGGCCACATATGCCCAACAGGGCTCATTGATGTAGCATGGATCCATAGGACACCACCTCAGGGCTTCCTCAAATGTGGTTGGCTGTGTATTTGTCTGCATGGATGAGCTGTCTAATCCTAGAGAGTCAAGGTGGGTAGAAGACCCCAGAAACATAGATATAGATATAGAAAGATGGGCCCAGGGGTCCCAACTTTGATCCCAGGCATTTCAAAGCAGGGTTGGAAATGTCCATTGTCTGAAAGTCTGGAGAGCCTCTGGTGCTACTAATCACTGTAGAGAGTACTGAGCTAGACAAATCAATGGTTTAAGGCAGGCTTCCTCAACCTCAGCCCTCCAGATGTTTTGAGACTACAATTGCCATCATCCCTGACCATTGGTCCTGCTAGCTGGGGATCATGGGAGTTGTAGGCCAAAAACATTTGGAGGGCCGAGGTTGAGGAAGCCTGGTTTAAGGCATCTTCCCAAGGAACTGAGAAGGTAGCAGACCAATGGGAACTTGAGGTCCTGGTTCAAGATTGGGAAAGGGGAATGAAAGGAAGAGGCTGATGGGAGGAGTTTGAGAAGAAAAGGAAAGGAGCAGCCAAGGAGGATCTTCACAGGGCCAGGCTTTGCAGAGAGGTGATCAATCACCTTTCGATTTGGAAACAGCCAGACATATCATTGGGTAGAGGCCTCAAGTTGTTTGGAAAGTGTGAGTTTGCCTCTGAAGGATTCTGGGGTCACCACAGAGAGGAAGCTACTGCTTCACAGTATCTGACTTGTCAAACTAAAAATACAGAAACGCCACATGGAAACTCAAGGCTTCCATGCTAGGTTTTTTCCTCCTCCTTTTTTTTTCTTTTCATGCTTCCCTCGGCAGTTTTGTTCCTTGGTTTCACTCCAATGTTTCAATCCGCAACCGGCTTGCCAGAGCAAATGACAAGAGGCTTGGTGGGAAGACAAACAAGTTTGTTCGAGCCTTTTCGACATGTTTCTTTTTTTAAGCTTCCTGTTGGCCTAAGCACATTGTGTTCCTCTGTATCACGGCCCTTCAGAGCCATATGTGGAAGTAATAAAGTGTCGCCCTGCTTCCCAAGATATGGGAGCGTTTGTTTAGCCAAACCGACGAAAGAAAATACTATGGGCCCAATTAACAAATATGGTTATACGCAGCCACTCAGGGAGCAAGCTGCAGCCCCAAAGCTCAGGAAATATTAGTCAGCACAGGCAATGAATAACCGTCCGTTACAGATTGTCAGGGTTCCTGGCCAAGACAAGGCCAGCAACAGGTTAGATGGAAAGCAGAGGAAGCTTGCCAGCAGTTTTTCTTCCCCCCTTTCCACTAGGATTAGATTTCCAGCTGCAGAAAACGTATGCGTACAGACCAAACGGTCACTGGCTCCGAGCACAAAAGACCCTGTTTTGTCTTCAGCGCAGAACCTATGGCATGCTTCAGCTGGCACCCCAGTGGAAAGGAAACAAAGCAAGATGCTTCCAAGCGATGTGTTTTACATCCAGCGGGCCTGTTCTCCAAATTCAGCATTACATAAAACTTTTGCCTTCCATTTACTTTGAGGGCATAGTGCCATCTAAAGGCTGTAGGAAATAGTGTATTTGGTGTGTTGGAGGAATCTTCTGGGGGAACTGCTGCCATTTCACTCTCCCCATGTCTTTAGCGCACACCAGTCTGGGCAAACATGTGTGTTTCTATATTCAGGGGGGAAAGGGGAGCAGGGTTTTTTGGCAGCCAGTGTCAATGCCTTGAACATTTCACTGCTAGATTTCTGGAGATCTTCAGGAGAGGCTGTTCTCTGCATCCCAGCAAAACCAGAGTTGTTGTGTGGGGATCATTGCATCACAGAATTGTAGAGTTGGAAGAGACACCAAGGGTCATCTAGTCCAGCCCCCTGCAATGCAGGAATTCTTGAGAATGGAAGCACCCAAACTCTGGAATGCTCTTCCTGGAGAAAGCCACCCAGCCTTCTCTCCAGCAGTTTGTCACTAGCAGATGCAAACACTTTTTGTGTGCAGGTCTTTGGTTTCCCAAGTTAATCATATCTCCCTTAAGTAGGTTGGTGGTTTCAGCTTAGTTCGCTGATGTTCTTCCCTGATCTTATTTTTATCTGCTTATTTTATATTGTCTGTTATAGCTGTTGTTAACTTTTAAAAAAACCCTCTGTTTTATTACAATGCAATTGCATATTTTTGTGGTTGTTAGGTGGCTGAGCTGCTCAGAGGATTCCAATGAAAATGGAAACAGGAGCAGAAATTGTTGATGCTCATATATTTGTCTCATCACCGGAACTGAAATCAATTCAGCCAATGATTGATTATATTCTCACCACCACCACCATCTGCATTGTGGTTCCTTTGCATTGAAATGAATGGGGTGAAATAATGTAATGACAAGATAATGATGCAATTTATGCAATTAGTCATGTATACTATGTAATCTTACCACAGTGGACCACAGCAAGACAGATAATGTAGTTCTTAGCAGAAGATGAACTGGAGGGGAACAGAAACAGCCCTGCATGTGACAAATAAGGGTGAAATGGTAAGCGATGCCACCTTATTTTTAAGAAGTTATGAGTCAAACGCTATCTGATTTTTAAATCTTCCCACAGAGAAAACTATGGGGTTTTCTCCCACAAAATGCCATGAATGCCAAGAACTTGACGGTGGTTTTAAAGGAGGACAGGACAAATTCATGGTAGATAAGGCTTATCAGCTGCTACTAGCCACGGTGGCTGTGTGATGGAACATCAAATTCTGGGAATCACAGGTGGGGAGAGCACTTTTGCACTCACGTCCTGCTCAGGGACTTCCCATGCGTATTTGGTTGGCCCCTGTAAGAACAGGATGCTTGACCAAATGAGCATTGGGTCCGATCCAGACTCTTTTTGTTATGTACTGAAGTTCTCACCCTGGGCCAGCAGGGGGATACTGTAGATAGTTATGCAAATGAAGGATCGAAAGTGACGTTCAGTGATTGGATAGTTTTAGAAAGTTGTTACAGTAACAAGGTACTGGAGCTCTATATAAACAGGCTGACTGAGCCCTTCAGCTCAGTTCAGTTCTGTTCCAGCTTACAAATAAAGAGCTGCTTTGGAAGAATCGCTGTGTCATCTGATATGTTCGCCCACAACTTAACACTTTTAATTTCTTAAGAAATATAAGCTCCATTTTACTTGCAGCTGCTTCAAAATGTATCCATTTCCCAAACTACTTTGAGTACTATTGCCTGCACCACAGAACTAGAAAGTCTGTGACACTAGATTTTGCTCATTGTTCCCTGCTGATGACCTATAACTTTCCCGTATTTCAGCTTCTTAGCTTGTATGCATGGTGGAAGGAATGCTATTTTTATATGACAGAGAATTGCCCTGAAATGTTATAATTATGGTGATGGATGCTGAAATGTTTGCAATTGTTTTGCACTTATATCCTCAGTCTTACAACTGGGACGTTCTAATATTCAGTGAAGAGGTGTTGGAAACTATCATTATTTAAGCCCACAGGAATTTTTCCAATCTTGCTAGTTAAGCTGAAGGTTACTATGACAACTACATTCCTGGTCCCCCCTTCTTCTTTAAGTGCTCTTTCAACCATCTCTGTTTGGCTTCTTTGTCCATATGCAGTATAAGATCCACTGTTTCATGGCTTGACCGTAATACAGCTTTTTCCTTTTGTTAGTCACTGCACAAGATGGACATGAGACCAAAGAGTGACTCACCACTGGTATGAGACTGCTTTGATCTGAATAACGGTTGGAAGTCATCCTCTGCTTGCAGGATAATTATATATTTGGGTATGGGAGAAAGTTGCCATCTCCCTGATCAGCCCTAGAAGTTGATTTGTGTGTGTGTGTGTGTGTGTGTGTGTGTGTTCCCCCTTGTCTATTCTGCTGCTGCGTGCCTCTTCTGATCCACTACTTCAGAACCAAAAGTGTCGGTCGCTGATGATGTTAATAATAGCATTTGACACAACTGGGATCTGCAACAAAGTGTTTCAGTGCGGCATGCTGCCATTTGGGATTCCAGCCCAGCCAACAATAATCCAACATTCCATAGCCACTGAGCATGTTCAGTCCTCAATGGGGAGGTTCTTGATTTACAACCAATTTGGTGTCCCCACCACCACAATAAAAAAGTGTTTGTGTTCCAACAAATCTTGATGTTTCTCCAAATCCACTGATATCCTTCCTCCTGTGCATAGGTAGTAGACCTTGTTGGCTACATCAGCAACAGCACTCACAGCCTGAGAATTGGTAAAATGTTGGAAATTTGGGTGTAGCTCAACTTGCAGAAAGAGGTTTGCATGGAGCTTAAACAGATAAGAGTGAAGGAACCTCCAGATTCCCAGACCACCTTTCACCTCCATGCTGACCTTTCCCTATCCTTTGAAGTTTAGACTGATACATCTTAAGTTGCATCCTGTTTAAAGCCTCCTGCTCCTCATACTTTCTCTGAACCTTGAGGGACAAGGTCTTCTTGGATGCATCTTCTAAGAACAAGCATGGCTTCTTTGTTTGTCCAACTAGTTAGTTAGTTAGGACTACAGATCTCTTCCCTGTCGAGAACGCATTTCCTTCAATAAACATAAGCTCTCTTATTTTATACTAAGTCTCAGTCTGAATACCTCTCGACTGAATGTGTACTCCAAGCAAGGATTCATTTGTCTACAATTAACTTCTGCTGTATATACAAACAAATAATGGGAACGATCTGCACATTTTATCTATTGATTTCCTTCCTGAGTTGCTTCCTATTAAGCAACCCAACGCTAATTAACAAGAAAAGCATCAGCAATAGAAACATACGTAAAACTGTTTCATATGGAGAGGCAATTTCAAGTCTGATGCAGATACAGATTGGGCTAAAAAGTGTTGATTTAAGAGGCTAGTTGAAAAAAGGAAGGTTCTGAAAACCTTCAATAGGTGCTGAAAACGGAGAAGGTACCTGTCTGCTATGTAATGAGAGAGAGTTCCAGACAGTATATGCCACCACAATAAAGGCCAAATTCCAACATCTTGCAGAACAAGCTCCTTATGAGGATATGTAGGAAGTGTTCCTATACTGTATAGTGCTTTCAAGAGTTCATTGTGCATTATCCAGTTGTAACCCTTACAACAACCTATAAAAAGCCAGCATTACTATCACCCCATTGTGCAGGTGGGGAAACCGAGGCTGAGATATCATGGTTTATCTTAGGCTGACAGCTCATTCCCTTAAACACACTGCAGCTCCCACTCAGATTGGGAAGCTCAGACACCTTCCAAACACAGTGCAGACAGTGACTTGCCTCTTAAAATTGCATAAGGATAGCTTTTACCAAACTATTTAAATTTTTCAGCTCATTAATCCGTAATGAGGACTAATGCTGTTTAACATAGACATGTCAAAGTTACACAAGAGCTGTATTTATTTATTTTAATTAAAATCTCATTTATATTTCAAGTCAAATTATATATGCTGGAAGTAATGTTTTTATATAAATGGTTTTAATGCTGCTACTTTCTTTAGCAGAAGAAATCCAAATGTATATTTTGAATGGTCGTAGGAAAAATGTAAAAGGTTCAAAATGCCAAAACATGAAGAGATGTCAGCATAAGAATGCCCAGAACTGGCGTTCAAGATAAATAGCAGTCAAATGGCTGGGATAAGAATAAAATATTTGTCTGGCACCAGGTGGGTCTCACTGGAGAGAGCATTCCACAATCACAACTGAAAAGGCTGTCTCTTGTGTTTCTAACCCCCCCCCCCAGACATCTCTCAGAAGAGGCACATAGAGAAGGGCCTCAGATAATGAATTCAGGTAGGCTCATGTCAGAAGAGGCCTTCTGCAATGTAAGGGGATCCTGAGCCACATATGGCTTAATAGGATAAAATCAGCCCTTTGAATTGGGCTCAGAAACTTATGGGTAGCTAGTGGGACAGTGCCAGAATTGAAGACTTTGGCAGGTATCCCATTAGGTCCGCTGGCTTTGTTGTTTTCATTTGGTTAACAGCTGTACACAACTCTCCCAGATTTGGAGATACTTCAAGCTCATCTCTAACTTGTTTTTGTGGAATTTGTGAGAGGACCTCAGCAGCTAGGAGGGGAGTTGTGGTTAAGGAGATGCTGGTAATGTTCTTTCCAGTGCAATGCAATAGCTTCTTTATCTTTTAGAAGTGTTGTACCATCTGTTGAGCGTAGGGGGCATATGTCATGATTTATTGGCCCATAGATGGTCTTTGTAGCTTTAAAGAAACTCTGTGCATCATGAGTGTCGGCTAAGTGCTGGATTTCCTGAGCTTTTTTTATCCACCAGGTGTTCTTTAGTTCTCTGGTTCTTCTTTGAATGAACCTTAGCCCTAGCATAGGTTTTTTTCTTAGTGGCACAGTTTCTATCTCTTTGCCAGATCTGAAAGGCTTTCCTTTTCTTGTCAATAATGCATTCAATCTCACTGTCATTCTCCTCAAACCACTCACTTACGGACTCACTGTTAAAACCATGTTTATGGAAGACAATCTTACTCGGCTACAAGTGATCGCTAAAGAAGAAGAAGCCAGAATTGATGTAATAAGGTCAAACTAACTGATCCCTCCTAACTGTCTGGCTGCTGCATTCAAAGGCTGCCCCATGCATAGTGCATTGCAGTAATCTAACCAGAAGCCCACCAGAGCATAGACTACTAGAGCTGAAACTGGTAGGAGGCTCCAGAACCCCCAAGCTACAAACCTGCTCCTTCAGGGAAAATGTGACCTGACCAGACAAGTTGAAATATTCTTTTCCAAGCAGTGCAACTTGCTGTCATTGACAGCTTGGTATCTCATGACGAACTTTCATGTGATTTCTATCCCAGGACATTAGCAATTATTCTGGAGGTTACATTAGCTCACAGAGAGACTCTTGATCAAGAAAGATGTTATTTTTAGCTTTAATGCCAGAAAATTACAGTGAGATTGCATGTTATCATGCCAGTGTGGTGTAGTGGTTAATCATTTTAAACATTGGTTTTAAAGCTTTGTAGTTATATCATCTCTGCATTTCAGAGTGATATTAATAATGTACTTTATTTTATTATTGTAGTTGACCTTGTATTAAATCTCTGCTTTGTTTTTAATTGGTTGCTTTCATAGATTCATAGACTTTTGGAAGGGACCCCGATGGTCATGTAGTCCAACCCCCTGCAATGCAGGGATCTCAACTAAAGCATCCCTGACAGATGGTCCCCCACTGTTTTTCTTTAGTTGTGGTCCTCTTTCTGGATTGTTGTGTTTTTGGAGTTGTGACTTTAGATTATTTAAGTGTGGGAGCCAGTGTGGTGTAGTGGTTAAGAGCGGTAGTCTCATAATCTGGTGAACTAGGTTCGCTTCCCTGCTCCTTCACATGCAGCTGCTGGGTGACCTTGGGCCAGTCACACTTCTCTGAAGTCTCTCAGCCCCACTCACCTCACAGAGTGTTTGTTGTGGGAGAGGAAGGGAAAGGAGAATGTTAGCCGCTTTGAGACTCCTTCGGGTAGTGATAAAGCGGGATATCAAATCCAAACTCTTCTTATCAGAGCCTTTTATGCTAAAGAGGTGCATCCAGTCCAAAGTAGCTACTATTGGCTAAGGATTTGCGACCCGTGCCAGCCATCTCAAGGAGCTCATTGGCATAAATGTGTACAACAGTTAAATGTGATATACTTGGAAGTGAGTGCTTACCCTGACAGAGCCAACTCCTTGACCAGTTTCTTTTCTCAAGGTTTTTCAATATAAACAGGACATTCTAACTCCTTCAATTTTTGTGGCAGGATTGTCGATATAGGATGCATAAACTGTGTCTGGCATACCTCAAATATACAAACAGATCCTTGAAAAAAGCTGCCAGCCTGCAATGTGTTGATATAAATTACTTTTTAATTCCCCCCCAAAAAAAAAAAAATATTGCCATGAGTGCAGGCGTGAAGGTTGCTGGCTTTTGTAATGAAGAAAAAGATTCTAGGATTTGGCCAGGGTCTTTGGGCAAAGCCATTCACACAGTGGGTAGAGCCCAGGGTGAGTGTATGTGTGGGATTTTGGTGCGCTCAGGAGCCTAATTCTTTATGTAGATCCTGGTCAGGAGGCAAGCCAGCTAAACTGTGAAAACCAGGAGGCTTGCAGCTAATAGAATGATGTCAACAACAGTATTGACCAGGGAGACAGGAAACAACATTGCTTTAAGCAGCGGATCATTTTTCACCCTGAGGGCCACATTTCTTCACAGACTACCTTCTAGGGGCCACATGGTAGGCAGAGGGCAAGAAGTGGGTGGGACTCTTAGCACTGTACAATAGATTATGTTCCAGCCATGCAAAGTCAGAGGTTTCTGCAAACCCACAGACACACTTCAATCCAGGCAAGTTAGAGCCACAATTATATTGAAAGACACCTTTCAGCCAGACTCAAGCCATACAAAAACACTTAAAGAGGTAATGGAGTAGGGCCAGTCAGGGATGTTTCCTGGGGTGTGTGTGTGTGTGTGTTTGTCTGTATCCTGGAGAGAAGATGCAGCTTGGGAAGAGTCCTGAGGGATGGGTGGAAAAGCCTGTTCCTGCATTTGACCTACATCTCTATTGTAGAGGCTGGGCAGTGGATATATAGACACTGCTCCCCACCCCCTTTCCTCATGAGCTTTGGATGCTGCGGTTTTGGTAAGCACATTTCACACATCTCCAATCTTCTCTACACTGACATGAGGCTGAGCGATCTACTCTTCAGCTGAGAAAGGAAACCTTAATCCAGCCTCAACAGTGACGGTTCACTAGGATTCGACATCAAGTCATGCAGTTTCCAGATGGCACATTGTGCATGTGGTATAGCAGATGTGTAGGGCTCAATTGCACTGATAAAACCCAATGCACACATAGCTGTGCACATGCGGGATCTGCATTTTTATACAGAAAAAGGTGAATAAAAGTGTGCAAATATTATTATTAATAATTATTTCAGTTGTAATAATAATAATAATAATAATAATAATAATAATAATAATAATTATTATTATTATTATTTCATTGTAAAGGGAGAAAGACTAAAGAGTAGTATCGGCTCACCTGAAAAAAACCAATGTGTGACAAAGCGTCCCAAGCATATGAGCTAACAGGGAAATACGATGTAACCACAGGATGGCTGAGTGTTGGCTATATTAGGAGAGCGAGCCGATTATGTAAATACTCTTCTCCCAAAGCTGTGCAGTGTATCTAAAGGGCAGTTTATAGCGTAATAAATATTTATAGGCTTGGAGCTATTATTTATACTTCCAAGGACAGGGTAAGAAATATTGCATATGTATGCTTTCTCTCACTGTCCTCGCCAAGGCGACTAGGAGTTTTGCCTAAATGCATGCTTGAATGGGTTAGGATGCAGGCACTGGTTACAACAGCCTTCCCCAACCCGGTGCCCTCTGGAAGTTTTGGACCACAGCTCCCATCAGCCCCAGCCAGGGTGGAAGTTGTAGTCCAGAACATTCATAGGGCATCAGGTTGGAGAACACTGGCTTACAGGAGCAATGAGCACTACTGACAGCCTTTTCAGTTTTTTAAAAAATCATGATTAATCGAGGCAAGTAGGAGGGTATGGTGTTTCATCTAGTTTCTCCACTTGCAATTCCTTTACATCGTATCCAACCATAATTCTACTTAGGGCAGACCTACTGCTTAGCTGGCTATACCCCTCTGTGTTGATTGTCCCACGTGTAACTTAACTTAGTTGAATTTATCTCCTAAAGGACTTGGGTTGTAGTTAGCCTTTCCCATTGATTTCTATGGGACCTAAGTATGTCTCACTCACAGCATAATCCTATGCATGTCTAGTCAGAAGCATGTCTTGTTGTTTCCAATGGAGCTTACTCCTAGCTGCATGTTTTATAGGACTGCAGTGACAGTCTGGATCCAACCCAGAGCCTGCCTACACAGTCTCAATCCACATGATTTGGTGCCAATATATTTTTCAGGTTACCAGAGCAGAGAGAGAGAGAGCACGCATGCATAAAGAGACCATGTACATCTTATACACATGGATGCTCTCTGCACAAAAGAAAATGGCAGAGGTGTGGGCCACAATTTCCTCTCCAATCACCCATTCTTCATGGTTTAGAACTGGGATAGCCAACACAGTCCCCTTCAGATGTTGTTAAACTCCAACTCCCATCAGTCCCAGCCAGCATGGTCAGTGCTCAGAGGTGATGGAACTTGTAGTCCAGCAACATCTGGAGGGTACCACATTGGCCACTCCTAGTTTACAATGTCTGGAAAGACACCTTGAGTTACAGTGTTTTGCAGGAGCATTTCAGGGTACAGAAAGAACTTAAAGCACAGGTCCATGGAAGAGGTTTGCACCAAAAATGCATATAGACGCTTTTGGGGAAATTAAGGTGGTAGGTGGCTGGGGTCTCACCAACACTGGTTTTCCTCACTCTGACAAATGGTAGGCTAGTCCTGCATTGAAACCAGGTCCTATGTAAGCGTGCCTAAGACTGCAGCCTTGATTATTTCCCCTGCCCTCAAAACACTATCTAATCCAAGCTTACATAAGGCAACACTATTCAAGCTTCTGTGTAATGATACACTTTTTATAATGAAGCTGTAAAGTCATGGAGACTTCCCTACACCACACCCAAATCTTGAGCAGAGAAGTCAAAGAATGATTATACACCAGGAGTTGGTTGTGATGCACTAGGAAGCTGCCACCACGGGAAGGGAGTGACAAGAAAGTGGTTTAGCTGTGGTTGGAAACAGTAGGCAGCTGGGTTTTCTGAATCTGGTAGTATTTTTTGGCACCAAAAAGCTCAGAGTATTCAGTAGAGGATATAATCACAGAGTGGATTGACCGGAGCAAGTAAGGCAAGTGAACTTAGCCATATTGTTAGAATCCTCACTAAACCTTGGATAGCTCAGTTGGTTAGAGTGTTGTTCTAATAACGCCAAGGTTATTAGATCCCCATATGGAACAGCTGCATATTTCTGCATTGCAGGCAGTTGGACTAGATGGTCCTCAGGGTCCCTTCCAACTGGAGAGTCAGTGTGGTGTAGTGGTTAAGAGCGGTAGACTCGTAATCTGGTGAACCGGGTTCGCTTCCCTGCTCCTCCACATGCAGCTACTGGGCGACCTTGGGCCAGTCACACTTCTCTGAAGTCTCTCAGCCACACTCACCTCACAGAGTGTTTGTTGTGGGGGAGGAAGGAAAAGGAGAATGTTAGCCCCTTTGAGACTCCTTTGGGTAGTGATAAAGCGGGATATCAAATCCAAAACTCTTCTTCTTCTTCTTCAACTCTAAAATTCTATGATCCACTGGTTATAGCAGGAGTTGAACCTGTATGGCTATGAAACACAAGAACAGGAATTTAAACCAATAGGGAACCACATATAGTGATCTCCACCCTTCTTTCTTGATCCAGTCCAGCCCAGTCCAGGGATTGTGTATAAACCAGTATCTAGGTGGGTGGGAATCGCTCACACTGGGAGGACAGAGGGAATGTCTGGTAACTGTTAAAAGTTCTTTGTGTGGAAGCAGCTGAGCCAGGTCCAAGCAGGGAGATGAAAGAGGAGGGTAGGAGAGACTAATCACTGTTATTGACACTGTTTTTCACTGCCTAGGGGACAGAGGGGTAGGCTGGCTGCACCGGACTGGGTCAACATGGCTAAGCATTGAGGAACTGCTGGCTTTTCAGTGCTGTGTGAGGTTGCCAAAAGAATATGACATGGAAGAAGCAGGAGATTAATTCAAGGCCCGCGTTGCAGTTCTCACATGCTTTCATGGGCAGTTCATAGCTAATAGGAGCACTATTGGCCAGGAAAACAGGAAGTGGCATTGCTTTAAGCTGGGGAGACTTTTCCATCCCAAGGGCCACATGCCACCACAGACAACCTTCCAGGAGCCACATGCAATTAGTGAGTGGGGGCAAGAAGGGGATGGAGGAATGGATAGGGTTCCTACCTTTGTACAATGGGCTGCGTTCCAGCCACATAAAAGCCAGAGGTATCTACAATCACATGGACGTTCAGGCAAGCAAAAGCCATAATCACATTCCAGGACACATTTCAGCCATGTTTGTGCCATGCAAGAGGACTTGAAGTGGACATGGAGCAGAGCCAGTTAGAGGTGTTTCCTGGGAGATGGGGGATGTATCCTGAGGAGGAGTGTGGTGATCACACAGGGTCCCTGGACATTTGACGGTCTATTGATCCCTGTGTCACCACTGTGATTGCTTCCCCGCTGCCACCAACCCATTTCTCTTGGGTACACACAGAGTCCAGACAGTTGTTAACATTAAACCAAATAAACAAGTTTATTTTATAAGCATTAACAAGTTTATGGTTTCAGATGATTTCTCTTGTCAGTTTCTTAATCTTAGTTTCTTTACCGGCCTATACCTTCCTAATAACTTCTAAATGATTATCCCAACTGTCTACCTGACTCCTCTTAACAGATTCTCTCACTCTCTCACATCAAACTATCCCAACCCACAGACTTATCCTCCCTCTCTCTTCTCTAACACCCGACTGACTTCTCAACAACTCTAACTCTAACTCCTCCCCTTGGGTTCCCACTGGCCAATCACTTTCCTTATGACCCAGCATGATGTCACACACCCAGGAGGGCAAACGCCACAAGGAGATAACTTAGGAAGAGTCCTGAGGGAGGGAGAGGCCTACAGAGCCACATCTGACCCCCAGCCCTGAGGTCCTGAGCCCTTTCTGTGGAGGCAGAGCAATGGACATAGGCACATCCTTCCCTTCATCACGAGAAGAGCTTTGGATGCTGTTGTTTCAGTAAGCGCATTTCACGTGTTTGCAAGCTTCTCTCCACCACCAGTGATTCAATTTCCAGCTGGAAACAGGAAACAGGGATTGGGTTCAATACTGGGATTCCACACCAAGAGCATGAACCGTACAGTGCTTTTCAAATGTTACATTGCATGTGTGCAGAAGGACATCTAAAATGTTACATTGCATGTGTGCAGAAGGGAATAGTATCATACACGAGTAGGGCTCAGACACAGGGGGAAAGCCCTATGTTGCCATATTTGTACCATACATTTAAAGCACTATGATACCACTTTAAACAGCCATGGCTTTCCCCCAAAGAATTCCGGGAGCTGTGGTTTGTTAAGTGTGCTGAGAGTTGTTCTGAAACCCCTCCCTTTCCTTCTGAACTACGGTTCTCAGAGTGGTTTAACCATCAATCCCTCTTCACAGGAAACTTTGGGAAGAGGGGGGGTCTCCTAACCATTCTCTGTATCCTTAACAAATTGTAGCTCTCGGGATTCTTTGAGAGAAGCCAAGATTGCTTCAAGTAGTATGACTGTGCTTTAAATATGTGATGTAAATGTGGCCTATGTGTACGGTTGTACCGAAGCAGAATCTAGGATAGAAAGGATTTGCATTTTGATGTATACAGAAAAATAGATGAATAAATCAGTTAATCGTCATGGCTTGGATAGCACCATGCGCTGTGATTATACCACAGTACTGGAAAGGAATATCCCTGTCTGCTGCCGCTGCTGATAATGTGCCTAACATTGTCGCCCCAGGAAGCCTGCTACAATCCCTGGGTAGCATCCTACATCAAATGTCCCTTGAGCAAACATGTGAGCACTCAAGTCTGCAAAGGATGGTCTGAGAAATCTTTTAACTTTCAGCAAAAGAGATTTGAAGCTTGAGCTATTTGCCAAGTGCTTTACTCAATTAAACATCTATGGACATCTAAAATAAACAGACCATACAGCTCCATAGCAGAGAAGCCGACTAGAAAATGAAATACAAATTGAGCTTCTAGAAATGCAAAGGGGGGCGGTGTGTGTGTGTGTGTGTGTGCAGAGTGCTCAGCTCACTCCCACAACCTCATAGATGCAGATTTAGGAAGCCTTTCAACAACTTCTGCATTTTACGATAAGTTTTGTATTCTGCCTCCCTCCTTCCATACACTTTCTTTTTGAGTGAGTGATCTCCTCAGGCTAGCTTTCTGGCCTCTTTCTGCTTAATATAGCCCCATCTGCACTATACATTTAAAGCAGTATCATTCCATTATAAACCCTCATGGCTTCCCACAAAGGACCCTGAGAACTGAACTCTGTTAATTGTGCTGAGAGTGGTTAGGAGTCCCCTATTCCTCTCATAGAGCTACCATTACCGGAGTCCTTTGGGGAAAGGGATTGATCGTTAAATCACCCTGTCAAACTCTGAAAGGTGAAAAAGAGCTGTGTGGAGAGATTTGCAACCAAAAAGCATAAAAAGAGGAAAGAGCCTTCTCCGTCTAACAAACACAAGTCTTCCTCTTTACCTTGCCTCTCCTGTGGCAGCATTTTGGAGAAACAAATGAAAACATGAGGGACAAGCAATACCACCAGTCTGTTGCTTGGCTCTAAGCTAACGAACTGCTTTTCAAGCAGAGAAGATAACTATCCATATAGGGAGGAAATTAATTGTCTAGCTGCAGCAGAAAATGCTCGGCAGTGAAATTTCAAGAAACTGGTATTACTAGGAAAGTTAAGGCATATTTTGGGCTTGTGGATGTTATAATGTGTTAAAACAGCCACTCAGGAATTTTCTGCTTTGAATGTTTCTGAATTGTCCCTTCTGGGTTCCTACAGAACAGAGCTTGGGGAACCTAAGGCCCTTAAGATGTTGTTGGACTGAGGTATGTCTGGAATGATTCAAATATACCCACACAATATTTGAGGATTTTTCTGGGGAATCTGCACACCCCGGGTCATTTTCCCTACCCTAATCAGAATGCCCCAGCTTCTGTCGAAATCCCATAGTTATTTCAACTGAGGAAGAATTTCCACACTTATTTTGAATTTCTGAATGTCGCTTCAGGTGAAATTTAGTCAAAACACTTGGTTCCACATAACTTCTGTGTGGGAAATTTTGTCAGGGTTCAGAAAACTCCTGCATTCCCTTCAAATGCCTCAGCTAATTGGCCTCTGAAGAAACATTAAATTTTACTCTAGGAGACATTTCAGCAGGAACATGCTTATTATTGGTCTTTGGGACAGAAGTTCTGGATGGAGAAGTTTAAGGTGCTTGACTAGAATGACTTTTGGCAGGATTTGGGGAGCTAACTGCAAGCCACTGAACAAGGATGAAGATTGTGAAAAACTTCTTACAAGTTCCCTGTGGAATTCAGCTGTCTGTGCTACATTTGCAGCGGCAAAAGAGGCATCTGCTGTCAGTATTGCTTACAGACAAACTTCTCCCATTCTAACCTGCTGTTCTATCCACACAGCATCTCCCTCATTCTTGTTAGTGAAAGCCAGGACATCCGGTGTCCAGGTTTGTCAGTTCTGCAACATGGCCCCCAAGAGCAGTTGAAGTACTGACACAGACAGGTGTGACTAAAGGCTTGGATTCACTCCAGGAAGCTACAGCATCCAGCTGACTACAAATAAAATATCCAAAAGCTTAAGCATTCTGTTAAGCTGGACAACTGCATGCTCAAGAACCATTGTGATGCAGCAGGTTATGGCTGCAGAAACCCAGGTTCAAATCCTCAGTATTGAAGCTTATTGGGAGGCATTGATCCAGTTACCGTATCGCAGCCAAATCTGCCTAAAAGGGTTACTGTGAGGAAAATAGAGGGGATCCTGAATGTCACCTTTAGCTTCTTGAAGGAAAGGTGGAGTGAAAATGAAGCAAAATGTGGTCAAGAACAGCCAATGCCAATTTCAGGGGATTAACTTTATCAAGGTTAGCCTCTACGCCTATGGTGTCCTCCAGATGTTTTGAATCACAGTTGAGTAACATCATACGTGCATGTTACTTATGCAAATTCAGCTTTATGCACTCAGATGCAGCTCCATTCCAGCTTTTTTCTTCTGACTGCATCTCTTTCTGCCCGCCTCTCTCCACTTCCCTTCCGCCAGTCCAAAAAATCAGCGCAGTTTTGAAACCAGTGGTTAAGAGCAGTGCAGTTTTGAAAGGTTGAGTCCACCATCTTGAGTCAAAATGGTGTCCAGTTGTATCAAAATATAGTTAGGGAAACTGTCCTTTAATCTCAGGAACCATCATGGAAAATTTAGCAAACGAGAATATATGGTAGATATTTTTAAGTACTCATTTTACTTGTATATATATTTTAGGTGAACTTGTTTTTAACTCCTAATTTATATTGATAATTTTTAATGTATATTTGATGTTCTATATCAGTTGCTAGGAGATTTTGACAATTAAGCAGTATACCATTTTCATTTCACTACATTTCTATTTATGTATTTATAAATATGCTTCTCTTACTACAGTCAATCCTCAAAATATTGTCACTTTGATCAATTAAGGGAGCGATAAATTAAGTGAGTGACCAAGATTCTTCGCTGAAATGCATTCTATTTCCTTCCTCCTCTGGCAGCCAGACAATTTTGATCTTCTTCTTCCTCCTGAATTCCTCCCACTCCCAATATTAGTTGTCAAAAATCAGCTAAAATATCTCTTCTCTGGAATGCAAACCTTCTTGGGGTTCAACAGCTGTGTTGGGGCTTCTTGTTATGGAGAGATCAACACCACCTCTTGACTCCTGCTATTTTTACTAGTTAGTTCCCCCCCTCTCTCCCCCCCCCTTCTGACATTCAGTGAGCACACAGCTGTCTATGTGGGAGACAAAGCAGCATGCCCCATTGTTTCTCTCCCATTTCCTCCTTTTCAGGAGTCAGAGCCTGTTGGAATCAGACTCCCCCACCCACACACCGGTTGTTGCTTTATTTAAGCGATTGTATGAGGCTAGTTGAGGAGTGTACATGGATGGGTTCAGGATCTGGGGAGAAGCGAGGAGAGACTCAGTACATGCAAGCAGCAGATGTTTGTTATTAATTAAATGCATAGATTTTGGGAAAAGGAGAAAGTACGTTCTGTGCCGATAACAAGGCAGATGGCTTCTCAGCAAGAGATCCCTGTGTAGATGGCAGTGCACCAGGAGCAACACCAAACCATTTTGCTGTGCATCTAAATGCAGGCTTTTATTTATTTTAGGGATGCACAGAATGTTTGCTTTCTTCTGTGTGAAAATAGCATTTGCAGGAGGCATAGAATCACTCCCCTCCCCAACCCCCAACCCCCAAATCTGAAAGGTAACTTTTTTTCCCTTTCCCAAATGCGTTCACAGCTATTTGGAATTGCTGTGCTTTCTTTCTCTCTGCCATTCCTTTGATGCTATTTCCAATTCTCAACCTTTCTGAGCCAATGGAGGATCATGCAGTGAATAGGATGCAAGAGCATCCTGTAGTTTGATCCTCTCCCCTGCCACAAAGGGCCCCCATCCCATTCACCGTGGGGAAAAGACGCTCCATCCATAGCTATCCTTCTTCTCACACCTAGATGGCCTCACAGAACACAGTCACAGGCTGGCAAATGTCACTGAGAGGCCAGAGTACCCTCCTTTGTGTGTCAGGTTTGACACAAGAAAGGCCTGACTAGTGGTTAGACATTCTGCCAGCATGAGAACTCCTAAAAAGAACCTCGTAATATTCATGACCTCCTCCAATCTGATTTCCATTCCCTACACTCCACAGACCTTGCTGATATCATAGATGATCTTCTCACTTCCAAATCCGAAAGTCTGTCTTTTTCCTCTTGGCATCTCTGCTGCCTTTCATTCAATTAGCCATCCTCTCATTCTTTCCATCCCATCTCTTAAGATAGCTGTGCTGTTTTGTGCCCTGCTCAGTGTTTCCGCTGAGTTGGGGCAGAGGCCATTCCTCCTCTGTATTCAGCCTCTCTCCTGGGATCACTGAGGTTCCATTCCTGAGTTCCTGCTAGTGTCTCTCTTTGAATCTCATAGCTCTTGGTCAGGGCCTGTCCTAAACATTTGCTGCCTGAAGCAGATGATGAGAGGAGGCCCATTTCTGTACATTCCCATGTGTGGAAGCTGACTAGACCAGCAGTTAAAAATTACATACCATATTTTTCCATGTACAGTGGTGCCTCGCGAGACGAAATTAATTCGTTCCGCAAGTCTCTTCGTCTTGCGGTTTTTTCGTCTTGCGATGCACGGTTTCCCATAGGAATGCATTGAAAATCAATTAATGTGTTCCTAGGGAAACCGCCTTCAGACCAGGTCCGGGGACAGTCTGTCCCCGGACCTCTTCTGAAGGCTGGGGGGGGGGACAAGGGCTTTTCTTCCCACCCCCAGCATTTTAAAAAACCCCGGGACAGCGGATGACTTCTCCGCTGTCCGGGGTGATTTAAAAGCCCCTGGGAAGGCAGGCAGGGGGGACAAAGACTTTTGCCCCCTGCCAGCCTTCAGAAGGTGTCCCCTGCCCCCCGCCCGGCTTCGGAGCACCGGGAGAAGCGATCTCCCCGCAGCCCCTTGCTTCAAAAGAGGTCCGGGGGCAGCGGGAAGCGCTTCCCGCTGTCCCCGGACCTGGGGCTGCGGGGAGAAGATCGCTTCTCCCCGCCGCCCCTTGCTTCAAAAGAGAAGACCCGCTGTCCCCGGGGCAAGCTTCGTTTTGCGAAGCAAGCCCATAGGGAAATTCGTCTTGCGAGGCAACTCGAAAATGAAAAAACCTTTCATTTTGCGAGTTTTTCGTCTCGCGAGGCGTTCGTCTTGCAGGGTACCACTGTATAAGACAATGCTTTTTGCTTTAAAAAAATGGGTAAAAATTGGATGTCGTCTTATAGACGGATAGTGAATGCAGAGGGGGGATGTGCGATTAATGGCAGCAGTAAGCAGGAGATTGACAGCAGCGATTGGGCGGATGATTGGTCGCTACGGCAAGGCCTGCTGGTGATTGGCTGTGGCTTTGGCAATTGGGCAGGTGATTGGTGGCTGTGGCAAGTGGGCAGGTGGGCTGTTGGTGGCAGCGAGCGGGCAGACAATTGGTGGCTGCGGCAAGGTGTGTGATTGGCAATGGCTGTGGCAAGCGATCAGCAGTGGCAGGCAGGTGGGTGAACGATTGATGGAAGTGGTGACCTCCCACCCCCCAAAGCTAAACAACTTAATTTCAGGTTGAAAAAAATAGGGGTCATCTTATACATGGGGGCATCTTATACATGGAAAAATACGGTAAAAAGTAGGAGAGCCTCCTTCACCACACCTGAGGCGCTATGTAGTGTGGACAGCACTGTACTCCAACCGAAGGGAATAGCCTGGGGGCTTAGACGGAATAGACCAAGGGATCCCACCACTGCCCCACAGCATCGGCTGCCTGAGGCAGTTGCTCCACTTTGCCTAATGGAAGTGCCGGCCCTGCGTTCAGCATTGATATACTGATGACACCCACATTGTCCCATCCCACATCTCTTTCACCCCATCTGGTATATCTGTCTGGATGCCTCATTGCTGTTTAAAACTCAGCAGTAGAGCTGTGCAGAGCCCCCCTCTTCTGACCATCCACCCAACCCTGGATCGGGTCCTGAATGAATTATGGTGAGGGGGAAACTAAGTTTTCATTAAGGGGTTTAAAACCCCTTAAGCAATATCTGAAAGACTTCCTGCATCCCTTATGCAAATGAGACTCTCTGGGTAGTTCTTCCGCCATCGGATGGGCAGGGAATGGTGCCCCAGGACAGGGTTTTCTCTGTGGCAGCCTCTAAATTGTGGAACTTCCTCCCCATAGAGATGTGTCTAGCATCTTTGCTGTATGGTCTCTGCCAAATGCACCTCTCTACACACAGATTTATCTGCCCACCACAGTACCATGTCTACTTTATTTATTGCTCTGCCAAAATCAGTTACGTCTTGCGAGGAGGAAAAAATTGCTGGGCAGAGCTGATGTACAATGATCTCTCTCTCCCTCTCTCTCCCTCTCTCTCTCTCTCTCTTACACACGCAGAGACACAGACACATGGAATCCCATAGTTTTTTGTGATTCGTGATTGGTTGGGATTAATCTTGGGAATAAGTTTCTAGTTTATTCTGCTGTGAAAACGTCACAACAGCTGCATATCATGGAAAGAAGCAGGTAATGGACTGCGTGCGAAAAGGGTATGTGAAGAGGTGGGGTGTTTCTGAAATTTTCTTCCTTAAACCCTCCTTTTTGCCCTGAAAATGTTTATGGACAAAACCACACAGACCTAGTGTTCATTTCAAAAGTCACTAAAAACATTCTTACAAACACTAGTAGTTTAGGAAACTCTGGATCATCTTACAAGGACGAGTTAAAAGCAGTCCTGACTCACTTTCAGCCAACCTTTCCCCATGCAAAAAAATTTCCAGTTACAAACCTCAGTTTACAGACTCAGTAACTACAGCAGCCCAAATGTCAGGAGAACCTCACAAATGAATGATTTCACAAACAACCTCGGATAGACAAATAACAACATTGTTTACTTGAATCAAGCTCTGGTTTAACAGGTTTCAACTCCTAGCAAAAATTTCCACAAGCAAACTGTCTGTTGGAGCTTTGGATTGCAGGGTGGGTCATGTGATGTCTCAGGTTATATCCACTTTAAAATATCCATCTTTATATGTGAGCCACCATACTGTGGCAAAACCCAGGATGACTTTGCTTAAGGTTGCAGAGATTTTGCATAAGAATGTTGATAACCAGCTTACTTCTCCCAATGTCATTAAATCATTAATTGCATTTTCGCCTCTTGCCTGTCCTCCAAGGAACTTGGAGCAGTACAGTGGTACCTCGGGTTAAGAACTTAATTTGTTCCGGAGGTCCATTCTTAACCTGAAACTGTTCTTAACCTGAAGCACCACTTTAGCCAATGGGGCCTCCCGCTGCTGCTGCGCCACTGCTGTGCGATTTCTGTTCTCATCCTGAAGCAAAGTTCTTAACCCAAGGTACTATTTCTGGGTTAGTGGAGTCTGTAACCTGAAGCATCTGTAACCTGAAGCATCTGTAACCCAAGGTACCACTGTATACTGTATTTGCCTGAGAAACAGTGACTGGCCCATGATGAACATTATAATTTGATAAGTATCCAAAGCATTGGCATAATCAGTCACCGTATGAGTTCTGCCATTAATATAGATATTTATCATGGGGATTAGCTGGAGGCATGAGTACAGCAAGCTCTCTACCAGTGACCTTGGGTAAGAAGCAAACATCACTGTCTCCAAGGAACCAGTTCAGCAAGATGGGAATGCCTTTTGGATTCAGTAGGAAAGTCCATGTGGGAGGCTGTCATTACCAACACTTCCATCACTCCTCAACATTGACCACCTGAGGTGGCTTCCCCATTCTGCCTAATGGCAGGGCTGGCCTACCCTGTTGAAGAACCATTTGGTAATAGTGAGTTCCCCTGTAGTGCTACTCGCATCATATTATCCATTAAACATGCTCCCACATATTATTATTATTTTTTCAATTTATATGCCGCCCTTCAACTTTGGATCTCAGCATAAAAAATACAATATGAAAAACACAAAATACATAATGAAAATAAGAAAACAGACTGATGATCCTCCAGCAACACATTCAAAAAGGTATCAGATGTTAATCAACCATCCACTTGGATGTCTGTGAAAGTGGATTAGACAAATTCATGGAGGACAAGACTATCAGCAGCTACTAGCTATGAGGACAGTGTTCTTCCTCTGCTGACAGAGGCACCATGCCTCTGAATACCAATTTCTGGAAACCACAGAGTGTTCCTGTGGTCCTGCTTGCAGGCTTCCCACAGGTGTCTGGTTAACCACTCTAAGAAGAGGATGCTGAACTACATGGGCCACTGGGCTGGTCTAGCATGCTCTTCCAATGTTCTTAGTACAAGAGAACATGTGCATCATAGAACCTTTGAACCTCTGTAGTGTAAGAATGTAATGTTCTCAAGAACACAGCTCATTCTCCTTTGTTTAACATGTTGATCGAGTTACCAGCCATTTATATTAACAACACGGAACAGCTTAATAATGTGATAAGGGATATTGGAGATCTTTCTGTCTTGGCTTATGCTGTTGCTCTTACAGGATTACCTGGATCTCTAAAATGGAGCAGGTTGGGATAACAAAAAGATCAATGTGAACACTCCAGAGGATTGGACTAGATGACTGTCATGGTCCCTTCCAACTCTACAATTCTGTGTTTCTAAGATGATGAAAATAACATATGGACGTAATAACGATGATGAAAAAAAGTATGTACTTTGTGATAGCCGCCAGATGGCAGTAGAAGCCTGTTTTTATATATTTTTAAAAACCTCACAGATTTTCTTTTTAGTAATTCTGAAAGCTGTAGGTGAAACATGTAATCTCACTATTTTCCTGTCCAAGAGAGTGAAGTTTTTTCCTCACTGCTCTTGGGGGTGGGGTGGGGGGTTAAGAATGATCAAGAATTAAGTTTTCAGAAAAGTCAGGAACTCCCTTGCAGTCTTTTTGCAAGCAGTTTGGAAAACTTCTCTCTTTCAGCTTTTATTGAAAAGTGGTTAACTACTCCCTGACTTCCAGGCATGTACACTCTGAGTTTTTGCTTTCTGGAAATTCAAACTTCTTCCTATATATATGAATTCACTGAAATTAACCCACCTCTTACACGCTGATCTGGAAGTAAGCAACGCTGAGCACTGTGGTATTTACTTCTGTGTACAAATGCACACACCTGCTCTGCTAAAGGGTAAAGCAAATCTTTGGTCAGCAGATCTGTCAGGCTCTTTTGCTTCCATGATGGAAAATATTTTAGTCATCTGTGGTGAATGCTACTGCAAGGTTTCATGTTAACTTCACTGGGATCCCTCTGAGTCTCTCTCTCTCTGGCCCACAGAACTGTTGCTAGGCCTTCATCCACATCCTCCTTCATTGTCTTTGCCTGGCTGAAATGTGTCCCTGAACCATACGCACCAACTTCTAGGAGCTGAGGCACTTTGCCCCCTCCCATTTTATGTTGAGGGGGTTTGTTGTTGTTGTTGTTTAGTTGTGTCCGACTCTTTGTGACCCCATGGACCACAGCATGCCAGGCACTCGTGTCTTCCACTGCCTCCCGCAGTTTGGTCAAACTCATGCTGGTAGCTTCGAGAACACTGTCCAACCATCTTGTCCTCTGTCGTCCCCTTCTCCTTGTGCCCTCCATCTTTCCCAACATCAGGGTCTTTCCCATGGAGTCTTCTCTTCTCATGAGGTGGCCAAAGTATTGGAGCCTTAGCTTCAGGATCTGTCCTTCCAGATCAGGGCTGATTTCCTTAAGAATGGAGAGGTTTGATCTTCTTGCAGTCCATGGGACTCTCAAGAGTCTCCTCCAGCACCATAATTCAAAAGCATCAATTCTTTGGCGATCAGCCTTCTTTATGGTCCAGCTCTCACTTCCATACATCACCACTGGGAAAACCACAGCTTTAAGGGGTTGAGGGGGTTAGGCCCCCTCAATGTTCAGATGGCATTTGGCTCCACTCCCTGGCTCATTGCAATGTCGGGCGTATGTCATCAGGACATTGTGTTGAGCCCATTCAATCACCTTGAGAAGATGGTGCCTATGCCCCGAACTGTGTTAATGCCTCTTTCATGACTGCAAGAGAGGTGTGTTTGTGGGGGTTGGTAACTATGAGGATAAATGTGAGTATACTTGTAAGGAGGTTAGGCCGAAGCTAAGGAGAGATGACCTGTTGTATATAGTGTGAGATGTGATCCATGAGAGGCAGTCAAGTACAACATTCATTTTAATGCTAGAGAAGACATGCGAGGGAATGTGTGGTCCAGCCAGTCGAATCTTCCTGTTCCTCCTGGCGGGAGCATCTTCCTTTTGCATGTGATAGAAGGTAGGCATAACCTAACCTGTCCAGGTAACAAAAGGATGAGTCACGCAGCACACCTCTCTCTCTTTGCCTTCCTTCTTCTTTTGACCAGCTTCTAGCTTGGACTGCTCTGCTAGCTCAGCTAGCAGAAACACTAGGATTATTCCCCCATATGTGGTAGATCCACATGTACATATTTGTAACTAAGTCTACCTTCAGGGGTCCACCTGTGAACTGATGTAAGTAAACTTCTTTTTTATTGACTTTGAATAAGATTTTGGCGTCTTTATTCTTTTAAGAGGGATTAAAAGTAATTTACCAGGAACATACAATTCAGTCTGAGACAGATTGAATTGTATAATAGTGAGAAGCTCACATGAGCTTCCAACCAGCTATCTGCTGTGCATAAATGGGGAATGTAATTCTGCTAAGTAAAGGAACTTGCTAGCGCAAATTAGGAAGGATATCAATAAACAATATATCCTCTCCTGCCACCCTGAACATTCCCACATATAGTACTATAATAAGCATATTTCTTCTTCAACTCCTCTGATGGGCTCATCATATGAAAAGAGAGCAGTGCAGTAGTCTTCTATACAAGGCTTAATAATCACTTCCACTTATCTGCCCACTTCTGCCTCTGGCCATACCCAACATTGCCATAAGCATCTTGAGGTGCTCTTGGCTGTACCCAGCCCAGTGCTTTGTCTACTTTTAATAGTGCCCCCCCTTTTTATTTGCTGCTGCCATCAAAATCAGTTGGGTCTTTGTATGGAGTAGACAACAAATCTTTGGAGATTGGATTCGACCCCCAAACTGGGTGCCATGCACCACTTCTCCTCTCAGTTGCTTAATGCCATATTTGTGCATCTGATTATTCCTGTCTAAGTGTAGAACCTCACGTTTGTCCCTGCTGAGACTCGATTTTGTTAGTTTTTGCCCAGTTCTCCAATCTGTGAAGGTCATCTTGAATCCTGGCTCTGTCTTCTGAGGTATTAGCTACGCCTCCCAGTTGGGTGTCATCTGCAAATCCAATGGGTGTCCCCTCAATTTCTGCATCCAAGCCATGCCTAAAGATGTTGAACAACAACAGGCCCAGGGCAGAACCTTGCAGCACCTGACTTGTCCCCCTTTCCCCCCACTCAAAAATAGTAACAGTCTGGGAAGCACCTCCTATTCCTGTACTTTTCCTGAAACAGAATAATCTGAGACGAATTAAATTCAAATTATCATACTTCTGGAAATAACAATTAGGAGCCCATTTGCTTCCCTGAATGCATGACACACTAATTTACCATTGCCACGTCAGTGAACGTGACAGAACATTGCGCAGAACAGCTGACGTGACGGAACGGTGCTCACATATTATTTTCTAGGAAGCAGAGTGAGTTTCCATTTTTATTGTTTCCACATTTTAACCAGCCACAGCAAACTCTGAATTAATTTACGGCACTCATAACTGATTAGCATGCTTATTAACATCCACGAGTTAGCTTTCTATCAATCAAATTGTAATTCAGCGGGAACTGCCCTGTTAAATTCAAATTAAAATGTGTGTCGGAGGCACTCGGCTAGCCTCTCTGGTTTCACGGCAGTCCTCTTCCCTCTACCTACCAGCCACAGAAGCTGCATTAAACTGCCGCAATTTTATGGCTCATTAGTGATGAACAATGTTAGCTCACGGCTGGTGGCTCTCGCTCCACAGGTGTACACAGCCATTACAGCTGTCTCGGGGGAGAGAGAGGGGGAGACTGACATGGTGGAATTGCTCCTTGCTTCTGGAGCAGTTAATCACATCAGTAAATAAGAGGTGTTTCAGCTCACTAATGGGCAAGTCAAGGGGGATAATTTATGACGTGCTGGGCAGAACTGCAGGGCATGGTGCTCCCTGGGAAATGATGGCAGGATCATGCTTAAAACAACATTAGTGCATAAGCAGGATCTTGACCCTGTTTTTGGTCTGTGCACAGCGTAGATTATTAAATGCACTTTGCATTTAATTGATAGGTTTAGGAACTCCACTAATGCAGGGGCGGGTGGCATGCAACCATTTCCTTTTGTACTGCTAGGGTCTCATAGCAGTGAGGTGTTGCCCACATCTTCACTGTATCCAACACCAGATATGGGGCTGCAACCAGAGACCCCCAGCTAAGGCAGGGGTGCTTGGGGAATTCATGCTTTGCTAATTCCTTTCCGAAATGATTTCACAACAGCTACATAATAAGGACTGGTTTGGCAATAAAATGCATGCAAATCACTTGGAGCAGGTGTTCCAAATGTGTGTGTGTGTGTGTGTGTGAAAACGTACACACATAAAGGCACTAAGAATTCAGCAATATAAGGCAAACAGTGGCTGGTTAAAATCACACGAAGGAGTACGTGAACATAAGCAAACTTTTCAGACTATTCCAAGGAGGAAGCTGGGTCTGCTGACTACCATAAGAACAACAGTGAAGAGGTTATTCTGGGGGCCACCAGGGGGCGCATTGGAAGATGGCTGACAATAACATCTCTCTGACCCACACGAGGTAATTAAGAGGCTGCTATGGGAGTATGTAGCCTCCCTTGCCCCACCCCAAGGGGATGGGGGGGACTGCCTTGCCAGCTATGTCCATAATTCACCCCCGGATTCGAAAGAAGGGGGTGTGGACACTTGGCACGAAGCCCTCGGGTGAGGTCGGCTCTCCCTGACGCTGTCTCTAATCAGCGCCCTGGTTCGCATTAGCTCGAAATATATAATTGGAAATATATAATTGGAAAGAAGCTAATGCACATACATCAAGTGAAGATCGGGAGTAAAGACTGCTGATTCATGGGATCTCTGTGAGCGGAGCGACGGGCGGGACAATAAATCAAGTGAAGAATCATCATTAAAAGACTGGTATGTTGGAGTGAAACAGAAAGTGGGGGGGGGAGGAAATTTTTTTTTCATTTTTTGCCTTATGTGAGTGGCAATAACCCTCCTCTCCAGAGAGAAGAATCGTTGCTATTATTAATCACAAGCAGGAGACCAAGAACTGTGTGGGAATGAATTACTGATTAAAGAGAGGACTGGTGGAAACATTGGGGAATGGAAGGAAAGTTTTATGACGCAGTTATACACGGAATTTCGTGAAGACAGGCTTGCCTAAGGAGGACGGGGGGGGAGGACCAGGGTCATTGGAATGTGAATGTATGGTTATCGGAACGTTATCTTGACCTGGCAGAGCCCTCTGAGATATAGATTGGCAAGCCTGTGAATCAACGGACAGGCTGTGGGAATGTTTTTAAGGGAGGTGTGGAAATGGCGTCTGTCCTTTATGTGATATGACTCTTGGAGAGTGTAATACCCACACAGGAGATGTTTTTGTCTTTCACCCGCTTGTGAAGATTATTAGAGATCACAAAGAAAGGAATCTATGATAACAACAAGAAGATGAATAACAAAAAGACTATCTGGACAGAACTGGATAGAACTGTTTAATCAAAGCAGCAGCAAGAGTGATGTTTGGACCCCTTTCGGAGCTTGAAGTATGGGTACCTCCAACAAAAAATTTTAAAAATTGGCTGTATAATTTGGAATTAATGTGATTTGGAATTAATGTGATTTGATTGGCCTGTTAATAAAAATTATATTTTTTAAAAAAATAGAAGAGGTTATTCTCACTTTCCCTGGGTGGGGAGAGTTCCACAACCAGGGTGATGCTCCTGAGAAGACCCTGCCCCACATCCCCACCAATTGCACTTCTCGTGATGGCGGATCACAGAGCAGGATCTCCAAAGATGTTTTCAGTTAATGGACAAGCTCATGCAGGAGAATATGAGTCTTTCAAATACCTCGGTCCAAAGCCAAGGGATTTGTAAGTAATAATCCAGCACATTAAATTGGACCCAGGAACAAATCGGAGGCTTGTGCAATTTAAACAAGACCCGATAGCCAGAAAAGCAGACCCTAGAAATTATTATGGCAACAGCCTTTTGCTGTAGCTTCAAAACACTTTTCAAGGTCAGACCCATGTAGAATGTGGTCTACATGGCATGTCTAATTTTGGTCAAATCTGCTTTCTACAGGAAGGCATGCTCAGCCAAAGTTGAGCAAAAGGACTCCTATGAATCTAGGAGCAGTGCTAAGTCCAAAGGAACTCCCTAACAGTGAACTTGGCCATTCAGTGGAAGTGCAACCTTGTCCAGAGAAGGATGGACTTTGAAACCTCAGTCAGCACTTCTACTGACTTGTAGTCCATCTTCAGTCTGGGATTTAAGACTGAATGTGTTAGTCCACACTGAGTCCATCACTATGCTCAGGCCCAATTCACAAGGCGTGGAAACCACCAAGTTTCTTATATTGCTGTCTTCCCTATTTTGAACTACTAGACAGGTGAGAGTGAAGAAACTTCTACTCCGTTTGTCCACGGTCTGACCAGGCTGTTGTTGGATTTTTAAAAGTAATGAAAGCAGAACAAAAATAAATTATCTGTAAAAGTCAGTATGAGAAGAAAAAGAAAAAAAAACACCCCTCTCTCCCAAAGCCAGTCCTAGACTATGCAAGGGAAGAATCTTATTTCCATCAATTTAGTCAGAAAAACAGATGGGACTATACAAGAAAACATTCAGTAATGGATATCATGGTACGGTTTAAATTTAACAAGCTTTAGTGGAGGAAACATCACAGTGAGGCATTAAGGACTAACAGGGAGCTGGTTAAAAGTTTGGGGGGGGCAAGGGGAGAGAGACATTACTGTTCACTACTAAAGCTGACCCTGGAGAGTTACATAAAGCACATTCCTTGGAAAACTGGACAGACCAGAAGAAACATCGGAACAAACATAGGAAGTGTGTATATAATCAGTTCCTGGGCCAAGGAAAAGTACTTGAAGAGTTGTGATTTTTTTCTTTATTTTATCATGTTATCATTTTATAAACTGCTTTGGGTGGGTGGGTGTCTTATACAATCAAGCAGTGTATAAATTTAAATAAATAAATGGGAATGTCCTTTGCAGGTGAGTGAGGGGAAGAAGGCATTGCGGGCCTGTAGCCCATGGAGCTTCCTGTCTACGCAGCTTTAATTAATCTGTTCACATTTGAGTTTACCTGAGTTGCTTGGAGACTGTTGCTCAGAAAAGCAGCTCTGCTGAGCAACAACACTTATATTAAGCCAGATGATTGGTCCATCTATCTCAGTGTTGTCTATAGTGATTCTGCCATGCTTTCTGTGGATGTTCTGAGTAGTTCAAGTGCCAGGTTTAGAGAGGTGGAAGACAAATGATTCCCACTCATGGCGGAGAGGGCTATTGAGACATATTAGGCATGATTATGATGCTCAGCATCCACAGTTGGAGGCAGTCGTGCTTCTCAAAAACCAGTTGCTGGAAGAAAACAAGGCTCAAATTCTGATTACAAGTTTCCCAGAGGGTGGCCACTGTGAGAACAGAATACTGGACTAGATGGGTCGTTGGCCTGATCCTGCAGGCTCTCCTGATGTTCTTTCTGCCCCCACCTGCCAAGTTCTCCCCCACCTTATAGTTCTCCCACTCGGGATACACAATGGTGTTTATTGTGGAAGGGCACACTGATCTCCTCTCATTACAATTCTTAAATGTTGTTTATAGTGGACATCAGTACTGACTTCCTTGTTGGAGCTGCCACAGGGGAGACTGCTGGAAAAGCTTCTGAAGCCCTGGTTCAGTTCCTTCTTTCTGATGAATATCTGTGTGAAATTTCAACTGGTCTTAAAAGGCAGGATCCTGATGGAGAAATGCCTCAGCGGTATGCAGCATAATGAAAACCCACAAAATAGTAACACCTTCACCATCAGAATACCACATCTTGGGCAGCCTCCAGAGGTCCAGAACCCCAGCAAAACCCTTTAGCAGAATGCTAAAGAAGTTGAGTATTAATTTGGAATTTGTCACTACATCAGGGCCTTGCAGAGCCAGGCAGAGGCCCGGGCCAGGTAGATAACGTGCCCCCCTTTTTTTACCCTGGGGATTACTGAAATCTTATAAATAAGTAAGTATATAAATTTTTCCAGAAAAGTTATGCTGACAAATAATTTTATTTCAAGGCTTGAACCGTATCTGCAGATAAAGACAAAATGGGAAATATAGATAAATATGCTGACCGAGGAATCGGAGGCCTGGGCCAAGTGGCCCATATGGCCCCCACCCTCTGTCTGGGCCTGCACTCGATGCTTCAGAAATGTTATTCTGAAAGTCTTTCTCTTGTTTTATTACAATTCGGGGATCACTTGGAAGCACCCTAGGCCCAAAAGACCCAGGTGTACACGGTCGTCATGGCTACCCCCTTACAGGCAAAGCTGACTCTTTGGACAGAGCACCTGTTTTTCATGCTAAAGGTCACATATTCAATCATTGGAATCTCTAGTTAGGCCTGGGAGCGTCCACTGACTGAAACCTTGGAGAGCTGCTGCTAGTTAGTGTTGACAATACAGAACGAGGTGGATCAGTAGTCTGACTCAGTGGAAGGTGCCTTCCTTCTACTGTTCCAGACCTGGGCAATTTATGCAGAACTGAAATGGTGATGGCCCCGGTGCTTTATGGTCCATTCCAGATAATCTGAAAAGAAGCGCAACCAGCATTTTGTTGGAGCAGTGCACATAGTGGTTTGAGGGGCATTCTCCTCAACCGTCTCTGAAGTGATGGCCATGTGGAAAGAAGAGAGCAAAAGGAACCAACAACGGGTGTTGCCAATTGATAAAAGAGGCCCAGAGTGCTTTCTTCTGTGCTACTAGAGTGAGCAACAGAGTTCACGCTTGGTCGTTTGTTATGCAAATGGAAGAATGCTGAAGGAAAAAACGGTTGCTGAAGCCAAGATGGTTTAAGTTCTTTGTGATAATCCAGGGACAGAATTGCATGTACACAAACGAATCTGCCAGACCCTTGAAATCATCTACTCTGAGCGTAGGATTAACAGGGAACCAGGACACCATGCTGTTTTCCCTCTCTTCTCCTTTTCTGGAGCGATATGCATATGCTGTCTGTAGCTGCTGCAGAATGACCTTCCAGTGGGCCTCTCTTTTGTCTGTTACAGTGATAAAACACTGTAGATACAGGAATTGGGCCTTCTAGGATTCTTTGAGTGTTAACCTGTGTCACCACTTTCTGTTTTGTAAGCCTGTCAAAAAACTAGAGGGGACATAGGTAGTCTCACGGCTGACACCATGTAATGTTAACAGAGAGTCAAGACATGCACATCAGGAGGTAGAGGTAAAATGTAACTAAAGTTAGCTACAGTGGTACCTCGGGTTACATACGCTTCAGGTTACATACGCTTCAGGTTACACACTCTGCTAACCCAGAAATAGTTTCAGGATAAGAAATTGCTTCGGGATAAGAACAGAAATCGGGCTCCAGCAGCGGGGCAGCAGCAGGAGGCCCCATTAGCTAAAGTGGTGCTTCAGGTTAAGAACAGTTTCAAGTTAAGTACAGACCTCCGGAACAAATTACGGTAAGTACTTAACCCGAAGTACCACTGTAAATGTAACTTGCAAAACAGCCTCCTTCCACAGCACCCATTGACTCTTGTGCTTATACTACTAACACCACACTAATCAGCTGTGGTTCTGTGTTCCTCCATCACATAGAAACAAACTCTGAGGGACCAAGTTCCCTTCAGCCATCCCCAATAAAGTGTTTGAGGGGGCCACCCCCACAAAGTGCCATTCAAATGGTGTGTGCGCTGCATCTTGTGATTGATTATGTGGGGTGCGGCTTACCTGCCCCCCCCCCATATTTCAGGTTAGCACCCCTGCCCCATCATTAGAGAGCTGGAGCTCTTCTTGGAAGCAACAGAGCACACCGTCTCCACCAAGGAGGAGACAGGGGACTCCCCTGAGAAGGAGTCTAGTTCACCAACACAGGAGCCAGATATCTGGAGAAACGTGACTCAAAGAAGTAGGAGGCCCAGGGTTCACTCTGATTGCTTAGAAATACACAATCGCTTTGAGGTCCTCTCCCCTAGCATGGAAGACGAAGAGCAGACTCCATTTGAGGATCTCTCCCTCATTACAGTCGATCAGGTATATGAAGACGAGCAGCAAAGTCAGTCCTCAGGGAATGTGCAGGCGACCTTGGAACGGACAGCTCACGGAAGAACCCCGACCAAACCCAAGAGGAGGCGTGTAGTGGTGATAGGGGATTCCCTACTGAGGGGAACAGAAGCAGTGATTTGTGGGCCTGACAAGATGTCTCGGGAAGTGTGCTGTCTCCCCGGGGCTAAGATCCAAGATGTAACTGAACGACTGCAAGGAATCATAAAACCCACTGACAAATACCCCTTCCTCTTGGTTCACGTGGGAACCAATGACACTGCAAGCAATAGCCTCCAGAAGATCAAAAGAGACTACGAGGCTCTCAGCAGGAAATTGAAGCAACTAAATGCACAAATTGTCATCTCATCTGTCCTCCCAGTTGAACGACGTGGCCCAGGGAGAGAGGGGAAAATAGTGGAAGTGAACAGCTGGCTTCGCAAATGGTGTAAACAGGAACGGTTTGGATTCTTAGATCACGGACTGCAGTTTCTTGAAGATGGACTTCTGGCAAGTGATGGGCTGCACCTCACAACGGTTGGGAGAAATGTTTTTGCCAAAAATCTCAGAAACCTCATCAGGAGGGCTTTAAACTGACTAATGTGGGGGAGGGAGACAGTGCTCCTGAAGGTAGGAGTCTATCAATTAATGAAGATGATCATCCAAATGTCATAGACCAAATGGAGCAAACAGCACGCGGACCTAGTGGTGGGAGGAAAAAATCCTTAAATAAGAGACACGGGGGAATGATTAATGGACTTCAATGTCTGTACACTAATGCGCAAAGCATGGGAAATAAACAAGATGAGCTTGAGCTCTTGGTACAGCAAACTAAATATGACATAATAGGCATCACTGAAACCTGGTGGGATAAGTCCCACGATTGGAATGTAATAATGGGGGGATACAATCTATTTCAGAGAAACAGACCAGACAAGAAAGGAGGAGGAGTGGCGTTATATGTCAGGGATGTGTATACCTGTGAAGAGATCCAAGATTTAGATCCTCAAAGCCAAAGTGAGAGCATTTGGGTCAAAATTAAGGGAGAGAAGAATAACAGAGACCTCATTGTGGGAGTTTACTATAGATCCCCAAGCCAAACGGAGGACATAGATGATGCCTTCCTGGAACAGATGGCCAAGCATGCAAAAGGAAGGGAGATAGTAGTAATGGGGGACTTCAATTACCCGGATATTTGTTGGACGTCAAACTCAGCCAAGAGCATAAGGTCAAACAGATTCCTCACTGGCCTTGCAGACAACTTCATTGTCCAGAAAGTGGGAGAAGCAACAAGAGGAACAGCCATTTTAGATCTGGTCCTAACCAATGTTGATGACCTGGTTAGTGGGGTAGAAGTGGAAGGATCATTAGGCACGAGTGATCATGCTCTTCTGAAGTTTACTATACAGCGGAAAGGAGCAGCCAAGCATACTAGGACTCAATTTCTTGACTTTAAGAAAGCCGACTTCATAAAACTTAGGGAAGTGCTGGGTGAGATCCCATGGACAACAATACTAAAAGGAAAGGGAGTTCATGATGGCTGGGAGTTTGTTAAGAGGGAGATACTAAAAGCACAACGTCAGGCAATACCAATGAGACGGAAACATGGAAGGTGCCTAAAGAAGCCAGGGTGGCTATCTAAAGAACTTTTAACTGAATTAAGATTAAAAAAGGATGTGTACAAAAAATGGAAAAGGGGGGAAACCACCAAAGAGGAATTCAAACAAATAGCCAGCACGTGTAGACACAAAGTCAGAAAAGCTAAAGCACAGAATGAACTCAGGCTTGCTAGAGAGGTTAAAAGCAACAAAAAAGGCTTTTATGGGTATGTTCGTAGCAAAAGGAAGAACAAAGAAACAATGGGGTCACTCAGAGGAGAAGATGGTGAAATGCAAACAGGGGACACAGAAAGGGCTGAACTACTCAATGCCTTCTTTGCCTCAGTCTTCTCCGATAAAGAAAACAATGCCCGACCTGAAGAATTTGGAGCAAATGATTCAGCAAAGGAAACACAGCCCAGAATAACTAAGGAGATAGTACAAGAATATTTGGCTAGTTTAGATGTATTCAAGTCTCCAGGGCCAGATGAACTGCATCCAAGAGTATTAAAAGAACTGGCAGAAGTGATCTCAGAACCACTGGCAGTCATCTTTGAGAATTCCTGGAGAACAGGCGAAGTCCCGGCAGACTGGAGGAGGGCAAATGTTGTCCCTATTTTCAAAAAGGGGAAAAGAGAGGACCCAAATAATTACCGCCCAGTCAGTCTGACATCAATAGCAGGGAAGATTCTGGAGCAGATCATTAAGCAAACAGTCTGTGAGCACCTACAAAGGAATGCTGTGATCACCAATAGTCAGCATGGATTTCTGAAGAATAAGTCATGTCAGACTAACCTGATCTCGTTTTTTGACAGAATTACAAGCCTGGTAGATGAAGGGAACGCAGTGGATGTAGCCTACCTTGATTTCAGCAAGGCATTTGACAAGGTGCCCCATGATATTCTTGTAAAGAAGCTGGTAAAATGCGGTCTTGACTATGCTACCACTCAGTGGATTTGTAACTGGCTGACTGACCGAACCCAAAGGGTGCTCATCAATGGTTCCTCTTCATCCTGGAGAAGAGTGACTAGTGGGGTGCCACAGGGTTCTGTCTTGGGCCCGGTCTTATTCAACATCTTTATCAACGACTTGGATGATGGACTCAAGGGCATCCTGATCAAATTTGCAGATGACACCAAACTGGGAGGGGTGGCTAACACCCCAGAGGACAGGATCACACTTCAAAACGACCTTGACAGATTAGAGAACTGGGCAAAAATAAACAAGATGAATTTTAACAGGGAGAAATGTAAAGTATTGCACTTGGGCAAAAAAAATGAGAGGCACAAATACAAGATGGGTGACACCTGGCTTGAGAGCAGTACATGTGAAAAGGATCTAGGAGTCTTGGTTGACCACAAACTTGACATGAGCCAACAATGTGACGCGGCAGCTAAAAAAGCCAATGCAATTCTGGGCTGCATCAATAGGAGTATAGCATCTAGATCAAGGGAAGTAATAGTGCCACTGTATTCTGCTCTGGTCAGACCACACCTGGAGTACTGTGTCCAGTTCTGGGCACCACAATTCAAGAAGGACACTGACAAACTGGAACGTGTCCAGAGGAGGGCAACCAAAATGGTCAAAGGCCTGGAAACGATGCCTTATGAGGAACGGCTAAGGGAGCTGGGCATGTTTAGCTTGGAGAAGAGGAGGTTAAGGGGTGATATGATAGCCATGTTCAAATATATAAAAGGATGTCACATAGAGGAGGGAGAAAGGTTGTTTTCTGCTGCTCCGGAGAAGCGGACACGGAGCAATGGATCCAAACTACAAGAAAGAAGATTCCACCTAAACATTAGGAAGAACTTCCTGACAGTAAGAGCTGTTCGACAGTGGAATTTGCTGCCAAGGAGTGTGGTGGAGTCTCCTACTTTGGAGGTCTTTAAGCAGAGGCTTGACAACCATATGTCAGGAGTGCTCTGATGGTGTTTCCTGCTTGGCAGGGGGTTGGACTCGATGGCCCTTGTGGTCTCTTCCAACTATGATTCTATGATTCTATGATTTGAAGTGCAGGAATGAGGCACCCAGTCTTTTCTTTGCACCCTAAAGGCAATGGAGCACCCTGCTGATGGAACACCACCTAAATGCATTATAGCTCACTTTTTGACAAGCAGCTAAGACTTTGATTCTTTCTGTTGCCCTAACTTTAAGGATGTCTGTAACATTGTAAAGCAACAGTTTCATTTTCTACTGCATTGTGTTTTGCACTTTCTTTCTTTTTTTTAAGTGTTAGCTACAATGTCTATGCTCTGCTTCTGAATAGCCATTGCTAAAAATGGCAATTGTTTTTTGTTGCTTTTATAGTGAACAGCTTTTCATTGTTTGTACACTTTTCTCGTTTTTGGGTTGTAACTGTTTTATTCGTTTGGCAATTGCCTTTGGTAAAGACAGGTAAGAAATCCAATACAAATAAAATAAATAGTCCAGTTGTAGAGCGCAAGCCTTCAAGCCCTTGGTTCAATCTTTGGCATCTCCAGGTGGGGTTGAACCCCTGGAGGGCCACTGCCTGTCAGTGTGGACAATACTGAATTAGGTGGACCATTGGCCTGACTGAGTAGAAGGCATCTCCCTGTGTTCCATGGTGCAGAGTGCAATGCACTCTCTAAGCTTTTAAATATACCGTTTCCACATGGCCTTCCTATGAATTCTGACTGACAGCTTCCACTGATCTTTGCAGAAAACAAGAAACCAGTTCAGCAGGATTGTTATTAGTTGTGCCAAGTGTTACTTTTAAAAAAGAGAGAAAAAAATCAACCCAGCAACTATGAAAAATAGTCTAGGGCAGCCAACTGTGGTTTCCATGTCACTGAAACTTTAGGGAAAGTTTCCTTTTCTTCCACTGCTGATTTTGTATTTTAATGATAGTTGCCTTTTGCAGTGATGACATTTGCATTTTCTAATGTGAAATAATGAGGGGAAAGGGAGATGGGAGATGAACTGGCTGCCTCTCACCTTCCTCTCCGGAGTGCAAGGGCCAAGCGCATTCCTCGCCATCTGTTTAATTCCATCTCCTGATGCTTGTAAAGAACCTGGCGGCGTCAGGCAGATGGAGAAAACCAGCAGGAGCCATCCTTGACTTGTAACAGCCGCCTAATTTGTTCGCCTTGCCAGGAAAGTCCCCAGTGGTCAGATATTTCATATTTAGGGAGAGCTATTAAAAGAGCTCAAGCGAAGCAAGTTCTTCCCAGCATATGTGTGCGAGAGGTGAAGGCTCGGGATACTGCCTGGCTGGAAACTGCAACAAAGCTACCCAGAGCTGCTTAGCAGAATGTAAGAGCCATCATTGCTGACCTTACCTGGAAGGGCAGTACTGAATCCATTTTAGAGCGAAGCAGGTTTCTTATCAGCAAGTGCCATCTGCTATGGAATTTATTTATCACTCCTCAAAGCACTGAAGAAGACGGAATTAATGGCAAAGGCTTTTCTCTCTATATTTCAACAGTTGATCTGTCTGGCAGCCAAGAGCTTAATGTGGTTTAAGTATATAGCTCATAGGTATGTGGAGGCTTACTAAGTGGTGTTTATGTACTCTGGATTTCGTAATGTGTATTGAGAGATGAACCTGTTCAGGACACACATAAGCACTAATTAAGGGTAGGTAGCCATGTTGGTCTGCCATAGCCGAAACAAAATAATAAAAAAAAATCCTTCCAGTAGCACCTTAGAGACCAACTAAGTTTGTTATTGGTATGAGCTTTCGTGTGAGAATTTCTATGAACAATGCATGTTGCTGGACTCCAGCTCCCATCATCTCTGGCCATGTGCTACACAGGCTGGGACTGAGGGGAGTCATAGTCTAAGAACATCTGGAGGGCTGCAAGGTCCCTCATCCTTGATTCTATTGCAAGGGTGTGAAATCTGTAGCCTTCCTGATGTTAGAGACTTGACCCCTTCATATCCATACTGAGACTGAGGGAGTACATGATTCTGAGTGGCTGCGGTTCCTAGGATGCTCTTTAAATCATACTGCAGTGTTTTAAAAATAGCCGTGATTTAAGTGGGGCATGTTTAATCAACAGTGGGATGGAGAGCTTTGAATTCTGGCGTACAAGTGAAGCAGGGAGGTTTTGCTCCTTTTGAGGACTTTGGTAGGAGCTGATGATGGGGCTTTGGAAACATGGTCCCTCAAATCTAATGGGAACGTATAAAAGTATCTCAACTTCTTGACAATTGTGAGAGTGCTGTGAATTGGCATTTAGATAACCAATTTTGGAAGGGATCCAGTGCATAACCACCCACTTCTATGTATCTTCTAAGGCAAGATATACCTAATTAAAGTTACCATGGTGGATGCATTTCCTTGAAAACATTCTGAACCACAGGGCATTTTTTTAAAACTATTTTTGCTGTTCATTTTCAAGAGACAGCATAACAATGGATGCTATAAACTTTGGGCTGGGGGGGGGTCTGTGTTTTTGCTTTGTTTTGTATTGTATTTTAACCAAACATAGTGTGTGTATATCCCTGGGGGGGTCATATTTGTAGCAAAATATATGCAATTATAGTCATTCAAAACATGCCAACAGTAGAAGTCAATGTTTTGTGCTGTATGTTGTTTCTGTTTATGGATTGGAGAGGAATTTGATCAATTTCTCATTTCAGGCGCACTTTCTGAAACAACACATGACCTGAAATGCAGCCACACTTCAAAAATTTCAGATCTCAAAATTTTTGTATTGCAGTTCTACAGCCAGGTAATGTGTACAACAATGCATATACTAAGGTAAAGTGTGCATTAAAATGCACACGCTAGCTTTGCAAAATTGCATATATTAGAGAAAATGCATACAAAAATGTGTATATTCAGAGTTTGCATTAAGATACTGATAAATTTTCATAAGGGCTTTTTTTTAATGCAAACTGATGTGGAAATGTGGGGTGCTGAACTTAAGACTGATAAAATGAGAAATGCAGAGAAACCAAAATGTACAGATTCACCCATCCTTATGTCTGTATTGCTGCCTTCTGGAGTAACATCATGGGTGTATACTTAATGCATTGAGGTCCTATCTCTTAAGGAAATTTGTTTTCTCGAGTCTAAGGTGTCAGAAGCTGAAAGAAACCGAGTGGCCCATAGATGAGATCTTTAAGAGCATGGTGAAATGCTGTGCTCACAACAGCCCTCCTCTTACAATATACTGTGGGCAGGGTCGGATTTAGGTTTGATGAGGCCCTAAGCTACTGAAGGTAATGGGGCCCTTTATATGTTTAGCTGTCCTTTGTCGACAACAAATTGTCACTGTTCTTTTGTGTTGAATGTATGCTATATGGTAATTTATGGACCTAATAGATATCTAAAGCCATTTGCACATAACAAAATATGTATTTTATCAAAGTAATTGTTGAACTGAAATACAATTAAGAAGAAGTATATTAATAGTGAAATACAATTAAGAAGAAGTATATGGGGGGGGGCAAGAGAGTGGGGCCCTAAGCTATAGCTTGTTTAGCTTATACATAAATCCAGCACTGACCGTGGGTCTCAGGCCAAGATGGTCTCATTCTATAAACTGCACCCTGCACCAAGGATGGGAAACCCAACCTTTCCCGTTCTTGTTGGGTCCCATCAGCCAGCATGACAAATGATTAGCTGTGGTCCAACAACTTCTAGAAGGTCATAGGTATAATCATCCCAGCTGAAAAACATAGTGTTTGGGGGGCCACCAGGTGGCGCATTGGAAGATGGCCGACAATAACATCTTTCCAACCCACACGAGGTAATAAAGAGGCTGCTATGGGAAGTATGCAGTCTTCCTGCCCCCCCCCAAGGAGATGAGTGGGGACAGCCTTGCCAGCGATGTCCATAATGCACCCCCGGATTCGAAAGAAGGGGGTGCAGGACATTTGGCACCAGCCCTCGGTGAGCTTGGCTCTTCCTGACGCTGTCTCCAATCAGGGCCCTGGTTCGCTTCAGCTCGAAAATTTAATTGGAAATATATAATTGGAAATATATACGGTAATTGGAAAGAAGCTGAAGCACATACATCAAGCAAAGTTCGAGAGATAAGGCTGCTGATTAATGCATCTCTGTGATTGGAGCGACAGGAGGAGACAAATAAATCAAGCGATGAACCACCATTACGAGACTGGTACGTGTGGAGTGAAAAAAAGAGGGGGGTGGAGGAAAAAACTTATTTTCTTTCCCTTCTGTGAGTATTAATAACCCTCCACCCCAGAGAGACGAATCGTCGCCTTTTATTAATCACAAGCAAGAATTTAAGAGCTGTGTGGAGTGAATTAATGATTGAAGAGAGGACTGGTAAATATTGGAAAGCGGAGGAAAAATTCTATGACACAGTTTTTAATGGCGTCTTGCTAAGACAGGCTTGTCGAAGAAAGATGAGTGGAGGAGGACCAGGGTCATTGGAATGTGAATGATGGACTGAATGTGATAACCTGGCAAGCTTGGGAAAATTAATAGGACAGACCAAGGATAAATTTTTGAAGAAGGGGAGGAATGGTGGCTGTCCTTATGAGATATGACTCTTGGAGTGTGCAAAACCCACGCAGAAGTTGTTTGTTTCTAACCTGCTTGTGAAGACTATCAGAGATTGCAAAGAAAGGAATACATGATAACAACAAGAAGATGAAGTAATAAAGAGACTATCTGGACAGATCTGGATAGAACTGTTTGATAAAAGCAGCAACAGAAGTGATGTTTTGATCCTCGTTCGGCGCTTGATGTATGGGTACCCCCAACAAAATTTAAAAATGTGGCTGTATAATTTGGAATTAATATGATTTGGAAATAATGTGATTGGATTGGCCTGTTAATAAAAATTATGTTTAAAAAAAGAGAAAAACATAGTGTTTGATCTTCCTTCTTCTCTGTATGGATTGTGCTTTGCGATTATGGGGCTTAGTTCTAGATGCAAAAGAGATGTGAGGAATGTAGGACAAAGCTTGCTTATACTGAATCAGGGCATTTAGCTTAGTTTTGACTTTGTACTGACTCGCAGTGGCTCTCTGGGATATCTAATATAGGAGTCTTTCTCAAATGTACCAGGAGATGGAGGAAATTGAGATGCTGGAGACCTTTCAGATGGAAAGCATGTGCTCCACCCACTGAGCTGGGAACATATTCACTCTTCTAGAAAAGTGGTTGTCCCTCTCCAGTGAAAACATTATCCACATTTCATACTATGGAATGATGTTGTAATACCTCATCAAGCCAGAAGCAAGAAAACAGGTCAACTGAAAGGATTGCCAAAATTCCATGACATTAATGTTGCTTTCCAAGACGTGTAAGATTAATCTTGTATAGATCTGCCAATTGGCCATAATGAAAATATGTGTTAAGAGAAATGCATGTTATATAGGAAGAGGCACTGAATGAGTGAAATTTCCAGTTTCCTCTTAACAGGAAGATTACCATCCCCCTTGCCCTATAAATTCAGTACATTTTGTCAGACAAACAAAGATAATATATGAATGTTAGTAAGTGGGTGGCTGCTTATATAAACTGGGTACACATCTGTGCAGTGATGCTCAGCTTTTTCTGTACAGAACCATTGGATTGAATTCTGGGAAGTGGGATGAAAGGGGACTTCCCCCAGCAAATTTGAGGGACAGGGTGTGAAATTTGGGGACAAAATGTGCCTCTGCTCTCACCCTATTCTTCAACCTCTTTATGGTGGTTGCAACATGTCAGGCACCATCCTCTTCCTCCAGTTTGTCATTGTATGATGACATGGTGCTGTTCTGACAGGGGCTTTAGGGAGAAGGGGGAGAGACAGATCTGTGCTCACCATTTCCCCCCACAATTCCCCACCAGAGCATTGCCACATCATCATGTAACATGAAACTTGGTGAGTGAGGTAGGGAGATGCCAGGAATAACTTCCACAGGCAGTATGAGGGCACTGGTGATTTTATTTCCCCGCCCCCATCCCAAATTTTGATACCCTTCAAAAAATAACTCCAAATGGTGCCTGATTTTGCAGTCCACCAATAGGGCAATGAAATGGGGGGGGGGGAGAGAGAGACCTTTCTCAGCCTTTGTGTACATACTTTTTGTGCAAAGAAGCACCAGGTGAGAATTGTTTTATTTTATTTTTTTCCTCCATCTGCCAAACTGCAGACAATATTTAAATGATTGGGACATGCTCCATGTGGGTTCCCTAGCTCTGAATTACAGTCCCTTCCACTTATTTATTTATTTAAAAAATATGTCTATAACACAATTTCATTAAATAGAATAAAAATCAAAGTAGTTTACAACAATTACAGTGCCCCCCCCAAAAAAAAAACTGCAGAAAAATTAAAGCAGATCACCAGCTAACTAGTATGGAAAATAATTTTATTAAAGGGTGGTGGCAAAGAAAGGTTTTCAGCGAACATTTGAAATTTAATACAGAAGGTGCCTGCTGAATCTCTTCTGGAAGAGTACTGGGTCAATAAAGTTCAGTTATTTTTCGCGTTGATGTCAAATAAGCCTCACCAATTCAGGGGACACTGAGTGATGCTTAAGCTTGGATATAAGGGTTCAGGCTGTCTCTAAGGTACCCTGTACTTAAGTAAGTTCAAGGTTTTGAAAATTAATACAAGGACTTTGAACCTGGCTCAGTAGTAGATGGGCAGCTAGTACAGACGTTGGTGTTAAAACTGGTGTCTCATATTGGTGGCTGCGCGTCCCCATCAGCAGTATAGCCTCCACATTCTGCACCAGGCCTCAGCGCAGGCCCACACAGAGCACGTTGCAGCAATCCAGCCTCAAAGTTTCCAAGACATGGACATCAGTAATCAAACCTATGGTAGATGCTATAGCAAAAAATGCCCAAGGGATGCATCCTGTTGCAATGCACACATAGGCTGAGTGGGCAGCAACTCTGCCTGATGAATTACCAGACCCTCCAAGTGTCCCTATTTTCCAGAGTTATCCCTGATTTAGAGAAGCTGTCCTGGTTTTTTATTTGATCCCAGAATGTCCTGCTATGTCCCTATTTTCATTGGATACATTTGAGGGTATGGAGTTATTCAACCCCTGAGATGTCTGAGGGCAATCCTGTATCGGGAAGGTTGTTTTTTTTTTAAAAAAAATGTTTAATGTTTTATTATGTTTTTAAATACAGTGGAACCTTGGTTCTCGAACGGCTTAGTTGACAAACAAATAGGCTCCTGAACGCTGAAAACCCAGAAGTAAGTGTTCTGGTTTTCCAACGTTTTTCGGAAGCCGAACATCCAATGTGGTTGTCGGCTATTGTTTCCGGGGCGCCTGCACCAATCAGAAGTCATGCCTTGGTTTTTGAACGTTTCAGGAGTCGAATGGACTTCCGGAACGGATTAAGTTCGAGAACCAAGGTCCCACTGTATGTTGGAAACTGTCCAGAGTGGCTGGGGCAACCCAGTAAAATATGCAAAATTATCATTATGGAATGGAACGTCCCTATTTTCATTGGAGAAATGTTGGAGGGTATGAATTACTGCCAGTAGCCAGGGCCAGTTTCAGGTGTGAGGTGGGTGTTCATAGGCTTGCCAGCAGACATCTCATAAACAGGTGCCCCCAAGAGAGCCCTGGAACCCCCAAGATTACAAAGGTAAAGGTAAAGGACCCCTGACAGTTAAGTCCAGTCACAGACGACTCTGGGGTTGCAACGCTCATCATGCTTTACTGGCCGAGGGAGCCGGCGTTTGTCCGCAGACAGTTTTTCCAGGTCAAGTGTCCAGCATGACTAAGCCGCTTCTGGCAAAACCGATTAACAAGGTGCCCAAAATGGTGACACTATTTCTACATGCTCCCCACCCTCTTGAAAATCAATAAACACAATAGAAAATACTCATTTTAGGGAAATGTATGCTTTGTATCATGAATTATTCGGCAGACTCACAGAAAATGTGAGTGCCTCAGACTGTTGAGAAAGATTCTGCCTTCACAGGATGATGAAGCAGTAGAGCCTGCAGTCAAATAGCACTCCCCCCCCCCATGATACTCTGCTCTCCAGTAACATTTGCTGAACTTTAGCACAGATAAACATCAAACCGGAGTACCTCAGAGGGAAAGAGGAGCGGAGCCCTGGATGGGTTTTCTGCTCAGCAAATATCCCGAGGTGTCAGTGGAGTGGATCGTTTTGAGCAAAAAGAACAAAATTATTCCAAGTAAAATACTGGAAAGAAGAGGTTTAGTAAGAGTTTGGCATAAGATGTCTTGTGGGGGAAGGGGAAGGGGAAGGGGGAGAGTCACCGTCTTAAGTTTGCACAAGGTTTTCCATGGCGTTATATTGCGTGTCAGTCAGAAACTTTGTTACCCTGGACCTTGGGGTATTCCTCTCAAGGCCAATGATATTTCTGTGGCTAAAAACCCTAACCAAATGCAGAGTTAACTAGAAGAATGTAAATAATACAGACAGTGATGTGAATCTGGAAGCCCTTTGTGTAGAGTTATTGATGGATAGTTTTTCCCGAATGGGCATACAGTTTTCAATAAAATATACCTTGACTGTATTAGTCTGCAGGCAGCATGAATAATGTTAAAGCATACCCTAAGAAAATAATATGTCCTTTACATTTGCTAGTAGCATCTTCCTAGTTTATTTTTCTTCTCACTTTCACTTTTTTAAAAAGGGAGGGAGCTGTCAGAAGAAAATGTTACTGCCACTGTTGTTTTTGTTGATAGCCATTTGCAAATCTGGTGTGCTTAATTAAAGGATTTATCTCATCTTTCATCACAGAAACCTGATTAATGGATGAAAAGTGAGGTTGAAAGAGAGAGCAAGCTGTCCAGGGTTACCCAGTTAGGGTTGATTCAAATGTTCCATAACAGCACATGTTACAGTAGGTTAGATCCAGACTTGGTTATGCTTAAAGAAGGCCACTGAAATCAATGGGACATGAGTTACACATGCCAGGGCTTTTTTTTCCAGCCGGATGTTACAGGAACTTTTGCCATTATATGACTACAAGGCAGGCATTCATGGCGAGTTCTGATACCTCTTTTTCTAGTAAAATAGCACTGCACATGACTGACTTAAGTCCCAAGTGTGGCCCACGATGCAATCCTAACACCTGCCTAGGAGCAGCAGGGCTGAATGGGGCAGTGGAGCCATCACCTCATCTGAAACTCCAATGTTGTCATAATTTCCCAGTGATTTTCATGATCATGCCACTGTCACTTGCATGATGAAATTTGAGGTGGTGCCCCCAGATACAGTTTGTTCCCAAAATTTAAAATTCAGCATGACATGGTGGTATGTTCATGAAAAACCCACATTTCTAGAATGCCTCATCATGTGAAAAGGATCTAGGAGTCTTGGTTGACCACAAACTTGACATGAGCCAACAGTGTGACGCGGCAGCTAAAAAAGCCAATGCAATTCTGGGCTGCATCAATAGGAGTATAGCATCTAGATCAAGGGAAGTAATAGTGCCACTGTATTCTGCTCTGGTCAGACCTCACCTGGAGTACTGTGTCCAGTTCTGGGCACCACAGTTCAAGAAGGACACTGACAAACTGGAACGTGTCCAGAGGAGGGCAACCAAAATGGTCAAAGGCCTGGAAACGATGCCTTATGAGGAACATGATAGCAATGTTCAATTATATAAAAGGATGTCACATAGAGGAGGGAGAAAGGTGGTTTTCTGCTGCTCCAGAGAAGCGGACACGGAGCAATGGATCCAAACTACATGAAAGAAGATTCCACCTAAACATTAGGAAGAACTTCCTGACAGTAAGAGCTGTTTGACAGTGGAATTTGCTGCCAAGGAGTGTGGTGGAGTCTCCTTCTTTGGAGGTCTTTAAGCAGAGGCTTGACAACCATATGTCAGGAGTGCTCTGATGGTGTTTCCTGCTTGGCAGGGGGTTGGACTTGATGGCCCTTGTGGTCTCTTCCAACTCTATGATTCTATGATTCTAATAGGAAACTTAGAAACCAGGGCAGCGAACTAACTAACCCCATGTCTGAATGCAGCCTTACTCCCAAATAAATATCTTTAGGATCTGATTACTTCTCCACCCCACTCCCTGAAATGGTTGGCCTACCAGCTTAAAGACAAATACTTCAGCTTCACTGGGCCAAGGATCAGATTACCCCATTCAGTTCCCCCCACATGCCCGTAAACAAAGTAGACCAAATCTACTTTGACTCAGCCTCTGACGTGTAAGGGAGTAATGACTCTAAAGGAGGGAAGGGGGGTAGGGACAATTTAAGACGTTAATAACTTGAATTTGATTCTAGGTTGGGTTTGAGGTTTTGGAATTTTAAGCTTTCCCCCTTCTCTAGCTTAATTGCTAGGTTTCATTTGAACACTGGGTAAAGGATTATAATTTATCCTGCCTAGCTACCTGATAATAAGGCAATTGATGCAATTAATCGTATTCGTTTAAAAAAATCCACACAGCTTAAAATGAGAAAGGAGAGTGTGCAGAGATCTCATGGAAAAGCAGCAACACAAATCAGATCTGGGCTGTCTTTTGGGATCTGATATAAAGTAATGGCATTTGAACGTCTAACACAATGGGAGGAAGGAGAAACGTCTCACTGAAAGTTCCATGGCAAAAGCATAAGCAAAACATATACTAGATATGCCTAACGTATACCCAACTTACTGTTCAGACTGTCCTCATTTTGACAAATACAGCACATGGAATCAAAACACAAGTCTCCATCTGAATTTCAGATATGAATCACATAGAACTGGGTGGATTTTTGTAAGATTCAAGGACACAGAAGTCAGTGGCCTACAGACAAAATGGAACAAGCTCGTGGCAGTAGGCACTGGCTTCCTAAACTTTAATGAGTTAAAATTTTGTCTCTGCTGCTAATATTGAAGTAGCAATAATAAACCTGACAAGCCACACATATCCTGGTACTAAATACAATTCGTTCAGCTTCCTTGCAAGCCGGTAAGTTAGGTGTAACCAACATGGTGGTTGGACCAGATGCTGTTGGACCACAACTCCCATCAGCCGTGGTCAGCATGGCCAATGTTTAGGGATGATGGGAGCCAAAGATTGACAAAGGCTGGAGGGCCACTGGCTCCTGTTACTGGTTCAGAACATTGGACTGAAAACTGAAAACAAGCACACTTGGTGACCTTGAGCAAATCACTTAAGTTGCAATCCTATACAGCAGTACCTCGGGTTAAGTACTTAATTCATTCCGGAGGTCCGTACTTAACCTGAAACTGTTCTTGACCTGAAGCACCACTTTAGCTAATGGGGACTCCTGCTGTCGCTGCGCCACCCAAGCACAATTTCTGTTCTCATCCTGAAGCAAAGTTCTTAACCTGAAGCACTATTTCTGGGTTAGCGGAGTCTGTAACCTGAAGCGTATGTAACCTGAAGCCTATGTAGCCCGAGGTACTACTGTACTTACTTACTTGAAGTCCCTAAACTCAGTGGGACTTACTTCTGAGTTGGCAGTACAACGTTAACTTGAACCCATCTCTCAGTGTGGTTGTAAATTTAAAAGAGGGGAAATAACCATGCATGCATCTGAGATCTGTGGGAAGAAAAGGGTGGGGTGAAATGTAAGAAAGAACAGAAGACATTTCCCCCTAGAACACTGGTATTTCAAAATTAAGAACAAAGCTCTAGATGGGCTCTAACGCAAGCTGAGGACACCCTTTTCCTGGATAATTTGGACAATTTTCAAAAGCATTGTTAAGCATAGATTTACATATACGGTATATATCATATATATATGACTGAATAGATTTTAATATGTCTTTGTGTCCAGTTTTATTTTCTATGTGCTTTTAGCCTGCCACCCATTCTGAACCTGAGGGATGGAGGGGGAAGAGATGTCTGGAAACATCTAAAAGGTTTTGATAAAGGGGCACAGATTTCAAATTTATATCATTGCAATTGTAGTCCCCGCTCCCCACCCCCCATAATGCTACCCATGAACCTTGACAGTGTCACAAAAACATTGTTATTCATCCTCCTTTCTTCTGATTCAACATTTCTCATATCAAGCTTTAATAGTCTCTCTTCCCAACCCCTCTCTTTGTCAATCAAATTATCTGGAGAATAGGACAGGAATAGGACTTTTCTAATGCTTTTTAAAAAAGCAAAGTCCAATGGGATAAGGTACTGTGAAATGGTATAATGTCTCGACTTGTTGGACAAGGGAGGCTGTTGGAAGTACTGGCAGAACAGTGACATTAAAAAGTTCTCTCCCTGGTCCTCTTGTTGCTGTGGTTCCCTCACTGGGCCTGCAGTGGCTATAAAGCAGGGACGGAGAATTTCTCCAGATGATGCTTAACTCTATAACTTCCATCAGCCCCAACCAGAAGGGACAGTGGTGAGGGATGATGCATTCCACCAACATCTGGAGAGCCACAGGTTCCCCATCCTTGCCACAGGAAAATATAGTCCTCTGTGTTTTAATGAATTTGGTTTGGATTACTAATAATAATAATAATAATAATAATAATAATATTTATTCACAGAATAAAATCAAGATATAAAACCACAAAATACCTAATAAAAATGAAACAACAACCCCCTCCCAACAAAACAAAAAAAAAAATTTAAAAGGGCATAGGATGTCAATCAGATCAATCAAAGGCCAGGTTAAACGGGAATGTTTTTTCCCTGACACCTAAAGCTATATAATGAAGGTGCCAGGCATTCCACAGTTGGGGAGCCACTGCGGAGAAGGCTCGTTCTCGTGTTGCCATCCTCCAAACTTCTCAAGGAGGAGGCACAAGAAGGAGGGTCTCAGAAGATGATCTCAGGGTGCGGGTAGGTTCATATGGGAAGAGGCAGTAGTATTGTGGTCCTGAGCCATTTAAGGCTTTATAGGTCAAAACCAGCACTTTGAATTGGGCCTGGAAACTAACTGGTAGCCTGTGTTGTTGGACCAGGATTGGTGTAATATGCTCAAACTGACTTGCTCCGGTGAGCAACCTGGCTGCTGAATTCAGCACCAGCTGAAGTTTCTGAACCGTCTTCAAAGGCAGCCCTACGTATAACACATTGCAGTAATCTAACCGTGAGGTTACCAGTGCATAGATAACAGTAGTTAGGCTATCCCTGTCCAGATAGGGGCATAGCTGGGCCACCAGCCAAAGCTGATGGAAGGCACCCTGGGCCACTGAGGCCACCTGAGCCTCAAGTGACAGCAAAGGATCCAAGAGTACAGTCATACCTCAGGTTGCAATCGCTGCAGGTTGTGCGTTTTCGGGTTACAGACGCGCCAAACCCGGAAGCACCATAATGGGTTACTTCCGGATTTCGGCGCTCGTGCATGTGCAGAAGTGCTAAATCGCACTTTGTACATGCGCAGAAGCGCTGAATAGCGTCACGTGTGTGCACAGGTGCAGTGCTGCGGGACGCGAACGTGCCTCCCGCATGGATCACATTCACAACCTGAGGTTCCACCGTATCCCCAAGATATAAACCTGCTTCTTCAGGGGAAGTGTAACCCCATCAAGAGCAGGCAGCCTCCCACTTTCTGGTCTAGGCAACCACCCGCTAACAGTGCCTCTGTCTTATCTGGATTGAGCTTCAGTCTGTTGGTTCTCATTCTTATTATTCAGCTTACATTATGGGCTCCAGGTTTCTGGGCATTACAAGGTTCAACAAAAAAAAAGAATCTGGGGTCACCTCAAGCCCCCCCCCCCAGTTGCTGGTCTGTGCTTCACCTCCCTTGCTGAGAGGATTATTCCTTCAAGACCCACCCAAATTCATCAATTATTTTCTTTCAAGATTATGCAGCACTTGTTGGAATACTGTGGATTTTTCAATGGCTTTTAAACGATTCCCTTCTCTGCTACTACCCATATATGGCTCCTTAGATATTTCAGGGCAATGAAACATTTCTATGGATTCTATCCAATGACACCTTTTGCACCGTTTATTACAGTATGTAACCAGCATGTTATTAAAGTTTCAGAAAGACTGCATGGAGAAAGGATTGCTCTGTGGTCTACTCAATAGGTGGCACTGTAGTTCCGAATAAGGTAAAAGAAAAAGAAGAAAAAACTTGCTCAATGCTCCTGTTTCTTATAGGATGATAAAGAATATGGCTGCCATCCTGAATGATGTTCTTAAAGCCTTCCCTGACACTGTCCTTTTATTAGACACTCTTTTCCAGTAAACATTCCCTTATAAGCGTGTGAATGTGTGTGTATATGTTTAATGGTTTGCAGCTACATCTGGCGATGAATCATAAACAGAGATGGTTACTTTTGGAGAAAATATGTGCTGCAAACACTGTAAATCATACAATTTATGATTGCACACAGTGTTTTTCAGACACTAAATCATGTTTAAATTTTTTTTAAAAAATGTGCTTCAGCTTATCTGAATATGCAACTCTTCATCCTCTGAAGAAGCTTTCTTGGGCTACTTATACTGAGATAGATATTGTGCTATTTATTGTGCTGAGTTATAATTCCATTGTTGATGTTAACTACTGTCAAAAATGTCAAAGACTGTTTACACGACCAAGCACCATGGTAGTTAATAGCATGAGAGAACATTTCTACTGTCTGGAGCTCAAGTATATTAGCCATATTAGGCAGCTTCATATCAGTGCTTTTCACGCACAGACTTTGGCAATTGCTAAGCTTTGGCAATTGAATGAAACTGGTTTATCCAAAGGGGTACAACAAACAATGGACTCCACAGCTGGTGCTCATTGGGCACACAATCTGTTCACACATAGCAGCTGGAAAAGTAAATCCATATTATTGGGCTGAATCCACCCAAAGAATATTACGAGAAAGAGTTCAGGCAGACCAACCCATAGAGATCCCTAGAAAAAAATGCCCCAATTTCCTGGTTTATTGGAGTTGGGTATATTACTCTGATCATTTCGGGAGATCAGACCTAGGTGAAGAACTATATACTGTGACTGGCTTTCTGGAGCGGCATTGCATATTACTCAGAAACAGATGAACACACATGCCCACACCAGGGTTACTGTAAAACATGGAGCTTTCTGAAAACACCTCTGTGAAATAGTTATCAATATGTCTACCACATGGTGGCACTATGTCACTGCATACTTGAGCAAAGAAATTTGAGGATGGCCACATCACAGGGAGGGCTGCCGGAATGTTCCATTGGAAACGGGGAAAGCACCAGGCCACATCCCCTTCTGAATTGGCACTATTGATTGGGAAACAGCAATAGCAGACTAGAAGTTCATTCATCATTGATACAAAATCGTTACTTCAGGTCAGTGACTATGAGGCAGGAAAATATTGCAGTGTTGCAGGACACTGGGTTTAATGTTTCCGGTTGTTTCTGTACATGGGACTTTGGCTCAGTGCAAGTAAAAAGTTGGACATGACCCCACTACTGTGTACGCACATGTAAAAAAAGGAGAAAACATTTAAGACAACAAATTACAATTTATTTATGATCTTTATGACCTGTCTTCTATCTTTTTGTAAAGTAAAAAAGCAACTGATTAGTAATAATAATAATAATGAAGAATAGCAATAATAGAACAGATGGACGAGGCAGCTTCTTGAAAGGTAGAACCCAGGGAAAGGCAAAGCCTTTCCAACTCCACATTTGCCAGCTGGATCTGGAACAAGATGTCATGAACACTAGTAGCCCACTGAGGAACTGTTGAATGAGTCATTGCTACTTGCATTACAGCCTGTTCCAGCTGGCCACTGTAGAGCTGGAAAGGGGCAGCCTGCCTTGGTATAGATCTGCTGAAATGGCATCAAGGCTACAAACATTTATGGCACACATGTCTGATAGTCTTTAATGCGCGAGGCTCTCTGTTGTAAAAGCAGTGTTGTTCTCTCCGGTGTGCATCAGTTTAGACCCAAACTGATGCACAAATGACCCTAAAAACAGGCTACATACAACATGCACCCCAAGCATTATAAATGACATGTCAGCTTTTATTCTGTTGAGCATAGTATCCCTATGGGGTGGCTCAGAGGGTTGGAGGTATCTGAGCTTCATTGGTTCCACTGCTACATCCAGGGACATTTCCAGAAAGTAGACGTAGAAGACTACTGTCCATTGCCATGGGAGTTGTGCTGTGGTGCCTCTCAGGGTTCCATCTCGTCCCTCATGATATTTAACTTCCTCATGAAGCCGTTGAGAGCTATCATTGAGGGTATGAATAGGTAGATGACATGCAGTTCCTTTCTCTTTCTTTCAGTGGAATCAGGAGAAGCAGTAGAGCTGTTAGACCTACGCTTGACAATGGTCATGGGTTGGATGTGGGCAGATAAACTCAAGATGAATCCTGAAAAGACAGAAGTGATATGTGTCCCAAGCCCTCATTTTGAGAGATGGAACTGCTCTCCCCTGGAAGGAGCAGATCTGCAGTTCTGGGGTGCTCCTGGATTCAACACCGTCCCTGGATTCAACACTCAGGTGGCCTCGATAGCTAAGGGTGTTTTTCTCAGCTATGGCTGGTTCGCCAGCTGCGGTCCCTGCTGGGCAGAGATGCCTTGAACCATTGTACTTCCAAATTGGATTATTGTAATGTGCTCTGCTTGCTACCCTGTTTCTGGGCTCAAATCAATGTGCTCACTTTAGTGTTTAAAGCCCTAAATGACTTAGGCCCCAAATACCTGAAAGACAGCAGCTCTCCCTACAGACCATCTTCAGTGCTAAGATCAGCTGAGGGTGCCCTCTTGGTTATTCCACCACCCTCAGGAGCTCAGAGGTGGGGTGAGGAGGAAGCCCGGGGAAGGGCATTCTCTGTGGCAATCCCTAAGTTGTGGAACTCCCTCCCCACCAAGATATGTCTGGCATCTTCACTATACAGCTTTTGGTAAATGCTGAAGATGAACCTGTTACTTTTGGCACTTCAGGTGTGTATTTTGAGGACCCACCTTATTTTGGTAATTTTAAGTAGTTTTACACTGTTGTGTTTTCGTATTAATGTTGTGTTTTAATTGTTGTAACCCACCCTGGGACCTTAGGATGAAGGGTGGGTAATTAATAGTAATCATCATCATCATCACAATGAGGCTATGCTGGATTAGACCAAAATACAGCATCCTGTTGGAGAAGCAGTTAGCCAAGTGCTAGGGATAGCACAGGTAGCTATTTGCAGAACATAAGACTAAAAGCCTCATTGAACTCATAGAACTAGTATGGCAGTTCCTTGGATCTTTATATTTACCTCCTATCGCCATTGTTTTCAGCCTGATCTGAAGATTATACTATTGCCCTGGACATGTTAATCTTGAAATGGCATATGTAGGGAGTAGTGGGGGGGGGGGAGGGATAGGAAATCAGAAGCTGTGTCATAAATGACTGTGAATTCAATACCAAGCATCTGCTCAAAGAGGAAAACACTGAGGTCAGATGTTGGCCTTGGCTATGGAGTGAGTTTGGGGAGCCATATATCTCTTTTACAACCTGCAAATATGTGCCTCATACACACAAACACATGCACACACATTATATAATTTAAACTCTGTTTTACTTAGCAAATGGCTGCTTATATTGAATTAGCCTTAGCTAATTTCAGGAAAAACCCATTTGAAGTGTGATAGAAAGTCTGGGATAAAGCAGCATTACATTTGTGCTGAAAAAGAAAGAAAGAAAGAGTTTTTGTGATTAATATGGCCATCTCTTTGTCATCTTGTGCATTAACTGATCGATAAAACTATTAATCACATGAATAATTTGGCCCACAAAGTGCTCCTACAATCAGTACTAAAAAAAATAAAAAAATGAAACTTTGAGTTCAACACACACACACATACACAAACACACACAGAAGTAATGGTAATGGTAAAGGTAAAGGTAAAGGGACCCCTGACTGTTAGGTCCAGTCGCGGGCGACTCTGTGGTTGCGGCGCTCATCTTGCTTTATTGGCTGAGGGAGCCGGAGTACAGCTTCTGGGTCATGTGGCCAGCATGACTAAGCTGCTTCTGGCAAACCAGAGCAGTGCATGGAAACGCTGGAGCGGTACCTATTTATCTACTTGCACTTTGATGTGCTTTCGAACTACTAGGTTGGCTCCTAGGAGCAGGTACCATGCAACGGGAGCTCACCCCGTTGCAGGGATTCAAACCACCGACCTTCTGATTGGTAAGCCCTAGGCTCTGTGGTTTAACCCACAGGGCCACCCGCGTCCTAATCTAATGGTAGATTCATAATAAATCCACGCTCTATATGTAGATTCCTTACATTCCTTTGCACTGTATATATAACAGGCTTCAGATAATCACCTTTTTCAACAAAGTTTATTCTATTGAAATCTATTAAAATGATGCCTTGCCTAATCATGTCTTTTTGCAATGTACAACAACAACAACTATCTGTATGCATGATGCTTGAAATTGTACTTGCCCCCAAGAGATAATGTTATAAATTTCCATAGTGAGGTGAAGAAAACAAGGGGGAGGGTTTGAGAGGGTTGGGATCACTGAAGAGGGAATATCAAGTAGAGATGAATGTGGTGAATGTGAAAAAATGCTTTTCACCTATTCATCACCTTAGACAAGGTCGTTCACTGGTCATAAGATGGGATAGAGCAGAGTTATCTGTTAGAGGGAGCTGGATATACATAACATATGACCATAAGAGGTCAAAGGCCCATCTTCTCACCAGTGAACCAACTAGATGCCTATGGAAAGCTCTCATGCAGAACCCAAGTTCAACAGCTGTGCAGTAGCAATGCAGAAGATAGTTTTTGTTGACCATGCTCTACAATGCAACATTTTATTACCTGCTTCACTTCTATATTCCCAATAGGTTATGAAGAAACCACTGATTTACCCACACATTCATCTTTGAAGGCCCACCTGAAAATGAAGCAGCCCCACTTTGGGAGAAAGCCTGGCTATGAGTCTGCGGATTATTGCAGGTGTGAAGTTCTGGGCTGATACTTAAAGATGTATGTATTGAATGTATTTTAACGGGTAGAAGCAACGCATGAAAAACCCATTGCCCTGACAAACCACCCTGTCGAATGTCCTGACAGAACAAAACATTGTAAGCTTATTCTTACGTTTCCACATGGGTGAGTTGGGCTCACCCAAAGAATTTTCTGTCATGTTCTCCCCCTTTCCCTCCCACCCCACCCCATTTCTCCTTCGCTGTTGATATAGAGTCTAAATTAAGGCGCCCTGAAGAAGATGAGGGAAAGCCCACCTTTCAAGCAAGCAGCCTTGGCAGCAGAAGAAAGTGTTTGATTGTTCCTCACACAAACGGTCCCCATTAGAGCTCAAGATGTTCTTTTCCTCCTAATCCTCATTTGTACCCCTTAGCCATTTGTTTAGAATTAAATTAACTGCAATTTGGGAGATGTGGATGAAAGGTAGTACATTGAGTAGATATCACATGTTTTCTGAATGGTGCCTGTCCTGTCCCTTTCACAGCCATTGAATGAGCTTGAAAGGGTGCAGTGTGTGAATTGTCCGACTGTCACTCTGTGGTGAAGCCTACTAGCCAGTATCGCCATGGAAACAGCAGGAAAAAGACAATTAACAAAATGGTTCTGATTTCTACCACCCCCTCTATTTCTTGGAGGGGAGTGTGTTCATTAGTGATTTTTTTTTTTTGTTTTGGTTTTCCTGGAATAAGAAACAACCAGAGGAAGGGAAGAGCCCTCCTCATTAAATTAGATATTGCCAGCATTATGGGACAGAAATTTGTGCTTGTCTAACAAAATATGTGGGGGTTTTTGTTTTTTTTAAAAAACACCTCTGTTGTCTAGTCTTAGCCCTTTCTTTCTTCATTTCCATCACCAAAAAGAATTATCTCAAAATATTCTTAGGTGAATGACTGTTAATGAGCAGAGCTTGTGAGTTTAACCCTCACACATTCTCGGGTCTTTTAATTAGCTCCTCACAGAATCATTCCTGTGACAGAAACACAATGTAGGCTGGAGTGTCTGAACCAAAAGGGGTCTCTCTATAGATTCCCCCCTCCCCTTAGCCTTAGTTTAAAATCAAATTGGAATGAAGAAAGGGGGTATTGGCTGCTGTTAACGTCAGATTTGTATGCCTGAAGGAAAGCCCCATCTTGCGCATTCAGAAATAGAGCCTTGATGGAATGTAGCATGTTACCAAGCCACAAATAGCCAAAGGAAGAAGGGGAAGTCTAAAATTGGATACACCCTGCTTCTTTTAAAATAAAGGGTTATGGCATGTGTACATCGCTTATGCTATATGACGCACAGTAAATCTCATGGTATGAGGTCTCGGTGTTCTATAAAGAGGCAACAGCTCCAAACCTCAAGCCACTCATATTGGCAGAATAAGAAGCATTGCTCTATGGTAGGTGAAGTTGCCTATCTTGCCAAATATGCTATGGGCTTCAAGATCACAGTCTTCTGAGAATACAGGTATGCTGAATGTATAGGTTGATGTTAGGGGCACGATCAACCAGTTAAGGTGGCCTGCTTTCAAAGTCTTCTGGAACTGCTTGGATTCCAGAACGCTCTGGAGGAATTTGTTGACTGATGATGATCCCGTTAATGGCCTGGTAGACCGGTGGATTAGTAGGTTCACCCCCACCAATGGTGCTGTGGTTGCCAGGTCTGGTATTCTGAGGGACAATAGTAGCTGCTTTAATGACTGTATCAAATGACATAGGGGCCATTTGAAGAGCGATGTTGTGATGGTGTCAAAGGAAGGGCCTTGCATTTTCTGTTGCCACTGCAACAGAGTGAGGTTCTGCGCAAGAAACTGTTCTGATAATGCATGGCCTGGTTATTCTGTGTGGAAAGTGGTATCACATTCTACGACCAGTCTGCTAGATACTTTAGGCAAATGTTTCCCATGTTGGGAAATTGGTTTTGGCAATGGCTATGACTGAAAGTCAATTTTGAACCTTTTAAAGGATCTACCTTCCAGTGTGTGTTCAAAGCTATGTTTGGAAACTCTGTGATGTGGAGTCCTGGATGGGGTAGATTGAATGGGTCTTTCCTCTGGTCCACATTAACCAGCAGTGGCTCTCCACAATTTCAAAGAAGGTCCTCTCCCAGCCATATCTGGAGATGTCAGGGATTGAACCAGGAGCCTTTGGCATGCAAAGCAGTTGCTCTATCACTGTCTTTCCCTATCCAGGCAGCTTATAGGACCAAGCTGCTTAGCTTCAGCAGAAAAATTGCATCAGGTGCCTGTAGACATTAGGTTTCTCTTTTCACATGTGGAAAGCCAAAACAAAACAAATAAAAACTGATAGATGAAACTCCACATACAAATCTGTTTTAAAAGTGGACAATGTAAACTATATGATCAAGTTTCCCTGGTGGTCTTGTTGCACATTTTCATGCACATACAGTACATTTTCTCTTTTGCTGCCTTTTTTTGTCCAGTATAAAGTCTCAAATAAACTAATTATTTGGTTTCTTACAATGCCTTCAAGTTGGAGTAAAGTAAACACCACAATTTGGGAACATGGGAAGATTACTTAGGGCTGCAGGAGATCTAGATTATCCTGAGATAATCACAGCATGATTGTTTGAGAGTTCACAGCAATTATCATGATGGAAAACATATAGAGGCCCACAAGGAACAATATACTAAGTGCTTCAATTACAATTAACCTCAAGAAAAACAGATGCAAATGAGTAATAAAAGCTGTAAAACCATCATCATTAAGTAAAGATTCTACTTCATTGGGACAAAATAGATACAAACCATGTGTCAGCCACTGAGTCAATCCTGATCCAAAGAAACATTCTTATATAATTATTTTTCCAATTAAAATAAACCCATTATAACAACAGCTGAAGCTGCCATAGTCATTTGATGTTAAGGGAAACAAACTTGTCCCAGAAGAAGAATGAAGCAACATCTGCTTTGTCTCACTTGCTTTCTGTCTTTGCTAGACTAGTCAATTGGATAATGTGGTGTGGGGTGTATGTGTCAGGTCTACCCCCTCCTGGACCCTCGGCAGTGGTTTGGAGCAGGGTTTCCCAAATCTGGGTCTCCAACTGCTTTTGGACTACAATTTCCATAATCCCTGACAACTGATCCCTGATCCCTGGTCCTGCTAGCTAGAGATAATGGTACTTGTAGCCCAGCAACAGCTGGAGACCCAGGTTTGGGGAACCCTGGTGGAACAATTCACTTCCAAGTGCTAACAATAAATTGAAGTTAGATGACCCACCAGCATTCAGAACCAAGGAGGTGTCAGTAGCCAAATGTGACGACAGGATGGAAGAGCTAGTTGGGAGAAACAACACTCACTAAGCCCTGGGAAACCCTGTTACTCAATTGATGAACCACTGAGACAGAAAGCTATCTTCCTACTTCTTCCTGCACAGGTGGAACCAATGGCCAACCTGAGTGGGTGGAGCCAGTCTAGGTTTGGAAGGTTCTTCTTCGAGTGGCTGGTCATACACCACGCCACATGGGGCAGAAGTCAGCAGTTCATGACACAATGTGAATTGCCATCTGCTCTCACACACCCTACTCTCCTAAAAGCCTGATCTCATGAAAAGGGCAGTGAATAGTAAGCAGAGGGAGGCTCCAGTGAAGGTAGGAGAGGCCTGATGGACCAGAACTTACACACTGACCATCTTTTCTTGCTGTGGATTATGGATCACCAGAAATAGCATCATTTTGTACCAGCAGATACCTTTGGGCTTCTCCAGTTATTGCTGGATTTCCCCTCTGCCAGTTTTCAGTTTCCATCTTTCCCAAAGTGGATCTTTGTTCCTTTTTGGAGAGGGAGGGAAGGAACAGCAGGTGGAGTATACTTGGCATCAAGTCCACGAAAAGCCATGCCGCTGGATAAACTGGCTCTTGTACTCTGGTGGAGTAAGTGAGAGAAGGTACTCATCTAAGTCCCATTATAGCACCCTCTATAGGACTCAAATGGGAAAAGGGAGAGAAGGTAGGAGAGCTCAATCAAATCCAGGGCTTTAGTCAAACCATAGCCTTCTAAAGCAGCTGGGGGGGGGGAGCTCTCATATAATATAACAGGGCAAGGCTCCCTCTGCCTCTGTGGTGATCTGGGGACAGAACATGCAGAACAAGATGTGCACTGGTGTTTAGCTTCTGTGAAACAAAGGACAGCAATGCAACCAGTGCTGATGTACAATTTAAAATAATTTTAATGAAATTGTCATACACTCTTTTTTAAATCTAAATATCCAAAACCGCAAATATGTGTTTAACTTATCATTTCTCTCTGCCACAGGCTTGCCCATGTCACTAAGCCCTGTTACCTCTTCAGCTTTCAACACCTCTTCCTCCCAGTCTTCTCCCTCTTCGTTGTCCTACCACCAGTCCCTGGCCTTTGAGTCCCTTGGGGGTTCCCCAGTTGGTTCCTCCCACCATTCTTCTGTGCCCAACCCATCCATGACACCCACACCCTAAGGACTCCCAGTAGCCACTGGTGCCCATTCCTGCATCATCCTCACCTTGCTAGTCCTGGCATCCCCATATCTCCGTGACAAAACATCACAAAAGATCCAGCCCTAATTATTTCAAAATTTGAGAAAACAATTTGCCTTGTGATGGGGAACCCCATTATGAGGTGTACTTTTTTTGACATGATATTTCAAATTTCTTTGAACTGCTGCACATGGTCTGCCAAATCAGCCTAGTGAAGCAGAATCAAGTTCTCACCTGAACAATAAGGCAGTTGCTATCATATATTTATTTATGAGTCACCTTTTACCAGTGTCTGAAAGTGATTTACCAATATACCATCAATACAGCTGGAAATAGTTTAAAACAACTACAACAACAAAAGTGTGAAAAACAACAAGACCTAAAGATAGGTTTGGAAACAGCTGGAGAAGCTTGTCAAAACCAAAATCTCTTCAATTGTTCCCAGAAAGTACAGATAGTGGGGCACCTGTCGAATCTCAACAGGGATACTGTTCCACAAAACAGGAACAGCCTCATTGAAAGCCCCACTCCGAATTACTGTAGAGCGGGCTTTTGATATGTTAGGGACTTGAAGGAGAAACTCCCCTGCAGAACACAGCAACCTCCTGGGTATATAAGGGATAAAGTGTTCTCTCAATTAACCTGTTCACACAGGATCAAAGTAAGTGACTGGAAGAAAGTTTCATATTGTACTGAATACACACATTGGAGTCTTTAGAAAATCTGAAGGCTGTATCATCCAAGGCTCATAGGAACTAGGGGCCAACAAAGAAATACTGCTGTATTAGCTCCAAGATGAAACTGGGCTGAAATTGTAAGCAGAGCTGCGCCGAACCCCTCTCATCACCTTTGAGCATTGCTTTCTCCTCTCTGGCACAAAGTAGATCCTTATTTTTTTATACCTCTTTTGGAAAGGAAAGAGTGTGCAGGGATTTTGCACTTCCCGTAATAATGCTACAAGGTGGCCAAGGTGGTGTGTGTGTTCTTTGTTTGAAAGAAAGAAAGAAAGAAAGAAAGAAAGAAAGAAAGAAAGAAAGAAAGAAAGAAAGAAAGAAAGAAAGAAAGACAATTCTTACAAGGTGTTGTGCAACATTCCTGGCTGCCCATGCTACCTGGAATATCCATGGGAGGACAGTGAAGTCAGGGAGGTTGCCTGTGGAGATTTTTTTAAAAGTTTAATTATGCTAACTAAATAATAATAATAATATTTTTAATCTCATCACTCTCAGGTCCACCTCCTCAGGTTCTACTGTGGTTGCCTGTAGTGCACCTTAAGAATGGCATACGTCAAGTCCTTCTAGATATTAAAAATAATAATCTAGGGCACACTACCCTCACTTCCCATGAACATTGCTTGAAGTGTGGGCAGCTAGGGAGGCTGCAGAGTACTGTTCAATGTGTTGTTGTTGTTGTTGTTGTTTTAAGTTAACAGACTCCTTACAATTATTAAGGTAGGCACCGAATCTCTGCACGACCTTGAAGCTCTCTGAAGTTTTCCTCTCCATTCCAGGGCCATTTCTTTTCGCCTCCCCTGTGAATGGCTAAAGGAACTTGGCCAAAATGATCAGACCAGACCTCATTGTAAGGCCTGGAGTAAAGTGCCAATCTAACAAAACAGAATTGCAAATCAGCTTTCCCTGGGTTGTACCATTTAGGCACTCATGGCCCTAGGGTTTTGAGGGCTTTAGGCAAGAGAGTTATTTGGAAACCCTTAAGGGTACATGAGCAAATTTGGCACAAAATTTCACTTATTTCACTGATTCTATACATGAAGCAGCAGTGGATCGTTATGCATTCATTGTAACCATTTTTTATTATAGCTAATAAAAGCTGTATTACATGATTCTTCTGCATATTTAGATTAACTTTGATACTTGTGATGTTATAATGCAGCCACATTACCCTTGCTGTGCCCTGAGTATGCTACTCAGGCCTGTATTTTTTATTTGTGTCCAGTGTGTTCATCTTCATAGCCACATGTGCAATCAGCAGAGAAGTCAAAGTCAATAGCATCTGACAAAGCTCATTGAAGAAGCAGATGCACTAATAGCATAGATAATCTTCAGTGGCTTCTTCAGGATATCTGTCCCAGTTTCATCCCAAGGTCCATAGTATTTTTATTCATTCATTCATTCAAATATTTATGCATTGCTATGTCATAGAATATATACATACCAAAGTAGTTTACAGTTATAAAACATAATAAAAACCACTTAAAAGGTTAAAAACTGGCATCAATGAACGATTGTGAAAGGGTGTATTCTTAATTGCCTGCATAGGCATGGCAGAATAGACAGGTTTTCAGCAGGCATTTATAAATTGACACAGGAAGCACCTGCTGAATCTTCATTGGCAGAGTATTCTACAAGACTGGACTGATGTCACTAAAGGCTCTGCTTCCTGTTGCTATCAAATGAGTCTTACCAATTCAGAGAACAATTCAGAGAATGATGCTCCTGCAAATTATCTCAGTGATCGAGCTGGGATATAAGGGTTCAGGCGATCCCTGAGCTACCCTGAACCTAAATTGTTCAGGGCTTTGTAAATTAACGCAAGAACCTGGAACTTGGATTAGGGGTAAGTGGGCAACTGGGGCAGCTGCTTTGACAAAGGTGTCACATGTTCTCAACCAGAAGCTTCCATCAGCATCCCCAAGGGCAGCCCCACGTAGAGTGCACTGCAGTAATCCAGCCTTGAGAGTATCAATGGATAGATTACAGTGGTCAGACTATCCCTGTCAAGCCATGACTGTAGTTGGCAAACCAGATGTAGCTGGTAAAAGGCGCTGCTAGTTACAGAAGACACCTGTGCCTTTAATGACAATGATGTATCCAGGAGTATCTCCAAACTCCTGCAGAGGGAGTTCATCACAAACTGGTAACTTGCCAGTTTCCTGAATTCCTAGGATTCATGTGTGGTTCATTGGCCCTCAAACAGCCCACCTCTACATTCAGACACCAATCCAGAGCTTTCACAGCTTCCCCTGATTCAGATGTCATGGAGAAGTAGAATTGTATATCATTCACATACAAGTGACACTTTGCTCCAGAACTCCCAATGGCCACTCCCAATTGCTTCATATAGATATTAAGTAGAAGAAAGGTGTAGATTATGTGTCAGGTGTTATAACTTCTAGTTTTTGTTAAAATGTCATGTTTCATTTTGCTTAAAAAAAACACAAAACCAACCTACTGAGTGCTATTTAGTATCTCCATTTCACAATTGTAGGGAATTTTTGTTTTCTTAATTGCTATTATTTTATTTCATACTGGAAGGCATAAAATCACTAGAAACATTTTCCATGGACTTTGCCTCTGTGTTTGACACAGTTCCCACAGCACAGTTGTGGGCCCCAGTTATGAAACATTACACTCTACTTATGGTTGATTCTTCAAGATATTTAAGGAGTTAGGGAGAAAATTCTTAATGTGCTCTCCAAGTCCATAACATGCAATCAGTATTTATCACGATGGGTTGCTTGTTGGGCAATGGC